>NC_069788.1:19290000-20540000 GCF_027406575.1 Nycticebus coucang | reverse complement strand
TCTTTTATATCATCTGAAAACGTTAGAAGACTTGTGAATATTTGACTTTTAGGAAACACAAAAAAGTAGAGAATCTATGCATATCAGAAGGACTTGAGGACCTAGACTGCATTGAATGTCAGCTTTACGGCATAGAGGACTGAAAGCTGATTCTCGAAATCCAATACAGCCTTGTTAGATGGACAGACATTTTCATTAAGGCTCATGTATAAAGATATTTTGGAGTGGTGTCTCAGAATAAAATTCATTCTGTTATAATTAGTTGCACCTGAAATGCCCTTCAATTAGCTTGTGTAGATTAATCAAAGGCTCGTGTTCAGGGTACTGGAGTATTCAGAGTAATAAATGGCCCTTGCATTTG
This sequence comes from Nycticebus coucang, assembly GCF_027406575.1. Classification (NCBI taxonomy): domain Eukaryota; kingdom Metazoa; phylum Chordata; class Mammalia; order Primates; family Lorisidae; genus Nycticebus; species Nycticebus coucang. The sequence goes on along the minus strand of NC_069788.1, from coordinate 20,539,639 downwards.
ATTAAATGCAAAATGAAGCTGATGTGTTTAATCAACCACAAATGCCTTTTTACAGCAAATAAGTACACTTTAACACATGGGTCGTTATGACTTCCCCTCTAGCAAGAGAAAACTTTCAGTGTGTTTATCTGGCTGTTAATGAAAATGTCACCGCACTGTAAGGGAGTCTCTTCTGCTTCTTTCTGCTCACAGCAGCTTCCCGAGTTGAGAAAATAACCAAGTGCTTTTCCTATAAAATTACAAGCATTTTTACTCTTACATTCGTAAAGTTTAGTGGAATAACAGACCAGTAATAGCAAAACATTATCTAACCCAATAAAGACAATTGAATGAAGCAAATAATCTGAAGTGATTTAACATTTTAAAAGTAGAAGAGCAAGATGTAAAAGAATAAATTGTCCTCCTCTTTTCCAAGAAAGATTAATATCACCATGGCTACAGGGTGCTACTTTCCCACCCCTTCTCATCACTTATTACAAATCTGAGACTGTTCTGAGAGATTGTGTCCTTTCTTTACTCTTGATTGTCTCTGTTTGACCCAGGACACCGGCTAATAAAATCCCCTTACACTGCCCAAGTTCATGCCTATTCACTGACTTTGGCTGTGAACAAGAAAATCCTCTTTCTCAAATATGATTTTCCTCTCTGATAATTCTTCATTCCTTACAGGGAACACAGAAAACTTCAAAGCATTCATGCTGAAAGTTTATTCCTCTAAGAATTATAGAATTAGTCTTCTTTTGAGTGCTGTGAAAGACCTACAATTCTCTGCGCAACATACCTACTTGAGATAGACCTGCATTGGGGAATTGAATCCAACCCTCTGAAAAGAGCAGAAAATTCTTAGAGACCAGCCAAAGGCATTTTGTTACCTCCACTTTTACATGAAGCAGCTTTCCACTTAAAGAAGACTTTTTTAGTTACAAAGTATAATGGATTCCAAATTACTACAACTGGGTGGCTTAAAGCAGTAGAAACTTATCCTGTGAAGGCCAGAAGTCTGCAATTCAGGTGTCAGGGGGTCAGCATTTCCCCTGGAGGCCCAGCGGAGAACCCATTCTTCTTCTCTTCCAGTGTTGAGTGGTTGTCAGTGTTCTTGACATGTGGTGACATCATTCCACTCTCTCTAACTCCACCGGCAGATCTCTCTGCTAAAACTTTTCAAGCCAGAAGAGGGCGGTCATCGACTTTTAATCTCCTAAAGCAAAGTAACTTTCAACCCTGGATCCTGTATCCAGCTAAACTGAGTTTCATTTATGATAGAGAAATTAAATACTTTAATGACATTCATATATTGAAGAAATTTGCCATAACCAAACCAGCTCTTCAGGATATTCTCAGACCTATCCTCCATAATGAAAAGCCCAATCTTCTACCACAAAAGTAAACTCACTCAGAAACTTTTGATCAAACTCCAACTTCCACAGTGGTGAAAGGATTAAAAATGTCCACTGGACTTTCAAAAAACTCGATACCAAAAATTTTACCAGACTTATCAATATTCTCCATTAATATGAATGGCTTAAACTGTCCTCTAAAGAGGCACAGGTTAGCTGACTGGATACAAAAACTCAGGCCAGATATTTGCTGCATACAAGAGTCACATCTTACCTTAAAAGATAAATATAGACTCAGGGTGAAACGATGGTCACCCATATATCAGGCAAATGGTAATCAGAAAAAAGCAGGTGTTGCAATTTTATTTGCAGACACAATAGGCTTTGAACCAACAAAACTAAGGAAGGATAAGAATGGTCACTTCATATTTGTTAAGGGTAATACTCAATATGATGAGATTTCAATTATTACTATCTATGCACCCAACCAGAATGCACCTCAATTTATAAGAGAAACTCTAACAGACATGAGCAACTTGATTTCCTTCAGCTTCATAATAGTCAGAGATTTCAACACTCCTTGGCAGTTTTGGATAGATCCTCCAATAAGAAGCTGAGCAAAGAAATTTTAGATTTAACCTAACCACCCAAGATTTGGATTTAGCAGATATCTACAGAACATTTTATCCCAACAAAACTGAATACACATACTTCTCATCAGCCCACGGAATATACTCCAAAATCAATCACATTGTAGGTCACAAGTCTAACCTCAGTAAATTTAAAGGAATAGAAATTATTCCTTCCATCTTCTCAGACCAATAAAAGTTGAACTCAGTAACAACAGGAACCTGCATACTCATACAAAAACATGGAAGTTAAATAACCTTATGCTGAATGATAGCAGGGTCAGAGATGAGATTAAGAAGGAAATTGCCAAACTTTTGGAACAAAATGACAATGAAGACACGAATTATTAGAACCTCTGGGATACTGAAAAGGCAGTCCTAAGAGGGAAATTTATAAGACTGCAAGCCTTCCTAAAGAGAATGGAAAGAGAGGAAGTTAACAACTTAATGGGACATCTCTAGCAACTGGAAATGGAAGAACATTCCAACCCCAAACCCAGTAGAAGAAAAGAAATAACCAAACATAGAGCAGAATTAAATGAAATTGAAAACAAAAGAATTATACAACAGATCAATAAATCAAAAAGTTGGTGTTTTGAAAAGGTCAATAAAATAGATAAACCTTTGGCTAACCTAACCAGGAAAAAAAGAGTAAAATCTCTAATCTCATCAACCAGAAACAACAAAAACGAAATAACAACAGACTCCTCAGAAATTCAAAAAATCCTTAATGAATATTACGAGAAACTTTATTCTCAGAAATATGAAAATCTGAAGGAAATTGGCCAATACTTGGAAACACATCACCTTCCAAGACTTAGCCAAAATCAAGTGGAAATGTTGAATAGGCCCATATCAAGTTCTGAAATAGCATCAACCGTACAAAATCTCCCTAAAAAGAAAAGCCCAGGATGAGATGGCTTCTCGTCAGAATTCTACCAAACCTTTAAAGAGGAACTAGTACCTATATTACTCAACCTGTTCCAAACTGTAGAAAAAGAAGGAAGACTACCCAACACGTTCTATGAAGCAAACATCACCCTGATCCCCAAACCAGGAAAAGATCCAACAGGAAAAGAAAATTATAGACTGATATCACTAATGAATATTGATGCAAAAATATTCAGCAAGATCCTAACAAACAGAATTCAGCAACACATCAAACAAATTATACATCATGACCAAGTCAGTTTTATCGAAGTGTCTCAAGGCTGGTTCAATATTCGTAAATCTTTAAGTATAATTCAGCACATAAACAAATTAAAAAACAAAGACCGTATGATTCTCTCAATTGATGCATAAAAAGCTTTTGATAATATCCAACATCGCTTCATGATCAGAACACTTAAGAATATTGGTATAGCAGGGAGATTTCTTAAACTGATAGAGGCCATCTACAGCAAACCCACAGCCAATATCGTATTGAATGGAGTTAAATAGAAATCATTTCCACTCAGATCAGTAACCAGACAAAGCTGCCATTGTCTCTACTGCTCTTTAACATTGTAATGGAAGTTTTAGCCACTGCAATTAGGGAAGAAAAGGTGATCAAGAGTATCCATATAGGGTCAGAAGAGATCAAACTTTCGCTCTTCACAGATGATATGATTGTATACCTGGAAAACAGCAGGGATTCTACTACAAAACTCTTAGAAGTGATCAAGGAATACAGCAGCATTTCAGTTTACAAAATCAATATTCATAAATCAGTAGCCTTTATATATACCAACAATAGTCAAGTTGAAAAAACAGTTAAGGACTCTATTCCATTCACAGTAGTGCCAAAGAAGATGAAATATTTGGGAGTTTATCTAACAAAGGACGTGAAAGATCTCTATAAAGAGAACTATGAAACTCTAAGAAAAGAAATAGCTGAAGATGTTAACAAATGGAAAAACATACTATGCTCATGGCTGGGAAGAATCAACATTGTTAAAATGTCCATACTACCCAAAGCAATATACAATTTAAATGCAATCCCTATTAAAGCTGCACTGTTATACTTTAAAGACTTTGAAAAAATAATACTTTTTTTAATATGGAATCAGAAAAAAATCTCGAATAGCCAAGACATTACTCAGAAATAAAAACAAAGCAGGAGGAATCATGATACCAGACCTCAGAATATACTATAAATCAAAAGTGATCAAAACAGCATGGTACTGGCACAAAAACAAAGAGGTAGATGTCTGGAACAGAATAGAGAACTAAGAGCTGAATCCAGCTACTTACTGTTATTTGATCTTTGACAAGCCAATTAAAAACATTGAGTGGGCAAAAGATGCCCTATTTAACAAATGGTGCTATGTGAATTGGCTGGCAACCTGTAGAAGACTGAAACTGGACCCACACCTTTCACCATTAACTAAGATAGACTCTCACTGGATTAAAGATTTAAACTTAAGACATGAAATTATAAAAATACTAGAAGAGAGTGCAGGGAAATCCCTTGAAGAAATAGGTCTGGGTGAGTATTTCATGATGAGGACCCCCCGGGCAATTGAAGCAGCTTCAAAAATACACTACTGGGACCTGATCAAACTAAAAAGCTTCTGCACAGCTAAGAACACAATAAATAAAGAAAGCAGACATCCCTCATAATGGGAGAAGATATTTGCAGGTTATGTCTCTGACAAAGGTTTAATAACCAGAATCCACAGAGAACTCAAACGTATAAACAAGAAAAGAACAAGTGATCTCACCGCAGGCTGGGCAAGGGACTTGAAGAGAAACTTCTCTGAAGAAGACAGGCACACGGCCTATAGACATATGAAAAAAATGCTCATCATCTTTAATCATCAGAGAAATGCAAATCAGAACTACTTTGAGATATCATCTAACTCCAGTAAGATTAGCCTATATCACAAAATCCCAAGACCAGAGATGTTGGCATCGATGTGGAGAAAAGAGAACACTTCTACACTGCTGGTGGGAATGCAAATTAATACATTCCTTTTGGAAAGATGTTTGGAGAACACTTAGAGATCTAAAAATAGATCTGCCATTCAATCCTATAATCCCTCTACTACCCTGTTTCTCCAAAAATAAGGCAGTGTCTTATTTTAAGGTGTGTTCCCAAAGATGCGCTAGGTCTTATTTTCGGGGGACATCTTATCTTTCCTGTAAGTAGGTCTTATTTTTGGAGGATGTCTTATTTTCAGGAAAGCAGGGTAGGTATATACGCATAAGACCAAAAATCACATTATAACCAAGATATTTGTACCAGAATGTTTATTGTAGCCCAATTCATATTTGCTAAGTCATGGAAAAAGCCCAAGTGCCCATCAATCCACGAATGGATTAATAAATTGTGGTATATGTACACCATGGAATATTATGCAGCCTTAAAGAAAGATGGAGACTTTACCTCTTTCGTGTTTACCTGGATGGAGCTGGAACATATTCTTCTTAGTAAAGTATCTCAAGAATGGAAGAAAAAGTATCTAATGTACTCAGCCCTGCTATGAAACTAATTTATGACTTTCACATGAAAGCTATAACCCAGTTATAACCTAAGAATAGGGGGAAGGGGGAGAGGGAGGGGGGAGGTGGGTGGAGGGAGGGTGACTGGTGGGATTACACTTGCGGTGCATCTTACAAGGGTACATGTGAAACTTAGTAAATGTAGAATGTAAATGTCTTCACACAATAACTAAGAAAATGCCAGGAAGGCTATGTTAACCAGTGTGATGAAAATGTGTCAAACGGTCTATAAAACCAGTGTATGGTGCCCATGATCGCATTAATGTACACAGCTATGATTTAATAATAAATAAATAAGAACAAGAAATAACCCACTATAAATTTGTGTTAAAATATATACGTACTACTTGGTATAATAATATAAAGGACTACCAGGGAGAACATCTGAACTTCAGTGAATCTCAAAAACATAATAGTGAGGGGAAGAAATCCAAGACTCGAAAAAATACACACAGCATGATTTCATCAAGTGGAGTTAAAAAACAGTTTTAAAACCTAAATATACATTCACAGATAGTGAAATTGTGGGGAAATCAAGGAAATAGTAAACAAAATGTATCATATTATTCTCTAAGCATAGGGGTTGGGGAAGGGGATTGGAATGGGCACCTAGGTTTCAAAAGTAACAGCAAAGTTTCATTTATTAAAGTAGATGAAAAGTACACAGAGTTCATTTTATTATTATTGATACTCTGCGTACATATTAGAAATAACACTTCGTATATTTAATTTTCAATATAACAGATTTCAGAACCCTGTGTAGTGACCCAACAACATAGAACTTAAATTAACATAACTGGTGTTTATTCACATGTGGAAATCTGTAGAAAGTCAACATATATCACAAAGATTAATCTATTCCTATGGTCATTCTTTAGAATTGAAGGCTTCAGAGTTGATGTTTCCAGGGTTCTTTGCTTTGCACAATACTTTCCTCATTTTTCATGCCTTTCACTTGCAATACCATCCACTCTCATGTCTTTAACTACTACATAAGTGTGGATGGTTCCCCCAAATGTATTTTTCCCATATGTTTCAGGCTTATTTATTCAAATGGATCTAAGATGACTTCTCCTGATCGTTAATGAACACCTCCAAGGCCTGCAAGCATATCTAAATTTAACTTCCTCGACTTCAGACATATTCTCATCTGGTGTTTTCTTTCACAGTTCCTGCCCTCTTTCCTGTCCTCCGGATGTCCAAGACAGAAATTTGAAAGTCATCTAAGACTCCTCTTCCACCTTCTCTTTAACAATCAATTAGTAAACCTTACTAATTTTGCATCATTGCTGTGTGTTAAATTTGTCCTTTCTCCTCCGTTCACCATACAGGCACATGTTAGTGAGGACCTAAACTATATCTGTAAGTATGTGATTAAAATTGTGTACATTTTTGAATGCCATACCCTACAATCCCCTTCTCTTTATCCCTTATGCATCTGAAATCGATCTTTAGCACTTCTTAGAATATAATCTATCTGAAAGCACATCACTTCCCTCCTTAAAGCCTTTTTCAGATTCACTACGTAGATAATAAACATCATTACGTACATTTGTCTTCCTCATCGTGCCTTCCCTGTTGCTGCAAATTTATTTGTCGTGACTTAGTTTCTGGTTTTGCTCTAATTATGTTAAATCATGAGCCTTTGGTTTCTTATGCCTGGAGTACACTTCTCCGTACTTCTTTACCCACTAATAGCCACTCATTCTTGAAGCTTATTGTCTCTGGAAAGTCTCAAGAATTTCCAATCTATTCCACTGCTTATAGATCTCTGTGCATATTTCTATCAATAAACTTTCCATATTTAATTTAACATGTTTATATCTCTAGCTTCTCCTCCAAGCTATAAGACATTAAAATACACAGATCATGATTTATCTTTGCATAGTTCTTTGTGTACATAGAGCAGGTGGATTCATAGTATGTGCTCCCCAAATATTAGTCTAAATGGACTATGGAGATCTTAAATAATTAGACTTATTACATAAGGAATAGCCTCAATTTGTTTGCAGTCCCTTTGAGCCTGTTAGGATCAATGTTCTGAATTAATTTGTGTTCTGGGCTATCAAGAGAGAGCTAGGCCTGTGTTCCAAAACAGGTGTTTTAGCTTTTTTTGATTGGAAGACTAACTTCTCAGATGAGGAGCTGTTTTGAAAAACAGAGATGCCTACTGCCTAATACTAAAGATACCATGACATCTTGTACATAACCATGAAATTTCTTTTCAAAATGCCAGTATATTAGATTTTAATTATTTCATACTGGCTGTTGAGAAATAACTAACCTTAAACTTTATGTTGTATTTTCAACATTGTGGACATTGAGTAAAATTAGAATTATAAACTGTGGTGTATATGAACACTTGAATTTGTGAGCAGTTAAGAGTTTTGGAATCAAATAAAATAGAGTTCATATCCAGTATCTTGTTCTTCCAAATTGTATGATTTGGGGGTAAGTTATTTAACTTTCTGAGCCTCCATTTTCCAATCTACAAAATGAAGAACTTAATACATAACTTTAAAGGTTATGTCAAATAGTTTTATAGGCTAACTTATAGGCATATTTGATTAGTCATTGAATAACAGCAATCCAAATCTTACACCAGGTCTTTCATATAATAAAAAGAAAGACAATATATCCTGTGTCAGAGAGGAGTCACAGGACTCAGCAGAAAGCATATTTCTAGCTATGATTTATTATAGTGAATAAGTTTTTAAAAATCAACAAAAGGGAAAGGTATATAGGTCTTGAGAAAACCAGGTATAAGATTTCAAGAGTCTTTTCTCCAGAAGAGGCACATAGGATGTACTTAATTCTTTCGGCAACTAGAAGTTGTGATAAAACATGAAATTTTGTCTACCAGGGATGCTCATTAGAGACTCAGTGCCCAGAGTTTTATTGGGAGCTGGTGATTGCAGACACCATGGATCTATCATACACTAAAATTCTATAATACTCCCAGAAGGAAACCGGCTATTCAGAATGTGCCATGTTAAGGGACAGTGAGCTCTTCTTATCATCTAGGAAAAGTTTTGTATCAGTGTAAGGAACAGTTTACCACTCAAGTTCCCAGATGTCAGCCAAGGGCAAAACTGGCAGGCAGCCCTTTCCTTGAATAGCAATCCCAGGCTCTGCTATATTAACTCTTTTCTGCATATCTGCCAAATTATTTCACCAAACTAATAGACCACGATGGTTCCATATACAACTAGAAGGCCAAATGACTAAGCTCAAATGCTAGCTTTGTTACTTACTAGCTTTTCTGTGCTCTAGGTTTCCCCATAAGTAAAATGGAGATGTTAACAATATTTATGTCACAATATTTATCAACAATATTTATCTCATGGTCGTTGTGCGGCCTCAATGAGTCATTATGTGTGAAGTACATAAAGTGCCCTTGGCCAATAAAAAACAACAGCAGAAGTATCAACACCAGTAATGGTGGCATAACTTTGATCCCCATATGGGACAAAGGATAAAATCACAGGTCAATTTGATTCATAAACATAGGTAAAAAATATTTCATAAAATAATAGACAATTAAAGTTATAAATGTATGAAAAACATAACACATCTTCACAAAGTCAGGTTTACTCAAGTAATGCATGACAATTTCATCAGAAAATGTGTTACTATATCTCAATGGAGAAAAATAATTTTGACAAAATTGAACATCCTTTTATGATGTTTTAAAACTCCACACACATTAGGAATAGAAGACGTTTCTTACCCTAAGAGTCATTTACAAAAAATATGTAGGAAATAACAAAAGAGTAAAAAATTAAAAGCATTACAAAAAGAAGCAGGGTACATTTGCCCTCTATTAGCACATTTGTTCAACATACTATAGTTCTCAGCCAGCACGATAAAAGAGGGGAAAAGAAAAAGTGTAAGGGTTACAAAAGGAGATGACAAGCTGTCGCTGTTGTTTGTATCTACAAAATAATCTATGAATTATTAGAACGGGTAAGAAGTTAACAGGTTTTCTAGATATAAACTCAAAGAAATAAAAAGATCATCTATATTCTATACACCAGCAGCAAAAAGTTGAGAAATTAAAAGCAAAAATTACAAAAGAGACATAGAAATATATATAATAGGGCAGTGCCTGTGGCTCAGTGGGTAGAGCACCAGCCCCATATAACGAGGGTGGCGGGTTCAAACCCATCCCCAACCAAACTGCAATAACAACCAAAGAAAAAAATTTTAAAAACAAACATATTTAATAAAAAATGTTCTTCATGTTGGAAATTATAAGACTTCTGAAAGACATAAAAGAAAATTGAAATATATAAAGAGACATAGAGATTGATGAAATAGAAGCTAATATCATTCAAAAAAACAGAACAAATGTAATGTCAATCAAAAATCCCAAGAGAATGTTTTATGAAACTGGAGGAGCTGATTTTTTTTTTAATTTTTATGAAAATAAAAAGATACCAATGAAGAAAAAGAATAAAGTGACAGGACTTAGTGTATCAAATGCTAATTGAAGGCCTGGACACAGTGGCTCATGCCTATAATCCCAGCCCTTTAAAAGGACAAGGTGGGAACATCATTCAGTGTCAGGAGTTTGAGACCCGTCTGAGCAATACAGTGAAACCCCAAAACAATAGGAGAACAATAGGAAAAGTAGCTATGCATGGTGGTACATGCCTGTAGTCATGTGGGAAGCTGAAGCAGGAAGATTGCTTAAGTCCAGGAGTTTGAGGCTGTACTCTAGCCTAAACAACAGAGAGATATACTCTCTTTTAAAATAAACAATCAAACAAACAAAAAAAAAAAGCTAATTATAAACTATTAGAATTTGAATGGTATGATATCAGTATAGGAGATGGGCTCACAGATCAATGTGGTAGAGTGGTGAGGGCTACAACAGATGCATTCAGGCGGAGGAACTTCCTATGTGATAGTGACACTATACTCAATACTAACACTGTAACTCAATTGGGAAAGGGTGGTATTCAATATATTGGTCATTTTTGTCAGAAAAAAAAGTAACTGGATCCTCCTACTCATGCCATTCAACAAAAATCAAGGCACTTAAGAAATCAGATATAAATGGCTAAACCATAAATCACTTTTTAAAATATTCAGGCAATATCTTTATTATCTTAAAATAGATAATTTTAGAAATCTAGATGTATAGATTAGAGAGAAAGAGAATAAACTATAGAGAAAGCAAGAAAAAGCCCAATTTTCAGGATAGCAATTTCTCTGAGGGAGGAAAAGATGAGATCAGGAAAAGGTATGTTAGATACATTAACGGTATTTCAAGAATGGTGATCTACTATTTTAGGCTGGATAGAGCATAACTTACATTTTATTATTGTTCTTTGTGATTATTCCATCACTAAAATTCTTTTTTATTTCATAATATCACATGGGATTGTTTTGGTTACATGAATTGCTTTTGTACAGTTTGAGTCAAAGTTCTAAGCGTGCCCTCATCTAGAAAGAGTGCATTGTACCTGCTAGGAGGGGCTCTACCCCTCTTCTCCTCCCCCCCACACCTACTTGGTCACAGGTGAGTTTTGCTTCCAAACACGCACGTGTTGATTAATTCCAGTGTAACAGTGAGTACATGTGGTGTTTGTCCATTCTTGTGATACTTCACTTAGGAGAATGGTCTCCACTTTCATTCAGGTTGTCATAAAAGGTATTAGTTCATTCTCTATGATTGACTAGTACTCCCTGGTATACGTATATCACCTTTTATTAATCCACTCATGAATTGACGGGCACTTAGGTTGATTCCACATCTTTGCAAGTGTGAACTGTGCTGCAATTAACATTTGTGTGCAAGTGTCTTTTGATAAAATAGATTTTTCTTTTCCTTTGGGTAGATACCCAGTAGTAGGATTGCCGGATCAAAGACTTTTAGGTCTTTGAGGACTCTCCATACTATTTTCCATAGAGGTTGTACTAGTTTGCAACAGTGTCTGCGGGATCCTTTCTCTCCACACCTACAGCAGCATCCACTGTTTGGGGACTTTTTGACAAAAGCCATCCTCCTTGTATTTAGGTGATATTTCATTGTGGTTTCATTTTGCATTTCCCTGATAATTGGTGATGTGGGGCATTTTTTTCTTATGTGTATTAGCTTCTGTTCATATCTTTTGCCCACTTTTGTGGGGCTGGTTTTTACAGAAAACTTTTTAATCTCATGTATATCTAAACCATTTCAAAACTGTTTAAGATTGATTACCATAGTTTCCAATATAATTAAGCCCAAATCTCTACTCTACGTCAGTTGCAGTTGATAATATTAACATTTCCCTGACATGCTTTTCTAATCTGCTGTTTCAAAGGACATACGTAGAGGAGTTTTCTCTAGATAAAGTAACACAGAATTCTAACGTCTGCTTTTGGAAATTCATTTCAATCGACACATAAGAGATGAAAAAATCCTGCGGTTTTCTAATTTTAGATACACATAGTTACATTTCATCTGCATTACAGTAATCAGCATGGCGACATATATCATTTTCCTAAAAGCAAATGAGCTATTATGTGCAAATTCTAAACTTTTTTTGAAACTTTCCCTTGGAATATAAAACTCTACCTGCTGCAGTTTCAAGTATCCCTGCTGTATAAGATGAGTTTTTAGTGTCTGTAGTGTAAGTGCTTAAAAATTTCCAACCCAAAAAAAGAGAAAAAACGCAAAGCACCCTCAGAGAGACAGTCTATATAAATGCCTTCAGTGAGAAAATAGAAATTTAGTGAAAATACCATTTATCTAATAACCTCCTTTTGTTTCCTTTATCATGATTAATCAGGGCGATTGTGATTTTACTGGCAGCTGGGTTCTTCATGTGATGTTTGTACAGCTTAGTTCTGCTAACACTGTGAGAATTCACTAAAAATATACAATTAATAATAAACATAGGCTTTCTAAATAAACTACAAATCTATAAACTGTCCATGACCTCAAACAGGGGTGAAAATGATCCACCGTATTGTACTGAGGGGCTATTGTGAACTGAAACTTTTCTTTCAAGCATAAGAGATACAATTAAATTGCAACCTATATTAGATTACTGCCATCCCCACAGCATGGCATTTTGAATACTCTGAGATGTAAGATCTACAAGGAAGTTGCATAAAGGTTGAGCTAGATAGTATTTCAGTGAATTCCTAACTAATACTCATAGGAATTCTTAAACAGAAACCACAGTTATACCCCCTTAATATGACCAGCCCAAAGTTTTCCAAAATAAGGTACAAGTACAATACATCCCAACACATCTTTATTGCCTAATAAACTACAAGGTTATAGATTAGTCAATCTGATAAATCCACTGATAGTTTTGTGGTTCTATGATCAGTGTGCAAAGGATTTTTATGGCTCAGTAAAACACAAGACAGTTTTACAACTCAAGACTAAACCTGTGATAAGGAGAAAAAGAAAAGAGCACACACGTATTAAAGAAAAATCTTCAAAACTCATGGAAACAAAGGTTTACATATTAAAGTCACACACGTCTGGAATCCAGAGCACTGCAAAGTACAGACAGGGAGGATTTGCTCTAAGGTGTGAAATACGTACAATCATTGTCCATTATAATGACCTTAAGGGATTGTTTGACCCACAGGCCTTCAGGAGACAAAACATAAGTTAAATCCTGTCCATGTAGTAGCATGAATATGATGTTAATTGTATGAATATTTTATTATATCCTGGTTCCTTTAAAACTTGAAATCATATCGTATTAATAAGTTAATCGGGAGAGTCAATTAAACAACATATCCTTTGTCTTTCTAGGAATAATTATATTTACTTGATTAAGAATTATGAAGGGGATTTATAGGTACCCTACCCCTCCAAAAGAAGAGGAAACGGAGGAAGAGAGGATGGAAAAGAGGAGGAGGAGGAGGCCGTGACATAGATGACCGCCTGGAACCCGCTATTTCATGTCCTTTCAAAATGTTCAGTCTTTTAAGGTTGTAATTTTAGCCTTTACATCCATTCATTTTCAAATGCATGTGCAAATTTGAAAACCCGTACTGAAGTGTTGATTTATTTTTAGAGTGTTTGCTTGTTTCATCAATTTGCCATATGAAACACAAGACCATTTAAAATATTGCGTTTATAAGAGCAGAGAGAGAAAGCAGGAGGGAGGGGCGGGGAAAGGAAGAGGAGAGAGAAGGAAGGAGGAAGGGGGTGGGGCCTTGGAAAAAAATAAAAAATATTGCATTTATGTTTGCATTGTTGTCTTTTCAAAGAATAACAACTTGGAGATGAGCGTTTTTATATATCATTTTTTTAATTATCATATTTTTTAAAACAACCAAACAAGTTTAAGGATTTACACACCAGTGATCTAACTACACAAGTAAAAAGGCAGACATGTATTGAAATATTTTTCAATAAAACTGAAATGAGATAGCATTCTGTTTGCATGTGTTATTTGAATTATAAGTTTTATCTTAACTCTCTAATAAAAGTAAGTGATTTTGATGGAAAAAGTCCTCCAGCAATGTTATCATATTGAATGATAGAAGTTCCCAGAATTCCTTTGAATAATATGTCCATTATTCTTTGGATTATTAATGATAACTTTATTCCACTGTGGAATAATGTCCCATAATACTTTGTGTTTTCTCTAAAGATAAACTGATTACCAAAAATACTGCAGACATCTATTCTACTGAATAGAAATGAATCACCTAAAGGAACCAAGAACTCACTACTTGGAGGAAGTATTGTTCAGACATTTTCATTCCTGTTAGAAAATTCAACATGCCTGCCTTATAAAATCACCATCATGTTACATTGAATCAGAGGGGACTGCTTTCTTTATAACATTGCTTTTGCTTTGCTTATATTTACTTTATGTAACTCAAACTTTTACTTTAAATTCCACTTTAGAGGATATTATAAATTAGCTTGTCATGGACAGTTTAAGTCAGAAATGTTGATATTATATTTTGAATAAAGCTGGTACACTTAAATTTGGCCTACAAAGATCCATTGCATAAAACACATAGCTTAAAGCATCCAACACTATTAAAGTTGTATCCCAGATCTATCTTCTCTTTTTCTTCATTAACATAATATCAAAATGCTATTCATCCCCTTAAGATTGAATTACTTTAAGATTGGATGAGGAGGACGAATTTAATATTTCTCACAATTGCATCAGACACATATATTTTAAAATCAGATAATTATCGATAAAACTACGTAAATAAAACAAGAATCATTTTCAGGCACTCATGTCTGAATCAGGTTTAATTTCATCATAATCTAAACTCCAAAACATTTGTCAGTGTCTCTCAACTGGCTGCCTTCTCTCTGGGGAAAAAAAAAAAAAAAGCCCATTTTAACCCTGATACTTTGATAACAAATATCTTTCAATCTTGTAGCTGATGGTGTGTAAAATAATGAACTCATAAGAAGTCTTTTCTTTCATTTTTGTCTGTTTCTAGATTATAAACATACTGGCATGAGTTTCTACAGGACAGAATGGAGATCGTGAATCTCTCAGCCTCTATCTCATTTCTGGATCAAATACCCACTCCTGTACTTTACGATGTGCTCTTCATTGAAACATTTTTCATCTCAAAGTAATTTTTTTTAAATTTCTGCATAAAACAGTGAACATGATTCTTGATAATAGCCATAAAGTGCAATGCTAATCCTCAATCACAAGTTTTATTGTCTTGAAAAGTCTTGAATTTAAAAAGTGAACTAAGTAAAAGTGTGTAAGTGACTTAAAACTATCCTATCAATACTATTGAAAAAAATGCAAAATATGTATCTCCCCAACATTATCTTGGCACACAATGATAGACATTATCTAAACTGGCAATATTATGTTAAAATGTGTTTAGTGAAATCATTAGAATAGCTTTCTGAATTTTTTTTTAATATTGCAATTCGCATTTATCAGCTTGCCTTTTCTATTCACATTCCATAGCGGTATAATGGTAAGAAGCAGTGGCCAACTTTTCAATATCTCAAAGTTTTCATACTTAAGATTCAGTCAAATAATACTTAGAAATGTTTTTATGGTCTCAGACAGACTTACTTGGATTTCTGATTTAGTTTAGTTGTACAGCCTCAATCATGTTAGTTAATCTGTTTTCTTATCAATAAAATGAAGCAGGTGTGTGCTGTTGTTGTTCACGGGTCCAATAAGAATGGAGGTGCAGTAAGGCAGTCTATTAGCTTAATTAGGGCATGAATGTTATTAGAAGAAACATACCTCATCCCTCACCCAGTATTCCTGAACTCTATACCTCCTTGAAGTAGAAAAAGAGGAAGGAGAACAAATGGAATTTTACAGGGCTGCTCTAGTAGGTTTATGAACTAGGTGAGTTCTTGTGAGTAAATGGTATAGGACAGGCAGCTGATAGACTAATTGGCCTATTTGGTAAGATTGTGGGCATGGATGTTTTGAGGGTGAGAAACAAAGTATGACTCATATTTGTGCAGGAGTCTATTCTCCTAATTTTTCAACAATAATGACCAGAACATCCAAGACTGGAAGTCAGGAGAGAGAATAGACAGAGTCAGGTTGCTTTATCCTGACCCTGGAGGTTCCAACACAGTGGCCATGTGCCTTCTCAGGCTGTGGATGTAGACAGATGGAAACCAGGAGAGAATTAGAAAAGTAATGCCCTCAGTGGCTATAGCTTACCAGCTGAATTACAAGGTTATCTATAGACTTATTTGAATACTTCTAAAAATAACCGGAAATATATTGAGAGAGATTTACATTCAACAACCTAGAGACATGGAAGTTCAGTCTAGCCCCTGGATCCTTAACTTGGATAGAAAAGTTTTATTTTGCATTTGGTAGATGCCAGTTGGCAAAGCCTAAGCCATAGATATGGCAATGTGACTGATCCCTGTCATTCTTTTCTTATTGTTATAAACAATCATACTTTTTCTCTCTTTTCTCCCTTTATATCCTGAAACAAAAAAAAAAAAATTGAAACTTTGAGAAGTTATCCAGATGAATGTTTTGTACTCTAAAACTGACTAAAGTGCACTTTAAAAATTGACATGTAGCTTTGCACATAATTGCTAAGGTACTGGCACTGTCCCATAATAACTGGGTAAGGAAAAAAGAGTTTCACAGTTCCACAGTGTTATAATCTTCCTTACTATGAGTTCTGAATTTTGTAATCACTCATCTTTCATGGAGGAAATCCCAGGGTATTTTTGTTAGCCAAAGAGCGCTCAAAATTAAAAAAGGAATTTTATTCCAGTACAAAATGTGGCAATTCCAAATTTTCAAAGTCAAATAAAATTTTCACCTTAAAAAATATTTCCAAATAGCCCAGTACACTCAGGAATATAATTAAAAGAATGAACCTTGTCGTCGTTATATCATCAAGAAATTCTCAACAATTTAACAACAAACTCTGGCATCTACCTGGGGTGTATGTAACCTCTAACAATTTTTCCATGCAGACATAAGTGCAAATCCACTGCTCTTTTAATTACTTAATCCATTATGCTTAAAGCTTTCTTCCCTCACTAACAACTGGAGTTCTCTGATCTCATGCAAATATGAGCTGGAAATACATCATGAGAGCTCCTTGGGGATTACATAGATATATGTGATTTTTCAGGGCACACTCATAGAAGAATAAATTTCAAAAGTAGCACTTCTGTCTTGCAGTAATTGCTAGTCCTCTCAATACCCTATCATCTACATCCCGTAATTCTTAATATTTTTGAAGTATGAGCTACTGTCATTCTATTAAAACTAGATTCTTTTCCATTTTCTTACCGCAGTTAGACACATGCCAGATTCTGAAAAGTAATTTCAAAGCTATTCATGTTTTCTTTTTCTTGATGCATATAGAAATCACTCTTTGATGTAGCATCGTGTTCATGCAGTCCAGCCATGTGACAGTGCTATGTAAGGTCACAATAAGCAGTGGACTGAATGTGTGTGTGTCCCCTGGAATTTCTATGTTGAGATCCTACTCCCCAATGTGATGGTTTACCAGGTGGGGCCTTTGGCAGGTGATTAGGTCATGAGGGTGGAGACCTCATGAATATTGTTAGTGCCCTTATAAAGGGATCCCAGAGTCCTTGACTGCTCCTGCCATGTGAGGGGACAGTGAGAAGATAGAGCTGCCCATGAGGAAGCAGGTTCTTCCCAGACACTAGATATAATACCTCGATCTTGGATTTTTCACTCTCTGAATCTATAAAAAACAAATACCTATCTTTATAAGCCACCCAGTCTATGTTATCTTGGTACAGTGGTCTGAAAGGACCAGGGAAAACTGTCTATGCTGTTAATTTTTTTTTTTTTTTTTTTTTTGTAGAGACAGAGTCTCACTTTATGGCCCTCAGTAGAGTGCCGTGGCATCACACAGCTCACAGCAACCTCCAACTCCTGGGCATAACGATTCTCTAGCCTCAGCCTCCCAAGTAGCTGGGACTACAGGTGCCTGCCACAAGGCCTGGCTATTTTTTGGTTGCAGTTTGGCCGGGGCCGGGTTTGAACCCACCACCCTCGGTATATGGGGCCGGCGCCTTACCGACTGAGCCACAGGCACGGCCCTATGCTGTTAAATTTTTAAGTGCTTGAAAAATGTTCAAACTAAATTTCTCATTTTCTAAATCCTACTAGGGAAAAAAATAAACCCCTATTTCGTGCCACATTGTAACAAGTGTTTTTACAGCGATCCGTTAAATAACATCAAAATAGTGGATATAAGCATGTGTCTCCAAAATGCCAACCAAAGATGACAAACAGCTAGTCGGATGAAGATGCCAGAATTTGACCTCACCTCTGTCTTATGCCGTATCCCACTGCACTGCAAAATTTCAAGGGACAGTCAATGCCATGAGGGCAAACTTCAACCAATGGGTATAAAAGAGCTGAAGGATAAATGTTTCCTGTTTTTCTGGATGGTTAATTCTGGGATTCCTGCATACGTCCCAGGAAACTTCAGTAAAATGAAGCCCTCACTCCCCAGAGAAGCAGCCTTGGAATTGCACCCTAAAATTACTTTCCTTCTGTACTATCTCAACGTTTCCCAACCCTCTCTTCTGCTTCCCTGGATCACCTCCATGATAAACTACTTGCACCCACTACTGCTTCAGGCTCTGCTTTGGGGGAAACATAAATTGGTAACAGTCGTGTGTGTGACCATAGCCTGCTTTTCCTATAGAGGTTAACCCCAACAGGATGGTATATATTTAATTTTGCAGATTTTCAGACTTTTGAAAATGATACATTGCAAAACACAAGATGTTACAAAGGAAGTAGATAGCAATGGAAAGAACGCTGGGTTGGCAAAGCGAATAGCTTGTGAGTGGCTCAAGTGGCTTTTGACCAGTTGGTCACACATTTTGGGGGCTCAGTTTCCTCATCTGAAAGAATAGACAGCACAGCATATAAATCACTTCCTTCTCATGACCTAAATTGAATTATTTTAAAGTCTCTTGAGTTCAAAAAGAGATGCTTGATTAAGTTATCAGTATAACCTAAATTAGTCCAAACTGTAATGCTTAAATGATAAAGTTAGTTCTTCTTTATGAAGTCAATGACCCATGGGAAGAGCAATATGACATGAGAACATTGTACTAATTACAGGACACCTTTTTCTGAGAGCTTTGCTTTGTCAGCCATAGTGAAATTTAGCAGACTTTATTTCTACTGACATTATTTAAGGGAATTATTCTCCACAGTTTTTATAAAAAAAAAAAAAAAAAGAAAAAGAAAAATACTGCAATGAGATGACATACTGAAGTTAAGCATGAGAAAAATCTAGATTTAACTCTGTATCCAATTTCCTGTATTGTGTCTATGCAGGAAATTCTTGATGATTTTGAACTGGCAAAAGAAATTTAAAAAGGAAATATTCTTTCTGCAATCTCTGCATTTTTAAACACAGTTACCTTACCATTGGGAGCCCTAAGCTAGTCCAAATTTGGAATAAATGGGTGGGGAAAATCACTAACCCCATTGTTTCCTGAGTTCCCGCTACTGTGTCATAAATGGATAGGACATTCCATCTGACTGGATTGGGTCTTTTTCCAGAATGAAAGATGATGATGAACTAGACAAATTAAAATGGCCTCTTTTAGCCTACTTCTTCTGAGATAAGCTTTAAAAAGTGTTTTGAATCACTAGAACACTATACATGAATGGTCTTTTTCATTCTGAAATTTGGCCCTCTCATAACATTATTTTCTTGTAGCATATTTATGATGTTCCCATTATGAATTCAGTTTCTGAAACTTAGCTTTCTATTTTAAGTAGCTTTCCTCTGTCTCAGATTCACATACCCAGCCATATTCCAAATATCTCAACTCAGGGAATTCAGCTCCACAGATTACTTCAATATGTCCCAAAGGAGTGGCACAATTTTTCTTCAAACTTTTCCTTTTTTTCTTCTCACATCTTTGTTTCTTTCAATAATCCCTCTCCTGGAAAATGTCATCACCACCCTTAATGTTTTTAGAAACTGCCCAGTAATCCCTACATCTTTAATCTGCCTCAATCTGCTCAGGCAGCGACAACAAAATAACATAGATTGAGTGGCTTAAACAACAAATATTCATATCCTCACAGTTCTGAAGACTGGAAAGTCCAGGATCAAAGCTTCAGCCAATTTTGTTCCTATTACAGACCTCTTTCTGGATTGCAAATGGCCATCTTCTCATTGGGCCCTCACATGGATGGGATGGGAGTAGGCTCTGATATCTTTCCTATTCCTATAAGGACCCTAATTCCATCATATGGACCATTCCTGCATGACCTTATCTAAGCTTAATCATGTCTCAAAGTCCCTCCCCTTCCAAATACAATCACATTGGAAGTCAGAGGTTTAATATATTATTTGGAGAGGACAAAATCCAACCTTCATTTCATAGATTCCAAATCTGGCCTCCAGAATTCATATACTTCTTCCCACCAAGTATATTTACTCTATCCCAATAGCCCCAAAAGTCTTAACTTGCTTAGTTAAGCCCCCAAAGTCTTAACAGTAGCAATATATAAAGTCTAAAATCTCTACCCAAAACACTTAGAACTGATAAAAGAATTCAGTAAAGTTGCAGAATACAAACTCAACATATGGTAATCAGTAACTTTTCTATATATGACAAAAAAAAAAGCTAGCTGCAAAAGATACCAAGAAAGCAATCTTATTTACAATAGCCAGAATAAATAAATAAATAATCTAGGGATAAATTTAATCAAGGAAGTGAAAGCCCTCTACAAGGAAAAACTATAAAACACTAATGAAAAATATTGAACAAGACATAAACAAGCAGAATTACATTCCATACTCATGAAGCAGAATTAATATTGTGAAAATATGAAAGACAATTTAGAGATTCGATACACTCTCTATCAAAATACCAATGACATTCTTCACAGAAATAGAAAAACAAAATCCAAGAATTATGTGGAACCACAAAAATACCAAATAATCAAGGCCATTCTGAGCACAAAGAACAAAGCTGGAGGCATCAGATTACCTGATAATAAAATATATTACAAAGCTATAGCAATCCAAACAGCATGGTACCAGCATACTGGCATGGAGAAAAAAGGAACTCTTATACACTGTTGGTGAGAATATAAACTAATACACCCATTATGGAAAACAATATGGAGGTTCCTCAAAAAACAATAAATAGAACTACCATACAATACAGCAGTCCCACTGCTGGGCATTTATCTAAAAGAAATCAGTAAATAGAAGTGATGTCTGCACTGTCATGTTTATTTCAGTACTAGTCACAATAGCAAAGATATGGAATCTACCTAGATGTTCAACTACAGATGAGCGGACAAAGAAAATGTAAGGTTTTCCACACACTATGGAATACTACACAGCCATTAAAAATCAAATGTTATCATTCACAGCAACATGGATGGACATTATATTAAGTGAAATAATCCAGGAAAAAAAAAAAAAGAAAAGTGCTGCCTGTCCTCATTCATGTGTAGAAGCTAAAAAAACAAAATGGATCTCATAAAAGTAAAAAGTAGAACGAGGATATTATAGCTTGGGAAGGGTAGAGAGAAGGAACAGGGAGATATTGTTAAAGGATATAAAATTTAGTTAGATAGAAGGAGTAGGTGTTCTATAGCACTGTAAAATGATAGTAATGTATAGTTTCAAATAGCTAAAAGAAGGATATTGAATGTTTCTAGCACAAACGAATGACAAAAGTTTGGCATGATAAATATTTTAATGATGTTAAAATGTGATCACTATACATTATATGTACCAAAACATGGCTATGTAACCCATAAATGTGTACAATTATTATCACACATACAATTAAATATGTATGTATGATATCATCTCAATCAGATATAAGTAAGACTTGAGGTACAGTTAATTCATTCTGAAGCAAAATTCCTTTCCAGCTGTGGACCTATGCAACCAGAGAAGTTAGTTCTTTCAAAATGTAGTGGTAGGGCAGGCATAGAAAAGACATTTTCATTCCAAAAAAGACAAATCAAAGAAAACTATAGATGATGAGTTCTAAGCGAGCTCCTAAACTAGCAAGGTAAATACCACTAGATAGTAAGGCTCAAGAATAAGTCCCCTCAGTTTGGGGGCCTTTGTCTCACCTGTTTAGCTGTAATGGGAGCAAAATTGGCTAACGCTTTGATCAAAAAGAAAATTTACTGTATATTGTAAGAAATTGACTCATGCAATTATGGAGCCTAAGAACTCAAGACCCAGAAGAAAGCCCATGGTATGGTTCTAGTTTGAGGACTGAAAAAAAAGAAAGCTGATGGTGTAAGTTCTGGTCCAAGTCTGAATCCAAAGGCAGAAGAAGATTGATGTTCAAGTTTGGAGACAAGCCCAGAGAGAAAATTTTTTCTTACTTAGCTTTCTTTCTATTCATGCCTTCAACTGATTGGATGAGAATTATCCACACTGGGGAGACAAGCCTGCTTTACTCAGTCTATTAATTCAAAAGTTAATCTCACCCATAAACATCCTCAAAGATACACCTAGAAAAAATGTTTTACCAAATAGTTAGGCCAATGATTTTTTTTTTTTTTTTTGAGACAGAGACTCACTATGTTACCCTCGGTAGAGTGCCGTGGAGTCACAACTCACAGCAACCTCTAACTCTTGGGCTTAAATGATTCTCTTGCCTCAGCCTCCCAAATAGCTGGAACTACAGGCACCTGCCACAACACTCGGCTATTTTTTGGTTGTAGTTGTCATTGTTGTTTGGCAGGCCCCGGGCGGTGTTCAAACCTACCAGCTCCGGTGTACGTGGCTGGTGCTCTAGCTGCTGAGCTACAGAAGCCAAGCCAAGGCCAGTAATTTTCAACCTGTGTACCATGAGAAAATCTTAGGTGTGCTGCAAAAATTTTTAAAGATCATTCATTAAATTATTTTTGAGAGAGGAGCATGGTGTCTCATGCCTGCAATCCTAGCACTCTGGGAGGCAGAAGTGGGTGTATTGCTTGAGCTCAGGAGTTCAAGACCAGCCAGAGCCAGAGTTAGATACCCATCTCTGAAGATAACCAGGCATTGTGGTGGATGTCTGTAGTCTCAGTTACTCGGGAGGCTAAGGCAAGAGAACCACCTGAAACCAAGAGTTTCAGGTTGCTGTGAGTTATGACACCACAGCACTCTACTGAGGGTGAAAGAGACTCTGTCTCAAAAAAAAAAAAAAAATTATTTTTGAAAGAAGTTCAAAGCACAGTAAGTATATTTTTTTACCGTTTTTTTTTTTTTTGATGAATGTAATTTAAGTGTGCCACAGAAGTTTACCAATAGGTTCAAGTGTGCTGTGAGATTAAAAATAAAAAAATGGGTTGAAAAATACTAATCTAGGTGCTCAGTGTCCCCTAAAATTAACCATCAAATTTTCCGTCCAAATATAGAAGCATCAAGTTCAAATTTTTATCATTTCTGCCTGGGAAAAATGGAAGGCTCAGCCCAGGCCTCTGTCTGGCATTTAGTTTCCAGAAGTATGTGCCTAAAAACAAACTGATCCCTGGGATCCTAGGATACGGCGTCTGTGTACCTTCCTATTTAGTCCCAATCTATCTTCCTTCCTCACTTCTTCTCTTTGGTTAACTCAACTATTTTCATTTCCTTAATTGCATTATATATTGTCTTATTCTAAATCAGATATAAGTAAGACTTGAGGTACAAATAATTCATTCTGAGGAAAAATTCCTTTCCAGCTGTGAACCTATGAAATCAAAGATGTCCTCTGGAAATAGAGTTAAAGCTGGTGTAGGGCAGAGCAGTCAGCCCCCAGGAAGATCTGTCAGACAGAGGAGTCCTGCCATGGACGAAAACATCCCACTCTAGCATTCCCGCCATGCTCAATCTTTGGCAGGGAGCAGCCACCAGCAGATCAAAAGGCAATTTTGCCTTTGAAGGTTACTTATCCAAAATTCAACTCCTCACCTGTTTCTTCAGGTGAGTACATGATAATAGTATTTTGAGCTCTGTCTATATAGAAAAAGTGAAGTAGAAATATCAGTAACAAAAGAGAATTACGAAGAGAAAAACGACTCCATGCACTCTGGATTTGCTATGCTCTGGTCCTGAGCTCTGTGGAGACGTCCAAGGTAAGAGCGCCCTGAAGGCAGAGGGGCAGGAAGCTTCCCATAAGCGCATATCCCACCACATGGCAGCGGACACTTTGAAGTTATTCCTTAAGGTTTCTAATCCTCTCCGTTAAGACACGGTATTTTTAATAACTCATAGCAGATGGTATAAAGTTTCATACTTAATCACCTTTGAAGTGATGTTCACTGAGAAAATAAGAAATTGGAGGGTGTGGAGTTAAATTTTTTTAGTGTGCATTCTCTGGGGTTGGGGAGTAGAAGGACCCAGGAAGCATTCTATACTAGGGAAAATGAAGCATTCATTACTCCAGGTGAGCGACGGTTCAGGAAGAGAGGTGGAAAGGGAAGCCCCTCCTCACAGGCTTTCACAGGAATGAGCATACTTATTTCCTACCCCCGAGTACCTTGCTCAGAAGCAAACAGATTGCAGAAACTTCAAAAAAGCAGAGTAGGATATTTTCCCAATCACACCCAGGAACCCAAAATATACATTGACATTATGTCAAAATGAACTAATTTTTTATTAAGAATGTTAGTGATTTGCCTCCCTTGTTTTTTCTATGTTCCCAACTGTAGATCCCTTCATCTCCCCGTCTAAAACTGTTACCTTAATTAAGGTAAAGAATGATGGGCATCATCATTTTTTAACCATCTCACCTAGTTAACCTCAATGAGCCTCTAATTTTAAGTCAGTCCAAGAAACACATTTCTTTGCAGTAAACCATGGAGAATATTTAGTAATTACACAAAACCATTATTTCTTCCTGTGATGGATCATTTTTAAATTGAAAGAATACTGGCTTTTCTAATTTTGTTGAAGTGCATTGAAATAACAAATATTTTAAAATGAAAAATATGCATTTGCAAGCATTTTTTAAATTGATTCGAATACATTCTTTTCTTTTTTTTTTTTTTTTATCCAGGATAAAAACTTGTTTGCTTTGCTTTTGGCTAACGCAGGCTTATAGAATCCCACTGTGTCAATTTGGATCATTGCAGAGACTGATACAAAGATGGGACAGGTGTGCAAGAGACATATTTGTCAAAATTCCTATCAAGGATGTAAGTGAAGGAAGCAGGGATGGGATTATAGATTTTTCAAAGAACAAGGCAGTCTGAGAGCTGGGAAAGAAGAAAGGAAGGAGCATTCAAAGTTCGGGCAGGGAGAGCTTCAGGCTGCTGAGCAGCCCTGAAAGCCGGCGTAGGGCAGAGCAGTCAGCCCCCAGGAACGTCTGTCTCACAGAGGAGTCCTGCCATGGACCAAATCACCTGCCCATAGCACTCCCCCCATGCTCAGTCTTTGGCAGGGAGCAGCCATCAGTAGATCAAAAGTCATAGCAGCAAGGAGGTGTCACTGTGGTCTTTGCAGGTTCTTTAAGAAAGATCTGAGGAACACAACCGCATGGCTTCCACCATCCGTCCCCGGCACTGCACAGACCGACTGCTCCATGGCTGCTCAGGGACCAGCCCCTCTGTGGTTATCCTTCTGAAGAGAAACTGCATAAAGGGCATTCAGGGGTCTGTACTACATCCTCCATCACTGCACATGGCCAGTGGGCTGCACAGCTATGCGTCACCCACCTCTCCATTCTCCATTCTGAATCCACCACATGCACACTTGAAACTCTCTCCTGAACAGACACTACCTGGTGGTGGTATCCAAACATTCATCTTAGAGGGGCCTATTGACAATAGACCCTTCTCAGCCCAGAATTTATTACATTATCTCTCTTGGCTGTTAACAAGCCCAGCTCTGGGACTGTTTCTCTCACTGTCAGCTCTGGGTTGGTTTCCAAAAACAGATAACACGTAACTGCTCGGAGATCCAGGGAGCTCTCCGCCAGCACGTGCCCAATGCCCACAGAACGCTGTGCTCCCCGGGTCTTCTCGCCCCACAGGATGGATCTACCCTCTAAGCTCCCTTCGCCAGCCCCTTTATTCCTTCTTTACCATCTGTAAGGGCAACCCAGACACTTTTACTCTGCTCAGAATAGGCCATCATCCTTTTCTTGAGGCTTCTAAAAGTTCTGCTAGCCATGAGTTTCACCAATCCCTTGGAGTTCTTGCTACTGTTAAACCCAGTGTCCTGAAGTGTCCAAGTCAGTGAATTCTTGCTTATCCAGCCCCTGTTACAGCTCCCTTTGTTACATTAAAATTCCGGTGATGGGGCCATTCCTCTGGTTCATGCTCATACACAGTAGCTAAATTCATAACTCACATGGGAAGTAATGTCTTTCCTCAATTAACAGGCCCAACATGCCCCAGCAGCGCTATGCTGGGATTTAGTCCTTACTAGCCCTGCAGGTAGAAAAGGAGTCGAGACAGCCACGTGGGGTAATTTGGGCTGCAGAGGGGCTGCTGCAGTGTCTATTCACACAGGAGAAATGCTCATTCTTACTAGGGAGGGCTAGGTCACCTCTGTAAGCCCTGATCACTTAAGCAGGAGAGGGCTGGGGGAGGAGTGAGGGTCTGCAAAGCCAAATTCTTCAGAAGTGCCCATCCAGATTTCTCCAGATTGTACTCAAGGGCTCCAGGTTCTCTCAGCCACAGTCCCGACTTTAGCATATCTGTGTTCACTAAAAACTTGTGTCGTTGAATATCTGTGACTCTAACCAAGTTTTTCTGCTCCCCACTATATCCACTCTTTCTCAGAAAGAGATAACGGCCTACCTGTAATCCATAAGACATGCCCTCTGGCTGTCACACGTAGCCTTGACCAGGATGTAACCATGCTCAGTTGTTCAGTGTCCCGCCACGAGGCAACAGTGCAGCTTGGTAATAAGCCCCCAACTCTGCTGTCTGGTGTAGGCATCACCCTGCCCCTCTCCCAGCTCCTCAGCTTCCCAGGGCTTCTGAATCATTCCAGCAAGACATTCCCAGCTGCATGATCACAGATCACAGTCAGTTGAATCCACAGCACTGCCACAGTGTTTTAAAGATTCTCTGTACCACACACATTCTCCTCAGATGGGGTCCCATGTGAAAGCCACCTTGCCAGGTTGTGGTAATGTTGTTCCAAGGACATCTCTGTCAGGGCCCAGGACTGGCCAGGTCTCTGGCCCTGGCTTAGCTAGGTTCTGGACACGGACCGCTAAGCTACCTTGCTCAGGAACAATTTCTCTTAGGTGCCTGAGAGAGGGCTATCTACTTTAGCAGGAGACAGAAAGTGAGTAAAGCAGTCTCAGAATAGATAGATCTTAGTCTTTAGCAGAGCTTG
The DNA here is from genome assembly GCF_027406575.1 of Nycticebus coucang. Classification (NCBI taxonomy): domain Eukaryota; kingdom Metazoa; phylum Chordata; class Mammalia; order Primates; family Lorisidae; genus Nycticebus; species Nycticebus coucang. Next base: position 20,512,425 of record NC_069788.1, on the reverse strand, counting down.
GTGATCTTCAGCAGGGAGACGCCGTGCTGGACTTCTACAGGCAGGAGAGGACACAGGGTCAGAGTAAGCGGGTCCAGGATAGAATGCGCACGCTCCCGACTGCCTTCTCCTCCAGCCTAATATAAGGCTGATCTCGGGCCTCTCAACACCACAGTTATAGAGACTGCCAATTCACCTCTGCTGTCATCTCATGAGCTCTCATGCTTGTTAGGAGCTAAATCCCTCTCCAGGCCCTTTCCACCAGGATGTTCCATGATTGAGCTATACAGGTATTTCTTATAACTCTCACTCCTCCTAGCCGTAGGCTATACAGGCTGCTACACATCTCAGGCAGGCTGATGGAGAGTCCTCAAGCAAGGGGGACTATTAGAGAAATCCCACACTTCACAGAAATGGCTGGAAGAGGCCAGGAAGAATGTGCTCTATGCATGAATGTCAAAGGAGAGCCGCAGGTGGGGCGGCTGGAGGCCAGGCACTGGTGCTGTCTGCAGCAGTTTCTCTTAAAGGAAGGCTTGAAGAGGACCCGAGTCTACACCACAGCCACTGTGACAGTTACCACAGATTCCACTCCAACAGGTGGCTTGCACACCTGTAGGCAGGTGTCTACAGAGTCAGGCTGGAATAAACTGGTGGCAACTGTGAAGCAGAGAGCACATGAATGTCCTGGAAAAGGGTAGAGACCACTAGCTCGAGCTAATGTTGGTAATTAGGAACCCTGAACCAGTACTCACAGAGCTTCCAGTTCCTCAAGAAAAGTCAGGTTTGGTATCAATCACCAAATTATTTGAATGAGAACAGTTAGTGAAATTTTTAAAACTCTAAAACAGTAAATATAAATACAAAAATAATAAAAACTGTGTCTGAGCCTTTGCAAACTTCATAGTCACAATTCTGAAATTTGTCACAACCTATTTGTTATTGATCACTAATAATGGAGAACAGAAAGTTATAACGAAAAGCTGGAATAGCTTTTAATGATGTTTAGCATAATGCACTAGAATCTGGATAGGAGTGCACTGCAGAACTGGTTCTCTCCATCCTCTGAGTTTCTCTCTTGGTACTTCATGGCTACATGGCCATCAGGTGGGATGGAAACACACAGGACACGGTACTTTGCCCATGAAGTCTCGATAAAAAGACTTACAGCCAGGTGTTAGGCTTGCATCTGTAATCCTGGCTACTCAAGAGGCTGAAGCAGGAGGATGGCTTGACCCCAGGAGTTTGACGCTGCAGTGAGCTGTGATCATACCACTGCAGTCCATGCCTAGGAATGTACTTAACCAAGGAGGTGAGAGAGCTTTACAAAAAGAAATACAAAATATTGAGGAAAAAAAGTGCAAACGATGCAAGCAAATGGAAAAACATACACTCACGGATTGGTAGAATTAACATTGTGAACATGTCCTTTCTACCCAAAGTGATGTATAGGTTCAATGAAATCCCCATCAAAATACCAATGTCATTCCATTGATACTACTAAGTTATATCCATTTTTTTTTATATTTCTGGGTTTAGGGTTTGAAAAAATTTCTGACTACATATTACAAATAAATATTTTTCTATTCTAAATTTTTAAATGGCTTAGAAAAGGAATACTTTTAGCTGAAAAGGAAAATCTTTACCCTTCTTAAATAAATGCCACATTTCTCATTATATTGCTTGATGAACTACATTGTAATATAATATTCAAATGTTTTTCTTCTGAGTATAAAATATTCACGAACAGCACATTTCTGCAAAGCACAGTCTCACAAATTATATGAGATAAATAAATGCCTATGAGCTTAATGTAAATTACAATTTACTTTCTGTGGGCTCTTACATGGTTAATATGGAGTTAATAATTTAGACTATTCAGTTGTATTTGTTGCATTTTTCCTCAAGTTTTATTGCACATTTTTCATTTAGAATTTTATTCTCAGACTGTTGTCTTCTGATCATAAAGGAGTTTAAATTACACCGAAAACTCACTCGCAAGAAAATTTAATGTGATGTTAGCAATATCCAATCATATATATCCACAGTTCTCTTCAATCATAAAACTCACAAGATCTATAATTTTATCACTGATGCATGACTATAGAATTTCTAAAATTAAAAAGCCTCTAGGTACTATTGAGTTCATTATAGAAAACTGACAGTGCTTCTTTCAGCAGATAAAAGAAATACAATTATTGTCCTATTCAGTAGAAGGTTTGCATCTGCTTTGAATGTTAGAGGTGTGATGTTTGGTTTCAGATTATTTTAATAAATTGTCTTCTTACTAATTCTCTACAGCAACGTAGTTCTCCAAACTGAGCTGGTATTTCAGCCAAAAGTATTTTTAAAAATCAATCACCTGAGAAAAACCCCTCTTTTTTAATTTCCTTATCACACAGTAAATATGAACTACCCCTTCAAAAGCTACTTAAGACTGAAAGTGGAATTTCAAAGACTTTTACTCATTTTTGTTTTTCATCAAATTTACAACTAGGGTGTTCACTGACTTTTGTGTAAAACACTGAGACTAACAGAATTGAAACCCAAGAGAAATGGTCACTTTTGTGTCTAGTGTTTATGGGGATTTAAAAAAAAAATGATAAGAGTTTTAAATGAATGCTTTTCATTTTTTTCCTTTGAAGGAAACAACCTCAATGAATCAAGAATTGAATGCCTGATAAGAAAACTCTAATCTGATGAATATGGCCTTCCCTCAAGGAAATCAGACTGTGCCAATAATATATACATTTAACTTCATTATGTACCCTCTGGACTATAATTACAGTTAATAAAAGTATTCACTAATTCCTGTAATTAAGGAAAACTAAGAATAATGTACATTCAAAAGCAAACTACTTATAGCATCTCCCCCAAATTATTAAAATCGATAATGCACTGCCCCCTTAGTAAACATCAAAATAGGTATGATGTTTTTCTTTTCTATATTTTTAAAATTTTCTCACAATAAACCAAAAATAGATCAGCAATATGTATATAGTAATTTAGAGCTTCTTTCATTGACAGCAATCAGAAAAATGAATAGGGGAAAAAAATCTTATGCTCAGGGTTTAAACAAGAATACTATGTCCACATATTCAAACTCTGTCCTACGTCATAGAGTATTAATAGATTGTTTTACTATTAGTCATAATACTCTCTTTTTGAAGATTACTTTAAAGTTACAACTTAAAATTAAATTAGACCAAACTCTCTGGTCAAATCAAAATTGAAGTTAATCAAAACCTCTGAGAGTAAAGTATGAATGGATATCTAATTGTTTTTAAGTAGAATCGTCCATTTCTATACAAGTACATTACCAACCTATAGATATTATTTTCCTTTCTCGAAACCAAAAGCTAGGTTCACAGTCACCAGAAAGAGACACAAAACTGATGGGAATTTTTAATATTTCCCAGATGGCATACTAGGCGAGATGTTATAGTACCCTCTTTGCCACTTTTAACTACTTAGCCCATAAATTTTTAGAAGTTCCACTATGGATTAATAACTCAACCTGTAGAAAGCACTGTGAACATTCTAATTGTCTGTCTTATCAAATAAAATGAGTCCTCTCTGGCAGACACTAAGCAGGGCACACCATCCATGAAAAGATGGATTTGAGAAGAGGTAAAGTTCTTGATGTATTCAAAAGAACATAAAAATAGGCGATGAGACATTGGGGTGTCATTGTAGCTCTGCCATCATCTCAGAATTTCACTTCACTGGGTCTCTGCTTTCTCCACCATCAAAAGAGGAGTTTAATGAACAAGTAGGTTTGAGAACATTCCATCTAATCCATTCAGCAGAACTCTTCAAATACAGGTGTAATGATCACTCCCCTTGTTTTATTTTTTTAGCAGGTGCCATGCTAACAATTTAGCATTCATATATCTTCATGAACTATTCTCAACCTCTAGGTGCCAACTCTTTCCTTCCTCCAAAAATGTAGATTTATTGAGTTAGAAACACAGAAACCATCTTAAAACTGTTTGAGAGAGGGATTTATATAAAGGCTGTCTTGGAAGTATTCAGGTCCTGGGAACTCCTGGCATAGTAGAAAATCAAAGATTTTAGTGGCCACTCGTGGTTTTTCCATCATTAATCCCTCATAAATAGGTTTTACTTCTAAGAGACATCTAACATACATCTTTTGGTGACTTCATTGGCTGGTCTTGGGCTGGGAGGGAGACAGTGACAGACAGAAGGCTTCTGCCTACTCATCTGCTCACTGAGCCAGCTAATCAACATAAGGAATTTCATCCTGAACAAAAGTTAAAGAAATAGGCAAAAATAGCTCATCATTAGTCATTTAGAATCAATACAGGACACAAATGTGAGGGCTAGGGTGGGGTGTATACGTGTTGGTGGGGTCAGGTAAGTTCTTTTATAGAGTTAAATTTAAGAAGGAATAGAGGAATCACATGACCTAGTGGTTGAAGTGGATTCTCTGAAACCAGAACACCTAGCTTCAAATACCAGCTCTGCTACTCACTGTGGGACATTGGGCAAGTTAACTCTTCCATACCTTAGTTTACACAATGCAGATGACAATAGTTCCTAGCATATAGGGTCCTTGTAACAATTAAATGAATTATTATATGTAATAATAAACAGATTGTGATCTCCCTTATATTGTAAATTCAATGAGTGTTAGCAGAGCTGACCTCCCAGCATGCAACCCGTGCATTTTAAACAGTGTCCTGCACTTAGGGAACCCTGTGCTTGATTCAATGCCCTATTAATGCTGTTTTGAAATTCTTAATTATTTTTTCACAAAGGGTCCTACATTTTTATTTTATAATGTGTCCTATAATTATGTAGCCAGTCCTGAGTATCAGTTACAATGGTACATTTTCCGATTCTGTTGGTATTACCTGCCTTCTGTCATCCCTAGTATACTGTTAACACTTGAAAGCCGAAAATAACTTTTCTTCATTATACACGATCACAAAATAATTCCTTCTTGATGAGTTAACAGAGTATAGCACGCGGCTCCTGAATTCCAAGAAATTATATAGCAAACCCCATGGTAAGTCAAGTTGAGAGAAGTCTCAATTGTAATGCCCCCATCTCCCACCTGGTAATGTTCTCAAAGGAGGGCAGACTCAAATTCTAATCTTCTGTGGGGAGAGAGGAACATAAAGGGAAGGAAAAAAATCATAGAAATGACATGTATCTCAGGATATTGGGAAGGATGTAGAAAGGAAAAAAGGGAGCTTCTCTTTTCTAGTCTTCCTGTGCCAAGGAATTGGAAGATGCCTGGAGTGACGTCCCAGATTGTCAAGAATAGGACTTCCAGGTGAAAGCTATAACCCAGTTATAACCCAAGAATGGGGGAAGGGGGAGAGGGAGGGGAGGAAGGAGGAGGATGGGCGGAGGGAGGGTGATTGGTGGGATTACACCTGCGGTGCATCTTACAAGGGTACAAGTGAAACTTAGTAAATGTAGAATATAAACGTCTTAACACAATAACTAAGAAAATGCCAGAAAGGCTATGTTAACCAGTGTGATAAAAATGTGTCAAACAGTCTATAAAACCAGTGTATGGTGCCCCATTATTGCATTAATGTACACATCTATGATTTAATAATAAAAAAATTCCAACGAGGGACATAAATCATCTATATCAAAAACAATACATAATAAAAAGGGTAACTGCCATGACAAAAAAAAAAAATAGGACTTCCAATCCTTTCTGCAGCTACTTCAGCTAGGACAGATAATTGCCACCAGATGGAGCCAAAATACAGCAAAGATTTGACTTGTCTCTTGGCCCGGGCAACTCAGAACTTGTCTCCCAGAAATCAACGTCATCAATCTCACTTCATTAATCTCAAAATATGCCCATTTATTTAATGAATCTCAAAATAATTTATTTGGGCCCAGGTTTGTACCTGTAAAAAACATAAAACCAACACACATGAATTAATTAGATATAATTTATAATTGAATGGTTTCTTGAAATGTGTGCCCATACATAGAACATGAATCCTATGAAATATATATTTTTTTCTTAGTACATATAATTTTTCATTACTTAAATATTCACATTACCAAGTCATATAGTAAATATTGAGAATTCTAACAAAAAAGGAAGCTATTTGTGTTTAACCCATATACACCGTACACTATTATTAGCATTTTTATAGTGGTTTCTGTAGAGAATATCTAGGAGAGTGCTAAGATAGTTATCAAAAGGGAAAGACTCAGAGACAGGAAAATCTATGTGTTCTGAGACAGTAAGAAGAATATTCAAGTCTGGAAGCCCTCATTTCTGGCTTCTGCCTGGAGTATGTACTTCCCAGCCTGTTGGAATGGCCACCTATAGGCTACAACCCTCTAAGAGAAGTAAAGTTCTCCTTTTCAGATTTAAAAATAAAAGAAGAAGAAGAAAGACAAGAAAAATACACAAGTCTAACATTTTATATCTCTGATTATCACTTCAAATCTTCCGTGGAATAACAGGTACTTTGCGTATTCACCGAAACATCTAATTCACCAACACATTTTTAAAATAGCAATTTTCCTGACTATTTTGTAAGATACATGTATAGGGGAAAAATATTTTTGTCATATAGTCACACAGCAGCAACTTAATAAAATTTATTAGGTATTTCTGTTTTTACCCTTCTAGTCTCAAATTCTTCTCCCAATCTTACCATTTAATTTCTCTGCTGCCTGTGCCTATGCAAACCTTCCAAGAAGTATCCAAAATTATACTGACTTACTCTGCTTTTCTCTCATCTGGCTTATTCCAGTCTATAAAATAATAGTTTACTAGTTACCCAGATAGTAAAGAGTAACCATATGTTTCTTTAATAGACCCTCTTCAAGCTTTTGACTCCCTATGCAAATAGTTTACCAAAGCATTTACTTTAAAAGTCTCTTAACTTTAAAAAGTATATTGCTAAAAAAGTAAGATTCCCTCCATATTAAAAAATATACATATGGGAGCACTTTCTGATATATTAACCTGAGAATAAAAGTCTGACTCCAAGCTATTTTGTAAGGAGGCATCAGGGAATGGAAGTGGGCAGGGGGAACTGATGACTATTTAATATAAATATCTATTTAACAAACATTAAAAAAAATATGTCAAGCATTATTTCTAAATGCTTTACAAACATTAATTCATTTAAAATATAGGTTTACAAACCTCACCTTCAATTCCAGAAAGCAATAAGTAGGCACCTCCTGTTTGCCTATTTTTAATCACGCACTGTCTGGTTTGGGAAACTCACCAGGATTCTGCTCAGAAAGACAATTATGTTTCAGTCCTCATTGTCCTAAACTATCTGACTGGTCAATACTCCTCCATGGGTCTTTAATTACCAAAAAAAGGTCTCATATCTTAGCATTGCAATGCACAGTTCAGTCCTCCAACCAAGTTTCTTCTCTTATTTATCCTCACCCTTCTTGGTAATTTCATTCATTCACTCAGGTTTATGTATATCCATATACCAATGACTTTCGATTTATGTCTCAAGAATAAACCTCACCTCTGAGCCTCAGGCTTTTTCAACTTTCTTCTTAAAATTGCCAGTTAGGTGAAGAGCAGATGTCTCTAATTTAACAGATCCCCAAATGGACTCTTGGTCATCCTCCTCAGCCTCCCACAGTCTGTCCCATCTCAGCAACGACAATGCCATCTCATCAGTTGCTCAGGCCAAAGAATTCAGAGTCATCCTTGACCATTCTCTTTATCTCATGGGTGCATCAGGAAATGCTATTGGCCCTATCTTCACAATATATCCAGAAAACAACAGTTTCATCCAACCTTGAACCAATTATCTTGGTCCATGCCACCACCGTCTCTCACCTGGAGTTTTGCAACAGCTTCCTAACTGCTCTTCCTCTCTCCACTCCCATCCCCATTCAGTCCAATCTCAAAACAACATTCAAAGTGGTCTGTTAAAAATTTAAGTCTTATATCATTCCTTTCTCAAAACAAAAACCAAAGCCCCCACTATCTCCAGTGACTCTTCCTCTTGCTGATGCTACACTGGCCCCCCTCCTGTCCCACAAACGCAAGGCTACTTCCACCTCAGAACCTTGGCTCTAGCTCTTCCCTCTGTCTATTCCTAGTCCTATACTCTTCCTTCAGATATCTGCATATGCACTTTTTGTCCTTCTTTATTTGTCCTTTCTCAAATGCTTCTCAATAAGGTTTCACCACTAGAACATCTCTTCTCTCTTACCTGCTCCACAGTACATTTTAAGCTATGATTTAATAGACTTATCTTATTATGCTTATCTTCTGTTCCTCTCTACAAGAATGCAAGTTTGTTTTTGCTTATCTTCTGTTCCTCTCTACAAGATGCTTATCTTCTGTTCCTCTCTACAAGAATGCAAGTTTCTTTTTGTTTTTTTGTTGTTGTTTTTTGGTTTGTTTGTTTGTTGAGACAGAGTCTCACTTTGTCACCCCCAGTAGAGTGCTGTGATGTGATAGCTCACAGCAACCTCAAATTCTTGGGCACAAGCGATTCTCTTGCCTCGGCCTCCCTGGTAGGTGGGATTACAGGTTCCTGCCACAATGCCCCGCTAATTTTTAGAGCTGGGAGTCTTGCTCTTGCTCAGGCTGGCCTTGAACTCATGAGCTCAGACAATCCATCCTCCTCAGCCTCCCAGAGTGCTAGAATTACAGGCATGAGCCATCGCACCAGGCTCCCAGAATGCAAGCTTTTTAAGAACAAAGATTATCTTTCACTAAAGATTTTTTGAATTTTTATCAATAAATTTAAAAGCATTGGTTGTTACATTTTTTTATTGTTTCCTTACCATCTTCATGAAGTCCTAAGAGGGACACTTGGCCCAACAACACCTTGAACCAGCCATAGAATAGTCATTTACATGGCGATTTGCTTTTTAAGAGGAAAGCAAAACTTGACAAAGAAATTGTCTCTTCAAAATCAAGCTTACAGACTGATTTTATCTGTAAACAAATTAATCATCTATACACATGGAAGAAGAGATCTTTTGTGTTTCCTACATAATCCAGAGTTCAAAACTTTTGTCACTGGTATGAATGTGTAATTTAGTAACATCAAATGTGTGATTATGTAAAAACATTTACAATATTATGAAGTTTAAGTCATGTGAGATGTCAGTCTGCACTTTAAACTCCCTATGTTTCTGAAATTTTCAAAGACTAGAAAGTTTATTTGTGAATCAATGTGCTAGAATCATTGCATGACACTAACTGTGTTGGAGTTGACAATTTAAACGTCAACAAGTATTAAAGCGAAGGGATGATAAAACTCACAATTTGCAGATAGACCCAGTTAAGCCCAATAATGCAAACATTCAGTACATTGCAGCCAACAAAATACCCAAATTAAAACTATTTTAATCAAAATGATAAAATAGTTTTATATATTCAAAAGTCAATTTCTCTGAAAGACCATTAAGCTTAATGGAAATAGTACTTTGAGATTAAAGTACAATGTGTATGAGCTTTTTTCAAAATATCTTCCATAAACTGTGCCCCAAAAGCATTATAAAATAAAATGAGAAAAATAATTAAATAATATAAGGAATAATCATATAAATTATGTAAATTAGTGCAATGCCATTACACAATGAATAAATTAGAGTCTTTCATTCACCAAACCCATTATGAGAGAGGGCAATTAAAGGAATGGAACGGAAGAAAGTACATTTTCAGATTTGATTAGAAAAGCAAAATAACAAGCTGGCAACGTGGGCTCAGACCTTCCTGGAATCAATATGGAAATCCTTGTTCAGGGTTCACAGACGGACCTGTGAATAGCAGAATTCTGTATGTTCAGGAAAGAAATGTAGGAAGAATTATATCTCTATGGGTTAAAAAAAAAAAAAAAGGCAGAGGATCTCACCTAAAGAGTTTAGTAAACTTCAACTTTGTTTCAATCTCTTTTTTTTTTTCCTCTAAATAATCTTTCCCCTAATTGATTGTTCTTTCAGTTTCCCTGATTACATTTTGGAGAGTTGTTAATTCTCCAAGGACAGACCCTTAACAAGACAATGATGAAAATGTGATTTAGATGAAGTTTAGGCTTACAAAAAAATTTAATAACAGCAATGGAAAATCCAATGTTTCTGAGTCTATGGTATAAAAATCTCTACATTGCTTCTAAAAGGGTTTCTATATGTTTTAAAGAGAAAAAATAAGAAACCTTGATTCTCAGAAAATTTAACCAGATAAATTTGTACATTGTAAGTTCTTAAAACTAGAAACCATATTATTAACTGTGAAACTATGTAATTAGTTTCTTTACGAGCCTTCCGTTTTTTGCTAGATAAAATTAAAACTGCCACCAAAATTTGAGGCCATTATGAACATGATGGGTGATTTGTTGAGAAAAAGGTTATATACAAATAGCATCTGATAATTTGTTGGAAATGTTAGCATATAGATGGCTATGGAATGTGTGAAGTATCATCAGAATTCTAATCAAAAATGTTTGCAATGTAAGTCAAATATGATTCTTTTTTAAATGTTGTTAGGTTATCATCCCTAAGGGCAAGCATAAGCTACATGAAATGTATTTAACCTAAAGACAAGTTGAGAAATTCACAATTTCACTATTTAAAAAATAAATTACAAAAACAGAATGCACGTAATATCTAAGGCATCATTTGAAAAAGAATGAAAAAATAGGAAGACTTTTTTTTTTTTCCGAGAACACTAGCAACTTATCTTAAACTTTCTTAATGGATCAAGTGTTTTTTTAATCACTGAAAGGGTTGTGAATTGTTAAGAGCTGCTGAACCTGTAGCTGTCCTTGTACAAAGACTCAAAGCCTCTTTCCGCTTTTACAGTTTATATGAACGGGGCAGAACACACAGAAAGGATTGTATAAGAATGAGCCCACGTTCAAAGTGCTGAGCACCTCTGTACAGTGCACCTCCCTCCTCTTTTCTTTAAAATGTCCAGCTTCTTCTATCTGGAAGGAACTTGACAATACTGGTTACACTAACCACAGCACCCTGTGTAGATGGGTGAGCTAACCCAGCTGAGCAGGTTTTAGAGGTCAGTTTGATACCTTTGGCTCTAACTGTAAGTATGAACAGTGGTCCACCCCCTTCTCCAAAATTTTGTTGTCGCTGGTTTCACTGCCAACTGTGCTCCGAAAATATTAGACAGGAAATTTTGGAAATACATAATTTATAAGTTTTAAATCACAAGCTGTTCTGAGTACTGTGGTGAAATTTTGCACTGTCCCACCGTCCCGCCTCCCACCAGGACGTGAGTCACACCTTAGGCATCTTTGGGCTGTATTTGGGCTGTGAGCCTTCCCCGCTGGTAGCCAACTTGGTTATCAGATCGTCTGTCAGGTTGTATAGGTGTTTGTGTTCAAATAACTCTTATTTTACTTAATAATGATTCCAAAGCACAAGAGTAATGATGCTGGCCTATTGTTGTATTTGTTCTGTTTCATTACTAGTTATTGCTGTTAATCACTTACTATGCTTAGTTTATAAATTAAACTTTATCAAAGGTACATATGTATAGGAATAAAACAGTATAGACGGGGTTCAGTGGTGTCTGCAGTTTCAGGCATCCACTGAGGGTCTTGGAAAATATCTCACACAAAGAAAGGAGAACTACTGTAAATATAATTTAACAAAGAAATGGTCACATTCTCAGACACACAAGGGAAAGAAATCTATTCAGAGGTTCTTAATGACTAATTCAAAAATTTGCTCGGAAGGCACGAATGTAGAATGTGTAGAGTTTTAAAACATGTTATAAATTTTCAACTGTAAAATTCTTATAATGAAGAGGGCTAATGTGGCTTGTCTTACAGGTCCTTCTATAAACGACTTGGATTAAACTATTGACTCCTGACTTTTCAGTTTCAATTACTCTACACCCCAAGTCATAGCACATTTAAATTAAACCCTGACAGCTAAAACACATCCTAATTCATATTGCATCAGCTTCAAATTACGTTTTATTGATCCCCATCTCTTTACAAGTCATATGCAATTATAAAATAAATTGTAAAATTGTAAAATAATTAAGAGCACGCATGACAGCTTATTGCCCCTTCCTTCCAAAATCTGTTCTTCCCTTTTGTTTCATGCTAATAACATTTCAAACAGGCATACAGCCATCCAGATGAAAACTACATTCCCCAGGTCCTCTCTGAGGTAGGACTGGCGGTGTGTCCAGGTTCTTACCAACGGATTGGGTAAGGAGAGAAATGTAATTTCTGCCTTGAAAGAAAGATTGTTTCCCCTTCCCTTCCCCTCTTTCCTTTTCTTTCCAACTGCAAATGGCCACAGTAACCTTGAGATCCTCATTTTGGGGACAGAAGAGCAACAGTGTCAGCCTGAAATCCTGGCTGACCTCAAGTGACAGAGCCCAGCTGGACACCATGGCCGGCTAAACTGAAGGGCAGACAATGTGCTGTCTGGTTTGAGCCTCTTCCCAGGCCCTCCGGTCTCATAGCTTATCCTATACCCTAACTAATCTTTGCCATCCAATTATATGAATTGTTTTTTTAAATTATTGTGAAAATATAACTTGTAAGTATTAGAAAAATAAGTTGTTTTCTACTCTTCGTTGCAAGTTCTTTTGTTAGACGAACACATTTATATTCCACTATTATTCGCCATTATTGCACTGCTTTCTTAAGAATATTTCAGATTTCAAAATTATTAAACTTTCGAGGATCAAAATAAATGGATTATGTATAAAAGCAGAAGATTATTCCTGAATCTGTGGCAGAAAGAGTTTCATTTTCTCATTTCTAATCTTCGGTAAGATCATAGAGTGGCATGATAAACAGATGAATAATCTTGCGTGAATTATGCATAAGGAGAAGAAAAAGAGAAGGCAAGAAACAATTGCCCTTTCTCTTTAACAAGTGTTAGGAAGTGTTGCTGGCTGATGAAGCACTTTGGTGTAAAGCCCTTGAGCCTTCCTTCATGCCCTGCCTACATGAACCACATCCTCTCAAGAGGAGTAAAGGGAGACATCTCTTGTCAAAAGCCAGGAGCCAGTGTATGACCTCATGGGACCACTGCTGTGCCTTGTGAGCGACAGCCCCATCTCATCTCCCCGCCTCTGAGGCACTATGCTCTGTTAGAAAACCTAGAATTAATTCTTAAAAGCTAAATTAAAAAAAAACATTATTCTTTCTTTTTTTTTTTTTATTTTTTTTGTAGAGACAGAGTCTCACTTTATTACCCTCAGTAGAGTGCCGTGGCCTCACACGGCTCACAGCAACCTCCAACTCCTGGGCCCAAGCGATTATCCTGCCTCAGCCTCCCGAGTAGCTGGGACTACAGGCGCCCGCCACAACGCCCGGCTATTTTGGGGTTGCAGTTTGGCCGGGGTCGGGTTTGAACCCGTCACCCTCGGTATACGGGGCCAGCGCCTTACCGACTGAGCCACAGGCGCCGCCCCTTTAAAGGGAAAAGGCACGAATGTATGTGCTTCTTTATTTTTTGACAGGAAACTGCCATAGATAGGTAAGTAAGAGATGGGAGGAAATGTCAAATGAATTCACTTTTATATGATACTCTCTGTGGTGGTGATAGGCATATTCTTTCTGTAGCTGCAATTTACTAAATTGCAGAGACATTCCTAAGCCATTGCCCTCAACAAACTTCAAAATTACATACTGAGACTTGAACTCTACATAATTAAAGAGCTTTGGCCATTGGCATGACTTTGGTGAAATTCTAAATACCCCCTAATACTCAGTGTAGAAATTGATAAAGTAGTTAGTACAAATCTTGGCACATAATAAGTGTATACACAGCACATCTAATTATTTTATTTATCCAAACTGGAACATGATATATACATTTTTCTGAACTTTGCTTTTTATTTCCTCCCAACCATATATCATAAAGATTTTTCCAAATCAGCATATATATATATTGGCCCCATCCTTTCGTATTGAATCTATGGCATTCTATATGTATAATCTATTCATGGAATTATTCATGTAACAATATTCATGTAATTACTACTGACATTTAGGCAGTTCCCAATAGTTTGGTATTATATATGCTACAGAATGTGTGTGTGTGTGTGTGTGTGTGTGTGTGTTTTGACATATGATTTCAAATATATAAATAGAGGTAGATTCCTAACCATGAAATTGTAGGGTCAAAAATACTTTTCCTATTAACACGGATACTGCAAAATTGCCCTTCAAAAAGTTAGCAGAAATATCCCTCCCCTACCTCACACTCTTGCCAAATTTGTGCATTATCAAACTCTTTTTTTTCAGAAAGGCATGACAAATGTATTAATGGCTTTCATTGCTTTACTTTGAAAAGATTTCATTATGAGTGAGCATTACTTAGCATCTCTTTGTAGGTTTGTAAGATAGTCATATTGTTTTTTGTGAAATAGCTATGCACATCTTCTGACCTTTTTTCATTGAAAAATAAGAGCTTCTTATGTATTTAAAAGTATATATATACTTTTGCCACTTGTCTGTAGACTTTGCACTTTTCTTTGTAGATTTTTCTTTTGATTTTATCAATCTCTTCTTAATTACGGATAGGTTATATATGTTTTTTCCATTTCTGTTTTGTTCCATTAATTTTATAAAATTATTTAATTACTTTTAATTACATAATTTTCATGTTTACTATTTTTGGAATAGCCATTGATTATCTAAACATTTGGGTTATAGCCACATTATCTAGAAACTTCAGAAATATCATTCCCATATTACATAATTTATACACATATCTAAATGAACAAGTAGATAAGAATAAATTCACATATCTAAGTGTCTTTCTCTGTTCAGACTGCTATAACAAAAATGCCACAGTCTGGTGATTTAAATAACAAACATTTATTTTCAACAGTTCGAGAGTCCGGGAAACCCAAGATCAAACCACCAGTAGGGTGGGTGTCTGGTGAGGACCCCCTCCCTGCTCAGACCTGGCTTTCCTCTCCTTATATCTTCACATGACGGAAAAGGGGAAAGAGCTCTTGGAGATCTTTTTTGTAAGAGCACTGATGCCATTCATGAGGGTCATGCCACCATAACTAATCACTCCTCAAAGACCCTACCTCCTAAGCCATCTCATTTGGGCTTAGGATTTCAACATAGAAATTATGGGAAATGCAAATATTGAGTCTGTAGCACTAAGTATGTGATTATAAGAATGCTATTAAAATTATCTTCTAGGTCTCATTTGGATATCTTAATAACTTTTAAAGCTACAATTTGCTCCATGCAAATAATTTGAATAACAAAGTTAATCAAATGAAATTTTAATTTCTTACATTTTTCTTAAATAACTCCTGACCACGGACTTTAACGATCTAAAATATCACACATGGAAGTTGCCTAAATCAAATAGGGTTAAGTGATACTTAAACCTTCCTCCAGGCCTTTCTTCTTCTTTACCCCTAAGTATTCAAATAAATGATGATCAATGCAAACACAGACAATATAATTTAGTTCACGACAGGAGACAGATGCTTGAGGCACAGAAATTAAAATCGAATGCTTCAAACAACCAAAATTTTATGGCCAGCTTTGTTATTTATATTTTCTCAAAGTAACAATAAAACTGTGATGTTTCAGAAATCTTCGAAAAAATATAGTGTATTTATATAAATTCCTATAATATATATTACTGTCATACCAATACTATATAAAATGTCAGTAATTCACAGAAAAGAAAACCATAGGCCAAGTTTTTACATCATTTCTATTGTAGAGTACAAAAATGTTTTAAAAATTCATATATGCAAATTTATACATGAAAGTGAATTTATATAGCCATAGTAGCATGTCTGCTTTTTAACCAATGTGGGGAGTCTGCTATTCAGAGAGATCTTTCTGTAATATGAGCTTCTAACATCCCCTAAAATTAAATATAGTTGCTGAACATGTTCTCTAGAGAATTTACCTGAGTTTGGAAAGTCTTCAAACAACCATATTTGCATCATATTCGTGCTGTTTCAAAAAAGATTTTCTGTCCAGTAAGGTAAAAGCAACAGACTGCTAAACTCTCATTTATCTTCCATATCCTTTCCCTGCTTTCTCTCCTACTTTCCCTGGTGAACAGATATTCATTTTTCAGATGTATATAACAATCTGAGCCCCAGCTACGGTGTAAGGTACAAAGACCCAGAGGCTCGAAGTTGTGGTTGTGAATTTCTCACTGTAGTTGTGTCTCAAACAGATGCGGGCCTAGCAGGGATCTACAGCCATTAAGAACATAAAGAAAAATATAGCAGCCAACGGCTAGGGGGAAAATAAACCTCATGATCAGCCAGCTGTTGTACTTGGAATGCTGCTGAAATATGAGAACAGAAAACAGAATATGAGAATTCTAAAATACTCAACCACTGTGTAGATGCCTGAATCAATTAGAAGAGTTTTACAGGGGGACGAGGTATAAGGATTACCTCAAAATTACAAAAACTGATATTTCTATGTCCTTGTAAACTGATTGAGATATGCCAAATCGGCCACATCTTCAAACTGTACTCAACATTGCTGCATATGCAGATAACCAAAATATTAGATTGGATAATGTTAAATACATCTTGTACCATGTGTGATTCATTTTCTAGGAATTACATCTCTTATTGTTTTAATTACTACTTTTTTCTATTGATTAACATTTTTCTAATAATTGAATTGCTAAAAAGGGGGGATGTTTCATTGCCCAGCTTTTTTTTTTTTTTTTTCGTAGAGACAAAGTCTCACTTTATGGCCCTCAGTAGAGTGCCGTGGCCTCACACAGCTCACAGCAACCTCCAACTCCTGGGCTTAAGCGATTCTCTTGCCTCAGCCTCCCAAGTAGCTGGGACTACAGGCGCCTGCCACAATGCCCAGCTATTTTTTGGTTGCAGTTTGGCCGGGGCTGGGTTTGAACCCGCCACCCTCAGTATACAGGGCCAGCACCTTACCGACTGAGCCACAGGCGCCGCCCCCAGCCTTTTTTTTTTTAACTATAAGAAATAATGTAATGTCTCTAAATTTGAAGTATATCAGCCTTCCCATGTTAAAATCTCTGAACAGGAGTAAAATGTTCACATTTTGACAGTTCTCTGATTTTGGCAACATCTTCATTGACACCACAATTCAATTCCACTCAAAATTTAGCCAACTATTTCATAGAATTTTCAATTTTTTTTATCTTGTACAAATTGTTTGGAGGAATATGACAGATATCAATCAACCTCCAATAATATGTAAAATGTTATAAAATGCTAATATATCTTTTGTTTTGCAATCTATACAGATAAATAATTTCATAAGCTTCTTTTAAAAAAATATTGAAATTGCCTAAGTAACCCATCAATTCAACATTAGTTAACAAAATAAATGTCAATTCTGTTAAAGAATTGGTCATTTAAAGAACACATTTGATTGAATAACTAGAATGTGGCTGCAGTAACAGATTGAATTCATCAAAGTGGTGAAACTATTATAATTGAGGACTAAAAGGCAAGGTCTGAAGTCATGGATGACCAGCAGTAACATAGCACAGCAATTTTCCATGTTTTAAGAATCATTCATTTTCAAAGCTTGGTTGCTAGGGTTTTTTACTGACATTGAAATAAAATTTTTTCTTATACAATTAATTTTCTATAACATTATATTCAATGCTTTATTTTCTCATCCCAATGTCTCATGTTGGTCAACTGGCTGCATTATTTTTCCCCCGCCATTTAATCTCCCTGAGCCAAACTTTGCCCATTTACTACTTAGAAGTTAGATTGAACTTAATTTTCTCTAAAATAATTTTTAGCTCTAAAATTGTGGTATTCTTTTCCTTTTTGGTCTATGATCTATATTTACAGATATTTGTGTTCCATTTCTACACTATTTTGTTTTTAAGATTATTTTATAAAGCAAATAAAGAATTTTTTATCTTTTTATGACCAACAAAAACTTAAATGTTACATTAGCAATATGAAATTGTACTACACAATTTCCATCAAAACTTTATTTTTACTACTTTAAACACTGCAGTTAATCTAGTTTGAAAACAACAAAAATAATAATAGCAACAGTATTGGCCCAGGACTCGCACAAGCCTTAAAAGATTAGTAACTTTTTCTACTTAAAAAATGTCCCTTCAGAATGCATTGAAAAATGTTTATACTTTCTTGGAAAGACTTACCATCATTTTAAATTTTTCCAGTAGAAACTAAAATAAGAACATAAATGTGCTATGCCATAAAGAAAATTTAATCTAAAACTAGAAAGCATAGTCTTGAAAATAGGCCTCTAAAGTCATGTTTCCAAAATATTAAAAATTCAGATGAATCTCTAAATTACTGATAAAATTAGTTTGGTTATACTGTAGTTTCAATTAATTTCCATGCCAACTATTTACTGAAAATCTCAGCTTTTGGATCAACTTGGGCATTGAATAGATAATTTACCCCAAATCATGAATTGCAATAGGCCAAAAATGATAGAAAACAAAAATGAAATTTGCATAATTCATTCCTATGTTGACATGGGCAATATAAAAGTACTTATGAAATAAAAGCAGGCATTTTCCTTAATTATTTGGTACAAGTTGAGGCAATTTTCTTTATTTTTTTAAAATAAATTTTATAAATATTCTATTCCATTTATAAAAAGGGAATTTCATGAGATGTGAAGGGGATTCTAAGTATGAAATCTGTATATCTCTGTCACTGGCCACAGGATCAGCAACAGACATTGGCAGCTCATTCTGGTTCTGCTGAATTATTTCTATACACCACAGTCAAATTGGATCTTGCTGCAAGAGTTGCTTTAATTTCAGGATTTCTACATACACATGACTGTGAAGTAAAACTTTATGCTCTCATCTGTCCTCCACAGCCTTGCAGATAATTTTCAGTGACTGAGGAAGAGCATTGTGGAATCATTTATAATAACTAGCCTGGATTGAGTGCTTATCACCTGCTAAGAACTTTAACAAACATCATCTCAGTTAATCTCATTATTCCTGTGAGGAAAGTAGTCAGTATTTCCATCTTACAAGTGAGGAAACCAGGACTTACAGGGGTTATTTATTTTTCTCAGAGTCATACAACTAAAAAGAGTTAGAGCCCAGATATGATGGGTTCACTGAATTCTGGTAATTGCCTAAGGATCACTCTCTGTTTCTATTATTTATGATGTATAGCTAACCTTTAAAATCACGAATATTCATATGGACAGTTATGCTATCTTTTTTTTCTTTTAAGACAGTCTTGCTCTGTCACCTGGGTTTGAATGCCATGGCCTCAGCCTCATAGCAACCTCAAACTTCAGGGCTCAAGCAATCCTCCTGCCTCACTTCTCAAGTAACTGGGACAACAAACTCCCACCACAACATACAGCTAATTTTTCTCTTTTTAGTAGAGATGGGGTCTTGCTCTTGCTCAGGCTGGTTTCAAATTTCTAAGCTCAAGGGATCCCCTTGCTTCAGCCTTCCAGAGTGCTAGGATTTTACCTGGCCACAAGTATGCTACCTTATAAACAATGCTGGTTTAGATTTGCCTCCAGCAAATTGGGTTGCCACTTACTAAACACATGAATTTGATCTTAACTATTGTAATTTATTTTTTCTTCACTGACATCTTCTTAAAATATCAACTCCAATTTGCTCTATGAAACAAACTTTTCTAAAACCTAAACCTCTTATCGACCTAGGGAAAGTGCAGAGAAAACAAAGCCTGCATAAGCTGCATAACAAGTAATATATTCCAAGCTAAGTGTGAATTATAAGACAAGGAAAGATGTACAATTTCATGGAGAAAACAAAAAGTTATCAACACCTGTGATTGACATTACTGAGTGTAGTCTCACCATGAGGCAGATTTGCAATGATAAATATATGTTTTTGGAACCAGAGTGCATGCATTTGAATCCATGCACTCTGGTTCATGGAGTTTGTGCCTCAATTTTCTTATCCATAAAATGGAATAGTACTAACCCCAGGAGGTTGTTGGGAGGATTAAATAAGTTAGTAATATATAAATACCTAGTACACTACCTAGAAATGAGTGTTATATAACACTACTATTGAAATGGTGTTTTAAAACATCTGCCAGACATATATTCAAATAACTTCAAAACCTGTGGGAAATTGCAAAGGCTGTCCAAAGAGGGAAATTTATAGCATTAGAAATCTTCATCAAGAAAACAGAAAGAGAGGAAGCCAACGATGTAATGGATCATCTCAAACAACTGGAGAAGGAAGAACATTCCAACCCCAAACCCAGCAGAAGAAAAGAAATAACCAAAATTTGGGTAGAATTAAATGAAATTGAAAACAAAAGAATCAATGAAACCAAATATTGGTTTTATGGAAAGATTAATAAAATTGATAAACCTTTGGTCACCCTAACCAGAAACAGAAAAGTAAAATCTTTAATATTGTCTATCAGAAACAATAAAGGAGAAATAACAACAGACACCTCAGAAATTCAAAAAATCCTCAATGATTACTACAAAAAACTCTATTCTCAGAAATATGAAAATCTGAAGGAAATGGACCAATACCTGGAAGCATGCCACCTTCCTAGACTCAACCAGAAAGAATTAGAAATTTTGAATAGACCTGTATCAATCACTGAAATGTGAAATCTCCCAAAAAAGAAAAGTCCGGGACCAGATGGCTTCACATCCAAATTCTATTAAATCTTTCAAGAGGAACTGGTACCTATATTACACAACCTTTTCCAAAGCATAGAAAAAGAAGGAATACTTCCTAACACATTCTATGAAACAAATATCACCCTGATCCCCCAAACTGGAAAGAATCCAACAAAGAAAGAAAATTATAGACCAATATTATTAATGAATATTGATGCAAAAGTATTCAGTAAGATCTTAGCAAACAGAATTTAACAACACATCAAAGAAATTATACACCATGATCCATTGGTTTTATTTCAGGGTTAAAAGGGTTGGTTCAACATACTCAAATCACATAAATAAAATAAAAAACAAAGACCATATGATTTTTCTCAATTGATTTAGATAAGGCTTTTGATAATATCCAGCATCCTTTCATGATCAGACCACTTAAGAAAACTGTTATGGAAGGGACAATTCTTAAACTGATAGAGGCCATCTACAGCAAACCCACAGCCAATATCATATTGACTGGAATAAAATTGAGAAAACATTTCCACTCAGACCAGGAATTAGGTAAGGATGCCCAATGACTCTACTGCTATTCAACATAGCAATGGCCACACCGATTGAACAATCCAAGATGGCAGCCGAGTAACAGCTTCCCTGCAACAGGGCATGGTGAGTCAGGGGAGATAAGACTCCAGGCATCTCTGGCTGGTGGGATCTGCCTATAATCATCCCTTTGAGGATACAAGGAGTAAGCAAGGGACTTCAGGACCCCAAGAGGAGGAAAAAACAGTGGAAAACTGGCAAGTGGTTGCATGTGTTCGATTGACCTAATCCCACTGGCAGCCATAAGAACAAGCAGCAATGAGTCTGCAAACCGGAAAGACCTTACCTGTGAACTGTTTTGGTGTTCTTGGACTTGGCACTAAGTTGAACTGCCTTGGGGAGAGCTTAAAGCAGGAGTGCAGAGAAATTTGGGCATTGTCCAGGGCCCCAGACTGAGCCGCTGAGCAAGACGGAGCTAATAGTGTTCGGCTGTGGGCCACAGGGAGCCATTGTGAGAGAACTGCCCCAGCAAGCTCCGCCCTCAGGTTTGCAGAGCAAGGATCAGGCAGGAGCTAGTAACCTATGACTGAGAAGCCTAAAGGTGGGGACTGAGCTGCCTTACAGCCTTAACCCTCAGGGGCAGAGTGCGACTGCTTTTGGCATACTGGAGCCTCAGGCTATTGCCCTGGGTAGAGTGTTGTTACGTTGTAGCTCATAGCAACCTCAAACTCCTGGGCTTGGCACCACCCGGACCTCCATAAGAGCTGCACCATGACCCCCAACACATGATCCGCGCCCGCCAGGGTTCCGCATGCCCTGACCAGGAACCAAGGGAGCCGCAAAACACTGCATCCTCCCTCCTGTACCCTCCCTGCCTCCACACCGGTCCACTCATCTGGCCAGGGACTCTGGTAGCCACGTGCCCTCCGGAGCCCTCCCTGCCCCTGCTCACAGCCCTTCACCAGGACAGAGACTGCTGGAGCCTTGGGTTCTCTGTGTCAAAGTCACTGGGCGCCAGGCACTCAGAGAACTGTGCACAACACCTTCCATCCTGTTGCTGAATCCATGTGGGTCACGTCCACAGCTGATTCCACAACCAGAACTCTCAGGCTAGGGCAGCCCCAGCGGAACTACACAGGGTCACTCCGTACAAAGATCCAGCAACAATAAAGTGATCCCGCTAGGGTCTAGTCTTGGAGAGACACCTCCCCAACTCTAAGGACAGCCAGAGGCAATGGTGAAAAACAATCATTGATGAAATCAACAGAAAAACTCTGTCAATATGAATAATCAAAGTAGATCAACTCCCCCAAGCATCAATCAGCACAAGATCCCATGCACAAACAAATAGCTGAGATGTCAGAAAACGAATTCAGAATCTGGATAGCAAATAAGATCAAATTAGAATTCCAAGTAGTAACTCAAAAAAATTCTCAAGAATTCAACGAATTCAAAGACAAAATGACCAAAGATTTTGACACATTGAGACAAGAAGTTGCAGCCCCCAAAGATCTGAGAAACACAGTGGAATCCCTCAGTAACAGAATGGAGCAAGCAGAAGAAAGGCTATCTGATATTAAAGACAAGGCTTTTGAACACTCCCAAACTCTCAAAGAGGAAGATAAATGGAGGGCAAAAACAGATAACTCTCTCAGAGAGCTCTGGGATAATTTCAAGAAAACAAATATTCATCTTATAGGGATCCCCGAAAGCAACAAAGTGGCTTCACAAGGCACAGAGTCTCTTCTCCATGAGATTATGAAGGAGAACTTTTCAGACATGCCAAGAAATTCTGAAATTCAGAGAGCAGACAGTTTCAGAACTCCAGCACAACTCAACCCAAATAAGACATCCCCCAGACACATCATAATCAATTTCACTAAAGTTAATATGAAGGAGAAAATTCTGAAAGCAGACAGACGAAAGAAACCATCACCTACAAGGGCAAGACTATTAAAATAACTGTAGATCTCCCTGCTGAAACCTTTCAAGCTGTAAGAGAATGGTCATCAACTTTTAATCTCCTAAAACAAAATAACTTTCAACCCAGGATCACGTACGCAGCTAAACTGAGTTTCATTTATGATGGAAAAATTAAATACTTTAATGACATTCACATGTTGAAGAAATTTCCCAGAACTAAACCAGCTCTCCAGGATATTCTCAGACCTATCCTCCATAAAGACCAGTGTAATCCTCGACCACAAAAGAAAACCCACCCAGAAAATTTTGATAAAATTCCAACTTCTACAGTCGCAAAAGGATTAAAAATGTCCACTGGACTCTTGAAAGGCTTATCAATATTCTCAATTAATATGAATGGTTTAAATTGTTCTCTAAAGAGATACAGGTTGGCTGACTAGATACAAAAACTCAAGCCAGATATCTGCTGCATACAAGAATTGCATTTTACATTAAAAGACAAATATAGACTCAAGGTGAAGGGATGGTCATCTATACTCCAGACAAATGGAAAGCAGAAAGAAGCAGGCATTGCAATCCTATTCGCAGACGCAATAGGCTTTAAACCAACCGAAATAAGGAAGGATAAGGATGGACACTTCATATTTGTTAAAGGTAATACTCAATATGATGAGATTTCAATTATTAATATTTATGCACCCAACCAGAACACACCTCAATTTATAAGAGAAACTCTAACAGAGATGAGCAACTTGATTTCCTCAAGTTCCATAGTAGTAGGACATTTTAACACCCCTTTAGCAGTGCTGGATAGATCCTCCAAAAAAAAGCTAAGAAAAGAAATTTTAGATTTAAACTCAACCATTCAAAACCTGGACTTAAATCTACAGAACATTTCATCCCAACAAAACTGAATACACATTCTTCTCATCAGCCCACAGAACTACTCCAAAATCGAACACATCCTAGGCCACAAATCTAACCTCAGCAACTTAAAAAAAATAGAAATTGTTACTTGCATATTCTCAGACAATCATGGACAAAAAGTTAAACTCAATAACAACAGGAATCTGCATACCGATACAAGAACATGGAAGCTAAATAACCTTATGCTGAAGGATAGATGGGTTATAGACGACATTAAGAAGGAAATCACCAAATTTTTGGAACAAAACAACAATGAAAACACAAATTATCAGAACCCCTGGGATACTGCAAAGGCAGTCCTAAAGGGCAATTTATAGCACCGCAAGCCTTCCTCAATAAAACGGAAAGAGAGGAAGTTAATAATTTAATGGGACATCTCGAGCAAGTGGAGAAGGAAGAACATTCCAGCCCCAAACACAGCAGAAGAAAAGAAATAACCAAAATCAGAGCAGAATTAAATGAAACTGAAAACAAAAGAATCATACAACAGATCAATAAAACCAAAAGTTGTTTTTTTGAAAAGATCAATAAAATACATAAACTTTTGGCCAACATAACCAGGAAAAAAAGAGTAAAATCTCTAATTTCATCAATAAGAAATGGTAACAATCAAATAAAAACAGACCCCTCAGAAATCAAAAAATCCATAACAAATACTACAAGAAACTCTACTCTCAGAAATATGAAAATCTGAAAGAAATCAACCAATACCTGGAAGTACGCCACCTATGAAGACTTAGCCAGGATGAAGTGGAAATGTTGAACAAGCCTATATCAAGTTCTGAAATAGCATCAACTATAAAAAACTCCCTAAAAGAATAGCCCAGGACCACATGGCTTTATGTCAGAATTCTACCAAACCTTTAAAGAACTAGTACCTGTATTACTAAACCTCTTCCAAAATATAGAAAAAGAAGGAATATTACCCAACACATTCTATGAAGCAAACATCACCTTGATCTCCAAACCAGGGAAAGACCCAAAAAGAAAAGAAAATTATAGACCAATATCACTAATGAATATTAATGCTAAAATACTCAATAAGATCCTAACAAACAGAATCCAACAACACATTAAAAAAATTATACACCATGACCAAGTGGGATTTATCCTAGGGTCTCAAGGCTGGTTCAATATACGTAAATCTATAAATGTAATTCAGGATATAAACAAACTGCAAAATAAGGACCACATGATTGTTTCCATTGATGCAGAAAAAGCTTTTGATAATATCCAGCATCCCTTCATGATCAGAACACTTAAGAAAATTGGTATAGAAAGGACATTTCTTAAACTAATAGAGGCCATCTACAGCAAACCCACAGCCAATATGGTATTGAATGGAGTTCAATGGAAATCATTTCCACTTAGGGGGGGCGGAGCAAGATGGCAGCCGAGTAACAGCTTCCTTGCATCTGGGCACCGAGAGTCTGGGGAGATAGGACTCCAGGCATCTCTGGCTGGTGGGAACTGCCTATCATCACTCCTATGAGGATACAGGGAGTCAGCGAGAGACTTCTGGACCCCAAGAGGAGGACTAAAACAGTGGAAAACCGGCAAGTGGTCGCGTGTGTTCAACCCGTCTAAACCCGCCCACAACTTCCACAGGCACAAGAACTTAAAGAGCAAGAGGAAGTGAAAGGAAAATTAGGGCAAGGAAACAGATAAAAGAAATCACTCATGAGGAAGAATCAGCAGAAAACTCCAGGCAACATGAAGAACCAGTCCAGAACAACCCCGCCAAGGGACCATGAGGTAGCTACTGCAGAGGATTCCACCTATACAGAAATGTTAGGAATGACAGAAAGGGAATTTAGAATACACATGTTGAAAACAATGAAAGAAATGATGGAAACAATGAAGGAAACTGCTAATAAAGTGGAAAATAACCAAAAGGAAATCCAAAAACAGAATCAAATCAGAGATGAACGATATGAAGAATATAAAAAGGATATAGCAGAGCTGAAGGAAATGAAACAGTCAATCAGGGAACTTAAAGATGCAATGGAAAGTATCAGCAACAGGTTAGACCATGCAGAAGAAAGAATTTCAGAGGTAGAAGACAAAGTTTTTGAGATAACTCAGATAGTAAAAGAGGCAGAAAAGAAGAGAGAGAAAGCAGAACGTTCACTGTCAGAATTATGGCACTTTATGAAACGTTCCAACATACGAGTTATAGGAATTCCAGAAGGGGAAGAAGAATGCCCCAGAGGAATGGAAGCCATACTAGAGAATATTATAAAAGAAAATTTCCCAAACATCACGAAAGATTCTGACACACTGCTTTCAGAGGGCTATCGGACCCCAGGTCGCCTCAACTCTAACCGAGCTTCTCCAAGACACATTGTGATGAACCTGTCCAAAGTCAAGACAAAAGAAAAGATTCTGCAAGCTGCCAGGAGTAAGCGCCAGTTGACCTACAGGGGCAAATCCATCAGAGTGACCTCAGACTTCTCTAATGAAACTTTCCAAGCAAGAAGACAATGGTCAACTACCTTTAATCTACTTAAACAGAACAATTTTCAGCCCAGAATTCTGTACCCTGCTAAGCTAAGCTTCAAAATTGATGGAGAAATCAAATCATTTACGGATATACAAACATTGAGGAAATTCGCCACAACAAGACCAGCTCTACAGGAAATACTTCAACCTGTTCTGCACACTGACCACCACAATGGATCAGCAGCAAAGTAAGAACTCAGAAATCAAAGGACAGAACCTAACCTCCACACTGATGCAAAAGATAAAACTAAGCAATGGACTCCCACCAAATAAGACGAATAGAATACTACCACACTTATCACTTATCTCCATAAATGTTAATGGCTTGAATTCCCCACTGAAGAGACATAGATTGGCTGACTGGATTAAAAAACACAAGCCATCCATTTGCTGTCTGCAAGAAACACACCTGGCTTCAAAAGACAAATTAAAGCTCCGAGTCAAGGGTTGGAAGACAATTTTTCAGGCAAATGGAATTCAGAAGAAAAGAGGAGTTGCAATCTTATTTTCAGATACATGTGGATTTAAAGCAACTAAAGTCAAAAAAGACAAAGATGGTCACTTTATATTGGTCAAGGGAAAACTACAACAAGAAGACATTTCAATTCTAAATATCTATGCACCAAATTTAAATGCTCCCAGATTCTTGAAACAGACCTTACTCAGTCTGAGCAATATGATATCTGATAATACCATCATAACAGGGGACTTTAACACACCTCTTACAGACCTGGACAGATCCTCTAATCAGAAATTAAACAAAGATATAAGAGATTTAAATGAGACCCTAGAACAATTATGCTTGATAGACGCATATAGAACACTCCACCCCAAAGATAAAGAATATACATTCTTCTCATCACCCCATGGAACATTCTCCAAAATTGATCATATCCTGGGACACAAAACAAATATCAACAGAATCAAAAGAATTGAAATTTTACCTTGTATCTTTTCAGACCATAAGGCACTAAAGGTGGAACTCAACTCTAACAAAAATGCTCGACCCCATCCAAAGGCATGGAAATTAAACAATCTTCTGTTGAATAACAGATGGGTGAAGGAAGAAATCAAACAGGAAATCACTAACTTCCTTAAGCATAACAACAATGAAGACACAAGCTACCAAAACCTGTGGG
Organism: Nycticebus coucang; assembly: GCF_027406575.1. Taxonomy (NCBI): domain Eukaryota; kingdom Metazoa; phylum Chordata; class Mammalia; order Primates; family Lorisidae; genus Nycticebus; species Nycticebus coucang. The sequence continues at coordinate 20,484,857 of NC_069788.1, read as the reverse complement.
ATACTGCAAAAGCAGTTTTGAGAGGAAAATTCATCGCTTTAGATGCCTACATTCGAAAAACAGACAGAGAGCACATCAACAATCTCACAAGAGACCTTATGGAATTGGAAAAAGAAGAACAATCTAAGCCTAAACTCAGTAGAAGAAAAGAAATCTCCAAAATCAAATCAGAGATCAATGAAATTGAAAACAAAAGAATCATTCAGAAAATTAATGAAACAAGGAGTTGGTTTTTTGAAAAAATAAATAAAATAGATAAACCATTGGCCAGACTAACTAGAAATAGAAAAGTAAAATCTCTAATAACCTCAATCAGAAATGATAAAGGGGAAATAACAACTGATCCCACAGAGATACAAGAGATCATCTCTGAATACTACCAGAAACTGTATGCCCAGAAATTTGACAATGTGAAGGAAATGGATCAATATTTGGAATCACACCCTCTCCCTAGACTTGGCCAGGAAGAAATTGACCTCCTGAACAGACCAATTTCAAGCACTGAGATCAAAGAAACAATAAAAAAGCTTCCAACTAAAAAATGCCCTGGTCCAGATGGCTTCACTCCAGAATTCTATCAAACCTTCAAGGAAGAGCTTATTCCTGTACTGCAGAAATTATTCCAAAAAATTGAGGAAGAAGGAATCTTCCCCAACACATTCTATGAAGCAAACATCACCCTGATACCAAAACCAGGAAAAGACCCAAACAAAAAGGAGAATTTCAGACCAATCTCACTCATGAATATAGATGGAAAAATTCTCAACAAAATCCTAGCCAATAGATTACAGCTTATCATCAAAAAAGTCATTCATCATGATCAAGCAGGCTTCATCCCAGGGATGCAAGGCTGGTTCAACATACGCAAGTCCATAAACGTTATCCACCATATTAACAGAGGCAAAAATAAACATCACATGATCCTCTCAATAGATGCAGAAAAAGCATTTGATAAAATCCAGCATCCTTTTCTAATTAGAACACTGAAGAGTATAGGCATAGGTGGCACATTTCTAAAACTGATTGAAGCTATCTATGACAAACCCACAGCCAATATTTTACTGAATGGAGTAAAACTCAAAGCTTTTCCTCTTAGAACTGGAACCAGACAAGGTTGTCCTCTGTCACCTTTACTATTCAACATAGTGCTGGAAGTTCTAGCCAATACAATTAGGCAAGACAAGGAAATAAAGGGAATCCAAATGGGAGCAGAGGAGGTCAAACTCTCCCTCTTTGCTGACGACATGATCTTATACTTAGAGAACCCCAAAGACTCAACCACAAGACTCCTAGAAGTCATCAAAAAATACAGTAATGTTTCAGGATATAAAATCAATGTCCACAAGTCAGTAGCCTTTGTGTACACCAATAACAGTCAAGATGAGAAGCTAATTAAGGACACAACTCCCTTCACCATAGTCTCAAAGAAAATCAAATACCTAGGAATATACCTAACGAAGGAGGTGAAGGACCTCTATAAAGAAAACTATGAACTCCTCAGAAAGGAAATAGCAGAGGATATTAACAAATGGAAGAACATACCATGCTCATGGATGGGAAGAATCAACATTGTTAAAATGTCTATACTTCCCAAAGCAATCTACCTATTCAATGCCATTCCTATCAAAGTACCTACATCGTATTTTCAAGATTTGGAAAAAATGATTCTGCGTTTTGTATGGAACCGGAAAAAACCCCGTATAGCTAAGGCAGTTCTTAGTAACAAAAATAAAGCTGGGGGCATCAGCATACCAGATTTTAGTCTGTACTACAAAGCCATAGTGCTCAAGACAGCTTGGTACTGGCACAAAAACAGAGACATAGACACTTGGAATCGAATTGAACACCAAGAAATGAAACTAACATCTTACAACCACCTAATCTTCGATAAACCAAACAAGAACTTACCTTGGGGGAAAGACTCCCTATTCAATAAATGGTGTTGGGAGAATTGGATGTCTGCGTGTAAAAGACTGAAACTGGACCCACACCTTTCCCCACTCACAAAAATTGATTCAAGATGGATAAAGGACTTAAATTTAAGGCACGAAACAATAAAAATCCTCAAAGAAAGCATAGGAAAAAACACTGGAAGATATTGGCCTGGGGGAAGACTTCATGAAGAAGACTGCCATGGCAATTGCAACAACAACAAAAATAAACAAATGGGACTTCATTAAACTGAAAAGCTTCTGTACAGCTAAGGTGACGATAACCAAAGCAAAGAGACAACCCACACAATGGGAAAGGATATTTGCATATTTTCAATCAGACAAAAGCTTGATAACCAGGATCTATAGAGAACTCAAATTAATCCACATGAAAAAAGCCAACAATCCCTTATATCAATGGGCAAGAGACATGAATAGAACTTTCTCTAAAGACGACAGACGAATGGCTAACAAACACATGAAAAAATGTTCATCATCTCTGTATATTAGAGAAATGCAAATCAAAACATCCCTGAGATATCATCTAACCCCAGAGAGAATGGCCCACATCACAAAATCTCAAAACTGCAGATGCTGGCGTGGATGTGGAGAGAAGGGAACACTTTTACACTGCTGGTGGGACTGCAAACTAGTACAACCTTTCTGGAAGGAAGTATGGAGAAACCTCAAAGCACTCAACCTAGACCTCCCATTCGATCCTGCAATCCCATTACTGGGCATCTACCCAGAAGGAAAAAAATCCTTTTATCATAAGGACACTTGTACTAGACTGTTTATTGCAGCTCAATTTACAATCGCCAAAATGTGGAAACAGCCTAAATGCCCACCAACCCAGGAATGGATTAACAAGCTGTGGTATATGTATACCATGGAATACTATTCAGCCATTAAAAAAAATGGAGACTTTACATCCTTCGTATTAACCTGGATGGACGTGGAAGACATTATTCTTAGTAAAGCATCACAAGAATGGAGAAGCATGAATCCTATGTACTCAATCTTGATATGAGGACAATTAATGACAATTAAGGTTATGGGGGGGGAAGCAGAAAGAGAGAGGGAGGGAGTGGGGTGGGGCCTTAGTGTGTGTCACACTTTATGGGGGCAGGACATGATTGCAAGAGGGACTTTACCTAGCAATTGCAATCAGTGTAACTGGCTTATTGTACCCTCAATGAATCCCCAACAATAAAAAAAAAAAGAAAAAAAAAAAAAAAAAAAAAAGAAATCATTTCCACTTAGATCAGGAACCAGGCAAGGTTGCCCATTTTCTCCATTGCTCTTTAACATTGTAATGGAAGTTTTAGCCATTGCAATTAGGGAAGAAAAGGCGATCAAGGGTATCCACATAGCGTCAGAAGAAATCAAACTTTCACTCTTCACAGATGATATGATCATATATCTGGAATACACTAGGGATTCTACTACCAAACTTGTATAAGTGATCAAGGAATACAGCAATGTCTCAGGCTACAAAATCAACACCCATAATTCTGTAGCCTTTATATATACCAACAATAACCAAGCTGAAAAAACAGTCAAGGACTCTATTCCTTTCACAGTAGTGCCAAAGAAGATGAAATATTTGGGAGTATACCTAACAAAGGACATGAAAGATCTCTACAAAGAGAACTATGAAACTTTAAGAAAAGAAATAGCTGAAGATGTTAATAAATGGAAAAACATACCAAGCCCATGGCTGGGAAGAATCAACATTGTTGAAAAGTCTATACTACCCAAAGCAATATATAATTTTAATGCAATTCCTATTAAAGCTCAATTGTCATATTTTAAAGATCTCGAAAAAATAATACTTTGTTTCATATGGAATCAGAAAAAACCTCGAATAGCCAAGACATTACTCAGAAATAAAAACAAAGCAGGAGGAATCATGCTACCAGACCTCAGACAATACTATAAATAGATAGCGATCAAAACAACATGGTACTGGCACAAAAACAGAGAAGTAGATGTCTGGAACAGAATAGAGAACCAAAAGATGAATCCAGCTACTTACCATTATTTGATCTTTGACAAGTCAATTAAAAACATTCAGTGGGGGAAAGATTCTCTATTTAACAAATGGTGCTGGGTGAACTGGCTGGCAACCTATACAAGATTGAAACTGGACCCACACCTTTCACCATTAACTAAGATAGACTCTCACTGGATAAAAGATTTAAACTTAAGACATGAAACTATAAAAATACTTGAAGAAAGTGCAGGGAAAACTCTTGAAGGAATCGGCCTAGGTGAATATTTTGAGGAGGACTCCCCAGGCAATTGAAGCAGTATCAAAAATACACTACTGGGACCTGATCAAACTAAAAAGCTTCTGCACAGCCGAGAACATAGTAAGTAAAGCAAACAGACAGCACTCAGAATGGGAGAAAATATTTGCAGGTTATACCTCTGATAAAGGTCTAAATAACCAGAATCCACAGAGAACTCAAACTTATTAGCAAGAAAAGAACACGTGATCCCATCTCAGGGTGGGCAAGGGACTTCAAGAGAAAGTTCTCTAAAGAAGACAGATGCACAATCTATAAACACATGAAAAAAAGCTCATCATCCTTAATCATCAGAGAAATGCAAATCAAAACTACTTTGAGATATCACCTAACCCCAGTAAGAGTAGCCCACATAACAAAATCCCAAAACCAGAGATGTTGGTGTGGATGTGGAGAAAAGGGAACACTTCTATACTGCTCGTGGGAATGCACACTAATACGTTCCTTTTGGAAGGATGTTTGGAGAATACTTAGAGACCTAAAAATAGACCTGCCATTCAATCCTATAATTCCTTTACTAGGTATATACCCAGAAGACCAAAATCACAGTATAACAAAGACATCTGTACCAGAATGTTTATTTCAGCCCAATTCATAATTGCTAAGTCATGGAAGAAGCCCAAGTGCCCATCGACCCACGAATGGACTAGCAAACTGTGGTACATGTATACCATGGAATTATGCAGCCTTAAAGAAAGATGGAGACTTTACCTCTTTCATGTTTACATGGATGGAGCTGGAACATATTCTTCTTAGCAAAGTATCTCAGGAATGGAAGAAAAAGTATCCAATGTACTCAGCCCTACTATGAAGCTAAATTATAGCTTTCACATGAAGGCTATAACCCCACAATAGCACAAGATTATGTGGAAAGGGCCAAGGAAGGGGAAGGGAGGGGTGAGGTTATGGTGGAGGGAGGGTAATGGGTGGGGCCACACCTACTGTGCATCTTAGAATGGGTATAGGCGAAACTTACTAAAGGCAGAATACAAATGTCTACATACAATAACTAAGAAAATGCCATGAAGGCTATGTTGAACAGTTTGATGAGAATATTTCAGATTGTATATGAAACCAGAACATTGTACCCCTTGATTGCACTAATGTACACAGCTATGATTTAACAATAAAAAACAAACAAACAAACAAAAAAACATAGCAATGGAAATCTTAGCCATCACAATCTGGCACAAGAAGGCAATCAAGTGTCAGAGGAGATCAAACTCTCACTCTTTGCAGACGATATGATTCTATACTGGAAAATCCCATGGACTCACCTACAAAACTCTTAGAAGTGATCAAGGAATACAGCAGAATCTCAGGTTACAAAATCAACACTCATAAATCTGTAGCCTTTATATATACCAACAATAGTCAAGCTGAAAAAACAGCCAAGGACTCTATTACTTTCACAGTGGTGCCAAAGAAGATGAAATATTTGGGAGTTTACCTAACAAAGGATGTGAAAGATCTCTATAAAGAGAACTATAATACTCTAAGAAAAGAAATAGCTGAAGATGTTAATAAATGTTTATACCATGCTCACGTCTGGGAAGAATCAACATCGTTAAAATGTCCATATTACCCAAATAAATATACAATTTTAATGTAATCCCTATTAATGCTCCATTATCATACATTAAAGATCTCAAAAAAATAATACTTTGTTTTATATGGAAACAGAAAAAACCTCGAATAGCCAAGACATTACTCAGAAATAAAAACTAATCAGGAGGTATCACATTACCAGACTTCAGGCTATGCCATAAATCTATAGTGATCAAAATAGCATGGTACTGGCACAAAAACAGAGAGGTACATTTATGGAACAGAATAGAGAAAGATGAACCCAGCTACTTATCATCATTTGATGTTTGATAAGCATATCAAAAACATTCAGTGGGGGGAAAGACTGCCCATTTAACAAATAGTGCTGGGTGAACTGGCTGGTGACCTGTAGAAGACTGAAACTGGACTCCCACTTTTCAACATTAACAAAAATTGATTCTCACTGGATAAAATATTTAAACTTAAAACATGAAACTATAAAAATACTAGAAGAGAGTGCAGGGAAAACACTTGAAGAAATCAGCCTGGGAGAGTATTTTATGAGGAGGACCCCCTGAGCCATTGAAGAAACACCAAAAATGCATTACTGGGATCTGATCAAACTAAAAAGCTTCTGCACAACGAAGAATACAGTAAGTAAAGCAGACAACCTTCAGAATGGAAGAAGAACTTTGCAGTTTATGCTTCCGACAAAGGTTTGATAACTAGAATCTACAGAGAACTCAAACTAATCAATAAGAAAAGAAAAAATAACCCCATTTCTATGTGGGCAAGAGACTTGAACAGAAACTTCTCTGATGAAGACAAGTGCATGGCCTACAAACACATGAAAAAACACTCATCATCCTTAATCATCAGAGAAATGCAAATCAAAACCACTTTGAGATATCATCTAACTCCAGTCAGATTAGTCCACATAACAAAATCCCAAAACTACAGATGTTGGTGTGGATGCAGAGAGAAGGGAACACTCCTACACTACCAGTGGGAATGCAAGCTGATACGACATTTTTAGAAAGGAGTTTGGAGAATCCTCTAGGAACTAAAAGTAGACCTACCATTCAATCCTGCAATTCCTCTAGTAGGTACATACCCAGATAATCAAAAATCATTTTGCAACAAAGACATTTGCACCAGAATGTTTATTGCAAGCCAATTCATAATTGCCAAGACATGGAAACAGCCCAAGTGCCCATGGACCCATGAATTGATTAACGAATTGTGGTATATGTACACCATGGAATACTATGTAGCCATAAAAAAGATGGAGACTTCACATCTTTTATGTTTACCTGGATGGAACTAGAATATATTCTTCTTGGTAAAGTATTTCAAGAATGGAAAAAAAGGTATCCAATGTACTGAATACTACTATGAAATCAATATATAATCACCAATACATTTATACGAATGGTAAAATATAACTATAGTCCAGAAAGTAGAAGGAAAGACAAGAGAGAGGGGAGGGGAACAGGGTAGCAGGAGGAGGGAGGGTACTTGGCAGGACCTCACCTAATGTGCATGATGCAATAGTACATTTCAAAACTATTAAGAAAAGGGTATAATTGTCTTACCACAACAAATAAGTAAGCAAGGTGATATTAATCAGTTCCATATAAGCAGTTCACACTGTATATCATATCAGTACACTGAATCCCCCAAATGCATCAATGTACACAGTTATGATTTAATAAAAAAAATAAAAAATGTTTATTCAACAGCAAATACTAGTGTGCTTAGATTATTCAGCATTCTCAATTACGAGCATTTCTCCCCTCTATTCCATTTGTGCAGAAGGGAAAAGAGCTCACCAAGTATGAGGACAACTGTCATAACTCAACACCCATGACATGGAGGAGCATTTTGGGAGTGATTTGACCAATTTGATGAAGTTGACTAGTAAAACAGTCCAAAGACCCAGCATCTGTGTATCTCCTAAGAAGTTATAGTGAGTATAGACTCAAATACCTACACATCACAGCCCATCATGGTGCAAACTTTCCTGGGGGCAGGCTGCTCCCAGGCTTAGTGGTAGTTAGAAACTCAGAATCTGATTGTGCTAGATTTAAACCCTAATATGTCACTTCATTCCCATGTGGTCTTCTACCACTTACATAACCTCTCTTCTGTAGGGTGTTGCTGATGGGCAAATCTCACAGTAAAGTAAAAGCAAAACTACATTGCGAAAACCTGGCCTGTGGTAGATATTCCAAAAGTTAGTGTTACATTTACTGTTACCTTTGTCTGGAAAGACAAGTGCAAGAATTATCAGCTAATCCTTCCAATTCCATTTTCCCAATTCTTTCTCACACTTACATTCTAAAAGTTACTCCCATTTCATTTTTTTTTCTTTCTCTATAGCTTTTATTTTTTATTTTTTTAATTTATTAAATAACTAGCCTTTTGGTTGTAGCTGGTATCAGTCAAACAGAAGGTGGGAAATGGAAGATTTTTTTTTTTTTTAGACAGAGTCTCATTCTTTCACCCTGGATAGAGTGCTGTGGCGTCCTAACTCAGAGCAACCTCATACTCTTGGTTCAAGAGATCCTCCTGCCTCAACCTCCAAAGTAGGTAGGACTATAGGTGCCTGCCACAATACCCAGCTAACTTTTTCTATTTTTAGTACAGATGAGGTCTTGCTTTACTCAGACTGGTCTCTGGACTTCTGAGCTCAGGTGATCCACCCACCTCCTAGGATTACAAACTCAAGTCACCAGTCCAGGCCAGGAAATGAAATATTCTTTACTCAGCCTCAAGAAAAGTTGAAGGGCAAATCTCTTTCCTGAGAGGTTATAATGTGGTGGGGAGGTAAGGGGGAAATATGAAAATAATTTCAGAAGGGTGAAAAATTAATAATGTACTATTATAAGTGCCTGGAAAAAACTATGAATGACTTTCGTATAGGTAAGAAAATTATTTACTGGGTATTCTTTTAGTGTAATGCTAGGGGTTATCTGATTTATAAGGATCTGTGTATTTTATTGTTTTGACTAAAATATTCTATAGCTCTGTAGACATGTAAATTAATCTATAGAAAAGTGATAGTCGTACAGATTATTTTTTATCACAGTGATGTAAATGGCTTCTGTTTATGGCAATGCAAAGGGATTTTTTTTTCAGTACAGACATAGATCCCCATGACTTCAATTCTCATTTGAAGTGGTTGTAACATCTTATAGGTTCATTTATTAACTGATGAGCTAAATAAAATATTTTATGTGTGTTTATTTTATATTTGTATGAGACATACTTTCATCATTTTAAAAATTACCACAAAAAATGATGCATTAAATAAAAGGAAATTGCCCAGCAGACCAGAAGAAAGGGCTTCTAGGCAGGAGAAATACAGGCATAAAGACTAGTGAATATGAAACTGCATTTATTCATTCAGCACTAAGAACTGAAGCAAAAATAGTTAAAACAGGATTCTCAGTCCCAGGAACTTTATTGATGAGAAGACAAGCAATTAGAACTGGACAGGTCTGATTCAATATAAGAAGAAGCTAGAAAATGACAAAGATGCTGTGACAACATAGAGAAAGTATATCATATTTAGAAAGAGACATTAAGAAAGGCTTTTGAGGAGATTTACTACTTGCAATGAATTATGAGAAACAGAAATTTATTTATTTGGCTGGACATGAGAAGCAGAGAAGAAAGTGCACATGAACACATGAAACCTTGAGGTCCTGGCAAACTAAAAATAGGTTGAGTTGTTTGATCACAAATGTTAGTCCCTCATGAAGTGTTTAACTAGGATAAAATGTTAAAAAGAAGTACGATTGCCCTTAATTTATGTCCATAACATCTGGACATGAGTTATGCTCAATCCATTGCCCAAAAGTATATCCTACTATGAAACACCATGCACACACTCTAAATGGTTGATTTACTTACCACCTAATTTAAGATTCAGTCAATCCAGGTCCACCTCTGCATCCGCTAGTTCCCCTCCCTGTCTTCATCTCCCTCTCTCCTTCATCAGTCCTCTGTTGTCCAACCCCCCAGGACCTCTGGGACCTTCCCTCAGCTTTCCCGATCCTCCCTGTGAGCAGCATGTGGGGTCCTTCATACATGTCTGTAGAGGGAAGTCAGACCCTTCACAATGAGGTGTGTGCAAAACAAAGATTTCTTTTGTGAATATCGATGACCTCTTCTGGAGTAGTTCTATGTATTATTATGTTAATAAATTTTCTGTGTTTTAAAATCTCATTTTCTACCAGGGATAGGGGAGAAGGAAAGAAAGGAAAAAAAAGAATGTTTTTTGACTATAATCTGTAAGGCTTTGTTTTCATGAAAATATATTTATTTTTTATAAAGTATCATTATTTGTTTTATATTAGCAAATTTATGGGTGTGTGTGTATGTGTGTTTAAATGCTTTTGTATATGTTGCATTGGTCATTGCTCTTTTTTGGCAAAATTAAAAGTCACCAACCTCAAGTCAGTACTCCTGTTTTTATAATTCCCTTACTGAAATTTGTAACTCAAAACACTAGACTAGATAATGTTCACAAGATCTTCCAACAAGATCAAATAGACCCTTCAGAGCCAGGATTCTGATCCAATCTATTAGGTTCAATGTTCTTTCCACCATTACATATTAGAAGAGCTCCTGGAGTCTCCAACACATCACCTACAACTCAAAGGTGTTATTCATGCAAGCACTGTCAGTTTTAACACTGGGAAATAATAGTTTAAGATGAATTTTGGTATTGTGTTAATTGGCACTCAAGTTTTAACCCAAACATTTTTATTGAACCTGAATAGCCTTTTATGTAGCATTATTTTCTTTGGTGAGAAATCAGACAATAATTGAAGTGATTATACAATCTTATTTTAAGAACTCAAAGATCATATATGTCCAAATTATTAATCTGCCCTGGATCCTAATAAAACAAATGGGATAATTTATCTATAAGGAAATCTTTTACTTCCTTAAAAAAAAAAAAAGCTTTCAAAACCTGAGCCTCAATATTTTATGAGAATGAAAACATTATACTCACCCTTCACGGGTGAAATACTATGTATTTCTAATGACTCACAGAGGCACACTCAAGCAATTTGAAATGACAAAAGCGGGAAGAAACTCAGTGCCTTTAAATGAAAAACAAATATAAACCCAAAAGGCATGAATTCTAGGATAATTTTAACAAGAATGTATCAACATACATACGCTTATATGCTGAAATGAAAAACTACACTTGAATAATAGAAACATCAGCTTCATAAACACATGGATTTCTTCCCACCCACCGGTTTTTGCATCTTAAACTCCCAACAGAAAGTGGTTCACAAGGAAAAGATCTGAGAATTGACCAAGCTTTGTCAGATCAGGAATCTGAGTATCTATCTGAAGTACTACTAACGCAATGAATAAATTAAATTAAATTAAATTTGATTATATTGGATTAAATATTTTAACTGAAAGACCAGTCATTTCTTATTATTTCACAATGATATTTTTAAAAATTTGATTGGCAATTAAATTTCACCTAGAACACTAACAAAAACTAACATATACAAAATATTCTCTAGAAACATTATCTTCAAGACAATGGGTATCAGGCAACAAAGGATAAAGACCCCCTGAAAGACAGAGAAAAAATAATAAAGGCTCTCCTATGACTTAGAGAAAGTTCCCAGGCTATAGCCCAGAGGCAGAGGCCGGTGGTCTCTCTAAGGTAGCTTGAGCAGGGAGTATGGAGACATTAAGGCAGCTGATGACTTCAAGGAGGTTACCAGAGAAGAGATAAATACACAAAGGCATTCTAAGGATCTAAAGAGGGCCCTCCTTCAGTCTTCAGTTGAGTATTGATCAGCTGAATATACACATGAGGAAAGAACTCTGGTTCTTTAGATGAGGGGCTATTTTGTGCCCTCTCTGAACTCTGTGGATCTCCCAATCAATCCACAGAGTTCAGAGAGGGCACAAAATAGCCCCTCTTCTCCAGAACCAGAGTGAAAAACTTTATAAATCATGGGACATTGGACAGAATTTTCCAAAGAGCTTTGTCTTCGTGCTGGGGAAGCTTTAGCTCTAGACTGAACAGTGCTCTGCTCTCACCTAACAAAGATCAAAAGAACACCCAAAAGATAGAGTGGCTTTTTTAAGTAACTTAATTGCATGGAAGAACAGTCTCAAGAATATTTTTAGAAATTCAAAAATATCCAGTAACTAAAAAGATAAAATTCACAATGCCAGGCATTCAATAAAAATTTATCAAGTCTTCCAAAAAGCTAGACTATGCAACCCAAAACCCAAAGACAAATCAATTGAACATGACCCAGAACTGATACAGATGATAGAAATTATTATAACTGCATTTCATATGTTCAAAAAGCTAGGGGAGAGATGGAATGTGTGAAGAGCCAGGAAGGAATAAAAGACTCAAATTAAACTTTTAGATATAAAAACCGTCATGTCTGATATGAAAAATACATTACTAGGATTAAAAGCAGATTATAGATATAACCAAAGGGGCGGGGGGGAGGGGGTAAATTAGTGAACTGGAAGATGTAACAACAGAACTGCCCAAAGTGAAACAAACAAAAAAGATGGACAAAGGGAGAAGAGCATCCGTGACTTGCAAAACAAGTTCAGGCATCTTCATACACATGTAATGGGAGTTGCTGAATGGGAAAAAGAAGGAAAAACATTTGAAGAAACAAAGACCAATTTTGTTGTAGTTATAAAAATCATAATCCCACAAATCTAAGAATTTCACTGAGCCCCAAGTACAAAAAGCATAAATAAAACTATACCAAGGAAATAATAATAAAGTTGCTTAAAAATATGAATGAAAGAATTTCTTAAAAGCAGCCAGAGGAAGGAAAGATACATTATATAGACCACAGATAAACAGACTTAGCAGAGAAAACCATGAAGGCCAAAAGACAGGACTTCAACATCACAAAAGAAAAACCATCTGAAAACGTAGACTTTTGAACCCAGTGAAAATGTCCTTCAAAAATAAAGATGATTTAAGGGTTTGTCCCTATATACAAAAGCAGAAAGACTTCATTGCCAGTAAAGAGGACTTTCACTACCTTATATTTAGATTTATTTTAAGCTCTAATAATCAAGACAGTTTGATAATAGGGCAAAAATAGGCAAATAGATCAACAATACAGAACTGAGAGTCCAGAAATATACCCGCCCACATATGGTCAATTTATTCCTAAAACACTGCAAGGCAATTCAGTGGAGTTGCACCACACGAATATATACAAGTACCCTATTTCCCCAAAAATAAGACATCCTCCAAAAATAAGACCTACTCACAGGAAAGATAAGACGTCCCCTGAAAATAAGACCTAGCGCGTCTTTGGGAGCACACCTTAATATAAGACACTGTCTTATTTTTGGGGAAACAGGGTAGCTAAGAAGGTGGTCTATACTTTACAAAACTCTAAGAACTGGTACGTAACTTATACCTATTCTGTGTGTGTACTTCTCTTTCAATATTCTTGAAATTTTAGTAAAGCCTAATTTAAAAGTTGTAAGTTGGTTATTACTATGCTGTGATAGCTAGTAGGAAAGCCCTTTCTGGTGGTTGGGTCTAATTCTTCATGGGCAGAGTACGAGGTACACCATCAGATGTCTGTCAATAGCTGTTTTCTGCAGAAGACATCTGTGCCCAAAGAAGTGGCAATCTTTCTTTCTTTCTTTTTTTTTTTATTTCAGATTAATATGAGGGTACACACAATTAGGTTACTTTGTTTTCATTTGTTAGGTAAAGTCTCAGTTGTAGTTGAGCCAGAAGTAGTGATCTTTCAAAGAGTAACAGTACCAGAAGTAACATCCTGATCGGATGACAGAAAAGCCAAATTGATGGATTATGAGAGACTTATTTCCAGGACAGAAGTGAGAAAGTTCTAGGAAAATCACGAAAATGGATGGTGGGCATCATGACAAAGGACTAATTTTTGAAGTAATAATTTAATGTATAAAAATAAATATACTGTTTCACAGCCACAGCATGAAAGCAGAGAAACATGGCTGAGCAATAGAGAAGGAACCCCAAACAGGGGCTGAATTATTCAATTAATATCGGCATGCCAGAGTTCAAAAGATGACGGTGCTGATTCATAGGGACACACAGATGGCAGGAGACTTGCAGGGGTATCACAAATCTCCTGCCATAATTTCACTAAAGGCAAAGTGAAAACAGATAAATCAGCAGACAGCTTCCCAGTCCTCTCCAACTTGGAACATGGAGAATAAGTAGCTTCCATTCAAAGGAGCCACAAAGAATGAGTCTCTTCAATGTCCCTTTCCAGTCAAAGCAAAAATGTGACAGATGGATGCATATGTGTTCATAATGGAACTGGAACCACATGGGGCATTTTCTCTCTTCATTGTTTTCCAACAAATACATATTGATTAATTATTCTGACAGGCTTGATGGGAATTGTTGGAAGAGAAAACAGAAGCAACAGGATGGCCCGTGGTAGAGAAAGTACCAGTATTCTGAGAGCAAGAATGACCCTAGGAGCCAAAGAGATATGAGGATTCATTCTTCATATTCTGTGAGATGTTTGAGAACAGAGAGGAAATGGTGAGACTGACCCTGTGGCTCCCTGGAGGTACAGGCTATGGGTAACTGGTATTGCCAGAAACATAAGATTATCGGGCAGAGCCCGCTAGCTCTCCACCCAGATCCATTCTCTCCTTTTTCTATAGTTATGGAGTCATAGTGGGCACATGCATTATTTAATCCCTTTTGCAGTTAATTGTGTGACTTAAATTTTATCCAATGTATGTGAACAAAACTGATATGTGTGCTTCCTAGGCCCGTACTTTTAGGGCTGTAAAAGTACCGCCACCACACTCTTCCCCTTCTAGTCTGTTGTCTTCACCAATCTAGCTGGACACAAGGACATATTCTAGGGGATGGTCAAGCTACAAGACGAATAGCCTAGATCTCTGAATTACTGTATGGAGAAGAGCCAATCCACTCACTTAAACATTCAACTGCACCATTACATGAGCGAGAAATTAACCTATATATCACGTCTCGTCTTTTGGCTAAGATCAAGTGAAGAAATTAACATATATATTAACATATATATATATATATAGTGCCATAAGCTATAATAGTACCTTTTGTAATGTATTTATGACAGCACTTTAGTCTGTGCCCTCTAATAGACAGATAAAAAAGAGAATATTGTTTAAAGAAATTAGTGAACTTGAATATATTTCTATCCACAGAAGTATCACTGAACTCTGAAGACACTCTCTTCTTACAACTGTTTTCTCAAGTGTTTTTGAGGGCTCAGGCTTTAGCTGATGCAACTGGACACAGTATCTGTCAGCTGAAAGGAACCATATCTCCAAAAAATTCTTTCAGGCTCTAACAATTTAAGAAATGAGTTCACTCCAAAAATTCCTCACCCCTTGTTCTGAAATAAAATTTACTTCTTTCCTCTCTATGAAATAGGAAATTGTCTTCTCCACCCTCACCTTGGTAATTATTTGGGTTAAGAAGGAACAACCTATTTATTTTAAAATAAGATTTAGGGCCATAGGAGACTACTAGAAATTCATTTACTGATTGATAAATGTTTATTCAGCAACAGCTGTGTGCTAGGCACCGTACCATAAACACCACTTCTGTCCACAGAGAGCTTGGAATTTGGCAGTAGATGACAGCGTGTGAACAGATAATTATAGTGTGACAGGGACCAAGATGGGAGAATAGAAGCTAAAGAAGCACATAGCCAGAGCAACAAATGCAATCAATGTACGGTTAGTCTAATCAATTTTTATACAATTTTCAGTTCAGAGTTTCACAACTTTGTTCCATACATCGCGAATATATTGCTGCAGTACGCATTATTTGCTTATAATTATTTGTTTTCTTGCAAACTTAGCCATGCCAAGTTTATTTCCCCAGCCCACAGATTTGGGGCTTGCTATATGATACATTTTGGCCTCTACAATATACGTAGACAAACTATTTGCCATGTCTGAGCAAAAGCTTCTGAAAAGATTTGGCTTAGTCTTTCTTGCTTCTACACCCTCTGAAAAAAAGAAAAAGTACTGTCCTGGATAGAATCTGCTCTTTCTATCTGGATCTTAATGAATATATTTTGAGGGCGGCGCCTGTGGCTCAGTCGGTAAGGCGCCAGCCCCATATACCAAGGGTGGCGGGTTCAAACCTGGCCCCGGCCAAACTGCAACCAAAAAATAGCCGGGCGTTGTGGCGGGCGCCTGTAGTCCCAGCTACTCGGGAGGCTGAGGCAAGAGAATCGCTTAAGCCCAGGAGTTGGAGGTTGCTGTGAGCTGTGTGATGCCACGGCACTCTACCGAGGGCCATAAAGTGAGACTCTGCCTCTACAAAAAAAAAAAAAAAAAAAAGAATATATTTTGGCAGATACCTAAATCTGACCTCCAGCTAGACCTTAACCCAGCTCACTACAACCCACAATCAGCTCAAACCCACATGGAATGTGAACAACAAAAAAAGTATTGCTGTACACCAGCAATACTAGATTTCTGTAGTAGAAGTCATGATAATTTCTATCATTCATTGTCTCTGGTATAAAACATATATTTATGTACATATATGTGCACATAAAAGGTATCCCAAAGGTCGCCATGCACAAGGATAATGGAAATGATAAGTAAATGTATTTTTAGTTACCAAATAGAGCATCCATTACAAAATTTTCAAAATATTTACAAAATATTCTCTACCTGTTGACCACCTCAAAAAGTTTATAATGAATATTTTGTAAATAAAGGTACATTTATTTACACAATTTATACAATTTTCTATTTATATAATTTATACAATGTACACAATTTATACAATTTCCTATTTTCCCAATGTATGGTTACAGGCTATATTAATCTGTGGGGGTCTCTGTTTAGTAATATTTTCTTTATCTGATTTATGATCTCCTGAATGAATTTTTTTTATTATTTATTTATTTTTTTATTAAATCATAGCTGTGTACATTAGTGTGATCATCGGGAACCATACACTTGGTTCATAGACCGTTTAACACATTTTCATCACACTAGTTAACATAGCTTTTGTGGCATTTTCTTATTTTGCTAAGACCTTTACATTCCACTTTTACTAGGATTCACATATTCCCTTGTAAAATGCACCACAGGTGTAATCCCATTAATCCCGCTCCCTCCACCTACCTCCCCCCTCCCTCCCCTCCCTTTCCCCCTTCTCCCTATTCTTAGGTTGTAACTGGGTTATAGCTTTCATGTGAAGGTCCTACATTAGTTTCATAATAAGGGTGAGTACATTGGGTACTTTTTCTTCCATTCTTGAGACACTTTACTAAGAATATGTTCCAGCTCCATCCAGGTAAACATGAAAGAGGTAAAGTCTCCATCTTTTTTTAAGGCTGCATAATATTCCATGGTGTACATATACCACAATTTATTAATCCATTCATGGATCAATGGGCACTGGGCTTTTTCCATGACTTAGCAATTATGAATAGGGCTGCAATAAATATTCTAATACAAATATCTTTGTTATGATGTGATTTTTGGTCTTCTGGGTATATGCCCAGTAGAGGGATTACAGGATTGAATGGCAGATCTATTTTTAGATCTCTAAGTGTTCTCCATATCTCTTTCCAAAAGGAATGTATTAATTTGCATTCCCACCAGCAGTGCAAAAGTGTTCCATTTTCTCCACATCCACGCCAACATCTCTGGTCTTGGGATTTTGTGATTTAGGCTAGTCTCACTGGAGTTAGATGATATCTCAAAGTACTTTTGATTTGCATTTCTCTGATGATTAAAGATGATGAGCATTTTTTCATATGTACGAAGGCCGTGTGCCTGTCTTCTTCAGAGAAGTTTCTCTTCAAGTCCTTTGCCCAACCTGCGATGGGATCCCTCCTTCTTTTTTTGCTAATGCGTTTGAGTTCTCTGTGGATTGTGGTTATTAAACCTTTGTCACAGACATAACCTGCAAATATCTTTTCCCATTCTGAGGGCTGTTTGCTTGCTTTACTTACTGTGTTCTTGGCTGTGCAGAAGCTTTTTAGTTTGATCAAGTTCCAGTAGTGTATTTTGGAAGCAGCTTCAATTGCCAAGGGGGGTCCTTCTCATGAAAAACTTGCCCAACGCAATTTCTTCAAGGGTTTTCCCTGCACTCTCTTCTAGTATTTTTATAGTTTCATGTATTAGGTTTAAATCTTCAGTGAGAGTCTATCTTGGTTAATGGTGAGAGGTGTGGGTCCAGTTTCAGTATTCTACAGGTTGTCAGCCAGTTCACCCAGCACCATTTGTTAAATAGGGAATCTTTTCCCCATTGAATGTTTTTAATTGGCTTGTCAATGATTAAATAACGGTAATTAGCTGGATTCATCACTTGGTTCTCTATTCTGTTCCAGACGTCTAATTCTCTGTTTCTATGCCAGTACCATGCTGTTTTGATCACTATCGATTTGTAGTATAGTCTGAGGTCTGGTAGCGTGATTCCTCCTGCTTTGTTTTTATTTTTGAGTAATGTCTTGGCTAGTCGAGGTTTTTTCTGATTCCATATAAAATGAAGTATTGTTTTTTCAAGATCATTAAAGTATGACAGTGGAGTGTTGAAATTATATATTGCTTTGGGTAGTATGGACATTTTAACAATGTTGATTCGTCCCAACCATGAGCATGGTATATTTTTCCATTTGTTAACATTCTCAGCTATCTCTTTTCTTAGAGTTTCATAGTTCTCTTTATATAGATCTTTCACGTCCTTTGTTAGATAAATTCCCAAATATTTCATCTTCTTTGGCACTACTGTGAATGGGATAGAGTCCTTAATTGTTTTTTCAACTTGACTATTGTTGGTATATATAAAGGCTACCAATTTATGAATGCTGATTTTGTAACCTGAGATGCTGCTGTATTCCTTGATCACTTCTAAGAGTTTTGTAGTAGAGTCCCTAGTATTTTCCAGATATACAATCATATCATCTGCGAAGAGTGAAAGTTTGATCTCTTCTGACCCTATGTGGATACCCTTGATCGCCTTTTTTTCCCTAATTGTGGTGGCTAAAAATTCCATTACAATGTTAAAGAGCAATGGAGACAATGGGCAGCCTTGTCTGGTTCCAGATCTGAGTGGAAATGATTCCAATTTAACTCCATTCAATATGATATTGGCTGTGGGTTTGCTGTAGATGGCCTCTATCAGTTTAAGAAATGTCCCTTCTATACCAATTTTCTTAAGTGTTCTGATCATGAAGGGATGTTGGATGTTATCAAAAGCTTTTTCTGCATCGATTGAGAGAATCATATGGTCTTTGTTTTTCCATTTTTTTATGTGCTGAATTACATTTATAGATTTACGTATATTGAACCAGCCTTGAGACCCTGGGATAAAACCGACTTGGTCATGATGTATGATTTGTTTGATATGTTGCTGGATTCTGTTTGTTAGAATCTTGTTGAATATTTTTGCATCTATATTCATTAGTGATATTGGTCTATATTTTTCTTTTCTTGTTGGGTCTTTTCCTGGTTTGGGGATCAGGGTGATGTTTGCTTCATAGAACGTGTTGGGTAGTCTTCCTTCTTTTTCTACCTTTTGGAACAGGTTGAGTAATATAGGTACTAATTCCTCTTTAAAGGTTTGGTAGAATTCTGATGTAAAACCATTTGGTCCCGGGCTTTTCTTTTTGGGGAGATTTTGTATGGTTGATTTTATTACCGAACTTGATATGGGCCTGTTCAACATTTCCTGTTCAATCATAACTTGATTTTGGTTAAGTCTTAGAAGGTGACGTGCTTCCAAGTAACAGTCAATTTCCTTCAGATTTTCATATTTCTGAGAATAAAGTTTCTTGTAATATTCATTAAGGATTTTTTGGATTTCTGAGGAGTCTGTTGTTATTTCGTCTTTGTTATTTCTGATTGATGAGATTAGAGATTTTACTCTTTTTTTCCTGATTATGTTGGCCAAAGGTTTATCTATTTTGTTGACCTTCTCAAAAAACCAGCTTTTTGATTTATTGATCTGTTGTATTATTCTTTTGTTTTCAATTTCATTTAGTTCTGCTCTGATTTTGGTTATTTCTTTTCTTCTACTGGATTTGGGCTTGGAGTGCTCTTCCATTTCCAGTATCTTCAGATGTCCCATTAAGTTGCTTACTTCCTCTCTTTCCGTTCTCCTGAGGAAGGCTTGCAGTGCTATAAATTTCCCTCTTAGAACTGCCTTTGCGGTGTCCCAGAGTTTCTGATAGTTCGTGTTTTCATTGTCGTTTTGTTCCAGAAATTTGGCAATTTCCTTCTTGATCTCATCTCTGACCCAGCTATCATTCAGCATAAGGTTATTTAACTTCCATTTCTTTGTATGAGTATGCAGATTCCTGTTGTTACTCATCTCAAGTTTTATTCCATGATGGTCCGAGAAGATGCATGGAATAATTTCTATTCCTTTAAATTTACTGAGGTTAGACTTGTGACCTAAGATGTGATCGATTTTGAAGTAAGTTCTGTAGGCTGATGAGAAGTATGTGTATTCAGTTTTGTTGGGATGAAATGTTCTGTAGATGTCTGCTAAATCTAAATGCTGGATGGTTAGATTTAAATCTAGAATTTCTTTACTCAGCTTTTTGTTGGAGGATCGATCCATCACTGCCAAAGGAGTGTTAAAATCTCTGACTATTATAGAGTTGGAGGAAATCAAGTTGCTCATTGTCTGTTAGAGTTTCTCTTATAAATTGAGGTGCATTCTGGTTGGGTGCATAGATGTTAATAATTGAAATCTCATCATATTGAGTATTACCCTTAACAAATATGAAGTGACCATTCTTGTCCTTCCTTACTTTTGTTGGTTTAAAGCCTATGGTATCCGCAAATAAAATTGCAACACCTGCTTTTTTCTGGTTACAATTTGCCTGAAATATGGATGACCATCCTTTCACTCTGAGTCTGTACTTGCCTTTTAAGTTAAGATGTGACTCTTGTATGCATCAAATGTCTGGCCTGAGTTTTTGCATCCAGTCAGCCAACCTATGTCTCTTTAGAGGGCAGTTTAAGCCATTCACATTAATGGAGAGTATTGATAAGTTTGGTGAAATTTGGGGTATTGAGTTTTTCAAAAGTCCAGTGGGCATTTTTAATCCTTTTGCCATTGTGGAAGTTGGAGTTTGATCAGAAGTTTCTGAGTGAGTTTACTTTTGTAGTAGAGGATTGGGTTGGTTATTATGAAGGATAGGTCTGAGAATATCCTGAAGAGCTGGTTTGGTTATGGCAAATTTCTTTAGCATATGAATGTCATTAAAGTATTTCATTTCTCCATCATAAATGAAACTCAGTTTAGCTGGGTACAAGATCCGGGGTTGAAAGTTATTTTGCTTGAGGAGATTAAACGTCGATGACTACCCTCTTCTGGCTTGAAAAGTTTCAGCAGAGAGATCTGCAGTCATTCTAATGTTCTTCCCTTTGAAGGTAATAGTTTTCTTTCGCCTGGCCGCTTTGAGAATTCTCTCCTTCATATTAACTTTAGTGAAGTTAATTATGATATGCCTGGGGGATGTCTTATTGGGGTTGAGTCGTGCTGGGGTTCTGAAGCTATCTGCTATCTGAATTTCAGGTTCTCTAGGCATGTCTGGAAAATTCTCTTTCATAATTTCATGCAGAAGGGCATCTGCACCCAGTGAGGTCACTTCATCTGTTTCAGGAATTCCTATGAGTCAGATATTTGCCTTCTTCGAGTTATCCCAGAGTTCTCTGAGAGAGTGATCCATTTTTGCTCTCCATTTCTCTTCCTCTTTGAGAGTTTGGGAGTGTTCAAAGGCTTTATCTTCGATGTTGGAGATCCTTTCTTCTTCTTGGTCCATTCTGTTGCTAAGGGATTCTACTGAATTTTTCATATCTTTGAGGGCTGCAAATTCTTGCTTCAGTGTGTCTAAGTCTTCGGTGGTTTTGTCTTTAAATTCATTAAATTCTTGAGACAGCTTTTGAATTTCTCCATGAATTCCTAGTTCCATTTTGTTAATCTTGTTTGCCATCCAAATTCCGAATTCCATTTCTAACATCTCAGCCAGTTGTTTGTGAATGGGATCTTCAATTACATCTGCCGGATCTTTCCTTGGGGGGGTTGATCTATTCTGGTTATTCATGTTACCAGAGTTTTTCCACTGATTCCGCCCCATGATTGTTTTACTCCCTTTGATTTCTCCCCTGGTGTTTTGTCAAGGACCCATACAGTGCTGTGGCCTGAGAAACTGGGGCCCTGTTTGGGGTAGAAGGGCTAAGTGGTTCTGTCTTGTTTTCAGCTGGTTTCTATTTGACCCTAGTGAAACAGTTACTCTGGGTTGAAGTCTCAGCTGTGGAGAAATACCAGCAATTAAGTCACCCCACCCACCACAGGCAACAAATGGAAAAGGAAAATCAAACCTTCCTACAACCACACACCCAGGGCACCATCTGGATAGTCCCCAGGTGAGTGGCTCAGTTCAAAAAGTCCAAATCAGTTGTCTCAGTCAGCAGCTGCCTCGGGTGTGAGAGTTCAAGAGGTCCCTGGGAACTGGATCGCAGGGTTCTGGTGACTGCTCTAATATGGCTTGCTCCAGTGTTGTGTGGAGTCAGGAAGAGCCACCCAGTAAATAGATCAGTCTGGGAAGATTAATGCCTCCTTCCCCACCTTGCAGCTCTGTCACACCCAGTCGCTGCTAGCCCCACAGGGCTGTGACCCAGTCAGTTTTCTGCAGTAAGCAGATACTCCAGGGGTTTGCACCTGCCTAAGTCACAGGGTAGTCTGTGTCTGCTCGTCTAGGCCACTACTCTCTCTTTATCCAGCAGGGGGTGGTGTGGCCTGTCAACCTCGGGCACTTGATGGAGGCTGGAGGTGTTCACTCAGTTCCAGCCCCACCCTTAGTTTATGTTACTGGGTGAACGGAACAACCCTGTGGGAGTTTGTTTCTGACCCTGCTAGATTCTTCTGCAGAGGAGAAGCTGATTTGAGTTCCCAGAACCTGTGCCTCAGGCCCTGTCTTTAGTCCTGTGGGTTTGTATTCGCAGCATGATCAGTTGTCAGCTGTAGCCTCTTGG
Organism: Nycticebus coucang; assembly: GCF_027406575.1. Lineage (NCBI taxonomy): Eukaryota > Metazoa > Chordata > Mammalia > Primates > Lorisidae > Nycticebus > Nycticebus coucang. The sequence continues at coordinate 20,462,011 of NC_069788.1, read as the reverse complement.
CCTCCTTTGTCTATAGGCTGATGAACCCCTGAGGGCCAGGTGCGTCTTAGGCTCAGTCAAGCGGTCCTCTGGATCAGCCCCATATTGGGAGTTTCCCGGCTCTGCGGGTGTGTTTTCTAGTCCCTGTGTTCCACCCAGGTCAGTGCCACCTCAGGCAAACCCTTTACTCAAGGGGCCTGTGTTTCAGTCCCAGGTCTGTTCCATGGTGGTTGTCATCTGAGAAGATGCTCGGCCTCATCTGGTTGCCCAGAAAGATAGGAGGAGAGGCTATAGGATATCTGGGGGTGGGCCTTGTTATTGCTGAAGACAGCTGTTGCTCTGCACCTCGGGGCACCGCCGGTCCAGTGTAATTCCCTCTTAGCCGACCATCGTCTTCTCGCTCCTTTGCTACAGAGTCAGCACTGGCCAGCTGCAGTCCAGATCCTGTCTGCACCTCTTGAGAGTTCACCCAAGAATCTGGACTCCTGGGGGGGCAGGTCTCCAGATCATGGAGTGAGAGTGGGGGGGAGTGTTAGGAGCTCAGAGTTGCAGGTCATAAAACCAAGCTCATTGAGACCTAATGAACAAATAAACAGATACAAAGGTTACCAGGCACACGGGCCCATAGATACAGAGACAGATGGAAACACATAGACATACAGGTAACAGCCACGACAGCAGCAATATAAGAACAACTGCAGTAAAAATAGTGATAATTGTAAAATAATTGAAAGAAAGGAAAAAATAGAGAGAAAAAAGTGGTGTTATTAGGAATGTTAAATGAGAAGAAGAAATTAAAATTAGAAGACATAGAAATAAAAAATATATTTATATAAAAAGTAGTAATATAAAATTATCGAAATCTCCTCTAAGAAAATGGTGAGGAAAAAAAACAGACAAAAACAGAACAAACAAACAAAAAAAACCACGAAAACCAAAAAAAAAAAAAAAAGAAGCCACCAACTACAAAAAAATTCTTACGTGTAGAAATATACCTATATTTATCTATATGTCTGCTGTAGGGATCAACTTTCGTAGGAATATATTCATACTGCAATATACTTTCTGGATACCAGGTGGCGCTGTGAGTGGTTCCGAGGTTTATACCTGATTTACAGTTTATACTGTTACCATGGTAACTACCTTCCATGGCCGATCGCCATTTCTGAATTTCTGCAAAAGTTTGTCACCTAAGAATTGTGTAACCTCGGCTGTTCTTTTCCAGACCGCACTTACGACCGACCTTCCCACTCAGTGCAGGTGTCCACGCTTCTCAAGTTTTTCCACTCTGTTCCCAGGTTCTCCTGCAAACTGGCAACTGCAATCAGCTGTAGGTGGAGTGGTGCTGAGTTCACGTGGTCTTTGGCGGGCTTGAGGTTTTATCTGTTGTAGGTGGTTCCCGGGGCTGAAGCCAAGTTCATGGCCTCAGCAGCTACAGCCGGGTCCGCGGCTTCAGTAGCTTCCCGGCTTTAGCAGCCAAAGCCGGGTCCGCGGCTTCAAGCCGGGTCCCAGGGTTGGAGCTTTCGGGGGACTTATTCTGGGTTTTATGGTTCAGAGTTTCTCTTTTGGATTGGTGCCCACCAGTTCACTGCGCAGCCTTAACTGCCAGCCCCCTCCAATGCCTGGGGGAAAGGTGCCCGCCCTTTTGGGTAGTTCAAAATGTCTGTTTCCTGGGCAGGATCCCTTCCCTTCAATTGTCCAACAGTTTGCCCAGCTCCCCGTGGTTTTGAGTGGCTCTCCTTTCGGATGCCTCCCTCAGTTCAGGAATAATTATTTGTCAATTGGGTTTTGTCAGCATTTACAAGCTGCTGACCTCCGTAGGGGAGGGGCCTGCTGGCTGGCATGGCCGAGCAGGGAAGAATCTCTACAATAGAGTCTGTGATTTTAAATTACCCCTCATATATAGCAATCCGTCAGTTCACTGGTCATCTCCAGCTGTCTGTCCACTCCAATAATCCACGCACAGGGAAGGTCCAGACCGCCTTTCCTCTCACCTGGTGGCTTCCTGAATGAATTTTTTATCATTTTAGTTCATTATCCCAAAACTGTTTTTCAGTTACTGATAAAGTATGACCCATTGCTTAGTCAAGCAATCTTATGTGAGAATAAGCCTCAAAACTGTGAAACACTACTTTTTATTAATAAGTGTTTCTAAATGAAATCAAATAAATCTCAAAATATTAACTCATTTTAAAGACCCAACTATTAGAAAGTAGTGCCTTGATTTCTTTTAATATAACATTCACACAATTGTAGGATGAAATATACAAACCATGCTGCTATGGTTCGAATGTGCCCCCCAAACTTCATGTGTTAGAAAGTTGATTCCCAGGGCAGTGGTGGAGCACAGCGGAGCCCAGTGGCCTATTCATTCTCTTGGCAGGATTAGTTGCCTTTTCTCACTTTGGGGGTGATCGCCAGATTGGAGGTATACATATAACAGGTTACATAACAAGTTACTTAACAGGTTAGGTTATATAACAGTTTCCTTCCTACATATGGGGTCCTTCCAGAATCCTTCATGAAAACTCCACCCATGCTATGCTAATTAGATAGTAATGAGCCCTAATCAGTTACAGGGCACTAGGAGTTCCTTCCTGTATATTTTCTCACCAGAGAACAGTTCCTAATGGCAACCTCGTTCTTAGCTACAATTTAGTTCCAGCTCCCTGCCCTCAGCCACTCCTCTTTATCTTCCACCACACCTAACATGTACTACCCTCAGAACTGCATTAATGTGTTAGAGTAACCACAGGTGTGGGTTCATTATCAAGAGACTGGAGTCCTTACTCTCTCTCACCTTCTCATTGCCCTTGTAGCATGAGATGATGCTCACCAAATGCCAACCCCTGGATCTCAGACTTCCCAGCCTCCAAAACTACAAACCAATACATTTCTGTTCATTATAAATTAGCCAGTCTCAGCTATTTTGTTATAACTACACAAAACTAAGACATAAGCCTTGAATATGTAAAAAGTATAATACAGTGATATGACCTAATTAATACTCAACTTTTATTTAAAAATAAATAGTACATTTGTCAAGAACAGCAAAATTTCCAAAATTATTCCCTATTTGCAAGCCAACAAGTTAGCCTGCTACAGTTTCATGGATGATATGTTAAAAATAAAAACCTCTACTACTCCTAGGTCAGCAAGTCCTTCTGACCCCAAACACACTTGTAATAGTTTCCTTTGCCACCAAATATCACAGCAGAGATACAAAATGTGCTCATCTTGATACCTGCACACAAAATGGGTTGTAGTTCAGGGGAGAAACCCTGAGTTCAGGAAACCTGAATATTTTATAATGTTCAGTAAGCATGCCTATCCTCTGCTCTGAAGAGAGACACTATGTATATCTTCCAAGGTTCCTTGCTAGACAAATATTCTTGGACTAAGCGTCCAAAAGATAGGACTAGGTGGAGGAAGCAGCACTAGTGATCAAAGGCCCAGGAAAGGTTTAGTGATGGGCATTAACTATGAAGTTTGCCTCTTTCCAATCTTAACTACAACTGTCTCTGATATCTCAGTCAAACCTTAACCCCAGGATAATCTAATAAATAGAGTGTTTATCTGTTGGCTCTGCCTATAATCACACATTCAAAAGGTATCAGAGGAGAACAATCCAAGATGGCCACCAAGTAACAGCTTCCCTGCAACAGGGCACGGTGAGTATGGGGAGATAGGACTCCGGGCATCTCTGGCTGGTGGGATCTGCCTATAATCATCCCTTTGAGGATACAGGGAGTGAGCGAGGGACATCTTGACCCCAAGAGGAGGACAAAGACAGTGGAAGGCTGGCAGTGATTGCGTGTGTTCGATTGACCTAATCCCACCGGCAGCCGTAAGTACAAGCAACAGTGAGACTGCAAACCAGTAGGGCCTTACCTGTGAACTGTTTCTGAGATTTTGGACTTGGCACTCAGTTGAACTGCCTTGAGGAAAGCTTGAGCAGCAGTGTGGAGAAATTTGGGCATTGTCTAGGGCCAAAGACTGAGCCACTGAGCCGGACAGAGCTAATGGTGTTCGGCTGTTGGCTGCAGGGAGCCACTGTGAGAGAACTGCCCCAGCAAGCTCCGCCCTCATGGTCGCAGAGCAAGGATCGGGCTGGAGCTAGTAACCTAGTGACTGAGCAGCCTAAAGGCGGGGACTGAGCTGCCTTACAGGCCTTAACCCTCAGGGGCAGAGTGAGACCAGTTTTGGCACACTGGAGCCTCAGGCTGTTGCCCTGGGTAGAGTGCCGTGGCGTCACAGTTCATGGCAAACTCAAACTCCTGGGCTTTGTACTGCCAGACCTTCATAAGAGCTGCACCATGACACCGGACCTGCGACCCGTGCCCACCGGGCCTCCACATGCCCTGGCCAGGAACTCGGAAGCAGCACAACCCTGTGTACTCCCTCCTGTACACTCCCTGCCTCCACACCAGCCCACTCATCTGGCCAAGGACTCTGGTAGCAGTGTGCCCTCTGGAGCCCTCCCTGCCTCTGTGCAGACCCTTCTACTAGCCAGAGACTGCTGGTGTCTTGGGCTCTCTGTACCAAAGTCACTGCACACCAGGCACTCCCAGAACAGTGTGCACCACCTCCTGCCCTGTTGCTGGATCTGGGTGTATCACACTCTGGAGCTGCTTCCACAACCAGAACTCCCTGGCTGGGGCAGCCCCAAAGGAACTATACAGGGTCACTCCCTACAAAGATCCAGCAACAATAGAGTGATCCCCCAGGGTCTAATCTTGGAGGGACACTTCCCCAACTCTGAGGACGGCCAGGGGCAATGGTGAAAAACAGATGCAATAGGCTTTAAACCAACAGAAATAAGAAAGGATAACAATGGACACTTCATATTTTTAAAGGTAAGACTCAATATGATGAGATTTAAATTATTAATATTTATGCACCCAACCAGAATGCTCCTCCATTTATAAGAGAAACGCTAACAGACATGAGCAACTTGATTTCATCCAGTTCCATAGTAGTTGGAGATTTTAACACCCCTTTAGCAGGGCTGGATACATCCTCCAAAAAGAAACTAAGCAAAGAAATTTGAGATTTAAACTTAACTATTCAACATCTGGACATAACAGACATCTACAGAACATTTCATCTGAAAAAAAAAAAAAAAAAACAATACACATTCTTCTGATCAGCCCACAGAACATACTCCAAAATCGACCACATCCTAGGCCACAAATCTAACCTCAGCAAATTTTAAAAAATAGAAATTATTCCTTGCATCTTCTCAGAACATCATGGAATAAAAGTTGAACTCAATAACAACAGGAAACTGCATACCCATACAAAAACATGGAAGCTAAACAACTTTATGCTGAAGGATACATGGGTTATAGATGAGATTAAGAAGGAAATCACCAAAATAGTGGAATAAAACAACAATCAAGAAATGAATTACCAATAGCCGGGCGTTGTGGCGGGCGCCTGTAGTCCCAGCTGCTCGGGAGGCTGAGGCAACAGAATCGCGTAAGCCCAAGAGTTAGAGGTTGCTGTGAGCCGTGTGACGCCACGGCACTCTACCTGAGGGTGGTACAGTGAGACTCTGTCTCTACAAAAAAAAAAGAAATGAATTACCAGAACCTCTGGGATACTGCAAAGGTAGTCCTAAGAGGGAAATTTATAGCACTGCAAGCCTGTACCCATTCTAAGATGCACCCTAGGTGTGGCCCCACCCACTACCCTCCCTCCACCCCAACCTCCACCCTCCCATCCCCTTCCTTGGCCCTTTCCTCATAGTCTTGTGCTATAGTTGGGTTATAGCCTTCATGTGAAAGCTATAATTTAGCTTCATAGTAGGGCTGAGTACATTGGATACTTTTTCCTCCATTACTGAGATACTTTGCTAAGAAGTATATGTTCCAGCTCCATCCATGTAAACATGAAAGAGGTAAAGTCTCCATCTTTCTTTAAGGCTGCATAATATTCCATGGTATGCGTGTACCACAGTTTGCTAGTCCATTCGTGGGTCAATGGGCACTTGGGCTTCTTCCATGACTTAGCAATTATGAATTGGGCTGCAATAAACATTCTGGTACAGATGTCTTTGTTATATTGTGATTTTTGATCTTCTGGGTATATACCTAGTAAAGGAATTATAGGATTGAATGGCAGGTCTATTTTTAGGTCTCTAAGTATTCCCCAAACATCCTTCTAGAAGGAACGTATTAGTGTGCATTCTCACCATCAGTGTAGAAGTGTACCCTTTTTTCCACATCCACGCCAATATCTCTGGTTTTGGGATTTTGTTATGTGGGCTACTCTTACTGGGGTTAGGTGATATCTCAAAGTAGTTTTGATTTGCATTTCTCTGATGATTAAGGATGATGAGCTTTTTTTCATGTGTTTGTAGATCGTGTGTCTGTCTTCTTTAGAGAACTTTCTCTTGAAGTCCCTTGCCCACCCTGAGATGGGATCGCATGTTCTTTTCTTGCTAATACGTTTGAGTTCAATGTGGATTCTGGTTATTTAGACCTTTATTGGAGGTACAACCTGCAAATATTTTCTCCCATTCTGAGGGCTGTCTGCTTGCTTTACTTACTACGTTCTTGGCTGTGCAGAAGCTTTTTAGTTTGATCAGGTCCCAGTCTGGGGAGTCCTCCTCATAAAATATTCACTTACTAAAGGCTGAATACAAATGTCTACATACAATAATTAAGAAAATGCCATGAAGGCTACGTTGAACAGTTTGATGAGAATATTTCAGATTGTATATGAACCCAGCTTGATTGCACTAATGTACACAGCTATGATTTAACAATAAAAAAAAAAAGTCATCAGAGGATGGGGGACACAGTGTATGGCACACCTCTTGGGGGTGGGACACAAGTATAAGAGGGACATTATCAAACAAACTCAATCAGTGTAACCTAATTCTTTGTATCCTTAATGAATCCCAACAATTAAAAACAGAAGATATGAGAGGTTCTTCACTTTTACATATATATTAATAGCATAAAAATAATGTGATCACATCTCTTACTCTTTTTGTGCCATCGAATATATTTACTGCATAAACTGGTTATTAATGTTTTAAAATGTGAATTTGTTTTAATCATATAGAATTGGTTTATTAGTTTCCTACTGCTTCTATAAAGAATTACCACAAATAGGAGGAAATCATTATTTTTTCCACCTCAGTGGAGTACAAGTATTAGCAAACCACTTACTAATCACTTACTTTGGAACTAATTATAAAGATATAAGATTTGTAAATATATTGACAAGAAGGCAAAATATTCTTTGTCGCTGAATCAAATACATCATAGCTATTTTAAATAGCACAAAATAAATATCAGAGAAAAACTGATCCATTGGATGGACCAAAGATGTGTCACTAAATTATATAAAATGATTTTAATGCTAGAGGTACTCAAACCTTTCTTTCATAAGCATTTGTCAAATTTTTAAGAAACATTTTCTTTGTGAGTTTTAAAGACTATTTGAAGACTAAATGTCTGTGGATGTCAGTAATTTATTCATCAAAGAATGTCATTTAATTAAATTGCAACTAGGATATTGTTGTGACTATACCCTTAGGACACTTTGAAAATAAGAAAAGAATGACTCAAATTGTTTCTTTTGATTAGAAGTAAGGGAATTGCTGGGAGAGAGTAGGGGCAAGTCAGAGGACAAGAAAATTAAGCCCTCTGAAATCTCGAATGTGGAATCTGACTTTTTTCCTAAGAGTCTCAAGCAGCACAGGGAATAGAGAAACCTGGATTAGTGGCTTGAGGAAAAGGAAAGAGCAGCACAACTAAACCTAAGATAGTCCAATAACCAGACTGATGTCAGTGCAATCAGTTCAGTCACGAGAGTGGAAGTCTGTCCTGTCAATTCTACCAGGAATGGGTCAGAAAAATCTCTCTTCATAAAAAAAAAAAATCATATAATTTTTTAGAAAAACAAGTTGCTTTAAGTTTTCCCAACAGCTCTCTCAAGTTTCCAGAGTACTCACGAAGAGAAGATGGAAAATTTTATACTGACTTTTACACAGTCAGAATTTGTTCACTTTCTAAGATCCAACTCTTTGTAAAATAAAAATTCAAATGTTTTATTCATAATGTTAATTCAACCTAGACTGTTGTAATAGGCTGATGAAAATCCCTTGCTTTGGGCATGCTGTAGATGCAGCTGAAATTTCTTCTGACCAAAGAAAATCAGTAGTAATTATCAGAAATATTAATTTTAATTAGTGACCATTGTCAGATGGGTGCTGAGGTCTCACTAAATGGGAATAAACTGAAGGCAAATCATATCATCTTTCAGGCCCTGCCATGGGGCCCAGTCTGGCCCAACAAAGGCCAAAATATTGACAGGGGTCTACAAAGCCCTGAACGTCTGCCTCTGCCCACCCTCTCCCATACTTCTCTCACTAATCTGCTGTTCCTCTCCCTGCCCACTCATTCAACTGTATTTTCTGTGGAGCCCCGCAGACAGGCTTCTGCTCAAGGACATTGGCCGACCTAACCTGGAACCCTCTTCTCCCTGGTACCCACTTAACTATGCCCCCACCTCCCCAAACCTGCTTTGCTTGTCTTATTCCATCGTAACATTGCCCCTGCATCACACCCCACCATGTTCCATCCTCTCTCTGGTTATTTCGCATCTTTCCAGAACACGTCACACACTATGCAGTTGATTAACTGATTGATTGGTTGATTGATCTTTTAAATTTGTTCCTTCCTAACTATAATACAAGTTCTACAATAACAGAAGTTTTTGTTCTGATTACCGACATCTCCCAAAATCTCTGCCTGGGATGGAGCAGATATTCATTAACTGTATGTTGAATAAATGAATACAAATTGAGGGCAGAAATTTTTAAGCATGCCCTTTAATTCTTGCAATAAAACTGTAAATTAAATGTCATTACTAACTTATTTTTACAGAAGGCTAAACTGAGACCTTGAGAAGTTAAATGATTTCTTCCTACGCATAACATAGATTCATTCATATAATATACATGAGCAAGTGAAAACCTAAGCTTATAATTGTAAAATTTTCCAAATTCCACACAGCAAAACTAGTTTTCCTTTTTAAATGCAATAATCATTTGCTAAGTGACTGAGCCAGACAAACATCACGCTGCAGGAATCATAAAGAGAAATAAAATGTAGAATTTGTCCTTGAGGAACTTACTGCCTGATAAGTTTTAAAATGAGAACACTCAAAGAGTGAGGTAGGATTTATTTGGTCATCTAGCTAAACATTCAGAGTTCCTAAGATTTGTTCTGACCAACCTACCTCATCTCACTTTGTGGTTTCTAGTTGGAAGTTCTTAACATAACAAATAACATCTTACATTTTATTATGTAAGATGATATCTTACATAGTATCTCTAATATCTTTCATAATATCTCTAATATCTTACATTTTATTATGTAAGATAATTAAAGATTATTACATTCTGTTTTATCTTAAAATATTTTGCACCTTGTCGTTAGAGTATAGTTGGGTGTTAGGAAAAGCTTCCAAAGTCTTTATCCTATTTGTTCCTCAGAGTTGCTGTAAGGAGGGGTCTCGTTTTTGCTTGATCTATGGACTGTAGACACGAGGAAAATGAGTAATACGCAGAATACTTCAGACCAAGGATTCTGGCATTCTTGAAAACATCTGGAACTTGTACCAGAAACTTAGCAGGTGCAAATATAAAAACACTAGAGGGAAAATCTGAAGAGAAATATCAAAAGCTTCATCCAATAAGTCTTTTCATAATGGACCCCATCAAAACATGATCTTGGGTTTTTCCACTTATAGGAAGGGGGCTACACTAATAAATCTTTGAAGAGGATATTGTCACATTGACATGGAATGACCGATATTAGATGTGATAAAATATTTACTGCTTCGAGCATGGCATAGGGTATTACGTTGGTTACTCACATGAGCCAATGTTGAGCTTGTGACATCCACGCTATCTCTCCTTACTGTGCAAGCTAGACCAGTTCAAAAAAAAAAAATTTTTTTTTTTCAACTAAAGGTTTGGTTTAAAGAGAATAGTAGGGTGAAGAACAGATCCTACTACCCAGCTTTTAAAGGATAGAAGATCTGGACAGATAAGGAAGTGAATAAATTGTATTTCACAGGAAAGGAACACCAAGGGCAAATTTGGAACCATAATGAGAAACACCTCATGAAAACAAAATTTTAAATAGTTCAGTTGTGCTGGACTCTGGTCCTGAAGGAGAACATGCAAATTGAAAGCTTAAAAATATATTTTTCTGGGCGGCGCCTGTGGCTCAGCGGGTAGGGTGCCAGTCCCATATGTCGGAGATGGTGGGTTCAAACCCAGCCCTGGCCAAATTAAAAAAAAAAAAATATATATATATATATATATATATATATATTTTTTTTTTTTTTCTATAGGTAGTTGTCAGCCACTGTTGATTTTTGTTTGGGGGTTACAATACCTGAACTATATTTTAAGAAAATTAATCTGTGTGTAAGAAGGATATCTATATTGTTAGTGTGTCGGAGCCGCTTGAAGGAAGCAGGAAAGACGCAGACTGAAAGTACAAGCTTGCAAGAGGTGAGGCTCAGCAGAGGAGCAGGAGAGCCTGGAGCAATCTCTGCAATGGCTGTTTAGTGACAGGGTAACAGGTGTGGGGAGTGCCCGGAAATGACATACAAGGGCTACGTGCTTAAGGATCCCGGTGTGATCTTTTCTCACATGCTCTTTCCCCACAACCCCCAACACAAAGCTCGGTAAAATGTTCGAGGTTTACAAGAAACACACCTGGCTTTAAAAGACAAATTACAGCTCTGAGTCAAGGGTTGGAAGACAATTTTTCAGGCAAATGGAATTCAGAAGAAAACAGGAGTTGCAATCTTATTTTCAGATACATGTGGATTTAAAGCAACTAAAGTAAAAAAAGACAAAGATGGTCACTTTATATTGGTCAAGGGAAAAATACAACAAGAAGACGTTTCAATTCTAAATATTTATGCACCCAATTTAAATGCTCCCAGATTCTTGAAACAGACCTTACTCAGTCTGAGCAATATGATATCTGATAATACCATCATAACAGGGGACTTTAACACTCCTCTTACAGAGCTGGACAGATCCTCTAAACAGAAATTAAACAAAGATATAAGAGATTTAAATGAGACCCTAGAACAACTGTGCTTGGTAGACGCATATAGAACACTCCATCCCAAAGATAAAGAATATACATTCTTCTCATCACCCCATGGAACATTCTCCAAAATTGATCATATCCTGGGACACAAAACAAATATCAACAGAATCAAAAGAATTGAAATTTTACCTTGTATCTTTTCAGATCATAAGGCACTAAAGGTGGAACTCAACTCTAACAAAAACGCTCGACCCCACCCAAAGGCATGGAAATTAAACAATCTTCTGTTAAATAACAGATGGGTGCAGGAAGAAATTAAACTTGAAATCATTAACTTCCTTGAGCATAACAACAATGAAGACACAAGCTACCAAAACCTGTGGGATACTGCAAAAGCAGTTTTGAGAGGAAAATTCATCACTTTAGATGCCTGCATTCGAAAAACAGAAAGAGAGCCCATCAACAATCTCACAAGCCATCTTATGGAATTGGAAAAAGAAGAACATTCTAAGCCTAAACTCAGTAGAAGAAAAGAAATATCCAAAATCAAATCAGAGATTAATGAAATTGAAAACAAAAGAATCATTCAGAAAATTAATGAAACAAGGAGTTGGTTTTTTGAAAAAATAAATAAAATAGATAAACCACTGGCCAGACTAACGAGGAATAGAAAAGTAAAATCTCTAGTAACCTCAATCAGAAATGATAAAGGGGAAATAACAACTGATCCCACAGAGATACAAGAGATCATCTCTGAATACTACCAGAAACTCTATGCCCAGAAATTTGACAATGTGAAGGAAATGGATCAATATTTGGAATCACACCCTCTCCCTAGACTCAGCCAGGAAGAAATAGAGCTCCTGAACAGACCAATTTCAAGCACTGAGATCAAAGAAACAATAAAAAATCCTCCAACCAAAAAATGCCCTGGTCCAGATGGCTTCACACCAGAATTCTATCAAACCTGCAAGGAAGAACTTATTCCTGTACTGCAGAAATTATTCCAAAAAATTGAGGAAGAAGGAATCTTCCCCAACACATTCTATGAAGCAAACATCACCCTGACACCGAAACCAGGAAGAGACCCAAACAAAAAGAATTTCAGACCAATCTCACTCATGAATATAGATGCAAAAATTCTCAACAAAATCCTAGCCAATAGATTACAGCTTATCATCAAAAAAGTCATTCATCATGATCAAGTAGGCTTCATCCCAGGGATGCAAGGCTGGTTTAACATACGCAAGTCCATAAACGTTATCCACCATATTAACAGAGACAAAAATAAAGATCACATGATCCTCTCAATAGATGCAGAAAAAGCATTTGATAAAATCCAGCATCCTTTTCTAATTAGGAACACTGAAGAGTATAGGCATAGGTGGCACATTTCTAAAACTGATTGAAGCTATCTATGACAAAGCCAATATTTTACTGAATGGAGTAAAACTGAAAGCTTTTCCTCTTAGAACTGGAACCAGACAAGGTTGTCCTCTGTCACCTTTACTATTCAACATAGTCCTGGAAGTTCTAGCCAATACAATTAGGCAAGACAAGGAAATAAGGGGAATCCAAATGGGAGCAGAGGAGGTCAAACTCTCCCTCTTTGCTGACGACATGATCTTATACTTAGAGAACCCCAAAGACTCAACCACAAGACTCCTAGAAGTCATCAAAAATACAGTAATGTTTCAGGATATAAAATCAATGTCCACAAGTCAGTAGCCTTTGTATACACCAATAACAGTCAAGATGAGAAGCTAATTAAGGACACAACTCCCTTCACCATAGTTTCAAAGAAAATGAAATACCTAGGAATATACCTAACGAAGGAGGTGAAGGACCTCTATAAAGAAAACTATGAAATCCTCAGAAAGGAAATAGCAGAGGATATTAACAAATGGAAGAACATACCATGCTCATGGATGGGAAGAATCAACATTGTTAAAATGTCTATACTTCCCAAAGCATTCTACCTATTCAATGCCATTCCTATCAAAATACCAACATCGTACTTTCAAGATTTGGAGAAAATGATTATGAGTTTTTGTATGGAACTGGAAAAAAACCCATATAGCTAAGGCAGTTCTTAGTAATAAAAATAAAACTGGGGGCATCAGCATAACAGATTTTAGTCTGTACTACAAAGCCATCGTGGTCAAGACAGCATGGTACTGGCACAAAAACAGAGACATAGACACTTGGAATCGAACTGAAAACCAAGAAATGAAACTAACATCTTACAACCACCTAATCTTCGATAAACCAAACAAGAACATACCTTGGGGGAAAGACTCCCTATTCAATAAATGGTGTTGGGAGAACTGAATGTCTACATGTAAAAGACTGAAACTAGACCCACACCTTTCCCCACTCACAAAAATGGATTCAAGATGGATAAAGGACTTAAATTTAAGGCATGAAACAATAAAAATCCTCAAAGTAAGCATAGGAAAAACACTGGAAGATATTGGCCTGGGGAAAGACTTCATGAAGAAGACTGCCATGGCAATTGCAACAACAAAAATAAACAAATGGGACTTCATTAAACTGAAAAGCTTCTGTACAGCTAAGGAGACAATAACCAAAGCAAAGAGACAACCTACACAATGGGAAAGGATATTTGCATATTTTGAATCAGACAAAAGCCTGATAACTAGGATCTATAGAGAACTCAAATTAATCCACATGAAAAAAGCCAACAATCCCATATATCAATGGACAAGAGACATGAATGGAACCTTCTCTAAAGATGACAGACGAATGTCTAACAAACACATGAAAAAATGTTCATCATCTCTATATATTAGAGAAATGCAAATCAAAACAACCCTGAGATATCATCTAACCCCAGTGAGAATGGCCTACATCACAAAATCTCAAAACTGCAGATGCTGGCGTGGATGTGGAGAGAAGGGAACACTTTTACACTGCTGGTGGGACTGCAAACTAGTACAACCTTTCTGGAAGGAAGTATGGAGAAACCTCAAAGCACTCAAGCTAGACCTCCCATTTGATCCTGCAATCCCATTACTGGGCATCTACCCAGAAGGAAAGAAATCCTTTTATCATAAGGACACTTGTACTAGACTGTTTATTGCAGCTCAATCTACAATTGCCATAATGTGGAAACAGCCTAAATGCCCACCAACCCAGGAATGAATTAACAAGCTGTGGTATATGTATACCATGAAATTCTATTCAGCTATTAAAAAAAAATGGAGACTTCACATCCTTCGTATTAACCTGGATGGACGTGGAAGACATTATTCTTAGTAAAGCATCACAAGAATGGAGAAGCGTGAATCCTATGTACTCAATTTTGATATGAGGACAATTAATGACAATTATGGTTATGGGGGGGGAAGCAGAAAGAGGGACGGAGGGAGGGGGGTGGGGCCTTGGTGTGTGTCACACTTTATGGGGGCAAGACATGATAGCAAGAGGGACTTTACCTAACAATTGCAATCAGTGTAACCTGGCTTATTGTACCCTCAATGAATCCCCAACAATAAAAAAGAAAAAAAAAAGATGTCACCCCACAAACACGTGAAACTTAAAAGAAGATAGAAGTCACTCTGGCATTCCAAGAAGGAAACATGGAGCAGCAGCTGGGTCCTAAGTTACCTAAGTTACTTTGCTATCAAGAACTACCAGGTCTATACCACCGTGATAAAGCTCAACTGTTAGTAGCCTCTTGGATTATTCACTATTCTGGACTGAAAAATTCTGAAGAACTCACCCACTGAGAAAGATCTAAATCATCCGGCCTGGAAGAAGCTGTTCTTTTGTTAATTATAGTCCAATGTCAGAGATATATTACACTTTTGCACAAACATAGGAAAGCCTGTTAAACTCCCACTCAATGACTGCTGTTTGGGTTTTGTGGAAAATGCCTAGTGTTTTTAGCATGTCCTACCACATCATTGCTCTGGTCCATCTCACCCTGGTGATCTTTCAGAAATAGTATAAGAATTATTAGTGAATGAACCACACATATAAGCTAATTATTCTACAATTCTAATGAAATACAAACTACTTTCAATAAGCTACTCCCCAGCAACATAATATTATACAACCTTATAAATTTCCTTCATCAGAGAAGGAAAGTCTTCCTTTTCTCCTTATCTTTAAACCAATTAATATCTTGGCTTAAACCTTGAAGCTGTTAGACCATAATCTTAAGTTTTTGTTTTCTTTTGTTTGTTTGTTTTTTAGAGATAGAGTCTCATTTTGTCACCCTCAGTAGAGTGCTGTAGCGTCACAGCTCACAGCAACCTCCAACTCCTGGGCTTAGGCGATTCTCTTGCCTCAGCCTCCCAAGTAGCTGGGACTACAGACACCTGCCACAACGCCCAGCTATTTTTTTTATTGTTGCAGTTTGGCCGGGCTGGGTTCGAACCCGCCACCCTGGGTATATGGGGCCGGCGCCCTACTCACTGAGCCACAGGCACCGCCCAATCTTAAGATATTTTGTGAATTCCATTTCTTCTGTTCTTTCTCTCACTGAAGTTACATAGACCTAGATGAAAGTATGTCTGTGTTTTCCACACCCCTGTTATCATGGGGACCTTGGTCATCTTCTTTCTCTTTTTAATTCTTAATTGCTTTTCTGGACCTGTGGTAGTTACCAAGGATGATTTAAAAATAAATCACTTATGTATATTTTTTATAAAGAGACAATTATATCATGACTCACTTGCAGGTCTTAGGGCATTGCCTGTTGGGGGTCATGCTAAGTAAAGTAGAATTCTGCTATACGGTCATGTGCCCTTGTACAGTATTTCAGCCAAGAATAGACCACATGCACAGCTGTGGCCCCATAAGATTGCAATATAATATTTTTACTGTACCTTTTGATGTTTAGACATAGAAAATACATACCACTGTGCTATAATTGGCTACAGTTATTTGTACAGTAACAAACTGTACAGGTTTGTAACCTAGGAACAATAGCTCCATCATACAGCCTAGATGCATAGTAGGACACACCATCTAGGTTTGTGTGTGTATACTGTATAATGTTTGCACAATGATTATTTCTTAGAATGTATCCTTGTCATTAAGCAATGCCTGACATAGGTAGTAACATTCCTTCCTTGCTCTCATCTGTCTCTGTCTCTGTCTCTCTCTCTCTCTACTTCATCTGAAACTAGGTTATGAGGATAGTAGATGAGATGAATAAGGAAATATTTTAAGTTTTATTGCCATTTATAATCATAGACTTCACCGATAAAGCAAAACAAATACATCCAGTCTGCTGCTCGTGTATAATATTCAAAGGCCCAAATATATCAACATGGATGTATAATGTCAAATACATATTTAATAAATCTCAGAGTCAAATTTCACTTATTATGTTTTCCTATTATTTGAGAAATGTGTAGGGTGTTGAAAAAGATAAGGGAAAATGTAATAGAATGAAGGCAAAATTCATCTTTGGGGTTATTTTTGCATATCTAAGATGGAAAAATAATAACTCCGGATGATGATTATAATGCTGGTGACAACTGCAAAGGTTTTAGATGATTAGCTAAAAGACACTAATGAATTTTAAAGAAAATGTTTCAACATATTTCATTTTCGAGACCATCTACATTTTTACAAGCAATATGACTAAAATAAAAAATAACGTTGAAAATTTTGTTTTTCTTAATAGGTAACAATTAAGCTTTACACTTGTGCCAGGTTCGATATTCTTCTGCTGAACTACCCTTCTCTCCTGTCATCTTCTCCATATGTATTATCACTCAAAAAACATTTCTATTTCTAGTATGCAAATAACGGCTGCCTCTTCCTGGGTATCCCCCACATGAACGCTGTACTGAGCCCCTTACGTACGTCATTTCACAACCACCTGACCGAAAAGGTGTCCTGGTGTTCATGTCACAGCTGAAAACACAGATCTCCAGTTTACGTGATGGCAACAGGCAGCTGAGGTGCAAATCAGCTCTTTCTACAGCACTGGAGAGTTGTCGATTTCTACAGAAGACAAAAAAGTTTATTACCAAATAGTGTTACATTTGCTCAAAATTTGTCTCCTCCTTTTCCATAGTTCCGCCTTCTTCTTCTTCACACTGGGGGGATGTTTTTCAGCATAACTTCCCCTTCTCAGCATACGCCTCTGACCCTCATCAGCTGCAAATAGTACCTAAGTGCCAGCAGCTGAAGTTGCTCTGGAGCCTCCAGACTCCAGCCAGTGGAAACTAATTTAGTAATTGTCAGAGCAGATAGTAAACAAGTATCTGTTTCTCAGTAGCTGGCTGTATAAAATATCACCAGAAAGGCATATTCTTAAATGCAGATTTCAGGGGGTGCCTCCTTCAACTCGTGTGTTTACTGGAGCTGAGCAGAAGCATAGGAATTTTCCAGGACAGCCTCCTGAGGTGGTTCACAGTCACAGGCAGGTTTAAGAACCACTGGCCCATGCTAGGTGCAGTCTCACACCTGTAATCCCAACACTCCAGGAGGCAAGGCGGGTGGATCACTTGAGCTCAGGAGTTCCAGACCAGCCTGAGCAAGAGTGAGACCCCCATCTCTACTAAAGATAAAAAAGCTACCTGAGCATAGTGGGGAGTGCCTGTATTCCCAGCAACTGAGGAGGCTGAGGCAGGAGGATTGCTTGAGCCCAAAAGTTTGAGGTTGTTGCGAGCTGCAACGACACAATGGCATTCTACCTAAGGTGCCATAGTGAGACTTTCTCAAAAATAAAAATAAAATAAGAACCACTGGCTAAAGCAAAAGCAGAATTGAGAATTGATAGTCAATAATTCCTTAAGGCTGAAATAAGAATGACTCAGCTACACATTAGAATCATCTTTTGAGATTTTTAAAAATCCTCTCATCCTCAAGTCCTATCCCGGGTCAGTCACATCAGGGCCTGAGCATCAGTATTTTTTAAAGCTCCTCACGTAACTACAATGCACAGTCAAGGTTGACAGCCATTGCTTTAAAGGGTAGAAATAATCAGGCTGAGTTTGTTTTCTTTTGTTTATCCCTGGCTCACCTTTCTCTATTCTCGGTTCGCTCTCCAGGCTGCAGTTGTAGAGCTGTCACTGTGAATGGGATGCCCTGTGAACGTCCATCTGCAGTTTGACTGTAGCTCCAACTGGGAACAGGGAACTGGCTTTGCGGCTTCTAAGTGGCCTGTTCTCCATTGGATCAAAAAATTTAAGAATCCAAAACTGAAATGTGAAAAAAAAGTATCCTAATTTCTTTCATTTACCCAACAGATATTTAGGCTGAATATAAACATTACCTTTCACTCACTTAAAGAAATGGAGATAATTTTACCCCAGGCAAGGAGGCTTATGCCTGGAGTCCTGTTACTGGAGCTTCATCTTCTTTCCTGGCTGGCTTGCCAAATATGATACCGGAGTTTCAGATTCTTGGTCTCGGTGATTGGAAGAATGAATTGACAGACCACAGGATCAGTGGTAAGTCAGAATTTATTCACAGAAACAAAAATTACAACTACAAAAAACCAAACCTCCTGGCAGAGAGAACCCAGGAAGGGAACAAGCTCTCCTGCTCCCTCTTCAGGGTCCGTCTTCGGGCTCTCTGCTCAGGGTTATATAGTGGCAGGGGGGTTGTTTTGCTGGAACTAAATGTTGATGTTTAGGGTGTGGGTCTACAGGCAGTTACAGCCGGCTGTCCAATGAACTCTCAGGCCTTGGAAACTTACATGAAATCCACCAGTCAGAAGTGCACCTGAGGAGACAGCAAGGGCTAGCCATGAAATTGAGCAGCCAGAAGTGCATGGGGAGGAGACAGCAAGGCGCCAGTGTCTCCCGCAGGTGTCTGGCCCTTTCAGCAAGCTGGTTCCTCCATCTGCAGCAGCATCAACACCTCCAGGGCTAAGGCAGCAGGTCATGGTGCCACCTTGTCCTGCATCGATTCTCTCTCTCTGAGTAGAAACTCTAACTGCTGTTAGGTAAAAGGGCGAAGACTCCATCTAACTGATTTCTGCTGACTCGGGCAGTTAGGGTTTTTCCAGAGAGAGAGTGATACAGCTGTCCAGGTCTTGGATCAGAACCATCTTTATTGTGGCTGGATGAGATATCTGGAAAATACAAATCTGGATCAGTATATTAAAAGGCAAAGGTAGAATAGTGTCTGATTAGAGGCACTAATTCAGCGAAGCTAAAAGAAAACTATTTCTAAATAATAACTTCAAAGTTTCCTTTGGCTCACAAGTGTAGGTGGACTATGGCTGGCTCTCTTTATAGTCTGCTTCCATAGAAGGTGGAGGGTTCCAGAATTTTACTTGTGTATCCAGGAATCCATTCCCATAACTTTAACAGCTGTAGAAGAAGAAAAGATAACAGAAAAGGGACCTTCTGGAGGAAAGAGTTTTTGATCATGACTATATTTCCAGGAGAAAAAGCTGTTTCATGTCAAATGTGAAAATGTAGTGGGGTACTAATGGATACAAATGGTTGTTCCTATTTTAGTTAGTATGTTCCCCCCCCCCCCAAAAGGTGAGCAAGACTTGCAGGCATGAGCATGGTTAGGACGGTATAAGGAAATAGTCAGTTATCCCAATTGCATCTTAAAGGCTGAGTGAAAATTTTGGTAACTGGTATAGTTACAGATTTGGGGGATAAAAGATCAAGGTTAGAGAGAAATGCGGAAAAGTTTGCTCCAATGTCCAAGACATTCTGTTACCTGGTCTTCCACTGTGAGGCAAACTCAGGGCTTTTGAGGGGTGATGACACAAGCTAGAGCCATGAGAATTTGCCCTAGGCACTCTCAGTCCAGCTCAGGTGCTGGGGGGATCACTGTTCCCAGGCAGTCCTTTCTGAAGTGCCCAACCTGACCATATTGGAAGCACTTGTTCTTAGCTCCTCTGGCTTCCCTCTGCCCCTGAAAGGTGCTCATTTGTCTGAGTGCCATTATTAGAGCCATCATTCTTTTTTGATCCCTTCTCTCTTTTTCCTCTTTTTTCTCCTGATCTCTGTTATAAAAGACCATAGTGGCTATTTTAAGAAGATTCTCCAGGTTATGATCTGGGCCTAGAGCCAATTTCTGGAGCTTTCTTTGAATGTCTGGAGCTGCTTGAGTGATAAATTTGTCTTTTAAAATCATTTGACCCTCTATGGAGCCGGGTGTCAACTGGGTGTGTTTTCTCATTGCCTCCCTAAGCCTCTCAAGAAAGGCTGAGGGATTCTCATTTTGCTCCTGGAAAATAGTAGATAACTTGGAATAATTCACAGGCTTCTTCTTGGACCAACATAAACCTTCTAGGATACATGTTAGAAAATGTTTATGCCACCAGTCACCTTCTTTCTCAGGGTCCCGTTCAGGATCCTGAAGGGGAACTGCCTGTCTTCCCATGGGGTATCTGTCCCTTTCCCCAGGAGACATACTGCCATCAGTATTGGACATGAACCACAAATCACCCCACTTCCTAGCTTCATCCAGGACTTCATTTTTTTCGTTAAAAACATTAAAGTTTGATCGAGTAATAACATTATATCTCTCCAAGAGAGGTCAAAGGTTTGTCCTAACCCTTGGAGAACATCTATGTACTTATTGGGGTCATCAGAAAATTTTCCTAAATCAACTTTAATTTGCCTTAAATCTGCTAGAGAAAATGGAGTGTATACTTGCACACTTCCCCTTTCACTACTTGCAATCTCAAACAAGATACATAAAGAAGGATATGGTTGCCTTCTGGGGGTCCAGTAGGACCAGAAAAAACTCTTGGGACAGCCTCTCTCCTTGGGTTTTCTGAACACATGGAGGAAGGTGTAGGGTAAGTAGATGGATGGTTTGAACTAGGTGGTGATGGTGTCTCCCTCGAGAATCCCTGACCATTTCTGGAAGTTACTACAGCTAAGAGAGCAGAATCTATCTGACAGGTCTTACACAGTTGGGGGTTGTCCCTGAGGGAAAAGAACACTTGCACAGAGGGTACCTCAGACCACTTTTCTTCCTGTTTACAAAAAGTATCTAACTGAAAAATGGTGTCCTAATTAAGAGTACCCTCTGGGGGCCATTGTTCACCAGTGGAGAGTTGATACTGAGGCCAAGCCTGGGTGCAGAAGAAAACCATATATTCTTTTTTCAGGGTCTGGGGATCAAACATGTCCCAGTGCTCCAGAATAAAGGCCAGCGGGGTGTTCTTTTGACGAGAGAATATGTTACCCATCTGTGAGAAAGAACAAATGTCTAGTGTCTTAATCAATCCCACCCCGTATTCCTGGGTTGTCAAAGCGTCCTCTGACCAACCCAAGAAGCCTTCCGCCAAACAAAAGGAAGTGTCCTTTCAATGTTTGGGGAAGAACTCTGAGGAGAGTGGCCTCCTCAGCCCCTGTGCTTATCTGGAATTACCCACTCTTACCAGTGTAGCGCTTAGTGCCCGCTGGTTCTCCTGTGCTTATAACATCCCAGCAGCACAGCTCTGAGAAATCAGGTATCAGGGAGCCTGGTCCCACCCGATGCACATATTCTGTGCCTTTCTGCCCCTTCCCTCCACTAGCCTCAAAGTATCAATCAAAGTGGGGATAAGCCCCATCCTGGAGAAAATGGCTGTGCGATGTTGGCACATTTAACTCTATAGAATCTGTACAAGCTTTTTCTAAATTCCTCATAACAAAAGGAAAGTAGGCTTCCCAGCATGAGCAGGTCTTGGCGTTAAATACTATGCTTTTCTAACTTCCCTTTCTTTCTCAAATATTATCAAGACAAGAATAACTAAATTTAGTTACAAATCAGGGTTGAGTTGAGAGACCCTTTGAAACTTTTTGTATTGCACTTAGCCGAAGTCCTAAAGAAACTTAGAATTATCTTAAACTTCCCCACACCAGAAGAAATCAAATACCCAGGGTCATTCTCATTGCTCTTCTTTATTTTCAAAAGAGTGAGTAGTAGCCAAGGTTCAGGGCCATTCCCACCTTGGGGAGTCATCCTGGGCTTCCCTTCATAGGCCTCCTGTTGCCCAAACTGTGGAGGGGAGTCATTTCACCCCTTGTTTGGGGCTGACTTCTCTTTAACAAGGTCAGCCCTTGTGTTTTTAGGGACATAAAAACACCAATGAAAAGTAATACCTTTCAACCCACTTATGACATTCTAAACGCCCTTAAAACATCTAATACACACTTCTAAAAAACCCAGAATACCCTTACAAAAGTAACTAAATATATAAACTATTCTTACCTATGTTCAAACAAAGCATATATACTATCAAGGAGAGGAAGAGAACTAGAAGAGGTCTACAGAAATAAATAGAAAAAAATTTGGTACCATGGAAGAGAAGATAGTAAAAGCTGGGAGAGCACGAGTTTTGGAAGGCCCTCCCAAGTCCTGAGGTCAGAACCATTGCTGGGGACCCCAGGGCCTCTGGGTGCTACCTCCTTGATTGGCTTTCAACCAGAGAAAAGGAGTAAATATAGAACAGTTTTAAAAGTCTTTTAATATTCCCTTTGCCACTTTTCTGGAGCCAAGGGGAATGAGAAAGTTTGCTCCCCAACAGCCTCTTGCCCAGGCATCCTCAAACTTTTTAAACAGGGGGCCAGTTTACTGTCCCTCAGACCATTGGAGGGCCGAACTATAGTTTAAAAAAAAACTATGAACAAATTCCTATGCACACTGCACATATCTTATTTTGAAGTAAAAAAACAAAACGGGAACAAATACAATCACACCACCTCATGTGGCCTGCGGGCCGCATTTTGAGGACCCCTGCGAGTCTTGCCCATGACCTAGAGGTCAGCATCTACACTATGCACATTTACAGGCTGGTGGGCATTGAATTTATTTATCTCCAGTAGAACAGCTACAGAGAAAAACAGGATAGAAGTAAGCGGTCCCATTACTTACCACAGATGTCTTCTTTCCATCCCCATAGGGGCCACCAAATATGTTACAGGAACTTCGTCTTCTCTCCTGGCTAGCTCACCAAATATGATACTGGAGTTTCATATTCTTGGTCTCTGCAATTCAGACCACAGGATCACTGGTAAGTCAGGATTTATTCACAGAAACAAAGATTGCAACTATAAAAAAAACCAAAGCTCCGGGCAGAGAGAACCCAGGAGAGGAACAAGGTCTCCTGCTTCCTCTTCCAGGTCTGTCTTCCAGCTCCCTACTCACAGTTTATATAATGCCAGGGGGGTGGTTTTGCAACTCAATGTTGACTTTTAGGGTGTGGGTCCTCAGTCATTTATAGCCAGCTGTCCAATGAACTCTCAGGCCTTGGAAACTTACATGAAATCCACAGTCAGAAGTGCTTGGGGAGGAGACAGCAAGGCACCAGCGTCTCCCGCAGGTGTCCGGCCCTTCCAGCAAGCTGGTTCCTCCATCTGCAGCAGCATCAACACCTCCAAGGCTAAGGCCACAGGTCATGGTGCCACCTTGTCTTGCATCAGTCCCACCTACTCAGGAGGCTGAAGCAGAAAGATTGCTTGAGCCCAAGAGTTGGAGGCTGCAGTAATCTCTGATTGCTCCACTGCATTCCAGCCTGGGCAACAGAGACCCTGTCTCAGAAGAAAAAATTAAATTAAAAATAAACAAAGAAATGTAGATGGTTTTCTATTTCTTGCTTTATTTTTTCTTTCTTTCTTTTTTTTTTTTTTTTGGTCTTGAGACTTTGGTAGAGTGCCATGGCATCATACAGCTCACAGCAACCTCCAACTCCTGGGCTTAGGCGATTCTCCCTAGTAGCTGGGACTATAGGCACCTGCCACAAGGCCCGGCTATTTTTTTGTTGTTGTTGCAATTTGGCCAAGGCAGGGCTTGAACCCGCCACCCTCGGTATATGGGGCCGGCGCCCTGCCCACTGAGCCACAGGCGCCAGCCTGGTTTTCTATTTCTAACTTGTTTATACGTATCCACACACAAACTCTGATAGATACCCAACACATATACACGCACAGAGAGTTCTATTATCTACACTGCAAACTCTTGCTTAAAAGTTTTCCCCTTTGTGTATTTCAGGACTGTGATTGGAAGAAATGTGGGCAGAATGTTTAGGAGAGCTAAGATCCAGATAATTTTGACTGTTCTGTCTGTATAACACTGAACATATATAGATAAAATTAAAATCTCAAAGATTATTGAAGGTTAGAGTTAAAGGTGTCAAAAACAGATACAACGTGTTTATGTAGCACTTCGCTGACAATCCAATTCTCAAAGGGCATTTTCAAGAAAAGCCTTGAGTTGAGCAAGGGGCTAATTCAGATTCCTGAGAGAAAATAGGAAACCAGCCACTGAAGAGACAGCAGTGAGCATCTAGGGTCAGGCAATCAAAGGTAATGAGGTATTAAGGATGGGAGGATTATGAGTCATGACACCTGCTGGCATTTTGTCTGGAAGTGGTTTGAATATATTTTCTATCTAAAATCTACCCTCACTTTTTTTATTCTCCTAATGTGTTACAATTCGGTCCAAGGAGCTCTAAAATCACCTCAAAGGTTGGGAAGCGTTCCTCAGTTTCTGTCCTAAGAATACAAAATAAGATAGCAAGAGTCTGGTGATTGGAAAGTAGAGAACAACTGAAAATGATCTCCAGTGTATGTCTAAGTCAATTTAAATTGGGGGATGGGCCCAAACTCAAGCAGGACAAGCTCGAAGTTTTATGAGCCAATTCAAAATGAGTTTGAAAACAAATTTTGAACCTAAAAGACGATGTAATTCTAAATGCCTTTAAGCAAAAGAAGCAATAGGACAAGAAAATGTGGAAAAATGCCAATAAAAGAGCAGATCCAAGGGTAAAAATGTTTTTTGAGTTCAAGTGACAGCACAGAAATTCCATTTAAATGTGAGATAGCAGGAAGATGACATTGTACAGCATGTAAATAAAACAAAACAAAAAAGCATCAAATTGGGAATTAGCAGATCATGATACAGTTTAAGTTCAGCCAGTCATTAATCGTCATATAATATTTTCTGAGACTTATGTACTTCATACTTAAAGTAAGAAAAAATGTCTTTTATAGCCCCCAAATGTCTCAGAAACTTCAAACTTTGCATTGTCTGAAATGCCTACATGTCTGATTATTTTATGTGAAATGACTTTAAAATTGAATTTTATAATTCCCTCCTCCATTAATAACTAAAACTCAACCTGAACTTATTCTATTTTAAATTTTAATCTATAGAAAATTATCTGTGCTCTACCAAAAGGCAAGAAGTGTCTGAAATTCAGAAAATGTTTTGAGGTAAAATATTTGTACAGAAATCGTTTTTCCTTAAAACCACATCCCAAAAGATGTTTTAATTAAGGAAGACCATGAAATCAAGTAACTATTTACCTTTAGTAAGAAAGATTAAGACTTTTACCACTCATGGGATTTTCCAATGTTAGACCAGCAAACCATCCTCTTCCTTCTTGTAACTTCTTTTGAATCCTTTTCCCACCATTATCTTACATCCCAGCAATGGAAAGACTTCTTCCAGCTGTCAGTTTCTTCACGAGTTTGTTGTTCAGAAAATCGCCTTACTCCTTCCAGTAGGTTTTATTCTTCCTCTATGTGATTTCAATATTTGACATCTTCCTTATCAGAAACTGTACATCTTTAGTTTATTGTTTAATGAGAGGACAACTACCCTATTTTAAAATGAATAAAGGCTCCCGATTTACCATCCTAATTCATAGACGCTAAAAGGTGAATCCTATTGTGACTCTCCGTTGATTTAAAGTAAAGCACAGAGAAGCTTACCATGCAATTCTGACGGAAGCATTGTTGATTGAGCATATGATATATACAGAAGTTCACTGCGTAGCTTTATTGCGAGACTCTTACCTTACAGTAGCATGACTCACTTCATGCTGAAACTCTAATTAATCTGGATCCCAAAGGATACTATTGTGTCTTACTATCGTAATAAAACCCAAAATTTCATTAACTCATTGTGAATTTCTCAGTAGACGCGGTCTATAGCCTGAGATGTGGCCTCAGCCAGTCACAGACAAGGGCGTGCTCAGGCTTTCTCTGCGGAAGTCATGAAAAGCAAACTCAGGAGAACATCTTCCGACTTAAGACACGTGAGTTACTAATCTTGTTTGTTTATTTTTCTAACTTTTACTTTTTGGTATCATGTTATTCTTTAATAATAGTTTCCATGCTTATTACATGTTTGAACAGGTGCTGTTTCAGAGACATTTCTTTCTCTTTAATAAGAGTCCTGTGATGTCATTCAAAATATTAAGGAAGTACAAACTTTTTTGTTACATGGATACCCTGTGTAATGGTGAGTCAGTGTTTCCATCACCAAGACAGTTTTCACTGTACCTGATCAGTAAGTTTTTATCCTTCACCTCCTCTCCACCGTCCCTGCTTGTTAGGTTTCCAGCATGCTTTATATCTCTCTGAGCTCCTGTGGACCCACAGTTTAGCTCCTGCTTATTAGTGACAACACTGGTGTTTGTTTTCCCATCCCAGAGATACTCCACTTAGGACAGTAGTTTCCAGGTCCATCCAAGTTGCTACCCACAAAGTTATTGCTTTCCTTTTTATGGCTGAGTAGTACTCCATGGTTTACATGTACCACATTTCCTTTATCCTTTCATGAGTCGATGGGCATTTAAGTTGATTCTGTATCTTTGCAATTAAGACTAATGCTGCAATAAACATTAAAATGCAGGTGTCTTTCATATAGAATGATTTATTTTCCTCTGGGTGGTTACCAGTGGTAGGATTGCTGGATCAAATGGTATGTCCACTTTCAGGTCTTTGAGGATTCTCCATACTGTTCTCCATACAGGTGCACTGATTTGCAGTCCCACTGACAGGGTACAAGAGTTCCTTTCTCTCTGCATCCATGACAGCATCTGTTGTTTTCTGATGTTTTTATAACAGCCACTCATTATGGCTTTAATCTGCATTTCCCTGATGATTAGTAATCTTTTTCTTGACAAAAAGATGGAAGATTTTGCCCTTCACCAAAAAAATCATTAGTTAACAAACTTCATGGTATAAATATCCCAAATCCACAAAATAACAAAATGGTCATCTTCAGTGGTCACCCATTTTAAGGTTAGGCATATTTTATAAATACTTTGAGATTGCTTATGAATATTTTAATTTGCCCACCTTTTAATTTCTATTTATAAAAGTATATTTATCATTATTTGAACTACAGAACTGGACAAGGAAACACAAAATAAAGCAGACTATTATTTGGAGATTTTTTTTTTTTAGAGGCGTCAGGAAAAAAATGGATATTCTTTGGCAGAATTTCCAAATTTGAAAATTATATAAAAGAAGCCATAAAATGAATAAAACTGTATGATGTGTCTCAATTTAAAGACCATTATTAATTTATAATTTTTTTTATAAATTTAATTATAGATACTCCTTATTGGGGAAGAATTTTTGTTTGAAAGGTTATCATAAATCTTTCACTCATTAGAATAGCCTTACTTTCCCTGAAATCTAATAAAATGAGCTCTTCTCAGAAGAAACCTCAGTGTCAAACATCATTTTTTGTATATGGTAGATTTTTGTCCTTTGTATAAATTATTCAAATCTGCCTTTCTCTTAACCCTGCATATTTCTTCCTTGACTTATTGTAAAAATATACTTAGTAGTAAGAAAATGAGCGAATAGCCCTGCATTTCAACCCTTTCAATTGTTCAAGAAATACATTATGATTTAGTGTGCCAGAAAGATTCCTTCCAACTTTATAGGAAGATAAAAATGCATGCGACATGAGATTTACCAGAAGGTTCCATTTGTGAATATTCTGTTCTTCTATGTATCAAATATGACTGTGAAGAATGGTATTTGAGGAACTGCTTGAATCTAATATACTAGCAATTTTCTGTCAGCCAAAGACTAAATACTTCTGATGTCCATTACAAGTAATAAAATACATTTTTTTAAAATTCACACATACACATAAAAAAGTGCTCCCTTACTCTGTCCAGAGCAATGCCAATTATTGAGAATGGAAAGCGGTAAATCAAACCTGAAGTCTGGGGTTAAGAGCCTAGAAAAGCTTTCTACACTCACTTCCCCTATATTGCCCAGCCATAACTTTCCCCAAGGAAATCCTTGTTTAAACTATAGGCCACAACTGAAAAAGTCTCAGACTGCATGGGCAAGGTAAAGAGAAATTTGTACTTTCTCTCTTGTCACAAAAAGTAAAAAAAGTCTGTAGATCACTTGTAAACACTCAATGTCTGTTTAATGAATGCCAGGTGCTATTTTAGATAGTTTTACATGTATTAGCTAATTTATTTATTTATTTTTTGTATTAACTAATTTAATCCTCACATTGATTTGGGGCTTTTATCATGATCCTCACTTTACAGATGCAAAACTAAACATAGAATGTTTTAAATGGTATATCAGAAACCATTTTTTTCTAGCATGAATTTATGTGAACTTAATTGTCAGATCTCATGATAGGTCTAAGGGTCATTCCAGAGAAAAGTCCCGAAATTGCTTTGAAGGGTGAACTAGACATTGGCATCGGTGCATAGCTTCCCAGGGGAGTATTTTGAAGGTGACTGTAGTGATGTACAAACAATGAGGCACATAGCAGTTTGCTAAGACAAGTTTACAAACTTAATTGTCTGGTTTTAATCAGACTACACTAAGCTAGCTCAATAAGCACAATTATTGTGACTTTTTCAGATGTACAACTGTAGAGGTATCAGGTAGAGATTTAGATTTATGATAAACACCTTTTTTCCCCTCTTTCCCATTACTCTGTGTGTGTGTGTGTGTGAGAGAGAGATAATCTGAGTAAATAAGGCATTTCAGAATCCTTTACAGAAATACAGATAAATAAAATTTGTGAAATCTGTTTTCCTGTTATGAGTATATATTCTGACATAGTTATTTCTGTCCTATGAAAAATTGAACTTACAATTGAAGAGAATTAAGAAGCAGTACATAACTCCAGCCAATATCAAACAAAAACCACACGTGACTGCTTCACTTGGCAAGAACTTTCCCTCCTGGGAATATCAGATAGCTCAATAAGGTGAAATGTGCTGCCAAAATGCTATTCTTAATAATATCCCAAACCGAGTAAGTTGGAATCCATTCAGAGACTGTTCCTCGTAGAGAGTCTCTCTCTCTCTCTCTTAAAAGGAGTAAGTGATGAAGTGAAATGAGATCGTTCACATGTCAAGGGGCTTTTAACTGTCTCTGCTGCAAACTTGATTAATAGTCAGGCATTGGACCTAATAGCACAGCAGATAACATACTTTTTTAAAGCATGTAAAAGCCTTTCTTGGGTATTAAGAAGACATTCTAGGTGTGAGAACAGCTGTTTGGCTTCTGTAGCAGTTTGGAAGAGCAAACGTTAGCCCCAGGGATGCAAGAAACTAGAAGCTTGGAAGTAGCATCTTAATAGCAGCAGAAGCCTCTGTGAATTTTTTTCCTTAGATTCAGGGCTTATGGAAATTTCTGTGAACTATTGCACGGGTCTTGATCTTGCTGGACAGTGCTTCTCAAACTTAAGAATGCAGAGAAATTGCCTGGAGCACTTTTGAAAACACATTTCTGGCCTGTGAGTTTCCATATCTTAAAAGCTCAGGGTAATGCTTCTGTTGCTGCAGGGACCCCACTGTAAGCCACTTTGAACACTGCTGTTTTAGAGCATCCTTGTAACCACTATGATTCCTGAAACTACCTCACTTTCTCACTATTCTTTTCTTACCTTTCATACTAATGAGACAGAGAAACAGCTCTCTTTAGACATAAATCTAAGACCTAACGGGACCAGCTCAGTGGCTCAAGCCTATAATGCTAACGCTCTGGGAGGCTGAGTGGGAAGATCACCTGATGTCAGAAAGTTCAAGACCAGGCTAAGCAAAGCAAGACCCCATCTCTACTAGAAATAGGAAAATTAGCTGGGCTTCATGGCAGGAGCCGGTTGTCCCAGCTACTCGAGAGGCTGAGGTTGGAGAATTACTTGAACCCAGGAGTTTGAGGTTGCTGTGAGCTACTTCAAACTATGAGACCACGGTACTCCAGCCCAGGTGACAGAGCAAGACTCTGTCTCAGAAAAAAGAACAACAAAAAAAAACTAAAAATAGAACTACCATATAATCCAGAAATTCCACTGTGGAGTATATATTCTAAGGAGAATTTACCAAATTCTCCTCAAACCAAAATGTTACCTATATTCTCATTTATTACAGATCTATTCACAAAAGCCAAAATATGGAACCTAAGTGTCTGTAAACAGATGAATGGATAAAGAAAATGTGGTACACATACATGGCAGGATATTATCCAGCCACAAAAAAAAAAAAAGAAATCCTCTCATTTGCAGTAACATAGATGGAACTGGAGGTCCTTATGTTAAGTAAAACAAGCCAAGCCCAGAAAGATAAACACCACATCTTCTTAATCATATGTGGGAGCTAAGAACTCATGAAAACAGGGTAGAATGATGGTTACCAGGGGTTGGGAAGGGTAGTGGGGAGGGGGTGGATAAAGCGAAGATAGTTAATGGGTACAAAAGTACAGTTAGAGAGACAGAATAAAATCCAGTAGTTGGTAGCACAACAGGTCATTTTTATTGTGAAAAAAATTATTGTGTATTTTAAAATAACTGAAGGACTAGAATTAAAATGTTCATCACACGAAGAAATGATAAATGCCTGAGGTGACGGAAACCCCCTTACTCTGATCTGATCATCACAATTGTACACTTACATCAAAACATTACATGTGTTCCCTAAATATATGTAAAATATGTTTTGCCTTGTATAATGTGCACTTTTTGCCAAATTTTTGACAGAAAATAAGGATGCACATTACACATGGGTAGTATAGCGCAGGAGCAGGGAAGCCCTGTGGGCCTCTCTGGGGCACCACACCTTCCCGTCATGGGCATGAGCATCTAGTCCAGCAGGATACAGGATCCGGTGGGAGTCTCTGCTGAGCACCATGATTAAGAGAGGGGGCAGAAGTGGGGCTAGTGAGGCAGGCGGCAACCATGCAGGGCAAGGGCCAAGGCCTAGGGTAGGGACAGGAGAGGACCAGGAGCCTCATGCAGTACCCAGGAACCCACCTGGCCGCGTGCAGCCAAGGGGCTTCAGAAGTCCAGCCACAACAGCCACACAAGTGGCCATCTTGGCTGCAGCCCCCAGAGTAGTGGGGAGGGGAGGATTCTTGGGAGAGAAGGATGGGGCAGCCTTCACAGAGCAGGTGGCTGTGGGAAGATGGTGTGATCTGCACATTTATTTGGGGAGCCTTTGCCCTTCCCAGACCTGTCTCTCCCAACCAAGAGTCATCCAGTTTTCCAACGGGCATTCTCCTGAAAATTTGGACCAAAAACATGGGTGCACTTTATACATGGGAGTGCATTACACACAGAAAAATATGGCAAGTACCTATAATAATTAAAAATAAAGGCTTGGCACCTGTAGCACAGTGATTTCATTGCCGGCCACGTACACCGAAGGTGATGGGTTTGAATCCAGCCCATGCCAGCTAAACAACTGCAACAAAAGAATAGCCCAGTGTTGCAGCAGGCGCCTGTAGTCCCAGCAACTTAGGAGGCTGAGGCAAGAGAGTCACTTACCCAGTAGTTGGAGGTTGCTGTGAGTTGTGACAACACAACTTCTACTGAGGGCAACATAGTGAGACTCTGTCTCAAAAAAAAAAAATGTAAATTAAATTACATAATAATAATACATTTGTGAAGCATCTTAATATGTTCTTTATGTGCAGTATTTTTTTAAGTTAAAAAACAATTAGTCTTTTAATTGTTAAAAATTAACAATTAATTTTTTAAAACAGAGAAGGAGGGAAGGGGTGAGGGAAAGGAAAAGAAGAAAAAAAAAACAAGAAAAGAAAATAGTGACTAATTCTCACATAAACTGGGTTTAATCTTGACCAAAGTACATTACTTAAACATTAATTTTTAATTCAACTTGTTCATATGTTGTTTAGGATATTGCATCCTCATTTATAAGTGACATATGTTTGTAATTTCCCCTTTATAATAATATATTTTCTCCAATTTTAATATCAGGTGTACCCAGATCAAGTAGAATGATTTTGAAGTATTTCTTCTTTTTCTATTGTCTATAAGATTTGGCATGATCTGTTTTTC
This sequence comes from Nycticebus coucang, assembly GCF_027406575.1. Classification (NCBI taxonomy): domain Eukaryota; kingdom Metazoa; phylum Chordata; class Mammalia; order Primates; family Lorisidae; genus Nycticebus; species Nycticebus coucang. The sequence continues at coordinate 20,429,906 of NC_069788.1, read as the reverse complement.
GAAATTATCTTTTACTTTTATTTATAAATATTACTTGTCTATTTTTTGAGACTTAAAAAAAATAATAAAAAGACGTTAACTGATGACTCCATACTGAATCTCAGAGTCAAAGCATTCTATAATAGACATACTCTTATTTGACAATGTGAATGTTACTTTCTGTGCATTATTATTATTATTATTGCTTAATATTTCAATATAGCAATTGTCTGATTCCTTTTCTGAATGTATTTATGTTCGTTCATTCTTTACGAGGTTTTTGTTTCTAGTCCTTATTTTAAACATTGTTATTGTTATTAAAATTTAAGCCTTTTTAATTTTGTGAAGGCAAAAAAATGGAAACCTAATAAACACATGTATATGTAAAAATTAAAAAAATAATAATAATAAAAAAACAGTGTAACAGATTTGCTGTTATGGGGGAAAATATATCCTAATTTTATAGATGGGGGAATTAAGGCTCAAAAAATTAAGCTATTGTCAAGACCATGCTGAGAACTTTGAGAGATGGCAGGCGTACTGTACGCCACCATGTAGCAGGTGAGGTGAAGCCACAGCTCACGCTGCCCAGAGGACAGCCCTCGTCACTGGATGGGGGACATGGCTGGGACCAGAGGACTGACAGTGCCAGAAAGGGATGAAGTAGCACTGAGTCAGCAGAAGAGAGGGGCTTGGGGGATGCCCTGACGATGTGAAGAGAAGGGACAGCAAGTCTCAGCAGCCCTCCCGGGCCTAAACAATGGATGACAGCAGATAACCAGCGAGGTGCAACAAGAGACTTCTCTGTTTTGTTTGGATAGTCAGTGAAGACTTAAACAAATAGCAAGGGTCTGATATGTAGATTGTTAGAACAAAAGAATAAGGAAGAGGTTGTAAGTTAAACACTGGATGTGTTGAGTTTTAGATGCCTGTGGGACGTGCAAGTGGAGGTGCATTTTGAGAAATCAATTTGGCAATCATCTGCTTATAAATAGAAACTAAATATAGAGGACATACCAACAGCGCCCACTGCATTTTCATGCCAACCCACGATGATTCCCTTTGCCTGGCCCACCCAAATTGTAACAGTGAGGCAGCCATGTTCACACCCTGTGATGTCTCCCTTCTGAGCCACAGTGAACTGGATGAGGAGTGAGTAGGTCTGTTGCCTAAACTGAACTGAGGATTTCGAAGTCGCAACCAAGTGAGTCCAGCTTGAAACAGGTTGCTTGTTCGACAAAATAATAATAATAATACAAATTTGGGCTTTTTTGTCATTTTCCATCATGTAGTAAAAGAATCAGAAAGCCAGTCCACAGCAGGAAAGCATGATGCTGGCTTGGAAAGAATTGAAGGCAGACAGAAAAGCTGTCCTGGGCCATCATAGTGCTCAGTTCCTAGACACATCCATTCCTAGGACTTAGATAGGAGGACATCTTTATCTCTACGAAAAAAATAAAAACAAACTCTTGTTTAGCCAAGTTCTATTTGATTTTTATTATGTCAAACCAAGTCTTAATCAACAAAAAACAATATTAATAATAGAAGACAACCTGTGGGTGCTTTTTAGAGTGAGGAGAAGACAGAAAGTGGAAGGATCCAACCTTAAAATCATCAAATTATTTAAACAAAAGAGGAGTTCACAGAAACTGAGAACTGACCAGAGACAGAAGAACCCCCAGATCCTGCACCATCTTATAAGTCAAGAAAAAATCATTTCATCCATGAGGTAGAGATCAGTGGTGTCCAATTCTTCCTATTTGTCATAAGACATAAAGAATGAGATGTGGCTGCTGGGTTTAGCTAACCGGAAGGTCACTGCTAACCTTGGGGAGAGCAGTTGGAGTGGATTGATGGAGGTAGAAACCAAAATATTAAGGGGTGGTGTTGGCAAGCCGTGAGAGTCAATAGCAAGAGGAAGTCGAGTGAGAAAGAATATGTAATGCAATCAATGAATTTGATTTTAAAGAGTAGGAGAGAAGTGAAAAGGATACTTTGGACTAAGAGAGGTTTTTCTGATTCTGTGTGCGTGAGAGAGAGAGATACACTTTGGAAACATGCCAATCAATGTGTTTAAATTCCCATTGGAGAGAAACCAAAGGATAAGTGCATCGTGGAGATAGGATGAAAAGGGCTAGAGAGCGCCCAGGGGTGGGATTCTGAGAACACCTCACACTGCAAGTGAGAGGGAGGAAGAGATGTGACGAGGATGGAGGTGAGATGCCTGTTCCGGGGCAGGAATTAAGGAAGTCGGCCGCCTGACACAGCCCTATTAGTGTCAACTTCCTCCTGCCTTTCCTCACCACACTTCTTTTCCTTCTAGTCCTGGTGACATGGGCCCTGGTAACGCCGGCCATCCTGGGGAAATTTGTCTGGAGCCAAGGAAATCTGTGACCCCTCCAAGGCCTTCCTTCACTTGATCAATGGTATCTTCCTCTGTGCTGTTTTTTTCTCCTTCTCAACACTCATAAATTCTGTCCTCTCTCCATTGACGTTTAGAAACCTGTTTTATTCTCTTAGTCAAGTTGAAAGCTCTTTGTGGCAGAGCAACTTGCCTTGTCCAGGTTGGCGTCTTCCCCTTCAGTAACTTACACACAAACATTTCGCAAAAGCAATTATTTAATCAATTGAATAGAAATGCTACCTAGTATTAAACTTCCACAACAATTTAATATTGTTCACTTCAGACACTAATTTCTTATTTCTTAATCATTATTTCTGTTTACCTCATAAAATGTGAGTTGATATATATAAGCTTTCTAGTTATCACAGAAAGAAAACTAGCACTCTGTAGGATTTATTTAATTTGTAGATGTTTTAGAGGCTCTTATGGCCTGATTCATTTAAATGAACCCCCCACGTAAGTAAGAAATTATTGCTATATTTTCAATTATTGTCATAGCTTATTAAATAACATATCTGTTTTAGTTTTCTAAAGATCTATTTATTTCAAATCCATTGCAGAGTCATCCAGAATTTAAGAAACCTGGATTAACTTTAGGCATCCTGTAACTCAGCTAATGTTTCCATGGTTTCACATTTCCAACATCTCTTGAATATACTCTTCAGTATCAGTAATATCACATCCTTCCAATGCTCCTCACTCCCCTCTGATATTGAGCCTGTATTTAATAACAGTTAACCTAAATATATTCAAATACAAGTTATGTGGTTGTAAATGCCTGTCTGCTGTTAGTATTTCTAACACATTTTTTCAATTTTCATTCATTTAAGATCTAGTTACTATCACATTTAATATTCAGCTTTGGGATAAATTCTGAGCCACCAATACTGATTGTTTAATGGAACATTGCTGCCCTCTAGCTTATGTTTGAAAGGTTCCCTACATTGTGACAACTTATTCAGTCTCTTGTATATGCCCAATAAATTGATATCCATTTGTCTTTAATGAGTCATCTATTAGCAGTTCTATAAAAATTAAATTTTTAGGATTATTAATTAAAGTGCTCCTTTTCTTTTCATTTTGGTCTTTATAATCTTAAGAAAAAAATCCAACAGGGAAAGAAAAGAAAAAAACTCTATCATCTCATTGTATGGCAGATTCTCAGCTCATAAATTAAATCCTTAATTTATACCTTTCCCTTTCATGGAGGCTGGCTATTTTCAAAAATCAATGTTATTCCTTAAGCAGCTGGAGAGAAGGAGCATTAAATCTTTTATACTCTCGATGAATGCTGAGTTCTTGTCAAAGAATTTTCTAAACTGGGAACAAAATAATTTAAATGGTACTAGTTCAGATTCTGAGAACTGTCAGAAATTTCAACCAAGTCTTCTTTATGTTCAAACAAAATTATAAACCTTTTTTGTTGTTGTTGTTGTCATTGTTGTTTGGCAGGCCTGGGCCAGGTTCGAACCTGCCAGCCCTGGTGTATGTGGCCAGAGCCCTAGGTGCTGAGCTATAGGCGCCAAGCCGTAAAACTTTCAAGGCTTGAATTACTGTTCTGAGAAAAGTTCTGACACAATGTTACTGCATGAAGCTCCTTAGTGATGAGATTTTTCAGGCCTGGATGGAGTTAGCAGGCAGGTATCCACTTATCTGACCAATTCCACATTCACTTTCCTGAAATTTGTTTTTCTAACCTATTACAATTCAGTGAAAGTATATTAAATTGAACTGCATATTAATGAAAAGGAAAGGTCCAATTATTTAACTACCTCCATGTGTGTTGGTCCCAAAAAGCACTAAAATTAAAATATAACCTGCAGCATAATTTTCAGTGTTTTGCTCAGCTGGGACTGTATAGTGAATGGCATTTCGGTACAGACCATGGAACTCAAAGGTAGGATTCCAAGTTCTTTCAACACTTAATTTCTCTGAGTCTTAAATCTTTTACTTTTAAAATAATGAGCATACCACTCTCATAAAGTTGCAGAGAGCATGAAATAAGGGATGAGAAGGCAGGTGCATGACGGATGCTATGTACAAGGAGCTTGATAAACCTTTGTTTAATCGAATCAAATGTGAGCATAAAGTTTTCCCTAGTCTTCTGATTAAGGCGCATTCTCCGACTTTCCCATATTGAAGTTTTCTTGCTCTTTGGATGTCCTTTTGTATATTGTTTTCAATCAAACTTTGTTTTGTTTTTTTTTTTAATTCCAGCTACTTTACACAGAAAAGAAATTTATTAAAAATATTAAGTAGTACAAGGAATCTTGGAGGCCAGAAACTCGAGTTTGGAAGCTCTGCCTGGCTGTTCCAGAGACACTTCTGTAGCCACTAACACTGGGCGGCAGCACCAGCAATGGCACTCCAGGATGCTCCCACTGGAACTCCCATTGCTGTGAAGCCTCCCTGAAGCTTAGCCAGAGTGGAATGTGTGAGGGTTTTGTGACTTAATGCGACTAACAAATATTTGTACTGTGGCCACAAGAAAAACTGGAAAGGTGAGTTTCTGACTCCTACTTTGGGAGACAGGAGTCCAAAGAATTCCACAAAAAGCTATGAAAGTTCCATGTGGTCAAAAGCATGACCACTTCACCCTGCTCTGTTTCTTTTGTGATCCCCATCAAGTGAATCAAATTATGTTTACTACAGAAATGGAAGACCTGAAGAAGTTCATCTAATGGCAGAAATTGGAGAGCCAAGAACAAACCACAGACCATTGATTCTCTCAGCTGTCTCCATCTCTACCCTCCCTCTCTGTGGGTGTGTGAATGTGTATGTGACACTAGATAAGCCTTGTATGGAATTATGCATATACCACAGGCATTGATGATTGATTGATTGATTGATTGATTAAACACTTATTCAATTCCAAAACATATGCAAGGAGCAAGAAATATAAACACAAACAGGAGTAAGATCTGTTCCCTTCATTCTCAGTACTTGCATCCTAATTAGGAAATGCCATGTAAACCACGCATTATAGGCAACCTGAGAAGAGCTTTGTAACAAGAAAGGCCCTATGCACATAATGTTTAAAGATACGGTTCATCTATAGTAGGAATCCCAAGGTTAAAGGTATTGTGAAGAATAACTGCATTATAAACATAGTAGTAAGTCTATTTTGTTAAACAGGCAACTAGAGATATTTCAGTAGACTGTTTCATGTTGCTGATACACCCAGACTTTACTGTGTGCCTTTGGTTTTTATTCATATTAAAGTTTTAAAATCTTTCATTGCCTTCAAATCATTTCAAACTTTGTTGTTATTCAGACACTGTAAAATGAAATTTTAGATCATAAAATGTCCTCGAAAATAGAAACTTTTTACCATGATACTAATGTTTTCGTTTCTAATCTTAAAACATTATCCTTTTTCATTTACATTTCTTACGTATACTCATTTAATAACCAACTTTAAACTCAGTAATCACATTTCCGCCTAAGCTTTGATTAGGACAATTATAGTAAATGAAAATAAGAAAGTAATTTCTTCCGAGAGATTCATAAAGCACCCTTTTCAAGTCATAAAGCAGCCTTCTAAATATTTTTTTTCCCCCTCCAGCATTAGACCTACAGAAAAAAATCATTTCTGTTCTGCTTAAGATACACAGATCCTAAATTCTTTCAGTGTCAGCTCTTTTTCTTTGTCTTGGTCTCCCTTCGCACAAGGGCTCCCAGCAGAAGCTTTAACACACAAAAAGAGCTCAAGAAATGCTGTTGAATAAATGCTTGACCCTTTTCACCTAAACCAAGAAGGTAGAAACATCAGCAGAAAGTCCCCTCAGCAATAAAAGCCCTTTGAACAGATAAAAGAAATAGAAAAGCAGACAACTGGATTTTTACATTTATCTACCCAATTTGTCTTTAGCCCTAAATAGTCTTGACCGATGCTTCCTTTTGGCTTGTTTCAAAGAATAGACACCAGCACACACTTAACTGAAATCCCTGCAGAGACGGCCACCGCCCCCTGCTATAAACTGATGAGTAATCTGTGGCTGAACATTTCCCGTCAGCTCACTACTGTACAGCTAACACTGAAGACCATATCCCCAGCGAAATAATTTCTTCACACTAGGATCCGGAGTATTGTGTTTTTATGCTAATGATGTGTAAGGAAAAAAAAAACAATAAAGGCTACAAACACTGTAATTAGCGCAGATTTTATAGCATCTTTTATTCATTATAATAAAATGAAGCTGAAGCTCTAGATGTGTTTCGGGAAGGCCCACGGAGTGGAGGGGTCTGCCGCTCCATTAGGACAAAAGACAATAGGATTTTTTCAAATATGTGGATCCCTCTAACTTAGATTCTGACTTCTAGTTGTAGAAACACAGGGAAAGTGTTCTTTCTCTGGTTCTTTTATTTTTCTTCTTTCAGCCCCCAATCTCTCAAATGCCCCCCCCGAACACACACACACACACACACACACACCCCTAGGAAAGAGGGTTACATTGCAAGTTACAAAGAACCGAAAGCACTGTAGCTTACAGGAGATAGAAGTTTAATTCTTTCTCAGGCAAAAATCTGCATGCAATTCTGTCAAACTACTCCACAAGGCAGAATTTCCACCTCATTCCCTCTGTCTTGTGCAGGGAATCTCCCTTCCCAAGGAAATTATCCCAGCCACATTATCTGTAGGCCAGTCAGCAGGAAGGTAAAGGCAGAAAAACGGAGAAAAGGCGGGATTCACAGCCTTCGTCTTTTCAGGGAATTTCCTAGAGCTTCCATCTAGCAATCCTACTTACATTGCTTTGGCCTCAGCCTAACATGAGCACATTCGACCACATGAAGGCTCAGCAATGTCATTTTTATTTTCACTGCGTTTCCAACAAACACCTTGTGGTTTTATTACTAAGAATAGAGGGGAAACCTCGGCTGACAGCTAGCAAGCCGCCCTGGGAATCCTCCCTATCTCCCGGGTAATGTGATGTGTGGGTGTTCGTTCTCTCCGAGGTCTCAGGGCAGATTCCTCTCCGTCTCCATCTACCCTGCCCTACCTTTCTCTCTACCCCTTAATCCACACAAGAACCTTCTTAGGCACCAGACACACTTCTCCTGCTCCAGGGAGAACAGAGGAGGGGAATTAGTGAAGGACAGACCAGTGTTTGCTATTTAAGCTACTGGGAACTAAGAATTTTAATAGTAGGAGCTGAGCCAAAGTCTAATTCTCTGCTTGTGTGTTTGCTATCTAAACTGAAACCACAGTACGTTTTAATGGAACACCAAACTTCCTGTTTGATGCTAAGCAGTAGAACAGTGTTTTCATTTGCCAGTTGATAGATTTTAACTTCTTCCCAAAAGAAGCTGAAGTTTAGTGATAGTCACAGGATTGTGTCATTCAAACAAAGGTCGGTAACATTTAAGATTCTCTGGCGAAAGAACAACTTCTGTGGACAGCAAAATCAGTTATTTAAATACAAAATGCAGCTGTGAACACAGCCCTGGCTAACCAGGTAGTGGTTCACACTTCCCAGAGCACTGGAGGGTTCAGGGGGACATCTGGTTTCAAAGAACCAAGCAAAGCAGCTAGCAGCCACCCATCCACACACACCCCCACACACATACTCTGTCCTCTCTATCTCTGGGGTATCGAACTTCTACATGAAGCATTGTTTTTCATTTTGTTTTGTTTTTTGAAACAAAGTCTCACTCTGTCACCCTCAGTGGAGTACAGTGGCATCAGCCTAGCTCAGAGCAACCTCAAACTCCTGGGCTCAAGTGTCCCTCTTTCCTCAGCTTCCCAAGTAGCTGGAACTGCAGATACCTGCAACAATGCCCAGCTTATTTTTTTATTTTTAGTAGAGATGGGGGTCTCACTCTTTTTGCTCAGGCTGGTCTTGAACTCCTGAACTCAAGTGATCTTCCCACCTTGGCTTCCCAGAGTGCTAAAATGACAGGCGTGAGCCCTGTGAGCCTCTGTGCCCGGCTTCCACTTTGGTATTGTTTAAAGAAAGGCTTTGACTATTTTTAAAATCTGACCTCATTGTGCTCAACCCTACTTCTGTTTCTTATGAATTTGTTACTTGAGAATGTTACAACCTTGAAGTTCCTAAGCCTGACAGGAACTAACAGAGAAGGGTGAAAAGAGAAGCGATTTATGGAAAAAATTCTACTGACTTGTCATGATGACATATTTCTGCGAAACTTATTTAACTCATTTGGAAAGATTATAATGATGCTTATAACCTAGATCCTCAATATATCTTGATTAGTGAGATGATGTTAGTATATTTGCCTCCCTGGCAATCAGAACCTAAGTGTATAATTGAAATAACTCCTTTTCATTTTTTCTTTTAGTCATTTAAATTTTGCTTTCTAAAGTTGAAGACTTTTTTTAAAATGTGCCACTATATGAATGCCAAAAAACCCTGACTATTCCCATCTAGGTCAACATACACAGAAAAATAACTAACTGTCAGAATCTGATCAATTTGCATATTACAGCTTCACCACAACTTTATTGTTTATTTCTGTTATCAAAATCCTCTCAGCAGCCCCACTTCATCTGGCAAGTATTCTATGGGACAAAAAAAAATTACAAAACCATTTATAATCTTGTCATTAATTATAAAAGTTCAATCTTTTCATTCTGGTAGATCAGCTATAATAATCACATCTCTAAAGGAATAGTTAAGCGTTCTATCCTAAATAAAATACTCTAAGAATTTATTTCTCTCAGCATCTGTTTCTTCGTTTTCCAACTCATATTTCTTCATGGCAACAAAATAGCGAATAAAAGTTTCCCCTAGAGCCTCTCTCAGACATTGATCTTCCTCCAGCGCCACAAGGGCATCTTCCAGTTTCAAAGGGATCTCAGAAGGTTTTGATGGGCAAGGGTCTGTGTTCCCATCGGGACCAGCCAGGACCTCGTCGCTGCCGAGAAGTCCATCTAAGCCTGCGGCCACTGTCGCAGCCAGCACCAGGTAAGGGTTGGCCGTCGCCGAGCCTAGTTTATTTTCTATCCGGGTGCCTTTCTCCCCATGACACTTGATGTTGAACGCGCAGCTGTTGTCATTGTATCCCCACGTTGTGGGCACACTGTCCTTCAGGTCTTTGCTCTCCTTGGAATACCGCTTTCGGCAGCTGACAGCAGGTGCCATCAGGCAGCTGAGAGCGGCCGAGTGCTTCAAGAGTCCTGCCAACCACTTTTTCCCGGTGACCGTGAGCTGCTCCATTCCAGAACTGTTGCAGAACATGTTTTTCTTCCTACTGACGTCCCAAAGACTATGAGACAAAATTCCTGAATTGCAGAATCCGGTCTCGATGAAAAAGCTGGCAATGTAATTGTATTTCCTTGCCACTTCTTTGACGCCTGTTCTGAGAGTAAAAGCGTTATCAGCTGCACTAATGCCAAATTCGGGCAGGAAACAGATTTCCATCTGACCGGGCCTGGTGGAGGAGGAAAAGCTCTCCACGTTGGCTCCTGTGTGATACAAGCCGTCCACGAGCTCCTGCATGAAGGGCTGGTCGTGGTTATTGAGTAACGTCGTTGCAGGAAAAGATATGGTCTTTGAGTTGATAATTTCAGGCACACCAAAAATGCAAAAATCATAAATGAAGGCAGAGAGCAGGGAAAAGCCAGCGTCCTGCAGCTGGTTCAGCTGCCTCTTTGCAATGTACCTGGGGGATGTCAGCAGAGGCTCCCCGGTCACCGTGAAGGTGTCACAAATCACTCTCGCAGTTCTCTCAGCCCACGGCAAAACTCTGAAGGTTGACAACTCTGGCATCAGGACGATGTCACTGTTAAAACATGTGGCTCTTATGTGATTCACTTCATTGTCCCTGGGATTCGGAATCAACTCGAGATAACCTCGGGGCATGTAAACGCCATGGACCACTTTTTCCTAAAAAAGAAAAAGGATAAGAACAATTAGGTTTTGAAACATGAACACAAACATGGAGAAAGAGCCTTGCTAATGAGAAAAAAATGTGTTTTTAATCTGTTGGTTTACATTAACTTGACATCGGATATTTTTAAAATATTTTAAAATAACCCCCCCTAAGGTACCTTTATAAACAACTCACTATTGTAAGCCTTGGAGGCTGTATGTGCTCTTAGATCTGAAAATAGCCATTATAAATAAGAGATAGAATGTTACAGAAAATCTTTCTATAGCAAAAGATGAAGGTTTAAAGCCTTATGGAATTATTTAAGCTCTTGTTTTAGAATATAGTTGCTAACACTTCAGAAAAAAACTTTATTTGGGTTTATTCTATTATAATCCTGAGTTAACTAATTCTCAAAGTTTACAGTACAGAATCCTCAATTTTTCTCACAGACTGTGGTCAGTCCCAGGTCCTAACACCAGAGAAGACAGGGTGACTGACAGCTTCACTCCTCTCTTCACAGTTACAACTCATTTAAGAATGAATCACAGTCCCAGAAACCTAGTTCATGAATGAGGACCAGTAGCTCTGAAGTTATAGATTCTAAAATGTTGTGGCTTTAAATCAAGTCAGAACTGGGTGTCAGCAAATCTGCATTCTAGTCCTAGCTCTTTCGTTAATCACTTCTGTGAAGTTAAGCAAGTTGCTGTGCTGTATGTCTCAGTTTCCCTGCCTGTAAAATAAGAGTGTTAGACTAGGCGGGGCACAGTGGTTCATGCCTGTAACCCTAGCACTCTGGGAGGCCAGGGCAGGAGGATCGCTTGAGCCCAGAAGTTTGAGATTGCTATGAGACAGGCTGATACTACAGCACTCTAGAATTAGGGCTGTGAGACTCTGTCTCAAAAAAAAAAAAAGTGTTAGTGAGTGAGACTCTGTCTCCAAAAAAGGTTTAGAGTAGGTGATTACTGGGGCATCTTATAACCATATATCTCCAGGATTCAACATATTTGGTCATTTATTTAACTTTTGCTATGTGTTGGGCCATAGAGAAGAGAAGAGGTTATAAAGACACATTAAACATTTCTAGAAATTGTGTATTAGAAATATCAACAAGGTTAAATGTTACATTAATGGGTGAAGAAAGAGCCCTGACTACAAAGTTTTGTTCCCATCAGGTCAGCAAGCATTTGAGGTTAATAAAACAACCTAACGTTCTATAAACCAGACTATTTCTCATGTTACCTACAGATCCTGAGGAGCTTGGCTACCTAGGAGGAGCTGGTCCCAGAAGAGGCAATCTACCGTTTCACTCTGCCACCTTTGATCAGGAGCCACTGTCTTGTTAAACTTCTATCATGTCTGCTCATTACTGACACTATTTATTCTTTTTACCTTTTTAAAAATTTTAATAGAGTTTGAGAGTACAAGTTGAATTCCATTACATGCATACATTGGACAGTGGTGAAGTCTGGGCTTTTAGTGTACCCCCAACCCAAATAGTAGACATTGTACCCCATAGGTAACTTTTTTTTCTTTTTTCTTTTTTTGAGACAGAGTCTCACTCATTCACCTGGGGATTGAGGACCATGGTGTCATAGCTCACAGCAAACTCTTGGGCTCCAGGGATCCTCTTGCCTCAAACCTCCTGAGTAGCTGGGACTACAGGCATTTGCCACAATACCTGGCTATTTTTAGTAGAGATGGGGTCTCATTCTTGCTCAGGCTGGTCTCAAGCTCCTGAGTTCAAGCATCCACCCATCTCGGCCTCCCAGAGTGCTAGTCAATAGGTAATTTTTCATTCATCACCCTATCCACCTTCTCCCCTTCTGAGACCTCATTGTCCATTTACCACTCTGTGTACCCTTATGTGGCCATAATTTAGCTTCCACTTACACGTGACAGCATGTGGCATTTATTTTTCTGTTCCTAAGTGACTTCACTTAGGATAATAACCTCCAGTTGCATCCAAGTTGCTTTGAAAGACATTATTTCATCCTTTCTTATTACTGGGTATATATATGCCATATTTTCTTTATTCACTCATCAGTTGATGGACACTTAGGTTTATTCTATATCTTTAGGATTATCTACATATATTTTCAAATGCCATTTTTACTTAAGTGATTGAATTCTGCTTTCACCAATCATAAAATTGAGTGAGCCAAGCACTGTTCCAGTGACTACTTAATTTTTTGATTCAGTCAAGGACCTGTATATGTAAACTTCATACACACACACACATATACAGTAGGATCTTAGAAAACTGTAGTATGAAATCCTTTAATTCAAATTTTCATTATAGGAGATAATGTGATTTCCCTGCTTGTCCATATTTTCATTTGAAAATCTGTTGGTTTTGTGTGTATCTAAAATGAGAAATAATGTATTTTATTCATGAGACTTCTAAGAGTTTTTGCAATTTAAATTTGTGTTTGTAGTCACTCGGCTGTGAATAGCAGGGAACAGCTGGTTACCATTTCACTCAAATAGTCCTTCATGGACTAGAAGAATAGTAAAGAGTCACACTTTTTTCTTCAGGCTATTTAATCCATATTTTTCTGAGCAATCTTTTTAACACTGTTATTTGCTTTACTCATTTTGGAACATGTAGAATTCAAATCACTCTCCATTAGTTATGGCAAATATATAAACATATATGAACATATTCATGACAATAAATTATCTTAAATTATATTTATAGATTTAAAACACAGGGATAATTTCACACTCCAATATAAATCTCTATGGATACAACAAAAATTTTTGCAAAATAACTTAAACTCCTATGGCAACTGAAATTCCATAGTAAACATTACCTTTTGAAATAAGCCAAAAGTTAGTTATGAATTCTATGGAAATATTTCATGTTTGCATCAATCAAAGATAGAAAGAACCCACATTATCTGCATATAATTTAAATAAAAATCAACCCTTTAATCAATGACAGCATAAATTAGTTGTAAGGTTTAGACATGCTAATGTTTGTAAGACATTTAGCAGAGAGACATGTATACAATGAATTCGTTAAAAAGAGTAGATACCATTTTTCATAGGTTCCCTATTTGACCTTTCACAATTATATAAGTCTTTTTTTCCATTCCCAGAATGGAAAATGGTCTGTTTTAAAAAATCAATATTTTTTCAATTTAATAAGAAAGAACACTTAGCTCAAATGAAGAATAAAAGGAAATATTAAAGCTGAGATGGAGATAGTAGGGACAATGAGAAAAAGCACTGAACTGGAAATGTGGAGTCACAGATTGATATCCAAGCTTTGCTGCCAATTGCTTGCATAATTTTAAGAAAGCTATTCCTAATTTGGACCTCACTTTCCTCATTTAAAAATGAAGAAGATGGAGTATATTATCTCCTATTTACTTTCATGGTCTAATGATAATTTTCAAATTGATATTTTATATTTTACAAATAGAAAAGATTTAAAGTTACTTTTATAAAGATTAAAGTTACTTTTTACTAAGCCATAGGAAGAGCGAAACTATTGATTTCATTCTTCAATGTATTTCCCATGCATGTATATACTTACAAGGGTGGAACAATTTAAGTTTGTGAACTCATTTAGAAAAAGTGCTACATACCTCATTGGAAAAAGTTTCCAAAACTTCTTTGAAGAGTGAACTAGGTTCTGGCATCAGTGCATAACTTCCCAAGGGGAATATCTCCAAGGTGACTAGAGTGATATTTAGCAATAAGGTATGTAGCACTTTTTCTAGGATGAGTTCCCAAACTTAATTGTCCAACCTCACACAACATTAGTTCTGATGGCCATTCCAGAAATAGAGTTCCAAAATTGCTTTGAAGTCTGGACTAGACACTGGCAACAGTGCATAGCTTCCCACGAGGAATACTCCCAAGGTAACCATAGTAATATTCAGCAAAGAGGTATGTAGTACTTTTTCTAGGATGAGTTCACAAACCTAATTATCTGACCTCACATATGTGTATTGTTGCAATAATCTTGCACAAATATACCTATTTTTAATGCCTATTCACAAAAAATTTTCCAAAATAAATGATTTAATTTTAAATTACAAATATTCAAGAGAGCGCACAGAGCAAAATGGCCAAACAGAAATCTCCAGCAATCGCCAAATGAACACCAAATTCAACTGTCCATGCACACATGTGAGCAACTTCAGAAGAACCAAAAATCAGATGGATGATCATACTACCTGGTTTTGATGTTATTTCAAGGAAAGAGGTGCTGAAGAGGGCAGAGAAGACATTCTTGCATTACCTACACTACTCCTTCCCCATTCCTTAACAGTGCTGTGCCATCTCTCACCCAAGTGAAGAGAAAATCTATGTGCCCAGGAAAGTGAAGTGATTGTGAAACTTCACATTAAATGCATAGCCACCTGACACAGGGGAACTCTGCCAGTTCCCGTAAGCAAGCTTTTAGACCAACCGTCCCAGAGGGAAATCCCCTGTCCCAAAACCCAAGTTACAATTAGCAACACCATCAGCTGACAAAAAGCAGTGTGCATCCCTTAGATAAGTAAGGCAGTTAGGTCGCAAAGACTACAGTCCTTGGGCAATTCCTGCACCTATGCTGACTTGGAGCCAGGGGAGTTGGGGTGCACATGATCTTGGCAGCAGTTGTAACCAAGCCAGTGTTTACGTCACCCTACCCCCAGCTACAAGCAGTGAAGCTCAGGGAGAGTCTCCTTGAACTTGGACAAAGGAAAGGGAAGAACTCAGAGGGCTTTGTTTTGCCTTGAGTACCAGCTTAGTTGCAATAAATAAAGTACCAAGCCTACTCCGATAGTGTCTGACTCCAGGCCTTAGTTCCTGGATGGCAATTCTGGACCCACCTTGGGCCATAAGGAAACATGCTGCCTGGAAGAGAAGGATTCACTCATGGCAGATTCACCACTTTTTAACTAAGAGCTCTGGGACTTTAAATAAACATCCCAGGTGACCATGCAACAGTCACTGGAGGCCTCATCACTCTATTTTCAGCATTGGACAGGTCATCCAGAGAGTAAATCAGCAAAATACATTCAGTTTAATCTGCACTGTAGACCCAATGAACCTATTAGATAATTACAGAACATTTCATGCAACAACTACAGAATACACATTTTTCTCTTCAGCTCATTGGTAATTCTCAAGGATAGACCATATGTTAGGCCACAAAAAAGTCTCAAAAAATTCAAGAAACTAAAATCATATCAAGTATTTTCACTGAGAAAATGGAGTAAAACTAGAAATCAATAGCAAAGGGAACCATGGAAAATAAACAAACACATAGAAAGCAAAAAATATACTCCTAAATTACTACGAGTCAACCAAGAGATTAATAATGAAATTAAAAAATCTCTGAAAACAAATGAAAATTAAAACACAACATACCAAAACCTATGGGATACAGCAATGCAGTAATAAGAAGGAAGTCTATAGTAATTAGTGCAAACCTAAAAAAAAAAGTAGAAAAGCATCTCAACTATGAAAACAAGAGCAAACCAAACCAAACTCCAAATTAGTAGAAGAAAAGAAATAATAAAGATAAAATTAGAAACGAATAAAATTGGGCTGGTTGTGATGGCTCATGCCTATAATCCTAGCACTCTGGGAGGCTAAGGGGGGCAAATTGCTTGAGCTCAGGAGTTGAACACCAGCCTGAGCAAAAAAAAGACCCTGCCTCTAAAAATAGCTGGGCATTGTGGCCGATGCCTATAATCCCAGCAACTGGAGAGACTGAGGCGAAAAGATCATTTGAGCCCAGGAGTTTGAGATTGCTGTGGCTATGACACCATAGCACTCTCTACAAAGGGCATGAGAGTCTAAGAGAGAAAGAAAGAAAGAAAGGAAGGAAGGAAGGAAGGAAGGAAGGAAGGAAGGAAGGAAGGAAGGAAGGAAAGAAGGAAAGAAGGAAAGAAAGAAGGAAATGGAAATCAAATAAATAATACAAAAGATCAACAAAACAAAAAGTTGGGTTTTTAAAAAATATTTAAAAAATTGACAAACTGTTAGCTAGACTAAACCAGAAAAAAAAAGAAAACCCAAATAAATAAAATCAGAGATGAAAAAGGAGACATTACCACTGATACTGAAGAAATACAAAAAATCATTAAAGATGACTATGAACAACCATATGCCCATAAGTCTGAAAACCTAGAAGAAAGAAATAAATTCCTAGGCAAACCATCCCTACCAACATTGAACCAGGAAGATACTAAACCCAAATAAACTAATAACAAGTGATAAGATAGAAACAATAATGAAAAATCTCTGATCAAAGAAAACCCCAAGTCCTGATGACATCACTGGTAAAATCCACCAACCATACAAAGAAGAACTAATACCAATTCTATTAACACTATTCCAAAAAATCCAGGACTAGGAAATACTACCAAACTCATTCTATAAGGCCTGTATCAATCTGATACCAAAATCAGACAAAGACACAACAAAAAAGGAAACTATATAGAGCCCAATATCTCTGATGAACATAGACATAATATTCCTAAACAAAATACTGGCAAACCGAATTTAATAATTTAGTATCATACTAAATGGAAAACAACTGAAAGCTTTTTCCTCTAAGATCTAGAATAAAATGAGGATTCCCACTTTCACCACTGTTATTCAACATAGAATTAACTAGAGCTAGACAAGAGAAAGAAAGAAAGAACATATATTGCAAAAGAAGAAATCAAATTATCCCTGTTTGCAGATGAAGAGAAACCTAATGACTCCACACTAAAAACTGTTAGAACTGATAAACATATTTGGTAAAGTTGCAGGATACAATGTCAACATATAAAAATTAGTATCATTTCTATCTGCCAATAGTAAATTGAAGAAGAAACCAAGAAAGTAATTTCATTTATAATGCCTACAAATAAAATGCCTACATAAACTTAACCAAATTTTAACTTAAAAACAAATAAAATACCTACATAAACTTAACCAGAGCCCATAGCACAGTGGTTACGGCACCAGCCACATAAACCAAGGCTGGCAGGTTTGAACCTGGCCCAGGCCTGCTAAACAACAATGACAACTGCAACAAGAAAATAGCTGGGCATTGTAGCAGGTGCCTGTAGTCCCAGCTATTTGGGAGGCTGAGCTAAGAGAATCACTTAAGCATAAGAGTTTGAGTTTGCTGTGAGCTTTGACACCACCGCACTCTATCTAGGATGACAAAGTGAGACTTTGTATCAAAAAAAAAAATAACTTAACCAAAGTGAAAAATTTCTATAATTAAAACTATAAACCATTGATGAAAGAAATTAAAGAGGACAAAAAAAATGGAAAGATATTATATGCTCATGGATTATAAGAATCAATATTGTTAAAATATCCATACTACCCAAAGAAAGCTACAAATTCAATGCAATACCTCCCAAAATACCAATGGCATTCTTCACATAAATAGAAAAAAAAATATTCTGAATTTATATGGAACCATAAAAGACTCAGAATAGCAATCCTGAGCAAAAAGAACAAAACTGGAAGAAACACATTACCTGACTCCAAATTATACTGCAGTGCTATCGTAGCCAAAACTGCATGCTACTGGCATAAAAACAGATACATAGACAAATAAAACAGACTAGAACCCAGAATTGGAGCCACACATCTATAGTGAACTTATATTTGACATAGGTGCCAATAACATACAGTAGGGCAAAGACAGTCTCTTCAATAAATTGTGCTGGGGAAACAAGATATCCATAAGCAAAAGAATGAAACTAAATCCTGTCTCTCAGCATGTACAAAATTTAAAATAAAATAAAGACTTAAATCTAAGACCTGAAACTATGAAACTACTAAGAGAAAACATTGGGGAAATGCTTTAGGTTATTGGTCTAGACAAATAGTTCTTGAGTAATACCCCCAAAGGAGAGGCAACCAAAATTGGACAAATGGTATTACATAAAGCTAAAAAGCTTCTATGCCATAAATGAACAATCAACAAGGAAAAGATATGACCCACAGAATGGAAGAAGATACTTGCAAACTACCCATCTGAGTAGAGATGAGTAACTAGAACATACATGGCCAATCTCTGGGTTACGGCTGCTCTCACCACTATGGGGAGACTTGAGCAGAACAATTTCCCACAATTCCCACCTCAGTGGAAAAGGATTGTCCAGTCCCTTGCCCAAGCTTCCAACAGTGGCCTTGGAAACAACCTACTACTTCACACAAAGAACCCCCAGCACTGTCCCAGGAACCATGACCCTCCCATGTACAAGTCAACATCCTGTGAGCCACCTAGACACCTGCCAAGTTCTTGTGATCCATCCACTTATTGGCTAAGTTCATGCCTCTGTGGCATCTGCCTCTGTGGAATGGGACTTGTGCAACCCCTGGGTCAGCTTCCAATAGTGGTCTGGGGACCAATATATACCAATATTAATGAATATCCCTCAGCATTAGCTTGGATTGTAACAACCACAGGGATTAAAACAATGCAGAAGAACCATGTTATAGGTTCTCTGTGCATCTGCCCATTTCCCAGCAGGTCAATCTTCTAGATCAGGACACAAAAGCATTATCTAGGGACCTCTCCTCCTTATCACAAAGTAGGAGAGTTCCCAGCAAACAGAATAGGTGCACTGCAAACTTATCAGTCCTGAGCTAAGAGATGGTTTCAGATTAGAAGAAACTAATAAAAAAATTATGGCAACATGAAAAAATAAGCTAGTTCAGCACTCTCAGAGGATTTCAATAAAGCCACAGAAAAAGACCCCTACCAAAAGGAAATAGTTGAAATGTCAGAAATGGAATTCAGAATATTAAAGGCAAGCAAGATAAATGGAATTGAAGAGAAAGTTGAAAAACAACACAAAGAAGCCAAAACAATTCAAGACATGAATGTAAAAAACAAAAACACTGATAAAGAGACAGACAACATAAGAAAAGATGTAATATAACTAAAAGAAATGAAGCAGTCATTTACAAAATACAGGAGAGAACTTCAACAGGCCAGACCTGCCAGAAGAATCTCAGAGCTTAAAAAGAAGGCTTTCAAACAAACCCAGGAAGTAAAAAACTTAGAAGAAAGAATAAACAATAAACAGTCACTCAAAGAAATGTGGGATTATAGATATGAGCTACTATATGAATCATATGTATCCCAGAGGGAGAAGAAGAAAAAACAAAAATCATGGAAAACCTATTGGAGAGAATTGTTGAGGAGAACTGTAAGATAATATTTAGAAATAAACTTATCCTACATCAAGCACACAAAGTAAATTCAGTGTGAGTTTAAAATGACACGCTTTTCTACCAGAGGCTTAAGACGCTTGGACCCCCCTGGGTTACTCACAGAGTTAGGTTTTTTTGGAATTGTAAAAATTCCTTAGGCCTTTTCTCTGAAGCAGTACACCCCGTGAAGCCTGAGATCCAAGGGCATGCCGCCCTTCCTCAGAGATACGGGCCAGAGGGTTGACATATGTTAACAACATATTGTCAGAGGTCTATAGGTGCTCTGCCCTGAAGGAAGGTCACAGTTGTTACTTCATACTGAGTAAACTGAGTGAATGCTTGAAGATAACTCTGTTCCCCTATAGCTGTTTTTGTCTTTGTGCCCTGCTCGGAAAACTAGTCACTGTTTAGAGGAAGAGATTTACTACACTAGTGGTTACATTGATATGATAAATATTTCTTTTCAAGTTAAAATTCAGCTAATAGATAAGGGATTAGGTGTGTACGTGACTGGAAGAGTATAAAACTTAAACTTGGAATAAAGAACTTTGCTATATGCCATCCCACGGTGTATAGTCTGTTTCTTGACTTAATAATTACAGGAGCGAGTTTACACCTACAGCAAAGCTGCTGCTCGTTCGCATCTCGGTTCACGCAACAGAGAACTTCCCTAGTATTGCAAAAGATCCAGAAATACAGATACAAGATGAATATCAAACACTGAGAAGATTCATAACAAATAGGACATTTCCAAGACACATACAGGCTGACCAAAATCAAAATGAAGGAAGAAATTCTACACGCTGCAAGATAAACGCAACAACTAACCTACAAAGGAAATTCCATCAGGCTAACAGCAGACTTCTCGGTGGAGACTTCACAAGCCAGATGAGATTGGAGCCCCATTTTTAATGTTCTTAAACAGAACCATTGTCAGCCAAGAATATTGTATCCTGGAAAACTAAGTTGTATATAAGATGGAGAAATAGACTTTTCCAGATATGCAAACACTAAGGAAATTTGTCACTGCCCTACAGAAAATGTTCAAAAGTGCATTATACATGCAATAGCACAATACATACCTACCAGTGTAAAAATGCCCAAAAGACATAGCTCATACTCTTTTTTTTTAATTGTTAAATCATAGCTGTGTACATTAGTGCAACGCCTGTACCCATTCTAAGATGCACCATAGATGTGGCCCCACCCATTACCCTCCCTCCACCAAAACCTCCCCCCTCCCTTCCCCTTCCTTGGCCCTTTCCCCATGACATAGCTCATACTCTTATAAAACAACAGCACAAGAGGAAAAACATAATAATAAGGATTATCCAACATGATGAACAAGCAGCATCCTACATAATACTAACACTCAATGTGAATGGTCTGAATGCCCCACTCAAAAGACATATACGAACTGAAAGGATAAAAAAACACAATCCCAAGAAATTTATGTCTCCAAGAAACACTTCTAAACCACAAAATCTCCAATGAAATCAAAATTAAGGGATAAAAATATTCTATGCACAATTGAGCAGGTATAGACATTCTCATATCAGATAAAATAGATTTTAAATCAACAATGAAAAAAAGGACAAAAATCATCATTACACAGGGTGTCCATAAAGTTTGTGTGCAATTTACTATGTTACCTGACTTCAAATTATACTACAGTGCTATAATAATCAAAACAACATGGTACAAGTAAAACAGAACAGACATTGACCAACAGAACAGAATAGAGAACCCACAAATAAAACCATCTACCTACAACCAGATAGTCTTTAACAAAGCACACAACAATATGCACTGGGAAATGGATGCCCTTTTCAATAAATGGTACTGAGAAAATTAGATAGCCACGGGCAGAACAATGAAATAAAACCCCTATCTCTTGCCATATACAAAAATGACTTCAAGATGGATAAAATATTTAAATGTAAAGCATGAAACCATGAACATTCTGGAAGAAAGTGGAGGAAAACTCTTCTAGACATTGGCCTAATCAAAGAATTTATGACTAAGACCCCAAAGATAAATACAGCAATGACAAAAATAAATAAATGGGACTTAATTATATCAAAGCCTTCTGCACAGCAAAGGAAATCATGAACAGAGTTAATATTCACAAACTGTACATCCAATAAAAAATACCCAGAATCTACAAGGAGCTCAATTAAATCAGATAAAAACCCTACAAACAACCCCATCAAAAAGTAAGCAAAAAACGTGAACAGAAGTTTTTGAAAAGTATACCAATTGCCAACAAACATACAAAAAAAAAATGTTCAACATCACAAATCATCAAGAACAGCAAATTAAAACCACAATAAGTTCCCACAATACCCCTATCAGAATAGCGATTAATAAAAAGTCAAGAAAGCATAGGTGCTGGTGTGGATGCAGAGAGAAAGAAATGCTTACACACCGCTGGTGGGACTACAAATTAGTACAACTTCTATGGAAAACAGTTTGGAGATTCCTCAAAGAAACAAACGTAGACCTCCTGTACAGTTCACTAATCCCACCACTAGGTACCTACACAAAGGAAATAAAGTCATTTTATCAAAAAGACACCTGCACTTGAATGTTTATTGCAGCACAATTCTCAATTGCAAAGATATAGAATCAACCTAGATGCCCTTCAATTCATGAGGGTTAAAGAAAACACAGTACCTACACCATAGAGTACCACTTAGTCATAAAAAGGAATGGAATAATGTTGTTTGCAGCAACCTGGATGGAACTGGAGACCGTTATCCTGAGTGAAATATCTATGGAATTGTTCTCACTAATAAACAATTGGGTGATGAACAATGGACACATAAGGGCACAAAGCAATATAAAGGGAGTGTGGGATAAAAACTTACGTGTTGGGCACAGTGAACACTATTCTGGTGATGGGCACACCAGAAGACCTGATTTAAGCATATTCAAGTTATCCATTTAACACAAACACTTGTACCCCCTTAACTAATATTAAGATTAAAAAATAATATCAATCCTCAGCATATTAAGTTTTATATTTGTAAAAGGGTTCGACTAAGGAAATAGAGTCATGTTCTACATATGTACATTTTCAATTCCTTTAGTGAAATAAATGATTAAAATTTGTCAAAAACTAAATAGTAAATAGTTTTATGTTGAGGTTTCTAACAATGCCTGAAATGCCAGGTATGTTTTCTCATTGATTAAAAGAGATTCGTATGAATCATATTCTGGGCCTGTCCACAGGAAATTTCACATTTTGTTATCAAAATCAACCATGTTCTTGCCTTTCTGAAAAGGAAACAATATCTATCTACAGGTAGGTCCAAAGAATTCCTTATGAAACAGGTTAGAATCTGTTGAAATTCTTTAAAAACTAT
The DNA here is from genome assembly GCF_027406575.1 of Nycticebus coucang. Lineage (NCBI taxonomy): Eukaryota > Metazoa > Chordata > Mammalia > Primates > Lorisidae > Nycticebus > Nycticebus coucang. The sequence continues at coordinate 20,407,145 of NC_069788.1, read as the reverse complement.
TTTTGAACATGCACAATTCTTCACAAAATGAAGCAAATAAGAAAAATTATAATTTAATATTAAAATACTAAAAATACCACATATACATTTTTAAATAGTTAAACACAGCAGATGCTTAACTTTTACACTTTCTTACATGGTACTGACTAATGTCCCTTCCTTCTTTTCCAAAAGAAATTTGATAAGTAACACAACAAATCAGTCATCAAAATAAAACACATGACATAAACTGATAAACAAAATCTAAGAAAGTCTCAAAACAACAAAAATACAATATTTCTTGATGTCAGCACTTTCAGGAACTTAACAATATTTATTAAGTCATCCAACAACAATTCTCATCAGAATTAGGAGCTGAAAGGGATATGCTTTTCATCTAACAAATTCTTTCTATTTAATCATTTTCCCTTTTATATTTGCTCTTGGGTCTTCTGCTGCAATTTTCTCATGTCAAGTAAAAAATAATCTTCATCATTGCAATAAGAAAGAAGAGATAATTCTGTGGAGGGAAATTATTCAAGACATAAGACTAAAATTACCAGTCTTAATTAGTTTTGTATTTCTATTGGGTAAAGGAATGGATGTTTGAGAGCTGAGAATGTATGTTCAGCTCCTTGGGGAGCAATAATGTGTTCAGGGAGGGATGGGAGAAAACAAAATAAATGACTGATTTTCAGCTTGAATTACCACATAAATTACAAGAAAATAAGGAAGAATAATAAGAACCATTTGCTTCCTAATGGTCATAAAGTTACATTTAATCACAACTGTGTGTAAAACTCACTTGAAAAAAATGCGCAGGGATACTCTTAGACCTGGACACTCCATGGAGATCGGTTGCTTCGAATCGCACAAACTGGAGATGATTTTTGGCCATTGCTTGTTTAATGTGTTTCATTCTAGAAGAGAGTTGAGGTGTGGTCAAAATTTGATTGATGTCCCTGGTACAATCTGTAAAATAAGGAAGGGTTCAAAGTCATTAAGAAACAAAAGAAGACTAGAGATAGTGAATTAGTCACGAAGATCACAGCAAAAACATCGTATGTTGCTCGTGGCATTGGCTTAGGCTTGAATTCTTACCTTTCTTACTCTGCCTTTACCATCTTTCCCAAACCAGGTGTCTCAACAATGGAAGATTGTTGATCAGTTGGGAGTAGGTTAAAGTTAACATTATTTGCCGTAGAATATAGCAATATCCTATGTAAGTGCTGACAAAAATCCTTTTGTTTATTTAAATTAGAATGTATTTGCATACGTGGACCTCACTGACACAGCACAGATGTCTGTATGTATTTGTCAAATATTGAAAGATTTCAGGCTTCTCAAAGTAACTGTTAATTCCTAAATGTAAAGTTTCTATATAATTGAAGGTAAATTGTTTGTTTTTGTTTATTTACTGTTGTTTGATTTTATTTTGATTTTTTTTGGTTTTGGGTTTGGGGGGTTTTGTTTGTTGTTTGTTTTCGCCCAGAAGGGCTTTATGTCTTTATAATGACATCTGAATCTAAGAAGTCTACATCTCTCTGTCAAATTTAAAATTTGTTTAAGTAAGCAAACCATGCATCTTTTTTTAAGAATGAGAGCATAGGAGATGAAAAATCTGGACTTCATACTCAATTTTAAAATTAGAAACATAAAAAAAAAAATGTTCAAGACTTGTAAGATAGTACGCGAATCTAAAACTTTAGTGCTGGAAGAGACTTTAAAAATAAATCGTCCCATCTACCCAACTCATTAGCTTGAATCTTTGAGTTGCACAATAGGGTACTCTAAGTCACACTATCAATTCATTGACAAAATTGAAAGTAGAGTTCAGAGTTCTTTTTTTTTTTTTTTTAGAGACAGAGTCTCACTTTGTCACCCCTGGTAGGGTGCTATGGCATCACAGCTCACAGCAATCTCCAGCTTTTGGGCTTAGGTGATTCTATTGCCTCCACCTCCCGACTACCTGGGACTACAGGTGCCTGCCACAACACCCAGCTATTTTTTGTTGCAGTTTGGCCAGGCTGGGTTCGAACCTGCCACCCTCAGTATATGGGGCTGGTGCCCTACTCAGTGAGCCACAGGCGCTAACTGAGAGTTCAGAGCTCTTAACTCCTAGTGGAGAACAAATTGAATGACTATGTCTATAGCACATAGATGGGTCACATAGTACACATTACAAATGTTAATTACTGTCTGAACTTTTAGGCGAGGCAGCAGGTGTACTGGTTCAGCACAAAACACTGAAGCTCATCGGCCCCTCTGTGAGTTCTGTCTTTGCCCAATAATGATCTTATCCCCTTTGTGGCTCTACTTTCTCATTGATAAGATACTACTTAGTTTATGAGCTTGTTATGAGGATTAAACAATTTATTTAACAGGTACTGGCAGACAGTAAGCATCACATAAGTGCAATTTAATCATGGCAAGTGAACACAACTACTGTAACCCTCACAAATGGTACCATGATCCTGTCTGCATACAAGCACCCACCAGTCTATCATGCTGCTGACATCGAACAGCTGTAATTTTAAAGTGATACCTAAGTATCCTTTTTCAAGATAGAGTTAGGCTTTAAAAATGAGTATAAAGATTGGCAGTTGAAAAATACAGATTAAGTAGATTTTAAAGCGTGTGAAGCATGAGGAAAACAAATTACTGGTTCCACTAATGCAAATATATTAAAGATAATGTCCTGTCACTGATGCATGTGGCTACTCTGATACTCCTGAGACCTTATTATTACTTTCTGTTTAACACAAACAATTAAGCTGTAGCAATTACAGTGTTCCATGCTAAATTAACAGTTGCTGCATTCCCAATCTATTCTGAAATGTTCAGTGTTTAGGCCAAGATGAATGATGCTTTATAAATAAAATGAAATGTGTAAGTATTTTAAATATGGAAAATTTCAGATAATCAGTGTTCTAAACATAATAAGCAATTATATATAAGCTAATAAAGAAGGTATCTCCTGTGAAAGAGAAAAGGTAAATTTTATTGGCTCACCAGCAATAAGATGATGGGTAATCTTATTGGTTCTTTGCTGGATCTGTATCTCCTAAATTTTCTATAATAAATATGTATCATTTTAAAATAAGAATTTATATACTCATCTACTCAAGATAGTTTTTGTTTTTCCATCACTGCATGCTATGTATATCTAGAAAGCAGCCCTGCCCTCGTAAAAGTTTAGATGACTGAGCAGGGGGACTATAGTAAACAAACATGTCATCAAATCAAAGGTAGCATAACTTCATATGATGAAATGCTGAAAAAAATAAAATAATCAACTGCAGTGTCGATTGTATGAGAATTGGTCACAACATGGACAGATCTAACGCTTGATTCACTGTTCAACTTAAAGTTGCCTTGGGGCTGGACAGTGAGTACTACATATGTATCAGTTTCCTAGCGCTGCCATTAACAAATATCCCCGGTGCCTCAAACAGAAATTTATTTTCTCACAGTTCTGGAGGGTAGAAGTCCCAGATCAAGGACATCAGCAGGGTTATTTTTCCTGAGGCCTCCTTCCTGGTTTATAGATGGCCATCTTCTTCCAGTATTTTCATGCGGTCTTTCCTCTGTGCGTGTCTGAGTCTTTTTATGAACACATCAGTTATAGTGGGTGAGGGTCCACCCTACTGACCTCCTTCAACCTTAATTATCCCTCTAAAGACCTTCTGTCCAAATTCAGTCATATCGTGAGGTACTGGAGGTTAAGGCTTTTGCATAAGAATTTTGGAGAGACAAGAATCAGCCCACAGCATATCATCCTGTTTCCATTTTCTTCAGCATCTTTATTGCCATCTGCCACATGGTACACTCACACATCTCCTGTCTGTCTTTTCCCCACTCATAAATCAGCACCAGGAGAGCAGTGGCTTAGTTTTACTCGCTGCTTTGTCCTCAGTACAGGCATACCATAGGCACTCAATAAATACTCCTTTCATAAGTGAGTGTGTGAGTGAATGAATGAATGAATCCATCCTGTGTGATTTGACCTTGCCTAATTAATAAGTAAAAATTGGTATCATACATTTCAGTATGTATCCTAAATATCAATTTTTCATTTAAAAGTCTGATTCTACGTGTTACTTAGTTCAATGTAAGCATTTCACATTGTATATCGAAGCAGTACCTTGAACCCCATAAATGCATCAATGTACAAAGTTATGATTTAATAAAAAAAATTTGAAAAAAAGAAAAACAAGTAGGTCAGTAACAGAGAACACACATGATCTGCCTCAACCACTTGACAATACCTTATGTACTTTCAAGATAAAGTGACTTTTAATCAAAGAGAATGGGGATGATTAATTCCCTGATTAATAACATGTACACATTCACAGTAATAGAAATTCTAAACGGTTACCAGAGAAGCCTTCTGCACAAACTATAGTCTTCCACAAACAAAAGTGATGCCACTGGCACTGGGTTCCCTACACAGAAAATTTGGGGGGCTCAAGAAAGGTATTTTTACAGCTAAAAATAAAAATAAAAATAAATAAATAAAAGTCCAATTCTTTCACCAACTAGCAGAACCCTATCTAATTTCTAATTCTCATTTTCAAGGCATCAGCTAGTCTTATTGCATTATCTGAATTTCTTTTCTTCAAATCCATCATACTTGTTACTTACAATTAAACCTTTTGGTCAGCCTTTCCAAGCTGCACATGATGAATAGCGGGCAGATAATTGCCAGTTCAGGAGCTCATTTGTTTTTCTTACAGTGCGGTTCCTGGGAGGTGTTCTTCTTCCCTATCCCCTCAGAAGACTAATAAATTAAATCAACGTGTTCTTTAGAGGAAGTTTTGCTGTTGTGAATATTTAGCAGAAAAATAAGAAAATATTTAAAAATAAATAACTCCCCAAAGCTCTATAGTAACTAGAAGGCCTTCGAGAAACGTTACCCATGTTTAGTGACAATGAGGACATATTTCAGTTATAGAAATATGGTCACTTGGCTTGGTGCCTGTGGCCCAAGTGGCTAAGGCACTGGCCACATACACCTGAGCTGGCGGGTTCGAATCCAGCCCAGGCCCACCAAACAACAATGATGGCTGCAACCAAAAAAATAGCCAGGCATTGTGGCATGTGCCTCTAGTCCCAGCTACTTGGGAGGCAGAGGCAGGAGAATCTCTTGAGCCCAGGAGTTGGAGGTTGCTGTGAGCTGTGATGCTACAGCACTCTACCCAGGGAGACAGTTTGAGGCTCTGTCTCAAAAAAAAAAGAAAGAAAAGAAATATGGTCACTTATAAAAGACATATTGAAGAGCATTGAGCTTTTAGAAATACCAATTCAAACAAGGGGAAAGTGCAGTGGAAGGATTTTCTATAACACCTTCAGCTTATTGTGTGCCTGGAATGATCAGCCATAGTTATTTCTAAGGACCTGCATCTTTCATCCACTATGAGAGCCACCTGCTAGTGCAAATGTGACTCTGCCTTCTGGTCCTCTCATGTTAGCCTGGACAGTGTTGGAAAGCTCAGGAAGCAGAATAACAAGGAAAGAAAAAGGAACCAAAGCAAAACAAAACATAGAAGGGAAAGAGGGCTACTCATTATTGTTATCCCAAAGAAGAAAATATCATGTCAAAATTTCGTACACTTAATTTGGAGGTTAATTATTACATTTACTTTTAACCTATGTATTAGTGGTTTGGTTGGGGTCATAAACTTTTTGTTGCTTAGGACCTATGGAGAACTTAATTCACTCTAGGCCTAAGAGGGAGCTTCTGAGCTAACCAAGTTGAGTCAATAAGGGCACCTATGCTCTTATTTCACCATTGACACAAAGCAAGCTCATGACACAACTTCTTCCTTCAGAGTTTTGACTTAAGACTAAGAAATGGTAGATTCTGTCTCTCTTTTGCTGCAACAACTGAAATATATAAAACAAAGGTCACAATCTGGGGGAGCCAATGTGGCCAGCAGAGGTTTTCTGATTAGTCTTCCTAGTGTTTAGAAACTTTTTTGAATTAGTTGGTGACACTTAACTGTTAGAAAATTTTATGTGAAAATTTTGAGTTCACGATTCTCTTGAAACTAGATCTGGCAAAACTGGGTGGATATTTTTCAGCAACCATTACCTAGAGGTCTGAGGTAGCCTGGATGGGGTATGCATCCTCTAGTCATGGGGTGGCAGAACTTTTCTGTAAAGTCCCAGTTAATAGAAGTCAATATGAAGGAGAAAATTCTGAAAGCAGCCAGACAAAAGAAAACATCATCTACAAGGGGAAGAATATTATAATGACTGCAGATCTCTCTGCTTGAAGCTTTCAAGCTAGAAGAGGATGGTCATTGACTTTTAATCTCCTAAAACAAAATAACTTTCAACCCAGGATTCTGTACCCAGCTAAACTGAGTTTCATTTATGATGGAGAAATTAAATACTTTAATGACATTCACATGTTGAAGAAATTTGCCATAACTAAACCAGCTGTCCAGGATATTCTCAGACCTATCCTCCATAAAGACTAGCATAATCCTCCAACACAAAAGTAAACCCATCCAGAAAATTTTGATCAAATTCCAACTTCCACAGTCGCAAAAGGATTAAAAATGTCCACCAAACTCTCAAAAGGCTTATCAATATTCTCAATTAATGTGAATGGTTCAAATGGTTTAAATGTATCCTCTGACTGGATACAAAAACTCAAGCCAGATATCTGCTGTTTACAAGAATCTCATCTTACATTAAAAGACAAATATAGACTCAAGGTGAAGTGATGGTCATCTATACATCAGGCAAATGGAAAACAGAAAAGGGCAGGCATTGCAATCCTATTCACAGATGCAATAGGCTTTAAACCAACCAAAATAAGGAAGGATAAGGATAGACACTTCATATTTGTTAAAGGTAATACTCAATATGATGAGATCTCAATTATTAATATTTATGCACCCAACCAGAACACACCTCATTTTATAAGAGAAACTCTAACAGACATGAGCAACTTGATTTCCTCCAGTTTCAGTTGTTGGAGATTTTAACACCCCTTTATTAGTGCTGCATAGATCCTCCAAAAAGAAGCTAAGCAAAGAAATTTTAGATTTTAAACTCAACCATTCAACATCTGGACTTAACAGACATCTACAGAACATTTCATCCCAACAAAACTGAATACACATTCTTCTCATCAGCCCACAGAACATACTCCAAAATCAACCACATCCTAGGCCACAAGTCTAACCTCAGTAAATTTAAAAAAATAGAAATTATTCCTTGCATCTTCTCAGACCATCATGGAATAAAATTTGAACTCAATAACAACAGGAACCTGCATAACCATACAAAAACATGGAAGTTAAACAACCTTATGCTGCGGGATAAATGGATTATAGATGAGATTAAGAAGGAAATCACCAAATTTTTGGAAGAAAACAACAATCAAGACATGAATTACAAGAACCTCTGGGATACTGCAAAGGCAGTCCTAAGAGGAAAATTTATAGCACTGCAAGCCTTCCTGAAGAAAACGGAAAGAGAAGAAGTTAATAACTTAATGGGACATCTCAAGCAACTAGAGAAGGAGGAACACTCCAACCCCAAACTCAGCAGAAGAAAAGAAATAACCAAAATCAGAGCAGTATTAAATGAAATTAAAAATAAAAGAATTATACAACAGATCAATAAATCCAAAAGTTGATTTTTTGAAAAGGTCAATAAAATAGATAGACCTTTGGCCAACCTAACCAGGAAAAAAAACAGTAAAATCTCTAATTTCATTGATCAGAAATGGTAAAGATGAAATAACAACAGACCCCTCAGAAATTCAAAAAAATCCTTAACAAATATTACATTACAAGAAACTTTACTCTCAGAAATATGAAAATCTGAAAGAAATCAACCAATACCTGGAAGTACGCCACCTACAAACACTTAGCCAGAATGAAGTGGAAATGTTGAACTGGCCTCTAACAAGTTCTGAAATAGCGTCAACTATACAAAATCTCCCTAAAAAGAAAAACCTAGGACCAGATGGCTTTACGTCAGAATTCTACCAAACCTTTAAAGAAGAACTAGTACCTATATTACTACACCTCTTCGAAAGTATTGAAAAAGAAGGAATACTACCCAACACATTCTACGAAGGAAACATCACCTTCATCCCTAAACCATGGAAAGACCCAACAAGAAAAGAAAATTATAGACCAATATAACTAATGAATATTGACGCAACAATACTCAATAAGATCCTAACAAACATAATCCAACAACACATCAAAAAAATTATACACCATGACCAAGTGGGATTTATCCTAGGCTCTCAAGGCTGGTTCAATATACATAAATCTATAAATGTAATTCAGCACAGAAACAAACTAAAAAATAAAGACCATGCAATTCTCTCAAGTGATGCAGAAAAAGCTTTTGATAATATCCAGCATCGCTTCATGATCAGAACACTTAAGAAAATTGGTATAGAAGGGACATTTTTTAAACTAATAGAGGCCATCTACAGCAAAACCACAGCCAATATAGTACTGAATGGAGTTAAATTGAAATCATTTCCACTTAGATCAGGAACCAGGCAAGGTTGCCCACTGTCTCCATTGCTCTTTAACATTGTAATGGAAGTTTTAGCCATTGCAATTAGGAAAGAAAAGTTGATCAAGGGTATTCACATAGAGTCAGAAGAGATCAAACTTTCACTCTTCGCAGATGATATGATCGTATATCTGGAAAACACTAGGGATTCTACTACAAAACCTTTAGAAGTGATCAAGGAATACAGCAATGTCTCAGGCTATAAAATCAATACCCATAAATCTGTAGCCTTTAAATATACCAACAATAGCCAAGCTGAAAAAACAGTCAAGGACTCTATTCCTTCACCAAAGAAGATGAAATATTTGGGAGTTTATCTAACAATGTGAAAGATGTCTATAAAGAAAACTGTGAAACTTTAAGAAAAGAAATAGCTAAAGATGTTAACAAATGGAAAAACATACCATACTCATGGATGGGAAGAATCAACATTGTTAAAATGTCTATACTACCCAAAGCAATATATAATTTTAATGTAATTCCTATCAAAGCTCTATTGCCATATTTTAAAGATCTTGAAAAAATAATACTTCGTTTTATATGGAATCAGAAAAAACCTTGAATAGCCAAAACATTACTCAGAAATAAAAACAAAGCAGGAGGAATCATGCTACCAGATCTGAGACTGTACTAGAAATCAATAGTGATCAAAACAGCATGGTACTGGCACAAAAACAGAGAAGTAGATGTCTGGAACAGAATGAAGAACCAAGAGATGAATCCAGCTACTTACCGTTATTTAATCTTTGACAAGCCAATTAAAAACATTCAGTGGGGAAAAGATTCCCTATTTAACAAATGGTGCTGGGTGAACTGGCTGGTGATCTGTAAAAGACTGAAACTGGACCCACACTTGTCACCATTAACTAAGATAGACTCTCACTGGATAAAAGATTTAAACTTAAGACATGAAACTATAAAAATACTTGAAGAAAGTACAGGGAAAACTCTCAAAGGAATCGGCCTGGGTGAATATTTTTTGAGGAGGACTCCCCGGGCAATTGAAGCAGTATCAAAAATACACTACTGGGACCTGATCAAACTAAAAAGCTTCTGCACAGCCAAGAACATAGTAAGTAAAGCAGGCAGACAGGCCTCAGAATAGGAGAAAATATTTGCAGGTTTTACCTCCAACAAAGGTTTAATAACCAGAATCCACAGAGAACTCAAACGTATTAGCAAGAAAAGAACAAGTGATCTCATCTCAGGGTGGGCAAAGGACTTGAAGAGAAACTTCTCTAAAGAAGACAGACGCACGATCTACAAACACATGAAAAAAAGCTCATCATCCTTAGTCATCAGAGAAATGCAAATCAAACTACTTTGAGATATCACTTAACCCCAGTAAGAGTAGTCCACATAACAAAATCCCAAAACCAGAGATGTTGGCGTGGATGTGGAGGAAGGGGCACACTTCTACAGTGCTGGTGAGAATGTACACTAATACGTTCCTTCTGGAAGGATGTTTGGAGAATACTTAGAAATCTAAAACTAGACCTGCCATTCGATCCTATAATTCTTTTACTAGGTATATACCCACAAGACCAAAAATCACAATATAACAAAGACATCTGTACCAGAATGTTTATTGCAGCCCAATTCATAATTGCTAAGTCATGGAAGAAGCCCAAGTGCCCACTGACCCACGAATGGACTAGCAAACTGTGGTACATGTATACCATGGAATATTATGCAGCCTTATAAGAGGTTAGGGTGGAGGGAGGGTAATGGGTGGGCCACACCTATGGTGCATCTTAGAATGGGTACAGGCAAAACCTACTAAATGCAGAATACAAATGTCTACATACAATAAGAAAATGCCTTGAAGGCTACGTTGAACAGTTTGATGAGAATATTTCAGATTGTATATGAAACCAACACATTGTATCCCTTGATTGCACAAATGTATACAGCTATGATTTAATAATAAAAAAACACAAATTATAAAAAAGCACTTTATAAATGATAATTTTTTTAAGTTTTCTGGCTAGCAATCTCCAACCAATATCACCTTATCTCTAATTCAAATACAAATTTAGGATTAGTGACTAGAACCATATGCCAGTTTGTTCCAGAACATTTAACCAATAAATCCTTACCAGAATTTGGGTTGAATTCACTGCTAGAAGTATTGGGTGAAGTTTGGGGAGACGGTGGTTTTATCATTGTTGTCTGATCCTGGGAGTCATTATCTTCATGTGACGGATGAGACTTAGCAGAGCCAGGTCCCACAACTGTGCTGCTTGTGTCCCCTAATTTGTGGCACACCATTTGATTGCTCATCCTCTCTGCAGTAATAAGGAAAAATGTAAAAACAGGTTGTGATTGTTTTCAACTGTCTTTTTTTTTTAATTAAATCATAGCTGTGTGCATTAATGCAATTATGGAGTGCCATAAGCTGGTTTTATATACCATTTGACATACTTTCATCAAACTAGTTAACATAGCCTTCACTGCATTTTCTTAGTTATTGTGTTAAGACATTTATATTCTACACTTAGTAGATTTAACATATAACCCTTGTAAAGTGCACCATAGGTGTGGTCCTACCGCCTCTCTCCATCCATCCTCCTCCCTCCCCTCCCTTCCCCCTCCTCTTTCCCCTTCATCTTGGGCTGTAACAAAATTGATAAACCCTTGGCTAGGCTAACCAGAAATAGAAAATTAAAATCCCTAATTTCATCAATCAGAAATGACAAAGGCTAAATAACAACAGACACTTCAGAAATTCAAAACATTCTTAATACTACAAAAAACTCAACCGTCTTTTAATATGATACTCAGAGGAGTACTTGAGAGAATAGTGTATTCCTGAGCAGTGATATACCAAAGAACAGGCAAAGGTGTCACCCTAGTCGCTGACCATAGGGAATGCATTGTCTGTAGAGGATTTTAAAACAATAATAAAATCTACAAAAAGACTGACTGTTTTTTATTGTTACCATATGTTGCCAATTCCTACTGCTCATGCCTTGGAAATGCATGCTTCCTAGGATTAAGTCTGTTGTTTTGTTTTTTTGTTAATTAACTCTTAGTTTTAGCCCTGTTTCAAATCTATTGGAGCCTAACAGGAATTACAACACGTGGTGTAAAAACTCGTTCCATCAACTTTCTTGTGGCCTCTCACATCTTCAGTAATGACCTTCACAGTGCAGAAATGTGCCTCTCTTCCTACTCATATTTTGCTCTATTTTGTCTTTTTTTTTTTTTTTACTACTATCACCCTGCTTCTAACCCTCTTTAAATTCTGAGTGATTTGATTGGTTGGTTTTATCTATTTACTACCTTTTATGTCACCTATGTAGGAATAAATTTTTTTCTTCTTTTTGCTTCTCCCAAAGAAAAAATGAAAAAGTTTTGTGAAAACGAAGACCAAACAGAGGTGGTCATTCACCACACCATTTTCAAGGGGTCACAGTAGCTAGATACCGTTTGAATGGGATATATCCATTTCTCCCACTTCCGTTGAACAAACATGCGGTTTAGTGACTTTCTTTCTTGTTCTTCTCAATTTATTCGTCCTGTTGGCTTCGGTCTCATTACTTTCATCTTTTGTAGTATCCTATAATAATTGGACAAAAAAGGCAAATAACAGATTATGCAGACAACTAAACCTGGATATCAAAAAGGTATGACAACTCAATAGCTAGATTTTAAAATGAACACAAAAGACTTTTATAATAGGTAAATTTTGTTACTTCTGCAGTTACCTAAATAACTCAAAATTAAGAAGCCCAACATTATGCTGACAGACTGTATTTTCCTCTCTCTCTTTTCATATGGGGTGGAGAAAAATATCATTTAAAAAAATTGAGACTTTATTTCCCTATTCAAGATTTCTATCTTTATCTTTTTACTTTGGGACATTTTACATCATTTATTTCTAAATTGTTTTACAAAACCAATTTCAGATACAAAGTTTACTTACTATGCTATCTGTGCTTTTTAGGACCTCTCTAACTTTTTTTTTTTTTTTTTTTGGCCAATGCCGGGTTTGGGGCCGGCACCCTACTCCTTGAGCCACAGGCACTGCCCTCACCAACCCTTTTGTTAAAAGTCTTAAGATTGAATTCTCCTCTCTTTTTCCTTACCTACATTCTTATTACATCAACATTTATTTTGCTTCCAAATAGCAATCATGCTTATAAAATGCTATTTTGGAATTGCATTTCATATGCATTAAACAAATGTCATATTCAAGCTATTTTATAGTTTTGGAAAATCCAGAGAAATACATTCAAGAGAAAACAATCTAACCTGTGCAATCTAGTTATAATCCTTGACAGGATATTCCCAGCAGGGAGTTGGGCTTGAGGCAGGGGCTTGGGGTCGGGAGCTTGGATTTCTTGGCACTAACAGTGGACAAAATGACCCCTGCAGTCTCAGGACTCAAAATCTGTCGCTAAAAGAATATATATATTTTTAAATGTCGAAAAAACTGCCATTGGTATTTTTAAGACTTTTTTTGCAAACTGTGGTTTGAGGGGAAAAGAAAGTGACAAGGTCAGGGTCACAAAAGTGTGTTCTAACTGTCTTGAGTTTCATGTCTTTTTGAAGAGCAGTCTCTGAGAGGCTCCATATCTAGAGGCAAGTTATATAAATATGTGTCCAGAGTGGATGCTGGGGAATAATTGGACCAATTTCTCCATATAAATCACTTCAGCCTCTGAAGGCTAAAAAAGGGGAAAAAGGATTTTCACTGTTTGTTTATATGTATTTATGATGCATTATTATTGTTACTATGTTAACAAAGATGTTTATAAAGCAAAATCTTTTCTATGATCTTAAAATTTCACTGATTAGAAAACCGTGGCCTCTTTCATTCCAGATATTTGGATTATGTGGTACTTGTTCCATGACATAGTAATTTATTTTTACCTAGTAGTTTAGGATTTTATTCAAATAGTTGCATAAATTTTCCTAATATACTTCTGATAGAATCTGGCTATAACACCAAGCCTTACTACTGCATATACTCACCATTTCTAAAATTACTTTTCCAGATATATATCATATATATATTTGGGGGGGGGGAGTGTCAATTGTTCTTATATAGACCTATCTCTGGCGCCTTTTAAAGAAGTCTTGTTAAGAAAATGAACTGCTTGGCCAGGTATATAAATATCAATAAATCTAAGCAGATTAACATTTGTCTTAGTTTGACCCCTTAGGGGTCCCTTCATATATAAATTGAATAAATCAGAAGAGATAAAGTTTGAGATCCCTTTCGGCTTCAATTTCTCACCTCCGACTGAAGAACAATGTGTAAAAATTAAACATGTTCCAGGCACCTTCCCTCAGCATACCCCTGAAGGTAATAAAACCTCCACTTTACAAATGAGAAAAGTAGATGCAGAGTAACTTGCCCAAGGCCGTAATAAGAAAAAAAGAGGCAGTTTACAAAAAAGGTCTTCTGATTTCCAAAATGCCAGAGACCCAAGCCCAGAGAAAATTCATATTAAAAATCTTCAGCTGCCCTCGTATAAACCAGATCAAAGGAAAAGTTTTTAAAGAAAACATCAAAAGACAATTTATCTAGTTACTAACCTAAGAATTTCACCAATAAGAACCCCAAACCTATGTTGTAGTACATGCTTCTTGCTCCATAAAAATGTTTAAAAATAAAAAGCAAGGGGAAGGGGGAAGGGAAGTTAAAATGAAAAAATACATTCAGTCCTTTATTTTGCTTTTACATCTAGAGTGATCAACGATAATAGCTAAAATAAATTCTCTGAATCTCTGGCTTATCCCTCCTCCAGCAGTATATTTATTCTTCGTAGTCATTCAATTGCGTTTATGTACACCGTGTGGATGATATTTCAGTTAACAAAACCTTCCAGCCAGGATGCATGAGGTTTGGATCTAATTTTGACTTTCCACTGTAGCAAGTCCTCATGAACCTTGGTACTCTCATCTGTAAACGCTAATATAAATATAATCATACTTCCTCCTTATATATTTTAAGTTTGGCCTAAAGGTTTTTCATCAGACTATAACCTGCTCTTGTATTTACCACAGACTTTGGCCAATCACAGGCAGCCAAGTGTTCTAACATGTTCTAACAAGGCACTCTTGTATTTACCACAGACTTTGGCCAATCACAGGCAGCCAAGTGTTCTAACATGTTCTAACAAGGCAAATGCTACACTGTAATCAATCCAGCTATTTCTTTACCTCACTTCTATTTTCCACACACCACTTTCCTTTTCCTGTCTATAATTGTTATCTGGCCATGTAGCAGCTACAGAGTTTTGAACCCATTCTGGTTTTGAGGGCTGCCCAATTTATGAATCCTTCTTTGCTCCATTAAATTCTGTTAAATTTAATTGGTCTAAAGTTTTTCTTTGAAAATAAACTAACAGATATGCATACATTTTAAAAGCATTCTCATAACCAGGCAATATTTTATATCTCACTTAATACTTACAATAATGTTTAGGGAACATTTATTATTAATATTACTTATGTTTTTGCCAAAGAAGAAATAGGCCCTGGTTAGGTAATTTTTTCAAAGCCATATACATAGTCAGGAAAAATGGTAATTTGGATCCAATTCTTTTATTTGAGGTGCTTCCCACATTGTCATAACCCACAGCTGACCAAGTAGAATAGCTAATAATAACTTGTTCAGAAGCTCGAGAGCAAGATGGCTGACTAGAGGTGCCAGGCAGTCATCACCTGCACAAGAAAGGAACAGGCAACAAGTAAACAGTTAAGATTCAACTGGAGCATCAAAGGGAAAGCTTTGGAGTTTAGCAGGGGAGATGCACCTATGGAGATTAGACGTCCAGGAGGGCACTGTGAAAACACCTGGACTCTGCAGCCCCATTCCCTTGCCCGGATCAGATCAGCCTAGAGCCAGAAGGGACTTCCAGTTCCCACCCGCCCCCATTGCCAGTGCAAACACCTACAGTCCTACTACTGAAGAATCCCAGATCTCCCAGTTTGGAGAGCTGCTGGGAATTCATGAAGCTGCATTGCCCTGAATTAGGAGCACAACATGTGCACTCCCCATCCCCCATCCACCCTCTGTGAAGCAATCTGGTTTAGCAAAGCCTGGTTTTGAGACCAGAGCCCCTCCCTCTAGTATGCCCCACTCTGGGGGCCATGCACCTCTCCAGAACTAAGGCTCCATCTTCATTCCACCAAGCCCACCCCAGTGGCTGACCACCACAACCCCAACAGCATGGAGGTTGGTGCCAGAATCAGCTGTAACACCAAAGGTCAAAATATTTAGCAATTAGGGCAGCTAATAAACAATAATAAACACCTTCATTACACCTACTATGTATCAGGTGTCTTCTAAATGCCTTACATGTATTAAACAAGTTAGTCTCCATACAATCCCTTGAAATAAATACATTACCATCCCTGCTTTAAAGATGAGGAAAACTGAGTCAAAGAAAAACTAACTATCTCAAGGTCACAGGTGTGAAGAGTGGTGGTGCTATGATCTGAACCCAGCCAGTTGGCTCCAGAGTACTTAATGTATTCTTAATGAATACTCAGTCAGAATGCCCTGTCACCATTGCCGGGGTGTCAGGAAGCTGAGTCAAGATCTTAGAGGGCCTTGCAGGCCCAGGTGCTAACTCTAATTATTTAATTAATTGATGGTGTACAGGTCCATGGGACCTAGGGAAATAGTAGGACAGGTAGAGAAGTTTAGAGAGAAGGAACCATTAAAAGTTTCTTGTTAGCTGCTGATTATCAATCAGTTAGAAATACTTCACCATTTATTAAGTAGCAAGCAATACAGTTCTCCCTGGTTGCCCCATTATGTTGATTAGCTATGCCTGATACATAGTAAGTAATAAACAGATGTTAGCCATGGTTTTATTTTAACACCCAGACACTATGAATTATAGTGATCTTTGTTGGGAAGACATCCATTTCTAGTTTACTTATGGGCCTTTGACCAGCCTAGCGATGGCTCTCATTGGGTCCAGCTCTAATCCCTTATCTGAGCGTCTCTAGATTCTGAACACAATAAAACTAAGAGAATCTCTCAGAGTGATGAGGACATGTCAAGCAGTCTGAGGATTCTCAGAGGGGGCAGTGTGACTGAAATACTCTTGCTTGGATTCTACAGTATGCTATTATGAAACAGGTGGACCATCCCATAAATAGAATCTCCCGATAGCCAGAAAAACTAAGCCAAGCTTAAACAGAAGAGGGAACATTTGAGCTAAAGGAAGAGAGGGTGTGAGTTAAACTAAACTGGAAGACCCATGAGCACAGAAGTAGTGTAACTGTGATCACATGGCACAAATATACAAATCTAACTCATGCTTAATTTAGGCAATCTCAAAATTCTACTACAAAAGACTGATTCTAATTTCTTTTGACATTTCCACCAGAGCAGCTTCTCTCCTGCTTCAGCCTCCTGAGTAGCTGGGACTACAGGTGCATGCCACTATGTCTGGCATGAGCAGCTTTTCTCAATTCAGAAATGTGTCTGCTATCATTCTATCAGATGGCTCCTTTGTCTCATCCACAGGAATGGCCATAAAGAATGTCTCACATTGGGGTGGCGCTTATGGCTCAAAGGAGTAGGGTGCTGGCCCCATATGCCGGAGGTGGTGGGTTCAAACCCAGCCCTGGCCAAAAACTGCAAAAAAAAAAAAAAAAAGAGAGAGAGAGAGAAAATGTCTCATATTATGTGGGAATAGGTAGGCTAATAGATAGAACCCACAGGCCTTTCAAAAGCCAGGTTAAAGCCCTCAGATGGGCCACCCCTGTACTTCTAATTGAGAAGATAGGAGTCTGAAAGTGCCCTGTCAGGCCAACATCCCTGCATGGGGAAATAAGCCATGCAGGAGAACTGAGGTCATCAGCTAATAGCTTATGTTACAGAAGCTGAGAAGTCTGCCTCAACAGATGAGACTTCTCTTTCCCTCTCTCTTCTGCTTGCACTGTTACCTGGCCACTTCAGATGTTCCATTACCCTATGTCCCTGCTTACCCTTTACCCAACCTTCCTAGGAGCTGTAATATCCTCTCTCTCATTCTTAACCTTGTCTGGTGACTAATGACTGCTATACATTCTTGCATGTATACTCTGTTATGTATCCAATAAAGATTCTGGGAAACAGGACAGGTGCTGCATTGTTTTCATGCTGCTACCAGGCACATGAAACAGTGTATGCCCTTAAAGGCTTCTGGGTTTATGGATTAAGTGTGGTGTAAGTTTCATGATTTCCTCAGTGCCATCTCCCTTGCTGACCACTGTCCCAGGCTGGGGTCCACGCGACACCAAACAATATTATAAGACATATTAATAATTCATGTTTTTCTCATCATGGTATTTCTTTTGAAATTATGTTTCTATGGCTTCATATAAGCTTATCATTTTGCATTTCAACTCAATAGCTCAGTCAAATTAACTGAAACAGACTTAACCTAAAGGAATTCTGCCAAGCATTACATTTAGACCCTAATTTGACCTAATAAGTTTCTTTCCAATATAGAAATCAGTGTTATTTAGATTCTAAATATCACTGATTTTATTTATTTACTTTTAATTTTCTCTAACAGTTACCTTTTTCATGTCAATCCTTTACAAACCTTTATTTTGACCCCTGCATAACAGCTATAGTCTGAGATATAATTGTTAATGCATTCAGCAAGCACTCTTCTTTTGTGAATGATAGAAGCACATTAAAATAAAAGCAAGTAAAAGAAAATTTCACCAAGTTTTAACTTCTATTAGAAATAGTGGGACAAAAAAGGGTCAATGATTATCCGATTGAAAAGAATATCATTATTTCTCAGCCTTTTGGGTAGAATCAAGAGTAAAAGAATATGTCAGAGAAAAGAACATGCCTTCAGTTTTCTTAAAGTGTGTTCTTCAAAGAAAAGGGAGGAACATGTACCTAAAATATTTACAGAAGAGATACTTTAAGAACACATCACATGCAGGTTTCCTGCTTACCCTGGGTGCTGATTAAGGAGCCACTCCAGATACTCACAGACCCATGCAGGCTGTGTGTCCTCTGACTTCACGCAGTGTCTCCTATCGACTTCTTTGTTATCTTCAATATTTCTCCCTCTGATGAGAATTTATTCCTCCTACCTATGATTTTGTATTCTTTGACCAACAACTCCACAGTCCTTATTTAACTGTTCTCTGCATCCAGTGTTACCTTTTTTCTACCCATCTTTTGTACTATTGCCATGTTATTTCTCTAAATCAAAATTTTTGCTTTGTTATTTCTTTGCTGAAAATATCTCCACAATTCTCTATTGCCTTTAAGAAACATCCAAATTAGTATTCTCTGAGGCCTTCCATAATCCAGCCTCACCAATCTCCCCAGCCTTCAGAACTGGCCATTTTCACACATGAATGCAACCTCCCCCTATACAAAACTAGTTTCATCATTCCTCAGGCCCACATTATGTCCTTCTTGCCTAGACTCCTATTGATTACTTAGCCCTACCATGTGTGTTGCAATGGGGGCGGGATCCCCAACATAGTGGACTGAGAATTCCCCTAGTGGGGACTTTCCCTACAGGCCAGGGTCAGGAGACCATGAGAGGAGAGATGCAAGAAATTCACATGCAGAGTTTCAGCTGAGACCCAGAGAGACAGACACCATATCAGCCAGTAGTGAGGCAGAACTAAAATCTCAAGAGCCTTTTATTAGGATTTAGGGGCATGTACATATAAAGTAAAGAAGTGAGACGTTAACTGTCTCATGACTCAATTAAACAGGTGGTCTTTTGATCAAGGAAAAAGCCTATTGAAATGAAGGATAGTAAAGTATTAAATCACAGTTTAACAATTCCATCATAAGGCCTTAATGAGGAATGGTTACCGCCCACAGGCTAAATAGTCATGGCTCAAGGGTAATTGTCAACTGCCTTCTAACTCTACTGATATCCTGTCTCGGCTAAGCTGCTGATTTCTATCTAGACCTTTCTCAAACTAGTTTCTTAGCTAATGTGCTGAATGTTGCAATCTCCCTTGCCACCATAGGCATGCAGAGCAGCAGAGGGCTGAGGCCCAGTCCAATGTGCAAGAGTCCTCGGGAATGTCAGCCTATACTATGCTTCTACCTACAGCAGTGTCCAATGCCTCACATTGGAAGAGTAAGGATTGCCTTAGGCCACACATTAAATATACAAACACAAAAGCTGATTATCAATAAAAGGTCCATGCCTACTAATAAATTCCTCACAAAATCAGCAAGCAGCCTGTGGGGCTGCATGTTGGACATACCTGATATCCTCTCCTGATAAGGTAATTATCTACTTTTCTGGCCATGACTAAAAGTTAACTCCCTGGATGGGTCGATGTAGTCACTCTATTCAAAGATGGTTAATGTTCTTAGTATGAAGGAAAGGAGATTGCAGAAAGTGATCGCTAGATCTCCTTTCTTTTTTAACTTTCTTATTTTATTTAATTGACAGACATTGTATATACTTATAGTGTACAATATGAATTTTTATATATATACATTGTAGAATGGCTAAGTCAAGCTATTTAGCATATGTATTACCTCACACACTTTTTTTTTTTGGTGGTGAGAATACTTAAAATTTATACTCTTAGTAATTTTCAAATATACAATATATTGTTAATAATAGCAGCCACCATGCTGTACATTAGATCTCTTGAACTTATTCTTCTCATTTAACTGAAATTCTTTATTCTTTGACCAAATCTCTTCAATTTCCACCATCCCCCAGCCTCTGGTAATCATCTTTCAATACTCTGCTTGTACATGGAGTACAACTTCTCTAAATTCCACATATAAATGAAGCCATGCAATATTTGTCTTTCTGTTCCTGGCTCATTTCACTTAACATAATGTTCTATAGCTTCATTTACTGTTATAACAAATGACAGGATTAAGGGATGAGGCAGGATGCCTGAGTATAAGCAGCAGGTGTGTACTTCTTCTCCAGAACAAGGACATCTATCAAAAACCCATGTTTGAAAAAGCTCATCAGAGGGGAAATATTGAAGATAAAGAGAGGCAACAGAAGACTTTGAAGGTGAAGCTAGTGAGCAGACTGTCCACATGGGTCTGCTGAATACCTTGTGTGGCCCCTTAACTTGGAACCCGGGGAAGGGTAAGAAAGAAACCTTTGGTGCCCCACACTGCCACCTAGAACCTTTGCAGTTTTGGTTAAAAGGAGATCCTTGAAACCCATGGACCTCGAGAGTGCTGTAGAGAGCTCATGTGAAGATTTTATAGGCACTGGTGCCCAGAACAAACTAAGGATACCTCCTGCAATGTTCTGGACCCTGCCCTGAATTCGGGGAGACAGACAAGAACCCAGGATGTCTCTTTCACCCCAGGGTTGAGTTTCACCACTACAGCTGTGGACTGGGGCAGACCTAAGGGGTGTTCGGACCAGAGCGCCATACTTGCCAGCCTTTTCCATAGCTACCCACCTGGCTACTTTCATGGAGAGCAGTGTGGTGCTTCACCACACCCTGCCCCTGACTGGACTGCAGCCAACCTCCAAGTGCTGGGTTGAACCTTCCCTAGGCAGGCTGGGACTGGCCTGCTTCTCTTGGTCAGGGTTAGCACTTGGGCTCAGGGATCTGGGAATGGCATGGGACAATGCCCATACTTCCAGAACTCTGTCAGAGCATTCAGGGGCCTGAAGGGGAGATTTGTGGAGTTATCTTGGGCAGAGAAGGAGGCCCACATGGACAAAACTGAGAGTGTGGTGTGTGCTGCAGTGCTCACACAAAATACCCCACTTCCCTCAGAAACAGCAGCCAAACTTTTGGTCCTGACTGGGGAGACTATCGATCTAGTACAGCTGGGCTGCCTGAATGCAATTGCCTTTTGGCTGGCCTGGATGATTCGGCCAGCTGCTATTGGCCAGAAGCTACAGAGAAATCCATCAATTCAGGGGAGGGGAACAACCTGAACCCTACTTCCACCTGCTGAACTGTGGATTCTGTACTGCCCTCTTCCATAAGCAGGTTCTTGGGAATGTTGGCAGTATCTCCACCCCTCCTCTAGGCTGACCCAACAGCCTGGTAACTGACCTTTGACTCCCATTGGGATAGTGCTTATATGAAACTGTAGGGATCCTAGACACAGACTTGTTCAACCCAGCCCCACCATATCCTCTCAAAACAGCCTTGGTGTTGGCAAATCACAAGAGAAGTCTCCCTGGGAGCACCACTCATTGCCTGGGATGTCAGTGCTTCTTTTGATCGACAGGGCAAGGCATAGGGCCAACAGACAACACCATATCTAGGTCTCTCTTGCCAATACCACCTGCCAGAACCACCTGCTAGCCGTACCAGAGATCAACTTGTATAGCCCATTTCATCGTTTGCTTATTCAATTTTACAGAGCTTATCTAACTCTTACCCACAAGTGCCACCTACAGGCCTCAAGACAAAACTGAGCATCTAGATATAATTCTACTGTCTAAAGAAAGAGATAAGATTCCAGAGACTTCCATTTCTCTTTCTCTGCAGGAGGCAAGGAATACGCCCACATATAGTACATCATCACTATAGCTTACAAATAACTAACATTTGAGAAGACCCCATGCTAAGGCCATTACTAAGGAATTTATTCAGAGCCTTGGCCATCTGAAGGTACCCATAAGCAAACCCAAATGTCCTTACCTAACATACACTACAGTCACACCCTTAAGAGGGAAAGAAAAAAGTCCTTTTATTTTGGTGGTGAGAACACTTAAAATCTACTCTCTTAATAATTTTCAAATATACAGCATATTGTTATTAATAGTAGCCACCAAGCTGCATGTTAGATTTGACTTTATTTTTTGCTAAAAAAAAAAATTGAAGTCAAAAATGAGAAATGGCCAGGTACAGTGGTTCACACCTGTAATTCTAGCACTCTGGAAAATTGAGATAGGAGGATTGCTTGAGCTTAGGAGTTCAAGACTACCCTGAGCAAGAAAGATACCCATCTTTACTAAAAGTAGAAAAAATAGCAGGCATTGTGGCAGTGCCTATTATAATCCCAGCTACTTTGGAAGCTGAGGCAAGAAGATCACTCAAACCCAGGAGTTTACGGTTGCTGTGAGCTATGATGCCAAGGTGACAGAGTGAGTCTCTGTCTCCAAGGGACAAAAAAGAAAATAGAGAAATTATAGCTTCTTCAGATGATAAGGAACTTGTGCAAAAACCCTGGCAGTATCACAAAACAGAATGTGAAAACCAAAAACAGAATGTAATGACATTCCCAAAGGATTACATGTGGTCTCCAACAATGGATTCCAACAAAAAGAAGATTTTTGAAATATCAGGTAATGAATTAAAAATGTAGATCACAAATAAGCTTAATGAGATCTAAGAGAAAGATGAAAACCAAAACAAAGAAATAAAAAGAAAATTTTCAGGACATGAATGAAAAATTCACTCAAGAAACAGATCTTGGTCAGGCATGAGTACTCCTAGCATTTTGAGAAGCTGAGGTAGGAATATTGCTTGAGCTCAGGAGTTCAAGACCACCCTGGGCAACAGCAAGACCTCATGTCTACTAAACA
This sequence comes from Nycticebus coucang, assembly GCF_027406575.1. Taxonomy (NCBI): domain Eukaryota; kingdom Metazoa; phylum Chordata; class Mammalia; order Primates; family Lorisidae; genus Nycticebus; species Nycticebus coucang. The sequence goes on along the minus strand of NC_069788.1, from coordinate 20,384,121 downwards.
TAGAAAAATTAGGTGGGCGTTGTGGCACATGCCTGTAGTCTCAGCTACTCAGAAGGCTGAGGCAAGAGGATAACTTAAGCCCATGAGTTTGAGGTTGCATTGAGCTATGAAGACACCAAGAAACTCTGTCCAGGGTGACAGAGCAAGACTGTCTCTAAAAAAGAAGATTAAAAAATAATAATAATAACAGAACTTCTGGGAATGAAAACTCATTTTGGGAATCATAAAATCCAGTGAAAAGTTATAACTACAGATTAGACCAAACAGAAGAAAGAATTTCAAAGCTTGAAGATAAGTTTTGAATTTACCCAGTCAGTCCAAAAAAAAAAAAAAAAAGAATTAAAATAAATGAGTAAATTATGTTAGGGTATAAAATGCCAAACATAAGAATTATAGGTATCCTTTAGGGAGATTAAGAAAAACAGAAAGTCAGGGAAAAACTATTTGAGGGAATAATAGAAGAAAATTTTCCTGGATCTTGCTAGAGATATAGACATCCAGATTCAAGACTGTCATCAAACTTATAGAAGATTCATTGCAAATAAGACATCATCAAGGCACATAGTTATCAGTCTGGCCAAAGTCAGAATGAGAAAATTCCACAATCTGTTAGATAAAAGCATCAAATAACTTACAAAGGAAAGCCCGTCAGATCAAGTCTTCGCTGCAGAAACTTATGAGCCAGAAGGGATTAAGGTCCTATCTTTAATCTTCTTAAACAGGTAACTGTCAGCCAAGAATTTTGTCTAGTGGGAAACTAAATTTCATGAATAAAGGAGAAACAAATATTTTTTTCTAGACAAGCAAATACTAAGAGAGTTTGTAACTGTTAGATTACTGCTACAAGAAATGCTCAAAGGAGTTTGAAACTTTGAAATGAAAAGTTGACACCAGTATAAAAAATTCTGTATTAAAAAAAAAGAAAGAAATGAAAACAAAATAATACAATGGAGAATGCAAAGTAACTAACTATTGTAACAACCACCATATTTACTGGTACAGAATCTCACATGTCATTGTTACCATTGAATATAAGCTGTCTAAATGTCCCTACTTAATAGATGGTTGGTGGAATGGATTTAAAAAACATAAACCAGATGGTCTCAGCACCCATAGCTCAATGGTTAGGACACCGGTCACATACACCAGGGCTGGTGGATTTGAATCCAGCCTAGGCCTGCTAAACAACTACAAAATGACAACTACAAAATGACAACTACAAAAATAACCAAAAAAAATAGCCAGGTGTTGTGGCAGTGCCTATAGTCCCAGCTACTTGGGAGGCTGAGGAAAGAGAATCACTTAAGGCCAAAAATTTGAGGTTGCTGTGAGCTGTGATGCCACAGCACTCTGCCAAGGGTAAGATAGGAAGACTGTCTCAAAAAAAAAAGCCAAGTATCTGTTACCTTCAAGTAACCCACTTAAATTACAAAGATTCGCATAGACCCAAAATTAAGAGGTGGAAAGTAAATGAAAACTAAAAGTGATCAGGAGTGGCTCTTTTTATATCAGATAAAATAAGCTTTAAATTATCAATGGTTTAAAAAAAAAGAGCATTCTATAATGATAAAGGTATCGATTCAATAAGAAGGTAAAACAGTCCTAAATATCTGTGTATCTAACATTGGAGCTTCCAGATTTATAGACAAATACTACTGGACATCACAGCAGAAATAAATAGCAAAACATTATTTGTGGGAGATTTCAGCAATCCACTGATGGAACTAGATAGATCATGAAGGCAAAAAATCAACAAAGAAACACTGGACTTAAATGGGACTCTAGAATAAATGGACCTAACAGACTTTACAGAACATTCTACCTAAAGACCGCAGAATATATATTCTTCTCATTAGCACTTGAAATGTTTTCTAACATAGACCATACATTAGACCATAAAATAGATCAAAAATTTTTTAAAAACTGAAATCATATGAAGCTCCTTCTCAGATCACAGTGGTATAAAATTAGAAATCAGTTACAAGAGGAATTCCTAAGACTATGCAGTTACTTAGAAATTAACCTGCTGCTAGATGATCCTTAGGTCAATGATGACTCTAAGATAGAAATTTAGAAATTCTTTAAAATATATGACAATAATGACACAAGCTGCCAAAATCACTGGGATACAGTAAAAACAGTGTTAAGAGGGAAATATACAGCATTCAATTCCTACATCAAAAATATCACAAATTAACAATCTAATATCACACCTCAAGGATCTAGAAAAACGAGAACAAACCAAATCGAAAACTAGTAGGAAGATAAGAAATAACAAAGGTCAGAGCAGAACTAAATAAAAATTTTTAAAAAGGATCTAGAAAAGAAAAAGATGGTTCTTTGAAAAGATAAACTAAATTGGTAGACTGCTTAGATTAACCAAGAAAAGGAGAGGGAAGCGTCAAATAAGCACAATCAGAAATGAAAAAGGAGGCCGAGCTTGGGGGCTCACACCTGTAATCCTAGCACTCTGGGAAGCCAAGGTGGGTGGATCACCTGAGCTCACAGTTTCAAGACCAGCCTGAGCCAAAGCATGACCTCATCTCTAAAACTAGCCAGGCATTGTGGTGGGCACCTGTAGTCCCAGCTACTCAGGAGGCTAAGGCAAGAGAATTGCTTGAGCCCAAGAGTTTGAGGTTGCTGTGAGCTATGATGCCATGGCACTCTACCAAGGGCAACAAAGTGAGACTCTATCTCGGAAGGAAGGAAGGAAGGAAGGAAGGAAGGAAGGAAGGAAGGAAGGAAGGAAGGGAGGGAGGGAGGGAGGGAGGGAGGGAGGGAGGGAGGGAAGGAGAGACATTACAATTGATCTCACAGAAATACAAAGGATTATCTGAGACTACTATAAATACCTCTATGCACACAACCTAATAAATTCAGAGGAAATAGATAAATTTCTGGAAACTTACAACTCCTCAAGCCTAAATCAGGATGAAACAGAAACACTGAACAGATCAGTAACATATAGTAAGATTTAATCAGCAATAAAAAAAATCTCCCAAGCCCAAGACAAGTAGGATTTACAGCCAAATTCTATCAGACACTCAAAAAAAAAAAAAAAAAACTGATACCATTTCTACCACAAGTGTTCCAGAAGAACAAGAGAGAATCCTCCTTAACTCATTTTATGAGGTCAGTATCACCTTGGTACCAAAGGCAGGAAAAGATACACCAATATCCTTGATGAACATAGAAACAAAAATCCTCAAGAAAATATTGGCAAACAGAATCCAACACCACATCAAAATATAATTTATCAGAATCAGGTTTTATACCAGGTATGCAAGAATGGTTCTGCATACACAGGTTAATGAAAGTGATTTACAACAGTAACAGAATTTAAAACAAAAACCATGTAATCATTTCAATAGGTTACAAAAAATAAAATCCAGAATCATTTCAAGATAAAAAAAAAAAAAACTCTCAACAAACTAGGCACAGAAAGAACATAGTTTGAATTAATAAAAGCCATATACGGAAAATCCACAGATAACATCATACTGAATGGAGAAAATTGAAAGCATTCCCCTGTGAAATGGAATGAGACAAGGGTGCCCACTTTGGCCACCACTATTCAACATACTACTAGAGGTGCCAGCCATAGCAGTCAGAAAAGAGAAAGAAATAAGAGCATCCAAATTAGAAAAAATAAGTAAAATTATCTCTATTTGCCAACAATAGGCTCTGATACCTAGGAAACCCTATAAAGAGTCCTAAAATTTATAAATGAATTCAGTAAAGTCTCAGAAGACAAAATCAAGGTACACAAATATATAACACTGCCATACACCAATAGTGACCAAGCTGAGAATCACATCAATTACTCAGTTTTGGGTGGCGCCTGTGGCTCAAAAGAGTAGGGTGCTGGCCCCATATGCTGAAGGTGGAGGGTTCAAACCCAGCCCCAGCCAAAAACTGCAAAAAAAAAAAAAAAAGGAACGCAATCTCAGGGCGGCACATGTGGCTTGGTGGGTAGGGCACCTGTCCCATATACCAAGGGTGGCAGGTTCAAACCCAGCCCTGGCCAAACTGCAACCAAAAAATAGCCGGGCATTGTGGAAAGAGAATCATCTCAGCCCAAGAGCTGGAGGTCGCTTTGAGCTGTGACGCCACAGCATTCTACTGAGGGCGACAAAGTGACTCTGCCTCTTAAAAAAAAAAAAAAAAAAAACTCAATCTCATTTTTAATAGCTACCCCCCCAAAAAAAATCTAGGATTATGCCTAACCAAACAGATGAACAATTTCTACAAAGAGAACTACAAAACACTAGTGAGGGGAAGCACGTGTGGAAAAACACCTCAGGCTCGTGAATCAGAAGAATCAATACCGTAAAAATGTCTATCCTACCCAAAGCAATCTACAGATACAATTCAATTTCAACGAAAATACCAATGTCATTCTTCATGGATTAGAAAAAACTATACTAAAATTCGTATGTAACCAAGAATATTCAAAGCAATTCTAAGCAAAAAGAACAGATCTGGAGGCATCACATTACCTAACTTCAAATTGCACCATGAGGCAATGGTAACCAAAGCACCTGATACTGGTATAAAGGTAGACACATAGACCAGTGACATAGAATAGAGAGCTCAGAAATAAATCCAAATACCTATAACCAACTTATCCCTGACAAAGCAGACAAAACATACACTGAGGAAACAACACACTATTCAATAAATGGTGCTGAGAAAATTGGATGGCCATATGCAGAAGAATGAAACAAGATTCCTATCTCTCTTCATATGTAAATAACTAACTTGAGATGGATCAAAGACATAAATGTAAGACCTGAAACAATAGAAGTCCTATAAGAAAACTTAGGAACAACTGCACTGGAAATTGGCCTAGGAAAACAAACAAACAAACAAATAAACAAACCATGGTGAAGATTCCAAAAGCAAATGCAATACAAACAGAAATAAATAAATGGAACTTAATTAAACTAAAAAGCTTCTGCACAGTAAAAGGAACAATCAAGAGATTAAATAGACTAGCTCCTGAATGGGAAAAAAGTACGTACAAATTATACATCCAACAAAGGACTAATATCCAGAATATAAAAGGAACTGAAACCAATCAACAAGAAAAATGCCAAATAACCCCATTAAAAAGCAGTCAAATGACATGGACAGACATTTCTCAAAAGAGGATGTGAAACACATGCAACATGCTCAACATCACTAATCATCAGAAAAATGCAAATTAAAACCACGAGGAAATACCAACCCTACCTTAGTCACAATAACCACTATTATAAAGTCAATATCTACACAACATAGATATTGGTGTAGATGGGGTGAAGAGGGAATGCTTATACATTGTTGGTGGGAATGTAAATCAGTACAACGTCTATGGAAAATAGTATGGAGATTTCTCAAAGAACTGAAGGTAGATCTACCATTCAATCTGGTAACTTCACTACCAGGAATCTAACCCCCAAAAGAAGTCATCGTATTAAAAGGATACCTATACTCATGTTTATCACAGCACAATTTATAATTCCAAAATATGGAACTAACTTAAGTGCCCATCAGCTGATGAGGGGATTAAAAAATACATTCTATATGAATACCATGGAATACTATTTGTCATAAAAATGAATGCAATGATGTCTTTTGCAGCCACCTGAATGGAACTGGAGGCCATTATCCTAAGGGAAGTAACTTAGGCATGGAAAACGAAATATGACATGTTCTCTCTTACAAGTGAGAGTTAATTATTACTTAATTAAATCCATAATTAATACAGAATGCATTAATTGACCCTGGAGACTCAGAAGGGAAAGGGTGAGAGGGGGTGAGGGATGAAAAACTACCACCCAGTATAATAACCACGATGCAGATGATGGGTACACTAAAACCCAGATACCACCACTATACAATTAATCTAGGTAACTAAAAATCACTTATACTCATAAATCTATTGAAATCTTTAAAAATTACCCTGAATGAATCTGATGTTAACCAGCTTTTTTCCTATTCTATTTTCTTGTCCCTACCTTACAAACTCCTTCATTCTGCTATTGACCAAGGAGCACTCTCATTCTATTTTGTAGCATTAGAGACTGCCCTGATTCATGAACTGTGAATAAAAGCCAATTTCATCTCTAAAAAAAACTTGATTTCCTTCCAAAAGGTGGAATACTATTTCTTTGTGTATATATATCACATTTTCTTTATCCATTCATCTGTTACCAGACACTTACGTTGATTCTATACGTTAGCTATTGTGAATAATGCTGCAATAATAATAATAAACACAGAAGTGTAGACACCTCTTCAATATGCTCATCTCATGCCCTTTAGATATATAGTCAGCGGCAAGATTGCCAGATTATATGGTACTTCTATTTTTAACAGATGGTTAATGTTTTTAAGTACCCAGGGAAAACAAAGCCTTTATTAAACTTCATGGCCCATTCAAATAACTCCTAATCTTTGTTGTTTTCATTACAATTAGTAAACTGTATAATCTTCCTTTAGAGCTCTTACTTTTTTTAAAAATAATCCTCATTATAATTAAAATGGCTTTTTTTCATCTACATCAGCAGTTCTCAACCTGTGGGTCGCAACCCCTTTGGGGGTTGAATGACCCTTTCACAGGGGTCACCTAATACATCCTGCATATCAGATATTTACATTACGATTAGTAACAGTAGCAAAATTACAGTTACGAAGTAGCAATAAAAATAATTTTATGGTTGGGGGTCACCACAACATGAGAAACTGTGTTAAAGGGTTATGGCATTAGGAAGGTTGAGAACCACTGATCTACACAGATTTTACTCCAAGCCAAAAGGCACTTATTATTTTAACCCAGGAGTTATGATCCCTTAAGTGCCATGCATATATTTAGGCAGCCTTTGGACAATTAAGAAACACTACAGCTAGGTCAGGATCCCATAAACCAAGGAACTACTTGGAGCCCAGTGTTTGCTCAGGCAATCCAGGATACAGAGCACATTGATCTGAACTAGGATAACTGCTATGGAAATGGGGCTGGGGGAAATCGGCAAACTGCAGAAAACTTGGAAGATAAGCCATTTTAGTGATTAATGGGCTATAGAAAGTGACAGAGACAGAAAAGTCAAAGATGACAGGTTTCTAACTAGGACACCCAAAAGACAAGAGACTTGAGAGGGAAAATACCGGATTTTGCTCGGGGAATGTGGAACCTAAGGAGGCTGTGTCACCTGAAGGTGCACAGCAAGCACTGACCAAAGAACAGAACACATAATGGAAGGAAGAAAACCTAGCCTGGATAGTGGTTGGACTCACTGAGGGAAAGAGTAGATTAAGAAAATAAGAGGGCTAGCACAGAACTGAGAAACAGCCACAGTTAGTGAATAAACACAGAAATCCAAGACAGACTTCAGAGAAGAAATGACCAAAAGGTGGAAAGAAAAGCTGGGACCGATCTGTCTCACCAACATCAAGAAATGAAAGCCTCACTGTAAAAGGAAGTACCAGAGGATCACGCTGCTGATATGATAAACGAGGCTTGTCCAATGCCATCAACACATGAATGAATTAATAAACTGTGGTATCTGCATACCACAGAACGCTATTCAGCCATAAAGAAGATGGGGACTTGGGGGCGGCTCCTATGGCTCAAAGGAGTAGGGCGCTGGCCCCATATGCTGGAGGTGGTGGGTTCAAACCCAGCCCCAGCCACAGACTGGAAAGAAAGAAAGAGAGAAAGAAAGAAAAAGAAAAAAAGAAAGAATTAGTATTTTTCTAGATGGATTTGGAGAACATCTCCTAAGTAAAGCATTTGAGGAACGGAAAAGCAACCATCCCACATACTCAATACTATTTTGAAACTAGCAGATCAACAACTACAGGCCCACGTGAGAGAAAAACACAATTCAATTCCAGAAAGGGGGTGGGGTTCACTAAATTCCCACCTACTGGGTACGATGTAGGGGTTTATGGCACTCTACCTGGGTGAAGAACTCAACTGCAACTCGGACATTACCTTACACATGCAAACAAAGTAACTTAATTGTATGGACACTCAAATTAATCTGAAAAAAAAAAAGACTCATCCAATGCATTTTGGGACCATGTCACTGGAGACCTTGTTAAGAACAGTTCCAGGGGAAGCATGCGAGCAGGAGCTACGTGCAGTGAGTTGAAGAGGCCTGAAAGGTGCTGAGCCCAGGGGCCACCACAGTAAGCACTCCAGAAATAGTATCAAGTGAAGGCTGGAAATAGCAAGTAAACATCTGAGGAGAAGAAGACAGAAAAGAGGCCACTGGAGGAGCACAAAGAGGTTCAAGCAAAGTTGATGCTGCTTTTAGGTAAGAAAGACTCACACACATTTCAATTCTTAGTGGAAGGAACCAGTAAAGATATTGATGAGAGGAGGTAAAGAATATGGTCCCTGAGAGAGCAGGAAGGATGAAAACTAGAGTTGAAATGAAGGGATTAACTTTAATACACTTGGATGCTCAAATAAAGGAAAGAGGCTAGACTGTCAGAAGGAGCAGGGCTGTGAAGTGCATGCCTGTGCCCCACCCAAATGGAAGCCAAACCCCTAGAAGGATGGTGTTAGGAGGCTGGGTTTGGGTAAGGTGATGAGATCGTGAGACTACAGCCCTCATGATGGAATTAGTGCTCTTATTAAAGCAAAGGGCAGGAGAGAACCTGTTTCCTCTCTCTCTGCAATGTCAGGATACAAGAAGACAGCCATCTGCAAGCCAGGAAGTGGGTCTCATTTAACACTGAGTCTGCCAGCAACTTGAATTTGGACTTAAAACCTTTAGAACTGTAAGAAATTAATGGCTGTCATTTAAGCCACTCAATCAAGACGAATTTGTGATAGCAGCCAAACTGAGATATGGAAAGAAGAGGAAAAATGAGGAGGAGGAAGAGGAGAATTAGGAGGAGGACAGGGAGAAGAGAATTGTCAACATTGAATGTTGCACTGAATGAGTGCCCAATGCACTCATACAAACTACAAATAAATAAATAAATAGATAAATACAAATAAAAGTTAACCTTTAGATAACCTTTAGATACAAAATCACATATATTGTTCTTTAGCGTTTAGCAAATTCTTATAAATATCAGCATGTATTAGCTATATTATAGAGAAGCATGAGAAGTAATATTTTTTCCATCTCTTAAAGCAGATAAGGCACGATATTGAGGATAAATATAGTGGAAAAAAGCCCTAAAGAAATTCATGGGGATTTCTTACAGTTCTAAAGGTTTTAAGTCCAAATTCAAGTTGCTGGCAGACTCAGTGTTAAATGAGACCCACTTCCTGGCTTGCAGATGGCTGTCTTCTTGTATCCTGACATTGCAGAGAGAGAGGAAGAGCCACAGGCGCTGTCCCTAACATAAATTCTTTAATAATTGTTTCTAGTAAAACGTAATGTGTCAACACTGAGACAAGACAGTTTGAAATATATAAAAAGTAGAAATCAACAAAAGCAGATACAGTACATTCATATCCCTTATTGACAAGTGACTCACATGAACCATTTTACTTTGTGTTTATATTCATTTATTCAACAAGTACTTCATGAATACCTAGGTTAAGTCAGTCATAGGTCTGGATGCTCTAGAAGAAAGGAAAATATATTACAGGCCACTCCATGGGTTGTAAATATAATGCCTGATAAAAAGGTGTATGCTCATGTATCATATAACTGAAGAAGTTACTTTCTTTAATAAAAGAAAGTAAAGAAAATTCAGAGACATTAAAAATAACCAAACTTGGCCGTGTGCAGTGGCTCACACCTATAATCCTAGTGCTCTGGGAGGCCAAGGCAGGTGGAGTGCCTGAGCTCAGAAGTTCAAGGCCAGCCTGAGCAAGAGTGAGACCCCATTTCTACTAAATAGAAGAATTAGCCAGGTGTTGTGGGCACCTGGAGTCCCAGCTACTCAGGAGTCTAAGGCAAGAGGATCTCTTGAGCCCAAGAATTTGAGGTTGATGTAAGTTATAGCTCCATGGCACTCTCTACTCCTGGGCAATGGAATGAGATTCTGTCTCAAAAACAAAACAAAACAAACAAACAACAACAACAAAAAAAAAACTTACAAAACTTACACTTTCTCTAGTCTTGGTAATTATGTTTGCTCTATTCCACATATTACTGAGAACCCTGGCAAAGCATTTTCCTTTTTAGTTGTTGGGCTACCAATATTTTGCCATAAATAAGCATCATTGAGAGCTTCTCTGAAAACTTGGAACACTTCTTTTTGGTCCAGTAAGTGATTCATTTCTTCAGCCCAACTGTTTCTGCAAAGTCTCTTTAGTGTTATACTAAAGAGTCCCTGAGACCATTAGGTAGAAGGATCAAGAAGATCAACATTTCCCAACAGTTAGGAAATGGTGGGGAGAGGAAACAGAATTTTCTGAGGGAGGCAGTGCCCACATATGCTAAAAAGTAGTCCTTTTGTGTGTGTGTGTAGAGACAGAGTCTCACTTTATTGCCCTCGGTAGAGTGCCATGGCATCACATAGCTCACAGCAACCTCCACTCCTGGGCTTAGGCGATTCTCTTGCCTCAGCCTTCCATGTAGCTGGAGTCCTTCATTTTTTTTTAAAGACAGAATCTGGATTTTGTTACACTTCATTCTGTGTTATACGTGTCATGATCCTGATTGTAAAACTTTGAAGGCACAAAAATTCATAAATTAAAATGTAGAATTTTTAGGGCAGTGCCTGTGGCTCAAAGGAGTAGGGTGCCGGTCCCATCTACCAGAGGTGGCAGGTTCAAACCCCGCCCCGGCCAGAAAACTACAAATAAATAAATAAATAGATAAATACAAATAAAAGTTAACCTTTAGATACTTTGATAAGTAAATTTTTCAGAAGGAGTTGTTTCTGAATGTAACTACAAATAATTATTGTACCAGTTCATAATCTAACATAAATTCTTTTATTTATATATATATATATATACTTTTTTTTTTTTTTTTTTGAGACAGAGTCTCAAGCTGTCAGAGTGCCATGGCATCACAGCTCACAACAACCTCAAACTCCTGGACTTAAGCAATTCTCTTGCCTCAGCCTCCCAAGTAGCTGGTACTACAGGCACCCGCCACAAAGCCAACTATTTTTGTTGCAATTGCCACTGCTGTTTTAGCTGGCCAGGGCCGGGTTCAAACCCACCACCCTCAGTATATGGGGCCAGTGCCCTGCCCACTGAGCCACAGGCGCCGTCCCTAACATAAATTCTTTAATAATTGTTTCTAGTAACATGTAATGTGTCCACTGAGACAAGACAGTTTGAAATATATAAAAAGTAGAAATCAACAAAAGCAGATGCAGTACATTCATATCCCTTATTGACAAGTGACTCACATGAACAATTTTACTTTGTGTTTACATTCATTTATTCAACAAGTACTTCATGAATACCTAGGTTAAGTCAGTCATAGGTCTGGATGCTCTAGAAGAAAGGAAAATATATTACAGGCCACTCCATGTATTGTAAATATAATGCCTGATAAAAAGGTGTATGCTCATGTATCATATAACTGAGGAAGTTGCTAGAACCGTTTTTCCAAAGTGACAACCAGGGCTCTGACAGATGCAGCAACTTGCCTCATTCACACCTAGAAAGTAGCAGAATCCAAATCTGTGTGTTTTGAAACCCTTCTTTCATTTCATCCTACTTATAAACTTTTTAGGTGACAAAATACTGAAATCTAAAGATGTTGCCCTCTAAAGAATATTAAATGCTCAGTCATTTTCTAGAAAAGGTATCATGAAAATTTTCTTTATAAAAATAAAGAAAAACTTCACAGTGCAAGTGAAAATTCAAGAGTCTATTTTATCTCTATTCTATGAGCCAAAATGGAGCACCAGAAGAAAAATCCAGATGAATTTCTGAGAGTTTTCAAAGAATCAAAATTTTACTTAATATAGTGCGTCCAAAATGAGATGGGCTATCTGGAAAAGTGTTGTTTCTCCTCCCCAAAATACATGTGTAAAGAGATTAGGTAGCCAAATGTCAGGGTCAACAGGGATAATTTCCAGTTCTACCACCAATTTTGCAATTTTTCAAGTCATACCACTTTTGCAATAAAATAATTGAGATCCAACTTGGAAGATCAGATGGGACGTTCACATCTGACTGAGAATTATAGAGTAATTATCATTACCAAGAGCCTCTGCGTGAAAGAAATGCCGGAATGTAAATGAATGAATGAATGAATGTAGCTGCTCTTGGTATGAGGAACTGTGGATCTCACTTCATTCCCAACATTGGCAAATAGGCAACAGGAGAACAAAGCCTACAAATAAAACCCACCTCTGGGGTTGAGGCAATATAAAATCTGCAATAAAAAATTGCATACGAGGCTCGGTGCCTGTAGTTCAGTAGCTAGGGCACCAGCCACATACACCGGAGCTGGCAGGTTCAATCCAGCCCAAGCCTGCCAAACAATGACAATTACAACCCAAGAATAGCTGGGTATTGTGGCAGGTGCCTGTAGTCCCAGCTACTTGGGAGGCTGAGGCAAAAGAATCGCTTAAGCCCAAGAGTTAGAGGTTGCTGTAAGCTATGACGGCACAGCCTCTACTGAGGGCAACATAGTGAGACTTTGTCTCAAAAAAGAAAAAAATCGTATATGAGTAAAGTATACCTAGCCCAACAGTGTCAAAGAAGGGACAAAAATAATTTTATAAAAGTCCAACACCAGATGATTTTTATAATATGAACCTAAAGAATAATAAAGAAAACTAAAATACTAAAATAATAAAGGAAGCAGAAAGCTTGGTCAATTCTCTAAGCTTAGAACTAATACTGGTTTTACTTAATATTTTTGTAAGTGACCTGAAAATAAAATCTCCATATTTTCCAGAGAAATTAAGATTTTACAGCTAAACATATGTTTATCTCTGTAGATAGAACAAAAGTAATTTGTGAAGGCTTTTGGGGAAAGAAAAAAGCAACAAACATGTTTCAAAGGTAAGAAAAGACATACAGAAAAAAATAGTATATATTTATAAGGGGATCTGGAATACAGTGTGAAGAAAGATCCAACAACATTATAGAACTATTGGTGAAGCTCTCAGCTAATGAGCTGCTGCAGATAAAAATGCTGGGCCTATTCAAAAGGAATAATTTAAATCTGATAGAAGCCATTCTAGCCTTAAAAAAATTACAATGTGCTTATAACTAGAGTTATTAAAAATAGTTCTAGTCACCAAGCTTTAGGAAGGCCTTAATGGGTTAGAAGTGGATAAACATGTGTTTTACTTATATAAATGTATATCATATATAATTTTTATCTTTATTATCATACACAAATAAAATTCTATCATATAAAGGAAAATGTGTAAAATTCTTTATGGCTGTTAAAATGAAAATGTAGGGTAGCTACTACTGGCCAGTGTAACATAATTAAATATATAGTGAATGACTCCTTTTTAACGAGTGCTCACTGTGTCTTAAGCCCTTCACATGTATTAACTCATTTAATCTCTGTGAAATCCCTTCCTGTCAGCACTATTAAAATCCTGATGAGGTGCAGAGAAGTCTCATAATTTGCCCCATGTCACACAGCTATTAAGTGGCAGAGCCAAGATGAAAACACAGGCATTCTGATTTCAGGGAATGTGAGCTTAACCTCTGCACTCAAAACAAAAACCTGATTTTTTTTTTTTTTTTAGAAACAGAGTCTCATTTTGCCACCCTCGGTAGAGTGCTATGGCGTCACAGCTCACAGCAACCACCAGCTCTTGGGCTTAGGCGATTCTTTTGCCTCAGCCTCCCAAGTAGCTGGGACTACAGGCGCTCACCACAATGCCCGGCTATTTTTTTGCTGCAATTTGGCCGGGCCAGGTTTGAACCCACCACCCTCATTATATGGGGCTGGCGCCCTACTCACTGAGCCACAGAAGCCGCCCAAACTTCTTTTTTTTTTTCTTTTGAGACAGAGTTTCACTATGTCACCCTCAGTAGAGTGCTGTGATGTCACAGCTCACAGAAACCTCAAACTCTTGGGCATAAGCCATTCTCTTGCCTTAGCCTCCCAAGTAGCTGGGACTATAGGCACCAGCCATGATGCCTGCTATTTCGTTGTTGTTGTTGTAGTTGTCATTGTTGTTTAGCAGGCCTGGGCCAGGTTCTAACCCACCTGCCTCAGCGTATGTGGCTGGCTCCCTAAACACTGAGCTACGGGCACTGAGCCCCAGATACCTGATTTTTAACATCAAGATTTCTTAAATGGATGTAGGTGGGTTTGAGGTAAATAAAAATAAGTATAAAACGAATTCTAAACCTTGAAATGTGGATGCAAAACTTCTGAATCCTAAGAGACAAAACACATTGAAACTAAAAAAAAAGATCAGGAAGTCTCTAGAGTCACACAAACATAAAACATCCATGTCACAAACCAGGGACTGCAGGGTCAGTTGAGTTAGGGAACTCTCTAGCTCCTGGGGACAGCTATCCGAGGGCGAGTCAGGGCCTCCTGCGGGTCTGCACTTCGTATCCCCAACAGACAAAGGCTGCAGAGCAGGGTGACGCTCTGGTTCCTCCCCAGATGGCGCTCATTCCTTCTGTGATTTGGAAACATCAGCCCCCCGTATCCACCTGTGCCAGCGTTCTCTGTATTGAGTTATAAATATTTACAGAACAGAGAAAGATCTCACCCAAGTCACTTGGCATATCACCCAGCTCAGCGCCACACAGAAGGTTCTTGATAAATAGACTTTAATTAGGATGATGTTTTGCCATTTCCCTCGATTTCACAACTTTATACACGCATGGGGTCTACTTTGAAGAATAAGACTGTGGTTTTTATCTATTTTCTGTTCACCACTGCTAAGAATTTGGCGTGACTTTATGGCATTGTTTTGAACGAAGAACCTCAGTAAAATATTCTTTATTTTTTTCTTTTATTTTTTTCTTTTTATTTTTTTAATTAAGTCTTTCATACATAGATCATAAATACATTTATGCCCATTTCAGTGTGTTGATTATTTGTAAATATTCTTTAGAGAAGTATCAAAGCTAAGATTCATAAGTGTTCATTTTACTGAGGATTCTGACCAAAAAAAAAAAAAAAAAAATTGTTCGGGTTGGGGAAGTGATCAGCCCGTGGCATTTCTTCACGCACGCAATCTGCCCTTCTCAACTCAAGTCTTTTGTTCAGCTGCTGTATTTCTGCAGTTAACTTCATGCTGCTGTTGCTCACGTTACCAGAGCATCTGGCATGTAACACAATCCTTGTCCTTTTGCAGGCATTAGTTAGCTGGAAAAGGAATGCCACATGCTCTCACTCTCCCTCCTCCCATCTCCTTCCTCCTACTGCAAATCTGACCACATGCGGGAGAAGATGAAGGAGCTTACTCGGCAGAGAGTAAAGTCAAGTGGCCAACAAAAGTTCACCTTTATTTCATCTATTACATATAATGTTCTATCCCAGTGATCAAGAAACTTTTCTCCCAAAAAAGAAAAATATGGACAAAGCAAGAATATATGTCTTTCTGTGAAAATAGTGTACTTTCCAGTCCTGTTGTTAGGTTTTCTCATTCTGCTGAGAGTGAACAATCAACATTGGGTCTGGACTGGTCTTGAAGAGAGTGTGGCTCTTCAGGATCTCCATAGCTGTATCACCTGGAATCCTGCCTACAATTATGGGGGTTGGGTAGAAAATACAGTTCTGTAGTAGGCTCAGGAGTGATAAGTAAAAGCTAATCCAAGAAGAAGTTAAATAGTCAGAAATCAAAATCCCAAATAACTCACATTGTACATACCAATCACCTTTACAGTCTTTCTCTAAGCCTTCATTTATAGTTACAAATTTACTTCCGGCTAACGTCATTGTCTTGCACAAACACATGCATCATTTTATGCCTATGACAATAACATAACAATACACGATAAGCCACAGCTCCTCCTCCTCCTCCAGTCTCTTCTCCACCTAACCTTGCCCAGTTCTGTTGGGGAAAGTACAAACATTCTTGTCTCCAAGCACACTGCTCTTGTTCATTACAGAAAGTGGTGACATCTTCCTTAGATTTCAGCTATCTTTCCCACTAGATGAAAGAGCAGGGACCAGATGGATTCTCTGTACACCACTACTCCATACTCAATGCACTGGAACCCCACCATACCCTGCACATTGTAGGTGTGCTTCTTGCATTATGTTTTATTAACTTCACATAAAGACAACACATATCCTCCCAGACTTTCCCTCAGCTTGTCCCCGAGTCTACACGTTAGTCTTTCAGAATGGTCTACCAGAAATACAAGAACAGAAGTTGGGTACATGCACATTCAGAACTGCTACCTGTGGATAATCAATTACTTTAATTGATTTTAAACCCAATCAGTGGCTATCACTATTTAATATGCTGTGCATTTCAAATAAAATTTGAAAACAGGTTTTCAACTTTAGTCCTTTTACCTCAAAGCATTTTTACTAGTATTAAGACCAGAGCTTTAAGAAAAACAAAGAATGAAAATAGGAATAAAAATTTTTATAGCATACTGATGCTGCTGAGACTCAGAACCTAATAAAGTTAATTTAAATGATTATTCAAACTAAGTGACTTTCCTAGATAAAAATTTTGAATTCTTTCATTTTTATTATATTTATAAACTCACTGTACAGTAGACAGTTTCTTCACAAATCTCTCCAAAGCAAACGTATAACAACCATAGTCATGATGTCCTTGTTCTTACTAGCCCTCAAGTAGTAGGCAGAGAAAAATAGAAGGCTTTGCTGTCAGGTCTTTTAATTATTAGCTTCCTACCTCCTGAAGAGGGTCCCCTTCATCACTCATCTCAACACCTTTTTATTGAAGTCAGCTTTGGAAACCGTAATATCCTCAACAAATACGGTCACCACGTATTTATATGCACACCTACAACAAAGACTGAGGGAGGCTTTTTCCAGAGGGGTCTGGAAGGTAATAAAAGATAAACAACAGGCTCTGATGTGTCATGCCCAAGGCACAGTGTGCTAGAAATGCTCTGGACGAATCCAATGTCAAATGCTTGTTCACGCCTGACTCCCCGCAAACAAAGAACATACAGAGCTTAAAATTGTGTTGATTGACTTTTTTCTCCAACATACTGAATTATTTTTGTTATGTAACAATTGTATTCTGGAATGAAATCTATTGTGAAAATCAGATGACGAAACACTTACTGGGCAACTGTGTTATCAAAGCCCACGGACAAAAACACAAATGAAAAAACACAGCTACCAATGACCCAGATTTTTACGAATGGCAAAGAGACACTCATTTGTAATTCCCATTTTTATTCTCTTTCCCAGGTCCCTCCTGGCCTCCAAATTATTTCTGTCCCTTATGAAACTACTGCTAGCTTTCTTTTAGCCTTCCAGTTCTCCAAATGTCAGTCTCTGACAAATCCCAGCCCATCCCAGCTGTCTACAGTGAACATGGAATCATCTACAGGCTTCCCCATAGAGTCCCAGAAACAATTCTAATAAAGGCAGAGGAACAGACAATGCTATCTTTTCTCTAGTAAAAGAAGTTTAAAATTGCATGTCTGCTGCCATCAACTGCAGTTTCACCTGGTTGGTGGGGGAGTATAGGGAGTCTCTTCTGAATCAAATCAAACCCTTGCTAAGCATTGTCCACAGAGAAGTGCACGGTCCCCATGGCTGATTACTGTGGTCCAGGTCTTCTGGGCCTGAGGAAGACCAAGTCCAAACTTCAATTAGCCAAACAGACTCTCTTAGTCCATTCCAAAAATCTCATTTCCTAAGAACAGCAATAACTGTGTCCATTTCCATCAATTTGACCCTGGTTCTGTGACTGATTCTAAAGCTTCTGCCCTGTGAAACCTCATCTACATCCAGATCTTGGATGCAGACCTAGTTCTGCTGCTGGCTCCCACCTGGCACTCCATCCTCAACATGAGCTCTTTACCTCCCCAAGAAAAAAAGCCAGGTCCTCTATCTCAGCATTAGACTTGCACTTGGAGCTTTTCTCCAGGTGTCTGGTAAGGTGTTTAATTCCCACAAAGGCTTGTTCCAGAACTTCCCCCTGGTTTTTGTCAATCCTCTTCTGAGATTATATATTTTTTATGCTATCAGAAGTATTTCTTTTGTTTACTTTTTTTTTTTTTTAATTGTTGGGGATTCATTGAGGGTACAATAAGCCAGTTACACTGATTGCAATTGTTAGGTAAAGTCCCTCTTGCAATCATGTCTTGCCCCCATAAAGTGTGACACACACTAAGGCCCCACCCCTCTCCCTCCATCCCTCTTTCTGCTTTCCCCCCCATAACCTTAATTGTCATTAATTGTCCTCATATCAAGATTGAGTACATAGGATTCATGCTTCTCCATTCTAGTTTTTATTATTTCAGGTTAATTGAAGGTATAAAGAATTAGGTTTCAATGTTTGCATTTGTTAGGTAAAGTCCCTCTTGTAACTGTGTCCCACCCCCAAGAGGTGTGCTATACACCATAACATTTGCCCATTACGTGGGAACACACCCATCCCCCTCCCTCCTCTCTGCTCCTGGCT
The DNA here is from genome assembly GCF_027406575.1 of Nycticebus coucang. Taxonomy (NCBI): domain Eukaryota; kingdom Metazoa; phylum Chordata; class Mammalia; order Primates; family Lorisidae; genus Nycticebus; species Nycticebus coucang. The sequence continues at coordinate 20,365,641 of NC_069788.1, read as the reverse complement.
CCCTCGTTCCCATATCCCCCGCCTTGAATTGATTTGAGTTTTCTCTTATGTGGGAGTGTCTTAGATCATCTACTGGGTTCATATTAGAATTGAGTACATTGGATTCTTGCTCTTCCATTCTTGTGACACTTTACTAAGAACAATGTGTTCCAACTCCATCTTACAAAAGATGTAAGTCTCCATCTTTTTTAATGCTGAATAGTATTCCTTCGTGTACATATACCACAGCTTGTTAATCAATTCCTGGGTGGGTGGGCATTTAGGTTGTTTCCATTTCCTGGCAATTGTAAATTGAACTGCATTAAACAATCTAGTGCAGATGTCCTTACGGTAAAATGCTTTTTTTTCTTTTGAGTAGATTCTTAGTAATGGGATTGCAGGATCAAATGGGAAGTCTAATCTGAGTTCTTTCAGGATTCTCCATACTTCCTTCCAAAAAGGTTGTATTAGTTAGCTGTCCATCTGAGATTATACTTAATTCCATTTTTATAACTTTTTCCAGCATGTCTAATCTTCATGCAAAATAAGTGCCATTGTGCTAAGAAAAAAAATGTTTTATGAAAAATTTTCATTTCATTTCTGAAATATTTCCCTATGTCAAAAAAAAAAAAAATCCAAGCTGGGTTACATTTTAGAACACATTAAGAACAAAATCCTTTCTTTACAGCACTATTTACCCAAATTTTCTCCTAACAATTTTATCATTACCTAATATGCAACTTGATTTATTTCATCTTCTTTTCCTTACCTTATTTTAACAATCTCCTCTTCTCAATGCGTATCCAAATATTTTTCCTTGGCCCTTCATTACAAACCAATGAAATTAATATCCCGTATGCCCACTTTTACAAAAAGCATTTTAAAGCTTGATTGGACATATCATATTGTAATCAAATCTGTGATATTATCATGATACACATTAAAAGTCTTACTGTTATTTAAAATCAGTTTTACCAAAGGAGAAACTCTAAGTCAGCAAAGAGTTTAAGAGATAGATGAGAAAAATAATAAATTGCCAATAAGTCCATATTCAACATTTTTCATTCACAAGCATTTGTTCAATACCTATTATATTCAGAGAACTGCATCAGTCAAAATGTCTGTAGCCGTTCAGCCATAAACGTAAAAGATTTAAGCCTTTCCCCTACCACTCTTCTGAAACAACATATGGAAATATTGTTCAACTCAAGTACTTCTCTTGCCAAAAAGTTGTAATCTAATTGAATGGATCTAGAGAAGAGTGACTAAAATGATTAAAGGAATTATGGGATTCATTTTATGAGAACAGATTGCAGAAGCTAAAGTTTACTAAGTACCAGCAAGGGGAAACAGTATGTTGTTTACGACTAAGTTACTCTCTGCTAATGAATTATTGAACAGGATTGGTGGAGCAAAGGATGCAAATTAAGTAAAGGATTAAACCCATTCTTTTATTGTGAGGGAAAATGAAATCACAATCATTCTAGTTTTGCTTTATGTTTATGTAAGTATACGTTACAGTATAGTGTACAAAACATAAACTTTTTGCCTTCCCAGCAATAACTGCTAAAGAAAAGAAATGCATAAAAACACGCCCAGTGGAGCCAAGGAAATAAATAATTTGTGAATAATAGAAGAGTCCGAAAAAGGGAACAGTCTTTCCCACAACCTCCATCAATCACAAAAATGTGGTTTCAGGTCACCATAAGGCCATAAAAACCATGACAGAAGAATACCTCTCCCTTAGCTTTCTCCAGAATTTGGATTGTTCTAGAAGCTGCATGGATTTATTCTTCCTTTATGTTGCATTCAATTGTGACCTAGCCCATGGGAAGGCTTCACTGACACCCTTTATTAAGGAAAATGTGCAAAAATTATGACGAGTACTACTTCAACTATCTAGGTAGTTCACAGACGCCCCCCAAAGTCCCTCCATATACCCAGCTCCTGCTTCTTCCCAGGTCTCCCCCAAAACAGCTCAGTTTCTAAGGAAATGATAGATCTGTTTACAGAATTGAGATTGAAAACCTGAAATTTAAGCGGTGCCTGTGACTCAAGGAGTAGGGCACCGGCCCCATATGCCGGAGGTGGCGGGTTCAAACCTGGCCCCAGCCAAAAACTGCGAAAATCTGAAATTTAAAAAATACATATACAGTTGGGGGGTGGGGGCAAGTAGAGGACCAACGACTTCCGGGCTGAGCAGAAACATTCAATGCCAGGAAACCTGAAGGACTTTTTGTGTCCCTTTCATTGGCTCTAAGAAGATAAATTCTCCTGCCATTTGCCCCTTGTTTAAACCTAATTAAGCCATGTGTAGGAAACAATGCAACTCCCTGATAAAAATACATGCTAATTATGTAAAGTTGATAGAAAAAGAGTCTAGTTTGAAATCATTTTAATTTAGCATGTTCAATGATATGCACATCTCCTGAAGCATTTATATATTTAGCACGAACTTCATAAAGTTAAATAAAGTCAGTCGTGAATGTGGAAGCATGAAATTCTGAATTCCAAAGCACATAAGGAGCTTGCAATCACATATAATGAGTTAAAAATTATTCCAAAACAGCCCAAGCTATTTTTAAGAGAAGGAGAAGAGTGCCGCAGAATACATTTTTATAACACTATCAATTTAACAAATTTGGGAGCTGGTGTGGTCCATCTTTCTTTCTCTTACTAATTACACCCTTCTATTTATTGGGATAGTAATTAAAAAATATTGACAGCCCTGGAAAGCTTTTATTTATAAGAGCTATGGCAATTAATAATTACCCTGTATTTAAAAATGTAATATTAATGAACATAGTATGTGTTCACATTAGTATTTTTAATAATAGCTATATTTGCTAAAACACAAAATATAGAAGATTGATGTCATTTTGTATTTTTTGCCATTCTCTTTAATGTCTGGCTTAAGAGGTAACCACTGGAACCTCATCTGTGCTTTTGCATTCATTCCATTGCAATAGCATGTGTAATGCAACCTCTGGAAAGCTCCATTGAACATTCATGAATGAGAGTGAGAGTGAACAGCAGACAAGGCTTTGGTTTTGGTTTTTTTGTTTTGTTTTGTTATCAATGTAATTTTGACCTCCTAGTGTCCCCCAGAGTCTTGAGTGCCAGGGGTCCCTGGACGACCCTTTGAGAACTGCAGGTGTAGTGAAACAGCCAGTAAATTGAAGACCTGAGTTCTATAGGAAACCTTATTTTTTTTTAAGGCAAATCACCTAATTTTCCTAATCTCAGTTCCTTTGTCTGCATAATGCAGCTTGATGGCAAGATGATCCGTTTTCTCTTAACTCCATTCTGCGATTCTGTAAAATATAATATTAAAGAAAAAGAGTCCCATCCCCAGTCCTCTACCTCTCTCCACGCTCTGTGCTACTCCACGTCTTATGTACCCTTCACTCCCGTGCTGTAATTCTTATAAAATTTATAAGGAAATGTTTCCCTTATACATCTAAAAGTCAATTGACCTTATAATTTAATTCTCACTCAGTGTTTAGTGTGACTAACCCAAGTAAGAATTGTAAAGTGTCAATGTGTATATTCTACATAGTATGAGAATAAAAAAAAAAAAAAAAAGATGACATTCCCAAACACAATATGGGATCCTAAAATAGAAAAATAACTTTGGTGAAGAAACTAATGAAATTCAAATAAATGATCCAATTAGTAGTATTGTTCCAAGAATAACTTCTGAGTTTTGATAAATGTGGTATGGTTGTGTGAGATGTAACAAAAGAGGAGACAAGCAGAAGGGCGTATAGAAACTCTCGGTACTGTTTTCTTTCATAATTCTTCTGTAAGTTCAAATTTTTAATAAATCAAAAATGTACAAATAAATAAGTAGGCATTCTCAGCACAGCAACATCGCCACAATTGAGAAGATGTGGATGGGGAGGGGGTGGAGACACCCTCAAGATTTCTCCACTGCAGCTATCTGCTTTTTAGGTCCCCAGTGTTCCCTATCCATTTTTCAGGAACCCCAAAGAGAAAAAAATACCCCAGATATCTCAAAACATGATATAAGATCCCATATGGAAATATAACTTTTAGAAAAATTAATAAAATTGGGTTTTTTTAAATCTCATTATCAGTAAGTTTTAAAATTACAGATATTCAGTTAGCTACTTGCTTCACCAATTCAATTAGATTCAAATTCTGTGTTAGAATTAAATCAAGGACAGTGTCCAGATGATATATTCACAAGAGCGTAGTTTACTTATAGCCCCTTATTAGGAATGTGTGTGTCAATTTATTTTATTTTATTGTGTTTTGCTTTGCTTTGCTTTTTAAAACTTTTTTCTAAAAAAAAAACAACTTTTTTCTTTATATTTAGTTGACATATAATAATTGTAAATAGTTATGGAATCCAGAGTGATATTCAGTATGTGTATATAACATGTAATGATCAAACCAAGGTAATAAGCATTTGCATTACCTCAAACATGTATCATTTCTTTGTGTGGTGAACATTCAATACCCTCTCTTCTAAACTTTTAAAAATATACAATAAATTATGATTAATCTGGCCAGTCATGGTGGCTCACATCTGTAATCCTAGCACTCTGGGAGGCTGAGGCAGGTGGATTGCTTCAGCTCAGGAGTTCAAGACCAGCCTGAGTAAGAGTGAGACCCCCATCTCTACTGAAAATAGGAAAAACTAGCCAGGTATTAGGGCAGGCACCTATAGTCCTAGCTACTCAGAAGGCTGAGGCAGGAGGATAGTGTGAACCCAGGAGTTTGAGGTTGCTGTGAGTTGTGACACCATGGCACTCCAGTCTGGGGCAACAAAATGAAAGTCTGATATATATATATATATATAATGAATCATATTCACCCCATTGGCTGCAGGACACCAGAACTCCTTAGTCCTACCTACTTGGAATTTTGCATCTGTTATCCAACCTCTCTCCCCATCCTCTCCTGCATCCTACCCTTCTCAGCCTCTAATATCCACTCTCAACTTCCATGAGCTCACATTTATTTTTAGTCCCACATATGAGTGAAAACACACATTATTTATCTTTCTGTGGCTGACTTAGCTTGCTTAGCATAATGCTCTCCAGGCTCATTCTCATTACCACAAAACAAGATCTCATTCCTTTTATGGCTGAATAGTATTCCATGGTGTATATAGAACATAATATCCTTATCTATTTGTCTGTCGATGGACACTGACATTGATTCCATATTAGCCATAGTGAATAGTGCTGCAATAAACATATGAGACCAGGTACCCCTTTGGTATACACTGATCTCATTATCTTTGGATAAACACCCAGTAATGGGATTTCTGGACTGCATGGTGGTTTCATTTTTAGCTTTTTAAGAAACCACCATGTAGTTTTCCACAACGGTTGTACTACTCTACTCTATATTCCCACCAAAAGTGTGTGAGAGTATCCTTGTCTTCATGTCCTCACAAGCCTTTATTATTTTTTGTGTTTTTCAGAGTATCCATTCTACCTGAGTAAGAGGATACATTATCTCATCATGGTTTTGATTTATATCTCCCTGATGATTAATGAGGTTGAGCATTTTCTTTTCATTGATTTCTTGGCTGTTTACATGTCTTCTTTTGAGAAATATACCTTCAAATTATTTTTTCACTTTAATTACATTGTTTGAGCGTTTCCGTTTTGTTTTGTTTTTTACTGTTGAGTTGTCTGAGTTTTTTATCCAACTCTGGACCTTAGTCCCTTGTCTAGCTTATAAATATTTTCTGCCAGTGGACAGGTCATCTCTTCGTTCTATTGACTGTCTCCTTTTCTGTGCAGAAGCTTTTTAGTTTAATATAGTACCATTTATCTATTTTTGGTTTTCTTGCCTATGCTTTTGAAGGCTTACTCATAAAATCTTTGTTGCAGAAGTGTCCTGAAGCATTTCCTCTGCGTTTTCTTCTAGTAGTTTTATAATTTGGGGTTTTACATTTAAGTCTTTAATCCATTTTGAGTGTTGTTGTTTTTTAATATAGTGATAGATAAGGGCCTAGTTTCATTTTTCTGCATATAGATATCTGTTTTCTCCAGCACTATTTATTGAGAGGATATTCTTTCCCCAATGCATGTTCTTGGCACCTTTGTTGAAAATCAGTTGACTGTGAATATGTGGATTTATCTCTGGGTTCTCTTTTATTCCTTCAGTCTGTATGTCTGTTTTTATGCAATACCATATCGTTTTGGTTACCATAGCTTTGTAGTATATTTTAAAGTCAGATAGTATCATATCCCCGATTTGTTCCTTCTGCTTTGTATTGCTTTGGCTATTTAGATGCCACTGAATTTATAGGATTTTTTTTCTATTTGTGTGAAGAATGGCATTGGCACTTTGGCACAGATTGCATTGTATCTATAGATGTCTTTGGGTGATGTGGTCATTTTAATTTTCTCAACATATGAGCATGGGATATTTTACATTTGTGTGTTTTTTTTTTAATTTCTTTCATTGCTGTTTTATAATTTTCTTTGTAGAGGTCTCCTTATTAGTGAAATTTATTCCTGGGTATTTTTGTATGTATTAAAAATGGGATTACTGTCTTGATTTCTTTTTTCAGTTAGTTCTTTGTTGATATATAAATACACTATTAATATTTTTATGTTGATTGTGTATCCTAAAATTTATTAGTTATGTTTATTATTATTATTAATTTGCTGAAACTTATTTTTTAGCCTAAAATATGGCCTGTTCTGGAGAACACTACAAATGTTAATGAAAACAATGTATATTCTGCAGCTATTGGATGAAACATTCTGGCAATATCTATCAGGTCCATTTGGTCCAAGGGACAGACTTCCTGGTTCCCCAAGGTGTAGGATACTACATGGGCTATAGTGCTGGGGATCTGGCCATACCTCTAGGTCCAGCTGGCATTGTGATGTCAGCAGTACTCCAAAAGTGTCTGTTTTGCTTTTTGGTTTTTTTTTAGCCTAGCAACTAAAATTTTTCCTATGTTTGGGAGAAAACCCTGTCTTAAAAGTCTTTGGGGGAGAAATAGACTAACTCTCAAAATAAAAGCTGAAACTATCCGATTCTCAAATATTTAAATCCCACAGCCAACCTGTGTACACTTCGTGTGAGCATAGGCATGTGTCCTGGTAGCCACTTAGAGCTACCAGGATTCTGAGCCAAATGCCTGATGCTAAGGAACAGGGATATTGAGGGTTTTATTTTAGAGGTGGTAGCAGTGGCTAAAAGATTCAGTTTCTTGGCCAGGCACGGTGGCTCATGCCTATAATCTTAGCACTCTGGGAGGCCTGAGGCCCGTGGACTGCCCGAGCTCATGAGTTTGACACCAGCCTGAACAAGAGTGAGACCCCATCTCTATATAGCTGGGCACTGTGGTGGGCACCTGTAGTCCCAGCTACTTGGGATGCTGAAGCAAGAGAATTGCTTGAGCCCAAGAGTTTGAGGTTGCTGTGAGCTACGACGCCCCAGCACTCTACCAAGAGCAACAAAGTGAGACCCTGTCTCAAAAATAAAATAAAATAAAATCCAGTTTCTAGAGGCAGAAGTGGTAGTAGTACAAGTAGCAGGATCTGGGGTCCCGTGAGTGATATCAAAGGGCCAAGCTACATCACCCAGTGCTCAGGGGCAGAGCCATCTCGGGAGGGCCAGTTCCGTACCATGCTTTCAGCTATAGTTCAGTCTGTCCCCCTCATTTCAAAGTCCCCTGATGACTCAGCAAACCATCCAATATCTTTTCAACAAGTTCATGTTCTGCTTAAATCAATCAGACTTCATTTCTATCACTGAGAACCTCAACTGATATATACTATTTATGCAACTATAAAATTATTCAGTCCAAAGAATTTAAGCAATATTATTTTTTGAACAGAAGCATAATTGATATTTATCTATTGGCATATAACAGATGATTTGAAATTATTAAAAGATGATTAAAATAGTTAAAAGAGAGTTTTAAACAGTCATAATACATATTTATAGTTCAATAAACACAATGCACATGGCAAGTAGTCTACAAAAGATAATTTTTTGACTAAACAAGAAATATTAGACTCATTTTTTTAATTCAATCAAGTTGAACTTGAATGTCAGTGGCCAAGAATGACCAAATAGAAAATTGCTTAATTATTTCACTATTGTGTGGTCTCAATAAAATTGCTAAAATATTATCCTACATAGTATCATTTGATAATTAGATTTTTTAATCTTTAATTGAGAAATAATAGTTATCATTACCAACACTTTTTGCTTACATCTATAAGAACCATGCATGGAGACTCACACATAACACTAGATTCCCAAACTCTGGCCCAGGCCTGTAACAGCTTGATTGTATCACTTAGCATTAATACATTATTCACCAATCATATTTCTTACAGTAATATCCTTTGACAATTAGCCATATTGGAGTTAATCCCCACTCTTTCCTACATTCTCTGGGCCTTATTCAACCTGCTTTTGAGCTGAAAGTGTTTTCTAGTAGAATCAAAACATACATATAAGAAACTTTTTCAGATTCACACCTTGATTTTAATAATGTAATAAAATTTACTTACTATAAAAGACTTAAAGTTTTTGTGCTTTAATTGTAATAATTATTTGCCTACTTGTATCACAGTTAAACATATAACAGTTTGAACAGTATTAATTATGATTTTATGCCATTAAAATAGTTGAAAGAAAACAGTCTGTAACCTAACTCATTATGTATGCTTGCATAACTTCTTAATTAAGTCCTACTCACCTTCTAACCTGATTCTCCATTAAAAATTAGGGATTTGTTACATGTTTATTATTTTCTAGTTACTTTCATCAGTCTGAGATGTGATCTGCTATTCAAGAGTTCATATTACCTTGGATTGTATGTTTATAAAACAGAACAGTCAAGTTTTTCTAACTTGAAAAATATCTAACTGAATAAAGAAAATTACCCAGCTCACAATTCTCCAGTTGCAAATGAGCAGGCCTAGGCCACTTCATTTTTAGCTCTCACCACCCCCCATGGTGTATAGTGGAGACTGAGGCTCTAGCAGATGACATGAAAGGGTAAGGAAAGTATTCTCTGCTCAAGCAGACAACGGGAGTATCATAATTCCCTAGGAGACAGACGGCTCTGTTATAAAGTATAAATGGTTACTGTGCCTGGGAGAATTCTAAAGAGATCTCTCTCAAGATTTCCTTCCTTCTGTTATTCAGTCAAATGACTCAAGGTACTGGTGTAGAGACTCTGCTAATGCAATCAAAATCTCAAATTACTGGTATTAAAATATGCAGATGATCTGGGTGGGCCTAATGTATAGTCCCATGAGCCCTTTAAAAGCAGTCTTCACTGGCTGGCCGCAGAAAGGAAACCTGAGAGATTGAAAGCCATCAAGATTCAGTGCACCACTGCTGGCTTGAAGACAGAAGAGGCCATGTGACAAGTGATGAGAATAGTTTCCAGAAGCCGAGGACAGGCCCCCAGTAAGCACCAGCAAGGAACTGGGGACCTGAGGCTACAAATGAAAGCCAAATTTTGGCCAAACATTTTAAAGAACTACATTCATCCCTATAACTTCCATATGAAATCCTAGCCCTAAATAAAAACCTTGATTTTGGTCCTATGAGACCTTGAAAGAAGAAAAGTCTGTTGAACCCAGCATGAGTTCTAAGATATAGACTTAGAGATAATAAATAAATAGTTGTCATTTTAAGTCTCCAAATTAGTGACAATTTTTTCACACAGCAGTAGAAAATGAACACACTTACAAAGGATTAAGAATCAGAAGGGCTTGATCTTCTCCAGGGCAAAGCTGTAATTTGAAGAAAATGGGATGGTGCTTTTGAAATTCTGAGCAAAAGCAACTTCAAAGCTAATGTCATCTATCCAGTCAAACTGGCAAGCTAGGGTGAGAATATACCAAGATGCTCCAAAGATACAGTATCTTCACTATGAAGCCTTTCCTCGGAGGTGACTGGAAGATGTGCTCCACTACAAAGAAAATAAACCAAAAAGGAGAAAACCATAAGGTTCAAAAATCACGGGAACCCACTCATGGGAGAGATGAGCAGAGTTTCCAGGATGGTGGCTGTAGACAAGGCCTCCAGGGAAACCATCCCTTCCTGAAGGCTTGAGAGTAATTCTTCAAAACCATGGACCATGTGAGAATACCTGGTGGCTCTGATTGTATTAAGAGGAGATTTAGACAATCAGCTGCGAGTTTAGGGTCAAATTGATGATGCATATATAGAAAGATAAATAAGTAAACAAAATAAACTATTATTAACCAACCCTAAGGAGAATAAAAAGTTGTAGTAAAGGGTAAATAATTGTAGCTAAGGAATAAATAGTACTAATAGTCATTAATACTGAGGAATAAATAGTATTAATAGTCATTATACTATCATCTGGCTTGCATGTTTCGACCCTTTAAATCTCATGTTAAAGTTTGGTCCCCATGGGAGGTGCCTGTGGCTCAAGGAGTAGGGCTCCAGCCCCATATACCAGAGGTAATGGGTTCAAACCCGACCCTGGCCAAAACTGGAAAAAAAAAAGTTTGATCCCCAGTGTTGGAGGTGGGGCCAAGTGGAGATGTTAGGGACGTGGGAGTGGATCCCTCTTGAATGGCTTGGTGCCCTCCCCGTGGTAATGAATCAATTCTCTCTGTGTTACTTCACGTGATAGCTGGATGTTTAAACGGGCCTGGCACCACACCACCCCCATTCCTCTTGTCATGTGACACACCTGCTCTCCCTTCAATTTCCACTTTGATGAGAAGCTCCCTGAAGCCCTCGCTGGAAACAGATAGTGGTCTCCTTGTACAGGCTGCAGAACCATCAGCCAAATAAATCTCGTTTCTTTATAAATTACTCAGCCTCAGGCGTTCCTTCCTAACAGTGTAAAATGGACTGATAAATGCTGTAAACACACATGATACTGTAAACTCACATCATGATTACATTAGAAGGAAAGGGGCCCGGAAGTGTGTACCGCTGTCAGTCTTCTGTTGTAAAAGTCCCATGTGGTCATCATAATCTCCCATTGCCCTCTGTAGTACTGGCTCCCAGTGAATCCAACCATTATTCACCACTGCAACTTATGGGAAAATACATTCCATGTGCTAAGCAAGAAACTTACAAGTGAAATTTTGGAACTTACACCATTATTCCCGCACTAATAAATGGATATCCCTTTGTTTCTGTAGTGATGGAGATGAACAAAAATTTTTTTTAAAATGGATATCCCTTTAAAGCCGTTCTCAACCTTCCTAATGCCATGGCCCTTTTATACAGTTCCTGTGGGTCATGACCCACAGGTTGAGAACCACTACTTTAAAGAATTATTACATTAGCAATGGAGAGATAATACCTAGACTCAAAAATAATATGCCTCTGGTTAGGGGAAGTCTTTCTTTTCCTGTTAATGGATGTTGATAAGGAAACTGCTTTTTTTATTTCTTTGCTTTTTATGTTTTTGTAAATTTTAAGTTTTTAAACACGTGACCAGTAGTCTTACATCTGTGTCAGCTAAGGTTGGATTCATCTAGGGATAACAGAAAATCTAACATAGTAGTAGTTTAAAATAGAATGCTATTTTCCTCCAAAAATAAAATGTAAAGATGGGAATGTCAGGGCTTATAGGGTCAGGCATCTCTATTCCTTTTTTTGTATCACTTCACCAATCACAACCAGGGCTTTTTCCACATGAGCCAATAGAGGGACCGGTAGCAGGGACCATGTTCTCATTTCAGCCAGCAGAAAGGATGAAGGGCATAGGTGGTCATACCCCTCACTTTAGGATTGTAGCCCTAACCTGTGCTTATACCCCATTGGTTTGCAATTAATCACGTGGCCACCTTATTGCCAAGGAGACTGGCAAGTGTTATCTCTACTGAGGGCAGCAATACGCCCCGCTAGAAATCATGGGTTCTGTAACTGAGGAAGCTTCAAAGAATGGGGACAACTATCAGCCTTTGGGCCTATATTTTTCATTTGAAAAATTTTCCCCATATATGGAAAGACCATCCTTTGTATAAACTACATTTTCAAAAGTGCTAAATGGTCTGTTTCTGGATTCCATATTCCATCTGTTGATCTATTTGTCGATACACTAATTTCACACTGTTATATTTACCACTAATTTAAAGTATACTTTTGTGATATTGTAATATAATAAAAAATATATATTTAGTCTCTGCCTCCAGTTTCTGGCACACAGCTTCGAAAACCCTTGCATTTCCTAAGCAATAAGGATGGTAGATGAATCTCTTATTCTAATATTTAGTCTTTGACCCAGTTTTTGACAAAAAGATTTGAATCCCTTGAAATTTCCTGATTTATATGAGTGTCTTTTGTTATAATAAGGCAACTCTTGGTAGCCACATGCTGGGGGCTGGTTATCAGAAAGATTCCCCGTGATGAGAAGGCTGGAAACTTTAGGCCCACTCACTCCCCATCCTCCTGGAAGAGGGCAGAAGCTGGAGATTGAGTTCATAATTGACCATGCCTATTTGATGAAACCTCCAACAAAATCCCTGAACTGTGGGGTTTGGAGTGCTTCTAAACTGCTGAACGCATGGAGATGCTGGGAGTATTTCTCCATACCTTGCTTTATGCATTTGGCTATTCATCTATATCCTTTGTAATATCCTTTATAATCAACTGGTAGACATAAGTAAAGTGCTTTCCTGAGTTCTGTGAACTACGCTAGGAAATGATCAAACTCAAAGAGGAGGTCACAAGAACCCCAATTTATAGCCAGTCAGTCAAGAAATTTTTGGATTGCGATCAGCATCTGAAGTGAGGGCAGTCTTATGGAACTGAGCCCTTATCAGGTGGGCTGTGACTCCAGCTCTAAGTAGATGGTATCTGAATTGAATGGAATTATAGGATGCCTGGTTGATGTTGGCTGGAGAACTGATGTGTGTGGGGGTGGAAACTCACACATCTATTGTCAGAAGTGAGGAGCTAAGAGTGAGTGGTATGAGGAGGAGAGGAAGAAACTGTGTATGGGAAGCCTTCATCATCCCTTCTCAAAAGGTTTCAGTTTTGTACCCTTCTCTTGTAAAGATAAACTTTAAAGCCCATCTTCTTTAAAACAAAACAAACAAAAGACTTCTTTAGTACTTTGGACTCACATCAATTGAGTATTTGGAGGAAATTAATATCTTTACGATTTGGGGTATTAACATAATGATATGGTTATCCAGTGGTCTTCTTTGTGGTCTTTAGTTGTTACATTTTATTTGTTCCTCAGACGTTCAATTTTAAAGTCTACTTTGCTTAAGCTTTAATTTCTTTTCTAAGCCATCATTATTCTGTCAACTCATTTACTCTTTCATTCATTTCATTTTTCCTAAGATGGCTTTTTCCAGTATGTCATAAAGGCTAAAGGGGTCTCTAAGATAAGGTTCTACTTTTCACAGCCCATGTGATACAAGTTTCATGAAACAAAATGAGAAAAACTGATGCCAAAGCCCTCTGAAAATCTGGAAAGTTACCAGGTGCATATCTATTCTGTTCTTATTTTCAATTAGTCACTAACTGAAAACGCATAAGCTAAATCTCACAGTGACTAATGTTTCTGAAACCTGCTTAAATAAATGGTAACTCATTAAAACATCCAAAATACTTGCTGAGTCATGTATGACTCATAAAGCAGAGTCCATTACTCAGGAATGACTTGTAGGGAAATATTCCTAATATTAGAAAAAGATTAACTGTGTGAATAAGAAATGAGATATAAAACTAAGTCTGCCTCTAACTCTTGAAAATTTTCTTAAAATTGGAGCAGAAACTGCTTTCTCCAGGTAACAAAAAACAAAGACATTTGTTTATAATAGAAGAAAGTATAAATGACTTAGTCATTCTTTATTAGCCAAAGGCTGAAGAATATAATCAGGAGACAGTGACCTTGAAAACTAGCAGCCATAAAAGAAAAAACATGTATTATCAGACTGATACAGTAGATATGAAAATATGATTAAGCATTCACAGTGCAGCTCTATAAACTCTGGGTTGGAAAACACTCTACTTTGTATTTTGATATTTTAGTTAATGGTTCAACAAATAGTTTAAAACATATAATCTCTACAAGGCACCACAGGGGTTATAGAAGAGACAAAGATAAACCAAATACAGATCTGGCTCAAAGGACTCTGTTATTTGGTAGGAGCAGTGAGGTATTTGTCAATTATCATAACCCAAGGTGGAGTGCTAACTACACTAGAAAACAGATTTTTAAAACAAGATAATAAAGGCTTTCAAAAGGAAAGAGGTTAATGCAAAGCGCTTTGGAGGAGTTGACATTAGAATGCAGCCTTGAAAACAACTGGGATTGTTCTTTTAACAATGATGGTGAGGAAAGGGGGGAGAAATCAAAGCACTTACCTTTCTCTGCATAGGACAAACAAGGTGAGTACTCAATTAAACAATACCACATGAAAGGTAGAGAGAAACACAGTGATTCAGACGAGATTTCCAAAGACCTTACTTAAAGATGTTGAAAGACCTTCAAATTTGTTGTTTTGCTGTTCCTGACTTGAGGAAGATATCAAACTTAATCAGAACTGTGCTTCAGGATGATTCATTGAGAAGCCACTTTGTTATATAAATCGAAGGAATATTAAACCAAAGATGAAACTATGGAGATACCCTAAAGAACTAAAAGTAGATTTACTCATGGAAGCAACCCAAGAGCCTATCAACCTATGAATGGATCATCAAACTGTGGTATATATACCATGGCATGTATATATACATGTATATACTGTGGCATGTATACCATGCCATTAAAAAAGATGGAGACTCAGCCGGGTGTGGTAGTAGTCCCACGCCTGTAGTCCCAGCACTGTGAGTGACCGAGGAGGGTGGATTTCCTGAGCTCAGAGGTTCCAGACCTGTATGAGCAGGAGTGAGCCAGAGTGAGACCCTGTCTCTACCAAAAGAAAAAAAAGAAGAAGAAGAAAAAGCCAGGCGTTATGGTGTGCACCTGTAATCCCAGCTACTTGGGAAACAAAGGGCAAGAGAGTTGGAAAGGAAGAATGGAAAAAAAATTAAAATAAAATAAAATAAAAACTTGAAACTAAGAAGAGTGAAAGCCAGCTGAAATTGAAAGCAAAAATAAAAATAAAAATAAAAAAAAAGATGGAGACTCTAAAAAAAAAAAAGATGGAGACTCTACATCTTTTACATTCATCTGGATGGAGTTGAAATACATTTTTCTTAGTATAGTATTGCAAGAATGGAAAAATAAATATCCAATGTACTCCATACTAATATTGAAATCAATATATAAACAATTGCATGCTCATAAGAACAATAAAACATTAATATAGTCCATTTTGGGGGTAGAGGGAAGCGGGAGGGGGAGGATGTTTGGCAGAGGGAGGGAGGACATGAGGCGGGATCTCACCTAACATGCACATTGTGAGGCTGTATAACACGCCCCTGGGTGAGGGGCTCTTCTACAAATGGAATTTACCCTGGAAGTGAGAACAATGTAACCTAAAAATTGTATCCTCATATTAATTTGAAAAAATTTTTTAAAATACTCAAAAAAAATAAAATAAAAAAGTAGACTTACCATTTGATCCAACAGTCCCGCTATTGGGTAGCCACCCAAAGAACAAAAGTCATTTCATTAAAAAGGCACACACTCCAATGTTTATTGTAGCACAATTCACAATCACAAAGATATGGAAACAACCCATGTGTCCATCAATACATGAGTGCATTAATAAAATGTGGTTTATCTATACTATGGAGTACTACTCAGCCATTAAAAAAATGGTGACTCCATTGTTCACCACAAAAAAAATGGTATTACCTATTGTAACAACTGGAATGGAACTGGAAACCAATCTTCTAAGTGAAGTATCATGAGAATTGAAAAAAAGAACATCACAGGTACTGTTAAACTAGAACGAAGTGATCAACACTGGTGTGCACATTTGATAGTAAAACTCTGCAGAAAGCAAGTAGGTAGGAGGGAAGGGGAAGGGCAGGGAATTACAACTAAGGGAGACAATGTACACTATCCAGGTGAGGGGTACACTTATAAACTTTGACTCAAACTGTGCAAAAGCAATATATGTAACCAAAACATGTGTGCCCCCATAATATTCCGAAATTTTTTAAATATATTTTTAAAAACTGTAGTTTCAATTAAAAAAAATGGAGCTAAATTAGGAAAGGCTTATAGACAAGCAAAAGAGAGGCTTGGTTGGCAGAACCCTAAAAAGGCTCCCCAATTTCCAGGCCTTGGTGTAAACACACCTCCCAGTTATTCAATCAAACACTAATGTATGTGTTGCTATGAAGGGATTTTGTGATGCAATTAAGGTTCCAGGTCATTTAAGGTACAAAAATATTCCAGGAGAGCCTGACTTAATCACAAGT
The DNA here is from genome assembly GCF_027406575.1 of Nycticebus coucang. Classification (NCBI taxonomy): domain Eukaryota; kingdom Metazoa; phylum Chordata; class Mammalia; order Primates; family Lorisidae; genus Nycticebus; species Nycticebus coucang. Next base: position 20,349,315 of record NC_069788.1, on the reverse strand, counting down.
CCTTTAATCTATGTCTAGAGGTCAGTGACAGGAAAGTTACAAAGATTCAAATCATGATTGGGATTTGGCATGAGAGAAGTTTTCCAGTGCTGGCTTTGAAGATGTCAAGGACCATACGGAAACACTTGGAAATGGCCTTTGGAAACTGAAAGTGGACTCTGGCAAAAAGCCAGCAAGGAAACAGGGACCTCAGACTTAAAATAAAAAGGGCTTAAAATAACACAAATTCATAATATTACAGCTTTTGTAGATCAGATGTCCTGATGATATGGTTGAGTTCTATGCTTGAGGTATCACAAGGCTGAAATCAAGGTATTGGGCAGGCTGAGTTCTTAAATGGAGACTCTGAGGAATAATCCACTTCCAGATTCATTCCTGTGGCATTCTCGGTCCTGCTTATCCAGGTTGGTCTCATGGAATAAGAATATATTTCAGTTGCCTTCAGTTATCACGGGCCTACCTATCAATCAAATGCTTGATTATTTGAAAGCACTTCAAAATTGTTCACACAACGAGCAAGAGTTGAAAAATAGCTCATTCTAAATTAAACTAATTCATAAGGAACAATAAAAGTGTTCAATAAACATTAAGGCAGGGCTTGGTGCTTCACACCTGTAATCCTAGCACTCTGGGAGGATGAGGTGGGTGGATTGCTTGAGCTCATGAGTTTGAGACCAGTTTGAGCAAAAGCGAGACCCCATCTCTACTAAAATTGTAAAACCGAAGCAAGAGGCTCTCTTGATCCAAGAGTTGGAGGTTGCTGTGAGCTACCTTATGGCACTCTACCCAGGGCAACAGCTTGAGACTCTGTCTCAAAAAAAAAAAAAAAAAGAAGTGAATAAACATTGAAGAGAACTTAGAGTTATTTTGGTTGTATAATATTCAAGTACCCTGATTTATTTTGGTCTTTATCTGTAATATGAAAACAATTACCATACTATTATCTCATAGGGTATGAAGTACCTAAGACCAAACTCACTAAAATATACAAAGGACTTTTCAAGCTGTAAAACATTTTACAGATTTTAATTATAATTATTTCTGCATCTAGTCACAGTTATTTGCCTACAGCCCACAGATTATCTCAGTGTATTTAAATTAACTTAAAATATGGCTGTGAAAATTCTTAATATTTCACTTTATTTCTGGTTTTAATCAATAGCTTACTGAAATTAGTGTTACATCATAAAACTAACTATGAAGTAAACTGTTTGGAAGACTGATTGTAAGTAATTGATTATTTTATCTTAATAAAAAAAAATTGCCATTCAATGACTGTTATCTGAGTATATTAACAGAGCAACATTCTGAATGTTTATATCACCCCCAAAATTCATACGTTCAAATCCCAACTCCCAAGTTAATGGTACAAGGTGGGGCTTTGGGGAGGATTATTAGGTTAGAAGGGTGGCGCCTTCGTGAATGGGATTAGTGCCATTAGACCCCAGAAAGATCCCTCAAACACCATAAAAGAATGCTGCTTTCTGTGAGAAAGTGGACCCTCACCAGACACCAAATTTGCCATTGCCTTGATCTTGGACTTCCCAGCCTCTAGATTGGTGAAAAATAAATCTGTGACCTTTATCAGCCACCCAGTTTATGCTTTTTTGTTATAGCAGGCTAAAGAGATTAAGACAACAGGGGGGAAAGCAGATAATTGTATTATAGATATTTGAATTTGAATTTCAAAATGAAACTAATCCAGTAGTCTTGACCACTTTGAATTATATTGAAAACTAATATATTTTAAGTGGAATTTTAATTACAGATACTATATAGTTTTTTCAAACCTAGAACTGATTTATTATTTCAACGTATTAGGCAAAAATTAAGGAAAATTAGATCACTGCCTCAGAATTTTCCCATGTAAAAGGTAAGCATTTCTCATAAAGACTCTGTATATGTAGTACTTAAGAGTAGCTGATTAATTAATTTTTAAAAAGAAGGGGTTTAGAAAAGAATGGCCTTCGTGGAAAAAGGAAATGCAATTAGAAAAGAAAGCATCATTACATAAAGTGAATACTAGTATACTTCCAGACAAACAGTAGGTGGCAATGTCTACACAGACTTGTTTTTGGACTTCTTGTATAACATCAGGACAAAACGTAAGCTAATGATTCATGAAATATGGGATTTTCCAAAACTCACATATTAGAAGGGACATGTATTCATGAGCACATGCTTTGCTTTTATTCTTTCTATTTTAGAATATCACGCTTATAACTTATCAGAAGGACTCCACCAAGATCATTAACCTTCACAATGTTTTATTTATGAGTCATGTTAGATGTCCATCTGTCTCTCAAACAAAGAGAAGAACTTTTTTTTCTTTGCACTGGTGGGGCTGATGAGGTCGTTGAATTAAAGAAGGGTAAGGATTCATGAGAACGGTTATGTTTTAATTTTTATTATTTTATTTACTCGTGTATTTGTTTTTATTGTTACCTCAATTACAAAAGTCTGCAGAAGTTGCAGAAGGCACCTCTGGCAGTCAAAAGAAGGCAGGAGCTGCCTTCTCTCCTTTGAGCACAGCAGCCTCTGGTTGACATTCTGTGTGATGCTGCAGGCTGAAGACAGACGTGAGGCCCTCTATATGGTTCTCACAGATGAACTTTCAACCGTATGCATATATTTTAGGAAATAAATAAAATTCAGGAGCTCCAAAGACGTTTTTATTTTCAAGAATGAGAAGACTGGTTGTTGAATGTTTCCACTCTTGGCAACCAGAGAATAGGTACAGAGGCAGGTAGAGGTGCTGCCTTTAGGACAGCAGAGGTCAGTAATAATAAGGGGGAAGGAAATTGAGCAGTCTGGCCAGAACTTGCCACCCCTTTCTGGGAGTGGCAGAATTAACAAGCAAGCTAGGCAGCAACAAGCAACACACATATGATGATCCTTAGTACCCAGTAGGGTCTCCGGTCTCTAGGGCAGACAATGTTTCCATCTCTGGCAACAGTGCCTTCCTGAAAATACTCAGAGATCTTGCTCACAAGCGCAAAGATACGGATTCAACTTAAGTGTCTTTGAACAGATTAATAAACAAAATGTAATATATACACACAATGAAATACTATTCTGTCATTAAAATGAGATCATGTCATTTGCAGCAACATGGATTGTGTTAAGGGAGCCAGATGTAGAAAGACAAATTGTCTCATGCTTTCACACATAAGTAGAAGCTAAAAACAGTCAATCTCATGAAGACGGGGAGTAGTAGAATTATAATTACTAGAGCCTGGAAGGGTGTAGAGGAACAAAATGAAGAGACGTTGGTTAATGGAGACACACAGAAGGAATAAATTATATGAAAGCTATAACCAAATTATAGCCCAAGAATATGGGGAATATGGGGAGAGGAAGCGGAGGGTAATCTGTGGGACCACATCTACGGTGCATCTTACAAGGGTACATGTGAAATTTACTAAATGTAGAATATTAATGTCTTAACACAATAACTAAGAAAATGCCGTGAAGGTTATATTAACCAGTTTGATGACAATATTTCAAATTATATATAAAACCAGCACATTGTACCCCATGATTGCACTAATATACACAGCTAGTATTTAATTTTTAAAAAAAGGAATAAATTCTAGTTTTTGACAGCAGAGTAGCGTGACTGTAATTAACAACAATGTATGGTAGATTTCAAAATTACTAAGAAAGAGGTCTTGAAATGTTCTCAGCACATGGAAAAGATAAATACTTTAGGTGATGGATATCACGAATACCCTGACTTGATCATTACACATTCTGTGAGTGTAACAAAATATCACCTGTACCCCATAGATATGTACAAATGTTATATATCAGTCAGAAAGAAAAGAATGGAAAAATCAAATATTATCCCCATATCCTTTTGGCAAATATTGACTGAGGGGGCCAGGCACTGTTCTAACTGCTTGGGAGTACAAAAATAAACAAAATACGCTGCATCTCTTTCCTCATGGAAATTAACATCTGGCAGGGGCAGGCAGAAATTAAACAGCAACAAAAAATATCATTAGGGTGGTATTAGTTTCCCAGGGTTGTCATAGCAAAGTTCTACAAACTGGATAACTTGAAACAACAGAAATTCATTGCCATAAATTTCAAAATTAGTTCAATCAAGGTGTCAGCAGGGCCATGAGACCTCTAAAACCTACAGGAGAATCTTCCCAGCCCTTTAACCTCACTTTTGGGGGGTTAAGGTAATCTTTTGAGTGGCAGGTATCTTCATCACTCCAACACCCTGTCTGCACGTGGCAATCTCTCTCCCTGTACCTCCCTGTACTCTTTCCTCTAAACATGCCTGAGCCTATGTCCAAATTTTTTTTTTTAATGAGGACACTAGTTATATTGGGCTAAGGCTCCTCCTAATAACCTCATCTTAACTTGAAGATGTAACTTCTATTTATAAAGGTCACACCCTGAGGTACTAGGGGTTAGGACTTCAATGTATTATTTTGAGGGGGATACAATTTAGCTCATAACCCATGCAGCAACAACAATAACAAAATCAAATAGAGCAAAATAAAAATAACAGTCAAGAGGCATGGTAAGAGTAAGGTAGTCAAAAGAAGGACATTTGCATAGATATAGTGAGATTTGAACAAACAATTGATGAATTGGGCCAGGCAAAAAGATATATATTCTGCAAATACAGGATTTTAAGTGCCAGAATTTAACTATGACCAATCATCTTCATTCTTTGAAATAGATTTATGGTTCTAAAAGTCTATTAATATCACAATTAGATATCATTCTTTTTAACTCTGAAGAAGTTTATTTTCAGTTAATTTCTCTTTAGCAAGAAGAAAGGGGATACTGATTAATTGTAAATGTCAATGATTATTCTTAAACAAATATTCATTTTGCAGTTACTGTGTGTCAGGCACACTTGTAGCTCCTGGGAACTCAACAATGAATGGAAACCACAAAACTCTTCGTCTTATCATGAAGAATTTACATGTCAACAGGGAAAACGTTGAGTTTCAGTTTTCACTGTTTCATCCCCCGCTGGTTTGGAAACCTTGAAGACACCTGCCCAGCAAGAGCAAAATGCATCTCATAATGATTAAGAATCCTGGTATCACATAAGGATGCATGAAGGTTACCTGGTCCAAGTACTGACTGGATGATGAATCTTTTATAATGCTTTCCTTAAAATGGCACTAACTTGCACATCAACACCTTTAGCAACAAAAGGTCAAAATTCTTCCAACTTCACCATCTACTGGAGCCTTTCTCACCTTGCCCCCTCCATTCACACTCTTGCTACTGTTTCTAAGAAGGACTATGCTCTGCACTGGCCGCTTTCCAGATACCTTTTGAAATTACCACTTCTCCACCTTTACTAAAATGCCACCTTCTCAGTAATCCTTTCCTGCTTACCCCAGTGAAAAATAACTCCCCTATATCACATTGCCACCTCAACTGTTACTCTCCTCTGCAATTTTTTTTCTTCAAAATACCTGTCACCCTCTAATTTTTTCCTTTGTTTATGGTCTGTTTCCTCGACTAGAATGGAAATTCCATGAAGGCAACCTTTTTTTATTCTTCTTTATTTGTTCCTCTGGAGTAAGAGGCAAGCCTGGCACAGAACAGAGCAATGAATATTTGTTTAAAGAATAAATATTTAAACTTAAAATCTATCGGCATCCTCTCTATTTAGGCTACAAGGGAGTTCAGGGAGTTGACTGAAAGCCATCAGTTTGTTCCAGCTGGGCCGCATCTGAATATTAACACTATGAGTACTATTTTCATTTACAGTTTGGGAAATTCAGAGAGACTTTCTTTCAAATTGATGTTGCTCGTATTCACGTACTATGTATCTTTTTAAAGGGTGGGGGATGTCTTTAAATCTTAACAAGAACAAGAAGTTAAGTTCAAATATGCTATTTCATGATGGTTTAACTTTATGCATGGATAAAACTTTAGAGATCCCAGCCTCGGGAATTCTTGTAATTGTACCACCAAATATCCAGCCTGATGTACAGATGAAGTAAGTGGTATGACTTTTATATACAAAGTGTATGTTTCTTTTCAATGGGTAAGTAGATGTCTACTATGATTAATAAATATATATGGGAGATATATTTCTACATTGGCTTGGCCACATTCATATGCAGGTTTCATTGAAAATATTAAATATTAGGTGGTAATGGTGACAGGTGACCTGAAACTTATTCTGATACCAAAAGACTCCTATTTTAAACTAATGTAGTTCATAACACATAGTCTAGTGATTAGGAAGAATTAAAAAAAAAACTATGTTGAGTTATTCAAAGTGATAGGCAAAGCAGTGGTTCAAAGGTCTGTTTACAGATTAGTCACCAGGGAAACTTTGTAAGCACCGACACTCAGTCTTAACCCCCTAGAAGTTCTGCTTTACTGGGGGAAAGGTGAGGCCTGGTAGCATCTTAAGCTTCCTGGGTGATTGTTCTAATGCGCATGTAGGTGGATAATCACTTCAATAAAGAATTGAATATTCTTTAGGAAGTGACCAAGGGAACCGTTAGATTTATATGTTGAATTTACAGAACTCTTCCAGAAGCAAACTGACTTAATAGGATTATAGACCTCAAAAGATTCAAGAAAAGAAGCAAAAGTTACATTTCTCTCTCAGGCATTTGCAACATGGACATTTACAGATAGTGGACATACATTTATTACATTTGAGCTCATTGTAAAGCTATCTGAACTAATGCTGACAGCACGCCCCTCAGGTAAGAAGTCAGAGCCAACTGCTGCTGGAGGTAGACATCAGAAGACAGTAACCAGCAAGATGTCCTGGCATAGAAGTCAAATCAACCCAGGTTCAATTTCCAAGTCTGTCACTTAACATTCATATTAAACTTCTTTATGAAATAAGGATAACGAAACCTACTTAGAAGGATATGTGACCAAGGACATGTAACCAGTGCAATCATGGAGTCATACAAGGGTCTATACTCAGGTCCTATGTTTGAGGTCCAATCTTCTGTGGCCACTGTCCTAAAATTCTTAACAATTTATCTTTTAATTTGAGATTTGTGAATGAAGTCCTGTGGGATGATGGAGTAGGCACTGGAGGCTCGGAGTCTTGGCTCACATGGATCCTGCCTACGCCTCTCCCCAGGGTGAGTTCTCAAAGACGCTCTCCTCACCCCCTACCAACTGCTGCTAGTCTCCACCCCCGGACAGGACCTGGCCATGGGCACAGAAATGGTTGGGGTCAGATCTAAGCTCTCTCCTCGCCAAATCTCCAAGCCCCTAAGTTCCTGTGAGGGTCTACACTCCCTGTGCAAGTAACACCATGCAGGCAGGTGGATTGTTTGAGCTCACAAGTTTGAGAGCAGCCTGAGCAAGAGTGAAACCTCGTCTCTAAAAAATATAGCCAGATGTTGTGGTGGGCACCTGTAGTCCCACCTACTTGGGAAGCTGAGGCAAGAAGATTGCTTGAGACCAAGAGTTTGAGGTTGCTGTGAGCTATGATGGTACTCTACCCAGGGTGACACAGTGAGACTCTGTCTCCATAAAAACAAACAACAAACAAAGTTTGGCAAGGAGAGAAAGAAAACATGAAAAAATGAAAAAGCATTTTCCCTGCCTCTTGAATGGGTCTACATTTTCAATTTTCACTGGACCTTGAAAATTATGTAGCTGGGCTGGCTTGTAAAGCATAGATTTTTATCATAGATATTTTTTGTGTGACATCAAAAAGAAAATATGAGATAAATAGATTGGTTCTGTCGGAATAGAAAGGCTAGTGGATCCTAGCTTCTCAAAATGCTAGTTTGTTTTCATCTCTCTCATTATGTCTTTCCCTTTCAGCAATGCAAGTTATTAAACCATTAACAAGCACAGATTGAAAACTGGACCAGCTCTGTGCAAACTTAACTAAGAAGTTAGAGAAAAATGCAGAACATATTCTGAATGTTCTTCTTCTGATAATTTCTATTATCTGGAAGCTTTTGATAAAGACCAAGGTAAATCTCTGTGATAGCCATTAAAGGCCTCCTCACACAAGGACCCAACAACACTGGGGTCCTAAGTGCTAAACCAAGAGATTTGCTCTGTAAGCCATTAAAAATGGCCTTTCCCTCTAGGGAGACTTATATTCAGAACAATTTGAAATTTATACTCTGAAAATTATTTGAGACTTTGAGATACCTTAAATTCTTTTTAGAAACAGAACATACATTAAAAAAAAAAATGAAATCTCCTTTAGAGCCATCTACTCCTGATATTTTTGCTATGCCTCCTGAGAACTCAAAGGGCTAAAAAGGGAAGAAAGTAATAATTCTGTTCACTGTAGCTGTTGAGTAATCTTTTTCTACATTTACCTGTAAATGAGAACTAGCAATCAAAACAATATATGTCATCTTAGTGTAAAGACAATGACTTTTGGTCTTTTTAAGTTTCTAGAGGTAAACAATGTAATTTCCCAAGTCCAAAGTGATGATGGGAGAAAAACAGAGGCCCAGAGTAGTTTTGTTAAAGAACTTCTTATTCCTAGTTTGCATTTGTACAGCACTAAACACATTTTCCCTTAATCTTCCCTTTGTAAACAGAGTATTCCCAAATATTTTCATTTTTCATGATAAAGCCTTTTAATCTGTGTTTATTGTCAAGGAGGTCTGTAGAATCTTCTCTGCTCTCCATCTTCCTTGAGTTGTAGACCTCAGGAATTATGTGTATATAACTCATGAAGGTAAATAGGGCTATTTTGTTACTACATCATTTCTAGTTATGCTACTACTCCTGTTAGATTTATCATGCAAAAGAGATAAAGCCAACAATGCAGGCTTCTCTGGGACTACCGTGTCCAGAAGATCCCAGACCAGATGGACAGCTGTTAGTCCCAGGCAGAAGAGATAGTTGACTATGCTATAAAAAATTAAAAAAAAAAAAATCTTCCCAACTCTCTAAAAATAAAGCTCCACTGAGCACCAAGATGTGTGAAAGGGTGTTTAGCTGGGCTTCATTTCTTTGGTCAAGCTGACCTAGAACTCTGTATACACAAAGATCCACACATGCTGCGGGAGGATACCAAGGGATAGTACTGTCTTTCTGACTCACTTCAAATGAGTTGGTCAGATTATTTTTTTTCCAAAGAGTAGCAGTATCCTAAGTATGGAGGAGTGGGTAATAAGAGAAGTGTAGGGAGGAATGGTTGAAAGCCCCCAAAGGGATTTTCTAAATCCAGGTTGATCCTACTTCACAATGTTGACTAGGGTGATGTACATCACTATGGTGAGGGTACATTGTAGATTATATTTATCTGAGTTCCTTTTAGGAAATACAACAGTAAAATTTAGAGGAAATAACAGTAAAGAATAAAATAATTAGGACTAGATTAGCAAGTCTTTCTCCTGTCCTGTCAATGTTTCTATAGTACAGAATGTAAGGTATCATAATTATAAAACAAGCCATTGTGTACTCATAACAAAGAACACAAACTCTGGGCGGCGCCTGTAGCTCAGTGAATAGGGCACCGGCCCCATATACCGAGGTGGTGGGTTCAAACCCAGCCCCAGCCCCTGCCAAACTGCAACAAAAAAATAGCTGGGCCTTGTGGCAGGTGCCTGTAGTCCCAGTTACTCGGGAGGCTGAGGCAAGAGAATTGCCTAAGCCCAGGAGTTGGAGGTTGCTGTGAGCTGTGATGCCACAGCACTCTACCCAGGGCGATGTAGTGAGACTCTGTCTCTAAAAAAAACATACACAAACACACAAACTCTCTAACAGAAGCCTTTCCTAAAACTAAGAATATTTATTTATATTTATTAAAAAATTCTTGTGGACATAATTATATACAGATTTTTTATTATACATCATTTTTGTGCACACACCCAAAAAGTAAGGCTAAAAATTGTTCATGGGTTTTTTCCTACAATTTTTTTACCAAGTATGTCTTTTGGGCTTACACTCATCAATGGCCATATTTCAATTTATTTCCACAAAATATCCTCTAGTATATCAACTGTACTTTATACAGCATCTCACAAAAGAACCTGCCAAGGAATCAAAATCCACTGGACAAGACTCTGTGCTGACTTGAGACTACGTAAAGCTGCCGGGCATCTCCTTGACTCCCTTTTAAGAGTGTTGCAAACACATGTGACTCACCACCTCCCATACCTCCTCCCACTACTGTTTTGTTCCTATGGTTTAAAAGAGTGTTCTATTAAGAAATTAAGAAAAGAACAAGGAAATCTAAGTGAGCACAAAGTTTCTTCCTACATGATCCATGTTAGTTACCAAAAGAAGAACAGGCACTCCAGTGCAGGAACCTGGTGATATCATCTTAACCCAGTGAGCAAGGTTAATATCAGTAGCAAGATAAAATGACATCAAGTAACACCTAATACATGTATGCTGTACTGAAAGGAGATTTGTGTGGTTTTCTGTCCTTCCTTCTACCCCTGGAAACATATAAACTTAACATGTTATATTCATTACTAACTCAAATTAAGGTAGATTTTACAAAGTAACTGGCCTATAATCTTCAAGAATTGGCAAGTCATAAAAGACAGGAGAGAACAAAGAATTGAGGGCCAGGTGTGGTGGCTCACCCCTGAAATCCTAGCACTCTGGGAGGCTGAGGCAGGTGGATTGTTTGAGTGCATGAGTTGGAGACCAGCCTGAGCAAGAGCAAGACTCTGTCTCTAAAAAATAGCTGTACATTGGGCAGTGCCTGTGGCTCAAAGGAGTAGGGCACCAGCCCCATATACCAGAGGTGGCGGGTTCAAACCCAGCCCTGGCCAAAAAAAAAAAAAAAAAGTAGCCGTGCATTATGGCAGGCACCAGTAGTCCCAGCTGCTCAGGAGGCTGAGGCAAGAGGATCACTTGAGCCCAAGAGTTTGAGGTTGCTGTGAGCTGTGACACCACAGCATGCTATCTAGGATGAAAAAGTGAGACTGTCTCAAAAAAAAAAAGAAAAAAAAAACGATGGTGCCTGTGGCTCAAAGGAGTAGGGCGCTGGCCCCATATGCCAGAAGTGGCGGGTTCAAACCCAGCTCCAGCCAAAAACTGCAAAAAAAAAAAAAAAAAAAAAATTGTTCAAATTAAAGAAGATTAAAGAAACAAGACAATTAAATACAACATGTGACCTGGTTTGGATCCTGGACAAGATTATTACTTCTTTAACTAAAAATGGCTTCTGTGGAACAGCTGACAAAAATAAGAATGCCTTCAGATTAGACTATTTTATTGATGCTAATTGACATATGTTGATATCTGTGCTGTGGTTCTGTAAGAGAACAACATTGTTTTTAAGATAGACACATTGAAGTACAATATTATTTTAAAGTAAACGGCATTATGTCCACAAGCTTGAAATTTACTCTCAAATTTTTCAGAAAAACACAATATATATTATATAGATATAGACATAGAATGATAAATTAAGTGTAGTAAAATGCTAAACTGTGTGGAATCTGGGTCATATTTATAAGGTAATTCTTCTGTTAGTTTTTTTTCTAAAATTATTTCAAAACAAAATGGTTCTTAAAGAGCTACACTATTTTCTCCGGCATTTTCTTTCACATAGTCAACACCCATTCTGTAAGTTTAGTTGAGGCTACTTTTAGGTTTCAAAAGAAATGAGCAATATCAGTACAGCACTGTTTTCTGACCAACAGCAAGTATAAAATATCATTGAATCTAAGATGCACACCAATTTCTAAGCTGTTAATATGGAGAAAATATGCATCTTATCATCACAAACATATTTTAGTCTGCACAAATTTAAATACAATGATTTAAGCAAATGGTGATTTTCCCATTTAATATTTATCTATATCAGCTTCCTGTTGCTGCTGTAACAAACAACACAAATTAGTATCTTAAAGAAACACAAATGTTTTCCAGTTCTGGGGATTATAACTTCAAAATTCATCTGCAGGGAAGCCCTAGAGAAAAATCCTTTTCTTGTCTTTTCCAGCTTGTCGAGCCTGCCTGCATCCCTTAGCTCATGGCTCCCCTCTGTTATTCTACCCAGCACAGTATCCCTGACTAGAAAACCTATATGACATGGGTATTAAATGTCTTTAACCTTGACTCCTCCATCTCTTGCTGAACTATTGCTGCACAAACATGTGGTCTGGTAATAAAAGCAAATTATGATGGGAAATGAGATAAAAAGTTGCTAATAATAAAAATGTTAGGAAAACCTGCTCTCAAGGAAGAGAATGTGACATTTTAAATGTTTCTTAATTATCCTGGGAGGTCTAATTGATGTTAATACAACTTTATTGTTGTAATTGGTGTTATTGTTGATTTTCTAAGGCAATAATAAAACATGTTATCAAGAAATGATAATTCTAAAGAGCTGCGCCATGACCGCGACCGGCGCCCGCCCGGACCTCCGTAAGAGCTGCACCACCCGGACCTTGGTAGGAGCTGTGCCGTGACCCCCCACCCACGACCGTGACCGCCAGACCTCCAAACGCCCTGACCAGGAACTGTGGGAGCTGTGCAACCCCGCATCCTCCCTCCTGTACCATCCCTGCCTCCACACGGACCCGCTCATCTGGCCAGGGACTCTGGTAGCTGTGTGCCTTCTGCAGCCCTCCCTGCCTCTGCCCGGAGCCCTTCTCCAAGTTAGAGACTGCTGGAGCCTTGGGCTCTCTGTGCCAAAGTCACTGGGCAACAGGCACTCCCAGAACCATGTGCACCACCCTCTCCCTTGTTGCTGGATCCAGGTGTGTCACACTGCAAAGCTGCACCCACAACCAGAACTCCCTTGGCTGGGGCAGCCCCAGAGGAACTACACAGGGTCACTCCCTACAAAGATCCAGCAAAAATAGAGTGATCTCGCTGGGGTCTAATCTTGGAGAGATACCTCCCCATCTCTGAGGACAGCCAGAGGCAAGGGTGAAAAGCAATCATGAGGCGAAATCAACAGAAAAACTCTGGCAATATGAATAAACAGAGTAGATCAACTCCCCGAAGGATCAATGGGGCAGACACAGCACAAGATCCCATGCACAAAAAAATAGCTGAGATGTCAGAAATCAAATTCAGAATCTGGATAACAAATAAGACTGAATTAGAATTCAAGGCACTAACACAAAAGATATCTCAAGAATTCAACAAATTCAAAGACCAAATGACCAAAGATTTTGACACATTGAGACAAGAAGTTGCATCCCTAAAACATCTGAAAAACACAGTAGAATCCCTCAGTAACAGAATGGAGTAAGCAGAAGAAAGGATTTCTGACATTGAAGACAAAGTTTTGAACGCTCCCAAACTCTTAAAGAGGAAGAGAAATGGAAGGCAAAACAGATCACTCTCAGAGAGAGCTCTGGGATAATTCAAAGAAAACCAATATTCGACTTATAGGGATCCTCCAAAGTGACAAAGTGGCTTCACAAGGCACAGAGTCTCTTCTCCATGAGATTATGAAGGAGAACTTTCCAGACATGCCAAGAGATTCTGAAATTCATATAGCAGACAGTTTCAGAACTCCAGCATGACTTAACCCAAATAAGACATCCCACAGACAAATCATAATCAATTTCACTAAAGATAATATGAAGGAGAAAATTCTGAAAGCAGCCAGACGAAAGAAAACCATAACCTACAAGGAGAAGAATATTAGAATAACTGCAGATCTCTCTGCTGAAACCTTTCAAACTAAAAGACCATGGTCATCGACTTTTAATCTCCTAAAACAAAATAACTTTCAACCCTGGATCCTGTATCCAGCTAAACTGTTTCATTTATGATGGCGAAATTAAATACTTTAACAACATTCCCATGTTGAAGAAATTTGCCATAACTAAACCAGCTCTCCAGGATATTCTCAAATCTATCCTTCATAAAGACCAGCGTAACCCTCCATCACAAAAGTAAACCCACCCAGAAAATTTTGATCAAATTCCAACTTCCACAGTCAAAAAAGGATTAAAAATATCCAGCGGACACTCGAAAGGCTTATCAATATTCTCGATTAAAGGGAATGGTTTAAATTGTTCCCCAATGGGGCACAGGTTGCCTAACTGGATAGAAAAACTCAAGCCAGATATCTGCTGCATTCAAGAATCTCATCTTACATTAAAAGACAAATATAGACTCAAGGTGAAGGGATGGTCATCTATACCCTAGGCAAATGGAAAATAGAAAAAAGCAGGTGTTGCAATCTTATTCACAGACACAATAGGCTTTAAACCAACCAAAATAAAGAAGGATAAGGATGGACAATTCATATTTGTTAAAGGTAATACTCAATATGATGAGATTTAAATTATTAATATTTATGCACCCAACCAGAACGCACCTCAATTTATAAGAGAAACTCTAACAGACATGAGCAACTTGACTTCCTCCAGTTCCATAGTAGTTGGAGATTTTAACACCCCTTTAGCAATGCTGGATAGATCCTCCAAAAAGAAGTTAAGAAAAGAAATTTTACATTTAAACTTAAGCATTCAACATCTGGACCTAACAGACATCTACAGAACATTTCATTCCAACAAAACTGAATACACATTCTTCCCATTAGCCCATGGAACATACTCCAAAATTGACCACTTCCTAGGCCACAAATCTAACCTCAGCAAATTAAAAAAAAATAGATATTATTCCTTACATCTTCTCAGACTATCATGGAATAAAAAACAACAGGAATCTGCATACCCATACAAAAACATGGAAGCTAAACATCCTTATGCTGAAGGATAGATGGCTTATACATGAGATTAAGAAGGAAATCACCAAAGTTTTGGAACAAAACAACAAAGAAGACATGAATTATCAGAACCTCTGGGATACTGCAAAGACAGTCCTAAAAGGAAAATTTATAGCACTGCAAGCCTTTCTCAAGAAAATGGAAAGAGAGGAAGTTAATAACTTAATGGGACATCTCAAGCAACTGGAGAAGGAAGAAAATTCCAACCCCAAACCCAGCAGAAGAAAAGAAATAACCAATATCAGAGCAGAATTAAATGAAATTAAAAACAAAAGAATTACACAACAGATCAATAAATCCAAAAGTTGGTTTTTGGAAAAGATCAATAAAGTAGATAAACCTTTGGCCAACCTAACCAGGAAAAAAAGACTAAAATTCCTAATTTCATCAATCAGAAATGGTAACGATGAAATAACAACAGACCCCCTCAGGAATTCAAAAAATCCGTAATGAATACTGCAAGAAACTCTACTGTCAGAAATATAAAAATCTGTAAAAAAATCAACCAATACCTAGAAGTACACCACCTACCAAGACTTAGCCAGAACAAAGTGAAAATATTGAACAGGCCTATATTAGGCCTGAATTAGCATCAACTATACAAAATCTCCCTAAAAAGAAAAGCCCAGGACCAGATGGCTTTACATCAGAATTCTACCAAACCTTTAAAGAAGAACTAGTACCCTGTTTCCCTGAAAATAAGACATCCTCCGAAAATAAGACCTACTTACAGGAAGGATAAGACGTCCCCTGAAAATAAGACCTAGTGCATCTTTGGGAGCACACCTTAAAATAAGACACTGTCTTATTTTCAGGGAAACGGGGTACCTATATTACTAAACCTCTTCTAAAATATAGAAAAAGAAGGAATACTACCCAAAACAGAAGCAAACATCACCTTGATCCCTAAACCAGGGAAAGACCCAACAAGAAAAGAAAATTATAGACCAATATCACTAATGAATATTGATACAAAAATACTCAATAAGATCCTAATGACCAGAATCCAACAACACATCAAAAAAATCATACACCATGACCAAGAGGGATTTATCCCAGGGTCTCAAGGCTGGTTCAATATACTAAATCTATAAATGTAACTCAGCACATAAACAAACTAAAAAATAAAGACTATATGATTCTCTCAATTGACACAGAAAAAGCTTTTGATGATATCCAGCATCCCTTCATGATCAGAACACTTAAGAAAATTGGTATAGAAGGGACATTTCTTAAACTGATAGAAGCCATCTACAGAAAACCTACAGCCAATATCGTAGTGAATAAAGTTAAATTGAAATTATTTCCACTTAGATCAGGAACCAGGCAAAGTTGCCCATTGTCTCCATTGCTCTTTAAAATTGTGATGAAATTTTTAGCCATTGCAATTAGGGAAGAAAAGGTGATCAAGGGTATCCACATAGGGTCAGAAGAGATCAAAATTTCACTCTTCGCAGATGATATGATCATATGTCTGGAAAACACTAGGGACTCTACTACAAAACTTTTAGAAGTGATCAAGGAATACAGAAATGTCTCAGGCTACAAAAATCAACACCCATAAATCTGTAGCCTTAATATATACCAACAATAACCAAGCTGAAAAAAACAGTCAAGGACTCTATTCCTTTCACAGTAGTGCCAAAGAAGATGAAATATTTGGGAGTATACCTAACAAAGGACGTGAAAGATCTCTGCAAAGAGAACTATGAAACTTTAAGAAAAGAAACAGCTGAAGATGTTAACAAATGGAAAAACATACCATGCCCATGGCTGGGAAGAATCAACATTGTTAAAATGTCTATACTACCCAATGCAATATATAATTTTAATGCAATTTCTATTAAAACTCCATTGTCATATTTTAAAGATCTTGAAAAAATAATACTTCGTTTTATATGGAATCATAAAAAACCTCGAATAGCCAAAACATTACTCAGAAATAAAAACAAAGCAGGAGAAATCATGCTACCAGACCTGAGACTGTACTATAAATCAATAGTGATCAAAACAGCATGGTACTGGCACAAAAACAGAGAAGTAGATATCTGGAACAGAATGGAGAACCAAGAGATGAATCCAGCTACTTACCGTTATTTGATCTTTGACAAGCCAATTAACAAATGGTGCTGGGTGAACTGGCTGGTGATCTGTAAAAGATTGAAACTGGACCCACACCTTTCACCATTAACTAAGATAGACTCTCACTGGATAAAAGATTTAAACTTAAGACATGAAACTATAAAAATACTTGAAGAAAGTGCAGGGAAAACTCTCAAAGGAATTGTCCTGGGTGAATATTTCATGAGGACTCCCCAGGCAGTTGAAGTAGTATCAAAAATATATTACTGGTACCTGATAAAAACTAAAAAGCTTCTGCATAGCCAAGAACATAGTAAATAAAGCAAGCAGACAGTCCTCAGAATGGGAGAAAATATTTGCAGGTTATACCTCCAATAAAGGTTTAATAACCAGAATCCACAGAGAACTCAAATATATTAGCAAGAAAAGAACAAGTGATCCCATTTCAGGGTGGGCAAAGGACTTGAAGAGAAACTTCCCTAAAGAAGACAGACACACAATCTACAAACACATGAAAAAAAGCTCATCATCCTTAATCATCAGAGAAATGCAAATCAAAACTACTTTGAGATATTACCTAACCCCAGTAAGAGTAGCCCACATAACAAAATCCCAAAACCAGAGATGTTGGCATGGATGTGGAGGAAAGGGCACACTTCTACACTGCTGGTGGGAATGCACACTAATACGTTCCTTCTGGAAGGATGTTTGGAGAATACTTAGGGACCTAAAAATAGACCTGCCATTCGATCCTATAATTCCTTTGCTAGGTATAGACCCATAAGATCAAAAATCACAAAATAACAGAGACATCTGTACCAGAATGTTTATTGCAGCCCAATTCACAACTGCTAAGTCATGGAAGAAGCCCAAGTACCCATCGACCCACAAATGGACTAGCAAATTGTGGTACATGTATACTATGAAATATTATGCAGCCTTAAAGAAAGACAGAGACTTTACCTCTTTCATGTTTACATTGATGGAGCTGGAACATATTCTTCTTAGCAAAGTATCTCAGGAATGGAAGAAAAAGTATCCAATGTACTCAACCCTACTATGAAGCTAATTTATAGTTTTCACATGAAGACTATAACCCAATTATAGCATAAGAATATGGGGGAAAGACCAAGGAAGGGGAAGGGAGGGGGGAGGTTTGGGTGGTGGGAGAGAAATGGGTGGGGCCACACCTATGGTGCATCTTAGAATGGGTATAGGCGAAACCTACTAAATGCAGAATACAAATGTCTACATACAATAACTAAGAAAATGCCATGAAGGCTACGTTGAACAGTTTGATGAGAATATTTCAGATTGTATATGAAACCAGCACTTTGTACTCCTTGATTGCACTAATGTACACAGCTATGATTTAACAATAAAAAAAAATGTATTGAAAGCAGAATTCTGAGACGAGTAAAGTTTGTAAATGCATATATAAAAATATTTAATAAATGATGCAGAATATTAAAAAAAGGAAATAATAATTTTGTTTTGCTTTTTTAACCTTATAAGTGACCCAGGGATACAAATGCTAGTAATTAAGGAGTTTCTGAAAATTTTTAATTGTATTAATATCCCCAAAGTCAAAAAAAAGTATTGTGGTCTAAAAAATCCAGTGCTGGCAATCCTCATGACCAATACAGACTTTCTGAAACTGTATTAAATTAATAAACACACATATTAACAGTATACATATTCACATGTGTCTTAAAATAGTGCTTGACAACAAGTATATAAGTGTGTGTTAGCTATTATTATACATTCATATTTCTATTATATAGCAATCATTATGATCTTTCTCAGCAAATATTACTACTGGCTTGCATTCAAATGGCAAGAAAATCTGGATCATATGTGGAAAAAATTTTATTCAGATTCCAGGTTGAGATATGAAAAAAATATATAAATACTCATTCTGTGACTATGTATACATTAGTCTGTATATAGTACACATACCTGCTTCATAAGTTCTTGGTCAAGATTAAGTAGATAATGCATTTAAGGAAGTTTGCATTTGGCAGATACATCAACTGTGATAAAATTTTTAAATGGTATAGAAAATACTGAGTGTGGAAATGAGTTAAGAAAAACAAGAGAGAAAGATAGCATATTAGGAAGTGAGTAGAAAATTGACATCTCTAAGCCAGGTAATTCCCTAATTGATAATATTATCTGTGATATTAATAGACAATATTTTCTGATACTAATCAGATGTCCTGATATCGTTGTCTATGATATTAACAGGCAACATAATAATAGCTAATATATTTTAGCATATACTATGTTCCAGGTATGATAAGATCATTTTATAGGAATTATCTCACTGAATCCTCATAATCAAATGAAGTATTACCTCCATTTTGCCTAGAGATTAAGTAATTTTCCTAAAGTCATCCATTAGATACAAACAGCAATAGTGATATTCAAACCCTAGTAATCCAGAGCCCAGGTTCTAAAATACCTTACTACACTTGCTCCACAATATATGATTTTGTATTCTACAAATTCTACTTTACACCCTATTATCTTACCCATGTTCCCCTGATGCTCGTTAATTATGCTTAAATTTCCTGAGTTGCATCTCTCTAACCGTTCACACATTCCTCAAAAGCAGGGACAAAACTCGCTTTCTTTTTCACTTACCCAAAGGGCTTGTTCTTACAGGCGGAACACACAGTATCTCTGAAGAGACACCCTGGGCAATCAGTAAAGAGCAGGGCAGATAATAAACACCCAGAAGTACTTCTGAGATCTAAGAAAACACCAAAAGTATTCCCCATCCTCACTTTTCTTAATCAATATTTTCTATTTATTCAGAACCAAGCTTACGAAGAATGAAGATTGTCTTGCTGCAGAACAAGCCCTCTGGCTACTGATGCTGATATCTAGAAAAATTGCTATGCTTGGATTCAATATTCTTCACTATTGTTCCCTAATAGACTTAAGCAAATGGCAGTGGATACTCTCGGCCTTTTCCGAGAGTTTAGAAAATATTCATCCCTTGCATTTCTCTAATTTCTTTTTTAATTATCTGACTGCCTCTTATTTGAGCCTATTAGAATTTTAAATATGAAAAAGAAACCATTAGAGAATAGGCCTAAATTGAAAGAGAAAGTGTAAAACTGTATTTTATTTGACTTATTTAAACTCATCTGCTGTGTATCTGAATCAGTTTGCTACCTGCAGCAAGGTTTTTGGGTGAATAACTTTCATTATATTAGAGCACAAAGAGTACATTTTTAAGTTTATACATTCATAAGCAGCCACTATTCTTATCCAAACATTATTCATCTGATGGAAGCAATGTTCCTGGACTGTCAAAACCAGAACAAAGCAGAACAAAAGAAAAATAGGCTATCTGGCGTGCCTTCTTTCTGCCTTCCTGATCTAGAACAGACTATTCCCATATTAAGAAAATTACTTTGGGTGCAAATGATACTCTAGAAAGAAGCAGACTGATAGGCACTGATTCTCTCTGACATTATAATTTCTGTCTAAAATTAATGTGAGATTAATTTTCCTCTTGCTTAGAAGGAAAATATTGCTCAGGGAACAGCCTGCCTTCATCTGGCTTATAGTAAACATTTGCCACTTAGTATTCAGGAGCCAGTTGGACTTTTTAGTCTTTGGCAAAAGATGCTAACACATAGTTTATGAATCATGGAGAGCCAACAGGAAGAGAGCAACCAGAGGATGTAGGAGGCCCAGCAATCACCCAGGCAGTAGAGTGGAGATTAATAACCAGTATCTGCAAACCCTGAAGGCAAATCTCCAACACTCTTTGAGGGCTGTATTGCTGCCTCCATTAGACTGCCTTTTGCCTCAGTTCTCCAGACTCACCCATCGGGGTTGAGTTTGTTTACTCAATGCCTCATTGAACAAATACTTACTGAGAACTTACTTATGGATGGTATTATTCTCCATGTCTGGGACATAATGGATGTATGTTACCAACAAAGGTAGTGTCTGTCCATACTTTGTAGGAGACCGTGCACCAAGCTTGTGGAGGCAGTCACCAGCTCTTGAGGAAGGGGCTGGGAGTGGGACACTCTCCTAGCCAGCATGGAGATGTTTGGCTGCCTGGAGACAAGCCATCAAGCAGCTGTATATGGTAATGGGTTAAGATCCCTTGTCACTCGTTAGCAAGCAGGTGTTATACACTGGACATTCGAGGGGCAGCAGGGTGGGAGTCAGAGCCCGGGGAAAAAGTGCTCATGGGGATCATTAAGCAGGCTGCTCCAGCATGTGGGACCCCACACCTGTTGTATAAGGCTTCAATAAAAGGCAACAACAGAGGTGGCTCGAGGCTCTCCTGGAATATGGGAATCCCCCTGCTTGTAAGCATTTATACCTCCAATCCATAGTCCCAGCTGCTTTTCTTTTTTATTATTATTGTTAAATCATAGCTATGTACATTAGTGCAATCAAGGGGTACTATCTGCTAGTTTTATATACAATCTGAAATATTCTCATCAAACTGTTCAACGTAGCCTTCATGGCATTTTCTTAGTTATTGTATGTAGACATTTGTATTCTGCATTTAGTAGGTTTCGCCTGTACCCATTCTAAGATGCACCATAGGTGTGGCCCCACCCATTGCCCTCTCTCCACCCTAACCTCCACCTTGCCTTACCCCTTCCTTGGCCCTTTCCTCATAATCTTGTGCTATAGTTGGGTTATAGCCTTCCTATGAAACCTATAAATTAGCTTCATAGTAGGGCTGAACATTGGATACTTTTTTTTTTTTTTTTTTTCTGTCTTTCCTGATTTCATTTTTTTTTTTTCTTTTTATTTTTTATTGTTGGGGATTCATTGAGGGTACAATAAGCCAGTTACACTGATTGCAATTGCTAGGTAAAGTCCCTCTTGCAATCATGTCCTGCCCCCATAAAGTGTGACACACACTGAGGCCCCACCCCACTCCCTCCCTCTCTCTTTCTGCTTCCCCCCCCCATAACCTTAATTGTCATTAATTGTCCTCATATCAAGATTGAGTACATAGGATTCATGCTTCTCCATTCTTGTGATGCTTTACTAAGAATAATGTCTTCCACTTCCATCCAGGTTAATACGAAGGATGTAAAGTCTCCATTTTTTTTAATGGCTGAATAGTATTCCATGGTATACATATACCACAGCTTGTTAATCCATTCCTGGGTTGGTGGGCATTTAGGCTGTTTCCACATTTTGGCGATTGTAAATTGAGCTGCAATAAACAGTCTAGTACAAGTGTCCTTATGATAAAAGGATTTTTTTCCTTCTGGGTAGATGCCCAGTAATGGGATTGCAGGATCGAATGGGAGGTCTAGGTTGAGTGCTTTGAGGTTTCTCCATACTTCCTTCCAGAAAGGTTGTACTAGTTTGCAGTCCCACCAGCAGTGTAAAAGTGTTCCCTTCTCTCCACATCCACGCCAGCATCTGCAGTTTTGAGATTTTGTGATGTGGGCCATTCTCTCTGGGGTTAGATGATATCTCAGGGATGTTTTGATTTGCATTTCTCTAATATATAGAGATGATGAACATTTTTTCATGTGTTTGTTAGCCATTCGTCTGTCGTCTTTAGAGAAAGTTCTATTCATGTCTCTTGCCCATTGATATAAGGGATTGTTGGCTTTTTTCATGTGGATTAATTTGAGTTCTCTATAGATCCTGGTTATCAAGCTTTTGTCTGATTGAAAATATGCAAATATCCTTTCCCATTGTGTGGGTTGTCTCTTTGCTTTGGTTATCGTCACCTTAGCTGTACAGAAGCTTTTCAGTTTAATGAAGTCCCATTTGTTTATTTTTGTTGTTGTTGCAATTGCCATGGCAGTCTTCTTCATGAAGTCTTCCCCCAGGCCAATATCTTCCAGTGTTTTTCCTATGCTTTCTTTGAGGATTTTTATTGTTTCGTGCCTTAAATTTAAGTCCTTTATCCATCTTGAATCAATTTTTGTGAGTGGGGAAAGGTGTGGGTCCAGTTTCAGTCTTTTACACGCAGACATCCAATTCTCCCAACACCATTTATTGAATAGGGAGTCTTTCCCCCAAGGTAAGTTCTTGTTTGGTTTATCGAAGATTAGGTGGTTGTAAGATGTTAGTTTCATTTCTTGGTGTTCAATTCGATTCCAAGTGTCTATGTCTCTGTTTTTGTGCCAGTACCATGCTGTCTTGACCACTATGGCTTTGTAGTACAGACTAAAATCTGGTATGCTGATGCCCCCAGCTTTATTTTTGTTACTAAGAACTGCCTTAGCTATACGGGGTTTTTTCCGGTTCCATACAAAACGCAGAATCATTTTTTCCAAATCTTGAAAGTACGATGTAGGTACTTTGATAGGAATGGCATTGAATAGGTAGATTGCTTTGGGAAGTATAGACATTTTAACAATGTTGATTCTTCCAAGCCATGAGCATGGTATGTTCTTCCATTTGTTAATATCCTCTGCTATTTCCTTTCTGAGGAGTTCATAGTTTTCTTTATAGAGGTCCTTCACCTCCTTCGTTAGGTATATTCCTAGGTATTTCATTTTCTTTGAAACTATGGTGAAGGGAGTTGTGTCCTTAATTAGCTTCTCCTCTTGACTGTTATTGGTGTATACAAAGGCTACTGACTTGTGGACATTGATTTTATATCCTGAAACATTACTGTATTTTTTGATGACTTCTAGGAGTCTTGTGGTTGAGTCTTTGGGGTTCTCTAAGTATAAGATCATGTCGTCAGCAAAGAGGGAGAGTTTGACCTCCTCTGCTCCCATTTGGATTCCCTTTATTTCCTTGTCTTGCCTAATTGTATTGGCTAGAACTTCCAGCACTATGTTGAATAGTAAAGGTGACAGAGGACAACCTTGTCTGGTTCCAGTTCTAAGAGGAAAAGCTTTCAGTTTTACTCCATTCAGTAAAATATTGGCTGTGGGTTTGTCATAGATAGCTTCAATCAGTTTTAGAAATGTGCCACCTATGCCTATACTCTTCAGTGTTCTAATTAGAAAAGGATGCTGGATTTTATCAAATGCTTTTTCTGCATCTATTGAGAGGATCATGTGATCTTTATTTTTGCCTCTGTTAATATGGTGGATAACGTTTATGGACTTGCGTATGTTGAACCAGCCTTGCATCCCTGGGATGAAGCCTGCTTGATCATGATGAATGACTTTTTTGATGATAAGCTGTAATCTATTGGCTAGGATTTTGTTGGGAATTTTTCCGTCTATATTCATGAGTGAGATTGGTCTGAAATTCTCCTTTTTGTTTGGGTCTTTTCCTGGTTTTGGTATCAGGGTGATGTTTGCTTCATAGAATGTGTTGGGGAAGATTCCTTCTTCCTCAATTTTTTGGAATAATTTCTGCAGTACAGGAATAAGCTCTTCCTTGAAGGTTTGATAGAATTCTGGAGTGAAGCCATCTGGACCAGGGCATTTTTTAGTTGGAAGCTTTTTTATTGTTTCTTTGATCTCAGTGCTTGAAATTGGTCTGTTCAGGAGGTCTATTTCTTCCTGGCCAAGTCTAGGGAGAGGGTGTGATTCCAAATATTGATCCATTTCCTTCACATTGTCAAATTTCTGGGCATACAGTTTCTGGTAGTATTCAGAGATGATCTCTTGTATCTCTGTGGGATCAGTTGTTATTTCCCCTTTATCATTTCTGATTGAGGTTACTAGAGATTTTACTTTTCTATTTCTAGTTAGTCTGGCCAATGGTTTATCTATTTTATTTATTTTTTCAAAAAACCAACTCCTTGTTTCATTAATTTTCTGAATGATTCTTTTGTTTTCAATTTCATTGATCTCTGATTTGATTTTGGAGATTTCTTTTCTTCTACTGAGTTTAGGCTTAGATTGTTCTTCTTTTTCCAATTCCATAAGGTCTCTTGTGAGATTGTTGATGTGCTCTCTGTCTGTTTTTCGAATGTAGGCATCTAAAGCGATGAATTTTCCTCTCAAAACTGCTTTTGCAGTATCCCACAGGTTTTGGTAGCTTGTGTCTTCATTGTTGTTATGCTTAAGGAAGTTAGTGATTTCCTGTTTGATTTCTTCCTGCACCCATCTGTTATTCAACAGAAGATTGTTTAATTTCCATGCCTTTGGATGGGGTCGAGCATTTTTGTTAGAGTTGAGTTCCACCTTTAGTGCCTTATGGTCTGAAAAGATACAAGGTAAAATTTCAATTCTTTTGATTCTGTTGATATTTGTTTTGTGTCCCAGGATATGATCAATTTTGGAGAATGTTCCATGGGGTGATGAGAAGAATGTATATTCTTTATCTTTGGGGTGGAGTGTTCTATATGCGTCTATCAAGCATAATTGTTCTAGGGTCTCATTTAAATCTCTTATATCTTTGTTTAATTTCTGTTTAGAGGATCTGTCCAGCTCTGTAAGAGGTGTGTTAAAGTCCCCTGTTATGATGGTATTATCAGATATCATATTGCTCAGACTGAGTAAGGTCTGTTTCAAGAATCTGGGAGCATTTAAATTGGGTGCATAGATATTTAGAATTGAAATGTCTTCTTGTTGTAGTTTTCCCTTGACCAATATAAAGTGACCATCTTTGTCTTTTTTGACTTTAGTTGCTTTAAATCCACATGTATCTGAAAATAAGATTGCAACTCCTCTTTTCTTCTGAATTCCATTTGCCTGAAAAATTGTCTTCCAACCCTTGACTCGGAGCTTTAATTTGTCTTTTGAAGCCAGGTGTGTTTCTTGCAGACAGCAAATGGATGGCTTGTGTTTTTTAATCCAGTCAGCCAATCTATGTCTCTTCAGTGGGGAATTCAAGCCATTAACATTTATGGAGATAATTGATAAGTGTGGTAGTATTCTATTCGTCTTATTTGGTGAGAGTCCATTGCTTAGTTTTATCTTTTGCATCAGTGTGGAGGTTAGGTTCTGTCCTTTGATTTCTGAGTTCTTACTTTGCTGCTGATCCATTGTGGTGGTCAGTGTGCAGAACAGGTTGAAGTATTCCCTGTAGAGCTGGTCTTGTTGTGGTGAATTTCCTCAATGTTTGTATATCCGTAAATGATTTGATTTCTCCATCAATTTTTAAGCTTAGCTTAGCAGGGTACAGAATTCTGGGCTGAAAATTGTTCTGTTTAAGTAGATTAAAGGTAGACGACCATTGTCTTCTTGCTTGGAAAGTTTCATTAGAGAAGTCTGAGGTCACTCTGATGGATTTGCCCCTGTAGGTCAACTGGCGCTTACTCCTGGCAGCTTGCAGAATCTTTTCTTTTGTCTTGACTTTGGACAGGTTCATCACAATGTGTCTTGGAGAAGCTCAGTTAGAGTTGAGGCGACCTGGGGTCCGATAGCCCTCTGAAAGCAGTGTGTCAGAATCTTTGGTGATGTTTGGGAAATTTTCTTTTATAATATTCTCTAGTATGGCTTCCATTCCTCTGGGGCATTCTTCTTCCCCTTCTGGAATTCCTATAACTCGTATGTTGGAACGTTTCATAAAGTCCCATAATTCTGACAGTGAACGTTCTGCTTTCTCTCTCTTCTTTTCTGCCTCTTTTACTATCTGAGTTATCTCAAAAACTTTGTCTTCTACCTCTGAAATTCTTTCTTCTGCATGGTCTAACCTGTTGCTGATACTTTCCATTGCATCTTTAAGTTCCCTGATTGACTGTTTCATTTCCTTCAGCTCTGCTATATCCTTTTTATATTCTTCATATCGTTCATCTCTGATTTGATTCTGTTTTTGGATTTCCTTTTGGTTATTTTCCACTTTATTAGCAGTTTCCTTCATTGTTTCCATCATTTCTTTCATTGTTTTCAACATGTGTATTTTAAATTCCCTTTCTGTCATTCCTAACATTTCTGTATAGGTAGAATCCTCTGCAGTAGCTACCTCATGGTCCCTTGGCGGGGTTGTTCTGGACTGGTTCTTCATGTTGCCTGGAGTTTTCTGCTGATTCTTCCTCATGAGTGATTTCTTTTATCTGTTTCCTTGCCCTAATTTTCCTTTCACTTCCTCTTGCTCTTTAAGTTCTTGTGCCTGTGGAAGTTGTGGGCGGGTTTAGACGGGTTGAACACACGCGACCACTTGCCGGTTTTCCACTGTTTTAGTCCTCCTCTTGGGGTCCAGAAGTCTCTCGCTGACTCCCTGTATCCTCATAGGAGTGATGATAGGCAGTTCCCACCAGCCAGAGATGCCTGGAGTCCTATCTCCCCAGACTCACGGTGCCCAGATGCAAGGAAGCTGTTACTCGGCTGCCATCTTGCTCCGCCCCCTGAACATTGGATACTTTTTCTTCCATTCTTGAGATACTTTGCTAAGTAGACTATGTTCCAGCTCCATCCATGTAAACATGAAAGAGGTAAAGTCTCCACCTTTCTTTAAGGCTGCATAATATTCCATGGTATACATGTACCACAATTTGCTAGTCCATTTGGGGGTCGATGGGCACTTGGGCTTCTTCCATGATTTAGCGATTATGAATGGGCTGCAATAAACATTCTAGTACAAATGTCTTTGTTATATTGTGATTTTTGGTCTTCTGGATATATACCTAGTAAAGTAATTATAGGATTGAAAGGCAGGTCTATTTTTAGACCTCTAAGTATTCTCCAAACGTCCTTCCAGAAGGAACATATTAGTGTGCATTCCCATGAGTAGTGTAGAAGTGTGCCCTTTCCTCCACATCCACACCAACATCTCTGGTTTTGGGATTTTGTTATGTGGGCTACTCTTACTGGGGTTAGGTGATATCTCAAAGTAGTTTTGATTTGCATTTCTCTGATGATTAAGGATAATGACCTTTTTTTCATGTGTTTGTAGATCGTGCGTCTGTCTTCTTTAGGGAAGTTTCTCTTCAAGTCCTTTGCCCACCCTGAAATGGGATCACTCATTCTTTTCTTGCTAATACGTTTGAGTTCTCTGTGGATTCTGGTTATTAAATTCTTTATCGGAGGTATAACCTGCAAATATCTTCTCCCATTCTGAGGGCTGTCTGCTTGCTTTACTTACTGTGTTCTTGGTTGTGCAGAAGCTTTTTAGTTTGATCAGGTCCCAGTAATGTATTTTTGATACTGCTTCAATTGCCTAGGGTGTCCTCTTCATAAAATACTCACCCAGGCCGATTCCTTCAAGAGTTTTCTCTGCACTTTCTTGAAGTATTTTATAGTTTCATGTCTTAAGTTTAAATCTTTTATCCAGTGAGAGTCTGTCTTAGTTAATGGTGAAAGATGTGGGTCCAGTTTCAGTCTTTTACAGATCACTATCCAGTTCACCCAGCACCATTTGTTAAATAGGGAATCTTTTCCCCACTGAATGTTTTTAATTGGCTTGTCAAAGATCAAATAACAGTAAGTAGCTGGATTCATCTCTTGGTTCTCCATTCTGTTCCAGATATCTACTTCTCTGTTTTTGTGCCAGTACCATGCTGTTTTGATCACTATTGATTTATAGTACAGTCTCAGGTCTGCTAGCATGATTTCTCCTGCTTTGTTTTTATTTCTGAGTAATGTTTTGGCTATTCGAGGTTTTTTATGATTCCAT
Organism: Nycticebus coucang; assembly: GCF_027406575.1. Lineage (NCBI taxonomy): Eukaryota > Metazoa > Chordata > Mammalia > Primates > Lorisidae > Nycticebus > Nycticebus coucang. The sequence goes on along the minus strand of NC_069788.1, from coordinate 20,321,099 downwards.
ATAAAACGAAGTATTATTTTTTCAAGATCTTTAAAATATGACAATGGAGTTTAGATAGGAATTGCATTAAAATTATATATTGCATTGGGTAGTATAGACATTTTAACAATATTGATTCTTCCCAGCCATGACCATGGTATGTTTTTCCATTTGTTAACATCTTCAGCTATTTCTTTTCTTAAAGTTTCATATTTCTCTTTATAGAGATCTTTCACGTTTTTTGTAGATAAACTCCCAAATATTTCATCTTCTTAGGCGCTACTGTGAAAGGAATAGAGTCCTTGACTGTTTTTTCGGCTTGGTTTTTGTTGTTATATATAAAGGCTATAGATTTATGGGTGTTGATTTTGTAGCCTGAGACATTTCTGTATTCCTTGATCACTTCTAAATGTTTTGTAGTAGAATTCCTAGTATTTTCGAGATATACAATCATGTCATCTGCAAAGAGTGAAAGTTTGAGCTCTTCTGACCCTATTTGCATAACCTTGATCACCTTTTCTTCCCTAATTGCAATAGCTAAAACTTCCAATACAATGCTAAACAGCAATGGAGACAATGGGCAACCTTGCCTGGTTCCTGATCTAAGCGGAAATGATTTCGATTTAACTCTATTCAATACATAATTGGCTGTGGGTTTGCTATAGATGCCCTCTATTAGTTTAAGAAATCTCCCTTCTATACCAATTATCTTAAGTGTTCTGATCATGAAGCGATGCTGGATATTGTCAAAAGCTTTTTCTGCATCAATTGAGAGAATCATATGGTCTTTACTTTTTAGTCTGTTTATGTGCTGAGTTACCTTTATAGATTTAAGCATATTGAACCAGCCTTGAGAGCCTGGGATAAATCCGACTTGGTCATGGTGTTTTATTTTTTTGATGTGTTGTTGGATTCTGTTTGTTAGGATCTTATTGAGTATTTTTGCATTGATATTCATTCGTGATATTGGTCTATAATTTTCTTTTCTTGTTAAGTCTTTCCCTGGTTTGGAGATCAAAGTGATGTTTGCTTCGTAGAATGTGTTGGGTAGTATTCCTTCTTTTTTATATTTAAGAAGAGGCTTAGTAATATAGGTACTAGTTCTTCTTTAAAAGTTTGGTACAATTCTGATGCAAAGCCATCTGGTCCTGGGCTTTTCTTTTTAGGGAGATTTTGTATAGTTGATGCTATTTCAGAACTTGTTATAGGACTGTTCAACATTTCCACTTTTTTCTGGCCAAGTCTTGGTAGGTGGCATACTTCCAGGTATTGGTCGATTTCTTTCAGATTTTCATATGTCTGAGAGTAAAGTTTCTTGTAATATTTGTTAAGGATTTTTTGAATTTCTGAGGGGTCTGTTGTTATTTCATCTTTACCATTTCTGATTGATGAAATTAGTAATTTTAGTCTTTTTTTTTCTGGTTAGGTTGGCCAAAGGTTTATCTATTTTATTGATCTTTTCAAGAAATCAACTTTTGGATTTGTTGATCTGTTGTATAATTCTTTTGTTTTCAATTTCATTTAATTCTGCTCTGATTTTGGTTATTTCTTTTCTTCTGATGGGTTTCGGGTTGGAATCTTCTTCCTTCTCCCGTTGCTTGAGATATCCCATTAAGTTATTAACTTCCTCTCTTTCCATTTTCTTGAGGAAGGCTTGCATTGCTATAAATTTCCCTTTTTGGACTGCCTTTTCAGTATCCCAGAGGTTCTGATAATTTGTGTCTTCATTGTTGTTGTGTTCCAAAAATTTGGTGATTTCCTTCTTAATCTCATCTATAACCCATTTATCCTTCAGCATAAGATTATTTAGCTTCCATGTTTTTGTATGGTTATGCAGATTCCTGTTGTTATTGAGTTCAACTTTTGTTCCATGATGGTCTGAGAAGATGCAAGGAATAATTTCTATTTTTTAAAATTTGCTGAGGTTAGATTCGTGGCCTAGGATGTGGTCGATTTTGGAGTATGTTCCGTGGGCTGATGAGAAGAATGTGTATTCAGTTTTGTTGGGATGAAATGTTCTGTAGATGTCTGTTAAGTCCAGATGTTGAATGGTTGAGTTTAAATCTAAAATTTCTTTGCTTAGCTTCTTTTTGGAGGACCTATCCAGCACTCCTAAAGGGGTGTTAAAATCTCCAGCTAGTATGGAACTGGAGGAAATCAAGTTGCTCATGTCTGTTAGAGTTTCTTTTATAAATTGAGGTGTGTTCTGGTTGGGTGCATTAATATTAATAATTGAAATCTCATCGTATTGTGTATTAACTTTAACAAATATGAAGTGTCCATCCTTATCCTTCCTTATTTTGGTTGGTTTAAAGCCTATTGCATCTGCAAATAGGATTGCTATGCCTGCTTTTTTCTGCTTTCCGTTTGCCTGGAATATAGATGACCATCCCTTCACCTTGAGTCTGTATTTGTCTTTTAATGTAAGATGAGACTCTTGTATGCAGCAGATATCTGGCTTGAGTTTTTGTATCCAGTCAGCTAACCTGCACCTCTTTAGGGAACAATTTAAACCATTTCCTTTAATCGAGAGTATTGATAAGCCTTTCAAGAATCCGGTGGACATTTTTAATCCTTTTGCAACTGTGGAAGTTGGAATTTGATCAAAATTTTCTGGGTGGGTTTACTTTTGTGGTGGAGGATTATGCTGGTCTTTGTGGTCAGTAGGTCTGAGAGTATCCTGGAGAGCTGGTTTAGCTATGGCAAATTTCTTCAACATGTGAATGTCATTAAAGTATTTAATTTCTCCATCATAAATGAAACTCAGTCTAGCTGGGTACAGGATCCCGGGTTGAAAGTATTTTGTTTTAGGAGATTAAAAGTCAATGACCATCCTCTTCTAGCTTGAAAGGTTTCAGCAGAGAGATCTGCAGTTATTCTAATATTCTTCCCTTTGTAGGTAGTGGTTTTCTTTTGTCTGGCTGCTTTCAGAATTTTCTCCTTCATATTAACTTTAGTGAAATTGATTATGATGTGTCTGGGTGATGTCTTGTTCGGGTTGAGTCATGCTGGAGTTCTGAAACTGTCTGCTATCTGAATTTCAGAATCTCTTGGCATGTCTGGAATGTTCTCTTTCATAATCTCATGGAGAAGAGACCCTGTGTTTTGTGAAGCCACTTCATCACTTTTGGGGATCCCTATATGACGAATATTAGTTGTCTTCGAATTATCCCAGAGCTCTCTGAGAGAATGATCTGTTTTTGCCCTCCATTTCTCTTCCTCTTTGAGAGATTGAGAGTGTTTGAAAGCTTTGTCTTCAATGTCAGAAATCCTTTCTTCTGCTTGCTCCATTCTGTTACTGAAGGATTCTACTGTGTTTCTCAGATCTTTGAGGGCTGCAACTTCTTGCTTCAATGTGTCAAAATCTTTGGTCATTTGGTCTTTGAATTCACTGAATTTTGAGACATCTTTTAGGTTACTGCTTGGGATTCTAATTCGATCTTATTTGCTATCCAGATTCTGAACTCAATTTCTGACATCTCAGCTATTTGTTTGTGCATAGGATCTTATGCTGTGTCTGCCCCATTGATCCTTGGGGGAGTTGATCTACTCTGATTATTTATATTGCCAGAGTATTTCCATTGATTTCGTCTCATGATTGTTTTTCACCATTGCCTCTGGCCGTCCTCAGAGTTGGGGAGGTGTCTCTGTAAGATTAGACCCCAATAAGATCACTCTATTGTTGCTGTATCTTTGTAGGGAGTGACCCTGTGTTGCTCCTCTGGGGCTACCCCAGCCAGGGAGTTCTGGTTGTGGGAGCAGCTCCGGAGTGCGACACATCTGTATCCAGCAACAGGGCGGGGGGTGGTGCACATGGTTCTTGGAGTGCCTGGAGCCCAATGACTTTGGCACAGAGGGCCCAAGGATCCAGCCATCTCAGGCCAGGAGAAGGGCTCTGCACAGAGGCAGGGAGGGCTCCAGAGGGCACACGGCTACCAGAGTCCCTGGCCAGACGAGTAGGCCAGTGTTGAGACAGGGAGGGTATAGGAGGGATTACACAGGGTTGCGCTGCTCCCGGAGTTCCTGGTCAGGGCGAGCGGAGGCCCGGCAGGCACTGTGTAGCTCTTCAGGAGGTCTGGGCGGGCACCAATCGCAGGTCATGGGTTGCGGGTTGTGGTGCAGCTCTTCCAGAGGTCCAGGCAGATGCCGATCATGGATTGCTGGTCGTGGCACATCTCTTACAGAGTTCCGGGTGGGCACCAATGGTGGGTCACAGGTCATGGCCTATCCTCTTAATTTTAATAACTGGGGTCACATGGCCTGTGCTTGGAGTTCCAGTCTAGCTGGATGCCACTTTCTGGAGATCAGAGCAGTTTTTAGATCCTGCCGGCTATGTCAAACTGCCCTCAGCTGCTTTTATTTGCATGGTGATGGGGTGCCCACAGCGGGCACCAACAATACTTGTTTCCACACATGGATAAACAAGCAGGGAATTGCCTACCTAACATTGTGATAAGTACTGGTACATTCTTGTTATAGAAAGGCTATGTAATACAAGCTTAGAACACTGAAGTAAGCTTTCCGGAGGAAGTGATGTTCTGACTGAGAAAAGAAAGATGAAAACAGGTAAGTAAAGAGGAAATGGAAAGATGATCTAGAAGGTGAACCACTGAGTGCAAAGAATCAGGTGCAGGCACATTCAAGGAATTTATGGTTCAGATTGGCTTCAATGCAAGTGTGAGAATAGCAGAACAAAATAAATAAACAGGATGAACAAATGAACAGAATGGTCGGCAGATGCAGTGCACTAGTCAGAATGTCTAGGTTCTACTCAAGTAACAAGTAAACACCAATATATCAGGGATTTGACTCAATAAAGTTCATCTCTCACTCAAATATGTATCCAATGTAAGCTGGAGGCAAGTTGGTGGAGGTTGGGTCTCTGATGAATGCAACCACTCAAAGATGCAGATAATGAAGTTTTGCCACTTCATATCTGCAATACAAGGCACGCCTGCCTTTCTTGATCATCCCAGCAGGGGAACAAACATCTGAATGTCCTTTATATGTGTTAGTCTAAAGTGATACATATGACTTATACCCCTATGGGCTAGCACTAGTCACATGGTTCCCCCATGCCACCCCAAAATGACAAGGACCTAGAAATGCAGGGGAACAGATGAAATATTTACTGTGTGCTGCTGTTTCTGGTGTAGGCATGATATTGATGGCTTTGTAAGCTGTGTTTAAGGAGTTTCCTTTATTCTGAGGGCATTGAGGATCCAAGGAAGTATTGTAAGCAAGATAAAGGACTGGATTTTAATCTTTTATGTAATACTGTAGAATGTTGTGCCCCATTGGCCTTTTGTGCCCTCTCCTCACCTCTAATTAATTATATAGGGTCTTTCAGAATACTAGCCATGAACGTCATTCTGTTAGAGCAGGGGTCCTCAAACTTTTTAAACAGGGGGCCAGTTCACTGTCCCTCAGACTGATGGAGGGCCAGACTACAGTTTAAAAAAAAAAACCTATGAACAAATTCCTATGCACACTGCACATATCTTATTTTGAAGTAAAAAAAAAAAAAAGGAACAAATACAATCACACAGCCGCATGTGGTCTGCAGGCCATTGTTTGAGGACCCCTGTTAGAGAATGAGAGATGTTTCAAATCAACAGGATGGTTGGTTGTCACCTAATCCCTCAAGAAGCATGGACTGCTTTGAGTGCCTCAATCCTGCCATAAAAATTAAGCTCCCAGTTATAATGTATCAGTCTTAGGGAAGATGAGTCAGCCTAGCTCAGTCAGGCGTATGTTTTAGTAGATAGCACCGTAAGCTCTGAACAAGAGGAGAAGCTGCCCCTATTGGCACATCCTTTCCTTTCCTCTACCCACAAGCCTCAGTAGACATCCAGGACCATCAGACCCCAGTTAAAAAAGGACCTTAGTGTGGCATCTATAGCAAGTCACAGCCCCCTCAGGAGTAACCTGCACATGAGAGGAAATATAAGAGGGAAAGAAAACTGCAGTTGATGTCATTTCTGTCTTTACCTATATTGCTGACGAAATCGCCTTTTTAGATTTTCTCAATGACTATTATTAAGAGACATACATCTGAATCAGACCATCACAGATCCTCTTTAACTCCTCTTTCTGCAGTGGTCAACAACTCAATATTTATCAGAAGCACCTCAGAACCTTTTTAAAAGTAAAGTCCTAGAGTCGGTCAAGGTATCTCACTCTTATAATCCAGCACTATGGGAAGCTGAGGTGGGCAGATTGCCTGAACTCAGGAGTTCAAGAGCAGCCTGAGCTAGAGTGAGACTTGTCTTAAAAAATAGCCGGCTGTTGTGGCAAGTGCCTGTAGTCCCAGCTACTCCGGAGGCTAAAGCAGGAGGATAGCTTGAGCTCAAGAATCTGAGGTTGCTGTGAGCTATGATGCCACAGCACTCTACCCATGGGGACAAAGTGAGACTCTGTCAAATATAAATAAATAAAAGTAGAGTCCTACTTTTGTAAAGTCCTACTTTGTGTGCACTCAATTCAGCAAATTAGACTAGAGTAGAACCCATGAAGTTGGGTTGTTAATTTGTGTGTGTGGTTTCCCCCCCTAAATTTACCAGGCTTGGAAATTAATGTAAGAGCAATTTGCCATAAAATTATTTTCTAGCTAAAGATATACTATAGCTTTTAGTCATTTGAGGGTTGTTTTCTTTCCCATTATTTGAGTGTATCTGTTTTGACTCATCTCTCTCAAAAACAGTTTTCCAAGACCCAAAGACTGTCTTCCTATTGAATGTCTGTGCCACATTACCCATTGGTAGGCAGTCAGCACGACATCTCAAACATACAGAACAGAAAGCAGTAAAATCAATTCAAAATAGCATTCTAGATGGAGATGAGTCTGCAAACATATATCACAGAGAAGGAAACAGCATTCTCCCGAGGGCACAGACCTATTTTTATGTTTAAGCTGCTCTCTTTGGGTAGACAGTATCATAAGCGTCACCAAGATAAATCTGCTGTTTGACAGGTAGAGTCTTACATGATAAGATTGATAAGACTTGATAAGATTCACTTTCTGAACACAGTTTTCTCAAACCTCACAGAGAAGTTATGGAGGGAGCATTTTTATTTGTCACGTTGCAGGTTAGCCAACAGGGTAAAACTGTGCATCATTGTGGCATCAAAATGAAAAATAGTTGTTTCCCATGGTTTTGGCATAAAAATAGACATAGATCTATGGAATAAAATAGAAAACCTAGAGATTAAACCAGCCTCATGTCACCATCTGACCTTTGATAAACCAAACAAATGCACACACGGGGGAAAAGAATCCCTATTTAATAAATGGTATGGGGAGAACTGGTTAGCTACATGTAAAAGACTGAAACTGGACCTGTATCTCTCACCTCTTACAAAAATTGACTTATGCTAGGTAAAAGATTTAAATTTAAAATACAAATAATAAAAACTATAGAGGAAAGCTCTGGAAGAAATTATGGGAAAAACTCTTAATGTGTTTTAGGGAAATATTTTATGAAGAAAACCCAATTGGCAATTGCAACAACAATCAATAAAATCAAATTGCAAAAATCAATAAAACTTCTGCACAGCTAACAATGCAATAAGCAAAGCAAATAGGCAGCCTTCAGAATGGGAGAAGATATTCACCTGTTACAAATCTGACAAAGGGCTAATAACCAGAATATACAGAGAACTCAAGCAAATCAACAAAAATAGCAAACAACCCATTTAATCACTGGGCAACACAAATGAACAGAACCTTCTTCCAAGAAGACATAATGCAAATCAAAATCACCTTAAGATATCATCTAACTGTAGTAAGAATAGTCCACATCACGTAGTCCCAAAGCTGAAGATGCTGGTGTGATTGCAGAGTAAAGAGAATACTTATATCAGCAGTTCTCAACCTGTGGGTTGAGACCCACAGGGACTGTATTAAAGGGCTGCAGCATTAGGAAGGTCAAGAACCACTGATTTATATATTGTTGGTGGGATTCCAAATTAATACAGCCTTTTTGGAAAGAAGTATGGAGAATCCTCAAAGAGCTAAAAGTAGAGCTTCCCATTTGATCCTGTAATCCCATTATTAAGTATTTACTCAGAAGAAAAAATCATTTTACTGGGCAGCACCTGTGGCTCAAGGAAGGGCAGCACCTGTGGCTCAAAAAATCATTTTACTACAAAAACATTTGCACTAGAATATTTATAGCAGGCTTGGCACCTGTGGCTTGGTGCTTAGGGCACCAGCCACATGCACTATGGCTGGTGGGTTTGAACCTGGCCAGGGCCTGCTAAACCGCAATGACAACTGCAACAAAAAAATAGCTGAGCATTGTGGCAGGTGCCTGTAGTCCGAGCTACTTGGGAGGCTAAGGCAAGAGAATTGCGTAAGCCCAAGAGTTTGAGGTTGTTGTGAGCTGTAATGCCACAGCACTCTACCAAGAGTGACATAGACTCTTAACAAAAAAAAAAAGTAAGAAAAAGAATATTTATAGCAACTCAATTCGAAATCCCAAAGATTTGGAAGCAACCCAAGTGTCCATCAACCCATGAATGGATTAATAATCTTTGGTGTATTTATGGGGGCAAGACATGATTGCAAGAGGGATTTTACCTAACAATTGCAATCAGTGTAACCTGGCTTATTGTACTCTCAATGAATCCCCAACAATAAAAAAAAAAAAATCTTTGGTGATATATAGGGTGGCCATAAAGTTCACGTGCAATTTAAAATTTATAGCCACTCTGTATATGTATATTATGGTATATCATGGAATATTATTCAGCCATAAAAAAGATGGAGACTTAACATCTTTTGTATTTACCTGGATTGAGTTGAAGAACATTCTCCTTAGTAAAGTATCTCAAGAATGGAAAAATAAGCGTTCCATGTACTCAATAAAAATTTGAAACCAGTAGATAAACAACTATAGGCTCACAAGAGAGGAAAAACACAATTAAATTCAAGAAGGAGGGTTAGGGAGGGAACAGGCTTAGGAAGCTCCTGCCTAATGAGTACGTTGTAGGAGTATATGGCACACCTCCTGGGTGAAGGACTCAGTACGACTTGAATTTAGTAACAAACTCAAACAATGTAACCTGATCATATGTGCCCTTATATTAATCTAAAAAAAAATATTTGATAACTAAATAAATTCATTCATCTTTAAAAAAGGAAAATCACTGTTTCTCTTAATATTTGTGTTCTTTATCTTTATTCTAGATGTTATGAGTTGCATTTACAAAAAATACATGTAAAAGGTATTTTTTTTGCCTTGCATTTTATACTTGTTTGAAACACAGAAACCCCATTTGACTTTTGTTTTCAATCTTCCAAGGTAAGTATGGGGAATTCTCTTTCAGTTGAGAGCCAAACAGTTATTACAGTTATATGCAGTAACACTGAAAACTATCTAATATAAAGGTTTTTTATCCCTTCTCGGTCTTTTGGTTAAGATCAAGTGTAGTATCTGTTTTTATCAGTTTAATATAAAGATCTTTTTCTAATCACAAAGGTAATACATGCTCAATGATGAAAAACTTTAAAAACGTCAAAAGTGTAAAGGATGAAATTGAAATCAACTTGGGTGGCACCTGTGCCTCAGTGGGTAGAGCACTGGCCCCATACACCGAGGGTGGAGGGTTCAAACCCGCCCTGGCCCCAGCCAAACTGCAACAAAAAAACAGCCAGCAGTTGTGGCAGGCGCCTGTAGTCCCAGCTACTCGGGAGGCTGAGGCAAGAGAATCTCCTAAGCCCAAGAGCTGGAGGTTGCTGTGAGCTGACATCACAGCACTCTACCGAGGGCGACAAAGTGAAATTTTGTGTCTAAAAAAATAGAAAGAAAGAAAAAGATATTGAACTAAACTTTTTGGTCTGCTATGGTATATTGGTTAACTCAATCTCAAGCCACTGTACCTGCCACGTGCATTTTGGAAGATGGAGAGCCGAAGCTAAGGTTTGCTGAGCTCAGTTTCTAAATATGTCCTGGCTTCCACCAAGCAGATGTACTCACAGAGATTTGGAAAATGGAAAAGAAGTCCTGTCTGTACTTCCGGGTTTTGCTGTCAAACACAGGACTGCTTGAGTTAGTTTCTCTGCAGCAGCAGTAACAGAGACAAAAGTATCTATTCCCTGGCTCAGAGATCACCATTTTGCTTATGTAGATCTCAGCTGAGTTTACCTGGTCCTAGAGCCAACAATCATGGCTGAAGCTTCAGAAAGGTGGCTGGGAAAGCAGACTCTTGGCAAATCTGAGAGTCATTTCAGGAAATTTAGTCAAAAGCCTACTTCTCCAGCCCTCCCAATGATCTTACAAGCATGTTATGCTCTCATTAAAGTCCTTTCTAGGATAGCTTTTGTCACATCCAACTGAACCCAAATTGTCTTAATAATAATCTCATAAACCAGCCACAATCACTGTTACCTTTTAATTGTCTCTCTTTATATATGTTATGAATGTGCATAATAGTTGGTTTTTATTATATGAAATTATATAACATACACTGTTTTTTATGGACTGCATGTCAATGTCCCCCAAAATTCACATTTTGAAATCCAAACCCCCAAAGGGATGGTCTTAGGAGGTGGGACCTTTCAAAGGTACTTAGGTCATGAGGATGAAGCCCTGATAAATGGAATTAGTGCCCTAGTGAGAAAAAACAAGAAAGATGAGTTTTCTCTTGGCTATGTGAAATTACAAGGGTAGGGTGATCATCTGCAAACAGGCAGAAGACCCTTCCCAGACATCAAATCTGCCAGTACCTTAATCTTGAATTTCCCAGCCTCCAGAACTATGAAAAATAAGTGATTATTGTTTAAGCCACCCAGTCTGTGCTATTTCATTATACTACCTAGCGGTCCAAACTAAGATGCTGCTTTTAGTCTGATTCTTCCCTTAGCCATAGACCATAAGCATTTTTCTTAATAATTCGCATAATTTTATAAAATAATTTTGATACCTAAATTATTCCATTATACAACTAAGTCACAATTTATTTAGCGGATCTCCTATTTTTGTACCACCATGTTTTTACCCAACTTTCACTATTAGAATGCACTGATGAATATTCCTGATTCACTTCTCAGGAATATGGTAGCATCACTGACTTCTTTCAAAACTTGTCTAGGCACAGAGACAATTTTATTCATACAATGGTTTTTATCTTGTATTTTTTCCCATATTTCAAAATTGTGATACAATGTTAAAAGCTGAAAAAAAAAAAAAAACTTGTCTAGGCAGGGTAGTGCTTGAACAAATTATATGAACATTTTAAGTCTTCAGGTAAACACTGCCAGTGTTCCCAATTCAAAGTAACAAGTTTTGGCTTGGTGCCCATAGTACAGTGGTTACAGTGCCAGCCACCTACACCAAGGCTGGCCAGTTGGAACCTGGCCTGGGCCAGCTGCACAACAATGACAACTGCAACAGAAAAATAATAGTTGAGCATTGTAGAGGGTGCCTGTAGTCCCAACTACTAGGGAGGTGGAGGCAAGAGAATCTCTTAAGTCCTGGAGTTTGAGGTTGCTGTGTCCGGAGAGTGACATAATGAGACACTGTCTCAAAAAAAGAAAGAAAGAAAAAGAAAAAGAAAAAGAAAGTAACAAGTTTTGGGCTCAGCGGAGTAGGGCACCAGCCCCATATGCCAGAGGTGGCGGGTTCCAACCCAGCCCCGGCCAAAAACTACAAAAAAAAAAGGAAGTAACAAGTTTTGCTCACATCAGCACAGCAGGTACACATTTTCTTAACTGGAAAAAATAAGGCTAAATAATTACATGTACAGCATGGTTCTAATCATTCAAGTTTAAACTACATATAAGTAATGTGGAAAATAATATTCAAAAGGGTAACAATGATTTTTTTAGTCTTGCAGATGTATAGATAACTTTAAGCCTTTTCCTTATTTTACTGTGTTTTTACATGCCACCTTTAAAGATTAAAATACATATAATAATTAACCAGATGCTCTTGCCTGTAATCCTAGCACTTTGGGATGCTGAGACAACAGGATCACTTGAAGCCAAGAGTTCAAGACCAGCCTAGGCAAGAATGAGACCCTGTTTCTCCAAGAAAAAAAAAAAAAATGTGTGTTTTTTTTTTAAATTAGCCTGTAGTCCCAGCTACTCTGGAGGCCAAGGCAAGAGGATCTCTTGAATTTAGGAGTTTGAGGTTGCAGAGAGATATGAAGACACCACCACACTCTACCCCAGGCAATTGAGTGAGACCTTATGTCCCCCCCAAAAAAAGAAATACATACAATAATTATAATAAAGTAAATAAGCTAGCCTTCTTTAAACATGTGTTCTTAGTAGTTGAGGTAGATTAAAATATGCTGTGTTATTGTATGAGAGGGTAAAAAAAATCCAAAAATTATTTTCAACTTAAGGGAACAGTTTATAATGAGAAATAAAATAAATGTGTGCCAATTACTTTGGGGTTTGTTTGTTTGTTTTTTTGACTACAGACTCTCACTCTGTCACTCTGGATAGAGTGCTGTGGCATCACAGCTCACAGCAACTTCAAACTCTTGGGCCCAAGTGATCCTCTTTCTTCAGCTTCTGGAGTAGCTGGGATTACAGGTGCCTACCACAACACCTAGCTAATTTTTTTCTATTTTTAGTAGAAACAGGTCTCATTCTTGCTCAGGCTGGTCTCAAGCTTCTGAGCTCAAGCAATTTACCCGCCTCAGCCTCTCAGAATGCTAGGATTATAGGTGTGAGACACTGCGCCTGTCCTGTCAATGAGTTTAAACTCATCTGTAGTCTGTGTGCCAGTCACATAGGGAAGCAGAATCAGAGTACTCACAGGAATAAGGCAATCATAAATGCACTATAATCTGCTGGCTGAAAAGATTCCTCCCCCGCTGCTCAAAATTTAACCAGCATTTTTAAATTTCATCATTAAATGTTTAACCTTACTACTGAAAGAAAATGGTAGTACCAAGATAAATGTTCCTTCTTCTCTAGACCCTACCCTTTTATCCTTTTTGAAAATGACTTCTGAAAATTAATAGCAAATAGACCAGCCTTTCCTTCATAAAAATTGCTCAAAGAAAGCCTTTCAATACGACTTGTTGATGCCATTTGAAGTTGTTTCTAAAAGACAATGGGAACCATGGCTACGACAACTTACCTCATCACCACAGGTTTGCAAAATACCTCATTCATTTGGAAAAACTTTAAGGTGTATCAAAAATGTCTCACGTCCATGATAACTATAATTGCAATAAGAAATCACAATAAAATGCAGGTAGCTAGTTGGTATTCCCAGTACTTCCTGTCAAAATCCAGACAAGCAGTGGAGCTCAGAATTTTCCCACAGAGTATGACATTATACCTGAAAGCAGCGTCCTCAGAGGGGACAGAAATGTCTCTCTCTGGCATTACTTGTGTGTCAACAAAAAGTCACTATTTCTTTCTTTTTTTTTTTTTTTTTTTGAGACAAAGTCTCACTTTATTGCCCTCAGTAGAGTGCCAGGGCATCACAGCTTACAACAATCTCCAATTCCTGGGCTTTGGCGATTCTCTTGCCTCAGCCTCCAGAGTAGCTGGGACTATAGGCGCCTGCCACGTGCCTAGCTATTTGTTTTGTTGCAGTTTGGCCAGGGCCGGATTTGAATCAGCCACCCTTGGTATATGGAGCTGGCACCCTACCCACTGAGCCACAGGCGCTGCCCAACTATTTCTACTTTAATTCCAAAGAAAATATTCCTCCTTGACATGTGACTTTATATCATGTTTTCATATTCATGCAGGACTTACTATCACCTATTAATTTTCCTGGTAGCTTAAAAATAGACAATCAGCCAGGCATGGTGGCCCACACCTGTAATCCTACCACTCTGGGAGGCCGAGACAGGTGGATTGCCTGAGCTCAGGAGTTCAGGACCAGCTTGAGCTAGAATGAGACCCCTGTCTCTAAAAATAGCCTGGCATTGTGGCAGGCACCTATAGTCCCAGCTACTTGGGAGACTGAGCCAAGATCACTTGAGCCCAAGAGTGTGAGGTTGCTGTGAGCTATGATGTCATATCACTCTACTTAGGACAACGAAGTGAGACTCTGTATCAAAAAAAAAAAAAGACAATCCTGCAAATGCCATTTTTTAAAAAAAATAATAAGAAATGATTTCTTAATAAGAAATCATTAAGATTTCTTAATGATAAGAAATCATTGGCTTGGCGCCTGTAGCTCAAGTGGCTAAGGCACCAGCCACATACACCAGAGCTCGAGGGTTTGAATCCAGCCTGGGCCTGCCAAACAACAATGACAACTACAACCAAAAAATAGCTGGGTACTGTGGCAGGCACCTGTAGTCCCAGCTAACTTGGGAGGCTGAGGCAAGAGAATCACTTAAGCCCAGGTGTTGGAGGTTGCTGTGAGTTATGATGCCACGGCACTCTACCCAGGGCGACAGCTTGAGGATCTGTCTCAAAAAAAAAGAAAGAAATCATTAAGCTTTCTTATAATTTTCAAGAGGAAGTACAAAGCATAAAATGAGACCCTTGGATATTGTATTTCCTCTGCAAAATATATTAAATTTGTTAGGCAAGCATTTTGAAACATAGAGATACAAATAAAACATCTCTCCACCATAAATACTTATTAATAATAATGTTTAAAATCTTAGTAAAATCTTAGTCAACCAAAATAACTTGTATATATAAACGGTGTTCCAAAGAAAATATTCCTCCTTGACTATGTGACCTTATATCAGGTTTTCATATTCATGCAGGACCTCCCATCTTCATGCATCCTTTCAGACTGAGCCTCACTTGTCTTTCATCCTGGTCAGAGGCAAAGCACTGAGTGTGTGCGCCTCCTCCCACTTCCAAGTAGATTCCCCTTGACAGCACCTTGCCTCAAACCAGTCCCAGGAGCCTCCTGTCTTTAGCCAGGTGTTCTCTGTTGGCCCCACCATGTGAGTGACACAGAAGCTTTGTGCCCATCCACGCATGTGATACCCAGAAGGGCAAGACCAATTATTTGACCACTGACAGGTAAAGACTTCTCCCTGTCACAGAAGAACAGCCCTAGATATATCTTCTATGGCTGGGTAATTGGACAACTCATCATCTGTAGAGATATATATTTGATAATATATGCATATCCTCATTTTGCAACACCCTCCAATTTTTCACAATCAATCACTCAATCTTTGATCTCTGGACTCATATTCCCAGGAAAGTGTTTGAAAACAAGTCCTTATCCAAAGCTCTGCTCCCTGGAAAACCTAAGCTAAGACGATGACTGTGGAGCATACAGTTATAGATAATCAGGATTACAGTAGTCAGATAGTGTTAAGTTACAACATAGTGCAAGAGTGGATAAAAATTAACATCGTTACCATCGTCATCAGTCGTGTAAAAAACAAAAGAGATGGGCAGCTCCTGTAGCTCAGTGAGTAGGGCACTGGCCCCACACACCAACAGTGGTGAGTTCAAACCCGGCCCCAGCCAAACTCCCACAAAAAAATAGCCAGGCATTGTGGCAGGTGCCTGTAGACCCAGCTACCAGGGAGGCTGAGGCAAAAGAATTGCCTAAGCCCAAAAACTGGAAGTTGCTGTGAGCTGTGATGCCACAGCACTCTACTGAGGGGTTTTAAAGTGTCTAAAGAAAGAAAAATAAAGAATAAAAAAAGAGATCACCTGGCTCAATGCTCTTCATGAGGTCAAGACTCACACTCCAACTAATGAAATAGACATATGTAAGCTGTATGTGCTATAAGCACATGTATCTCACATTTGAGAGACTATTTAACTGTTTCTAGTGTTCTTTGCTTTAAGAACTAAAATTTTTGGTGGCACCTCTGGCTCAGTGCGCTGGCCCCATGTACCGGGGGTGGTGGGTTCGAATCCGGCCCCGGGCAAACTGCAACAACCAAAGAAAAAAATAGCCAGGCATTGTGGCAGGTGCCTGTAGTCCCAGCTACTTGGGAGCCTGAGGCAAGAAAATCGCCTAAGCCCAGGGGTTAGAGGTTGCTGTGAGCTGTGTGACGCCATGGCACTCTACCATGGGCGACAAAGTAAGACTGTCTCTACAAAAATAAAAGAACTAAAATTTTATTACCTTTGAAAAGAGTGGATTTTTTAAAACTTTTTTCTCCAATGAAAGAAAGGCAATCAATCAGTTCATAGGTCCCTATCCAGAGAATGGAATATATGAACATGTCTTAACCATAACATACATATAGCCAGGAAAACAATTGCATATTCACACAAAGACAAATATATACCATGACAACATAGACTAAAGCTTAGAAATAAATATTCTAAACATCCCATATTATCTGATGATCATAGTGCAAATTATGCCCTGGATGAATAAAAATAAGATACACAATAGATTATATTAATGTTGCTAAGTCTTTACTGAACTAAGTTCCTCTCCCAAATTGTGGTGGGCACAAAGTCAAATACGACATCAAATATTGTTAATTGTGCATTCAATAACTTCCAATATCCATATAGTACTTTATATATGTATTTTATTTCTAGACATTTTTTCTCTGTGAAAAGGGCAGAAAAAATAAAAGAAAATAAAAATGGCACCAAGGTGGGAGGATGGGAGAAAGGTAGGTGATGAAGTAGATTGGAGGGTGGTCGGAGCCCGTGACACAGGATGCTCACGTCTTTCCCCACCAGGAGTGGAGCGGCCCGGCCCCTTCCTCCCAGGTTCCCCTCCCTGTTCCATCTCATGCTCCACGTGGACAGTGAGCAGTCTGCCTAGGCTGAGAAGAGAAGAAACAGTGCTAGAGGAAGGGTCCTGGCGTCACAGAGAGTAAAAAAGGCCCCCATTATTCCTCCAAGGGAGGGATTTTTTTGAATAATACGAAAATTTTTATTTTTTTTTCATTTTGGTTTGAAGAAAGTCTTTTGACCATCTCAATATTTTTTTTTTCATTATACATGTAGCAAGGATTACTATCAAACTCTGCTCACTGGGCCAGAGACCCTTGTGGTGTCAGTGAAAAACTTGCCTCGCACGTAGCATACTACCTACATGTATGAGTTCACCAGCCAATCAGTGGCCTAAACTGCAAGCTCTAACATTGTCATCTCAATATTTTCAGCAGATTTCAAGTTATTTGCAACATCATTTTCATCCTTTAATTGGCAGAAAAGCAGTTCTTGTGTGTGTGTGTGTGTGTGTTGTTCTTTTTTTCAAATTAATATGAGGGTATAATTTTTAGGTTACATTGTTCTCACTTCCAGGGTAAAGTTTCATTTGTAAAGAGCCCCTTACCCAGGAGGACGTGTTATACACCCTCACAATGTGCACATTAGGTGAGATCCCCCCTCACGTCCTCCCTCTTTCTGCCAATTGTCCTCCCCCCCACATCCCTCTGCCCCTGTACTAGACTATATTTTGTGTTTTATTGTTCATATGTGTATGTAATTGTTTATATATTGGTTTCTTATTAGTATGGACTACATAGGATATTTATTTGTCCATACTTGTGATACTTTTCTAAGAAGGATGTATTTCAACTCCATCCAGGTAAATTTAAAAGATGTAAAGTCTCCAACTTTTTTTTTTTTTTGGCCGGGGGCAGGGCTCGAACCCGCCACCTCTGGCATATGGGACCCGCGCCCTACTCCTTGAGCCACAGGTGCCACCCTTAAGTCTCCAACTTTTTTAATGGCTGAATAGTATTCCATGGTATACATATACTATAGTTTGTTGATTTGAAGGTTGCTTCTACCACTTGGCAATTATGAATTGAGCTGCAACAAATATTCTGGTGCAAATGTCTTTGTGGTAAAATGATCTCTGTTCTTCTAGGTAGATACCTAATAATGGGATTGCAACATCATTTTCAAGATCAAATAGATGGTCCACTTTTAGATCTTTGAGAATTCTCCATACTTCTCTCCGAAATGGCTGTATTAGTTTGCAAACCCACCAGCAGTGTAGAAGTGTTCCCTTCTCTCACATCCACGCCAGCATCAGGTGATTTGGGACTTTGTGATGCGGGCTAATCTTGAGGGGGGCTGGGTAATATCTTAGAGTGGTTTCCGAGGGAGGGATCTGGGTGGAAGGATGTTAGAGGCTGGACAGCAGAGGCCCATATTGGCTGCTCTTTAGCAGATGAGAGATGAAACAGTGACCCTTCTGAGCAAAGCACTTAGTACTTCTGTGTATTTTAATATTTTTTTCACCCTAGTCATCTTATTTAACCTTCCATATCTGTGAAACAATTGATTTTACCATTCCCATTTTACAAATGGGAGCAATAAAATTCTGAGAGGGTAAATAACTCACTGAGGGTGCAATATATTACACACACTGCAAATCAGGATTTATCCATCTATTCCTTGAACCACCCTTTCAAACTCTTTACTTCCTTTTGTCTCTGATTATCCATTTTCTTCCCTATACCAGCTTTTCTGCAAACCCCTCTCTCAACTTGATATTCTAAAAGGTTCTCAAATGTCTGATTTCATCTCCCTAAACATCACCAACCCTTAGTGTGTTTATGGTCTTCTCTGCTTCTAACCCTTTAGATCAGCTAAAATCAGTCCTAAACCACAAGCCTCCGATTTCTGCAGATACAAATGAGCTGCCTTCTTAGAATCTTCTCTCACTACTTCTTTGCTTGAAGCGCCCTGACTCACGTGGTGCCTGCGTCCTCCTGCCACATGAATCAAAGAAGGGTTATCCCATTCTCGTGTCCAACAGTAAATCCTCCTGGTTGGTGCCAATAATTATGGTGCCATTTATTTTTCCAGGGCTTGACTTAATAAAGCATGGTCTTATAAATTATTTCTGCCCAGTGAAACGTGAAGGGAAAGGATATGGGAGGAACTCTTGGAAAGGTTTTCTACTGTTGTTATAAGCTGAATTGTGCCCCCCAAAAAATCATAGTTTGAAGCTCTAACCCCCAATTCCTCAAAATGTGACTGACTGCTTTTGGAGAAACGATCTATAAAGAAGTAATTAAATAGGGTGGGATGTCAGGTTCCCTAATCCCATCTGACTGATGTTCTTTTAAGAGGAAATTTGGACCCTCCAGAAAGACACCAGGGATGTACACACTGAGAAAAGACCACATAGGGACACAGAGAGGCGGTGGCCATCCGCCAACCAGGAAAAATGGCCTCAGTAAAGCCAAACCTGTGATATCTTCATCTTGGACTTCCAGCCTTCAGAACTATGAGGAAATTAATTTCTGTGGGTTAGGCCACCCAGTCTGCAATATTTCTTTCTTTCTTTTCTTTCTTTTTTTTTTTTTTTGGAGACACTCACTTTATTGCCCTCAGTAGAATTCTATGGCGTCACAAACCCCCAGCAACCTCCAACTCCTGGGCTTAAGCGATTCTCTTGCCTCAGCCTCCAGAGTACCTGGGACTACAGGTGCCTGCCACAATATCCGGCTATTTTTTTTTGTTGCAGTGTGGCCGGGGCCAGGTTTGAACCCACCGCTCTCGGTATATGGGGCCGGTGCCCTACTCACTGAGCCACAAGCACCGCCCCAGTCTGCAATATTTCATTATAACAGTCCAGCAATCTTATACAACTATTAAAAAATGACATTCAAATAAATAGGTAAAAAAAGAAAAGTGACTAATTTTCACATAAACTGGATTTAATTTTGACCAAAGTACATTACCTGAACATTAATTTTTAATTCAACTTGTTAATACGTTGTTTAAGATATTGCATCCTCATTTATAGGTAAAATATGTTTGTAATTTCCCTTTATAATAACATATTTTTTCCCATTTCAATATCAGGTATATCCAGATGAAAGTAGAATAATTTTGAAGTATTTCTTCTTTTTCTATTGTCTGTGAGATTTGGAATGATCTATTTTTTGAAATTATCTTCTATTTTTATTTATAAATATTAGTTGTCTATTTTTTGAGACTTTGAGAAAAAAAGAAGTTAATTAATGACTCCATACTGAACCTCAGAGTCAAAGCATTCTATGATAGACATGCTCTATCTGACAATGTGAATGTTATTTTTTTTGCATTATTATTATTATTGCTCAATATTTCATTGCAGCAATCATCTGATTTCTTTTCTAAATGTATTTATCTTCGTTCTTTACGACGTTTTTGTTTCTAGTCCTTATCTTAAAGATTTTATTGTTATTAAATTTAAGCCTTTTTAATTTTGTGAAAGCAAAAAGTGGAAACCAAATAAACACGTGTACATTTTTAGAGAAAAAAACAAATAAATAAGTAATGACACTAGGAAGAAAATACCCTTTCTGTTATGGTCATTTTCATATCTAGATGTGAATATGGGAACTGTACTAGTCATCTTACAACTGTGCAGAAAATCCACCTGAAAACCAGTTTCTGAGTTGAATATGACAGATCTGGGGGGGGAAAAAAAAGGACAAATAATAAAAACCTGATTCATTGATGATGTTGAGCCACTGAATTAAAGAAACCTGGATAACCCTGCCTCCAAGATTTCTCCTACCGGAGGAATATGTTTTCCTGACTTTGTTCAGCTGTGGTTTTCTATAAATTATAGCCAAAATAATCTTATTGATACAACCATTTGGCTAAAGTTTAGCTATTGACAAAAGAAGTCTGTTTCAGCAATTACTCTAGAATTTACTCTCTAAGTTCTTAGTTTTATTCTAACCTCAAACTCTTGGCTCTGAAAGTTTGCCTCCAACCTGTCTTCGAGCTTTTAACTTATCTATAACTTACCCACTATTTCCCAAGCATTTGACTCTAAAGTGTCCCCCACAGATGTTTACTCGGTCTCTCATAGGTGGGAATTACAATCCTGGATCCATCCAATTATAATGAAGTCCAGGACCAGTTCCAAAATATAGGGAAATTCAGAAGGATAAGCTAGTAATCTACTTTTTAGTTGATATGCCCAACCCACCCATATACGTCAGTACTTTACAAATTGCTGAAAGGCTAACATACCTAAAATAACATAGGTTTCACTTTTATATAAGCTTTCAAAAGTTTTGAAACTTTTGAAACTTTTGAAACTTTTGAAACTTTTGAAACTGTCTGTGGGGGACACTTTAGAGTCAAATGCTTGGGAAATAATGGGTAAGTTATAGATAAGTTAAAAGCTCGAAGACAGGTTGGAGGCAAACTTTCAGAGCCAAGAGTTTGAGGTTAGAATAAAACTTTCATTGCATGTAGAAAGTTTGAGGCTTCAATTTCAAACTTCTGACACCAAATACTTTCCTATCTCCATTATTCCACACAATTAATAAATTAGGTATTTATATGTTAGGGACCAGATAGTATTCAATCAATGGTTTTGAATGAATTAAAAGATGAGAATGTGGAGATACATAAAATTTATAATTCACTTTATAAATAGCTAGAAGCTTAAGGATTTATGAATTATTAAAAGGCATGTTGGAATTATAGACCCTACATCCCCAGTTAGAAGTTAGACGGAATCCATGTACACCCCTTTGTGTGTGTATGTAGACTGGACACATGGAGCTTACTCTATAAGCCAAAGTTTAGCGGGGAAAAGGCCCACCACCGGGCTCACTCTTTCTCTTTTGTAGCTTACCTCCAAACACATTGACTTCAATCCAGCCCCCCAAGAATGAATATCAGGGACTTCCAGAGTTTTGTTTTGTTTGAGGTTGGTTTGGCTTTGTTTGGGAGGCAGGAGGGCTGACTCTCCTCTGATTCTCTAATTTTAGATTTTGGTAACCTCTCTTACAAATTTCTTAATCTCATTTCCTGATTTTTGCATCACTTCATCAGGTATTGATTTTCGTATTTCTAGCCCTAACCTAAGCAAAATGGCATTCTGGAAAATAATACAGTAGAACCTCTGAAAGTTATAGTCACACCAGCCAAGTGACTATAACAAACTGGTCAACATATGGAGGTGGTCAATATAAGGAACTAGGCCTCATGTACTGATAAGTACATGTACATGTCCTGTATATGAAAATTAGGTCAATGGCTCGGCGCCTGTGGGTCGAGCAGCTAAAACGCCAGCCACATTACACCTGAGCTGGCAAGTTCGAATCTAGCCCGGGCCTACCAAACAACAATGATGGCTGCAACCAAAAATTAGCTGGGCGTTGTGGCGGGTACCTCTAGTCCCAGCAACTTGGGAGGTGGAGGCAGGAGAATCACTTGAGCCCAGGAGTTGGAGGTTGCTGTAAGCTGTGATTCCACGGCACTCTACCCAGGGTGACAGCTTGAGGCTCTGTCTCAAAAAAAAAAGAGAAGAAGAAAAGAAAGGAAAATAAAATTGATGTGGTCAACTATGGAGATTTTACTGTTTTCATTTTAATGGTCTTAGTACTGTACTATACCTTAACTATAACCCCCCCCAAAAAAAAAATCCAAGTTCCTTACCCCTTCTCAATAAATATTTATTTTTATTTTTTTAAATTTTTTTAGAGACAAAGTCTCACTCTGTCGCCCTTAGCAGAGTGCCATGGCATCACACCTTACACCAACCTCCAACTCCTGGGCTTGCCTCAGCCTCCCGAATAGCTGGGACTACAGGAACCCACCACAACGCCCGGCTATTTTTTTGTTGCAGTTTGGCTGGGGCCAAGTTTGAACCCGCCACCCTCAGTATATTGGCCAGAGCCCTACCCACTGAGCCATAGGCACCGCCCTTTTTTTTATTTTTTGATACAGAGTCTCACTATGTCACCCTCGGTAGAGTGCCGTAGCATCATAGCTCACAGCAACCTCAAACTCCTGGGATCAAGTGATTCTCTGGTCTCAGCCTCCCAAGTAGCTGAGACTACAGGCACCTGCCACAACTCCTGGCTATTTTCAGAAATGGGATCTTGCTCTTGTTCAGGCTGGTCTTGAACTCCTGAGCTGAAGCAATCCACCCATCTCAGCCTCCCAGAGTGCTAGGATTACAGGCATGAGTCATCGAGCCCAGCCTCTCAATAAATATTTGGAGAAAGTAATCTATTAGAAAAAGAGTAATGTTGGGCGGTGCCTGTGGCTCAGTGAGTAGGGCACCGGTCCCATATACTGAGGGTGGCGGGTTCAAACCCAGCCCTGGCCAAACTGCAACAAAAAAATAGCCGGGCGTTGTAGCGGGCGCCTGTGGTCCCAGTCACTCGGGAGGCTGAGGCAAGAGAATCGCTTAAGCCCAAGAGCTGGAGGTTGCTGTGAGTCCTGTGACATCATGGCACTCTACCGAGGGCAGTAAAGTGAGACTCTGTCTCTACAAAAAAAAAAAAAGAAAAAGAAAAAGAGTAATGTAGTAATCTATTAGAAAAAGAGTAAGAGGAGGTTCGGCTGCACGGCGGGGCTGAGGTGGCCGCGGGGCCAGATTGCAGGGAGTGAAGCTTGGATTCCAAGCCTGTCGGTGCTGGGGACAGCCAGGTCTTGCACACAGGGCATAAAGCCGTGCTTCCTGAGAAAACTAAAAAAGGGTCTCACCGGGTAGCAGATCAGCCTCGTTTTCATCTGGAAGATTGGGGAAGAAGCTACTCCCAGGGTCTCTTAAGTCCACAGGCACAAGAACTTAAAGAGCAAGAGGAAGTGAAAGGAAAATTAGGGCAAGGAAACAGATAAAAGAAATCACTCATGAGGAAGAATCAGCAGAAAACTCCAGGCAACATGAAGAACCAGTCCAGAACAACCCCGCCAAGGGACCATGAGGTAGCTACTGCAGAGGATTCCACCTATACAGAAATGTTAGGAATGACAGAAAGGGAATTTAGAATACACATGTTGAAAACAATGAAAGAAATGATGGAAACAATGAAGGAAACTGCTAATAAAGTGGAAAATAACCAAAAGGAAATCCAAAAACAGAATCAAATCAGAGATGAACGATATGAAGAATATAAAAAGGATATAGCAGAGCTGAAGGAAATGAAACAGTCAATCAGGGAACTTAAAGATGCAATGGAAAGTATCAGCAACAGGTTAGACCATGCAGAAGAAAGAATTTCAGAGGTAGAAGACAAAGTTTTTGAGATAACTCAGATAGTAAAAGAGGCAGAAAAGAAGAGAGAGAAAGCAGAACGTTCACTGTCAGAATTATGGGACTTTATGAAGCATTCCAACATACGAGTTATAGGAATTCCAGAAGGGGAAGAAGAATGCCCCAGAGGAATGGAAGCCATACTAGAGAATATTATAAAAGAAAATTTCCCAAACATCACCAAAGATTCTGACACACTGCTTTCAGAGGGATATCGGACCCCTGGTCGCCTCAACTCTAACCGAGCTTCTCCAAGACACATTGTGATGAACCTGTCCAAAGTCAAGACCAAAGAAAAGATTCTGCAAGCTGCCAGGAGTAAGCGCCAGTTGACCTACAGGGGCAAATCCATCAGAGTGACTGCAGACTTCTCTAATGAAACTTTCCAAGCAAGAAGACAATGGTCATCTACCTTTAATCTACTTAAACAGAACAATTTTCAGCCCAGAATTCTGTACCCTGCTAAGCTAAGCTTCAAAATTGATGGAGAAATCAAATCATTTACGGATATACAAACATTGAGGAAATTCGCCATAAAAAGACCAGCTCTACAGGAAATACTTCAACCTGTTCTGCACACTGACCACCACAATAGATCAGCAGCAAAGTAAGAACTCAGAAATCAAAGGACAGAACCTAACCTCCACACTGATTCAAAAGATAAAACTAAGCAATGGACTCTCACCAAATAAGACGAATAGAATACTACCACACTTATCAATTATCCCCATAAATGTTAATGGCTTGAATTCCCCACTGAAGAGACATAGATTGGTTGACTGGATTAAAAAACACAAGCCATCCATTTGCTGTCTGCAAGAAACACACCTGGCTTCAAAAGACAAATTAAAGCTCCGAGTCAAGGGTTGGAAGAAAATCTTTCAGGCAAATGGAATTCAGAAGAAAAGAGGAGTTGCAATCTTATTTTCAGATACATGTGGATTTAAAGCAACTAAAGTCAAAAAAGACAAAGATGGTCACTTTATATTGGTCAAGGGAAAACTACAACAAGAAGACATTTCAATTCTAAATATTTATGCACCCAATTTAAATGCTCCCAGATTCTTGAAGCAGACCTTACTCAGTCTGAGCAATATGATATCTGATAATACCATCATAACAGGGGACTTTAACACACCTCTTTCAGAGCTGGACAGATCCTCTAAAAAGAAATTAAACAAAGATATAAGAGATTTAAATGAGACCCTAGAACAACTATGCTTGATAGACGCATATAGAACACTCCACCCCAAAGATAAAGAATATACATTCTTCTCATCACCCCATGGAACATTCTCCAAAATTGATCATATCCTGGGACACAAAACAAATATCAACAGAATCAAAAGAATTGAAATTTTACCTTGTATCTTTTCAGACCATAAGGCACTAAAGGTGGAACTCAACTCTAACAAAAATGCTCGACCCCACCCAAAGGCATGGAAATTAAACAATCTTCTGTTGAATAACAGATGGGTGAAGGAAGAAATAAAACAGGAAATCATTAACTTCCTTGAGCATAACAACAATGAAGACACAAGCTACCAAAACCTGTGGGATACTGCAAAAGCAGTTTTGAGGGGAAAATTCATCGCTTTAGATGCCTACATTCGAAAAACAGAAAAAGAGCACATCAACAATCTCACAAGAGATCTTATGGAATTGGAAAAAGAAGAACAATCTAAGCCTAAACTCAGTAGAAGAAAAGAAATATCCAAAATCAAATCAGAGATCAATGAAATTGAAAACAAAAGAATCATTCAGAAAATTAATGAAACAAGGAGTTGGTTTTTTGAAAAAATAAATAAAATAGATAAACCATTGGCCAGACTAACTAGAAATAGAAAAGTAAAATCTCTAGTAAACTCAATCAGAAACGATAAAGGGGAAATAACAACTGATCCCACAGAGATACAAGAGATAATCTCTGAATACTACCAGAAACTCTATGCCCAGAAATTTGACAATGTGAAGGAAATGGATCAATATTTGGAATCACACCCTCTCCCTAGACTTAGCCAGGAAGAAATAGAGCTCCTGAACAGACCAATTTCAAGCACTGAGATCAAAGAAACAATAAAAAAGCTTCCAACTAAAAAATGTCCTGGTCCAGATGGCTTCACTCCAGAATTCTATCAAACCTTCAAGGAAGAGCTTATTCCTGTACTGCAGAAATTATTCCAAAAAACTGAGGAAGAAGGAATCTTCCCCAACACATTCTATGAAGCAAACATCACCCTGATACCAAAACCAGGAAAAGACCCAAACAAAAAGGAGAATTTCAGACCAATCTCACTCATGAATATAGATGCAAAAATTCTCAACAAAATCCTAGCCAATAGATTACAGCTTATCATCAAAAAAGTCATTCATCATGATCAAGTAGACTTCATCCCAGGGATGCAAGGCTGGTTTAACATACGCAAGGCCATAAACATTATCCACCATATTAACAGAGGCAAAAATAAAGATCACATGATCCTCTCAATAGATGCAGAAAAAGCATTTGATAAAATCCAGCATCCTTTTCTAATTAGAACACTGAAGAGTATAGGCATAGGTGGCACATTTCTAAAACTGATTGAAGCTATCTATGACAAACCCACAGCCAATATTTTACTGAATGGAGTAAAACTGAAAGCTTTTCCTCTTAGAACTGGAACCAGACAAGGTTGTCCTCTGTCACCCTTACTATTCAACATAGTGCTGGAAGTTCTAGCCAATACAATTAGGCAAGACAAGGAAATAAAGGGAATCCAAATGGGAGCAGAGGAGGTCAAACTCTCCCTCTTTGCTGATGACATGATCTTATACTTAGAGAACCCTAAAGACTCAACCACAAGACTCCTAGAAGTCATCAAAAAATACAGTAATGTTTCAGGATATAAAATCAA
Source organism: Nycticebus coucang (assembly GCF_027406575.1). NCBI lineage: Eukaryota > Metazoa > Chordata > Mammalia > Primates > Lorisidae > Nycticebus > Nycticebus coucang. The sequence continues at coordinate 20,294,338 of NC_069788.1, read as the reverse complement.
TGTCCACAAGTCAGTAGCCTTTGTATACACCAATAACAGTCAAGATGAGAAGCTAATTAAGGACACAACTCCCTTCACCATAGTTTCAAAGAAAATGAAATACCTAGGAATATACCTAACGAAGGAGGTGAAGGACCTCTATAAAGAAAACTATGAACTCCTCAGAAAGGAAATAGCAGAGGATATTAACAAATGGAAGAACATACCATGCTCATGGATGGGAAGAATCAACATTGTTAAAATGTCTATCCTTCCCAAAGCAATCTACCTATTCAATGCCATTCCTATCAAAGTACCTACATCGTACTTTCAAGATTTGGAAAAAATGATTCTGCGTTTTGTATGGAACCGGAAAAAACCCCGTATAGCTAAGGCAGTTCTTTGTAACAAAAATAAAGCTGGGGGCATCAGCATACCAGATTTTAGTCTGTACTACAAAGCCATAGTGGTCAAGACAGCATGGTACTGGCACAAAAACAGAGACATAGACACTTGGAATCGAATTGAACACCAAGAAATGAAACTAACATCTTACAACCACCTAATCTTCGATAAACCAAACAAGAACTTACCTTGGGGGAAAGACTCCCTATTCAATAAATGGTGTTGGGAGAACTGGATATCTACATGTAAAAGACTGAAACTGGACCCACACCTTTCCCCACTCACAAAAATTGATTCAAGATGGATAAAGGACTTAAATTTAAGGCATGAAACAATAAAAATCCTCAAAAAAAGCATAGGAAAAACACTGGAAGATATTGGCCTGGGGGAAGACTTCATGAAGAAGATTGCCATGGCAATTGCAACAACAACAAAAATAAACAAATGGGACTTCATTAAACTGAAAAGCTTCTGTACAGCTAAGGAGACAATAACCAAAGCAAAGAGACAACCCACACAGTGGGAAAGGATATTTGCATATTTTCAATCAGACAAAAGCTTGATAACCAGGATCTATAGAGAACTCAAATTAATCCACATGAAAAAAGCCAACAATCCCTTATATCAATGGGCAAGAGACATGAACAGAACTTTCTCTAAAAACGACAGACGAGTGGCTAACAAACACATGAAAAAATGTTCATCATCTCTATATATTAGAGAAATGCAAATCAAAACATCCCTGAGATATCATCTAACCCCAGTGAGAATGGCCCACATCACAAAATCTCAAAACTGCAGATGCTGGCGTGGATGTGGAGAGAAGGGAACACTTTTACACTGCTGGTGGGACTGCAAACTAGTACAACCTTTCTGGAAGGAAGTATGGAGAAACCTCAAAGCACTCAACCTAGACCTCCCATTCGATCCTGCAATCCCATTACTGGGCATCTACCCAGAAGGAAAAAAATCCTTTTATCAAAAGGACACTTGTACTAGACTGTTTATTGCAGCTCAATTTACAATCGCCAAAATGTGGAAACAGCCTAAATGCCCACCAACCCAGGAATGGATTAACAAGCTGTGGTATATGTATACCATGGAATACTATTCAGCCATTAAAAAAAATGGAGACTTTACATCCTTCGTATTAACCTGGATGGAAGTGGAAGACATTATTCTTAGTAAAGCATCACAAAAATGGAGAAGCATGAATCCTATGTACTCAATCTTGATATGAGGACAATTAATGACAATTAAGGTTATGGGGGGGGAGCAGAAAGAGGGATGGAGGGAGGGGGTGGGGCCTTGGTGTGTGTCACACTTTACGGGGGCGGGACATGATTGCAGGAGGGACTTTGACTGACAATTGAAATTAGTATAACTGGCTTATTGTACCCTCAATGAATCCACAACAATAAAAAAAAATAAAATAAAATAAAAGTCATCCCAAACATGAAAAAAAAAAAAAAAAAAGAAAAAGAGTAAGAGGATATGACAACTGTCTAGTAGGAGTCTTCAAAAGTGTAAGTTAATAGACAAATAAAAAAAAACAAGTAGAGATAAACTGTTTAGACTTTAATTCAGAACTTTCAAGATTATCTTACAGGTGAACCGTTATTGCATTGTACAGCTGGTGCTGCATATCTAATGGGTTCCACATCCACAAATTCAAACAACTGCTTATGGGAAATATTTGGGGTAATATTGCACCTGTACTGAACGTGTACAGACTTTTTTCTAGTGATTTTTTTTAAGCAATACATCATAACAACTATTTATATAGTATTTACATTGTGGTAGGTATTATAATAATTTAAGGGATGATATAAAGTATAGGAAGAACGTGCATAGGTCATAAGCAAATACAGTAGAACCTCCACAGTTGACCAGCTCCCCACACTGACCACCTCCTACGTTGCCCTAATTAGTTGCTTGGAAGGTTGAGGAAGGATTACGATTAGGGTTGACCACATGAACCTGAAAGTTTGAAGTTGCAGGTTGCTGTGAGCTATGCTAACACCCCTATACTCTAGTCCAGGCAGCAGAGTGAGATTCTGTCTCAATTTAAAAAAAGAGAGAGAGAGAAGTGAACAAGCAGTATAAATAATAGATCTATAAGAAGAAGTCTTAAAACCATCTATTTTCTAGCACTATTCTCAAAAAAATAGGAAAATTTTAATGAACTATGTGGTTTAACCTTAATAAAAGAATGGCTTATGTTTTGAACAGTAATCATTGTGATTCTCCCAATCTTGTTTGAATGCAAAACTCTTTGTTACCACTATGTGCTATGACATTACTACACAGTGGCCTTTTTACCCCCTGATAGCAACCTCAAACTCCTGGACTCAAGCAATCCTCCCGCCTCAGCGTCCCAAGTGGCTGGGTCTATAGGCATGCACCCCCATGCCTATCTAATTTTTTCTATTTTTAGTAGACACTGGGTCTCACTTTACTCAGGCTAGTCTCAAACTCCTGACCTGCAGTCCTCGCAGACCACTCTGGCAGAATGCAACCTGCAAAAGACAAAATTCAAACCATTCTACTCATGAGTTGCCTCACTCTAAATGAGAAGCCTCAGTAAGAATAAATACCGTGAGCTCTACTATTGGCCCTGGGCATGGAGGTGAAAATTGTGCCAAGTCTTTCATCTTTGGCCTAAGACCCAGTTAGTTCTAGAGAAATCTATATTAAAATGTGTACAACTGGAGCCTGCAATGATGATGTTTTGAGCAAAAGGAAGGTTTAGGGTTTTATCCATGAGTAAACAAATGACACACACGAGGTTTAAATGGAAAGAGTTTAATGAAGGAAGTGGTTACAGACATGTGAGGAGGGACATGTGAGAAGCCAACAAGACTGTGATTAGCAACTGTAAAAGGCTGTTGCTACTCCCAAGCAGGAAGGCATGAGCAGCGACCAAAACCCTCGCTGGTGGCACAGGAGGTCCTGACTTCTGTTTTCTTGAAGAAGTCAAAGGTGAAGAAATACCAGCGTGATAAGGCAAAGGTGGATATGGAAGTTTGATGACAGTGGACGTATTATTAAAGAGTTTACAGTGAGAAATTTGGCTAATTAAAGAAATAAATAATTTCCAGGCAACTGAGAGCCCGTTGAGGCTGCTGAACATGAATTCATAGTGCTGTCAGTCTGTCCATCCTTCCTCCCTGATATTCAGACAGGCAGAAGCAGGTGTGGGGAAAATATGTGGTTCATCCCCTGTCGCCTCTGTCAGGAAGATGCACTGGAAAGGTAGAAAAGTAACATTGTTTAATATTTTTACAAGAAAGTGATTTAAGAATTTGACCCTGGAACCTAAGATAGTTAAGGGAGAACACAGGAATAACAGAGCAAAAAGTAAGAATTGAGAGCCTGAAGGTTCATATTCCTTCCAAAAACCGTTACCATAAAAGTATGTGTACGGAAACTGGCATATTAAGGGACTTTGGTCAGGGAGTGAACTATTTGAATTAGCAACTCTGGAAAGAGACCCTGACTGATGATTTCCAGGTTCAGAATATAACTACAAAACAGATTCATGGTTGGAGTGGGTAGGTCACTAGAAAAGAGGAGTTAATAATCGAAAGATTTGGAAATTAGATGAATGATGTCATGGCTAATTTTATGTGTCAACTTTACTGAGCCCAGGGTACTCAGATATTTGAGCAAACACCAGCCTAAATGTATCTGTGAAAGCATGTTTTAAATTAGGTTAACATTTAAATAAGCCGACATTGAGTAAAACACATTTTCCTCCATAATGTGGGTAGAGACCATTCAATCAGTTTAAAGCCCTCTCTCTCCCAAAGAATAGGGAATTTTATTTCCTAATTTCATCAACTTTTCCTTTGATCTCTATCCTGCCAGCCTGAGCTGTAGATTTCATACTTGCCAGCCCCCACAATCAATGAGCTAATTCCTTAAAATAAATCTATATAGATGAAATACAGATGGATGGATAGACTGATATTCTATTAGTTCTGTTTCTCTTGAGAACCTTGACTAATTATTATCAGTGATAAATATGGACATTAAAGTCAAAGAAGTCTTTGAAAAGTAATCCTAGGTTATAATCTTAAATAAAAGTTTGCCTTTATCCACTGGTACCGATGACGAACTTCGTCAGATGGATAAAAATATGACAGTTTAGGGGGAGGGAGACAAGATGGCGGACTGAAGCCAGCTTTCAACAAAGGCTCCCGTCCAGAAGGAGAGTTAAGGGACAGGAATTTAGTAAGTATCCTGGTGGACTTGAGCCTCACCAAGAGAGAAGGCTGAAGAACGCACATCAACACCGCTGAGGCAAGTTGTGATCACAAGGACGCAAACAAAAGGTACAAAATCCACCACCAAGCAGACGGGAGTCCCCCTCCCCCATGAGACCGGCTCTGGAGCCCCACAATTGAACAAGCGGGCAGAAATTAAAGGCCCTCCCACTACACTCAACGGGAGAGACCTTCTAAAAACTGGACCTACCTCCCCTACTGGGGTGCCGTGGCGTTCTCCTGCCGGACATAGGGCTGAATAAAACTTTGGGAATCCTTTGCCGGCAACCCTGAATCCCCGGCGCTCCCCTCCCGCCCACTGAGGTCTGGAGGCCTGTCCCCCAGGACTTCGGATCCTTGGGTGATTTCTCAAGGGGAGTGGACAGTCCCCGAGTTGCGACTGGTCAGCATTGACTCTGAGGCGCGCCGAGTGAGGAGAGGGCACCGGGCTGAGGGGGAGTCACGCCTCGCGGCACTTCCCTGCGGTGCAGTGCACCAACCCTCCCCGGGCATACGGGGCCCAAGACTGAATAAGACTCTGGCCTCCCCGCTGAGAGCTGAGAACCCCTACTCTCACTCGGGGTCTGAGGGCCTATCCCCCAGGAGTTCGGCTCCTTGGGTGATTTCTCGAGGGGAGTGCACAGTGCCTGAGCTGCGTCAGGTCAGCGCTGACTCTGGGATACGTGAGCGAGGAGAGGGCACTCTGCTGAGGGAAAATCAAGCCTTGGCGGCACTTCCCTGCAGTGCAGTGCAGGAGCCCTCCCCGGGCACAAGACTGAATAAGACTCTGGCCTCCCCGCTGAGAGCTGAGAGCCCCTACTCTCACTCGGGGTCTGAGGGCCTATCCCTCCGGAGTTCGGCTCCTTGGGTGATTTCTCGAGGGGAGTGCACAGTGCCTGAGCTGCGTCAGGTCAGCGCTGACTCTGGGATACGTGAGCGAGGAGAGGGCACTCTGCTGAGGGAAAATCAAGCCTTGGCGGCACTTCCCTGCGGTGCAGTGCAGGAGCCCTCCCCGGACCGTAGTATTGCGTGAAACTGAATGAAACTCTAGCTTCCCCCCGCCCCACTCCCAATCCGGGTCTGGGGGCCCATCCCCCAAGAGTTCTGATTCTTGGGGGATCTCTTAAGGGGTGTGGACCCAGCACAAACTGCGGCCGCTCAGTGCTGACTCTGGGGCGCGGGACAGAGGAGAAAAGGGTCGCCTGAGTGCCCACACCAGAGCAGCAGTTCCCTGGAGGTAGATCAACAGCCGTTTTTTCTTTAACGGCAGAACGCTCACTTCTGGATATTCTGAGGCCACACCCCCTGTCTCCCTGGGCAACCAGAGGAGGCCACCGGTGTCACGGCTCACAAACCCAAAAGCCTCCAGGGCGGGGCCGACCCAGAGAGGTGTTCAGACGCAATTCTCCAGCAGCAAAGACGTTTGAACTCAAAACAGCCCGTCTCCTGTAGGCGACGACAGGAACAGAGACAGAACCTCACAAAGTTGTCTGTCTGTTCTGTTCTGTTAGCAGCATCCATCAGGGACGGGGCTAAGCCTGAGTGAACACCTCCTTCCCATCACCTGCATCAAACACTCAAAGATGTCAGGCCCCATCTCCTCCTGCTAGATAGCGGCAGTCTGCGGGGGCCTGGCAGACTTCCTCGCGATTCAGGCAGGTGCAAACCCCTGGAGTGTCTGTTCACTGCAGGCAACTGGGTTAGCCATCTGCAGAGATACCAGTGACTGGGTCCGACGGAGGGGCAAAGTGGGGAAGGAGACGTCAACCTTCCCAGACTGCTCTGTTTGCGGGGTGGCTCCTCCTGACTCCACGCTGCACTGGGGTGAGCTGTCTCAGAGGAGTCACCAGGCCCCTGTGATCCAGTTCCCAGAGACCTCTTGAACCCTTCCACCTGAGACAAGTGCCGATTGAGACAGTTGATTCGGACCTTTTGAACTGGGCTAATAGACTGAGGACTTTTCAGGTGGTGCCCTGGGTGTGCGATTGTAGGAAGGTTTCATTCTCCTTTTCCAACTGGGGCCAGAGGTGGGCAGGCGGGGTGACTTAATTGCTGATTTTTTCACACAGCTGAGACTTCAAGCCAGAGTAGAAGTTACAATAGGATCGAACAGAAACCAGCTGAAATCAAGACAGAACCACTTTGCTCCACCACACCAGACAGGGCCCCAGTTTCTCAGGCCACAACACTGTACGGGCCCTCGATAAAACCCCAGGGGAAAAACCAAAGGGAGTAAACCATGGGGCGGAATCAGCGGAAAAACTCTGGTAACATGAATAACCAGAATAGATCAACCCCCCCAAGAAAAGATACGGCAGATGTGATTGAAGATCCCATTCATAAACAACTGGCTGAGATGTCAGAAGTTGAATTCAGAATTTGGTTTGCAGACAAGATTAATAAAATGGAATTAGGAATTCGAGGAGAAATTCAAAAACTGTCTCAAGAATTTAACGAATTTAAAGACAAAACCACCAAAGACTTAGACACACTGAAACAAGAACTTACAGCCCTCAAAGATATGAAAAATACAGTAGAATCCCTCAGTAACAGAATGGAGCAAGCAGAAGAAAGGATTTCTGACATTGAAGATAAAGTCTTCGAACGCTCCCAATCTCTCAAAGAGGAAGAGAAATGGAGAGCAAAAACGGATCACTCACTCAGAGAGCTCTCAGATAATTCGAAAAAAAATAACATAAGGGTTATAGGAATTTCGGAGGCTGATGACGTGGCAGCCAAGGGCACAGAGGCCCTTCTACATGAAATTATGAAAGAAAATTTTCCAGACATGCCTAGAGAATCTGAAATTCAGATAGCAGACAGCTTCAGAACCCCAGCACGATTCAACCCCAAAAAGCCATCTCCCAGACATATCATAATTAGCTTCACTAAAGTTAACATGAAAGAGAAGATTCTCAAAGCAGCCCGGCAAAAGAAAACTATAACGTACAAAGGTAAGAATATTAGAATAACTGCAGATCTCTCTGCTGAAACTTTTCAAGCAAGAAGAGGCTGGTCATCAACTTTTAATCTCCTAAAGCAAAAAAACTTTCAACCCAGGATCTTGTATCCAGCTAAACTGAGTTTCATCTATGATGGAGAAATTAAATACTTCAATGACATTCATATGTTGAAAAAATTTGCCTTAAGTAAACCAGCTCTTCAGGATGTTCTCAGACCTATCCTCCACAATGACCAACCCAATCCTATACCACAAAAGTAAACTCACTCAGAAACTTCGGATCAAACTCCAACTTCCACACTGGCGAAAGGATTAAAAATGTCCACTGGACCTTTGAAAAACTCGATACCCAAAATTCCACCAGACTTATCCTTACTCTCCATCAATGTGAATGGCTTAAACTGTCCTCTAAAGAGGCATAGGTTAGCTGACTGGATACAAAAACTTAAGCCAGATATTTGTTGCATACAAGAGTCACATCTCAACTTAAAAGACAAATACAGACTCAGGGTGAAAGGATGGTCATCCATATTTCAGGCAAATGGTAATCAGAAAAAAGCAGGTGTTGCAATTTTATTTGCAGATACAGTAGGCTTTAAACCATCAAAAGTAAGGAAGGACAAGAATGGTCACTTCATATTTGTTAAGGGTAATACTCAATATGACGAGATCTCAATTATTAATATCTATGCACCCAACCAGAATGCACCTCAATTTATAAGAGAAACTCTAACAGACATGAGTAACTTGATTTCCTCCAGCTCCATAATCGTTGGAGATTTCAACACTCCCTTGGCAGTGTTGGATCGATCCTCCAGAAAGAAGCTGAGCAAAGAAATCTTAGATTTAAACCTAACCATCCAGTATTTAGATTTAGCAGACATCTACAGAACATTTCATCCCAACAAAACTGAATACACATACTTCTCATCAGCCCACGGAACTTACTCCAAAATTGATCACATTTTAGGTCACAAGTCTAACCTCAGATAATTTAAAGGAATAGAAATTATTCCATGCATCTTCTCGGACCATCATGGAATAAAACTTGAATTGAGTAACAACAGGAATCTGCATACCCATACAAAAACATGGAAGTTAAATAACCTTATGCTGAATGATAGCTGGGTCAGAGATGAGATTAAGAAAGAAATCACCAATTTTTTGGAACAAAATGACAATGAAGACACAAGCTATCAGAACCTCTGGGACACTGCAAAGGCAGTTCTAAGAGGGAAATTTATAGCACTGCAAGCCTTCCTCAAGAGAACGGAAAGAGAGGAAGTTAACAACTTAATGGGACATCTCACGCAACTGGAAAAGGAAGAACATTCCAACCCCAAACCCAGTAGAAGAAAAGAAATAACCAAAATTAGAGCAGAATTAAATGAAATTGAAAACAAAAGAATAATACAACAGATCAATAAATCAAAAAGCTGGTTTTTTGAAAAGGTCAATAAAATAGATAAACCTCTGGCCAACCTAATCAGGAAAAAAAGAGTAAAATCTCTAATATCATCAATCAGAAACAACAAAGACAAAATAACCACAGACTCATCAGAAATCCAAAAAATCCTTAATGAATATTACAAGAAACTTTATTCTCAGAAATATGAAAATCTGAAGGAAATAGACCGATACTTGGAAGCACGCCACCTTCCAAGACTTAACCAGAATCAAGTGGAAATGTTGAACAGACCCATATCAAGTTCAGAAATAGCATCAACTATACAAAACCTCCCTAAAAAGAAAAGCCCGGGACCAGATGGTTTCACGTCAGAATTCTACCAAACCTTTAAAGAGGAATTAGTACCTATATTACTCAACCTGTTCCAAAATGTAGAAAAAGAAGGAAGACTACCCAACACGTTCTATGAAGCAAATATCACCCTGATCCCCAAACCAGGAAAAGACCCAACAAGAAAAGAAAATTATAGACCAATATCACTAATGAATATAGATGCAAAAATATTCAACAAGATCCTAACAAACAGAATCCAGCAACACATCCAACAAATTATACATCATGACCAAGTTGGTTTTATCCCAGGGTCTCAAGGCTGGTTCAATATACGTAAATCTATAAATGTAATTCAGCACATAAACAAATTAAAAAACAAAGACCATATGATTCTCTCAATTGATGCAGAAAAAGCTTTTGATAATATCCAGCATCCCTTCATGATCAGAACACTCAAGAAAATTGGTCTAGAAGGGACTTTTCTTAAACTGATAGAGGCTATCTACAGCAAACCCACAGCCAATATCATATTGAATGGAGTTAAATTGGAATCATTTCCACTCAGATCAGGAACCAGACAAGGCTGCCCATTGTCTCCATTGCTTTTCAACATTGTAATGGAAGTTTTAGCCACCGCAATTAGGGAAGAAAAGGCGATCAAGGGTATCCATATAGGGTCAGAAGAGATCAAACTCTCGCTCTTCGCAGATGATATGATTGTGTATCTGGAAAACACTAGGGACTCTACTACAAAACTCCTAGAAGTGATCAAGGAATACAGCAGCGTCTCAGGTTACAAAATCAACATTCATAAATCGGTAGCCTTTATATACACCAACAACAGTCAAATTGAAAAAGCAGTTAAGGACTCTATCCCATTCACAGTAGTGCCAAAGAAGATGAAATATTTGGGAATTTACCTAACAAAAGACGTGAAAGATCTCTATAAAGAGAACTATGAAACTCTAAGAAAAGAAATAGCTGAAAATGTTAACAAATGGAAAAACATACCATGCTCATGGCTAGGAAGAATCAACATTATCAAAATGTCCATACTACCCAAAGCAATATATACTTTCAACGCACTCCCTATTAAAGCTCCACTGTCATATTTTAAAGATCTTGAAAAAACATTACTTCGTTTTATATGGAATCAGAAAAAACCTCGAATAGCCAAGACATTACTCAGAAATAAAAACAAAACAGGAGGAATCACACTACCAGACCTCAGACTTTACTACAAATCGATAGTGATCAAAACAGCATGGTATTGGCACAAAAACAGAGAAGTAGATATCTGGAATAGAATAGAGAACCAAGAGATGAATCCAGCTACTTACCGCTATTTGATTTTTGACAAGCCAATTAAAAACATTCAGTGGGGAAAAGATTCCCTATTTAACAAATGGTGCTGGGTGAACTGGCTGGCAACCTGCAGAAGACTGAAATTAGACCCACACCTTTCACCATTAACTAAGATAGACTCTCATTGGATTAAAGATTTAAACTTAAGACATGAAACTATAAAAATACTAGAGGAGAATGCAGGGAAAACCCTTGAAGAAATTGGTCTGGGTGAGTATTTCATGAGGAGAACCCCCCGGGCAATTGAAGCAGCTTCAAAAATACACTACTGGGACTTGATCAAACTAAAAAGCTTCTGCACAGCTAAGAACACAGTAAGCAGAGCAAGCAGACAGCCCTCAGAATGGGAGAAGATATTTGCAGGGTATAACTCTGACAAAGGTTTAATAACCAGAATCCACAGAGAACTCAAACACATCAGCAAGAAAAAAACAAGGGATCCCATCGCAGGCTGGGCAAGGGATTTGAAGAGAAACTTCTCTGAAGAAGACAGGCGCACGGCCTTCAGACATATGAAAAAATGCTCATCATCTTTAATCATCAGAGAAATGCAAATCAAAACTACTTTGAGATATCATCTAACTCCAATGAGACTAGCCTATATCACAAAATCTCAAGACCAGAGATGTTGGCGTGGATGCGGAGAAAAGGGAACACTTCTGCACTGCTGGTGGGAATGCAAATTAATACATTCCTTTTGGAGGGATATATGGAGAACACTCAGAGATCTAAAAATAGATCTGCCATTCAATCCTGTAATTCCTCTGCTGGGCATATACCCAGAAGACCAAAAATCACAACATAACAAAGATATTTGTACCAGAATGTTTATTGCAGCCCAATTCATAATTGCTAAGTCATGGAAAAAGCCGAAGTGCCCATCGATCCACGAATGGATTAATAAATTGTGGTATATGTATACCATGGAATACTATGCAGCCTTAAAGAAAGATGGAGACTTTACCTCTTTCATGTTTACATGGATGGAGCTGGAACATATTCTTCTTAGTAAAGTATCCCAAGAATGGAAGAAAAAATATCCAATGTACACAGCCCTACTATGAAACTAATTTGGGACTCTCACATGAAAGCTATAACCCAGCTACAACTTAACAATAGGGGGAAGTGGGAAAGGGGGGGGTGGGTAGAGGGAGGGGAATCGGTGGGATCACACCTGTGGTGCATATTACAGGGGTATTTGCGAAACTTGGTAAATGTAGAATATAAATGTTTTGGCACAGTAACTGAGATAACGCCGGAAAGGCTATGTTAACCACTGGGATAAAAATGTGTCAAATGGTTTATGAAGTGAGTGTATGATGCCCCATAATCATATCATTGTATACACTTATGATTTAATAAAAAAAAAAAAATATGACAGTTTATGGTGCAGAGTACGTGTACAGCAGAAAAGGTCAATAAGAGGCACAGTAGCTATCAAAATCTGTGGCATAAGGCAAAATCAGAATTCAGGGGAAAACTTAACATTACTAAATGCCTAAATTAAAAAAAGAATAAAGGTCTCAAAACAATGACTTCAGTTTCCACCCTAAGAAATCTGAAAAATAAAAGAGCAAATGAAATCCAAAGCAAAGAAAAGGAGAAAATAAAGATCAAAGTATAAATTGATTAAACAGAAAACCAGTAGGGAAAAATCAATGACACCAAATGCAGGGTTTTTTTGGAAAGATCGACGCAGTGAATAAAGATCTAGCCAGAATGATCAGGGAAAAAAAGAGGAGACAAATTCCAATATCTAGAATGAGAAAGGTGGGATCATTATAGTCAAAGGTCTATAGGGTCAAAAAACAGAATAAATTACACATAATTGTGAAAAAAAAAAAAGGTCTATAGGGTGACATTGTCGTGGCAAACAGACTTTCAGGTGCCCCCCATGATGTGCATATCATGGTATTCATGACTTTGTACAATCCTTTCTCTTGAGTGTGAGCAGAAACTGTAATTTGCTTCCAACCAATGAAAAGCAGTGAAGGCTATGAAACATCCAGCGTTCCTGGGTATGGATTACAGAACAGTATTATGATCGTCTTGCTAGAGTCTTTTTCTCTCTATTGTTAACTTTTAAGGAGTAAGCTTCCCCGAATCCCATAACCACAAAAAAAATGAATTCTGCCAATAACCAAAAAGAGCTTGTAAACAAATGTTTCCCTGGCCAATCCCTTGATGAGAACCCAGTACTGGCTGACACCTTGACTGCAGTCTTACGAAACCCTAACACAGAGTCCCCAGCGAAACCACACCTAGATTCCCATCTTCAGAAACTGTGAGACAATAAATGTGTGTATTAGAGTATTACATTTGTAGTAATGTACTATGTAGCAATAGATAACTGATACAATTATGAAAAAATTTATGACTACAAATTTAATAATTTAGATAAAATGGACAATTTCCTTGAAAAGTAAAAATTACCAAAACTCATTCAAAAAGAGATAGTAGATAGGATCTACAAAGAAGATTCTAGAACTAATATGTAAGCTTAGCAATATTTCAGGGTATGGAATTGCCTTAGTATGTTCGGGCTGCTATGACAAAATACTATAGATGGGATGGCTTATACACAAAAGAAATGTATTACTCATAGTCCTGGAGGCTGGGAAGCCCAACAGCAAGGCACTACCAGATTTCATGTCTGGTAAGGGACCATTTCCTCATAAATGGCCATCTTCTCACTGAAACTGCGCATGGTAAAAGGGACAAATCAGCTCTCTGAGATCTCTTATATAAAGGCACTACTCCCATTCACCAGTGGGTCATCTCCCAAATGCCCCATCCCCACATACCAGCATCTTGGGGGTTAGAATTCCAACATATGAATGTTGGGGGAGATAGAGTCAGTCTAGCACAATGATCAATATATATAAAAAAATTATTTCTATATACTGGCAATGAATAATCATGGACTAGAATTGTTTAAATATCTTAAAACTTCATCATAGTATGAGACATATCTGATAAAAGACATTAAATGTCTCCTTAGATTGATGTAATCGATCAGTCATAACCATCAAATGTTACCTGGTCGGTCTCTTCAGGCTCTATAAGCTAGTTTTACACACATCTGAACTTCTTTTTTGTTTTTTTTTTAGAGACAGAGTCTCACTTTATCACCCTTGGTAGAGTGGGTAGAGTGCCATGGCGTCACACAGCTCACAGCAACCTCCAACTCCTTGGCTTAGGCAATTCTCTTGCCTCAGCCTCCCGAGTAGCTGGGACTACAGGTGCCCACTACAACGCCCGGCTATTTTTATTGTTGCCGGGTTTGAACCTGCTACCCTCGGTATAGGGGGCCAGCGCCCTACCCACTGAGCTACAGGCACCACCCTAAACATCTTGATTGAGTATTTTACCTAATTGTCAGAAAACAGAAATTTATCTTTTGCTAAGTTTTAATTAGCTCTAACTCTGATAATAGTCAGAAGCCAGATGACTTTGAAGTCATGAGGCTTTGAAGTCAGATGCCTTCATTTTGAATTCCAACCCTGACAGTTAATAACTATAAAATCTAAGATAAAAATTCTGGTATTTTGGATCTCAGTTTCATTATTTATAAAATTAGGATAACACTGCTTAATGGCTTTGGAATCAGATGTCCTGTATTCTTATACAAAGCTCTGACACTTTCTTGCTATATGATTTGGGGCAGGTTAAATAAAATGTTTGCTCTTTAGCACTATCTCATCTATAAAATAATAGCTACCTCCTACTATGGTTATGAAGATAAAATGATATAATATATCTAAAATTATGTAGACTCAAAATGTTAGGCTTTATAACGTTCATAAAGGCAGATACAGTTTTGACACATGGAAAGTATCATAATGTTGGTAGCTATAATTATTTTTTCTATTATCTAAAATTGAGCTATTCCAGGTTCAGTAAAGAATATATACCTGTTAAAATGTTTTAATTCTTTATATACAGTCATTTGGTGACAAGTAGGACTTTATAATATTATAAAATTGAGTAAAGTTGTGATGGAATATTTAAATGCGTGGTTAGACTCTAAAACAAGAAATGCCAGAGACCATTAAGTTTTCAAACTTTCTTTAGCAGCAGACTCTTTTTTCAGATAAAATCTTACTCAGAAAATCATTGTATCAGAAAACACATATCAGGTATATAAAATAAATAAAAGTTTTTCAGTTGAACTAAAAGACCACCAGTCTAACACAAATTGGGTATTTACTATGTGGTATGACATTCTAAAATTGTACCATCCCCTACAGAGGCTCTGAGGCTCATCCTTGGAACCATAAAGGGTGGTGAATACAGTTTCAAACCCACTCCTTTGGAATTGTTAAGCCATTCAAAGACAAGAACTTCATGATGTATGTTTTAAAAAAATATCTAGCATGGAATTTGGCACTTAGTGGGTGTTGAATAATTATTGGTAGAATTGAATAGCACAGAAAAAGCTAAGGAATTCTTAGAAAGCCTCACATGCTAGTAAATGGCTAATGCCTCACACTCCAAACAGACCACTTTCCAATATACCACTTCCTCAGGGAAAAAACAATTTCTTTGCCAATTCCCAGGCAATGAGGTATGGAATAAATGTAGGCCAGATTGAGATCGGTCTAACCTATGTCCTGGAGATATTTATAAGCACCTACTGAATTTGTATGAAACTTAAATTGTGCTTGGAGTTATTCTGATTATTTCTCAGAACATAAAACTATACTTCATCTCTGAAGCGGCCTCAGGACACTATGTCTCCAAATATCTCTTCCTAACGTTGACTAGAAATTTTTCTAGCTCTGCATGGAATACTGTCCCAGCCAGACAAGGTATTCTACATAGCACTCTGGGAGGCTGAGGTAGGAGGATTACTTGAGCTCAGGAGTCTGAGGTTGCAGGAAGCTATGATGATGTACTGTAGCCAGAATAGCAGAGCAAGACTATCAGAAGAAAAAAAAAAAAAAAATGACTCTCAAAGATCACAGTTTTGCTAATCTAAGTCTGAGTTTGTGTTTGGGAATTTTCCCATGCATCAGGAATTATGTTGTGAACTCACATGTACACAGACACTCTTCCCACTTATTTTTGGTTTTAAGTTAGGTTTGCAAGTAAAGTGACTAGCAAGTGAAGGAAAAACAGACAA
This sequence comes from Nycticebus coucang, assembly GCF_027406575.1. Lineage (NCBI taxonomy): Eukaryota > Metazoa > Chordata > Mammalia > Primates > Lorisidae > Nycticebus > Nycticebus coucang. The sequence goes on along the minus strand of NC_069788.1, from coordinate 20,278,493 downwards.
GACATCAGAGCTAAGACACTGTAGGACGTGGCTTGTGTGTCTTCTTCCTAAATGCCTAACGTCTTCTATTACCACATTTAAAGATCTGTCCTTGAGGACAGAGGTTTTGATCTATAGTTCTATTGCACTGCTCACACTGCTAATGATTCTAATAATAATAAAATGAATTTTTAATGACCTTTATGAAGTGCTCTATATTACACTAAAATAGATAGGCATCATCAAATGTGCAAGTATTCAATTAACATTTGGCTATTAAAAATTCTAAACTAAAATATTTTATGTAAAATATTTCTATGGCTCAGTGCCTGTGGCTCAAGTGGGCATACACCTGAGCTGGTGGGTTGGAATCCAGCCTGGGCTCACCAAACAACAATGACGGCTGCAACCAAAAAATAGCCGGGCATTGTGGCGGGCGCCTGTAGTCCCAGCTACTTGGGAGGCGGAGGCAGGAGAATGGCTTGAGCCCAGGAGTTGGAGGTTGCTGTGAGCTGTGATGCCACATTACTCTGCCCAGGGCGACAGCTTGAGGCTCTGTCTCAAAAAAATAAAATAATAAAATATTTCTACATAAAACAAGGTAAGCAAACAAAATAAGTAGGAATAAAATGATTTTTTATTCTAAGCAAATACTACACACAAAACAAAGACAAAAAATAAAATAGTGATTTTTACAGTGATTTTTGCCCTTGAAATGAGGGCAAATTAGAAGGAAGAGATTTATTAGAAAATCATTTGCTAGAATAAGTCAATAGAGTCAGAAAAATTGACATTATAATTCCTATAAACCATTATAAAAATTCTAAAAAAGTAAAGACAGTTTCTGAATTAAAGCATCACTGTTGAGCAACTAGATTAATAAAATGTAAAGTGACACTATACATCACAGAGGTTATGTGTTATTAAGGAGATCTGTATAATTAATAATAATCTAATTCTTTGGCATGTAATTCTGAGACATCCTTGAATCTTTACAAAATGAACTCTGCAATTTCTGTATTTCAATAGGGCAACTGATAATCAAGAATAGTTGTATTTTTTCCTAAATCTATAAAACCTTTTTTCTAAGAAATAGATGATATTATGAAATTAGTTCGAAAAAAAGGTGGGTTGACATTTATTACATAAGTGATTGTTTCTCCTAACCTCTAATTTTTGCTCCTCTCTTGCTTAACTAGTTTTGTGACTGATGACATAGCTTTCTGAATAATATGAGCCCTGTTTTAACTAAGTGGATCATTGGGCTAGAAATAGAGATTCCTCTGCTGTATTTCGAGCTCTGAGTAGTCCTGTGACCTTAGGCAACCTTCTTAGCAGGAATCTCAAATTATCCTAATCATAACTAAAATGTCATTTTCCACCTACTGGATATATTGCATAAGGGTTGTGATGTGATTAGCCTCCTTTATACAAATAATACGAATTACTCCAAAAAAAGGAAAAGTGCCATCAAATTATTTCTACATTAATGTCACATTTAATAACCTGCAATGACTTAGCTTTTAATAGGAAAGATAGTAAGCTCAAATAGAAGAACAGAATTTTAAAGTTAGTAATTTTTGTTAAAGTATATAGTAGCTTTCATATGTATGTAACTATTCATTTAGCTAAAAGACCACAATTGTCTTTAACATTAGGGCAAGAGTCACTAGTCTTAGGACCATTATTAAACGCATCCTGCAATGTACTACATCATGATTATGATCAAGTCACACTATTTCACCCTCAGACATGAGGATAATAACAGTCGCAGTTGTGTTTTGTTTTGTTTCAGGGGAGTTAAATGATCTGATGGGTGCAAACCATTTGACATAGGGTCTAATGCACATGAGGTACTTTAAAAAGTCAGATTTTATATTTTTTTTAAGAAATCCATGCCAGGAGTGGCGACTCATGCCTGTAATCCTAGCACTCTGGGAGGCCAAGGCAGGTGGCTCACTTGAGCTCACGAGTTCAACACTAGCCTGAGCAAGAGCATGACCCCCATCTCTAAGGCACTCTACCAAGGGTGACAAAGTGAGACTCTATCTCAAAAAAAAAAAGAAATTTTTGACTTTTTTTTTTTTTTTTTTTGCAGTTTTTTGACCAGGGCTGGGTTTGAACCCACCACCTCTGGCATATGGGGCCGGTGCCCTACTCCTTTGAGCCACAGCCGCCCAAAATGTTTGACTTTTATTGTTGCCACATATTTCTTTAAAATATCCTTGCCTGTCAGTGTGATAATGTTGCTCAATGGTATAAAGTTTCAGTTATGTTAGAAGAATAAGTCGTAGGCTGGCCAAGGTGGCTCATGCCTATAATCCTAACACTTTGGGAAGCCAAGGTGGGTGGATTGCTTCAGCTCAGGAGTTTGAGACCAGCCTAAACAAGAGTGAGATCCCACTAAAAATAGAAAAACAAGCCAGCGTTGTGGTGGGCGCCTATAGTCACAGATGCTAGGGAGGCTGAGGCAGTAGGATCGTTGACGTCAGGAGTTGGAGGCTGCTGTGACCTAGACAGACACGATGGCACTCTAGCCTCAGCAACAGAGGGACGCTCTGTCTCAGAAAAAAAAGAAGGCATTATCCAACATAGTGCCTATAATACTGTGCTCTTCAGAATTATTAAGAGGGTAAATATCATGTCAAGCGTTCTTTAAAAATGGTAACAGAAGAAAGCAAAGGGACTTAATGCAACTTGGGGGGAGTTGGCTGTGTCCATTGCCCGGATTGCAGCGATGGCATCGTGAGTGTTTGCATGTGTCCAAACTCATAAAACTGTGCACATTACATATGTGCAGTTTTCATGTATCAATTATAGCTTCATAAAGCTGTTTTTTAAAGAAAATTTAAACTTTCTAGACAAAGAGTAGAATAAAATGTCCCCTCATTTGTTGAGATAGTTAGAATGACTCTTGTTACTTAGAAGTAAAAAAGGGCTTTCCTAACACATTATGCCCAGCTACTTCATGAAGCTCTAAATTGTTGATAAATTTTACTTTGTACATGTTTATTCCATGTTCTCATATGTGTTGGATAAGTAGTGTGTGAATTCTCTCTCTTTAGATTCACCCAAGTAGATTTTGTCATCTAAGCTTATCAAATACATGGAGAAGGCATGCTTTGGGAAGGGGCCATTTGTTTGATCTAATAGATAAAATAAAACATCCAAAATGAAACAAATTGTCCTCATTTCCTATTTTCCTGACCATTGAGAAGAGAACTCATAAATCTGGATTCTTTCATCTCCACTTCAAATTTCATCTTCACTTTCCATTTCCAAAAGAGAAGCAATTTATTTTGAAAAAAAGCATTTAGTTAAGGGTAGGCTCCATGTCTCTTCTCTGAAAATAAAAAATTTACTTAAAGGCAGCATGATTCATCACTACCGTCTCAAACGCTCCCAAGACAGAATCTTCTGCCAACACTGGAATGCATGTTTGTATTAAAAGAATTTGGCATTCCGAGAAGAAGCAAGCTGTCAGGGGTCCAAGAAAATTTATCAGATGACCTTCGGGGCCAAATTGAGGAATAAGGAATATACATTTACCTTTGACGTCCCGTATTCCCTCCTCTCTCTGGCTACTCAATCTTGCCCTATACCTCTTCTTACTCCCTTCATTCTTCTGCTCATAAATGAAATTTTAAATTTTCATATTAGCTGAATATAGTTAAAGTAAACTGGCTCAGCGTCTGTAGCGCGAGTGACTAAGGCACCAGCCACATACTCCAGAGCTGGTGGGTTTGAATCTAGCCCGGGCCTGCCAAATGACAATGACAACTACAACCAAAAAATAACCAGGCATTGTGACGGGTGCCTGTAGTTCCAGCTACCTGGGAGGCTGAGGCAAGAGAATCGCTTAAGCCCAGGAGTTGGAGGTTGCTGTGAGCTGTGACACCACAGCACTCTACCCAGGGAGACAGCTCGAGGCTCTATCTCAAAATAAAATAAAGTAAACTGAATCTTTCAGAGAGTGGTTTACATATTTACACTTACAATTTATGCAATAAATATGCTTAAAGGAAAATATATACTCTGGGTACTTTAAAAGTGTGTGTATATATGCACATACATACACTTTAAAGGAAAGTTAAACTTATAGAAAAAATAAAATGTACATTTCTTATGAAAACCATATGTAACAACATGAAAATACTTTTTTCTATAAACTGTTATGTGACGCTGCACTGGGACTCTGCAGACCACAGTTCTGCATTACCAGCTGACCCTTGAAGGAGCTAGGGAAAGACCACAGGTTAGAAGAAGAAGAGGTTTGCTTCTTCCTGTCTGCTTCCCATTCCTATGAGCATCACCCCATTATTGCTTCTTCACTTGGGCATCATCAGCCATTCCTTCCCAGCTCAATCTGGTTTGCAGTTTTTCCAGCACACACAGAACCAAGCTCATCCCATCCCATCCCGATCCTTCCACCAAAAAACACCAGTACAAGCCCCAGTCAAGCAGTGCCCCAACTGTGAAGTTTCAGTTTCAGCTTTGCAGGACCCCTCCTCCAAGTTTGTAAATTTTAGTTATTCTAATCTGGTCTCTTTTTTAATTTCAGGCTATTACAAAGGTTGCACATGTTTTGGTCACATAATTTGCATTTGTGCATTTGAAGTCACTGCTATAAAGTTATATTCACCCAGAATGTGTGGGTGAATGCACCTGTTCAGTGTGAAGTTATCCTACCCCTCCTTCCCTCTCCCCTCTATTTAATTTCCATTGAGTCTTACTTCCGTATGCGCTAAGTGTTAATCCACTAGTTCCAATTTACTACTGAGTACCTGTGGTGTTTGTTTTTCCATTCTTGCATTACTTCTCTTAGAAAAATTGTCTCCAGTTCCACGCAGGTTAATATAAAAGATACTAGCTCACTTTTTTTTTTTTACAGCTGAGCATATTCCTGGTATACACATACTACATTTTATTAATCCATTATGTATTGATGAGCACTTGGGTCATTTCCATATCTTTTGCAATTGTGAATTACGTGGCTATAAACATTCAAGGGCAGTTGTCTTGAGAAAATGTCCCTTTTTTCTTTGAGTAATGGCTAGTAGTGGGATTGCTGGATCAAAAGGTAGGTCTACCTCCGTATGGCTTTCCAGAGAGGTTGTAAAAGTCTGCAGTCCTGCCAATAGTGAGTGAGTGTTCCTCTCTCCTCATCCATGCCAGCATCTGTTGCTTTGGGACTTTTGATATGAGCTATTTTCACTCTTGTTAGGCGATACCTTGTTGTGGGTTTGATTTCCATTTCCCTGATGATTAGAGAGGTGGAGCATTTTTTTTTTATGTGTTTCTTGGCCATTAGACCATCTTCATTTAAAACATTTCTGTTACGTGATATCATGGCCAACTAATCTAAGGCACAGGATTAAAAAGTTTCTGATGATGTTCTTTGCTACTTTTTAATGGGGTTATTTGATTTTTTCTAGCTTTTTTGCTTGAGTTCTTTGCAGAGTCTAGTTATCAGCCCTTTATTAGATGTAAAGCATGCAAATATTTTTCCCCATTCTGTAGACTGTCTACTTACTCTGTTGATTGCGTCCTTGGCTGTGCAAAAACTTTTTAATTTGATCAGGTCCCATTTGTTCATTTTTGTTGTTGCTGCGATTGCCATTGGGTCTTCATAAATTTATTCCCTAAGCTGGTATCTATAAGAGTTTTTCCAACACTTCTTTCTAGAATTCTTATAGTCTCATTCCTTAGGTTTAAGTATTCAACCATGGTGAATTAATTTGTGAGAGTGGTGAGAGGTGTGTATCCTGGTTCAGTCTTTCACATGTGGCTACCCAGTTTTCCCAGCACTGTTTATTGAATAGGGATTCTTTTCCCCATTGTGTGTTTTTCTCTGCTTTATCAAAGATCAGATGGGAGAATGAGGATGGTCTCTTTCAGTCCTAAGGGTGGTAGTTACTTCCTATAGTTAATACCTCCCTGATGACTAGAATTCATTTTTTATCCTTACCTGGTTAACAACTTTATATTTAGTTACTAATCTTTCAGATTCTCTCTGTTTAAATACCAGGTGTAATTTCTGTCTCCTATGTGAACCCTAACTATCATGCAACTTAACACACGTAAAGTCTTATCCTATAAACTGGGTACACCAAGATTGTTTTAAAATAAAAGTGTGGCAGGAAAAAGGGCAAAGTAAATGTGTACCTATCAGTAGTTGTTAGAAGGACAAAGGTGAAAAATGGTGGAAGGAAGGAAGGGTTAATAATCATACATACAAAGTGGGAAGATGCGAAATTCTGTCCAAATATAGATACAGTAACGTTGTGACTATAATTTGAAGTGCCAAAAATAACCTTGTAAAACTAGGGATTAATTGAATATGACAAAATTAAGAGAAGAAAGAAGGGAACAATGTTATCAAATTAAATTATTTTATAAAATAGCAGGATTATGGTTAGAGATGATAAATTTTAAAATAAAAGAATAGGCACATTGTTATATTTAACTATATGCAGGTAAGTGAAAAATTACTGGAAAGACATGATTAAAATGTTTATCTCTGAAGGGGCAATGCTAGAAGTACGCAGAAGTGACGCAAAGGATGGTAGTCTTGCGCATTAGTTTTTCCATTTAATTTTTTTTTATTGTTGCAGATTCATTGAGGGTACAAAGAACCAGGCTACATTGATTGCATTTGTTATTTCCATTTAATTTTTAATACATTACTATTTTATTTTTAAATTTAAATTTTAAAAATGCAAAGAAGGACTTCTAGTAGTAATCACCACTAAAAGCCCTGATCATTATATATAAAACAAATATAAGAAAGCTCTAGAAGGTGAAAAGAAGAAGGAAGACTCTGGGAGGATTTGGGGTCATGTTTTCCAGATTTAGAGCTGAAAAAGCCAATACCGAGAAACACCCATGAGTATAGACAGAAAAGCCCCAACCAAAGCCTGCACCTTTCTATCCAAAGAACAAGGAAAGGGAAGCCTAGCAAGACAGAACCTTACCTGCCATAGCTATTCTATTCTAACCAAATCACAGAAAAGTCTATGCCCCATCCCCACCCATGCCAGCAACGGAAGCTAGACCTCCCTTACAGCAGCATTGGAGTGTGAACTTTCACACCCACCTAGCAGTAATGAAACACCCTTCCCACGCCACTGCCACAGTGCTAGAGGAGGTCTAGCAGAGACAGCCCCCAACATAGTGTCGGCTGAAGTCAAGTGAGGGGAGTAATAAAACACTAAGGAGTCTGGTTGCAGGCAAAATCTCATGTACAATTTTTTAGGCCCACCTAAAATTTCAGCAAAGAAACAGAAAATAATGAAGAAAATAAAGACTTTACCTGCCCTCCCCATACCAGTCTTGGGTGCACAGTCTGCACCCTTGGAAGAGAATCAGAGCCAAGAACTCAGGCCCCTGACAAGCAGCTTTTATGCATATCTGCATTCTTCACCCAGACTCCACTATTTTGAGGTCTCCTTACTGGGGAACTGTGAAGGAACTTTCATTCACTTTGACTTAGTACTTTTTTATTTCTACCCTTCCTCCCTCTTCGTCTCCACCAGCTCCCTGGGTCCATAAATCTTTGGTAACCTTTTGTTCAGGACTCCCTCTCTCAGCAGTGAGATGACACCATGTCTGTACTGATCCACCAAGCCCTCAACTGATGTAACAACATAAAAGAAACTGGGAAAGCCAGCACATTCTCTCCTTTAACCTCCTGCCTATACCACCATAGGAAGTGATTAATGGCTTGACCGTTTCTTACTTTGTTTGGCTTATTGCTTTGATTGGTTACTCTAACACGTGGAAGTTGAGCTGTCTCCAGCTCAGCTGACCCTCTCTCTATAGGTACTAATACTGCTCCCAGTGAGGGAGCTATCATTACAGCCAGAATCCCCACCCCCCCACCCCCACAATAATAAGGTGGTGTCCTCCCTTCCCCCAACAGAGTATTACAAGAGAAAGCTCACTAAAACGGGTTTAAATAAAATCCAGAGTCTTATAATATAACATAAGGTTGAAAATGTTCAGGATTCCACTGAAAATCACTCACCATACAAAGCACCAGGAACATCTCAAATGGAACGAAAACAAAGATGTCATAGGTAATAAAATTATCTGATGAAGATTAGAAAATAATAAAGAAAGTAAATAGCCATAAAGTGCAAATTAAAATTAAAATTAAAATTAAAAAAACAAGTGAAATTTTTAGAATTAAAAAATATAGTAGCCGGGCATAGTGGCTCACACCTGTGCAAAGCGAGACCCCATCTCTACTTAAATAGAGAAACTACTGAGTGTTATGGCAGGTGCCTATAGTTGCAGCTACATGGGAGGCTGAGGCAAGAGTATTGCTTAAGTTCAAGAGTTTGAGATTGCTGTGAGCTACGATGCCATAGCACTCTACCCACTGGGACAGAGTAAGAATCTGTCTCAAAAAAAAAAAAAAAGTTTGGCACCTGTAGCACAGTGATTACAGCGCCAACCACATACAACAAAGGTGGCAGGTTTGAACCTGGCCCAGGCCAGCTAAACAACAATGACAACTGCAACAAAAAATAGCCGGGCATTGTGGCGGGTGCCTTTAGTCCCAGCTATTTGGAAGGCTGAGGCAAGAGAATCACTTCAGCCCAAGAATTTGAGGTTGCTGTGAGCTGTGACGCCATAGCACTCCACCAAGGGTGACATAGACTCTAACTCAAAGAAAAAAGAAAGAAATACAATAATTGAAATAAAAATCTCAATGGGTAAACAGCAGAATCAAGGAATAGGGTAGAATCAGCAAACTGGAAGAAAAAAAAAACAGTAGAAGTAACTCAATCTGAACTATAGAAGGAAAATAGACTGGGAAGAAAATGAATAGATCCCCAGGCACCTGTGAGACACTAACAAAAGCTCTACCATTCTTGTCACCAAAATAATGGAGAGAAGGGAAAAAGGGGGCAAGAAGTACCAGCTAAAACTTCCCAACTTCGATAAAAGATATAAACTTCCCAATTTAGGAAGCTGAGTGAATCACAAATAACACAAACTCAAAGAAATTCATGCCAAGATAAATAATAGTCAAACTTCTAAAAATTAAAGACAAAAATAAAACCATTAAAACAGCAAGATGTAAAACACATACCACTCCAATGCTCAGAGTTGATAATGGGGGAGGCTATGAGTATATATATGGGTATATTAAAACAGAGAGTATATGACAGCTGTATACTTCCTGCTCAATTTTGTTGTGAACCTAAACCTTCTCTGAACAATAAAGTTTGGTTTAAAAATGAGAAATTAATTACCTTACCTAAAGGAATAAATAATTTGAACGACAGTGGATTTCTCATAAGAAACCAAAAAGTCAGAAGTGGAACAACATTTTTCAAGTGCTAGAAGGAAAGAACTAGTAATCTAGTATTTCCAGTGAAAGTCCCTTTTAAGAAAGAAAAGGAAATTAAGACTTTACTAGGTGAAGGAAAAGAGAATTTACTACCAGCAGACCAACCCTAAAAGAGTGTCAAAAAGAAATTCTCCTAAGAGAAAGATAACAATAAAAAAGAATTCTTGAAATATCAGAAAAGAAGAAAGAAGATCTGTGAGTCATCACAATAGACTTTAATTCTCCTTTGGGGTTTTCTAAATTATGCTTGAATGTTGAAGCAAAAATGGTATCACTGATGTGGTTCCAAATTGGGAGAGTTGGAGGGTGGGGGGGCACAAAGGATAGTAAGATTTCCATGCTTTACTAATACTGACAAAAAGCCACGTGCGGTGGCTCATGCCTGTAGTCCTAGCACTCTGGGAGGCCCAGGCAGGTGGATTCCCTGAGCTCACAGGTTCAAGACCAGCCTGAGCTAGAGCAAGACCCAATCTCTAAAAATAGTTGGGTATTGTGGCAGGCACCTGTAGTCTCAGCTACTTGGGAGGCTGAGGCAAGAGAATAGCTTTAGCCTAAGAGTTAGAGGTTGCTGTGATCTGTGACGCCACAGCACTCTACTGAGGGCAACAAAGAGAGACTCTGTCTCAAAATAATAATAATAATAATAATACTGACAAAAGGACCACCTCAGTAGACTAAGTTTTATATATATACATATATATAACATACTACCTTCCCCTCAAAAGTCTATTCAAGAGATACATTCAAAAAAAAAACAGATAAAGCTGGGCACAGTGGTATGCGCCTATAATTCTACCTACTTAGGAAGCTGAGGTGGAAGGATTGCTTGAGCCCAGAAATTCATGATCAGCCTGAACAATATAGTGAGATCCAATTTCCAAAAAACTACTAGATAAATAAAATAAAATTCTAGGCCAGGTGCAGTGGCTCATGCCTATAATCTTAGCACTCCAGCACCCTGAGGCAGGAGAATGTCTTGAGGTCAGATGACCACTCTGAGCAAAGTGAGACCCTGTCTCTACTAAAAATAGAAAAATTAGCTAAGTGGGGTGGCTCACATCTATAATCCCAGATACTCAGAAGGTTGAGGCAGGAGGTCTGTTTGATCCCAGGAATTTGAGGTTGGTATGAGCCAGGCTGAGACCAAAGAACTTTACCCTGAGTGGTAGAGCAAGAATCTGTCTCAAAAAAAAAAAAAAAAAAATGTCTAAAAGGTATTCAAGTAACTCTCAGGAAAACAGAAAAAGGGAAAATTGAGAAACAAAAAATAAGAGTACAAACAGAAACAAAAAAAAATAAAATGACAGATTTAAGCCCTACTGTATCAATAATTATATTAAACATAATTGGCCTAAATACTACAATTAAAGGATACAGACTTACAGAGTAGATCAGGAAAACATGGCCAAAATATATTCTATTAACACAAATTGTTTGAAAATAAAAGGTTAGAAAAATATGCATTAGGCAAGCTATAACCAAAAGAAAGCAAGAGTGGGTACAAAATGTAATTGTTTGAACAAACACCAAATTCAACAAATATCCAGGCAAATCATCACCTTCAGAAGAAACAAAAGAAGTCAGCAAGCAATCATACTACCTGGTTGTAACACTGTACTAAGGAAAGTGTCACTGAAGAGAGATCTTGTATTGCATATACCACCCTCCCACACCCTCCCCCAGCGATGCTGCCCAGTGAGCAGAGTGGAAAGAGAAACTGTGCGCCCAGGACAAGGAAGGTTCTGTGACTGTGCATTAAAACTCAGGGCCACCCTGGCACAGGGAAACACAGCACAGGGCAGGATTCTGCCTGTGCCACTAGAGGGAGCATTTAGACTAGCCTGGCCAAAGGTAAATCTCTGCGCTGAAAGCCATAACCAAGTTCTAGCTAGTTCTACCACCAGCTAACAAAAGAAGCCTGGAGCCTGGATGAAATCAGCAAGATAGTCAGACCACAAAGGTTGCATTCCTTAGGCAATTCCTGGGCTGCTGGCTTGAAGGCTGTGGACTTGAGGTACATGTGACACAGCAAGACACTAGTGGTGGTGACCACACCAATGCCTATGTCACCTCTTCCCTAACTATAAGCAGTGGAGCTCAGGAAAAGTCTTCTTATATTCAGGGGAAAGGAAAGGGAAGAGTTTAGAAGACTATTTTGCAACTTGAGTACCAGATCAGCCACAGAACAATAAAGTACCAAGCAGACATCTGAAGCACCTGACTTAAGGCCTTAGTTTCTGGATGGGATTTCTGGATCTACCCTCACCAGAAAGAGACATTTGTTGTCCTGAAGGGAAGGCCCCAGTCCTGGCAGGATTTACTATCTGATGACTGAAGGGTCCTTGGGCTTTGAATAAACATCAAAGTTAGCCAGGAAACAATAGCTGTGGGCTTTGAGTGAGACTGGGCTAGCTTCAGGTGTGACCTGGTAGTGGTGGCCATGAGGGAGTTCCCACATCACTCCTACCCAACTCCATCAGCACAGCACAGAGAGGGGAAGGAGAGGGTGAGGGCCTTACTCTGAAATTCTCTTCTTTCTTACCCAAGTCCACCAGAAAGCACCACCAGGAGCGTGAAAGAGTCTCAGCATTATGGGGTTAGGAACACCCCCAGTGCTGATACTGCTACAATTACCAAAGACCTTGATCACAACACTTAGTTTCACTTCACTTGACTATCTGGAAAGCCTTCTCAAGAAGAATGGGTTCTGGCTGGGCACGGTGGCTAACACCTGTAATCCTAGCTCTCTGGGAAGTTGAGGCAAGTGGATTGCCTGAGCTCACAGGTTCAAGACCAGCCTGAGCCAGAGCGAGACTCCCATCTCTAAAAATAGCTGAGCATTGTGGTGGGCACCTGTAGTCCCGGCCTCTTGGGAGGCTGAGGCAAGAGGATCACTTGAGCCCAAGAGTTTGAGGTTGCTGTGAGCTGTGACACCCCAGCACTCTACTAAGCTCAACAAAGTGAGACTCTGTCTCAAAAAAAAAAAAAAATTAATTGACAAACAGAAATTCTTCATGTTCGAAGAATATTTTTACAGGGTATGGTATTCTAGGACTAAGGTTCTTTTCTGTGCCGCTCTCCCCTGGCCTGCAAGGTTTCCAGAGAAGTGTGTGGCCAGAAAAGAAAGAAGGAGAAGAATCCAATATGCTTACTTTATGGTGCTGTTTTATATTAATAGATGAAATGAGAAAACGTATATAATGTGCTTGATAGAATAGCACTTAGTAAATGATTACTATTATCTAATTATTACTATTTCTATCACTGACAATGCCTAAAATAACTAACGTAAGATGCAATTTTTTAAACATGCAAAGGAGTTAACTATATTTTAATAAGGAGTATAATGTAGCTTCTGGTGAATTTATACAATAAAATAATTTAATAATTTCTTTCAGGCCTGTGCAAAGCAAACAATGTTTCTATAATGAAAAACAGCTAGAAATGCTACCATAAAAATTACAGAGACATTAATCTGGAAAAAAAAAAAGAAGTCTGTGGCCAGATGTATTAGAGCTCCTTTTTATGTAATTTTTTTCTCTTCTCTTGCTTCCTTTAGGACCTTTTCTTTATCTGTGACCTTTGGGAGCGTGATTATTTAATGCCTTGAAGTAGTCTAGTTTGGGCTAAATCTCTTTGGTGCTCTATGACCTTCTTATAATGAAATATTGATATCTTTCTTTAGGTTTGGGAAATTCTCTGTTATTATTTCCTTAAAATAATAACTGACTTGCCCTTTGGAACTGTTTTCTAGATCTTATAGGCATGACTCAGTCTTCTTAGTTCTTTTTTCTCTCTTGACTTTGTATTTTCAAGTAGCCTGTCCTAAAGCTCACTAATTCTTTCTTCTGCTTGGTCAATTTGACTATTGAGAGACTTGTCAATCTGAAAGAAATGGATGTTAATAAACAATAAAAGATCATCTGAAAATATAGAACTCACTAGTAACAGTAAGAACAGACATATAGATTATTGCTTTAACTGCAGTGTATGCACAACTTATATCTTGATTAGAAAGACTAAAAGACAAAACTATCACAAATAACTACAACAGCTTTTTGAGAGATAGTGAGAGGGAATAGAGTTAAAGGGTACAATTTCTATAAGATTTCACTTTGCAGGTTTGTTTATTTGTAAGTAGAATTGTCATATGTTTAAAGTAATTGGTTACGAAATGGTTTTCGCAAGCCTCATGATAACCCCAAATCAAAAAAAACCTACAAAAATTAATTAATTAATTAAAATAAAGAAATGCAAGGCCAGGTGAGGTGGTTCACACCTGTAATCCTAGCACTCAGGGAGGCAAGGCAGGAGGATTGCCTGAGCTCAGGAGTTAGAGACCAGCCTGAGCAAGACGGAGACCTCTGTCTCTACTAAAATAGAAAAAGGGGCGGTGCCTGTGGCTAAAGGAGTAGGATGCCAGTCCCATATGCGGGTTCAAACCTAGCCCCAGCCAAAAACCACAAAAAAAAAATAATAATAAAAATAAATAAAATAAAATAAAAAAAGATAGCCAGGCATTGTGGCGGGCAACTATAGCCCCAGCTACCAGGGAGGCTGAGGCAAAAGAATCATTTTCGGCCCAAGAGTTTGAGGTTACTGTGAGCTATGACTCTCGGCACTCTACTGAGGGCGAGAAAGTAAGACTCTGTCTCAAAAAAAAAAAAAGAAAGAAATTAAAACACACTACCAGAAAAAAATGTTACTTTTAACAAGGAAGACAGGGAGGAAGTGAAAAAGAAAAAGAGAACCACAAAACAACCAGAAATCACATACGTGTAACAGCATGACAATACTAAGTTTTTAGGTATCAATAATAACATTGAACGTGAATGGAATAAACTCTAATCAAAAGACAGAGTGGCTGAATGGGCTGGGCACAGTGGCTCACGCCTGTAATCCCAGCACCCTGCGAGGCTGAAGCAGGAGGATCCCGTAAGCTCAGGAGTTTGAGAGCAGCCTGAGCCAGACCCCACCTCTAAAATATTTTTCTAAAAATAGAAAAAACTAGCCCAGCATGTGGTGGGTGCATATAGTTCCAGCTATTTATGAGGCTAGGCAGGAAGATCCCTTGAACCCAGAAGTTTAAGGTTGCTGTGAGCTAGGCTGATCCTACCCCACTCTAACATAGGCAACAAAGTGAGATTCTGTCTCAAAAAAAAAAAAAATGGCTACAATAAAAAACAGTGATACTAGGAAGGATGTGGAAAAACCACTCACAGACTACTACTGGGAGTGTAAAATAGTACAGTTACTCTGGAAGCAGTTTGCAAATTTTTAAAAAGCTAAACATGCTACTATACAACCCAGTAGTTGTACGCCTAGGCATTTATCCAAGACAAATGAAGACGAATGTTCACACAAAAACCTATACATAAACGTTTATAGCAACTTCATTCATTATAACCAATAAATGGAAACAACTCAGATATCTTTAACTGAGTGACTGATAAAATAAACTTTGGTACATCCACACCATGGAATACTACCCCAAAACAAAATGTTTTTAAAGGACCTTTGATACATGCCACAATTGGGACAGACTTCCAAATAATAATACTTAGTGAAAGGGAAAAGTCAATCCCAAAAGGCTACATATTGATTCCACTCACAAAACATTCTTGAAATGGTACACACGCCACTACAGAGATGGGGAACAGATTAGTCATCAAAAGTTAGGGGCTGGCGCCCAGTGCCTGTAGCTCAGTGAGTAGGGCACCAGCCACATACACCGAAGCTGACAGGTTCGAACCTGGTCCAGGCCTGCTAAACAACAATGACAACTGCAACCCAAAACTTGGAAGGCGTTGTGGCCGGCACCTGTAGTCCCATCTACGTGGGAGGCAAGAGAATCACTTAAGCCCAAGAGTTTGAGGTTGCCGTGAGCTGTGAGGCCACAGCACTCTACCAAGGGCAACAAAGTGAGACTCTGTCTCAAAAAAAAAAAAAAAGATTGGGGCCAGTAAGGAAAAAGGGACGTGGGTATGGACATAAAAGGCAGAATGAGGGATCTTGTTGGGGTTAGAAATGTTCTGTATCTTGGCTGTATCAATGTCAATACCTTACCTGCCATGTTATACTAAAAGTTTCACACGATATTACCATTAAGGGACATTAAGTAAAGGATACAGAAAACTTCTCTGTATTATTCCTTACAACTGCTTGTGAATCTAAAAGTGTTTAAAACTAAAAATTGAACTTGAAAACATTTTAATTGTTTTAACGCAAGGGAAAAGAGCATAATTACCAGCAAGTTGACATGATTGGAAAATAGTTGGGAAGGTGGCAGTGCCTTCAGATCATTGCCTCACTTTTTCCCAAAATACAGAGTGATTCTTTTACATTGTATTCCATAAAACATATTAACTTCTTAGTATCCAATCTTTGTGATCGATAGGGATTTGGTTCTCGCTTCTGAATTCCACAATTCTAATAAAAATTAAATTTAAGCTGATCCAATTGGGAGTTACTAAACACCATTAAAGCAATTATAGTCATAAAGATATGCCATAAAATTGACATTAGAACTACTTAGCCACAACCTCCACCCACCCTCCACCTACTTCATAAACACACACACAAAGTGTTTACCTTTTATAAATGTGCCTGGAGTGTATCCCAGGTAACCATAGCCTGCCGAAAGGTATTGATTTTAAGCTCTCCTTTATTAAGTATAGGTTAAGAATAAATAATTACCTTGACATTCTGAAGGATTGCAGGATACAAAAGCTCATGAAATCAACATGCCTCATCTTTTCATCCTTAATATTTTGGACTAAAGTCCTTTTGTACTCAGATGGGGATTCCAGATAATCGAAGAAATAATTACCTAATTGTTGACACCTGGGACTTTACAGACCTTTCCATTTTCACTAATTACTTCTTTGGGTCCCCCTGACACACACCCCGAGCTCACTACCCCACTGAGATAAAAAAAAAAAATATCATGGCCATTGTTCTGCTGCAATCTTCTATTTTTCCTTACCCAGGTGCTGTGAGACTAAAAATAAAAGCAGAGGAAGATTATGGGGGTGAAGATAGCCTATTCTTGATCTTCTCTGGTGACTTACAGTGTCTCAGCACAGATTTGCAATTTCTTTAATGTGCTAATTTGAAATGTTTGGGAAACAAACACACAGAGCATACAAACAGTTCAACTGATTCTGCCTCAAATCAGTTCTCTTCAATTTCATCCTCTCTAATCCTTTTCCTAGCAATTCTGAGGTTTTTATAGTTACCAAATTAGTATAAATGTGTTTTTCTCCTTGTGGGTGGCTTGGTTAAAATAACATTATGAAAAGGGACACTGTCTTCTTGTGAACAGATTATAGAGGACTATCATCATAATCAAATTACCAAAATGTTAAATATACCCTAGCTCCCGCAAAATTCTGCTCACATCTAAAATCAATCTAACATAGTAACAAGAAGATGAAATTTAAGCCAGTCAGTTTAAATAAAATTAGAGCCAACAGTGGAGACCCTTTTTCTTCAAGTTATTGATTCTAAAAAGCTATTTAAAGGCTTATCTATATATCCCCAGTATTCAACAAAATAGTACAATAAATACCAGCATATTCATTTTTAATTCAATATGACAAAACAAAGCATTGCATTTAGATTACACTGTTTTCAAGTAAATCAAGTTATTAAAAAATAAAACGGCTATTTTTGTGATTTTCTTCATGTTGAGAGCAACATTCCGGTTACGGTAGGTGTTTATTTTTTGTAACCAAACGCTACTATTAATAACACTTCATATACAAAAATAAAATGTTTGTGCAATAAAGCAGGGCCCCCCACCCACCTGCTTCCCCAGTAAAATGCTATTTGTGTTCCAGTTTGCAGCCTCCTCCTTAATTGAGTAGATCTGCTTTTAGTTTTGTGGCTGCTATTTGTCTACAGGACTGGACAAATAAGTGAATAGAGACATACTTCTTTTAAATAGGCAGGACATTCCAGCACCGCCCATAGAACTTCTAGATGTACCATCTTGTAACCCAGAACTAGCTGTACCGTGCTGCTCCCATTCATTCACTCACATCCCAGGGAATGTCCTCAAAGATTCATAGCTATAAAGAAATCAGAATCTCTACGTTTCAGCTCTTACAAGATAAAAATTTTTGTCTGAGAAGCTACAACGGAGAAAATTTTCCATGAACAAAATTATAGCAGCTGGGCTCAGTAGTGCATGCATGTAGTCACAGCTACTTGGGAGGCTGAGGCAGGAAGATCACCTGAGCCCAGGAGTTGGAGTCCAGCCTGGGAAAGAGAGCAAGGATCCATCTTTTTGAAAAAAAAAAAAAATAAGCAACTTCTTGACCTCAGCAAAAGTTAAGTTTAACTTAAGTGGTTTCAGACTCTTCAGGTCAGCAAATAGTTATTTGGAACCTCCTCTTTGCTATGCAGTATGTGAAGCCTCACGGATTAAGCAGTTAGAGACAAGCATGGTTCCAACAATACAGAGCCCGTAGTCTAACTGAAGACAGTTATGAAGCAGATATTACAAGTGGGACAGGCGTGACATAAGCAGTAAAAATATGTTTTTTGGATGCAAATCTCACTTTGTAAACCCGTATGCCAAATTCTAACTTCCTCAGTCATGAGCATCCTGTACTCTCACTAATTTGGGCTATTATTTAATAAGATGGATTTTTTTTTTTTTTTGGGGAGACAGAGTCTCATTTTGTCACCCTTGGTAGAGTGTTGTGGCGTCATAACTCACAGCAACCTCAAACTCTTGGGCTCAAGCGATTCTCTTGTCTCAGCCTCCCGAGTACAACAGGCACCCACCGTAACGCCCAGCTGTTTTCAGAGACGGGGTCTTACTCTTGCTCAGGCTGGTCTCCAACTAGTGAGCTCAGGCATGGACCTGTCTTGGTCTCCCAGAGTGCTAGGATTACAGTCATGAGCTACCAGACCTGGCAATAAAGATGAATTTTATTATATCTCCTCACACCAACTATAAACAACATCTGTGAAAGGACTATGCCATATCACTTAGAATTCAGCAACTCAAAGTATAGAAACTCAAAAGTCACTTATAAATGAAGAAGTCTGAAAACAATGATTGCAGGAGCTGACTCAGTTGCTCAGCAGGACCACTAGGGACTCAGACTCTTCCTATCATTCCGCTCCAAAATCCAAGCATGTTATCTATCACCTTCATGGCCATTGCCTCATGACTCCAAGATTGTTGCTGGCCTTCAGCCATCACATCCTCATTCATGGAAGGAAGGAAAGGAGGAATAAGGGGAACTACCATCTAGATGTACCTGACCTCTTTTATCAGGAAAGCCAGATTTTCCCAGAAGGACATGGGACAGAATTCTTTTTTTTTTCTTTAGAGACAGAGTCTCTCTCTATGGCACTAGGTAGAGTACTGTGGTGTCACAGCTCACAGCAACCTCCAACTTCTAGGGTTAGGTGATTCTCTTGCCTCAGCCTCCTGAGTAGCTGGGACTATAGGCGTCTGCCATAACATGTGGCTAATTTTTTGTTGCAGTCTGGCCAGGGCCACCCTCGGTATATGGGGCCAACGCCCTACCCACTGAGCCACAGGCGCCACCCCATAGATGTAGAATTTTTTCTACATCTTATTGATTGAAATAAAGTCATGTGGTAAGCTTCTCTGCCTTATGGCTTCTGGGTCATGTTGGGCAAATGACGCATGGGAGCTAAGCCTGGAGGGTGAGTGTCAAGAGAGGTCCGGAGAATTCTTCTCTGTTCCTCCCTGATGTCCCATTTCAACACTGCATTTCTGGTGATGGCCATATCCCCCCATAACTACAGCTCTCTCTAGGTACCCTCCTTCCATGGCTCCAGGCATCTTTGGGCTCTGGTAATAACATCTCAACTCTTACCTTTTTAAGCCTTGAAGTAATAACTGCCCCTCAAGGCAGCTGTCCTCTGGATGCTTCATGATACTTTCAACCCTGTGCACATCTCTATAAATAAATTCAACACTAAAATCTTTTAAATTGACCACCCCCAGAGTAAGTCTGTTCCTCAATAAGACACCAACCTATATACATGTACAGACTTTTACTTGCAAAGGAGGCTGAAAAAGCAGAGCAAGTGTTGGCTTGAACAAATTATAATCCATTGCCTGAGGTCAAGCACATGCTTTCCTGGACAAATGTTTGATGAGGTTAAAGAAAAAGCAAGAATATGGCTGTTTGATAGGTGCCTAACACTGTCTGCTATATGAAATTTACAAAAAGCAAACGAGTGATCATGTCTTACTCATTTTTTTTTTTTTTTGAGACAGTCTCAATTTGTAACCCTTAGTATAGAGCCTGACATCATAGTTCACAATAGCCTCAAAATTCTGGGTCCTGGCTGGGTGCCCATGGCTCAATGATTAGAGAGTTGGCCCTGTGCACTGGGGGTGGCAGGTTTGACCCCTGCCAGGGCCTCCTAAACAAACAAACAACAACAACAACAAAAAAAATCTCCCGGCTCAAGTGATCCACCCACCTAGGCCTCCCAGAGTGCTAGGATTACCAGTGTGAGCCATCACAGTGGCCTTTTACTCATTTTTTTAATGCCTTCGACTAACTCAGTATTGGCACAATATATATCTGCTAGTGAAAAAATGATAATACCTTACTCTTCCAGCAAGTTTTGCAGTGCACAAAGTGCCTTCACATACATTATTCTACTCTCACAAATAGTCCTGTCATTAAGGCAATGCAGGCATTTTTATCTCCATTCTACAAATTAATAATCAGAAGTGGAGAGAAAGTAACCACTTTGCCAGTATTAAGTGGTAGAACTAGAAGGTAAAGTCAGGTTTCCAACTCCAAATTCAAGCCACCAGAGCCGTTATAGCACATTACATGGACCCTATAAAGATATTCAATGTGCTTAAATGGGTTCTAGGCACAAAACCAAAACCTTAGTGTCAGTTGGGGCCATGCAGAAAAGAAAGAGCATTATCTTTCACAGTTTCTCTGATTCGCAGATGCCGGCATCTACCATGGAGGACTCCTGCGAGTTTCCCTTTGAAGAAACAGATTCTGCTTCTAACTAAATCAGGTAAGAACATGAGTTCTGAAGTGATACCAACAAGAATTGGAATTCTAGTTTTACCAAGTGATCTTGCAAGTTACTTAACCTCCAGGAGCTTGATTTTTCTATTCTATAAAATGTAGATATTAGGAATCGTTCTTACAATACTGTCATTGTGTTTAAATTAGATCATTTAAAGTGATTAGCTATGACTTAATAAAAGTGATACCTTTTGGTACGGGACCAGAAAGATGAGAAAATTGAAGAGCAAGAAGGGAAAAAAAGGTTTTAAAAAGAAAGAAAAAAGAGAAAGAAGAGAGGATAAGTAAAAGGAAATACTGACAAAAAGAAGGAAGGCATTGAAAGAAAGAAACAGGAGTAATGTAGGTGTATAGTAGGGTCCTATGACCCAAACTTGAAGACCCCCAACCTCTGGGGGTGCTGGGTTGGCTGATTTCCCAGATCAGACACAGTACCCCACCTCCACCAGGTAGAGAAGAAAGCTAAAAATGCTATAAATCAAACCGAAACAAACAAGCAAAAACCCTGATGGGATAACACTGGGGGGAAATAAAAACAAATAATAGGGGCAGAATCACTGGCAAAAATGAAATTCTAATTGTATTTAAACTAGAATAGTTGGGGGGTGGGAGGAAGAGGAAAAAAAAAGAAAAATGCCAAGGAAAAATGTTGAAATTAAAAACAAAACATTCTTTTCTGAATGTATTTATGTTCATTCATTCTTTACAAGGTTTTTGTTTCTAGTCCTTACCTTAAACATTGTTAATGTTATTAAATTTTCAGCCTCTTTAATTTTGTGAAGGCAAAAAATGGAAACCTAACAAACACATGTGTATGTAAAAATAAAAAAAAATTTTAAATTTTTTAAAAAGTGATACCTTACATTCATAATAATTATAATTGTAAATTATCTTGGATTCTATAACAAACTTTTACAACTTTTAAATTTCATCAAGAAACAGCACTAATGTACAGGGAAAGCAAATACAATTCTCAGATAGGAATAAACCCCAGGGGTTACCATATGATTTTCATGGCTTCTGGTCATTTACAAAATCTGATAGCTAACGTTTATAAAAGTTTGCTATGTGCCAGGTTTCAGGAATTAAATCTTTAATATTTCTGCACAGTTAGGGGTTTCTGGAAAATTTTTATTGGGATTTAAGTTAAAGAATAGCCTTGAAACCCTAAAGCTTATTGAACGAATAGTAAAATATTTACCTCCCCGGAGGTATGTGTTTATATTTCTAGGAGAAATGAGACCCAAAGCAGTAAAGACACTCTAGGAATTGTAAACCTAGAGATACTTGTCTTTTCTTCCCCTAAAGACATTTACTTACATTCTAAAGGGGAGCAATCCAGAATCCTTCACATTCTTTCCCAAGGAGAATTTATTTACTCTAGGGAGCAAAGGTATCTCTCCTTTTCTTAAAACACAAAGGGATATCTCTTTCTTAAATAAGCTCTAGATTCATGTTTTGGGGTTCAGCACAACCCCTCATCCCCCATGTGCAGGCCTGTCCAACCAGCTCTCTTTTTGTGGTCATGGAAGAGGAAAGAATTGTTAGGAAAGGTAAGTTGTAAATAATAATAATCAGTCACAGTCCCAGAAATTTCCTGTCTACTTTCAGAATAATACAGGTAGAGAGAGTAATTAAATGCTTATAATCTTAAATGCTTTACAGAAATTAACTCATTTATTCTTTTTTATTTTTTATTATTTTTTTTGAGACAGAGTCTCACTTTGTCACCCTTGGTAGAGTGCCATGGCATCCTATCTTACAGCAACCTCAAACTCTTAGGCTCAAGTGATCCTCTTGCCTCAGCTTCCCAAGTGGCTGGGACTACAGGCACGCGCCACGATGCCCAGCTATTTTTTTTCTTCGCCTTGATAGAGTGCTGTGGCATCAAAGCTCACAGCAACCTCCAACTCCTGGCTCAAGCAATTCTCCTGCCTCCACCTCCCAAGTAGCTGGGATTACAGGCACACACCACAACGCCTGGATATTTTTTGGTTGTAGCCATCATTGTTGTTTGGCGGGCCCAGGCTGGATTCGAACCCACCAGCTCAGGTGTATGTGGCTGGCGGCTTAGCAGCTTGAGCCACAGGCGCCGAGCCATAAAATAACCATGTTTAAAAAATAAAAAAACTGTTTTTAAAATTAGCCTCCCAGGAAACCAAACAGGATGAAGGAGGGAAGATAAATCATGAAAAAGAAACAGAAAATATCAAGTACCCTCCATTTGAAAAAACCTCCATGGAAGCTATTCCTTGTTTTATGTTCTTTGCCAAAGAAACTTTTCTTCTTAAAAAAAAAGCTTTCTCATTTATTAGCTACATGTGGTCAGGAGCAAGATGTACAGTACACAGTGAAGGGTTTATCTGCCAGCAACAACAAAGTGATCATGTGCCTCAAGCCATTTTATCAGGGACAGAAAGCCCGATCCCCCCTGGAGATGCCATCTGAGTCAGAGGGCACTAGCTGCGCAGGTGGAGATCCCAGCAGATAAGTTCAGCATCAGAAGAACACAGCCTGAGGCCAACCAACGTGGAACAACTAAATGAGACTTGTGGAGAAACCAGACTCTGCTCCAGAGCCTTGTTCAACTGAGAAGATTCAATTAAGACTTAAGGACAGAGAAAATGGACATTTACTGAGCACAAATTCCATCATGTTTTACATGTGTTAATCCATTGTAAGACAAAAACTGGAACTTCTATTGAAAAGCCAGTTTGGGGTGGTGCCTGTGACTCAGTGAGTAGGGCACTGGCCCCATACACCAAGGGTGGCGGGTTCAAAATCGGCCCCCGACAAACTGCAACAACAACAAAAATAGCCGGGCATTATGGCAGGCACCTGTAGTCCCAGCTACTGGGGAGTCTGAGGCAAGAGAATTGCCTAAGTTGGAGGTTGCTATGAGCTGTGATGCCACAGCACTCTACCGAGGGCAATAAAATAAGACACTGTCTCTAAAAAAAAGAAAAGAAAGAAAGAAAAGAAAAGCCAGTGTTTTTTTTTTGGGGGGGGGTTGAGTCAGAGTCTCACTTTGTAGTCCTCCGTAGAGTGCCCTGGTGTCATAGCTTACAGCAACTGCAAACTCTTGGGCTCAAGAGATCCTCTTGCGTCAGCCACTCAAGTAGTTGGGACTATAGGCATCTGCCACAATACCAGCTAATTTTTTTAGAGACAGGATCTTACTCTTGTTTGGGCTAGTCCACAATGCCTGAGCTCAGGCAGTCCACCCAGAATGCTAGGATTGTAGGCGTGAGCCATCACTCAAAAAAGCCAATTGTTATTTACCTGTTTTTAGCATATGTGATAAAGGATATTTGATGAATGCTCATTATAATGAGTAAATAAATTTATAACAAGGACTCAATGAACATCTCCCAACTTCCACTGCTCCTCACCCACCCACCCATCGACAAAGTCTATTATCTATAGAAAAGCTGAAGTGATTCCCATGAAACATGTTAGAACATGTTACTTCTCTGCTAAAAATTCTCTAATGATTCCCTCCTTTATTTAAAGTAAAATCCAGGAGGTGGAGCAAGATGGCAGCCGAGTAACAGCTTCCCTATAACTGGACACGGTGAGTCTGGGGAGATAAGACTCCAGGCATCTCTGGCTGGTGGGATCTGCCTATAATCATCCCTTTGAAGATACAGGGAGTCAGCAAGGGAATTCTGGACCCCAAGAGAAGGACAAAAACAATGGAAAACTGGCAAGTGGTTGCGTGTGTTTGATTGACCTAATCCCACCAGCAGCCATAAGTACAAGCAGCTGTGAGACTGCAAACTGGAAAGGCCTTACCTGTGAACTGTTTTGGTGTTTTTACACTTGGCACTCAGTTGAACTGCCTTGGGGAGAGCTTGAGCAGGAGTGCAGAGAACTTTGGGCATTGCCTAGGACCCCAGACTGAGCCACTAGGCTGGACGGAGCTAATAGCGTTTGTCTGTGGGACACAGGGAGCCATAGTAAGAGAACTGCCCCAGCAAGCTCCACCCTTAGGGTCTCAGAGCAAGGATCAGGCAGGAACTAGTAACCTACTGACTGGCAGCCTAAAGGCAGGGACTGAGCTGCCTTACAGCCTTAACCCTCAGGGGCAGAGTGAGACTGGTTTTGGCACACTGGAGACTCGAGCTATTGCCCTGGGTAGAGTGCAGTGGTGTCAAGGCTCATAGCAACCTCAAACACCTGAGCTTGGTACCACCTGGACCTCCATAAGAGCTGCACTGCAGCCAGCGCCCGCCAGGATTCCGCATGCCCTGACAAGGAACTGAGGGAGCTGTGCAACCCTGCATCCTCCCTCCTGTGCCCTCCCTGCCTCCACACTGGCCCGCTTGTCTTGCCAGGGACTCTGGTAGCTGCATGCCCTCCGGAGCACTCCCTGCCTCTGCACAGAGCCCTTCCCCTGGCCAGAGACTGCTGGGGCCTTGGGCTCTCTGTGCCAAAGTCACTGAGCAAAAGGCACTCCCAGAACCGTGCGCACTACCTCCCACCCTGTTGCTGGATACGTGTGTGTCACACTCCGGAGCTGCTTCCACAACCAGAACTCCCTGGCTGGGGCAGCCCCAGAGGAACTACACAGGGTCACTCCCTACAAAGATCGAGCAAAAATAGTTATCTCGCTGTGGTCTAACCTTGGAAAGACACCTCGCCAACTCTGAGAATGGCCAGAGGCAATGGTGAAAAATAATCATGAGGCGAAATCAACAGAAAAACTCTGGCAATATGAATACTCAGAGTAGATAATCTCCCACAAGGATCGATGGGGCAGACACAGCACAAGATCCCATGCACAAACAAATAGCTGAGATGTCAGAAATCAAGTTCAGAATCTGGATAGCAAATAAGATTGAATTAGAATTCCAAGCAGTAACCCAAAAGATGTCTCAAGAATTCAATGAGTTCAAAGACCAAATGACCAAAGATTTTGACACATTGAGACACAAGTTACAGCCCTCAAAGATCTGAGAAACAAAGTAGAATCCCTCAGGAACAGAATGGAGCAAGCAGAAGAAAGGATTTCTGACATTGAAGACAAAGCTTTCGAACACTCCCAAACTCTCAAAGAGGAAGAGACATGGAGGGCAAAAATAGATCACTCTCTCAGAGAGCTGTGGGATAATTCGAAGAAAACCAATATTCATCTTATAGGGATCCCAGAAAGTGACGAAGTGACTTCACAAGGCACAGAGTCTCTTGTCCATGAGATAATGAAGGAGAACTTTCCAGACATGCCAAGAGATTCTGAAATTCAGATAGCAGTTTCAGAACTCCACCACAACTCAACCCGAATAAGACATTCGCCAGACACATCATAATCAATTTCACTAAAGTTAATATGAATGAGAAAATTCTGAAAGCAGCCAGATGAAAGAAAAACATCACCTAGAAAAGAAAGAATATAAGAATAACTGCAGACATCTCTGCTGAAACTTTTCAAGCTAGAAGAGGATGGTCATCGACTGATAATCTCTTAAAACAAAATAACTTTCAACCCAGGATCATGTACCCAGCTAAACTGAGTTTCATTTATGATGGAGAAATTAAATACTTCAATGAAATTCACATGTTGAAGAAATTTGCCATAACTAAACCAGCTCTCCAGGATATTCTCAGAGCTATCCTCAGTAAAGACCAGCATAATCCTCCAAAAGTAAATACACCCAAAAAATTTTGATCAAATTCCAACTACCACAGTCGCAAAAGGATTAAAAATGTCCACTGGACTCTCGAAAGGCTTATAAATATTCTCAATTAATGTGAATGGTTTAAATTGTCCTCTAAAGAGGCACAGGTTGGCTGACTGGATACAAAAACTCAAGCCAAATATCTGCTACATACAAGAATCGCATCTTACATTAAAAGACAAATACAGACTCAAGGTGAAGGGATGGTCATCTATACTCCAGGCAAATGGAAAGCAGAAAAAGGCAGGCACTGCACTATTCGCAGATGCAATAAGCTTTAAACCAACCAAAATAAGCAAGGATAAGAATGCACACTTCATATTTGTTAAAAGTAATACTCAATATGATGAGATCTCAATTATTAATATTTATGCACCCAACCAGAACACACCTTAATTTATAAAAGAAATTCTAACAGACATGAGCAACTTGATTTTGTCCAGTTCCATAGTAGTTGGAGATTTTGACACCCCTTTAGCAGTGCTGAATAGATCCTCCAAAAAGAAGGTAAGCAAAAAATCTTTAAATTTAAACTTAACCATTCAAAATCTGGAATTAACAGACATCTACAGAACATTTCATCCCAACAAAACAGAATATACATTCTTCTCATCAGCTCATGGAACATCCTCCAAAATTGACCACATTCTAGGCCACAAATCTAACCACAACAAATTAAAAAAAAATAAAAATTATTCCTTGCATCTTCTCAGACCATCATGGAATAAAAGTTGAACTCAATAACAACAGGAACCTGTATACCCATACAAAAACATGGAAGCTAAACAAACTTATGCTGAAGGATAGATGGGTTATAGACAAGATTAAGAAGGAAATCACCAAATTTTTGGAAGAAAACAACAATCAAGACACAAATTACCAGGACCTCTGGGATACTGCAAAGGCAGTCCAAAGAGGAAAATTTATAGCACTGCAAGCCTTCTGCAAGAAAACAGAAAGAGAGGAAGTTAACAACTTAATGGGACATCTCAAGCAACTGAAGAAGGAAGAACACTCCAACCCCAAACCCAGCACAAGAAAAGAAATAACCAAAATCAGAGCAGAATTAAATTAAATTGAAAACAAAAGAATTACACACCAGATCAATAAATCCAAAAGTTGGTTTTTTGAAAAGGTCAATAAAATAGATAAACCTTTGGCCAACCTAACCAGGAAAAAAAGAGTAAAATCTCTAATTTCATCAATCAGAATTGGTAACAATGAAATAACAACAGACCCCTCAGAAATTAAAAAAATACTTAACAAATACTACAAGAAACTCTATTCTCAGAAATATGAAAATCTGAAAGAAATCGACCAATACCTGGAAGTATGCCACCTACCAAGACTTAGCCAGAATGAAGTGCAAATGTTGAATAGGCCTATATCAAGTTCTCAAATAGCATCAACTATACAAAATCTTCCTAAAAGGAAAAGCCCAGGACCAGATGGCTTTACGTCAGAATTCTACCAAACCTTTAAAGAAGAACTAGTACCTATATTACTAAACCTCTTCCAAAATATAGAAAAAGAAGGAATATTACCCAACACATTCTATGAAACAAACATCACCTTGACCCCAAACCAGGGAAAGACCCAACAAGAAAAGAAAATTATAGGCCAATATCACTAATGAACATTCATGCTTAAAAACTCAATAAGATCCTAACAAACAGAATCCAACAACTCATCTCAAAAATTACACACCGGAGGCGTAGCAAGATGGCTGGTGAGAAACAGCTTCCTTGCATCTGGGCACCGTAAGTCCGGGGAGATAGGACTCCAGGCATCTCTGGCTGGTGGGATCTGCCTATCATCACCCATGTGAGGATACAGGGAGTCAGCGAGAGACTTCTGGACCCCAAGAGGAGGACTAAAACAGTGGAAAAACGGCAAGTGGTCGCGTGTGTTCAATCCCTCCAAACCCGCCCACAACTGTAAGTTCAGTAGCAGCAGGACTGCAAAACCAGAAAGACCTTACCTGTGAACTGCTTTGGTGTCTTTGGACTTGGCACTCAGTTGAACTGCCTTGGGGAGAGCCTGAGCGGAAGTGCAAAGAACTTTCGCTGTTGTCTAGGGCCCCAGTCTGAGCAACGAAGCCAGACGGAGCTAATAGTGTTTGGCTGTGGATCACAGGGAGCCATAGTGAGCGATCTGCCCCAGCAAGCTCCGCCCTCAGGGTCGCAGAGCTAGAATCGGGTGGGAGCTGGTAACCCAGCAACTGAGTAGCCTAAGGGTGGGGTCTGAGTCGCCTTGCAGCCATAACCCTCAGGGGCAGAGTGAGACCGGTTTTGGCACACTGGGTAAGTGGATAGCCACTTCAGCAGTGATTCCAGCGACAAGCACTTTCCTGGGAAAGATTCTGCTCAGCAAGTTTACAAGTTCAAAGTGCCTTTTAAGTGGGCTAAAGAGAGATTTAGGGTGTCTACCTGCTGGGGTTTGAGAAATCAGCAGCCTCCAGTCGTATCAGAACTGTGATTAACATCTCATACCCCAGAAGACCACGTATTGCCCAGACAATATTCAATAACATATACATACTGCTTTGTTTTTGGCTGTGTTTTTTTGTTGTTGTTGTTGTTGGGTTTTTTTTGTTTATTTTGATGTTGTTGATGTTGTTTTGTTTTTTAATTTCAACCTTTTCCATACAGATCCTTTTTCTTTCTCAATTTTTCTAGTTTAATTATAATTTCCCATTGCTGCCTTTTTCAATAACTAGAACTTCATTTTTGCTAGTGTTTCTACCGCTATTATTTGGTTTTTCACACAATTTTATCCCGTGAAGTTTTCTGTTTGCTTGTTTTGGTTTGATTTATAGCATTTTTGTCTTTCCTCTCTACTTGGTGGAGGTGGGGTACTGTGTCTGATCAGGTTAGCAAAGAGCTTCTGACCTCAAGGGGACTACACAACTGGGCACCCCTAGAAGGTGGGGTTTTTTTTAAGGTTGTGTCAAAGTACCCTACTGTACACCTATATTGCTCTGTCTCCCTCTTTCTGTGCCGCTCTTCTTTTGGTCACTATTCCTTTTACCCACCCCCTCTCCTTCCTCTATTTTTTTTTTCTTATCACTCGGTCCTCCTTTCTCTCAACCCTTTTTTGCTAATAAACCTTCTCACCCTTCTGGTCCTGTAACCCTTAGTCCACAGGCACGACAGCTTAAAGAGCAAGAGGAAGTGAAAGGAAAATTAAGGCAAGGAAACAGATAAAGGAAATCACTCATGACGAAGAATCAGCAGAAAACTCCAGGCAACATGAAGAACCAGTCCAGAACAACCCCGCCAAGGGACAATGAGGTAGCTACTGCAGAGGATTCCACCTATAAAGAAATCTTAGGGATGACAGAAAGGGAATTTAGAATACACATGTTTGAAAACAATGAAAGAAATGATGAAAACAATGAAGGAAACTGCTAATAAAGTGGAAAATAACCAAAAGGAAATCCAAAAACAGAATCAAATAAGAGATGAGCAATATGAAGAATTTAAAAAGGATATAACAGAGCTGAAGGAACTGAAACAGTCAATTAGGGAACTTAAAGATGCAATGGAAAGTATCAGCAACAGGTTAGACCATGCAGAAGAAAGAAATTCAGAGGTAGAAGACAAACTTCTTGAGATAACTCATACAGTAAAAGAGGAAGAAAAGAAGAGAGAGAAAGCAGAATGTTCACTGTCAGAATTATGGGACTTTATGAAGCGTTACAACAAATGAGTTATAGAATACCAGAAGGGGAAGAAGAATGCCCCAGAGGAATGCAAGCCATACTAGAGAATATTATAAAAGAAAATTTCCCAAATATCACCAAAGATTCTGACACACTGCTTTCAGAGGGCTATCGGACCCCAGGTCACCTCAACTCTAACCGAGCTTCTCCAAGACACATTGTGATGAACCTGTCCAAAGTCAAGACAAAAGAAAAGATTCTGCAAGCTGCCAGGAGAAAGCGCCAGTTGACCTACAGGGGCAAATCCATCAGAGTGACCGCAGACTACTCTAATGAAACTTTCCAAGCAAGAAGACAATGGTCATCTACCTTTAATCTACTTAAACAGAACAATTTCCAGCCCAGAATTCTGTACCCTGCCAAGTTAAGCTTAAAAATTGACAGAGAAATCAAATCATTTACGGATATACAAACATTGAGGAAATTCACCACAACAAGATCAGCTCTACAGGAAATACTTCAACCTGTTCTGCACACTGACCACCACAATGGATCAGCAGCAAAGTAAGAACTCAGAAATTAAAGGATAGAACCTAACCTCCACACTGATGCAAAAGATAAAACTAAGCAATGGACTCTCACAAAATAAGACAAATAGAATACTACCACACATATCAATTATCTCCATAAATGTTAATGGCTTGAATTCCCCACTGAAGAGACATAGATTGGTTGACTGGATGAAAAAACACAAACCATCCATTTGCTGTCTGCAAGAAACACACCTGGCTTCAAAAGACAAATTAAAGCTCCGAGTCAAGGGTTCGAAGACAATTTTTCAGGCAAATGGAATTCAGAAGAAAAGAGGAGTTGCAATCTTATTTTCAGATACATGTGGATTTAAAGCAACTAAAGTCAAAAAAGACAAAGATGGTCACTTTATATTGGTCAAGGGAAAAATACAACAAGAAGACATTTCAATTCTAAATATTTATGCACCCAATTTAAATGCTCCCAGATTCTTGAAACAGACCTTACTCAGTCTGAGCAATATGATATCTGATAATACCATAATAACAGGGGACCTTAACACTCCTCTTACAGAGCTGGACAAATCCTCTAAACAGAAATTAAACAAGGATATAAGATATTTAAATGAGACCCTAGAACAACTGTGCTTGATAGACACATATAGAATACTCCATCCCAAAGATAAAGAATATACATTCTTCTCATCACCCCATGGAACATTCTCCAAAATTGATCATATTCTGGGACACAAAACAAATATCAACAGAATCAAAAGAATTGAAATTTTACCTTGTATCTTCTCAGACCATAAGGCACTAAAGGTGGAACTCAACTCTAACAAAAATGCTTGACCCCACCCAAAGGCATGGAAATTAAACAATCTTCTGTTGAATAACAGATGGGTGCAGGAAGTAATCAAACAGGAAATCATTAACTTCCTTGAGCATAATAACAATGAAGACACAAGCTACCAAAACCTGTGGGATACTGCAAAAGCAGTTTTGAGAGGAAAATTCATCACTTTAGATGCCTACATTCGAAAAACAGAAAGAGAGCACATCAACAATCTCACAAGAGATCTTATGGAATTGGAAAAAGAAGAACAATCTAAGCCTAAACTCAGTAGAAGAAAAGAAATATCCAAAATCAAATCAGAGATCAATGAAACTGAAAACAAAGGAATCATTCAGAAAATTAATGAAACAAGGAGTTGGTTTTTTGAAAAAATAAATAAAATAGATAAACCATTGGCCAGACTAACGAGGAACAGAAAATTAAAATCTCTAGTAACCTCAATCAGGAATGATAAAGGGGAAATAACAACTGATCCCACAGAGATACAAGATATCATCTCTGAATACTACCAGAAACTCTATGCCCAGATATTTGACAATGTGAAAGAAATGGATCAATATTTGGAATCACACCCTCTCCCTAGACTCAGCCAGGAAGAAATGGAGCTCCTGAACAAACCAATTTGAATCACTGAGATCAAAGAAAGAATAAAAAAGCTTCCAACCAAAAAATGCCCTGGTCCAGATGGCTTCACTCCGGAATTCTATCAAACCTTCAAGGAAGAGCTTATTCCTGTACTGCAGAAATTATTCCAAAAAATTGAGGAAGAAGGAATCTTCCCCAACACATTCTATGAAGCAAACATCAACCTGATACCAAAACCAGGAAAAGAACCAAACAAAAAGGAGAATTTCAGACCAATCTCACTTATGAACATAGATGCAAAAATTCTCAACAAAATCCTAGCCAATAGATTACAGCTTATCATCAAAAAAGTCATTCATCATGATCAAGTAGGCTTCATCCCAGGGATGCAAGGCTGGTTTAACATTCGCAAGTCCATAAACATTATCCACCATATTAACAGAGGCAAAAATAAAGATCACATGATCCTCTCAATAGATGCAGAAAAAGCATTTGAAAAAAATCCAGCATCCTTTTCTAATTAGACCACTGAAGAGTATAGGCATAGGTGGCACATTTCTAAAACTGATTGAAGCTATTTATGACAAACCCACAGCCAATATTTTACTGAATGGAGTAAAACTGAAAGCTTTTCCTCTTAGAACTGGAACCAGACAAAGTTGTCCTCTGTCACCTTTACTATTCAACATAGTACTGGAAGTTCTAGCCAATACAATTAGGCAAGACAAGGAAATAAAGGGAATCCAAATGGGAGCAGAGGAGGTCAAACTCTCCCTCTTTGCTGACGACATGATCTTATACTTAGAGAACCCCAAAGACTCAACCACAAGACTCCTAGAAGTCATCAAAAAATACAGTAATGTTTCAGGATATAAAATAAATATCCACAAGTCAGTAGCCTTTGTATACACCAATAACAGTCAAGATGAGAAGCTAATTAAGGACACAACTCCCTTCACCATAGTTTCAAAGAAAATGAAATACCTAGGAATATACCTAACGAAGGAGGTGAAGGACCTCTACAAAGAAAACTATGAACTCCTCAGAAAGGAAATAGCAGAGGATATTAACAAATGGAAGAACATACCATGCTCATGGATGGGAAGAATCAACATTGTTAAAATGTCTATACTTCCCAAAGCAATCTACCTATTCAATGCCATTCCTATCAAAATACCAACATCGTACTTTCAAGATTTGGAAAAAATGATTCTGCGTTTTGTATGGAACCGGAAAAAAACCCGTATAGCTAAGGCAGTTCTCTGTAACAAAAATAAAGCTGGGGGCATCAGCATACCAGATTTTAGTCTGTACTACAAAGCCATAGTGCTCAAGACAGCATGGTACTGGCACAAAAACAGAGACATAGACACTTGGAATCGAATTGAAAACCAAGAAATGAAACTAACATTTTACAACCACCTAATCTTCGATAAACCAAACAAGAACATACCTTGGGGGAAAGACTCCCTATTCAATAAATGGTGTTGGGAGAACTGGATGTCTACATGTAAAAGACTGAAACTGGACCCACATCTTTCCCCACTCACAAAAATTGATTCAAGATGGATAAAGGACTTAAATTTAAGGCATGAAACAATAAAAATCCTCCAAGAAAGCATAGGAAAAACACTGGAAGATATTGGCCTGGGGAAAGACTTCATGAAGAAGACTGCCATGGCAATTGCAACAACAACAAAAATAAACAAATGGGACTTCATTAAACTGAAAAGCTTCTGTACGGCTAAGGAGACAATAACCAAAGCAAAGAGACAACCTACACAATGGGAAAGGATATTTGTATATTTTCAATCAGACAAAAGCTTGATAACTAGGATCTATAGAGAACTCAAATTAATCCACATGAAAAAAGCCAACAATCCCATATATCAATGGGCAAGAGACATGAATAGAACTTTCTCTAAAGACGACAGACGAATGGCTAACAAACACACGAAAAAATGTTCATCATCTCTATATATTAGAGAAATGCAAATGAAAACAACCCTGAGATATCATCTAACCCCAGTGAGAATGGCCCACATCACAAAATCTCAAAACTGCAGATGCTGGCGTAGATGTGGAGAGAAGGGAACACTTTCACACTGCTGGTGGGACTGCAAACTAGTGCAACCTTTCTGGAAGGAAGTATGGAGAAACCTCAAAGCACTCAAGCTACACCTCCCATTTGATCCTGCAATCCCATTACTGGGCATCTACCCAGAAGGAAAAAAATCCTTTTATCATAAGGACACTTGTACTAGACTGTTTATTGCAGCTCAATTTACAATCGCCAAAATGTGGAAACAGCCTAAATGCCCACCAACCCAGGAATGGATTAACAAGCTGTGGTATATGTATACCATGGAATACTATTCAGCCATTAAAAAAAATGGAGACTTTACATCCTTCGTATTAACCTGTATAGAAGTGGAAGACATTATTCTTAGTAAAGCATCACAAGAATGGAGAAGCATGAATCCTATGTACTCAATTTTGATATGAGGACAATTAATGACAATTATGGTTATGGGGGGGGACAGAAAGAGAGAAGGAAGGAGGGGGGTGGGGCCTTAGTGTGTGTCACACTTTATGGGGGAAGACATGATTGCAAGAGGGACTTTACCTAACAATTGCAATCAGTGTAACCTGGCTTATTGTACCCTCAATGAAGCCCCAACAATAAAAAAAAAAAGCTTTCCTTAGGCAAGTGACAGACCTAGAGGCAATTCTACCAGACACATCGAATTTCCCATCATGAAAGAGGAATTAATAACATATACAGCAAATGCCAAAATGTTAACTCTGTCTGTGTTAATGTCTGGAAATATGCAATATAATGCATACTAATTTTCCATATTTTCATTTTTAAATGTTTACTTTGATCTTAATAAATGAATATATGCTAAAAAAAAAAAAGAAGAGAGATGCACGATCTACAAGCACGTGATAAAAAGCTCATCATCCTTAATCATCAGAGAAATGCAAATCAAAACTACTCTGAGATATCACCTAACCCCAGTAAGAGTAGCCCACATAACAAAATCCCAAAACCAGAGATGTTGGCGTGGATGTGGAGGAAAGGGCACACTTCTACACTGCTGGTGGGAATGCACACTAATACGTTCCTTCTGGAAGGATTTTTGGAGAATACTTAGAGACCTAAAAATAGACCTGCCATTCGATCCTATAATTCCTTTACTAGGTTTATACTCAGAAGACCAAAAATCACAATATAACAAAGACATCTGTACAAGAATGTTTATTGCAGCCCAATTCATAATTGCTAAGTCATGGAAGAAGCCCAAGTGCCCATCGACCCATGAATGGACTAGCAAATTGTGGTACATGTATACCATGGAATATTATGCAGCCTTAGAGAAAGATGGAGACTTTACCTCTTTCATGTTTACATGGATGGAGCTGGAACATATTTTTCTTAGCAAAGTATCTCAGGAAAGGAAGAAAATATATCCAATGTACTCAGCCCTACTATGAAGCTAAATTATAGCTTTCACATGAAGGCTATAACCCAACTATAGCACAAGAATATGGGGAGAGGGCCAAGGAAGAGAAAGGGAGTGGGGAGGTTAGGGTGGAGGAAGGGTAATAGGTGGGGCCACACCTACTGTGCATCTTAGAATGGGTACAGGTGAAACTTACTAAAGGCAGAATACAAATGTCTACATACAATAACTAAGAAAATGCCATGAAGGCTACGTTGAACAGTTTGATGAGAATATTTCAGATTGTGTATGAAACCAGCACATTGTACCCCTTGATTGCACTAATTTACATAGCTATGATTTAATAATAAAAAATAAATAAATAAACTATTTAAAAAATAAAATAAAATCCAAACTTTATCAAGTCAATAAAGCCCTATCAGAATTTGCCAATCCATAGATTATGGCTCATTCATGGGTCATGAAATCAGTTTAGTGGGTCACACTTAATATCTTCTTAAAAATCAAATCAAGGCAGCTCCCATAGCTCAGTGGGTAGGTCACCGGCCACGTACACCAATGCTGGCAAGTTCGAACCCATCCCGGGCCAGCTAAACAACGAAACTGCAACAAAAAAATAGGCGGGCATTGTGGCAGGCTCCTGTAGTCCCAGATACTTGGGATGCTGAGGCAAGAGAATCACTTAAGCCCAAGTGTTTGAGGTTGCTGTGAGCCGTGACTCCATAGCACTCTATATAGAGCAACAGCTTGAGACTCTGTCTCAAAAAAAAAAAAAGAAAAAATCAAATCGAATTGAATTAAATATTTAATACTATATGTATATTGAATTGAAAAAAATAGAAAATATTAGAGGGCATAGCAAATGAAAATAGTAAATGTTTCATGAAAATCTTCTTTCAGTTTTAAGAAGAGATGAGCTGTTACAATATGAAAAATACTTCTTACTTTGAGCAACTGTCAACATTTTTGAAAAAACACCTCCCCACCTGCTGACTTCATCCCTAACCTAGCTTCCCTGGCTCTCTCTGCTTCAGCCATACTGCTCTCCTTATGAACTGGAATCCTTGACTCAGGGCATTTCCCCCAAAACCCCACTAAGTTCATACCTTACTTTCTTCAGGTTCAAATGTCACATTCCCAGAAAGAACTTGGGGGACCACTTTATATTAAGTAGCCCTACTGCCATTTTCACCACCTTTTTTTCTATACTACTTCATTTTTCTTTGAAGCTTTTATTAGCAAATAAAATAATATGTATTTGTTTCCTTTTACTAAAACGTAAACTATGAAAGCAGGGACTTTATGGTATTCACCGCTGTATCTCCAAGCTTAGAACCATGCTTTGCACATAGTAGGGGCCCCAAAAATAATAATTCTGGATTATCTGTTGGGTAAGTGGATGAATGGATGGATTGCTAAACGGATGAATAAAGTAATAGGAAATTAAATGCTTGGAGGATCCTGGAGCAAACAAAGAACCCAGTCTTCTTTTGAAGGAATCACCTTGCCTCTCCATTCTCTCTGTCCTACACCTTGCTATCCCACCCCAAACCCACACATGTACACACACACCTCCCTCAATGCCATCTTTGGGACTTTGCCTACTGTCAACATTAAGAAAGGTTTTTAGCCAAGTGAGTCTCCAGCCAGGTGGTGGTGGAAAGAAAAACATGGAGTGTCTGTGTATCTGCTTTGATCTGCCTAGATTGAAGGGGAGTGCAGAAGCAGGATTGACCCTTTGCCCCAAGTTTTCCTATCCCTTGCTTGCATTGACTTCTCAGGCCCCTGCCTGTCTTAAAGAAAGCAGGCTGGGTGTGGTAGCTCACAACCATAATCCCAACACTCGAGAGGGTGAGGCAGAAAGATTGCTTGAACCCAGGTGTTTGAGACTATGCTGGGCAACATAGTAAGACCCCATCTCTACAAAAAAAAAAAAAAGAAATAGCCAGGCATGGTGATACTGGCCTATAGTCTCAGCTAATTCAAGAGGCTGAGACAGAATGATCATTTGAGCCCAGATGTTTGAGGTTGCAGTGACCTATGATTGAGCCACTGTGACCCACCTGAGTTACAGAGGAAGACCCCCAACTCCAGAAGAAAAAAATACAACAAACAAAAACAGAAGACAATGATCACCATTGCACAGACCCCCAAAGGCAGGGTTCAAGATTAACACAGAAAGACAAAGGGAGGAGAAGTGGCCCAGACCCAGAGAACACCCATTGGGTTTGAAGATCCACAAACTCCACAGAGTTTTGAAGAACAGAAGACATTCTTTTTTTTTTAGAACAGAAGACATTCTTAGAAAAAGCAAAGACTTATTTGGTCATTCATTCAACAAATATTTGTGTGTCAAATATTAGTGGCCTAATATGTGCCAGCCAGAGCTCAAAGCACAGGAGATAAAATAATGAATAAGATAAACAATTGCACCAGGTGTGGTGGCTCACTTCTGTAATCCTAGCACTCCGGAAGGCTGAGGCGGGTGGATTGCTTGAGGTCAGGTGTTCGAGACCAGCCTGAGCAAGAGTGAGGTCTCATCTCTAAGGAATAGCTGGGCATTGTGGTGGGCGCCTGTAGTCCCTGCTACTTGGGAGTCTGTGGTAAGAGAATCACTTGAGCCCAAGAGTTCAAGGTTGCTGTGAGGTATGATGCCATAGCACTTCACTGAGGGCATCAAAGTGAAACTCTGCCTCAAAAATAAATAAATATTTAAAAATTAAAAAATTTCAAAAAGATAAACAATTGCATTCACGAAGTTTGCATTCTAATGGGAGTACAAGGACAATACATAAGCAAGTGAGTAAACCAGTTGTAAAATAGAATCATGTCAAGAGTAATAAGCCCATGCAGAAAATAAAACATGGTCGGGAGCTAGAGAGTGAAGGATCACTGAGAATGGGGGTGTGTGGGATGGAAGCTAACCTTAACCAAGAGCATTCGTTATCCAAGGCCTCTTGAGTAGTGACATGTTAGCTGAGTGAGGAAAAGAGCCAAACATGCAAAGATCTGGGGGAGAAATCTCCTGGCAACAGGAACAGCAAAGGCTCTGATGTATGAGCAAGCCTGGAGTCTTAGAGATAAAGGGAAAAGTAGGATGGATAGAGCACAGTGAGCAAAAAGGAGAGGTGAAAGAGGCAAAATCAGAGGGAGCCAGGGAGGGTATCGCATGCCTGCAGTCCCAGGTACTTGGGAGACCGAGGCAGGAGGATCCATTGAACCTACGAGTTTGAGACCAGCTTGGACAACATGGTAAGACCCTTAACAATAAGTGCACGTGGGGAGATCAGAGAGCTAGCAGCCCTCAGACCAAACACGTTAGGTTCCAATAAGCAGTTAATATTGTTGTGAAACATGGAAAGTACTAAAATAATTCTTAGAAAAGAACGTCTGCAACATAAAAACAATTAGTAATCATCAAACAAATAATCCCTATTGATACTGAAAAACTAGGAAAATGTAAAGGATTAAATAGGAAATAAAATGAAAGTTGTTTATCCCACATCAGAAGTCAGAATATATGACTTTATTCTTGATTTTGAGAAACTGCCTGATTTTTAAAGATTTATATATAAGTTACTAGAATTTTTTTAGAAATCATATGTTATTTCCAAATAATTAGAAAAAAATAGAGTCAAAATAAACTTCAACTCACATAGAAAAAGACAAAGCCCAAAGAAACCAACAGAGATCATCAGAGATCATAGTAAATGATAAGTAGGTTAAAAATCAACTGTTATTCCCAAAAGCTGGAGGTTGCTGTGAGCTGTGATGCCATAGCACTCTACAGAGGGCAACAAAGTGAGACTCTATCTTGGCTCGGCGCCTGTGGCTCAAGCAGGTAAGGCGCCAGCCACATACACCTGAGCTGGTGGGTTCAAATCCAGCCTGGGCCCACCAAACAGCAATGACGGCTGCAACTAAAAAAAATAGCTGGGTGTTGTGACAGGCACCTGTAATCCCAGCTACTTGGGAGGCTGAGGCCGGAGAATCACTTGAGTCCAGGAGTTGAAGGTTGCTGTGGGCTGTGACGCCACACCACTCTACCCAGGGCAACAGCTTGAGGCTCTGTCTCAAAAAAAAAAAATCAACTGTTATTAATAGCAGGCACAATTTAAATTATAAATAAATATTAATAATGAACATATAGAAATAGATACATCAGAAAAATATAAATAAATGAGCACTGTCAGTATTAACAGCAGACCAAACAGAATTTAGGGCCTAAAGCATTAAACAGGATAAAAAAATAATATAATATGTTGACACACTGATTAATTCAACCAAATATAACTGTCATGAGAATTTATATGACAAATAGCATAGCATCAAAATATATTAAGCAAAAGCTATTATATTTATATAGCAATGCAGGAATAAAATATAAAATAAAGATCAAATTTCAGATCAATGTCTGTGGGTGAGGGGGAGATGGATAACCTGAAAAATGGTGTTGACATAGCTGGGTAGCCATTGAGAAAAAATAATGGTTGACCCAAAATAAACTCCAATTGCATCAATAAAAAAATATTAAAACATCAGAATATAGAAGTATTTTTAATAAGTTTTGGGTAAGAAATGCCATTCCAAGTGTGATACTAAACTCAAAAGCAAGGGAAAAAAATGACATATTTGAATGCATTTATAAATACTGAATGACCATAGAGAGATCCTGTCTCTATAACTTAAAAATGTAAAAAATTTGCTGAGTAGGGTGAGGTGTGCCTACAGTCTCAGCTAATTGGAAGGCTGAGGTGAGACTGCTTGAGCCCAGGAATTCAAGGTTGCAGTGAGCAATGATCATGATCATTCTACTACATTCCAGCCTGGGAGATGGAGTCATATTGTCTCAAAAAAAAAAAAAAAAGAAGAAGAAGAAGAAAAAGGGCATGTGTGGTGTGGCTCACACCCGTAATCCTAGCACTCTGTGAGGCAAAGGCAGGTGGATTTCTTGAGCTCAAGAGTCCAAGACCAGCCTGAGCAAGAGCCAGACTCCATGTCTACTATAAATAGAAAAAACTAGCCAGGCATTCTGGCGGGTGCCTGTAGTCCAGCTACATGGGAGGCTGAGGTGGCTGCTGTGAGCTAGGACACCACAGCACTCTACCCAGGGCGACAGAGTAAGACTCCAAGAAAACTGTAAACAAAGGTAAATGAAAGACTGGGAAAATATTGCAGCCCATAACATGAACGAACTACTTTTTTTACTATGTAACCAAGAAGAAAAGATTGGTAATCCAACAGAAAAACAAACAAAGTGAAGAACAGAGTTCCCAGAGCAAGAAATTCAAATAGCTCTTACAAATATGAATGATGTCCATCCACTTAAGAAAACAACTGAAACTGCACTGAAATAACATTTTTTCAGCCAATTA
Organism: Nycticebus coucang; assembly: GCF_027406575.1. Taxonomy (NCBI): domain Eukaryota; kingdom Metazoa; phylum Chordata; class Mammalia; order Primates; family Lorisidae; genus Nycticebus; species Nycticebus coucang. The sequence continues at coordinate 20,237,944 of NC_069788.1, read as the reverse complement.
GATCATCAAAGATCTAAACACTGATATCTCTTTTTGTTGTTCTTTGTTGTTGTTTTTACCAGATACCTAACCAGCTTGGATAACTGAGCAAGGACGGAAGCTTTCTCTTACCCTCCCTCCCCCATGGTACATAATGCATAATAGGGCCCCAACACATTTTTCTTGAATTGACTCTCTAAGAAAGAAAAGGAGCTCAATTGAGAATCGTAGAAACCGTAGCAGGGTTCTAAAGTGATTGTTACAGTTAATGCTGAAATTAGTTGAAATTCCAGAAATCCTGAAAACCTTTTTCTCTCGTAAGAATTAGAACAATAGGGCGGCGCCTGTGGCTCAGTCGGTAAGGTGCCGGCCCCATATACTGAGAGTGGCAGGTTCAAACCCAGCCCCGGCTGAACTGCAACCAAAAAATAGCTGGGCATTGTGTTGGGCACCTGTAGTCCCAGCTACTTGGGAGGCTGAGGCAAGAGAATCGCTTATGCCCGGGAACTGGAGGTTGCTGTGAGCTGTGTGATGCCATGCCACTCTACCGAGGGCCATAAAGTGAGACTCTGTCTCTACAAAAAAAAAAAAAAAAGAATTAGAACAATAACCCACTTGTTCCACAAAATCTAGCTTCTCTCCCTGCTGTAATCTCTGTCCACATTACCATGAGAATCACACTATTAAAATCTCAGCGATCAAAATAAATTAAATAAATAAATAAAATAAAATAAAATCTCAGAGCTCATTAGGTCTAAACTGTGCTAAAGAATGTTTAACTTTGCTTAAATATTATGAGTATATATGTATATAATTCAAAAGAAATGATAATATCTCTGTTTGATTGCATGCCTGTATGATAAAGTCCCTAGTGTGGGACAGGAGGTCATTTTACACTCTTGATCCAAACAGCCCTTCCCATGGCTTCTCCTAAAACTACCTCACAATCACTCTTGTCCTCCATCACCCCCCACCAATCCTAATCTCCCCAGACTACTTTCTGTTCTCCAGATTGAACATGCACATTCACATCTTTAATGCTTTACAATTCCCTCTATTGAAAAATCTCTCTCTTTAAGCCCCACCACACAAATACACTGGTTATCAAAACTACTTTTCTTTTCTTTCCTTTATTTTTTTTTTTTCTTGAGGCAGAGTCTCACTATGTCACCCTTGGTAGAGTGCTGTAGTGCCACAGCTCATAGCAACCTCAAACTACTGGGCTCAAGTGATTCTCTTGCCTCAGCCTTCCAAGTAGCTGGGACCACAAGCGCCCACCACAACGCCAGGCCATTTTATTGTAGTTGTTGTTGTTGTTGTTGTTGTTGTTGTTTTTGCAGCAATTGTCATTGTTGTTTTGGCTGGCCCGGGTGGGTTTTGAACCCGCCAGCTTCCATGTATGTGGCTGGGGCCCTACCCACTGAGCTACAGGCACCACCCAAAACTACTTTTCTTTAAGATCCAATTCAGGAGGAGACAAGATGGCTGACTGGAGCCAGCTTTCCACAGAGGCTCCCATTCAGAAGGAGAGTTAAAGGACAAAAATTCAGCAAGTAACCTGGTGGATTTGAGCTGCACTAAGAGAGAAGGTTGTAGAACGCATGTCAACCCCGCTGAGGCGAGCTGCGACCACAAGGATACAAACAAAAGGTACAAAATCCATCACCAAGCGGACGGGAGTCCCCTCTCCCATGAGAACGGCTCAGAGTGCCCCACAAACAACCGGGTAGAGTTCAAAGGTCCTCCCACTACACTCCACGGGAGAGACCCTCTAAAAAATGGACCTACCTCCCCTACTGGGGTGCCACGGCATCCTCCTGCCAGGCATAAAACTGTATAAACTGTATACGGTCTCTACCTGGAATTCTGAGCTTCCAGCGCTCTCCTTCGCTCACACTGGGGTATGAAGGCCAGTCCTGGTTGGTCGGCAGAGAGGGGACTGCACCAGAGTGGCAGTTCCCTGAGGCACAGTGTGACAGCCATCTTTTGGTGATAATACAGCCAGGCATAAAACTGTGTAAAGCTGTGTGTGTTCTCTGCCCACAACCCCAGGCTTTCAGCGCTCCCCTCTGCTCTCGCTCCAAGGTCTGGAGGCCTGTCCCCCAGGGGTCCAGACTCTTGGGCAATTGCTCGAGGGGTGTAGACAGTGCAGGGCTGCAGCCTGTCGGTGCAGACTCTGGGGTGAGGAGCGGAGAGAGGACGATTGGCAGGAGGGGAGCTACACTGGAGCAATGGTTGCCTGAGCCATAAGGCAGCAGCACTCTTTTGCTAGCAATACGGCTCACTACAGAATATTCTGAAGCCACATCCCCTGTCTCCCTGGGCAACCAGAGACTCTGAGTTTGCCTGAGGCAACATAAACTTGCAAACCAGGGAAACTCCCAGAGGTCCACTTTACTAAACCTAAGACACACCTGGCCCTCAGGGGATCGTCAGCCTATAGACAATACAAGAGCAAAGACAAGCTGATTTGGAACTCAATTCAGCTTCTCTTCTGCAGGGGAAACGCAGAGTTGTTCTGTTCTGTTCTGTCAGTAACATTAATCAGGGGTGAGACTGGACCTGAGTGAAAACCCCTCAACCTTCATCTAGTGCCCGAAGTTGTCAGGCCTCACCTCCTCCTGCTGGAGAGAGGCAGAGCGCAGCGGCCTGGCAGACTTCCTTGTGATTCAGGCAGGTACAAACTCCTGGAGTACCAATTCACTACAGGCAAATGGGTCAGCCAACTGCAGGGCTATCAGTGACTGGATGTGAAGTGGTGCAAGGTGGGGAAGGAGGCAGCAACCTTCTCAGACTGATTTATAGGCTGGGTGGCTTCTCCTGACTCCACGCAGCACTGGAGCAAGCCACACCAGAGTAGTCACCAGACCCGTGTGATCCAGTTCCCAGAGACCTCTTAAACTCTCTCACTCGAGACAGGTGCAGACTGAGACAATTGATTTGGACATTTTTGAACTGAACCAATCACCTGAGGACAAATCAGGTGGTGCCCTAGGTGCACGGTGGTAGGAAGGTTTGATTTTTCTTTTCCAATTGTTTGCCGGTGGGGAGCAGGGTGACTTAATTGCTGATATTTCTGCACAGCTGAGACTTCAATCCAAAGTATCTGTTTCACTAGGGTGGAACAGAAACCAGCTGAAAACAAGGCAGAACAATTTAGCCCCACCACACCAGACAGGGCCCCAGTCTCTCAGGCCACAACACTGTACGGGCCCTCGACAAAGCCCCAGGGGAAAAAATCAGAGGGAGTAAAACAACCATGGGGCGGAATCAGCGGAAAAACTCTGGTAACATGAATAACCAGAATAGATCAACCTCCCCAAGGAAAGATATGGCAGATGCAATTGAAGATCCCATTCATAAACAACTGGCTGAGATGTCAGAAATCGAATTCAGAATTTGGATTGCAGACAAGATTAACAAAGTGGAATTGGGAATTCGAGGAGAAAATCAAAAGTTGTCTCAAGAATTTAAGACAAAACCACCAAAGACTTAGACACACTGAAGCAAGAATTTGCAGCCCTCAAAGATATGAAAAATACAGTAGAATCCCTCAGTAACAGAATGGAGCAAGCAGAAGAAAGGATTTCTGACATCGAAGATAAAACTTTTGAACGCTCCCAAACTCTCAAAGAGGAAGAGAAATGGAGAGCAAAAACGGATCACTCACTCAGAGAGCTCTGGGATAATTCGAAGAAGGCGAATATCCGAATCATAGGAGTTCCAGAAACAGATGAAGTGGCCTCGCTGGGCACAGAGGCCCTTCTGCATGAAATTATGAAAGAGAATTTTCCAGACATGCCTAGAGATTCTGAAATTCAGATAGCGGACAGCTTCAGAACCCCAGCACGACTCAACCCCAATAAGACATCCACAAGGCATATCATAATTAACTTCACTAAAGTTAATATGAAGGAGAAAATCCTCAAAGCTGTCAGGAGAAAGAAAGCCATTACCTTCAAAGGCAAGAATTTTAGAATGACTGCAGATCTCTCTGCTGAAACTTTTCAAGCCAGAAGAGGGTGGTCACTGACTTTTAATTTCCTAAAGCAAAATAACTTTCAACCCTGGATCTTGTATCCAGCTAAACTGAGTTCACTTATGATGGAGAAATTAAACACTTTAATGACATTCATATGTTGAAGAAATTTGCCATAACCAAACAAGTTCTTCAGGATATTCTCAGACCTATCCTCCATAATGACCAACCCAATCCTATACCACAAAAGTAAACTCACTCAGAAACTTTGGATCAAACTCCAATTTCCACACTGGCAAAAGGATTAAAAATGGCCACTGGAGAGGCGGAGCAAGATGGCAGCCGAGTAACAGCTTCCTTGCATATGGGCACCGTGAGGTGGGGGAGATAGGACTCCAGGCATCACTGGCTGGTGGGAACTGCCTATCATCACTCCTATGAGGCTACAGGGAGTCAGCGAGAGACTTCTGGACCCCAAGAGGAGGACTAAAACAGTGGAAAACCGGCAAGTGGTCGCGTGTGTTCAATCCGTCTAAACCCGCCCACAACTGTAAGTTCAGTAGCAGCGAGACTGCAAACCAGAAAGGCCTTACCTGTGAACTGTTTTGATGTCCTTGGACTTGGCACTGAGTTGAACTGCCTTGGGGAAGGCCTGAGCGGGAGTGCGGAGAACTTTGGCCATTGTCTAGGGCCCCAGTCTGAGCCGCTGAGCCAGACGGAGCTAATAGTGTTTGGCGGTGGGTCACACAGATTCATTGTCAGTGATCTGCCCCGGCAAGCTCCGCCCTCAGGGTCGCAGAGCTAGAAATGGGTGGGAGCTGGTAACCCAGCAACCAAGTAGCCTAAGGGTGGGGTCTGAGCCGCCTTGCAGCCCTAACCCTCAGGGGCAGAGTGAGACCGGTTTTGGCACCCTGGGTAAGTGGATAGCCACTTCAGCAGTGATTCCAGCAAGAAAGCTGGGAAAGCTTCTGCTCAGCAAGTTTACAAGTTCAAAGTGCCTTTTAAGTGGGCTGAAGAGAGATTTAGGGTGTCTACCTGCTGGGGTTTGAGAAATCAGCAGCCTCCAGTCGTATCAGAACTGTGACTAACATCTCATACCCCAGAAGACCACGTGTTGCCCAGACAATATTCAATAACATATACAAACTGCTTTGTTTTTGGTTGTGTATTTTTTTCATTTTTTTTTTTTGCTTGTTTATTTTGACGTTGTTGATGTTCTTTTGTTTTTTAATTTGAATCTTTTCCATACAGATCCCTTTTTCTTTCTCAATTTTTCTAGTTTAATTATAATTTCCCATTGCTGCCTTTATTAATAACTACAACTTCATTTTTGCTAGTGTTTCTACCTCTATCATTTGGTTTTTCACCCCATTGTATCCCCGTAAAGTTTTCTGTTTGCTTGTTTTGGTTTGATTTATAGCATTTTTGTCTTTCCTCTCTACTTGGTGGAGGTGGGGTACTGTGTCTGATCAGGTTAGCAAACAGCTGCTGACCTCAAGGGAACCACCCAACTGGGGCACCCCCAGAAGGTGGGTTTTTTTAAGGTTGTGTCAAAGTACCCTACCGTACACCTATATTGCCCTGTCTCCCTCTTTCTGTGCCTCTCCTCTTTTTGTCAATATTCCTTATCCCCACCCCCTCTCCTTTCTCTATCTTTCTTTTTCTTTTTTTTTTTCTTATCACTCGGTCCTCCTTTCTTTCATCCCTTTCTTGCTCTTCAATCTTCTCACCCTTCTGGTCCTGTAACCCTTAGTCCACAGGCACAAGATCTTAAAGAGCAAGAGGAAGTGAAAGGAAAATTAGGGCAAGGAAACAGATAAAAGAAATCACTCATGAGGAAGAATCAGCAGAAAACTCCAGGCAACATGAAGAACCAGTCTAGAACAACCCCGCCAAGGGACCATGAGGTAGCTACTGCAGAGGATTCCACCTATACAGAAATGTTAGGAATGACAGAAAGGGAATTTAGAATACACATGTTGAAAACAATGAAAGAAATGATGGAAACAATGAAGGAAACTGCTAATAAAGTGGAAAATAACCAAAAGGAAATCCAATACCAGAATCAAATCAGAGATGAACGATATGAAGAATATAAAAAGGATATAGCAGAGCTGAAGGAACTGAAACAGTCAATCGGGGAACTTAAAGATGCAATGGAAAGTATCAGCAACAGGTTAGACCATGCAGAAGAAAGAATTTCAGAGGTAGAAGACAAAGTTTTTGAGATAACTCAGATGGTAAAAGAGGCAGAAAAGAAGAGAGAGAAAGCAGAACGTTCACTGTCAGAATTATGGGACTTTATGAAGCGTTCCAACATACGAGTTATAGGAATTCCAGAAGGGGAAGAAGAATGCCCCAGAGGAATGGAAGCCATACTAGAGAATATTATAAAAGAAAATTTCCCAAACGTCACCAAAGATTCTGACACACTGCTTTCAGAGGGCTATCGGACCCCAGGTCGCCTCAACTCTAACCGAGCTTCTCCAAGACACATTGTGATGAACCTGTCCAAAGTCAAGACAAAAGAAAAGATTCTGCAAGCTACCAGGAGTAGGCGCCAGTTGACCTACAGGGGCAAATCCATCAGAGTGACCGCAGACTTCTCTAATGAAACTTTCCAAGCAAGAAGACAATGGTCATCTACCTTTAATCTACTTAAACAGAACAATTTTCAGCCCAGAATTCTGTACCCTGCTAAGCTAAGCTTCAAAATTGATGGAGAAATCAAATCATTTATGGATATACAAACATTGAGGAAATTCGCCAAAACAAGACCAGCTCTACAGGAAATACTTCAACCTGTTGTGCACACTGACCACCACAATGGATCAGCAGCAAAGTAAGAACTCAGAAATCAAAGGACAGAGCCTAACCTCCACACTGATGCAAAAGATAAAACTAAGCAATGGACTCTCACCAAATAAGACGAATAGAATACTACCACACTTATCAATTATCTCCATAAATGTTAATGGCTTGAATTCCCCACTGAAGAGACATAGAATGGCTGACTGGATTAAAAAACACAAGCCATCCATCTGCTGTCTGCAAGAAACACACCTGGCTTCAAAAGACAAATTAAAGCTCCGAGTCAAGGGATGGAAGACAATTTTTCAGGCAAATGGAATTCAGAAGAAAAGAGGAGTTGCAATCTTATTTTCAGATACATGTGGATTTAAAGCAACTAAAGTCAAAAAAGACAAAGATGGTCACTATATATTGGTCAAGGGAAAACTACAACAAGAAGACATTTCAATTCTAAATATTTATGCACCCAATTTAAATGCTCCCAGATTCTTGAAGCAGACCTTACTCAGTCTGAGCAATATGATATCTGATAATACCATCATAACAGGGGACTTTAACACACCTCTTACAGAGTTGGACAGATCCTCTAAACAGAAATTAAACAAAGATATAAGAGATTTAAATGAGACCCTAGAACAACTATGCTTGATAGACGCATATAGAACACTCCATCCCAAAGATAAAGAATATACATTCTTCTCATCACCCCATGGAACATTCTCCAAAATTGATCATATCCTGGGACACAAAACAAATATCAACAGAATCAAAAGAATTGAAATTTTACCTTGTATCTTTTCAGACCATAAGGCACTAAAGGTGGAACTCAACTCTAACATAAATGCTCGACCCCACCCAAAGGCATGGAAATTAAACAATCTTCTGTTGAATAACAGATGGGTGCAGGAAGAAATAAAACAGGAAATCATTAACTTCCTTGAGCATAACAACAATGAAGACACAAGCTACCAAAACCTGTGGGATACTGCAAAAGCAGTTTTGAGAGGAAAATTCATCGCTTTAGATGCCTACATTCGAAAAACAGAAAGAAAACACATCAACAGTCTCACAAGAGATCTTATGGAATTGGAAAAAGAAGAACAATCTAAGCCTAAACTCAGTAGAAGAAAAGAAATATCCAAAATCAAATCAGAGATCAATGAAATTGAAAACAAAAGAATCATTCAGAAAATTAATGAAACAAGGTGTTGGTTTTTTGAAAAAATAAATAAAATAGATAAACCATTGGCCAGACTTACTAGAAATAGAAAAGTAAAATCTCTAGTAACCTCAATCAGAAACGATAAAGGGGAAATAACAACTGATCCCACAGAGATACAAGAGATCATCTCTGAATACTACCAGAAACTCTATGCCCAGAAATTTGACAATGTGAAGGAAATGGATCAATATTTGGAATCACACCCTCTCCCTAGACTTAGCCAGGAAGAAATAGACCTCCTGAACAGACCAATTTCAAGCACTGAGATCAAAGAAACAATAAAAAAGCTTCCAACTAAAAAATGCCCTGGTCCAGATGGCTTCACTCCAGAATTCTATCAAACCTTCAAGGAAGAGCTTATTCCTGTACTGCAGAAATTATTCCAAAAAACTGAGGAAGAAGGAATCTTCCCCAACACATTCTATGAAGCAAACATCACCCTGATACCAAAACCAGGAAAAGACCCAAACAAAAAGGAGAATTTCAGACCAATCTCACTCATGAATATAGATGCAAAAATTCTCAACAAAATCCTAGCCAATAGATTACAGCTTATCATCAAAAAAGTCATTCATCATGATCAAGTACGCTTCATCCCAGGGATGCAAGGCTGGTTTAACATACGCAAGTCCATAAACGTTATCCACCATATTAACAGAGGCAAAAATAAAGATCACATGATCCTCTCAATAGATGCAGAAAAAGCATTTGATAAAATCCAGCATCCTTTTCTAATTAGAACACTGAAGAGTATAGGCATAGGTGGCACATTTCTAAAACTGATTGAAGCTATCTATGACAAACCCACAGCCAATATTTTACTGAATGGAGTTAAACTGAAAGCTTTTCCTCTTAGAACTGGAACCAGACAAGGTTGTCCTCTGTCACCTTTACTATTCAACATAGTGCTGGAAGTTCTAGCCAATACAATTAGGCAAGACAAGGAAATAAAGGGAATCCAAATGGGAGCAGAGGAGGTCAAACTCTCCCTCTTTGCTGACGACATGATCTTATACTTAGAGAACCCCAAAGACTCAACCACAAGACTCCTAGAAGTCATCAAAAAATACAGTAATGTTTCAGGATATAAAATCAATGTCCACAAGTCAGTAGCCTTTGTATACACCAATAACAGTCAAGATGAGAAGCTAATTAAGGACACAACTCCCTTCACCATAGTTTCAAAGAAAATGAAATACCTAGGAATATACCTAACGAAGGAGGTGAAGGACCTCTATAAAGAAAACTATGAACTCCTCAGAAAGGAAATAGCAGAGGATATTAACAAATGGAAGAACATACCATGCTCATGGATGGGAAAAATCAACATTGTTAAAATGTCTATACTTCCCAAAGCAATCTACCTATTCAATGCCATTCCTATGAAAATACCTACATCGTACTTTCAAGATTTGGAAAAAATGATTCTGCGTTTTGTATGGAACCAGAAAAAACCCCGTATAGCTAAGGCAGTTCTTAGTAACAAAAATAAAGCTGGGGGCATCAGCATACCAGATTTTAGTCTGTACTACAAAGCCATAGTGCTCAAGACAGCATGGTACTGGCACAAAAACAGAGACATAGACACTTGGAATCGAATTGAACACCAAGGAATGAAACTAACATCTTACAACCACCTAATCTTCAATAAACCAAACAAGAACTTACCTTGGGGGAAAAACTCCCTATTCAATAAATGGTGTTGGGAGAACTGGATGTCTACATGTAAAAGACTGAAACTGGACCCACACCTTTCCCCACTCACAAAAATTGATTCAAGATGGATAAAGGACTTAAATTTAAGGCATGAAACAATAAAAATCCTCAAAGAAAGCATAGGCAAAACACTGGAAGATATTGGCCTGGGGGAAGACTTCATGAAGAGGACTGCCATGGCAATTGCAACAACAACAAAAATAAACAAATGGGACTTCATTAAACTGAAAAGCTTCTGTACAGCTAAGGAGACAGTAACCAAAGCAAAGAGACAACCTACACAATGGGAAAGGATATTTGCATATTTTCAATCAGACAAAAGCTTGATAACCAGGATCTATAGAGAACTCAAATTAATCCACATGAAAAAAGCCAACAATCCCTTATATCAATGGGCAAGAGACATGAATAGAACTTTCTCTAAAGACGACAGACGAATGGCTAACAAACACATGAAAAAATGTTCATCATCTCTATATATTAGAGAAATGCAAATCAAAACAACCCTGAGATATCATCTAACCCCAGTGAGAATGGCCCACATCACAAAATCTCAAAACTGCAGATGCTGGCGTGGATGTGGAGAGAAGGGAACACTTTTACATTGCTGGTGGGACTGCAAACTAGTACAACCTTTCTGGAAGGAAGTATGGAGAAACCTCAAAGCACTCAAGCTAGACCTCCCATTTGATCCTGCAATCCCATTACTGGGCATCTACCCAGAAGGAAAGAAATCCTTTTATCATAAGGACACTTGTACTAGACTGTTTATTGCAGCTCAATTTACAATCGCCAAAATGTGGAAACAGCCTAAATGCCCACCAACCCAGGAATGGATTAACAAGCTGTGGTATATGTATACCATGGAATACTATTCAGCCATTAAAAAAAATGGAGACTTTACATCCTTCGTATTAACCTGGATGGAAGTGGAAGACATTATTCTTAGTAAAGCATCACAAGAATGGAGAAGCATGAATCCTATGTACTCAATCTTGATATGAGGACAATTAATGACAATTAAGGTCATGGGGGGGAAGAAGAAAGAGGGATGGAGGGAGGGGGTTGGGGCCTTAGTGTGTGTCACACTTTATGGGAGCAAGACATGATTGCAAGAGGGACTTTACCTAACAATTGCAATCAGTGTAACTGGCTTATTGTACCCTCAATGAATCCCCAACAATAAAAAAAAAAAAATAAACAAATAAAAAAAAGAAAAGAAAAAAAAAAATGGCCACTGGACTTTTGAAAAACTCGATACCCAAAACTTCACCAGACTTATCAATATTCTCCATTAATGTGAACGGCTTAAACTGTCCTCTAAAGAGGCATAGGTTAGCTGACTGAATACAAAAACTCAGGCCAGATATCTGTTGCTTACAAGAGTCACATTTTAACCTAAATACAGACTCAGGGTGAAAGGATGGTAGTCCATATTTCAGGCAAATGGTAATCAGAAAAAAGCAGGTGTTGCAATTTTATTTGCAGATACAATAGGCTTTAAACCAACAAAAGTAAGGAAGGACAAGAATAGTCACTTCATAATTGTTAAGGGTAATACTCACTATGATGAGATCTCAATTATTAATATCTATGCACCCAACCAGAATGCACCTCAATTTATAAGAGAAACTCTAACAGACATGAGCAACTTGATTTCCTCCAGCTCCATAATCGTCGGAGATTTCAACACTCCTTTGGCAGTGTTGGATCGATCCTCCAACAAGAAGCAGAGCAAAGAAATCTTAGACTTAAACCTAACCATCCAACATTTGGATTTAGCAGACGTCTACAGAACATTTCATCCCAACAAAACTGAATACACATACTTCTCATCAGCCCATGGAACTTACTCCAAAATCGATCACATCTTAGGTCAGAAGTCTAACCTCAGTAAATTTAAAGGAATAGAAATTATTCCATGCATCTTCTCAGACCACCATGGAATAAAACTTGAGCTGAGTAACAACAGGAATCTGCATACTCATACAAAAACATGGAAGTTAAATAACCTTATGCTGAATGATAGCTGGGTCAGAGATGAGATTAAGAAAGAAATCGCCAATTTTTTGGAACAAAACAACAATGAAGACACGAACTACCAGAACCTCTGGGACACCGCAAAGGCAGTTCTAAGAGGGAAATTTATAGCACTGCAAGCCTTCCTCAAGAGAACGGAAAGAGAGGAAGTTAACAACTTAATGGGACATCTCACGCAACTGGAAAAGGAAGAACATTCCAACCCCAAACCCAGTAGAAGAAAAGAAATAACCAAAATTAGAGCAGAATTAAATGAAATTGAAAACAAAAGAATAATACAACAGATCAATAAATCAAAAAGCTGGTTTTTTGAAAAAGTCAATAAAATAGATAAACCTTTGGCCAACCTAATCAGGAAAAATAGAGTAAAATCTCTAATCTCATCAATCAGAAACAACAAAGACGAAATAACAACAGACTCCTCAGAAATCCAAAAAATCCTTAATGAATATTACAAGAAACTTTATTCTCAGAAATATGAAAATCTGAAGGAAATTGACCAATACTTGGAAGCACGTCACCTTCCAAGACTTAGCCAGAGTCAAGAGGAAATGTTGAACAGGCCCATATCAAGTTTGGAAATAGAATCAACCATACAAAACCTCCCTAAAAAGAAAAGCCCAGGACCAGATGGTTTCACGTCTGAATTCTACCAAACCTTTAAAGAGGAATTAGTACCTATATTACTTAACCTGTTCCAAAAGGTAGAAAAAGAAGGAAGACTACCCAACACGTTCTATGAAGCAAACATCACCCTGATCCCCAAACCAGGAAAAGACCCAACAAGAAAAGAAAATTATAGACCCATATCACTAACGAATATAGATGCAAAAATATTCAACAAGATCCTAACAAACAGAATCCAGCAACACATCAAACAAATTATACATCATGACGAAGTTGGTTTTATCCCAGGATCTCAAGGCTGGTTCAAAATACGTAAATCTATAAATGTAATCCAGCACATAAACAAATTAAAAAACAAAGACCATATGATTCTCTCAATCGATGCAGAAAAAGCTTTTGATGATATCCAGCATCACTTCATGATCAGAACACATAAGAAAATCAGTATAGAAGGGACATTTCTTAAACTGATAGAGACCATCTACAGCAAACCCACAGCCAATATCATATTGAATGGAGTTAAATTGGAATCATTTCCACTCAGATCAGGAACCAGACAAGGCTGCCCATTGTCTCCATTGCTTTTTAACATTGTGATGGAAGTTTTAGCCACTGCAATTAGGGAAGAAAAGGCAAACAAGGGTATCCATATAGGGTCAGAAGAGATCAAACTTTCACTCTTCGCGGATGATATGATAGTATATCTGGAAAACACTAGGGACTCTACTACAAAACTCTTATAAGTGATCAAGGAATACAGCAGCGTCTCAGGTTACAAAATCAACATTCATAAATCGGTAGCCTTTATATATACCAACAACAGTCAAGTTGAAAAAACGGTTAAGGACTCTATCCCATTCACAATAGTGCCAAAGAAGATGAAATATTTGGGAATTTATCTAACAAAGGACGTGAAAGATCTCTATAAAGAGAACTATGAAACTCTAAGACAAGAAATAGCTGAAAATATTAATAAATGGAAAAATATACCATGCTTATGGCTGGGAAGAATCAACATAGTTAAAATGTGTATACTACCCAAAGCAATATATAATTTTAATGCAATCCCTATTAAAGCTCCACTGTCATACTTTAAAGATCTGGAAAAAACAATACTTCGTTTTATATGGAATCAGAAAAAACCTCGAATAGCCAAGACATTACTCAGAAATAAAAACAAAGCAGGAGGAATTACGCTACCAGACCTCAGACTATACTACAAATCAATAGTGATCAAAACAGCATGGTATTGGCACAAAAACAGAGAGGTATATGTCTGGAATAGAATAGAGAATCAAGAGATGAATCCAGCTACTTACCATTATTTAATCTTTGACAAGCCAATTAAAAACATTCAGTGGGGGAAAAGATTCCCTATTTAACAAATGGTGCTGGGTGAACTGGCTGGCAACCTGTAAAAGACTGAAAGTGGACCCATACCTTTCACCATTAACTAAGATAGACTCTCACTGGATTAAAGATTTAAACCTAAGACATGAAACTATAAAAATACTAGAAGAGAGTGCAGAGAAAACCCTTGAAGAAATCGGGCTGGGCAAATATTTTATGAGGAGGACCCCCCGGGCAATTGAAGCAGCTTCAAAAATACACTACTGGGACTTGATCAAACTAAAAAGCTTCTGCACAGCCAAGAACACAGTAAGTAAAGCAAGCAAACAGCCCTCAGAATGGGAGAAGATATTTGCAGGTTATGTCTCTGACAAAGGTTTAATAACCAGAATCCACAGAGAACTCAAACGCATTAGCAAGAATAGATCAAGGGATCCCATCACAGGCTGGGCAAGGGATTTAAAGAGAAACTTCTCTGAAGAAGACAGGCGTGCGGCCTTCAGACATATGAAAAAATGCTCATCATCTTTAATCATCAGAGAAATGCAAATCAAAACTACTTTGAGATACCATCTAACTCCAGTGAGACTAGCCTATATCACAAAATCCCAAGACCAGAGATGTTGGCACGGATGTGGAGAAAAGGGAACACTTTTGCACTGCTGGTGGGAATGCAAATTAATACATTCCTTTTGGAAAGAGATATGGAGAACACTTAGAGATCTAAAAATAGATCTGCCATTGAATCCTGTAATTCCTCTACTGGGCATATACCCAGAAGACCAAAAATCACGTCATAACAAAGATATTTGTACCAGAATGTTTATTGCAGCCCAATTCATAATTGCTAAGTCATGGAAGAAGCCCAGGTGCCCATTGATCCACGAATGGATTAATAAATTGTGGTACATGTACACCATGGAATATTATGCAGCTTTAAAGAAAGATGGAGACTTTACCTCTTTCATGTTTACATGGATGGAGCTGGAACATATTCTTCTTAGTAAAGTATCTCAAGAATGGAAGAGAAAGTACCCAATGTACTCAGCCCTACTATGAGACTAATTTAGGGTTTTCACATGAAAGCTATAACCCAGTTACAACCTAAGAATAGGGGGAAGGGGGAAAGGGAGGGGAGGGAGGGGGGAGGGGGGTAGAGGGAAGGGGATTGGTGGGATTACACCAGCGGTGCATCTTACAAGGGTATATGTGAAACTTGGTAAACGGTCTATGAAGCTAGTGAATGATGCCCCATGATCATATCAATGTACACAGCTATGATTTAGTAAAAATAAATAAAAATAAATAAAAAAAGATCCAATTCAAATGTTGAATCATTCCTCTCCATGCACATAGTCCAAAGAGGTCAGAATTTATTACCCATTCTTCTGTGTTTTCATAGCCATTTATGTATGTATTTATTTATTTATTTAGAGACAGAGTCTCACTCTGTTGTCCCGTCTAGAGTGCTATGGCACCAGCCCAGCTCACAGCAACCTCAGACTCTTGGGTTTAAGTGATCCTCCTACCTTCTGAGTAGCTGGAAGTACAATTAACCCACACACACACACAATTCCCAGCTGACTTTTCTATTTTTAGTAGAGATGGAGTCTCGCAGGCTGGTTCAGAACTCCCGAATTTAAGCAATCCTCTGGCCTTGACTTCTCAGAGTGCTAGGATTATAGGCGTGAGCCACCATGCTCAGGTCTATAGCCCTTTTTTTTTAGACAGTCTCAAGCTATCATCTGGGTTGAGTGCTGCAATGTTGTAGCTCACAGCAACCTCCAACTTGGACTCAGGCTATCCTCTTGCCTCAGTTTTTCTATTTTTAGTAGAAACAGGGTCTCAATTTTGCTCAGGCTGGTCTCAAACTCCTGAGCTCAAGCAATCTCCCTCACCCCCCGCCCTGCCTCAGCCTCCCAGAGTGCTAGGATTACAGGCGTGAGCCACCCCACCTGGCCTTATAGCCCTTAATTTTTGCCTCTCTTCTAGTTTTGAAACCCTCTGACTACCTTTTTGCCACTGTGCTTACTTTTCATTCATTTGACATTTATTCACGCATTCAAAAAGTACTTATTGGCCAGGAATGGTGGCTTAGGCCTGTAATACTAGCACCCTAGGAGGCCAAGGTGGGTGGATTGCTTGAGCTCAGGAGTTTGAGACCAGCCTGAGCAAAAGCAAGACCCGTCTCTACTAAAAATAGAAAAACTGAGGCAAGAGGATCACTTGAGCCCAACAGTTATAGGTTGCTGTGAGCTACAACATCACAGCACTCTACCCAGGGAGAAAGAAAAAAAAAAGAAAAAAGTATTTATTGTTTATTATATTCCAGGTGCCGGTATATATTAGTTTAAAAAAAAAAAGCCAGACATTGTGGCAGGCACCTGTAGTCCCAGCTACTTGGGAGGCAGAGGCAGGAGACTCGCTTGAGCCCAGGAGTTGGAGGTTGCTGTGAGCTGTGATGCCATAGCACTCTAACCAGGGTGACAGCTTGAGGCTCTATCTCAAAAAATAAATAAATAAAAATATATTTTTAAAAAGGATAGGTTCCCTCTCCCCCTAGAAATGTCCTCCTTGCCCTAAAAAATCCTCAAAGCCATGAAAGCCCTATGGAGGTTAGATTCTAGTCCTGAGTAGGTATTGCGTTCCTTGAATGTCAGTATCACTTTCCCCAACATCAAACACAATGTCTTTACTGTGTAGGGCAAGTGCTCAAAAGCTGTGACTTGCCTACATTGTAGATTGAAACATCACAAAGGGTATGGAAATTGTCTATTTTGAAAGAACCTAAGTAATTAAAAGGTAAATACCCCTCTTCTATTAACAGTTAACCAACCCATGATAGTAGTTACCCCCTAGGAAATTTTTATCACTTGGAAATAATGGTTTGTTTCATCATTGATGGTGACGCCTGCTGAGCCCTTACTACATACCAGGTATTGTCTGAGAGCTTTCAGTATTCACCCATTTAATCTCCTCAACAACTCAAAGTAATATTGTTATCTTTTTTTTATTTGTTATTTATTTTTGAGACAGACTATCACTTTGTGGCCCTTGGTGGAGTGCTATGGCGTCACAGTTCACAATAACCTCAAACTCTGGGGCTTAAGAGAATCTCTTGCCTCCAGAGTAGCTGGGACTACAGGTGCCCATCACAACTCCCGGCTTTTTTTTTGTAGCGGGTTCTCGCTCTGGCTCAGGCTGGTCTCAAAATCCTAAGCTCAGGGCAATCCACCCACCTAGGCCTCCCAGAGTGCTAGGATTACAGGCATGAGCCACCACATCCAGCCATATTGTTATCTTTTTAAATATATGGATATAGAAATAGACAGACAAGTTAAATCACTTTCCCCAGATCACATAACCGGCAAGGGTTGGAGGAGGCTCTGAAGCTCAGGCAGTCTGGTTCCTCATTCTGTGTTCTTACCCACTTACTACATGGTAACAACATAGACAATGAAAATCTTTTTCAACATATGGTAGCCACAAACCACTGGTAGATGATTATGAGTGCAGGAAGATTATTACACTAGTGGTTAGAATTTCTGTCGGGCTCTTTTGTTTGTAAGAAATAGAAATTTATTCAACTTATCTAAAGTAAGGTAAGTTTACACAAGCATGGGAACCCAGGAAAAGCAGAAATTACTTCTAGAGCCACAAGCTAGAACGTCATTGGTGTTGCTAACCTTCCAGGGGGACCTGAGAAGAAGGACTTCATGAGCCTTCTTTACGCTAACGTTCCACTGTTAACCTATCTGCTCCTGTCTGTCCCCTTCTCTTTCTATTATCAATTAGTTTCCTTTTCATTCTTCTGAGTTAAATTTCTGAGAAAAAATCTGATTGAATCAGCTCGAAACTATTTGGATGGTGTCTTGTCCCAGGCCCACTCTTGGAGGGTGAGTGTACTGTGGATGGCCATCCTTGAGAGCAGTTCCCTCTCTGTCTACCAAGGACAGGCTGGAGGGAGGGAGAAGACAAGCT
The DNA here is from genome assembly GCF_027406575.1 of Nycticebus coucang. Lineage (NCBI taxonomy): Eukaryota > Metazoa > Chordata > Mammalia > Primates > Lorisidae > Nycticebus > Nycticebus coucang. The sequence continues at coordinate 20,220,239 of NC_069788.1, read as the reverse complement.
CCCTTCATCAAAACCAGTTAAGCTGATGCAAGTTCTGGGCACAGATATCTTCCCTGGAAAAGTGCCATGTGCAGGACAGAAACTTTCATAAAAGAATCTCAAAGATATTTGTACCAGAATGTTTATTGCAGCCCAATTCATAATTGCTAAGTCATGGAAAAAGCCGAAGTGCCCATCGATCCACGAATGGATTAATAAATTGTGGTATATGTATACCATGGAATACTATGCAGCCTTAAAGAAAGATGGAGACTTTACCTCTTTCATGTTTACATGGATGGAGCTGGAACATATTCTTCTTAGTAAAGTATCCCAAGAATGGAAGAAAAAATACCCAATGTACACAGCCCTACTATGAAACTAATTTGGGACTCTCACATGAAAGCTATAACCCAGCTACAACTTAACAATAGGGGGAAGTGGGAAAGGGGGGGGTGGGTAGAGGGAGGGGAATCGGTGGGATCACACCTGTGGTGCATATTACAGGGGTATTTGCGAAACTTGGTAAATGTAGAATATAAATGTTTTGGCACAGTAACTGAGATAACGCCGGAAAGGCTATGTTAACCACTGGGATAAAAATGTGTCAAATGGTTTATGAAGTGAGTGTATGATGCCCCATAATCATATCATTGTATACACTTATGATTTAATAAAAAAAAAAAAAAAAAGAATCTCAAGCTCCCTCTCTGCCAAAGACTCAATCACAAGACCCCTGGAAGTCATCAAAAAATACAGTAATGTCTCAGGATATAAGATCAATATCCACAAGTCAGTAGCCTTTGTATACGCCAATAACAGCCAAGATGAGAGGCTAATAAAGGACACAACTCCCTTCACTCATATTCCCTAGGAATATACCTAACGAAAGAGGTAAAGGACTTCAATAAAGACAATTATGAAACCTCCAAGAAAGAAAATAGCAGAGACTTTAACAAATGGAAGAACATACCATGCTCATGGCTGGGAAGAATCAACATTGTTAAAATGCCTATACTTCCCAAAGCAATCTATCGATTCAACGCCATCCCTATTAAAATACCAACATCGTATTTTCAAGACTTGGGAAAAAATGATTCTGCGTTTTGTATGGAAACAGAAAAAAAACCCATAGAGCTAAGGCAGTTCTTGGTAATAAAAAAAAAAAAAGCCAGGGCTTCACCTTACCAGGTTTTAGGCTATACTACAAGGCCATAGTGGTCAAGACAGCATGGTACTGACACAAAAATAGAGACATAGACACTTGGAATCAAATAGAAAACCAGGAAATGAAACTAACATCTTACAACCACTTAATTTTTGATAAACCAAACAAAGACTCCCTATTCAATAAATGGTGCTGGAAGAACTAGATATCCACATGTAAAAGACTGAAACTGGACCTGCACCTTTCTCCATTCACAAAAATTGATTCAAGATGGAATAAGGACTTAAATCTAAGGCATGAAATGATAAAATTCCTCAAAGAAAGCATAGGAAAAACACTGGAAGATATTGGCCTGGGGAAAGACTTCATGAAGAAGACTGCCATGGCAATTGCAACAACAAAAATAAACAAATGGGATTTAATTAAACTGAAAAGCTTCTGTACAGCTAAGGAGACAACAATCAAAGCAAATAGACAACCTACCCAATGAGAAAGGATATTTGCCTATTTTGAATCAGACAAAAGCTTGATAACTAGGATCTATAGAGAACTCAAAAAATCCACATGAAAAAAGCCAACAACCCATACATTGATGGGGAAGAGCAATGAACAAAATCTTCTCTAAAGAAGACAGACAAATGGCTAGCAAACATATGACAAAATGCTCACCATCCCTAATTATTAGAGAAATGCAAAATGCAAATTAAAACCACCCTGAGATATCATCTAACCCCAGCAAAAATGGCCTATATCACAAAATCTTAAAACTGCAGATGCTGACGCAGATGTGGAGAGAAAGGAACACTTTTTTTCTTTTTTTTTTTGTAGAGACAGGGTCTCACTTTATGGCCCTCGGTAGAGTGCCGTGGCCTCACACAGCTCACAGCAAACTCCAACTCCTGGGCTTAAGCGATTCTCTTGCCTCAGCCTCCCGAGTAGCTGGGACTACAGGCGCCCGCCACAACGCCCGGCTGTTTTTTGGTTGCAGTTTGGCCAGGACCGAGTTTGAACCCATCAACCTTGGTATATGGGGCTGGTGCCTTACCGAATGAGCCACAGGCGCCGCCCGAGAAGGGAACACTTTTACACTGCTGGTGAGACTGCAAACTAATACACCCTTTTTGGCAGGAAGTATGGAGAAACCTCAAAGAACTCAAGCTAGACCTCCCGTTTGATCCTGCAATCCCATTACTGGACATCTATCCAGAAGGAAAAAAAAAAACTTTTATTATAAAGACACTTGTACTAGACTGTGTGACGCAGTCCAATTTACAATCGCTAAAATGTGGAAACAGCCTAATTGCCCCTCAACCCAGGAATGGATTGGCAAGCTGTGGTATATGTACAGCATGGAATACTATTCAGCCATTAAACAAATGGAGATTTTGCAGCATTTAACTTATTAACCTGGATGGAAGTGGAACACATTATTCTTAGTAAAGCATCACAGGAATGGAGAAGCATGAATCCTATGTATTCAACTTTGATAGGAGGACAATTAATGACAATTAATAACACAGTGGGGGTGGGGAAAGGGGAGAGCACTCTACCAAGGGTGACCAAGTGAGACTATGTCTCAAAAATAAATAAATAAATAAAATACTTAATAAATGCGGAAGTTCTACAAACTTTTTTTTTTGAGACAGAGTCTCATTTCCCCACTTCCCCCCATTAATACCTAAAAGCTTCTGACACATTGTATCATTTATTAATTTATTATGTTTATTTTCTACCTCTTTCTATCCAAATGCAAGTTTCACAAGGTTGATTGTGTTCATGAAGGTATATCCTCTTCAGCAGAACAGCACCTAATACATAGTGTGCAGCCAATAAAATGTTTGTTGAGTGAATAAATTTTCCATCAATTATGTAAGGCATTATCCATCCTATTTCCTATACCTGCAAGTTGTTTTTTTTTTTGTAGAGACAGTCTCATTTTATTGCCCTTGGTAGAATGCTGTGGCGTCACAGCTCACAGCAACCTCCAGCTCCTGGGCTTAGGCAACTCTCTTGCCTCAGCCTCCCGAGTAGCTGGGACTACAGGTGCCCACCACAATACCCAGCTATTTTTTTTTTTTTGTTGCAGGCGGTTTGAACCCGCCTCTCTCAGTATATGGGGCCAGCACCCTACCCACTGAGCCACGGGTGCCACCCTAATGTTGGCTTTTAAATTGATATGAGTCAGGGGTTTTATATGACCCAAGAAAAATTCAGTATAATTGAACAAAGTGAAGTTCAATCAAATGACTTTCTCAAGGAATACCAGTTAACAGAAAAACAAATTGTTTGTTCTTGGAAATCTTTCTAAAATAATGTAGACTCTGCTGTCAGTATGCCTACCAATAGCTGCCTTTCTGTTTTTATAATCAGCTGTAGAATGGAACAGCTGCTAAATGTGGGAGCTGGCATGTCTCTACCACAAATCAAGTACTGGCTTTTGTGACATCTATTGTGACACTCAGAGACTTTTTTATTTATGTTCAGGTTCTCAGCTGCAGGTTTGGGTTGGGTTGCCAGAAGTCTGGCTGCCAAATAAGCAGCATTTCTATATTTAGAAATTAAATGCTAGTCTATGAAATAGAATATCTAGTTTTGCTACCTTACTTGGCTCTATGCTCCCAGAATGATTTGGAATTTTTTAAAGTTAGCAATTTGTATATAAAATGATTATTTTGAATCTCATACTAAAGATGAAAAATTATCTCTAGCAAACTTTAGTGCCTAGGTAAATATAATCTTTTTATTGCTCTTAAATCTGTTTCCCTGTTAATTTGTATTCATGGTCATGAACAGTTAAAATAACTCTTAGTCTCCTATCCATTTTCAGAAAATTCTTGGCACAGTCTCAGGAGTTCTATTATTTTGGAAACTATATATATTATAAATATTTCAATTAATTTTCCTGTCAAGACTTTTTATTTATTCATGCCTGTAACCTCTGGGCAGTCATCATGGAACGGTCTATGTGAGTTGGTTTGTAGATGCTGATTTCAGATATGAGAAATAGGCATATTTCAGATATGAGAAATAGGTATACTTCTCATATGCCTATTTCTTTAAGATATGGTAATTAGGTGATAGCACTTATCACTCAAAGTAGACAATGCATTAAGTTATCCAATAGAATTTACATGCAATTGTACAAAAAAAACTGAAAAACCCTATTGAGCTAAGATCATTGAAAGTTTTTGTCATCAAAGAGCTGTCTGTTGTGGCTCACACCTATAATACCAGTACTTTGGAAAGGCAAGATGAGAGGATGTCTTAAGGCCAGGAGTTCAAGACCAGCCTCAACAACTTATCAAGACCCACCTCTACAAAAAATGGCTTAATAATGAAAATGAAAACTTTTCTCAATAATAGTCATCTGATTCTCATAGCTACCTAAAGGGCTATTTCTTTTATCAAAATATTTTGTATAACTTTGTCTCACAAAATAATAATAGCATCTCAGAATGAGGTGCTTTTAAATTAAGAACAAAACAACCTCTTCAAGTTGTAAAGTACTTGGCAAATCTTCTGGGTAAGAGGCATTGTGCTAATATAGAACATTATCATCTCATTATATTACTTCACAATGTCCCAAATAATTGTTTTTTGTTGCACTAGAAAAAAATAAACCTTAAAAAAGACTTACTATGTACAGAGTGGACCACTGGAGATCTCATTCCTATACTAGAGAATTAGCATTCAGATTTGTTTGAAAACTAAAATTTAACTTATACCTAAATCTCCCACAATTTCATCATTATTTTCTGTGATATGGAGGATTAAGTATTTTAAGCATGAGTCAAAAGCACAACTTTTTAGGGTATTTCAAGCCAAATCTATGTAAAGTTAACAAATTTGATCCAATTAATGGCATATTGAATCCACATTTTTATTATCTTTTTTTTTTTTAAAGACAGAATCTCACTCTGTTGCCCTGCTCTGTTGCTGCTCTGTTGCTTTGAGACAGGGTCTCAAGCCCTAGGTTGAGTGCAGTGGCATCAACAGCTCACAGCAACCTCAAACTTTTAAGCTCAAGCAATCCTCTTGCCTCAGCCTCCTGAGTAGCTAGGACTATAGGTGCCTGCCAGAACACCTAGCTAGTTTTTCTATTTTTAGTAGAGATGGGGTCTTGCTCTTGCTCAAGCTGATCTGGAACTCCTGAGCTCAAGCAATCCACCCACCTCAGCTTCCCAGAGTGCTTGGAATACAGGTGTGAACCACCATACCTGGACTTTTTTCTTTTTTTTCTGATTAAGACGACACCTGTAGCTCAGTTTGTGGGGCACTGGCCACATACACTTAGGGTGGCAGGTCTGAGCCCAGCCCAGGCCTGCTAAGCAACAACTGCAACCAAAAAAATAGCTGAATGTTGTGGCATGCACCTGTAGTCCCAGCTCCTTGGGAAGCTGAGGCAAGATAATCCCTTAAGCCTAAGAGTTTGAGGTTGCTGTGAGCTGTGATGCTACAGCACTCAACCTAGGGCGACAGCTTGAGACACTGTCTCAAAAAAAAAAAAAATTCAGCTTAATATGGGAGTACATATGATTAAGTTACAAAGTTTGCTTCTGTAAAGTTAAAGTTCAGATTACAGTGTGTCCATCACCCAGGGAAGTGTGCAAGGTACCCATTTGGTGGAAATTTGCCCAATCCCCTTGCCCCTCTTCCTAACTTGAATTTAATTGAGTTTTTCTCTCACGTGAGCATGTAGTTGTTAATCTACTGGTTCTAATTAAGTACTGAGTACCTGTGAAGCTTGTTTTTGAATTTCTTTTTTTAAGACTAGTCAAGTGCAGTGGTGAGGAGAACGGACAGAGTAGAACAAGGAGTTCTGTTTGTAATTGACCGTGAACAATCCAGTGAGATAACGCACTACCTTTGGCCCAGCCTTGTTTTTGAATTCTTGTGATACTTTACTCGGGTGCTCTCCAAATCCATCCAGGTTGTTACAAAAGACAAGAAATCTCTGTCTTTTTATGGCAGAATAGTATTCCATGGTGAACACGTACCATTGAATAACAATCCATTCATGTGTTGAAGGACACGTGCTTTGTTTCCACATCTTTGCAGTTGTGAATTGTGCTGCTATAAACATTTGAGTGCAAATGTCCTTGTGGTAAAACGTCTTTTTTCTTTTAGGTAGAAACCTAGCAATAGCATTGCAGGATCAAATGGTAAGTCTACTTTTAGTTCTTTGGGGAATCTCCGTACTTCTTTCCACAGAAGCTGTAGTAGTATGCAGTCCCAGCAACAATGCCTGACACTTCACTTCGCACCCATGCCAGCATCTCTTAATTTGGAAATTTGTGATAGGAGCCATTCTCATGGGAGTTAGGTGATTCTCAAAGTCATTTGCATTTGTCTGATGATTAGGGATAAAAAGCATTTTTTCATGTGTTTTTTGGCCATCTGTCTTTATAAGAAAAGTTTCTGTTCATGTCTCTTGCTCAATTTTTAATGGAATTGATGATCTTTTCTTGTTTTGCTTGAGTTCTTTATATATTCTGGTTATCAGTCCTTTGACAGATTCATAGCATGAAAATATCTTTCATATTCTGAAGGTTATCACTTTGTTTTTTTGTTTGTTTGTTTGTTTAGCATCGAGGATTTTATTAAGTCTTAGGTCAGAAGGACACACAGTAGTCAGAGGAAGATCATATACTATTTAGTCTTTTTCCAGCTTCATCCCTTCGTCCCAAATTCTCATACAGAGCTCCCTCTTTAATAGGTCTCTTACTTCTCACGTCAGCACATGAGTGTGTATGCGGGCGCACGTGCACACACACACACACACACACACGTGTGCAGGTCACCACCATGAGTGCCCATACCCTACTGGCAACCCTGAACCAGCTTGAGATTTAGGGAAGCTGTGACTCACCCAAAACTGAAGGGGCCAATTTAACTCAATTCTTTAGCGCCCTGGTTGGTGTAAATGAGAAATTCAACAGCTCCTTGGACTTCAGAGGCCTTAGCAATACTCTGGGGTTTTCCCAGCCAGCTGCCAGCAGCAGTACTGAGCCTTACGACCGTGGGAACCGCCTGGGTGTCAAAGCTCTGCTGTGCCAGTGGCCACTTCACCTTGGCTCTCGACCTGTCCACAACGCTGCTGGTCAGGGCTCCAGGGCGGGCTCCTGGGAAGACCACGGTTGATGTGCCCTTATCTGTGCAGAAGCTTTTTAACTTGGTCAGGTCCCATTTATTTATTTTTGTTGTTGCATTTGCCATTGGGAACGTCTTCATAAATTCTTTCCATAGGCCGATAAGATTAAGAGTTCTCCCTATACTGTCTTCTACCGCTTTTATAATTTCATGTCTTACATTTAAATCTTTTATCCATTGTGAGTTAATTTTTATAAAGTATCGTTTTTGTTAAATATACCATGTGAAGTAAATAAAATACCCAAAATAATTTGTATTCTTTTTTCTATAATGGGATACAGTAAAGCTACTAGCATTTGGCAAGTGGAAAACGTATTTATTTATTTATTTTTAATTTTCTTTTTTTTTTTAGAGACAGAATCTCACTATGTCACCCTCGGTAGAGTGCCATGGCGTCACAGCTCATAGCAACCTCTAGCTCTTGGGCTTAGCCAGTTCTCTTGCCTCAGCCTCCCGAGTAGCTGGGACTACAAGGGCCCGCCACAACGCCCAGCTATTTTTTTGTTGCAGATTGGCCGGGGCCAGGTTTGAACCCATCACCTCAATGGGTTATTGGGCCATTGCCCTACTCACTGAGCCACAGATGCCAACTTATTTTTTTTTTTTTTTTTTTGCAGTTTTTGGCCAGGGCTGGGTTTGAACCCACCACCTCTGGTATATGGCGCTGGCACCCTACTCCTGGAGCCACAGGCGCCACCTATTTTTTTTTGAGACAGAGTCTCACTATGTCGCCCACGGTAGAGTATCATGGCACATACCTCACAGCAATCTCAGACTCCTGGGCTCAAGTGATTCTCTTTCCTCAGCCTCCCTACTAGCTGGGATTACAGGTGCCTGCCACAATGCCCAGCTATTTTTAGAGGTGGGGTCTCGCTCTAGCTCAGGCTGGTTTCCACTTCCAGAGCTCAGGCGATCCCCCCACTTTGGCATCAGATTACAGGTGTGAGCCACAGTGCAGGCCCCAAGTGGAAAATTTAAATACAAACTAAAACATTTTTTATTGATTTTAATTGGTTTTGGCAGGGCATGGGGGTTTGGGGGATGGGGAACAACCTACAACAAAGAACCTTTCTTTATCATTTTTCTACAGACACCTATTTCAAATTCCACTTTTCTTTCTATTTTCTGTTGTCTGTCAAGTAATTTCTGTTTTTTCTTTGTTTGTGTTCATTTGCTTGTTTGTTTTATTGTTTGGGATTCATTGAGGGCACAAAGAATTAGGTTACCCTGATTGCATTAGTTAGATAAAGTCCCTCTTATAATTGTGTCCAGCCCCCAAGTGGTGTGTCATACACTGTGACCACCCCAGCCCCTTCCCTCTCCCCTCTCCCCCACTTGTTCATTCCCCTACCCACCCCCTTATGTTAGCTCCCCTACTGCCTTTATATTAAAATTGAGTACATTGGATTCTTGCTTCTCCATTCTTGTGATACTTTACTAAGAAGAATGTGTTCCACCTTCATCCAGGTTCATACAAAGGATGTAAAGTCTCCATCTGTTTTAATGGCTGAATAGTATTCCATGGTATACATGTACCACAGCTTGTTAATCTATTCCTGGGTTGGTGGGCATTTAGGCTGTTTTCACAATCTGCTGATTGCAAACTGAGCTGCAATAAATAGTCTAGTGCAAATGTCCTTATAACAAAAGGATTATTTTCCTTCTGGATAGATGCCCAGTAATGGGATTGCAGGATCAAATGGGAGGTCTAGTTTGAGTTCTTTGAGAATTCTCCATACTTCCTTCCAAAAAGGTTGTATTCATATGCAGTCCCACCAGCAATGTAATAGTGTTCCCTTCTCTCCACATCTATGCCAGCATCTGCAGCTTTGAGATTTTGTGATGTGGGCCTTTCTCAGTGGGGTGATGTGATATCTCAGGGTGGTTTTGATTTGCATTCCTTTGATAAACCAAACAAGAACATACACTGGGGGAAAGACTCCCTATTCAATAAATGGTGTTGGGAGAACTGGATATCCATATGTAAAAGACTGAAACTGAACCTGCACCTTTCTGCACTCACAAGGATTCAAGATGGATAAAAGATTTAAATCTAAGGCATGAAACAATGAAAATCTTTGAAGAAAGTATGGGGAAACACTTGAAGATATCAGCCTGGAGAAAGATTTTATGAAGACTTCAGTTGCAATTACATCAACAACAAAAACAAACAAGTGGAGCTTAATTAAACTGAAAAGCTTCTATACAGCTAAAGAGACAACAACCAAAGCAAATAGACAACTTACACAATGGGAAAGATATTTGCATATTTTGAATCAGACAAAATCTTGATAACTAGGATCTACAGAGAACTCAATCAACAAGAAAAGAGCCAACAATTCCTTGTATCACTGGGCAAGAGAGATGAATAGGACCTTCTCTAAAGAAGACAGACAAATGGCTAACAAACATATGAAAAAATGCTCATCATCCCTAATTATCAGAAAAATGCTTGAGGTGTTTTTTTGAGACAGAATCTCACTCTATTCACTCCTGCGTAGAGTGCCATGGCGTTATCATAGCTCACAGCAACCTCAAATTCTTGGGCTCAAGCAACCCTCTTGCCTCAGTCTCCCAAGCAACTGAGACTACAGGTGCTTGCCAAGACGTCCGGCTAGATTTTTTTTTTTTTCTATTTTTAGTAGAGAATGGGGTCCTGCTCTTGCTCAGGCTGGTCTTGAACTCCTGAGCTGAAGCAATCCACTCTTCTCTGCCTCCCGGTGTACTAGGATTACAGGTGTCAGCCACCTTGCCTGGCTTCATTTCTGTTGAAGTAAACCAACAATTTAGTTATTGAGAAATAAGGCCAATTCTATAACAGAAGCTTATACATTTTCTATAAGGGAATAAACTACAACATCCCCACTAATAGCACCAGCTGGACTGCAGTTATGTGAAAAGAAAAATAGCTCAGAGCAGCCTGAGCTATGCCAGGTATGCAGCATTTATCAGGTCCAGAGTGTATGCATATGGGACCTCAGTCACTGTGCCCCACACCCCATGCCTGGGGACAATTGTTTAAAAGCTTTTTGTTCCTAAATGACTCACCTATTATCTTCACAGTCGAGGAATTTGTGATACAAAGAACGATGTACACGCAATCAGTAGCTTATGGTATTTTAATGTAAATTCTTGCTAAACAACTTATTACCTGCCTTTTCTTTTTTCCTTTAAAAAGTCAATACTTCCTAATTAGAACTTAAATTCAAGGCAACTTGAATCTGTACTCGCTGACTATAGTCTTCAAACTTGGTCCAAATAACCTGTCTTGGCTGGGCGCCTGTAGCTCAGCGGCTAGGGCACCAGCCACGTACACCGGAACTGGCCGGTTCAAATCCAGCCTGGGCCTGACAAACAATGACGACAACTACGACCAAAAAGTAGTTGGGTGTTGTGGCCAGCGCCTGTAGTCCCAGCTACTTGGGAGGCTGAGGCAAGAGAATTGCTTAAGCCCAAGAGTTGGAGGTTGTTGTGAGCTGTGACGGTACAGCACTCTATCCAGAGTGACAGCTTGAGACTCTGTCTCAAAAAAAAAAAAAAGAAGAAAGAAAAACAAATAACCTGGGTGGTGCCTGTGGCTCAAAGAAGTAGGGTGCTGGCCCTATATGCCGGAGGTGGCGGGTTCAAGCCCAGCCCTGGCCAAAAAATGCAAATAAAATAAAATAAAATAACTTCTCTTCTTCTGTTCATTTTGCCTCAGCTTTTCCCATTTGGGTCGATGGTTCTTGGTTTATGTCCCAGAAGAGAGTGAGGCTGTAAGTAGCGCTCCCTGAATATACCACACTGTCCCCCAGGCTCAGTTGAACGTTCTCATCCTGTAACAGCTCCTGGGAGCTTGAGCTATGGGGTGTCACCCAATGTTGTCTCTGCTTCTAAGATACTGAAAACATGATGAGGAACCATCAGCTTTGGTACTGGCCAAAGAACAGGGAGTTTGAAAGCTATTTGATAGAACCTCTTCATCAAAGCAAAGAAAAGGGAAGAAAAAGTTACTTGGCTGTTAGATGAGGCACATTGCTGCTAGCTTCTCGAAATGAGTTAATTGAAGAGTTTTATAGGCTTTGTCCTAAGCAAAGGTTTCTAACAGAATAGTTTGGTGTTCCTGAATCTCTACCCATTTCATCAGACAGCCTCTCCACCTAAATATTAATTAAAAAAAAAAAAAAACTTGAATGTGTTTATTCAAAAGTCAAAATACCTGCCTGACTCCACTAAAGAATGGTGCTCACACCTAGGCCCTCCCCTCCTTATCACCCCCATCAGTTAGAGACCTAAATGCCTAGAAGGTGGGAGCTTAGTCTACCCTACAACCAAATACTTGGTGTGACTGATTTTCTTTCAGACTAAGTTATTTTATCACCCTGTAGATATATTTATACTTTCTAAAAATACAGACTGGTAATTAGTGAATACAGGCATTTTTCCATCTAGAATTTTTATTTTTTTTTTAAATCTCAATCAAATTTAACTAACAGTTTTTATATACTTTACCATCTACTAGGCACGATGTTGGCAACCTTTATTTAATGTCATCAGAGTACAATGTCAAGCTAATAGTCTCACAATTCTTTTCCTAGAGGCTATCATTTTATGAAGTGAGCACATATATTAGCATTGTAAATAAATCACTGTTGGGCAGAGCCTGTGACTCAGTGAGCAGGGCGCCAGCTCCATATATCGGGGGTGGCAGGTTCAAACCCGGCCCTGGCCAAACTGCAACAAAAAAATAACCGGGTATTATGGTGGGCACCTGTAGTCCCAGCTACTTGGGAGGCTGAGGCAAGAGAATCATCTAAGCTCAGGAGTTGGAGGTTACTGTGAGCTGTGACACAACAGCACTCTATCGAGGGTGAGAAAGTGAAAATCTCTGCAAAAAATAAATAAATAAATAAATAAATGACTGTGCATATAATTTTCCCAATTTCTTCACTTCAATTTCTATAATTATGACAATGCTGTTATATTTCTACCTAACTTCCTTCAGAACAAAGGGTAAACAGAAACAGTAATTCTCCATTAGATTTTTTTTTTTTTTTTTTTGGAGAGAGTCTCACTTTGTCACCCTCAGTAGAGTGCTATGGCATCTTCGCTCACAGCAACCTCCAACTCTTGGGCTCAAGCAATTCTCTTGCCTCAGCCTCCCAAGTTGCTGGGACTATAGGCACTCACCACAATGCCTGGCTATTTTGTTTTGTTTTGTTTTTGGCCAGGGCCAGGTTTGAACCCACCACCTCCAGTATAGGGGGCCGGTGCCCTACTCCTTGAGCCACAGGCACCACCCTGCCTGGCTATTTTGTTAGAGACAGAGTCTCCACTCTTGCTCAGGCTGATCTGGAACCTGTGATCTCAGGGCAATCCACCTGCCGCCACCACACCTGACCCCTCCATATCTTAAAAAGAGGACCGAGTTGGAAGCCTGAAGATCATGGTTGTAGGAGCCTACTAAGGTTGGATGACTTTGTGAAAGTCACCCAAACATTCCTGGTCTCAATTTTGTCACCTTTGACATTAAAAGATTAAAAGAGATGCTAACCAGGGACTGTGCTAATTCTAAGAGTTTAAAAAGCCTTCAAAAGAGAGAAACCACTAACCAGGTATATGTTTTTTGAAGTGTTAATGATTGATAGGTTGTGGCACTGAAGTCAGTAAGGCTCGAATCAAATATTTACACATACCTCCTACGCCGTGTCTTTTCCATTATGGGAAGGTATTGGGCAATGGAAAATTTCTCAAATACTTTTACTGGAAGAGACTAATTAGGCTCAGTTTTTGTTACTATTATGTAAAGCTCATACTAAAGCAATAATGATATGTGAAACCCTCTGTTTATTTATAGAGTAAAATACCACATTAATAATTATTTGGCAAGTTCCCCTCAGACTAAGATGCTTATGATTTGCTTAAGAACATACTGATTTCCTTTATGTAAGATGGTGATTTTTACCCAAAAGACCAAGTCTATTGTTGTTAGTATTGTTAACAACTATAACTCAAAATGTCAATAATAGACACTGTTTATAATTATAGACACTGTTCCTTAAAGTTGGCCTAAAATGGAAATCAGAAAGGGCTCATATTTTTAACTCAGGCACTGCCTTATAAGAGGAAAATGTCAACCTTTTCAGTTCCCTCAAAAGATTTTTAAAAATGCTATTCAACCAAATACCCCAATTCTGTCTATGAAGTAGGAGAGATCATATTAATTGTTTTGCATGCATTAATATGTTTGAGAAACACCCCAGCTGCCTAAATGTTTGCTGAAGAATATTATAAATTAATTATCGCACTCTTTTGAAATTAAGGTTTTCTATTTTAAGTTTGCAACCTAGTCTTTCAGGATGAATTCCATATGTATATTGCCCAGTTTTTAAAGTAGACCTTCCTTTGAGTCATCCTGAAATAAATCTTTTGAAGTTTTAGTGATTGCCTAATGATGCAGAAATCTAAGGATTGAATGACCAAGTCCACATTCTTCCCATCCACCCCCATCATTGTGCAACAAATTTTGATCCTATCTCCTTCTTGGCCTTTTCCCTATCAGTATCCTAGTCTCTCAAATCTGCCTTTCAATGGAAGTTTTCTATTCTCTTATTTTTATTGCCCTTCTACTTCTGATTTTCATTTGTTTCTCTTTAGTTCTATTGTCTTCCTTAAGTGTGTTGCCCCAAAACACACCATAGTTTTCTGAGTAAAAGAAAACTATGCTTTCTTTCATAGTTTTAATAATTTTCCTACTCACAGCCCACATTTCACTCATCCTGTATTAAAACAATACACTGAGAAATTAAACAAAAGTCTCAATTTTGAAATTTCATTGACTTCTAAGAATCCTGTACCGTGAAATCCCACTTGCTGTCATTCATGATGGGATGTGGATCGTTAAACTTGTCCATGCTAAACATTACCTGTATTTTCCCTGTTCATTTCTATTATTAGGAGGCGTTTTCTTAGTTCCTTCCCTTCTACAGTTATTTAAGTGGAAAGTGTGTTTCCCAGAACAAACCAGCCTAAGGGAAAAAGATATAATGACAATGGCAGTCAGACAGAGGACTTTCCTGTTCTGTCCCAGCATGCCTGTGAAAAACTGAGCCTCCCCCAAATTGGAAGCGTGTTCTTCTGAATAATCTTTTGGCTGCTCTCTTCTGTTATAGCTCACTAAGGTGACGATTCCTGTTGCCCTTGACACCCAAAGCTGTAGCTGACAGGCACTATCTACCAGTAAGAAGTCTCTACTGCCCCACACCAAAGTGTACACACAGCCACGGGCCAGCAGAGTCCACACTGCCCGCCTGGATGTGGGGCCAAGCGTGCCCCAGGAGAGCGTCCATCTTTTGCAGCACAACTGTTAGGCCAATTTGTACCCTAAATTATCTCTGCTCTTTTGGTTTCCATTTGTTCTCCTTCTATACTCCCTCATCCTGGTATTTAGTCCTGACCTAAAGGAAAATTTCTCCCCCAAACACTATCTACACACTAAGCCTGTGTACTTCACTATTGTGAACTCTCTCTTCCCATGTGACAAGTTATTTCCCTGTGAAGTTCTTCAATTGCAGAATGTGTGTGACATATAATAAGCATACAGAATCCAACTTAATCCCTATAACCATTTCTAGAATACATGGCATCACCATTTTACAGATTAAAAACAAAGGCATCAAGAAATTAATTTAGAGCCAGGCACAGTGGCTCATGCCTGTAATCTTAGCACTCTGGGAGGTCAAGGCAGGTGAATTGCTTGAGCTCAGGAGTTCAAGACCAGCCTGAGTAAAAGTAAGAACCTGTCTCTACTAAAAATGGAAAAAACTAGCCAGGTGTTGTAGTGGGTGCCTGTTGATACTCAGAGGGCTGAGGCAAGAGGATCACTTCAGTCCTAGAGTTTGTGGTTGTTGTTTGTTATGAAGCCATGGCACTCTACCTGGGGCAACAGAGTGAGACTTTATCTCCCTCTCCCTACCCCCCAAAAAAAGATAAAAAAGAAAAAAGAAATTAAAGAAATTAAATTGATTACCCTACATCATACAGTTGACCAGTGACAGACCCAGAATCAAATATGGTCTCCAGACCCCAAAGTTCTGAAATACATCTTCTCTACTTTGTGGTGATATGTATTCTAAATATGCTGCTTCCTAAACATCATATTATACTGCCTCATGTCACGGAACTAGAAACTTGGTAATCCTATGCCACTACCTCATAAGATATGCCCAGATCTGATTGAGTTCTGGGATAACACAGTTCTGGCTTCCACTTCTATAAGCCACTTCTGGCTTCTCTTCTGTATAAAAGTGGTAGGATGTGTGTAGTCAAGGGAGCTTGAACTACAGAGTAGATACAGGTTCTGCACATACTGGTATAGATCCCTGAGCTTCATTTTTTCCTCCTCTATACAATTGGCTAGTAACTATCATCCAGGGTTGAAAATGGTCCTGCACTGTTAGGCTTTTTCCTTCCTTTTTTTTTTGCAAGCTTCAGAGTTTCTCTCTCTCTGTCTCCTAAAACTCATAAACTCATAAATAAGCATAGCATGAGCCTACCACCTTAAGAAAACCTCCTTCAACTTTCATATCAACTATAGATCTGTCTTGCCTGATGGGCTATGAGGTACATAAGAACAAGAACTTTATCTTACTCAGGGCATTGCACCTAGTGTCAGAAATAATAGCTCCTGGAAAAATCCATGACAAACGCTCACCATTCACAAATATATGAGTGCATACCCTTAGATTTTTGTCTCCTGTTTTCTAAGTCTTATTACCTAAGCAGGTGATTTCAAAATTCTTATCTATGGGTCTCTAAAAGGAATATGCCCAGAGTATCCACAGGCTTAACTCTGCAAAATGTTTTCCATGATATCAAATCTTGGTTTCTTAATTATTTATTGCAATTTTGCTTCCCTCTACTCCACGGTCTAACGTATCCAGCATCATAGTACGTGGGATCAACCGGAACGGAATGCAGACATAGTTCTTATTTTAACAAACATGGATTTATGTTCAGGTGTCTTAGGAGAAAACATGAGCAGCTGACCAAACCATTTGATTTCACAGATATTTTTTCACAGATAATAATTATAAAGGGGGCGGTGCCTGTGGCTCAGTGAATAGGCCACCAGCCCTATGTACTGAGGGTAGTGGGTTTGAACCTGGCCCCAGACAAACTGCAATAAAAAAATAGCTGGGCATTGTGGGGTGCACCTGTAGTCCCATCTACTCGGGAGACTGAGGCAAGAGAATCACTTAAGCCCAAGAGCTGGAGGTTGTTGTGAGCTGTGACGCCATGGCACTCTACCAAGAGCGAAAAAGAAGACTCTGTCTCTAAAAAAAAAATAAATAATTATTATTATTATACAAGTATGACTTGCTTTTCCTCAATAATGTGGCTTCCAAATAACAGTGCCTCTAGAACAGTGCCTGAGACATAAAAAAAAACCACTACATAAATGTATTTTGCTATCATTATTATTATTTACTATTATTATTTAAAAGAATGTTTTATATTTCTGGTAGATTACAACTGAGGCTGTACTAAGAAGTGCCACAGAAATCTCGTCACCTGCCTTTTCCCATGTCTCATCCTTTCACATTGCTACATAGAAATGCTCCCATTCCTCGGTTGTGACAGATTCTTGTAATTATGTATTTATCCATAAATCCATAAATAATTAATAACAATAATTATTATTATTATGAAGGGAAAGTTTTAATAGCTAGATGTTCAGAATACATTGCTATAATGATTCCTTTAATTTTCTTCTGCAAGGAGAGACATCATGAAGGGAGAAGCACAGACTGTGAAACTGAACACCTGAGTTCATTTTTTCTTTTTTTGAGATTGAGTCTCACTTTATCACCCTCAGTAGAGTACCATGCCGTAGCATCATAGCTCACAGCAACCTCAAATTCCTGGGCTTAAGTGATTTTCTTGCCTTAGCCTCCGGAGTAGCTGGGACTACAGGTGCCCACCACAATGCCTATCTATTTTTCAGAGACGGGTTCTCGCTCTTGCTCAGGCTGGTCTTGAACCTGTGAATTCGGGCAATCCACCCACCTCAGCCTCCCAGAGTGCTAGGATTACAGGCATGAGCCACCACACCTGGCCCTAGAAAACTTCTTAACATCACTGTGCCTCTGTTTCCTCATAATAATTGTGCCTACCTCATAGGGCTGTTATGTGGATTAAATGAGTTAGTAAATGGTAAGCATCTAGAACAGTGCCTGACACATATAAAAAAAAAAACTATATAAATGTATGTTTCTATCATTATTATTATTTATTATTGTTATTTAAAACAATGTTTTATATTTCTGGTAGAATACAACTGAAGCTGTACTAAGACGTGCCACGGGAATCTCGTCACCCTGCCTTTTTCCATATCTCACGCTTTCACATTGCTACATAGAAATGCTCCTATTCCTCGGTTGTGACAGATTCTTGTAAATATATATGATAGTCAACAGTTCTGCTTTACCACAATATAAATGTGATACTTTCTTTGTTTTCTCTTAATACTTTACAGTCTTGCAAGACCTTTTGTAATCTTCATGCCTGCTGACCGTCTTTATAAGAACCCAGACATGTTTATGAGTCTTGATATTATTTGGAAGCCACATTACTGAGGAAAAGCAAGTCATGCTTGTATGTCCTCAACCAAATGGGCTTTGATGTAGAGTCTGTAATTGTGTCAATAGCATAATGTGGGGGATGACATATGAGAACACGTATAGAACTTCCATAACGAAATACCACGGACTGAGTGGCTTGAGAGACAGAAATGCATTTTCTCACAATTCTGGAGAAAGGAAGGGGGTAGGAAGTTCAAGATCAATATGTCAGCAGGTTCAGTTTCTCCTGAGGCCTCTCTCTTTGGCTTACAAACAATCACCTTCCCCCTGTGTCTTCATACAGACTTTTCTCTGTTTGAAAAACCCTGGTATCTCTCTCTTTTTATAAAGACATCAGTCCTATTGCATTAGGGCCCCACCCTTATGACCTCACTTAATCTTAATTAGCCCAATCCGGAAATTCATTTGCATTAGAGGTTAGAGACCATGACACATGAATTTTGCACCAACACAATTGTATCTATAGTAATCAGTGATTTCTTTCTTTCTTATTTATTTTTTATTTTTATTTATTTATTTTTTTTAGAGACAGAGTCTCACTTTATCACCCTCGGTAGAGTGCTGTGGCATCACAGCTCACAGCAACCTTCAACTCCTGGGTTTAGGTGATTCTCTTGCCTCAGCCTCCCAAGTAGCTGGGACTATAGGCACCTGCCACAATGCCCGCTACTTTTTTGTTGCAGTTTGGCTGGGGCTGGGTTTGAACCCACCATCCTCAGTATATGGGGCCGGCGCCCTACTCACTGAGCAACAGGTGCTGCCCTATTTATTTTTTTGAGACAGAGTCTCACTATGCCTCGGTAGAGTGCTGTGGCGTCACAGCTCACAACAACCTCAAATTCTTGGGCTTAAGTGATTCTCTTGCTGCAGCCTCCCAAGTAGCTGGGACTACAGGCGCTCACCACAGTGACCGGATATTTTTTGTTGTTGTTGTAGTTATCGTTATTTCGCAGGCCCAGGCTGGGTTTGAACCCGCCAGTCCCAGTGTATGTGGCCAGCACCCTAACCACTGAGCTACGGGGGCTAAGCCATCTTTTTTATTTTAAGAAGATTTTTTAAAATATCTTCAAGCAGGACCATATATTTATCCTCTTTTAGTCAGTGCTATTATAGGATGTTTGGTTTGCCCTACTATTATTTTAATGATTTTATTGATTGTACATGTAAGTTAAGTCCAGAGGGAATGTTTCTGAGCTGAGCATGGGCGCTGGGAACTTGGCATGCTCCAGTCTGTCTTCAGAAGTGCAAATGTTCTCTGGGAGAGAGATAAAGGCTGTTGGTTTTCTGCTTTGATTTCGTCTTCAGGCTTTGATGCTGAGAAGAGGAGTAATCAGGCAAGAAAAGTTCTACCTAATGCTTTCTAAGAGCCAAGTCAGATACTGAGAGGCAATGCTAAAAATAAAGGTTAGAAAAATAATAAAATAAAAAAATAAAAGTGAGAATCAAAGCCCCAGAAGAAAGTCAGTGGTCCAGGACCACCAATACACAAGACATAATAGGAAGTTAAAAAATGTTTAATGAAAATTATTTATTGAAAATATGACTCCTTTCATAGCCAGGTGTTGTGGCGGGCGCCTGTAGTCCCAGCTACTTGGGAGGCTGAGGCAAGAATATCGCGTAAGCCCAAGAGTTAGAGGTTGCTGTGAGCCGTGTGATGCCACGGCACTCTACCTGAGGGCAGTACAGTGAGACTCTGTCTCCACAAAAAAAAAAAAGAAAGAAGAAAATATGACTCCTTTCTATTCTCTGGGAGGTACACAGATATATATTTGTTTGGGGGTACGGGGTCAGGCAGTGGTAAAAATATTACAGGAGACTATGCCCACTTTGAGGTCATGCTTAGTAGAGGTACAAGAACACCAAAGGACATTCCTGAGCAATGTTGTAGGTGGGAGCACTCCAAGACAGAATTCAGTACGAAGAAGAGAAAAATCTATGAGGAGGATGTTTACCTCGTTACCAAAGGTTTGACACTTGTCCCCTGAAGCTGCATCAGAAAAAGAGGGATAAGCAGTTTGCAAAGGAAAGAGAAGTTTATTAATTTGCCAGCAAAAGAGGAAACTGGCAGACATTGATCTCAAATCCAAATTTCTTCCTTTTTTTCTTTGGTTTTGTTTTTTTTGTTTTTTGGGGGTTTTTTGAGACAGAGTCTCACTCTGTTGCCCAGGCTAGAATGCTGTAGTATCAGCCCAGCTTATAGCAAAAAGAGATCCTCCTACCTCAGCCTCCCAAATAGCTGGGACGACAGGCTCCTGCCATAACACCTGGCTCATTTTTTCTATTTTTAGTTATTTATTTTTTAATTTCTCTATTGTTAGTAGAGATGGGGTCTTACTTTTGCCCAGACTGGTTTCCTGAACTCCTGAGCTCAAGGGGTCCTCCAACCTCCACCTCCCAAAGTACAAAGATTATAGGCATGAGCCGTCACCTGGTGCAAATTCTTGCTTCTGCGCTGAAGCACAGAGCTTTTAAAGATTCTGATCCCGGGCCTGGTGTGGTGGTTTACACCTGTAATCCTAGCATCATGGGAGGCCAGCACTGGTAGATTGCTTGAGCTCAGGAGTTCTAGACCAGCCTGAGCAAAAGTAAGACCCTGTCTCTACTAAAAACAGAAAAAATAACTGGGTATAGTTGTGCACTCCTGTAGTCCCAATGACTCTAGAGGCTGAGACAAGAGGATCACTTGAGCCCAGGAGTTTGACGTTGCTGTGAGCTAAGACACATCCATGCTGACACTCTAGTCCAGGCAACAGAGTGAGACTGTCTCAAAAAAAAAAGAGAGAGAGAGAGAGAATTCTGATCCCATAATCCCGTCTCGGGCCAAGACAATCGCATGGCCTAGTGGCCTCTGCAACAGTCTTGTGACCTCCACCCAGACTAATCCCATGTTCAGCTGAGAGGATCTGGTGACCTCTGCCCTGCCTATTCCCTTGAGCTAACTCCTGCAGCACAAAGAGTAAGAGACAGTCCCTGCCTTCCCAATGCCTGGCCTGAGGCAGGGACGCAGGTTTCTGTTCCCCAAAAGTTGGGGAGACAGAAAATATTTTCATCATTTTTTCCAGGCCCTTCCCTCTGCAACAACCTGATGTTGTTGTTATTGTTGTTGTTGTTTTTCACTCTTCAAAGTTTTATTTCACTAACTTCTGGTCCAATTTCCATAACTGTGTTCTGATCAATTTCTTATCCTTGCATGGCTTTCCCGAAATGGCGGTACCAAAAAGCTTGAAGAAGCACTGCATTTACTCATCTTCCGCAAGGCAACAGAGTTGAGCATCTGATTGTTCAACAAAACTAAGCTTTAATATCATCCAGGAGGGCAGACAGGCTGCCCACTAGACTGTAGACACTCTTCCATTTGTCAAAATCAAACCAGAGCAAACCTCCTCCACAGATATAAAAAGCATCGATATTTATCTTTTCTTTTTCTGTTGTCACAACATTTTTCTTCTTTTAATGATCATATCATGCAGTTTCTCAAGTTATTGCTTTAGTCCATCTCCTCTGATTGCACAGGTAGGCTGCAAATGCCAAGGAGTTGAAGAACTCAGTTCACCCACAGCTAACAAGTTCTCAGTTTCTGAAAGAGACAGTGAGTTCCTCAAGTCTTGTTTGTTAGCAACTGTAAGTACAGGGACTCCTTGATTTTCTGATATCCTAGTAATTTTATGAAGTTCGGTTTTGGCTTCTTCCCTCCTTTCAACATCAGCAGAGTCCACAACAAACACAGTGCCATCTGTGTGTCTGGCATATGACTTAATTTCTCCTGACCACCCACATCCCAGAAGTAAAAAGGGACTGTGTTAGAATGTCCCAAGGTTACCTTAATTTTCTCAGTGTTAAATCCTTTGGTAGGTATGGTATTTACACATTTTTTTAACTCAGGCCTATATAAAACAAGTGTCTTTCCAGCACAGTCCACACCCAGAATAACGATGTGAAAGGACTGAAAGGAAAGCAGGCTGGATAGGATAGAAGTCTGGTCTGACAGTCCATCCCCATTTCCAGCTGCAAATAAGTAAGTGTCCCAGATTCAAATGCTTTTTCCTTATTGCTTTAGAAGTTTTCTTCCTAGGTGATCAGCTATACAACTTCTCCAAATTACAGCCTGGATCCCAAAGAGGAAGCACTGGCAGGTGCTTCTACATGGGGTGAACACCCCATGCAGTTCTACTCAGCTCCCCTCACCCTGAGGTTCTTGACTCTCATACCAAAACTTTGAATGGAGTTCAGATTCAGCCCTTTCAGTCCAGATAGCAGCATATAATGATGGAAGGAGATCTTAGAAAATTAAAGATAACATAACAGTTAGTTAAATATCACTAGTAGAATAAGGATTCATATTCCTTTTATTCATTTTGCTACCTGCTATCGACTGAATTATGTCCCTCACCCCTGCCAAATTCATACACTGAAGCCCTAACCCTCAATGTAAAGGTGTTTGAAATTGGAGGGTTTGAGAAATAATTAGGGTTAGATGAGGTTATGGTGCAGGGCCTGGGGTGGGAGGCTTTATGATGAGATTAGCTCTTCTCCCTATTAATAAGAAGAAGAGAGCTCTAGAGAGTAATCATGTTCTCTCTCCACCATATGAAGACAAGAAGGTGGCTGCCCGCAAGCTGAGAAGAGAGAACTCAGAAGTCCCACTCCAACTTAATCCAGGACTATTATGCTTCTTCTTTCTAATCCTCAGACTCTAACTTTATTTCTTGGCTCTGCAGCCACAAATTTACCTTTCTTTCTGATTCACCTTCTTGCATTTTTTATCTCCATATTCCCTTGTGGGGTTTGATGGTGCACACACATGTTGATTCTTCTGGCTCATGAGAAGCCTTATTCTAGTTCCTAGTTTAATGCATCCCTGTCCCAAACCCCAGCCTTCCTCCCATACTTTATTGAATCAGGCCCAACCCCATCTTAGTTGAGAGTTTATTCAAAAATAAAAGTGGGGGATAGGAATGGGCAGAGAAATGTTATCAAGATTCCAAAGTTCCTCCAAACAAAATGGACTGAATTTCAGTGACACTGCAAGTATTTCCAGGTTGGGTGCCTAGGGGAGGCACTCAAAAGCCACCCTTGTGTCAACAGAATCTCTTATCTCTGTAGCTCCCCAGAGAGACTCAAGGATCAGTCTGTGCAACACCGGGGCTTTCTGGTATTACAGGCATCTCATGCCTATTAGTGTAGATTACATAAGCACCGACAACCGGCTGTTTGTGGGGAAGCCTCTTTATTCCACGAACCATTGAAGGAAGAAAAGTAACTTCCTCCTTGAAAATTATGCCCAATTCTAGGCTGCTTTTTTTTTTTTTTTTGCAGTTTTTTGGCCGGGGCTGGGTTTGAACCCACCACCTCCAGCATATGGGGCCAGTGCCCTACTCCTTTGAACCACAGGCGCTGCCCCCAGGCTACATTTTAAAAGCTTTGGCAATGTCTGCTAATCAAGACACAGCAAAAGTAGGATCTTCCAGTTCAGCCAGGTGGAAGTCCACCAATTGGCTATGCTTCAGGAAAAGAAAAGGTTTGACACCGTGTCCTGGATTCAACTCAGGGAAGGCCCCTGGAGCCCCTTCATTAGAAGGTTTTCTCACTGATCCACTCCCAACTCCAGCTCATGCTTACATTTAGTGTTTGACCAACATCTCTGCTGCCCTCAATACACACACTGCACATACGTAATTATCTGGAGGAAGTGGATGTCAACAGATTTGCTATTCATTTTTAGTTTCTCTTTAGTGCAAAACAGGTGAAGAGCCCTTGGCAGATGTTCCTAAGAGTCACGGTGACCTTCCAGACTGGTGACAAGGTGGTCATCATTTCGTTTATTTCCATCTGTATATGCCACATGGGATTTTTTTTTTTTTTTTTTTTGCAACACAAGGTCTTCTTGGGATATTGTGTTCTTCTTTGAGTCCCATTCTCTCACCAGAAAACTGTCCTGACTATACCTGCTCGATGTTTGCTGTTAATAGTGATATCCATCATAATTGTATAAAAAGCCAAAAACTATAATCCCTTTGCACAGCTCTCCAGATTCATTTATTTTAATTTATTTATTTTTCTTTTTTGAGACAAAGTCATCCTCTCTTGCCCAGGATAGAGTGCCATGACATCAACCTACCTCACAGCAACCTCAGACTCCTGGGTTCAAGTGATCCTTCCGTCTTCAGCCTCCTAAGTAGCTGGGATCACAGGTGCTTTCCACAATGCCCGGCTGATTTTTTCTTTTTGCTTTTGCTCAGACTGCTCTTGAACTCCTGACCTCAAGTGATCCTCCCCCCTCAGCCACCCAGAGTGCTGGGACCACAGGCATTAGCCACCACACCAGCCAACTCTCTGGATTCAGATACGGGACTCTAAAGATCAGATCCCCAGTGGCATCTTCAAACTGGTTATTGCCACAGCATGCTTTGTTTGACCCATATCTTTGTTTATAAGTTGAGTCAGGTGCCAGTATTAGGAAATCAGAAGATTTCTATTCAAAATCCAGCTTTTCATGGGAAATTAGATGATTTGTCAAAAGTTGGCCCATATGATGACATTCCCACACAACACACAGGGAGAGACCAGTGATGATGTCTTCTGTAGATGCTGCCTGAACTTTCCGGTTTAACTGCATCCCCACCATTTCCTGCATTCTTTCACATGCAAACCAAGTGTGAATTGCCATTTATCATTGTATTTGCACTCCTGATTTTCTTAGAATACAGAAATATTTCCTTGCATTCATAGCTATATCAAAAAAGGAAAAATAAAATAGATGCCCCCACAGATTTTCTGAAAAATGAGACAAGAGTATATGTATTTCTTTGTGGAAATAAAAATTATTTCTACAAGTTTAAGGTGCAAAGTATATCTCTATTGCAGGCATTCAACTCTAAACGTCATTATAAAAAAATGCAATTCTACATACTATGACAGCTATAAGGAAAACATAAGTGTAATAAAATAAAAAGAACAGAGGTGTTGAAAGGATTTGTTTGGGAACTCAGTAACGCTGCTGTGAACCCTAGCTTACTGTCTTCCCTCGCACACTGCGCGTCATACTGACCCCACACTGTCACTACCCTCCCCACTGGCTTTGGAGTTTGCAGCCTTTTTAAATTTTTTTTTTATTGTTTCAGGTTAATTGAGGGTGTAACAAATTAAGTTAGATTGCTTGCATTTATTAAGCAAAGCCCCTAGACTGTGTCCCACCCACTAGATGTATACCATACAAGCTCACCTTGTGTCCATTAACTTGCTGCAGCTTCTGCTTTACAGGAATAGATCTGTAAAAAGACTCAACACCCAACTGCCTTCCATCACCACCCCCAGGCACCCAACATACTTGTCATCCAAAAATTCTATACCAGTGTGGCATTTTTCTGGTTAATAGTTCTTACAAATCATGGGGAACTGATTATGTGTGTTCTTTGAGATGCTTGAGAAAATTCGATGACCTAATGATGAAACAAAGAAAAAGGCATTATACAGCTGGATGTTTCAATGAGATCGGTGGTAGATGTTGTCTCCTATCCTAGGCCAGTGCAAATCTATTAGAAATGAGTCCTGAGATCCAGCAGTATGACTAATGCCTATAATCCTGGCACTTTGGGAGGTATTAGCTGGGTATGATGGTGGGTGCCTGTAGTCCTAGTTACATGGGAGGCTGAGGCAAGAGGATCACTTCAGCCCAAGAGTTTGAGGTTGCTGTGAGCTACAACACCACAGCACTCTACCAAGGGTGACAGAGAGATACACTGTCTGAAAGAAAGGAAGGAAAAGAGAGAGAGAGAAAGAGAGAGGGAAAGAAGGAAGGAAGGAAGGAAGGAAGGAAGGAAGGAAGGAAGGAAGGAAGGAAGGAAGGAAGGAAGGAAGGAAGGAAGGAAGGAAGGAAGGAAGGAAGGAAGGAAGGAAGGAAGGAAGGAAGGAAGGAAGGAAGGAAGGAAGGAAGGAAGGAAGGAAGGAAGGAAGGAAGGAAGGAAGGAAGGAAGGAAGGAAGGAAGGAAGGAAGGAAGGAAGGAAGGAAGGAAGGAAGGAAGGAAGGAAGGAAGGAAGGAAGGAAGGAAGGAAGGAAGGAAGGAAGGAAGGAAGGAAGGAAGGAAGCCCTGAAGTATGCTTCAAACCTGAAGTACAGTATGCCAGAGAGGGGGTAGGGGGTGACTGACGTGCCAGAAACACATTTCTAACATATTGACTAGTGGTTGTTAAAGACCTCAAGCACTAAGTTAAAAAAAAAAAAAAAAGAAGCAGCAGCAACACAATAACAACAACTGTGGTTGCTAAAGTAAGAGAATGTTTTGAGCAGATCAGAATTTAGTCACACACACGTTTTGATGCCAGCAGGTCATGCTCAGAACAGTCTGCCCTGGAACCAAGAGCAGGAGCTGCTGAAATCCTGGCAAACCCAGGGAATGCTGTCATCAAAGGCAACTTCTCCCAGAAAGAGGGAAAGGGCAGGAGGTGAAGCAGCAAAGTTCATGCAGGTGGAGCACTGATTCCTCCAGTGTAATGTCATTCAGGTCAAGAGCAGAGTGGAGAGAAAGAATATTATTAGGTAGTTTTTTGTTGTTGTTGTTGTTTTGTTTGTTGGGTTTTTTTTTTTGACTATTAGATGTAATGAAGACATAAGAGAGAGATAAAAGGAAATTCTTCACTAAGCAAAAAAAGTCATTAAAAATTCAACTATGGAAAAAAAAAAAATTCAACTATGGGACAGCATCCGTAGCTCAGTGGGTAGGGCACTGGCCACATACACCAAGGCTTGCGGGTTCGAACCTGGCCAGGCCAGCTAAAACAACAGTGACAACTGCAACAACAACAACAACAAAAAGTAGCTGGGAATTGTGGCAGGCACCTGTAGTCCCCACTACTTAGGAGTCTGAGGCAAGAGAATCCCTTGAGCCCAAGAGTTTGAGGTTGCTGTGAGCTGTGACACCACAGCACTCTACCCAGGGTGACAGCTTGAGAGTGTCTCACAAATAAAATTAAATAAACTAAAATAAAAATAATCAAAATTAAAATTCGACTTTGAGTTATAAGACCACCTCATAATGACATGACTTGTTTTGGGTTTTGCTTTTTTTAACAACTTTATTGAGGTAGAATTGATATATAATAAACTACATATATGTAGTATTTAGAGTATACCTTATGAAAAGTTTTGACTTACATATGCACCTGTAAAGATATCACCACAATCTAAATAACCAACTGTGTACATATCACTCCCCAAGCCTCTGTGCTTCTGTGAGCCTCTCCCTCCCACCCTTTGCTACCCTGCTGACCACAAGTGAACACTGATATGATGTTTGTCACTACAGATGAGTTTGTATTTTCTGGAATTTTATGTAAATGAAATTACCTTTTCAGGGGCATAGCTTGTTTATTGCAAATTTGCAGACTGTTAGAGCAATCAGAGGACAAGACTCCTCAGGTTAACACCCTGATGTAACAAGTTACCCCGGAAGTTAACAGCTTAACCATTTTATTTCACTTACAATGTGAGGTATTACTAATTCAGGAAGGGCTCAGTTGGGCAATTCTCCTTACAGTCCCATATAGAGTTGCAGTCAGATATTGTCTGGAACTGCATTTATGTGAAGGCTCAGCTGGACTGGATGTCAAAGATACCCAGCAGACAGTGATGGCTTCCAGCGGGGGCTGCCACCTTAGGCTCCTGCACCCTTTCTCTCTGTGTGGCTGGGTCTTCTCACTGCATAACCACCAGACCCCAAGAGACAGTTTCTCAAGTGGGAGAGTCTGAAGAGTACAAGAAGCAAGCATTTCCAGAGACCCAGGATGATGCTGCAAGGCTCTTTCTGACCCAGCCTCAGAAGTCACTTAGTGTCACTGGCACTGAAGTTCATTGGTCACTGAGACTAGCCCAGATTCAATGGAAGGAAAATTAGACCACATCTGTCTAGGAAAAATGTCAAGTAATTTTCCGCCATTTTTAATTCACCATGAGCACCTCTCCACCATTCTTCTGTAAACCCTCTATAATTGCTGCTTCTACCTTTCTTATATTACTCATTCCCATCTAAATTTGTAAATAAACACCCTTTACTCTGATGCTATGAGGAAAGAATATATAGCAATAACAAGCTGTGGCTTTTAACTGAAACCTTTCCTAGTAGTCAAGCCTAGAGGTGTGGGAAATAAGTTCTCTATTTTGATTTGTTTGTTTCTAACATTTATCATTTTTGTGATATTAAAACTGTGGGAAGCTGAATTTGTCATCCCATCATTTATGATAGAAATGCTATTATAGACAGTGATAGACATTTTTGAGTTAAAGTTAAATATGTAGTATTTCCATTAATCCTCCTTGAAGAAATAATACAAAACAAAGTTTCTCAAGCCTGAAAGTCAGGGAAGACAGGCAGTCGACGTCCCTTTGTTACGTGCTGTTCTAGTACACTCAGTTTTATGTCATCTGTTTCTAGTTAATGGCAAAATAGCCTTTATAAAATAAAAACTCATAATATCACTTTCAATCAAATTCTTTTTTCCTTCTGTAAAAAAATGTTTCTCATCTCTTAAACTTTACAAAGGAAAAGGCTGTTCATGCTTTTCTGAGAATGATAAATTGCTACAGTTTCTTTCCTCCTGGCTAATAAAGTATTTAAAATCTATACCCCCAATCAGATGTTTTATTAAAGAAATTAGGGTTTAACATGAGAGTGGAGGGTTTCTTTAAAACATGTCTTCGGTGGCCTCTATCTTAGTCTGTGAAACTTTAAAAGTATTTTTCACCATGTGAGATCTTGTTCTGTTTTTTCACCCCTTTTTGTTTACAGAGGAAGGGGCTGATTTTTTAAAATCTATCAATGATGATTTCTTCTTTGACATCAACAATAAAACTTTCCTTCTTCTGTACTGTCATATTCCTCCTCCTCTTTCCCTTCCTTCTCTTTTTCCTCCTCCCTGTACTTTTCACATTTCTTTTCCTTCTTTAGTATTCTGGATTTTTTTTTTTTTTTTGAGACAGAGTCACTCTCAGTCACCCTCAGAAGAGTGCCGTGGCATTATAGCTTACAGCAAACTCAAACTCTTGGGCTCACAGCAATTCTCTTGCCTTAGCCTCCCAAGTAGCTGGAACTACAGGTGCCCACCACAACACATGGCTATTTTTAGAAATGGGGTCTCGCTCTGGCTCAGGCTCAGGCTGGTCTTAAACCTGTAAGCTTAGGCAATCCATCTGCCTCAGCCTCCCAGAGTGCTAGGATTACAGACGTGAGCCACTACACCTAGTCCACTATTCTGTATTCTTGACTTGGATTTATATCAAAGGAAAAAATAAAATAAAACAGACAAAACTAAACATGAAGCTTTATGTATCTTTTACTATAAAGATTTACAGAATCAAATATATGGCTACTCACCAAACCCACCTAAAATAAGAGAGTCCCAGCTTGGTAGACAGTCACTTAAATTAAATCAAAAACGCTATTTACAGCTAAGAGGGGTGTTTTTGTTTGTTTTTAAGACAGAGTCTCACTTTGTCACCCTCAATACTGCTGTGTAGAGTGCTGTGGCATCACAGCTCACAGCAACCTCCAGCTCTTGGGCTTAGGTGATTCTCTTGCCTCAGCCTCCCGAGTAGCTTGGATTACAGGCACCCGCCACAATGCCTGGCTATTTCTTTGTTGCAGTTTGGCTGGGGCTGGGTTTGAACCCCCGACCCTCAGTATATGGGGCCGGCGACCTACTCACTGAGCCACAGGCGCCACCCAAGAGGGGGGTTTTAAAAGGTTAGTAAATCATTAAACTAAAAGAGACAAAGTATATAATAGGTAATAGGTAAACCTATAATGACAAAAAGTAGATGAGTGATTTCCAGGGACCTAGGAGGCACAGTGGGGAATATTCCCTAATGGATATATGGTTTCTTCTTGGAATGATGAAATGCTCTGGTGATTAAGTTCAATTCATTATGTCTTATTTTCCCTAATGGGCCTTAGGGGTATTTTTTCATTTTTTATTTATTCGTTTATTTATTTGAAATAGAGTCTCACTATGCAGCCCTTGGTAGAGTGCTATGGCGTCACAGCTCACAGCAACCTCCAACTTTTGGGCTTAAGCAATTCTCTTGCCTTAGCCTCCCAAGTAGCTGGGACTACAGGTGCCCGCCACAATGCCAGGCAATTTTTTTTTTGTTGCAGTTGCCATTGTTGTTTATCTGGCCTGGGCCAGGTTGGAACCCGCCAGCCTCCGTGTATGTGGCTGATGCCATAACCACTGTGATACAGGCGCTGAGCCACTTAGGGCTATTCTTATTCTGAAAAAAATCCTAAATTCCTATCATCAGTCCTAAATAGGCTGAGTTATACCATCCTGATGGGGTTGTGAGAGAGGTAAGCAGGAAAGAAGTGTTCTGAGGAACAAAGAGCCAAAAATAATCCCAGGATGAAAGTGTTGCCTCACCACCCCCATGCATGCCGCATTCCATTCACATGGATGATCATCAGTTCATTCTGCTTCAAATATGCAAGAATTTAAACTAATTTCCTCATGAATTAATTTTTGTGAGTGGTGGGTCCTTTTTCAGTCTTCAACATGCAGCTATCCAATTTTCCCAGCACCATTTATTAAATATGGATTCTTTTCCCCAGTGTATGTTATTTTCTGCTTTATCAAAGATCAGATGGCAAGATGTGGTTTTATATCTGGGTTTTCTAGACCACTGTCTTAGGTCTCTGTTCTTATGTCAGTACCATGCTGTTTTGGTTACTGTAGCCTTGTAGTATAACTTGAAATCTGGTAAAGTGATGCTTCCCAATTTGTCCTTTCTGCTTAAGATTGCTGTGGCTATTCAGGTTCTTTTCCGGTTCCATATGAAGCATAGAATTACTTTCCTGAGATCTGCGAAAAATGACATTGGTATCAATGGGAATTACATTGAATCACAGCCAAGAAGTGAATGGGCAACCTACCTAATGGGAGAAAATGTTTGCATACTATGCATCCACTGAAGGGCTGATAACTGGAATCCATAAAGAACTCAAGCAAATCAGCAAAAAAAATGAAACAACCCCTTAAAAAAAGTAGGCAAAAGACAGGAACAGAAACTTTTCAAAAGAAGACAGACTAATGGTCTATAAACACATAAAAAAAATTCTCAGCATCTCTAATCATCAGGGAAGTGCAAGTCAAAACCACAGTGAGAGATCACCTAATTCCAATGAGAATGATTTTTATCAAAAAGTCTCAAAACAAC
Source organism: Nycticebus coucang (assembly GCF_027406575.1). Classification (NCBI taxonomy): domain Eukaryota; kingdom Metazoa; phylum Chordata; class Mammalia; order Primates; family Lorisidae; genus Nycticebus; species Nycticebus coucang. The sequence goes on along the minus strand of NC_069788.1, from coordinate 20,189,119 downwards.
AGATGATGATGTGGATGAAGAGAGAAAGGAACTCTTATACGCCACTGCTGGGACTGCAAACTAGTACAGCCTCCACAGAAAGTCATATGGAGCTACCAAAAAGAACTAACAGTAGACCTACCATCCCTTTTTTTTTTTTTTTTTTTGAGACAGAGTCTCACTATTCCACCCTCGGTAGAGTGCCAAGGCATCACAGCTCATAGCAACCTCAAACTCTCGGGCTTAAGCAATTCTCTTGCCTCAGGCTCCCAAGTAGCTGGGCAGTACTCCCACAATAATGCTCAGAGAGCGACCTCCAACCCCTTCTCCTCCCTTAACATTATTTTCACCTGTCAGAAGTCACGTAGCTCAGGCATACTTTGTTATTGACAAGCACACAGTTTTTCCTCTTTAAGGTTGATCTCTACCCCACGTGTTAAGATTTATGCAATCTTATTAAGATACTGTATAAATAGGCTCGGCGCCTGTAGCTCAAGTGGCTAAGGTGCCAGCTATATACACCAGAGCTGATGGGTTGGAATCCAACCCGGGCCTGCCAAACAGCAATGACAACTACAACCAAAAAATAGCCAAGTGTTGTGGCAGGTGCCTGTAGTCCCAGCAACTGGGAGGCTGAGGCAAGAAAATCGCTTAAGCCCAGGAGTTGGAGGTTGCTGTGAGCTGTGACAGCACGGCACTCTACCCAGGGTGACAGCTTAAGGCTCTGTCTCAAAAAAAAAAAAAAAACGATACTGTATAAACAAAGCTGTTTCCACCATTCAGCGGCTGGCTGCAGTCATCAGCTGCGCCGGCCCTCCCCACGCCGTCTCTCATCTCGTGTGTGTTCCGTTCTCGTGTGTGTCCCTCTTCATTTCCCACCTTCCCACTCAGGTCACCTCTCCCCACTCGAGCAGGGTTTCCAGAGGTCTTGTACCACTCAGCCACTAACAACAAAAGGTGAACTAATGCCTTTTGTAACTAACTGGATAGCACTGGAAACCATTCTTCCAAGTGAAGTATCCAAAGAATCAGAAAATAAACGCCACATGTACTCACTATTAAATAGCAACACCCATGTGCATTTATGGCAGAAAAACTGAACAGAAAGCAAGGCAGATGGGAGAGGGCGGGAGGGGAGGGTGAAAATCACACCTAGTGGGTACAGTGCACATTACCCAGGTGATGGCCACACCTATAACTTTGAATCAAACTGTACAGAAGCAATCCATGCAACTAAAACATTTGTAGCCCTGTAATATTCTGAAGTTTAAATATATAAAACAAAAATGTAAAAAATAAAGAAACCTATTTTCTCAAAGGGAAGTGAAAAAACAAACACAATCTTGAGTAAACAATTAAGGAGTTTATTGGAGTATGAAAGTCAAAAGGCAGGATGTGCCCAAGTTCACTGACTATCAGACTTAATTTTTCTTGCTCTCCACTTTCCCTTCCACAGTATGATCTTGTTCCAAGATTTACAGCCTTCTTGACAGCACAGTGGTTGCAATGGTCCTCAGCTTACAGACATGTAAAACCACATATAAAACCACGCAGACCAGAGAGAACACGTCTTCCAGTTGCACTCTCGCAAAAGCCAGGAAACACTTTTCCTGGAAATCCATAGCAAACCTCTTCTTGTGTCTTAACAGCAGAAATTAATTTTATTACAGTGGAGGCATGATGCTCAGTTTCTGATCTAAAACCCCTTCATCCTTTATTCAATGAATATTCCCTGACCACTAGCCACACATCAGTCACCACTGTTAATACTTAAGGATAGAGTTGGGTGACACAAACATTTATTTCTATTAGGAATGTTTTTAGCAGAGCTGACAAAACAGACAATTAAAGGTGGCTAAACCATAAGGATTTTTAATGTTTACTTAGCAGAAATGTACAGAGAGGCAGTCCTCAGTGCAGCCCCTCTGAAATGTGAGCAGAGCTCCAGGTTCTTCTGTCTCTGCATCCTCAGCTTTTGTCGTGGACCTTGTCACCTCATTGTTCTCTGGCTGCCATGGCTTCAAACATCTCACCTGCTTTCAAACCAGAAAGAAGTGAAAAAGACAACTCTTTCATTATTCTATCCTGTATTAGGCTTCAGTGCTGCCACGACAAAATGCCACAGACTGAATGAAAACATAGAAATTTATTTTCTCACAGTTCTGGAAGCTGGAAGTCCAAGATCAGAGCGTCAGCAGAGTTAGTTTGTTCCCAGGTCTTCTGCTCACGTGTTCACACGGTCCTCCCTCCAGGTATCTCTGCCCAAATCTCCTCTTCTTATAAGGACATAAATTATACTGAGTGACCTTATTTTAACTTAATTACCACTTTAAGGAGGTGTCTTCCATGTCGTCACACTCTGAGATACTAGGGATTAACACTTTTTATTTATTTATTTTTTTGTTTGAGATGGAGTCTTCACTATGTCACCCTGGGTAGAGTGCCCTGGCGTCACAGCTCACAGCAACCTCTAGCTCTTGGGCTTAAGCGATTCTCTTGCCTCAGCCTCCTAAGTAGCTGGGACTACAGGCCCCTGCCACAACACCCGGCTATTTTTTGTTGCAGTTGTCATTGTCGTTTTAGCAGGCCCGGGCTGGGTTTGGACCACCAGCCTTGGTGTATGTGGCTGATGCCATAGCCACTGTGCTACAGGCACCAAGCCAGGATTAGCACTTTAATATATGGATTTGAGGGAGATATAATTCAGCCCATAACATCTAACCAACTAATTTTTAGGACTAACAACAAAGGAGATGTTAAAACGAATTACGTACCACAAGTCCCTGCTAAAAAATGAGTAACCATATCAAACATCCCAGAAGGTTGCCTAAATGTAAATGCTAAGTGAGAGCATTTGAAGAAAGATATACAAGACAACAAACCAGAAAGCTTTGCAGGAGTGCTTTGTCTTTTGCCAGTGGACAGGCTTAAGTCAGCTTCAAATTGGCACTGCAATCTTGCATTCTAGACCAACACACATATGAAAAAGACGATTTACTATCCAAGATACTATATTGAAAAATAGATCCATTATACTGGCCCTGAGGTGAATAACTTCTGGACTAGTTACGTAAGTGATACCTGATATTACTGTGGTGGGAAAGCAGTGAAGTTTTTAGCAAGGAAACTCAAAATTGGTTTCAGAATTTCAGAAGTAAAGCGTTGAGTTAATGTGTGAGAAGGTGGACACCTTGTGTCTCCCCATCTGCCTTCCCAATCAAACCTGCAAGTTTTTAAGGAAGGTACAGGTTTATTCTATATATTTTATCCACTTTTTCTTTTTATTTAAAGAATATACTATTGCTCTTTTAAAATTGTGATTCTTAAAGGGTGGCGCTTTAAGATTTTCTCCAGCAAAATCAGAACCACCTGGAATACATTTTATAAGCCGACTTAGCCAGCTTTCAGGCTTACTGAATGAGATTCCCTGGGGCCAGGACCCAGTAATCTGCCTGTGTAACAAGCTCCCCAGGTGATTCTTTTTTTTTTTTTTTTTTTTTTGAGGCAGAGCCTCAAGCTCTCACCCTGGGTAGTGTGCTGCACCATCACAGCTCACAGCAACCTCAAACTCCTGGCTTACATGATTCTCTTGCCTCAGCCTCCCGAGTAGCTGGGACTACAGGTGCCTGCCACAACTCCCGGCTATTTTTTGGTTGTAGTTGTCATTGTCATTTGGCAGGCCCGGGCTAGATTCAAACCCACCAGCTCTGATGTACGTGGCTGGCACCTTAGCCACTTGAGCTACAGACGCTGAGCCCCCAGGTGATTCTTATGTTCAATAAAACTTGAGGAACATTGTTTTTAGAAGGATCTCATATTTGAAATATTTACTTTGGTGGATAGATGGGGTGAAAATGCTTCTTGAGATAATAGGAAGGTATAATCATAGCTTCTAGTCAAGAAAAAAGATAATAGGAAGGTAATATTAATAACACTAACAGTTTTATACCTAAAACATTTATAATTTTCAAGGTACTCACACATTAACCCAAATGTCCTTAGGAATACTCTTACTAATGTCTGTCACATGACTATGGGTCCTCCCCTAAAAGAAAGAATATGGATAAAAGCAGAGATAAGAGCAGGAATTATCATTCAGGTAAGGAACTCCTGGTGGACATTTTTAGGAGATGAAGGTCACACCTGTGAACAGGAACAGGCCAAACCCAGAAGAGCAATCACACAGCAGCCGTTAGATTGGTCTGCTGAGCTCCCATAGATTGACTCAGAAAGCAGACAACAAGCCCTACTAGATCTTTCCAGCTTATTACAGGTGGCCCAGCCTACATGAGCTTCATGGTTACATTTGTTCCCTCATCACCCAAGGACCATGGAAGAGACACCAAGGGAGGGCCACGAAGATGCTACATGCACAGTGGGCTTCATAACAGCCAACCAATCATATAAGGGAGCTTCTTGTAAACCTCCTTGTCCACTCCTATAGAGAAAAACATTGTCTTTATTATCCTGATCAGGATACAAATCTGCCTTCTGACTCAGTGGGATGATATCATCTCTATCATCTTGGACTACATCCAAGGAAGGAGGGCAACTACCTTCATTAACCTGAAGTGTAAGCAAATCTCCTCCCTGCTCTGGAGCAAACTTTGCAAATATTCTCCAACAAAGTTGTAAATGCTCTTTGCCCGAAAGACATCCAGAAATGCCAGAATTATCTCCCAACACCACCTTTTAATAGGTTTTCCTTTGATGACTCAAAAGTTAACCCAGGTGTTAGAAGAACTTAACGTGTCTTCTTTCATGGGCTTCTGGGGACAGATTGTTCTATGTAATACTTCGTATATTCATCAATGTGGGCTTCAGACATTTTCAGTAGCGTATCCTATATCTCAAGCAAAATGTTACATGATACCTCACAATACATACAACAGATAAAAGAAGAACAGCTCTCTATGGGGAGATGAGGTTATGCCATCACAAGCTGGACTTCTCCTCAGCCCCTTTCCCTCTATCTTCCTGGAGTTAGATGCTGCCCCAACTTGAACTCTGAGCCTCCTCATAATCTCAAAACACAGTTGAAAACTATCATTATGCTGAAAGAGTGATTGATATTTCATAACAACTTGCCCTTCTCAGCAGATTGGTAGGCTATTAGGCAAAGAGAGAATGATTACACAGGTATAAATAAATTTTTTTTAAAGTTCTTCTGGCATCTAGGGAGGCAGGAGAAAAGCTCGTGGTTTTAATTAGCCACTAAGTTATGGAGGCAAGTAGTTTTGTTTCTATTAACAAGAAAATGTTCTAGCTGATTGTGCAGTGGCTCATACCTGTAATCCTAGCACTCTGGGAGGCTGAGGTAGATACCAGCCTGAGCAAGGCAAGACCCCGTCTCTACTAAAAATAGAAAAACTGAGGCAACAGGATTTCTTGAGCCTGAGAGATGGAGGTTGTGAGCCATGATGATGCCATGGCACTCTACCCAGGGCAACAGCTTGAGACTCTGTCTCAAAAAAAGAAAAAATAAACATGTCCACAGAGGGTCTTAAAGGACAGGAATCTTCTCTAGACCCATTCATTTACTCACTTTATTTCATTCAGCAAGAACATTGGTAATGATAACTTACTAAGTACCAGACACATTCTTGGTACACAAAACTTAAGACATGGTCCTGATCAAAGGAGAGGGTATAAATGAAAGCTAATGACACATAAGTAAAGATTACGTGATTGTTATAATTACAAAAATTACATATATGTCCATAGGAGGTAAGGGGCACTCTTTTTTTTTTTTTTTTTTAAGCTACTGGCTTTAAATTTTTTTTTTTTTTTTTTTTTTTTTAACTAAAACCATGGTTTTTAATGGGAACCAGAGGTATGGTTATAATCACATAGTCTGACACAAAAACCCATAGGTGATCAGGAATTGAAGGTTACAAAATAACAAGGGTAACACTGGGTACAGAAAGAAAAGCTGTTCCAGAATCTCAGGAGCCAGGCTAATATGGCCTCTCTCTACGATCCTGTCTGTGCTCGCCCCTGGAGTCCATCTTGCCAGGGCCAAAGCCGCCTCTGTCCCCACCACCCCGGCCCCCTCGGAAGCCCCCACGGTCCCCACCACGGCCCGGTAGCCGCCTCCATCATAGCCTCCTCTGCCACCACGACGATCATCTCCATAGTTACCCCCCGTATGAGAGCCTCGTGGTCCACCTCCTGGGCCATCTGGTTTAGGAGCCTTACACTGGTTGCATTCATTCCTCCAAGAGAAGTTCATGTTCTCACATGTAGGATTAGGACACTTCCAGTCCCCAGCTGTCCTCCACCACCACCACCTCCACTGGGAAATCCTCCTCAGCCACCGCCACCACTGCCACCACCTCCATACCCTCCACGGCCCATGGGTCCTCCTCGCCCTCGGCCTCCCCAACCATTGCCACCACCCCGATTGAAGTCAGCTCGGCGAGTTGCAAACGAGACCTTGATAGGATTCCCGGAGAATTCTTTACCATCAAACCAGTCTATAGCTGCCTTAGCAGAAGGTGGGTCATCAAAAGAAACCGTTGCCTCTCCTTTCAGCTTGCCAGTTTCCCTGTCTGTGTACAAATTAATCATGGGCTGTCCTGTTTTCTTGTTTGTCTTAATAATACCGATCTGTTTGAAGTAATCAGCCACAGACTCAATTGTAACATTCTCACCCAGGCCTTGCACAAAGATGGTGTTGTTGTCTGAATTATCTTGTTCGGAGTCATGACGTGATCCTTGGTCCCGAGGGCCACCAAATTTATTGAAGCCACCACGGTCACTTCTGCCCATGCCGCCTCTGCCTCCACGGCCACCTCCACGACCTCTGGGTTCACAGCCACCACTGCTGCGGTTTAACCACCGCCACCGCCCCTGCCGCGTCCCCCACGGTCCTGTTGGCCTCCCCCGTAGCCGCCACCACCACCACTATGGTCCTGACTGCCATAACCACCACTGCCACCACTCATGGAGGACTGATCTTGGCCATAGTGACCTCCACCACCCCCTCCACCACCTCCACTGCTACTGTTGTACTGGTTCTGTTGTCCATAGCCCTGGGGGATTATAGCTTTGCTGTTGCCCGTAGCTCTGCTGCTGTCCGCCATAGCCAGACTGTTGGCCATAGCCCCCACTTGGGGGCTGTCCATAGCTGCTGCTCTGAGAACTGCCACCATAACTTCCCGAGGTGCTGCTAGGAGCCGGTTGCTGGCCATAGCCAGGATAGGAGGACTGCTGCCCATAAGATGACTGGGAACTCTGGCTACTGCCATAGCCACCAGTTGAGCCATATCCCCGGGGAGTTGATTGAGTACTATAGCCTGTGTTCTGGGTCTGTCCATAAGAAGAACCATAGCTGCTCTGGCCATAGCCTGAAGTATCTGACTGGCCATAACCACTGTAACTCTGCTGTCCATAGGGCTGACTGCTCTGTTGGAAGTAGCCCTGCCCAGGCTGGGTGGGGTAGGCCCCATAGCTTTGGGTTGCTTGTTGGGTATAGTCGTTTGAGGCCATGTCCGCACACGCGCGCACCAGCCGACGAGCAACAAAATTCCAACACCGCGGAGTACCCACGCCTCGAGGACTCGGCTTTAAATTTTTTTAACTCTAAATACTTTTATAATCCTAAAATTGTGTGATCAGCTAACCAATACTGCACATCAGGGAGGCTTTTCCATATTAATAATATCCAGTTGCTTGTCTGATGAGATAAACTCAAGATCACACAGAGCCTAAGTAGAGATTACTCCTCCTCAGGAAAAGGTCTAAACACTCGCTATTAAGAATATGCACCTTTTAATACAAGATAATACCTACTGCTGTGTTGAGTGCTGTATATATATTATGTCATTTAGTTTAATTTTCTCAACTGCTTTTGAGTTAAGTACTATCCTTGCTTCGAAATTGAGAAAAGGAAGCATCAGGGATGGTAGATAATTAGCCGTGCAAGCCACAGGTAGTAAGGCACAGGGCCCAGGTCTATCATCCCCATACCCGGACATTTTAAGGCTATGCTGCTTACCTCAGTGAGCAGGAAGCCATTGCCAGCACGTTTTGCCCAGTCTTTCTTTTAGCTTCAATCACAGTTAACAAGGGAAATGGCCTGGAAAAGGGTAAAAATGTTTTCTGTCTTCTTATAACCTCTGCCACTCATTTTAAGAATTAAAACCTACATCCCTGCCTCAGGCCAGTGATTAGGAGTGGTAGGGAAGTATCCTTTGTTCTTCATACCACAGTAAATGACTCAAAGTAATTGTCCAGGTGGAGGTGAAAGATTGTCTTAGCTGAAGATGAGATTAATCAGAGCTATCTCTTCTAAAAGCTCTCTCTATATTTCTGTCAGAAGCAGGACATTAATACTTTAAGATTGGAGTCTGCCAATGCTGGGTGCAGTGGCTCCTGCCTGTAATCCTAGCACTCTGGAAGGCCCAGGCAGATGGATCACCTGAGCTCAGGAGTTGGAGACTAGCCTGAGCAAGAGCAAGACTCCACCCTAAAAAACAGCCAGGCATTGTGACAGGCACCTGTAGTCTCAGCTACTTGGGAGGCTGAGGCAAGAGACTGATTTGAACCCCAGAGTTTGAGGTTTCTGTGAGCAAGCTGTCATCCACACAACTCTACTGGGGAATTGGAGTCTGCCAATCTCCTCATTTGCCAGCAAATTAATAATTTTCTTTCTGCTCAAACCACTTGTCCTCATTCTCCCAGTGCAGCCTCAGAGACAAGTGCTGAATTTTTAGTTACAATAGAGGAAAATTTCTCTCTTTCATTTTTGCTGACCCATAAGCCCCCCTACCGCTTTCTTTTCTCAATAATATCTACAAAAATATGAAAATATGTGTGATTGGGGTGTGAATTTTCATTGTTATTATTCAAACCTTCTGCAATTAAAAGAAAAGCAAGTGAATTGGTAGAAGACATTCAACGAGTATTAAATCCGGATAAAACTTTGAACATACCAAATAACTTTTATCTTCATATTGATGATAGAAACTTTCTAGAAAATCACTTGAAAATACTAGCTTAGGTGTAGTTGTACACCCCTATGGTTCCATCCACTTGGGAGGCTGAGGCAAAAGGATTGCTTGGGCCCAGGAGAATGAGGTTGCAGTGAGCTACAATGATGCTACTGCACGGTAGCAAATAAATCAAATAAATGTAGCAAATACCAGAGTGGGCACGATTATGTTTAATTTTTTGCTAAGGATCATTAAAATAATATTGACATATTACCAAGCAAAAATGCTTAACTTAGTGTTATTTTTAAATTATAACCGTTTTAGAAATGGCAAATGGATTATAAAATCAATTCATGGAACATTTATCTACGATAAATGAATATTCTTGCTCTACAGAATTGATTTTATGTAATATATTCAATAAATACATTCTGCTAAAGATATAAGAACTTTTTCATGTCTATACAAGTTAAGGTTCTGCTAGAGGCTTATCTCAATAGCCTGGAATAACATTTGCCTTTAATTCAAAAGCAAATTTTCTCTGTACTTTATTTTTAAAATATAAAAATAATTGAGAAAATGCCTTCCATTCTAAAGTCCTTTTTATTGTAAGACAGGCCACCTAGGTCTTGCTTTGGGGAAAAACCATAAAATGACACTGTATTGAATTTATTCTGTTACATAGTAAAAGAAAATATTCAAAAATGTGTGCGAAAGATTCCATCAAAAGTAAAATACTTAGTTTGAAGTCTTTACACAGCTGCTCAGGGACATTGATTCACTGATGCCAGAAGAATGCTCTGCCTTTATCCCACTTCCAGTTAGACAACAATTGTATCTCTTCCCACCTGTTTTCAATGGTTATCTGTGAAAGGTTGAGAGTAGATGGACAACAGCAAGAAAATTAAGAAAGAGGACCAATTTCTAAATAAGAATGTACAATACCTACCTCTGTTAATGAATGGACCATCTCTTAGAGGGATCACCAACAGATGTTAGGATAAGATGTACATCTTTATGATTACCAACCAAGCAAAAGATATAGAAACAGGAAATACTTACCTCTGGTCACTGAGCCTAAAGTTAACTTTACTCCAACTAGAGCTAAGAATTATGTCACATGACAGGGGGTGTTATTAGTCAGGTTTCTCCAGCAAAACAGAACCAATTGGCTATATATCGATATATAGAAAGAGCCTTGTCAGGGATTGGCTCACATCTTATAGAGGCTGAGAAGTCCCATGATTGTCATCTGCAAATTAGAAGCTCAGGAAAGCACGTGGTGTAGTCCCAATCTAAGCCCAAAGACCTGAGAATCAATGGAGCCAATGGTGTGACTTTAAAACCAATTCTAAAGGCCCAAGAACCAGCAGCGTGGATGTTCAAGGACAGGAGGAGATGGACATCTGGTTCAAGAAGAGACAGTGAATTTGCCTTTCCTCCACATTTTTGTTCTGAGGCCCACCACTAATGGTGGTGACAGTAGATTTTCTTTCTTTCTTCTTTTTTTCTTTTTTGTTTTTTGTTTTTTTGAGACAGATTTTCACTTTGTCACCCTGGATAGAGTGCTGTGGCATCATAGCTCACAGCAACCTTAAACTCCTGGGCTCAAGTGATCCTCTTGCCTCAACTTCCCAAAAAGCTGGGACTACAGACACCTGCCACAATACCCAGTGTTGGCCATTTCCTCTTTCTTTCTTTCTCTCTTTCTTTTTTTTTTTTTTTTCAGAACTTGCTGTCCAGCTGTGAACTATTTCCTCTTTTTCGAATCAAATTGAGACCAATTATTTTTTAAAATAAATGGACAGAAAACAAAGAAGAGGAGTAAAAGAATAATTTAATATGTTCTAAATAATCAAGAACTTGCCTGGGTGCAATGGCTCACACCTGTAATCCTAGCACATTGGGAGGCTGAGACAGGAGGATCACTTGAGGCCAAGAGTTGGAGACCAGCCTGAACAACCCAGCAAGAGACCCCCTCTGCAAAAATGTCAGTGGGTGGTACACGCATGTAGTCCCAGCTACTCAAGAGCCTAAGGCAAGAAGATCCCTTGGAACTTGAGGTTGCCATGAACTATAATGCCACTACACTCTAGCCCATGCAACAAAATGAGGCTGTCAAAATAAATAAATCTTTAACTTCCTGGGTATGTATAAGGATGTCTTCCCAATTGCAGTAGACGTGTTTCTGATAGATTGCCTATAAACTGAGTTTCTCCAAGTGCCATTTGCTAGTGTGGACTCACTAGCTCACGTGTTTTATTGTCATTCTACACATTATTTCAACTCCAAATTACCGCCTAATGATGGAGTATCATTTTCACTGTGTTTTCCTTCTTTTCTACTCTCCCTCACCTTTTTTCCTCTAAGAAGGCATTTTCAAACTTCCTACAATATCTATTTTGTAAACATGAACATGTGCATAACTTCTCTTCAGCAGGACACAGCAGATTTGGGCAGTGAGTAGAAAGGCTAGTAAGTTCAAAGTGATCTCAACAAATGTGTTGCCAGCCTGCCCAGCCTTCCAGCAGCTGTTCTATGAGCTTATGCTATCTTTAATTTATTAGACTAAGACAAGTTAATTGCAGTTTCCACAGAATAGAACATGTTCTTCATAGTAACTACCTGCTAATTTCTTTGGAAACATCAGTAATTATACAGTGACTCTGCATCTCCCAACATCTGGGCAAGGAATTGTTGTTACATGTTTAGATCTATGAGTGAGCTAGGCACCAAGGAAGCGTTCTGACAGGATTCATACACAAAAGAACACGTTTCAATCTCAGCTCTTTTTCCTATGAACTTTGCTTCTTTATTAAAACTAGTGGGGTTGAGAATTCTCCATACTTCTTTCCATAAAGACTGTATTTGTTTGCAGTCCCACCAACAGTGCGAGAGTGTTTCCCTCTCTCCATATCCACGCCAGCATCTGCAGTTTTGGGACTTTGTGATGTGGGCTAATCTCACTGGGGTCTGCTGATATCTCAAAGTGGTTTTGATTTGCATTTCTCTTATGATTAGAGACATTGAGCATTTTTTTATGTGGTTGTTGGCCATTCGTCTGTCGTCTTCAGAGAAGTTTCTGTTCAAGTCTCTTGCCCACTTATAAAAGGGGTTGTTCACTCTTTTGTTGTTGATTAGAGTTCTCTGTAGATTCTAGTTATCAGCCCTTTGTCAGATTTGTAGAATGAAAATGTCCTCTCTCATTCTGAAGGTTGTCTGTTTGCTTTAGTTGTGGTACCCTTAGCTGTGCAGAAGCTTTTTAGCTTGATAAGGTCCCATTTATTTACTTTTGGTGTTTCTGCAATTGCCGGGAGGGGGGAAGGTCTTCTTTATAAAATCTTTTCCCAGGCCACTGGGAAATGCTTTTCAAGCATTTTCATCATACTCTCTGCTAGAATTTTTATTGTTTTGTGTCCTAAATTGAAATCTTTTTTCTAGTGAGAGTCAATTTTTGTCAATGGTGAGAGATGCGGGTCCAATTTTAGTCTTCTATATGTGGTCAACCTTCCATTTGATCCCACAATCCCATTACTAGGTATCTACCTAGAAGAACAAAAATCATTTTATCACAAAGACATTTGCACCAGAATGTTTATTGCAGCTCAATTAACAATTGCCAAGTCGTGGAAGCAAATGCCCGTCAACGCATGAATGGATTAACAAACAGTGGCATATGTATATATGGAGAACTATTCAGCCATAAGAAAAGATGGAGACTTTACATCTTTTATATTTACCTAGATGGAGTTGAAACACATTCTTCTTAGTAAAGTATCTCAAGAATGGGGGAAAAGTATCCAATGTACTCCATACTAATATGAAACCAATATCTAAACAACTACATGAAAAAAATAAAATAAAATAAAAACAACTACATGCCCACATGAATGATAAAACACAAATATAGTCTAGCAAGGGGAAGGGGGGAAGGAAGGTAATTGTCAGACTCTCACCTAATGTGCACAATCTGAGGGTATTCATCAAGTCCCTGGGGTGAAAGGCTAGTAAGTTCAAAGTGATCTCAACAAATGTGTTGCCAGCCTGCCCAGCCTTCCAGCAGCTGTTCTATGAGCTTATGCTATCTATATCTTATGCTATAAAACTTGGATTTTACCTTAGAATTGAAAAAAATATAATCTAAAAATTTGTATCCTCTTATTAATTTGAAATTTTTTTAAGTTAAAAAAATTAAGAAAACAAGCAACCCAATAAGTAAAGTGCAAAAGATCCTAAAAAATCAAAACAAACAGTAGTGAGTTTGTACATGGCCCCACTGGGGTAGAAGAGATTGCAGCAGCAGCCTTGACATTTAAGGCAGCCACGTAGCGGAGCAATCCTTTTCCAGGCACAGAACAGCTTGTACTCACAGGGAAGACAATATCAGTGCCCAGTAAATACACATCTATATAAAGTTCAGTAAACACACAGGTGTAATAGCTTAAGTTTTATGTCTAACTATAATTTTAAAATCACATTTCAGACTGAGTACTTCTGAGAAATGATTGCATTTTAAAAGATGTTTGAAGTTATACAGCCTTCAGGATTCTCTCTAATAAATCCAAGGAAGAAATGTCATTTTTGCCTCAAGTGCAGATTTGCCTTTGAACTTCACATTTTACAGAATATTCTGCTTTGGGTTATGTTTATAGATGTGAACATCCTCGGAACCCTTTATTAATATTTCTCCAATGTCTTATGGTCTCCTCTTGTCTCTCCCCAAACCCCTTCCTTGACACTTCCAGATCTGATGACAAAATTGGCATATTTTGTCATCATTATTTTTCCCTGAATGTCTGCTTTCATTAGTCAGTCCAACAAAAATATGATTCTGTTAGAACAGTGAAGTCACTAAAAACCTTCATCAATTTAAAATAAGAAGTGCTTGCATTTTAGTTTGGAAAGGGCTTTCATCATAAAATTATAGGGAAGTAAAGGAAATTTAAAAATGTAAAAAAGCAATAGCTTTACAGAGCACAAATCTCTTACCAAAATGTAGTGCAGCAGTCTGACTCAGCTGATAGGGTACAAAGCCCATTTTCTTTTCCTCTTCCCTGACTCTTCAGTTTGGATGGAAGAAACATGCCTTAGGTTTCAACTCCCAGCAGTTTGAGGTTGTCACTTCAGCAGAACTCTCCAGGCTTTTAGCCTAGTGATTTGGCTGCTGGTATTTAATCTAGGTTGTGGAAACCTTAGGCCATCTCCTGCGATCTGGAGTCACTGTGTACATCAGATCCCACGTCTCTCTTGGCTACTCCCGCCTGAAAAGGGAACACTCATTCCTTGACCTTGCCTGTACAATGATGACCATGGGCTCCTCAGCCATCTCTTCCTGGCCTCTATTTGTGTAAAGCAAAATCAAGAGCCTATTGGCCTGACATGCCTCTGCCCCATGCACAACCACTCTCTGATTGAGGCACCAGTTCTCTGATGACTCATTCTCAATCGGCCCCTGATTCCAGCAATGACTCCTGAAGTTTTATAAACTATGACTTTATAAAACCAAACTTGCTTTTCAGAGGTAGATTTAATTTTCAACAATGGAGAAGATGAGTCATTACATCCTAGGTGTCCTTGGGACAGGGAAAGAGAAGGACTCATCTCCACGGCTCTTTAGAGCCCCATATTTACCTCAAAGCAGTAGCCAATAGCAATTCATTCTGTAAATCCCACATAGTCACTAAGTCTCCATGTAAAATAGGTAGAGGGTAAGAAAAACGTATATTTTATATATGTATATAAAATATATAAAGTATGTATGTATACATATACACAATACAGAGGTAAAAGTGTCAAAGAAATTATAATGGAACGTGGTGAGAATATGTGTCAAATTTCTGATTTTAATTACAGATTTTCATTTCAAGGTCTTTGAGAATTGGCTTTCTACCAATTACCAAAAGGCCCATTATCTAATTTCTAAAGAGGAATAGCACTTAAAAATTTTTAAATTACTCTCTATCTAAAGAAAATGTAGGCAAAAACCATTCCCTTGCTTTATCTCTCTTGTCTTTTTACATTCTGTAGATTCTAAGTTTTATTATTTCATTTAGAGTTGATAACAAACACTTGACATGCCACTAAATTTGATAAAATCAGTAGAGGAATGTTCTGAAACAAGATACTTGCTGGGAGGGCTACTGGTTTCCTATATTTCCATATCTTGTTTGAGTAAATACAATATTAAAATGCCATGCATTTTGTGCTTTGGGGATTAGGGTAGGAAGCTTTCATTTTATATTAATTTACATAATAACAAATTTAATTCACTGCTATTTACAAAGCACTGTTCTAGGTACCCTGTGAATTACAGATTTTTCATATACCATATGAAAACACCATTACGGACTGGAGGTGGTGGTTTACACCTGTAAGCCTAATATTTTGGGTGGCTGAGGCAGGAAGATTGCCCGAGGTCAAGATTTTGAGACCAGTCTGGGCAACATAGCAAGATGCTATCTCTATAAAAATGAAAACAATTAGCCAGCCATGTTGGCACACACTTGTAGTCTCGGCTACTCAGAAGGCTGAGACAGGAGGGTCACTTGAGCCCAGGAGTTTGAGGTTGCAGTGAGTTATGATGATGCTACTATACTCTAGCACAGGCAACAGAGCAAGACTCTTTCTCCAAAAAAAAAAAAAAGTATATACATACATATAATAACACAATTATGATTACAACTTATTTTTATTGAGCATTTACAAATTCCAGGCTTTGCACCAAGGGTACATGGATTATAAACCTGTTCAATTGAATATAACATGTTCAATCCCACATTAACCCAGAAAAGTATTATTTTATCTCCACTTTATGAAGCTCAGAGATGCTGAACAACTTTTCCAACATGTCACAGATAGCACGGAGCAGAAAAGAGATTCTTCTTCTCCCAGAGCCTATGTGCTCACACTCCACTGCAGCTCTGGTCCCTCTTTTCAAAGCTACAGCAGCAAATGAGGGGAGTAGTATAAGGATCAAAGGGAAAATAGAATAAATACTGCATAAGCTTTAAAAAATGCATATAAATTCTTACAGAAGTAAAGGATTACATGCATATTTACAAATGGGATACTCACAGGTAATATCTTAGGACTCCTCTGGTGTTAATTTATATGACTATTTAACCCATGTTGTTGTTTAGCATTTTGCATGTTTATGAATCCCTTTCTTGGCTAGATTCAGACCTTACCGATGGCAGAGACTGGGTTTTCTATTTTGAGAATCTGTTATAAAACAGCTAGTACAATGACACACCCATAGTAAGTGCTTTGTAAATACTGCGTATTTGTGGAGTGAATGAAGGAGGGAATTACAAGCAGCTAAGGTAGAACACAGCTGTGTGGCATGGCTACCCACAAGGAGTAGCAATAGCTTAAGTGAGGTTACAAAAGCCTGGGTAAGATAGATGAGGAAAAAGGAATTGATTCAGAAAATGGGCTATAAAATAGGCAACATTTACAGAGTGCTTACTATTGGAAGTGCTTTAAAGGTATTAAGCCCTTTACTTTTCACAATAACAATTCTAGGAGGTAGGTACTATTATCATCCCTACTTTATAGATGAAACACAAATACTTAAATAATTTAACATCACCCTTCCTATTCTTGTTGTGTCAAGAACTCATGCAATTTTATTTTGCCCTTGTCCATATACATGTAGGGGATCCAAGGATAGTTTGAGCATCCGTGTAGATGTTAAGAATAAAGGAGAACTAAGATTTAAAAGTTACAACAAAATTCTTTGACTAAAGTATTAGAAAGTGACAGCATTGCCCAATACTGGGAGAAAATTGAATAGGAAAAGCATAGAAGAAAAATATTTTGCTATTTTTCCCACATTCAGCTTGAGTGGCCCACAGAGTCATTTTAGGAAAGAAAGACCATAAGAAACAGACCTCAGGGAGAGTTTAACAACAGGCCTTTGTGTAGCCTGTATATTTTATGGGAGTTATGTTTAGTGAGGTAATTGACATAAATCCTAAATTCACTGGCTGAGCTAGCATAGGTAATTCTCCACCCATACACAAAAAAAATCTGGCAAATTGTTTCATTGTTCTTCACAGTTCTACAAAGTTGTGTTTCTTTCTCTGGAAAGGAAAAAACTGATGCTCAGAGTTTCAAGGATTTATCCAAGTTCTGTCGTCTAGTTTGATACACAAATAGGTCAAAGCCCAATCTTCCGGCTCCTCCTTATCAGGTAGGTTTTAGTCTAACAGAAACAGCAGCCTTCCCTGTCTGGGGGAATAAACTCAAATTTCCCCACCCGTTAATCTTTATTTCATCTATATTGTTGTCTGTAATAGAGCACATACATTCTGGAAGCTTCTCTCATTTATTTTACTATTTTATTTTACTATTTTACATTTTATTTTACTATTTGCTACCACTAGATCATAAGCTCTAAGAAAGTAGCATCTGGCATCTGTCTTGATCTCTGCTCTTTATCTACACAAGTAGTAGGCATTCAGTCAAGGTGTTTTGAAGAAATGAATGAAACCCAAATCCCCAAAGCCCCAGTGAGGGGACACCAGGCTTTAAAAAGTGCAATACACAGAAACAATGGATTTGTGTGTTTCCTGCTATTCCCACTGTTTTTGCTGTGAGATAACTGCTAATTTACAAGAGTTAGTGTGGGCAGGGAATGAAAGAAAACTGGAATTAATTGAAGAACTTTACAGGAAACCCTTCCCAACAGTAAAAAGTAGTTTGAGATTGAGTAACACTGGAGAATATTGTAGGGTAGCTAAAGAAAAGGAAAAAGCAAATCAAATTGCAGCAGTAAAGGTCCTTTACTTCGAACCTAAGTTTATGCAGAATTTATTAATTCAGTATTAGAATCTACTTGAAACACATACTTTAAAAAAAAAACACATTAAATATAACATCTTCATAGTTCCCCACATCCTCCATTCTTTAAAAAAAAAAAAATTTTAATGAGTAAAGGTCAAGCAAATCTACATTATGTACATATTGTTTCTGTAATTGAACCTTCCACATCTAAAAGTGAATCAGTTCTAGTTTCCTTGCTCAGTTAGAGACCTGTCCTCGCCCTGTATAGCATCCACAGTATACAGGATCTTTCTTTAAACATTTGAAACATACTTTTTACCTTGACATATGGGCATATACGGCCTTTCATTGGAAGATAACCTTGGGTGTTTGCATAAGAGATGAGCAAAGTGCAAGAAAAGTAGAGTGTGGTCAGCGGCTTCTGTGACAGCTCTCCCAGTTCTCCTACTCAGCAGCTGCATTAACTCAGACAAGAGAGGCTGTGCTCCCGTCTATGAAATGACGAGAAGACTAATCCCTAATTCAGATTGTGATAAATCACGCCTGGCAAATAGCAATTGCTCAAAATTTAACGATGAAAAGCCTGAAAAGCTGTCCAGCTTCTAAGGGTGGTGCTTTAAGGATTTTTCAGTCCCTTCAATCTACTTACAGTGAATTCCTTGGGTCTTAAAGAAACAAAAACCTCTTTTCAATAGCATGTGAATAAGAGATATCTCTCTCCTGCTTCAGGTGTATCAAAAAGCTTTATATGTCTAGCATTTGAAATTTCCAGTTCAGTACATGGATAATCTTTAGGTGTGGGTTTCTCTCAGTACACATGATCAGCAGGAGACGTAGAGCGATCTGATCATGTCTTGTATGTTATTAAAAGTCTTCCCCTGCGGGCGGTGCCTGTGGCTCAGTCGGTAAGGCCCCAGCCCCATATACCGAGGGTGACGGGTTCAAACCCGGCCCCGGCTGAACTGCAACCAAAAAATAGCCGGGCGTTGTGGCGGGCGCCTGTAGTCCCAGCTACTCGGGAGGCTGAGGCAAGAGAATCGCTTAAGCCCAGGAGTTGGAGGTTGCTGTGAGCTGTGTGACACCACGGCACTCTACCCGAGGGCCATAAAGTGAGACTCTGTCTCTACAAAAAAAAAAAAAAAGTCTTCCCCTGCTAGAACACCCTTGGCTGTGTCCAGTCCACAATGACCAATCCAACCCCTCTTCATGGTTGTCCAAAAGATAGAGTTGGACAGAGGGAGTAATATTTGGAATTAGCAACAAAGTAGAATTTGGTTACGTCTGTATATTCAATTTACCTTAAGTCAGGGGTAGAAACCAAATGTCAGACATTCGTGCAACCATATGTCCAAGTTCTCCAACCTTCTGACGTCTTTATTTGCAAGTCCAGGTAGTGGTAGCATAACCAGTGATAACAAGCTTCCATAATTCCCAATTTTCTGAGGATGCCCCTCTTCAAGTTCTTAAGCATCTCTCTCTCTTTCTCTGAAAAAGGCCTATTCCTCAGGACTGCGCTGCTGTGTTGGGTGGCACTCATACCCTCAGACAGCCGTCCTACTCTGCAGATCACTTTAATAAGCTTTTCCTGGCCGGTATTGCCTGCCTTAATTTTTCTCGTGTCAACAGAGGCCTGTACTTCATCTTGAAAAGCAGAGCTAAAACCAAGCTATAGCATTTAAAAATGTTTACTGAAGACTTAAGGATATAGAGGAGAATGGTAATGAAAACAAAAGGTTGTGATCTCCTGAAGAGGCTATTAAATGCAGAGGAGGTGGGTGGCGCCTGTGGCTCCATTGGTAAGGCGCCGGCCCCATATAACGAGGGTGGCAGGTTCAAACCCAGCCCCGGCTGAACTGCAACTAAAAAATAGCCGGGCGTTGTGGCGGGCGCCTGTAGTCCCAGCTACTCGGGAGGCTGAGGCAAGAGAAGTGCTTAAGCCCAGGAGTTGGAGTTTGCTGTGAGCTGTGATGCCACTGCACTTTACGGAGGGCCATAAAGTGAGACTCTGTCTCTACAAAAAAAAAAAAAAAAAAGAATGGGATGTTACAAAACTGACAACAATGTCACAATGAAGTTGAACAAGTTGTTGAGGGGAAAAAAAAGAAGACGACTTTTATCTTAAAAAGTGGAATCCTGGCTTCTCTGCTTAGTGAGGGAAACCTCTGACGGGTTATTTTAATTCTGCATTTTAGAGGGCCCCCATCACACAAAAATATCTACAAAAACTAAGCAGATCACCATATTACTTAGACTTCTGCGTGATGCCTCCTAGTAGACACACAATAATTTGTTACTGTCATTATCCTCATCATGATGGCTTGTGTCTCTTTTTTAGCCTTTACCTGCCATCAACTCAGGGGATTCACACCCTTCCTTTATCATTTCCCTTCTTCCAAACCCAAATCTCCAATTTTGTCTGTCATTCAAATACTGAAGAAAAATGATTTGTGCCTGACTATAGAATAATCTGCACCCCCAAAGAAAGACAACTCAGTTATTAATGTAAAGCAGTTAAGTTCTTCATTAATCAATCAATAATGAAATAAGATTTCCATTTTTCTCCCTAAAGGGGTATTTCCCTTGGGGCAACAGGGGCAAAGAAGAGACAAACAAAAATAAATCACACAAAAAAAGCACCATTTATTAACTAGAATAATTCTATGAATAATCTTCTGTGATTGAAAATAATTGGGGTAGGGACCTACTTCAGATCGCCTGGCTAAGAATGCCTTCTCTGGAGAGATGAGAGGCATAAAGAATGAAAAGGAACTAGCTGGGCAAAGAGCAGAAAAACTATTACTCCTTGCCAAACAACATTCTCCTATTGCGTGTTTTGGTGATCAGTGTAGATACCTTTATCCAGAGAATGTTGATATCCCCAGAACCTCCCTCCCTTGACCTCTGAGATGAGCAACAATTGGTTTTAACCTAATCAGATGTAATGCTTTTCACCATAGCCAGTGATTGGTTTAAGGGAGGGTGTGTGAATATGTTTTGGCAAATAAGAACATAAGCATAACTATAAGAGTAGAAGTTCTGTTCAGAGCATGGCTTCTTTCTAAAATGAGAAATTGAGACGAGGGCTCCCTGTCACCACCCTTCCTTCTTCTTGAATCCTGTGGCATCTGTTTTGAGACTATGAAGCAGAAAGTAAACATACCACGTATGGCTGAAATAAAACAACATGTGTCCTGGATGGACTTACTGAGTCAGTGTACAGCCCTAAAACCAGCTGCTATCTAATGTGAGAAAAACAAAACACTATTTGCTTAAGTCATTGTTAGATTTTTCTGTTATTTGCAGCTCAAAGCACTCTTAAAAGATGCAGCAAAACTGTGGCATGATCATATTTTTCAAGAAAATGCTTCTTAATCATAGTCCTGCTATTCGTAGATCTTTTAAGATCCTAGTGCTACTTAGAATACTAACAGGACATTCTTGTAAATTCTCTATGATGGTACAGTTTGAGTTGCAAATTCATAATCACATAGACTTACCAAATGCAAAGGAAGCTTTTTCACCTCAAGATAAGAGGAAAGACTTCCATACCGTCTCTCCTTAGGTGGAATTAACTAGCTCTTGGAGCAGTGCCAGCCCTGGTGAAGAAAAAAAGAGGGTTAATTCTATGTGTAACTGCTGTATCAGACTCCATTCAGTCTTTTTCTTATGCCAACCGCTTACCTGTTAAAGCCATAATTCTCAAAGTGCTTCTGTAATAAAGGTCATGATATCTGATATTCTATGACTCATTCTATTTTACATAATTTCTGTGAAAATGGACTTTAGACATGGGAAACAAATAAGCCTTCATTTCTATCACCAGAAAATGCATTAAAAAAGAAAAGTAATATATTAAGTCTGTTAATAAAGAGGATAATACCTGATGATCCTTCAGGATTATGGAACGTGACAGCAATGAGGCCTTCACTATTTTTAAATATGATATATCGAGACAGTCTTTCACTTAAGAGTCATCAGGGTTGCTGAACCTTCAAAAAGGGAAAAATAAATAAATTCAAATTTTGGTCCCTATTAAATGCCATCTGACTAAACTCTCTGTATAATTCTCACGTCAGAGAGGATTTGAGACAAACCAAGTTCCATAGCCTTGAAATTTTATCTCTGTGTACAAAACACACAGAATCAGCTAGAAATTTCTGCAAAATCTAAATGAGGATCAAGTCATAAGAATGAAATAATTCTAGATAATCTATCAAAGTAATTCATGAATTAATGAATCAATCAATACCTTTTTTTAAAAAATCTATGAAGTCACCAATTTCATATATTTTCCATAAGAAAATTCTCAAAAATATATTTCCTGGGTCTTTATTCAGGCCAGACACAGTTGCTCATGCCTGTAATCCTAGCACTCTGGGAGGCCAAGGTGGGTGGATTGCCTGAGCTCACAGGTTTAAGACTAGCCTGAGCAGGAGGGAGACTACCCCCACATACCTAAAAATAGCCAGGCATTTTGGCAGGCACCTATAGTCTCAGTTGCTTGGGAGGCTGAGGCAAGAGAACCACTTGAGCCCAAGAATTTGAGGTTGCTTTAGCCATGACACCAGGGCACTCTACCAAGGGCAACAAAGTGACACTCTGTCTCAAAAAAACAAAAAAAAAAAAAACAAAAAAAAACACTATCTTATTTTTTCCAGCCTCCATTTTATTCTCTACAAAACTATATTCATCATTAGTAAATTGTTTCTGCAAGCTTTTTTTAAAAAATGTTTAAATGACTATGGTATCACTTCCAGCTATGGTCCCATACTATTTATCTTATAGCTTATATTTTTCTTTAACTTATCTAATTGGTAAAATACAACTTTTGAATGAGTCAGAGTTCTACAGATACAAACAACAGAAATATTCTCTGGTTCATTTGTGGAAAATAAATTTATTGAAAGATCTCAGACCTCATTATCTGGAAGGCCACAGAAACCAGATTTTGAAATGTGCCAAGCCAAGATATTGTCAGTGGGCCAGGATATGGTGATGACAAAAATCCTTTCATGGTGGCAAAAATCCAGACCCTCACCTCTGGAACAGATGAATTCCTACCATTTCCTCTCTCTTCTATTCTCTATTGAAGATTTAAATTCCAGAGAGTCTCGGATTGGCCTAGTTTCTATCACATACTCAAGCTTTGACTAAGAAGGGCTTCTGAATACAAGTCCACCAGGCTGAATCTAAAATGGTAGCAACAATAATAGTAACAAAATTATAATTCCTTAAGAAATGTGAAGATACTCTAGTGTCTCTTCAGATTGTCTAAATCTTTTGCTTTTTACTAAAGATTTCTGTTGAGAGGAACAACTCTGAGTCATAAAACAGTTTTTTAAGGCCTTGTTTTTGCAGGGCTACATAAAAATAAATAAATAGGCTCAGCACCTCAGCACCTCAGCCTCCCAAGTAGCTAGGACTACAGGTGCCCACCACAACACCTGGCTATTTCTTGAGATGATCTCACTCTTGCTTAGGCTGGTCTTGAACCATGAGCTCAAGCAATCCACCTTCCTCTGCCTCCCAGAGTGCTAGGGTTATAAGCATGAGCCACCCTGCCCAGCTTGGGATAAAAGATTTAAATCTAAGACACCAGATGATACAAATCTTAGCAAGCAAGGAAAAAATTCTACTTTTTTAATGGGGTCTTGCTCTTGCTCAGGCTGGTATAAAACTCCTGAGCTCAAATAATCTACCCCTGTAAAAACTCTAGATAGTATCTGGCTGGGGAAAGATTTTATGAAGAAGACTCCATCAGCAATCACGACAACAAAAATAAATAAATAGGACTTAATTAAGATAAAAAGATTCTGTACAGCTAAAGACACAATAATCAAAGCAAACAGACAACTTTCACAATGAGAAAAGACATTTGCCATGTTACGAATCTGACAAATGCTTGATAACTAGAATCTATAGACAACTTAAATTAATCAACAAAAAAAGCAAATAATCCCACCTATCACTGGGAAAGAGATATGAACAGAAACTTCTCTGAAAATGAGAGATGAATGGCCAACAAAAACATGAAAAAAATGCTCATTGTCCCTAATCATCAGAAATGCAAATCAAAACCACTGTGAGATATCTAACCCAGTTAGACTAGCCCACATCACAAAATACTGACTCTGCAGATGCTGGTGTGCATGTGGAGGCAAGGAATCACTTATATGCTACTGGTGGGATTGCAAACTATAGCCTCTATGGAAAGAAGTATGGAGAATCCTCAAAGAGCTAAAAGTAGACTTTCCATCTGATCCCGCAATCCCATGACTAGCTATCTACCCAGAAGAAAAAAAATCATTTTATTATGAGGACATTTGTACCAGAATGTTTATTGCAGCTCAATTCACAATTGCTAAGACATGGAAACAACCTGAATGCCCACCAACATAAGAATGGATTAATAGTGGGCAAAGGCTGTGGCTCAGTGAGTAAGGCTCCTGCCCCATATACCAAGGGTGGCGGGTTTGAACCTGACCCCGGCCAAATTGCAATAAAAAATAGCCAAGCGTTGTGGCGGGGGCCTGTAGTTGCAGCTACTCGAGAGGCTGAGGCAAGAGAATCGCCTAAGCCCAAGAGCTGGAGGTTGCTGTGAGCTGTGACACCATAGCACTCTACGGAGGGTGACAGAGTGAGACTCTGTCTCAAAAAAAAAAAGAATAGATTAATAAACTGTGATATATATACCATAGAATACATTTTAGCCATAAAAAAGATGGAGACTTTACATCTTTTGTATTTGCCCAGATGGAGCTGAAACACATTCTTCTTAGTAACGTATCACAAAAATGGAAATGCAAGTATCCAAAGTGCTCAATAGTAATTTGAAACCAATAGAAAAACAACTACAGGCCTATAGGAGAGAAAACCACAAGTATATTCAAGAGTGGGGGGAGGAGGAAGGAGAGAAAGGAGAAAAGGGAAAGTGGAGGAAGGAGAGAGATTGGTAAGCTCACACCTGATGGACACAACGTAAGGGTATGCACCCTGGATGAAAGGCTTACAACTTGAACTTTACCTTAGAAACACAAACATGGTGTGGATGCGGAGACGAGGGAACACTTCTACACTGCTGGTGGGAATGCAAGCTAATACAACCTTTTTGGAAAGAAGTTTGGAGAATACTCAAGAACCAAAAGTAGGCCTACCTTTGATCCAGCAATTCCTCTACTAGGTACATACCCAGATGATCAAAAATAATTTTACAACAAAGACATTTGCACCAGAATGTTCACTGCAGCCCAATTCATAATTGCCAAGACATGGAAATAGCCCAAGTGCCCATGGACCCATGAATGGATTAACAAATTGTGGTATCTGTATACCATGGAATACTATGTGGCCGTAAAAAAGATGGAGACTTCACATCTTTTATATTTACCTGGATGGAGCTGGAACATATTCTTCTTAGTAAAGTATCTCAAGAATGGAAAAAAAAGTATCCAATGTACTCAATACTACTATAAAATCAAAATATAATCACCTACACATTCTACAAATGGTAAAACATAACTATAGTCCAGAAAGTAGAAGGGAAGAGCAGAGAGGGGGGTGGGAAAGGGAGGGGGGAGGGGGGAGGAGGGAGGGTACTGGGAGGACCTCACCTAATGTACCTAATGCAACGATACATTTAAAAACCATTAAGAAAAGAGTATAATTGTCTTACCACAACAAATAAGTAAGCAAGGTGATGGATGTGTTAATCAGTTCAACGTAAGCATTTCACATTGTATATAAATAAATGCATCAATGTACATAGTTATGATTTAATAAAAACAAACAAAAAGAAGCACAAACAATGTAACCTAATCATTTATATCCTCATATTAATCTGAATTTTAAAAAGTAAAAATAAAAACAAATGATAAAAAATGTTCATCATCCCTATCTATTAGAGAAATGCAAATCAAAACCACGCTGAGATACCATCTAACCCCAGTGAGAATGGCCCACATCACAAAATCTCAAAACTGCAGATGCTGGCGTGGATGTGGAGAGAAGGGAACACTTTGACACTGCTGGTGGGACTGCAAACTAGTACAACCTTTCTGGAAGGAAGTATGGAGAAACCTCAAAGCACTCAAGCTAGACCTCCCATTTGATCCGGCAATCCCATTACTGGGCATCTGCGCAGAAGGAAAAAAATCCTTTTATCATAAGGACACTTGTACTAGACTGTTTATTGCAGCTCAATTTACAATCGCCAAAATGTGGAAACAGCCTAAATGCCCACCAACCCAGGAATGGATTAACAAGCTGTGGTATACATATACCATGGAATACTATTCAGCTATTAAAAAAAAATGGAGACTTTACATCCTTCGTATTAACCTGGATGGAAGTGAAAGACATTATTCTTAGTAAAGCATCACAGGAATGGAGAAGCATGAATCCTATGTACTCAATTTTGATATGAGGACAATTAATGACAATTAAGGTTATGGGGGTGGGGAAGGAAAAGCAGAGAGAGGGAAGGAAGGAGAGGGGTGGGGCCTTGGTGCATGCCACACCTTCTAGGGGCAAGACATGATTGCAAGAGGGACTTTACCTAACAAATGCAATCAGTGTAACCTAGCTTATTGTACCCTCAATGAATCCCCAACAATAAAAAAATATATATATATTTAAATTGAAAACAAAAAAATTAGCATTATGTGAATAGAACTCATAAAATTTGAAAAATAGACTGTAAAAAAATAATCTAATAAGCAGTGCTCACATGAATGTATGTACCTTTATAGGATAGAATAATAAACATCTACTAAGAATTCCATTCCTAGGCAACACTAAGATGATAATGTTAGGGATGCACACTTGGTAGCAAAAATATAAAGGAAATGATTAAAATCATGGGGGCAATTAACTTCAGCAAGAACAGAGACAGTTATGTCAGAAGAGTGTTTCTGGGGTGGCTGAGGGAGGTGATGGTTATACGAGTATTCACCTTATATTAGTTCGTTTATGCAGTTGTTCATATTTGTGTTATATTTAATGATATAAAATTTTGTAAGAATAGGAAATATTTTTTAAGAATTTTTAATGGAGGCTTGGCACCCATAGGTCAGTGGTTAGGGTACCTGCCACATGCACCAGGGCTGGTGGGTTTGAATCCAGCCCAAGCCTGCTAAACAAAAAAAAATTAGCCAGGTATTGTCCAGCTACTAGGGAGGCTGAGGCAAAGAAATCACGTGAGCCCAAGAATTTGAGGTTGCTGTGAGCTGTGACGTCACAGCATTCTACCAAGGGTGACAAAGTGAGACTCTGTCTCAAAAAAAAAAAAAAAGGAATTTTGAATGGAATAGGAAAATGCCCACAATGTAAAATTCCAAGGAATAAAGTATACGAGACTCTATATCTGGTATGACTCAAATTATGTGCATGCATGCTGTACAGCAAATGTGCAGCCAGGTGGGCCGGTGTGTGCCTACAGTCTCAGCTACTCTAGAAGCTGCCGTTGGAGAATCACATGCACTCAGGAATTGAGGCCAGCCTTGGCAACATAGAGAGATCCCCTTTCAAAAAAAATGAAAGGAGGCTGAAGACCTCACAGTCAAAGCCAATTGCAACTGACTGTTATAATTTTGTACAGCTGCCATATTTTCTTAAATGTATGATATTAATAATTCAGAAGATTCAATTTTATTATAAAGGCTGAGGTGAGAAACCTAACTTGTACAGTGAATACTAACCCTATTCAGTTCCTATAAACACGGGAATTTAATATGTTATAACCATAAAATTTTAGAGCTAGGAAAAATCATAGGAGATCATCTTCTCACGTACCTGGTTTACACATGTGGGAACCAAGTAACAGATAGGTTAATGGACTTGGCCAGTTAGTTGCAAACATGGCATGGAGTCCAAGTCATCACAGAGCTTTGCCCTCTCTCCTACACTGATACATGCCTTTGTATGGCAAAGCCTTCCACTTTAAGGAAAGTCTTACTGATTTTTTTAAAACATGAGTATATGAGAATTATGATGAAGGAATATCACCAGTGCAATATAAATTTGTGATGAAAATCAAATAAAGCATCTGTTAAAACTCAGTATTAGGGCAAATTAATTTTTTAATTTTTTTTTTTGAGACCGAATCTCACTTTCTCGCTCTTAGTAGAATGTTGTGGCATCACAGCTCACAGCAACCTCAAACTCTTGGGCTTAAGCAATTCTTTTGCCTCAGCCTCCCAAGTAGCTGGACTACAGGCACCCACCACAATGCCCAGCTTTTTTGTTGTTGTTGTTGCAGTTGTCATTGCTGTTTCTTTTTTTTAGCTGGCTGGGGCCGGGTTCGAACCCGCCACCCTCAGTATATGGGGCTGGTGCCCTACCCACTGAGCCACAGGCACCGCCCTATTTTTAAATTTTGTAAAGAAAGAAAGAAAACAAACCCCTGAGCTTCCAGAAGACCTGCTTGGATTCGCTCATCTAACAGAGTACAGGCAGGTTATGACAGCAATTTAGCATGTCATTTTCAGTACTTTAAGTAATACAGTGTGTGGGGCCATTGCTCTAAACTCTGCCTGTTTTGACAGGTTGCTTCCGAGTTCCACCTCATCTGTACTTTAGCCTCACTGCTCTGCCAGGTAGACGTAAGCAATTTACACAAACACCATGTGATCTCAAAAGTTCTCTCTGAGAGAGAAAACAAACTTTTTAAAAGAGTTAAATTACCCTCTTCAAGTAGTTCTAGGTGCCACCTAATCTTTCTGTTATTTGACTATCCTTTATATTTTAAATTAGTTATGTAAACTCTTCATCTTAGCTCTTTAATATACAGAGTGTCCATAAAGTTCATGTGCAATTTAAAATAATATATTTGGATGTTTTTCTTCCGCATTTACTCCCTGAAAGATAATCTCCTTCCCCCAACCTACTGTGTGCCAGGGACCATCCTCAGTGTCAGGAAATAGAAAAGAAAAAAAAAAGCTAAACAGATTCTCTTCCTTCAGGAAGCCAATTATTTAGAGAAGCAGCTAGACAAATAAGTTATTGATGGCAACAAATGTGGTTGGTCATGTATGGAAATCAGTGGGTGCTGTGTTCATGGCACCTTTTACCCCAGGAGTAGCAATCAGTTAATATTTAACACAAATGTCAGGTTCTACATTCCTATTCCCATGTACAACATGTTATATCCACAAGATGAGCCCAAATGAAGTCTTATGGATCTCAATACCCAATTCAGGTTGAACTTACATATGAACCAAAATGTTTGGAGCTGCGGCAGCCGTGGAGCAATGAGGAGATGAGGATAAAGACAAGCCAGCATGCTAAGGACAGAAAGAAGAAGGAACCTGGAACCTTGCTCACATCTCAGGGAGGCTGGACCAGGGACCACCTTCTCTCTCAATTTCTGCTGGGTAAACGTTAGATGGTGTAGCCTCCTTTAATCGCTTAGTCCAGTAGCTGCTTCGGAAAGCATTTCTAATATAGACACATGTCTGTCTTGTACAAGGAGGGTGGACTCATCTTAGTTCTGAGAGCAGTACCCCACATATTGCAGTAAGTGGTCAAAGAGTATACCCTGAAAGAACAGAGTGAATGAATTTTAGATCAGAAACTAAGCACCCTAACAAAACTTGTGGTTAGTAAAGATGTCTTATTCATTGAATTTTTATATCCAGCATAATTTCTCAGAAAGAAAAATGTGCAATGCAAACTTTGTCTGCCTTACATTTGCTTGTTCTTTGCTAACAAAAATTCCAGGTGTGTTTACCCTTGAATACGTTATCTAAGTGAGGACAGAACCCTGTATAGTCCCAAAAAATTTGATGTTAATTGGCCTAAGCTAATCATTGAGGTCTCATCCCCTTTGCATAATGAATGATTTATGCCTGGGCATGGAAAGCGACTGTGGCCCCTGAGGCTAATTCTGGGGGGACTTTTGGGGAAGACATTCTCCACTGAAAAAAAGCTGATGCCTGGAAAGAAATGATCCTCTTTCCAGTCACTTATGTGATGTCAGGACATGCAAGAGCCATTTTGCAACAATGAAGGATAAAGCTTTAAGATCAAGTTATCACACTATAAATAAGAGCATGAAAAATGGAAAGAACTTGGGTCTTTAATGGCAGCTGAGCTCATCCAGGAACAGAATTATCTCT
The DNA here is from genome assembly GCF_027406575.1 of Nycticebus coucang. Lineage (NCBI taxonomy): Eukaryota > Metazoa > Chordata > Mammalia > Primates > Lorisidae > Nycticebus > Nycticebus coucang. Next base: position 20,159,304 of record NC_069788.1, on the reverse strand, counting down.
AGATGCCTTGCCATGTGATAAAAGAGGTATCCTTATATTTTCATCACTTTTAATTGTTTAATTACTTGCAGTGAAGAACATCATAAAAAGTATATGGGCGGCACCATAGGTCAGTGGGTAGGGCACCATAGGTCAGTGGGTAGGGCACCAGCCACATACACCCAGGCTGTCAGGTTCAAACCCAGCCTGGGCCAGCTAAAACAACAATGACAACTGTAATGAAAAAAAAAAAATAGCTGGACATTGTGGTGGGCCCCTGTAGTTCCAGCTACTTGGGAGGCTGAGGCAAGAGAATCGCTTAAGCCCAAGAGTTTGAGGTTGCTGTGAGCTGTGACGCCACTATACTCTACCGAGGGCGACATAGTGAAAGTTTATCTCAAAAAAAAAAGAATATGAGTTTAAACTGCCTTTAAAATATATGTACATAAATAGTAACAAATCCCAATGTGTATATTTCATCATCAAAGAAATCTCTCTCTCAGTAAGAAGCATAAGAAAAATCATATCGTATAGTAAAAACATTTTCCAATTTTGATTATAAGGGATAAATTCAAAACCATAGAATAATAAGCTGTGTTTCAGAAAAAGTTCTAGTATTCAGGTTTAGAGTCTAAAATCCAAGATGCCTACGTAAACTGCACACTCTGGCAAAATAAAAAAAAAAGTCAAGAAAAGTATTTCAACTTCTCAAAAGTACTCTGAAAATTGTCTTGAAATTAATTGTAAATCTGCTATGCACAGAGTGCTATGCACAAAACACCACGTCTTCTTTCATTTACTTCTCATGATAAATGTATAAATTAAGCACTACAATTATCCCCAGCTCCGCCACTGACTAGTTAAGTGAATTAAGTTAGTTTAATTTGGATAAACAGCAGCACCTACTGTACAGCCCTGTTGTAAAGATAAAATAATCCCTGTGAAGTGTTCACCATACCACCAGGCCAAGAGGAAGCACCTGCCGGTCATCAGCAGAAGAAACCAAAGCACTCAAAAGTTAAGAAAAGCTATTGCATCCTTCAGGCAAAGTGACATCCATACCCACATCACCTGTCTCCACTGCCTGAGCTTTTGGACTCTAGGCTGTACTATGCACAATTGTCGAATTTTTCCACACTTAGTCTGCAACTTATTTAAATAAAATAGTCCAGTTGGAAAACTTTGAAGAAACTTCTGGTGAAGATTCATTGAAAAATGGGGATTTTGCCTTCATTCCAATGGAACTTTAAAAGTTTTTAAAGGGATATATAGTAATGTATTACTTGTTTAAAACACAAGTTAATGATAAATAAAGGAATTATTGAAAAAATCTGTGTTCTTCTGCCCATTTCTGTGGGTTGTTGGTCCTGTTCTTGCTTAATGTTTGCAAAGAATCAAAGGCACATAAGTGGACATCTCTGTGCTCTGACCCTTGATCTGTTCTGTGATCACTGTTCCCGCGGACTTCCTGTCATGTTTCTCCATTTCGAAGGGCCTTTTTTATAAGTTGTCACACTAGTGAAAATGTCTATTGACTTTTTTTTTTTGAGACAGAGTCTTACTCTGTCGCCCTGGGTAGAGTGTCATGGCATCATTATAGCTCCCAGCAACCTCAAACTCCTAGGCTCAAGTGATCCTCTTGCCTCAGTTTTTCTATTATTAGTAGAGACAGAGTTTCCCTCTTGCTCAGATTGGCTTTGAACCCCTGAGCTCAAGCCATCCACCCACCTCAGCCTTTCAGAGTGCTGTGCTTACAGGCCTGCGCCACCACACCTGGCCATCTACTGACTTCTAAGGAAAACGTCACACCGTTAGAACTTGTCCTTAGCCACTCAGTGACCCCAGTGCTGTTGTGGTTAGTTAAATGAAAGCCTTTGTTGACTAACTGATATATATAATTTATCTTAGTAGCATTCCTGGAAAGTATTGATAAACCTACAGCGATTCTTTAAAATGTTGGAAGTTTTAGGCAACATAGCCACATTAAGTTGTGGCCTGGATAAAGCATGGTATTTACTTTTTGCGGATTTATTCCTTCACAGTCACATTTCTTCCCTTGGTGCTAGAAAGAAAAGAGCTAGGCAGGCATGAGAAAGATTAAAAACTCTGTGAACGAGGCAGAGATACGAATCTGAACAAAACTTAATCTACAGAGAAAAAAATAACAAATGAAGCTTGTAGAAGGGAAGGAAGTAGCAAGCAAGGAGGGAGGAAGGGAAAGAGGAAGAGGGAGGGGGAAGAAAGGAAGGCAAGGAATAGAAGGGAAGAAATCTATGACTTATATGATATCGAAATCCATACCTTATATGAAGTCTATATCTGACATGAAATCTATATCTTACGTGATATAGCTTTTATATAAGTAAGGTATTAGAAAGTCGCAGGTTAACCATCTAAATGTAATAATTTCCAAATAACTGAGAAGTAGTATATTCTGCTTTAATTATTAAGATGTGCTATCAATGTCTTACAAATATATCTTTAGAAAAAAATTATATTACTGCGATTTTTTTCCTGTAGTAAAACATTCCTTTGTATTTATTCTTATCGGCCCCATTGAAAGTTTTATTCCTCTGTTTAAAACCTAAATCATCAATAGAACAGCAAAACATGTATTTTTTTAATTTTAATTTTAATTTTTATATATACATGTGTTAATTAGGTTTCCATTTTTTTGCCTTCACAAAATCAAAAAGACTTAAAATTTAATAACAATAACAATGCTTAAGATAAGGATTAGAAACAAAAACCTTGTAAAGAACAAACGAACATAAATACATTCAGAAAAGGAATCAGACAATTGCTTCATCGAAATATTAAGCAATAATAATAATAATGCAAAGAAAGTAACATTCACATTGTCAAATAAGAGTACGTCGATTATAGAATGCTTTGACTCTGAGCAAAACATATTTTAATGAAGTTTAAACCTTTTGCAACCCTGAACAAGTAGAAAACTGAAAATAAGACTTTAATCTGTTCAGGGGGCAATTTTCTAAACCTGTCACTAAATCCTGTGAATCTACCTATCCAAAAGGTCAGCAAAAGTAAAGAACTCATTGCACAAGTGGATACCAGCACAAGGCCTTTTGCCAAGAATGCTTGGTAAAATAAAGGATTCCATTGTTTCAACAGCTTGACCCAGCAACTTAGTCAGAAACGCTTTCTCTATACTAATCTAGGAGAAGGGACAGAATAAAGTCAAATAATTGTTTTGAGGTAAAAAGCACATCAAAGCAGTGCTTACGAGCTCTGACATCTCACTGACCTGCGTTTGAATCTTGGCTCTATCAGCTGTGAGTTCCCAGTAAGTCAATTTAACCTCTTATGACTCAGTTTTCCCCCTTTGTAAGCTGGGGCTAGCCCCCGAACGTGGCACATGCTATCTGTCTTAATGCCCACTCTCCCCTTCTTCCATAGCAATACAATCTTAGTTTTTAGCTGGACATGCCGATGAGTGGAGGAAAAAATCTCTTTCACAACTAGGTTCATCTTTCTAAATTCTGGGCTGTGGAAATGGTGTATGCTAAATTCTGGGAAGTCTCCTTAAAGAGATGGGGTGGGACTTCCTGCCCCTTTCTCCTCCCTATAGCTATAATAGAATATGGATATGATGGCATGAGTGCCAAAAGTCTCCTTTATGAAGTAATCTTGGGAATAAAAGCTACGTATGTCAGAAGTATTAGAAAGAAATTGAGTTCCTGGGCTCAGTGGGTAAGGTACCAGCCCCATATACCTGCGGTGGAGGGTTTGAACCCGGCCCCGGCCAAACTGCAACAAAAAAAAAAATAGCCGGACGTTGTGGCAGACGCCTGTAGTCCCAGCAACTTGGGAGGCTGAGGTAAGAGAATCCTCTAAGCCCAAGAGCTGGAGGTTGCTGTGAGCTGTGATGCCACAGCACTCTACCAAGGGCAATAAAGTGAGACTCTGTCTCTAAAAAAAAAAAATAGAGAGAGATGGGATCTTGTAATGCTGCCTGTGCTAGAATGCAGTGGGTATTCACAAGTACAATGATAATGAACTTTAGCCTTAAACTTCTCGGCTCAAGCAATTCTCCTGCCTCCCAAATAACAGCAATTACAGGTGTGGGCTGCTCTACTTGGTTACTTCTGGACTTGAACAGGAAAGAGAGAGAAATAAATCATAATACAAAAATGTAATATAAAATGTAATGTATTTAATTCTCTCTCTACCAGAGCTAACTTTAATTGATAATACTCCCACAAAGAAAAGTTTTGAGAATTAAATGAGAACATAGACTGTGTAGTAAATATGCAATAAATTGTACATAGTATTACTATTAACCTATTATTACTAAATAAAAATGATATTACAAGCTAAGTATTCAGAAGAATAAAATATATCTGGAAAATCTTATCTTTCAGACCAGTGGCATTAAAAATTTATAAGGATACCTAGAGTTTCTCCTGGGAAGCAACTTTTGATGTTATTAGAATAGACTACCTGCAGTAAAGAAAAGAGGTCCCACAGACCTGGAATAGCTCCTCATTACCATGGTAACCACAAATTTCCCTACACCAAGTGTTGTGTAATATTCTTAATCTGAAGGACTCTGAATTTGAATAAGAAATTTAGGCCGGGCTCAGTGGCTCACACCCGTAATCTTAGCACTCTTGGAGGCAAAGGCAGGCGGATTGCTTCAGCTCAGGAGTTTGAGACCACCCTGAGCAAGAGTGAGACCCAGTCTGTAAAAATAACTGGACCTGTGGTGGGTGCCTATAGTCTCAGCTACCTGGAAGTCTGAGGCAGAAGGATCACTTCAGACCAAGAGCTTGAGGTTCCTGTGACCTATAACACCTCAGCACTCTACGCAGGGCAACCAAGTGAGACTCTTATCTCAAAAAGCAAAATTTAAAATGGAAACTAAAGGTATGCACATAGAATATCCTGCAAAATGGAACCCTCTGAATAGTGAAGGATCTCCTGTGATAATAACCTCAATTACCAACAGCACTACGGTCCAGGCGTGGTAGCTCACGCCTGTAATCCCAGCACTCTGGGAGGCCAAGGCTGGTCGATCACCTGAGTTGGAAAGCAGCCTAAGTAAGAGTGAGACCCTGTCTCTACTAAAAATAGAAGAACTAGCCAGGCGTTGTGATGGGCCCAGTTATTCAGGAGGCTGAGGCGAGAGGACTGCTTGAACCCAAGAGTGTGAGGTTGCTGTGAGGTATGGAGCAGTAGCACTCTACCCAAGATGACAGAGTGAGACTCTGTCAAAAACAAACAAACAAAAAACCAATAGCACTGTGGAAAAAAGAAAGAATTTTAGAAAGGAAAAAAACTCAAAACAAGGACCATTGCTATATAATATATACATTATATTACATATATTACATAATATATTTGTAAGAATGATCTAAAATTCCACAATATGTATCATAGATACTGGTAGAGAATTTAAAAATTAAAGGGCAGTCATCCTCCCTTCCTAAACATACGTTATGTCTAAAATAATGCCAAAAACAGGTTTCTAGAACCATCCAGGTTGCTACATTAGGTAGAAAATTTCCATCTTATTTATGGCTGAATAGTACTCATGGTACACATGTACCTCAGCGTATTAATCCATTCATGTGTTGAAGGGCATTGGATTGTTTCCACATCTTTGCAATTGTGAATTGGGCTGCTATAAACATTCGAGGGCAAACGTCCTCATGGTAAAATGACTTTTTTTCTTTGGGGTCATGCCTAGTAATGGGATGGCAGAATCAAATGGAAGATCGACTTTGAATTCTTTGGGGATTCTCCATACTTCTTTCCATAAAGGTTGTCCTAATTTGCAGTCTCACCCACAGTGCACGAGCGCTCCCTTCTACTTGTACCCACGCCAGCAGCTGTTAGTTTGGGACCTTGTGATGTGGGCCATTCTCACTGGGATTAGGTAATATCTCAAAGTGGTTTTGATTTGCATTTCTCTGATACTTAGAGACAATAATCGTTTTCATGTGTTCGTTGGCCACTGAGAATCTTTTCTTGTGAGGATTTGGAAAACACACTTCTAAGTAACCTAATCATTGTGTACCCTCCTATTAATCTGAAATTTTAAAAAATAAAATGTAAAAATATTCTTAAAAATGAAATGAGACATCCTGAACTTTCAACAGCAGGAAAACCTTAAATAAATGACAGTATAGCCAATTATGGAACCATGAAAAAATACAAAACTGCCTTTAAAAATCCCTATTTAAAAAATGAATATGCATGTATTAAAACAGATGGCACACAAATAAAATCACTAGTACTCCTACACACATGCACACACACAAAGGTTTCTATTAAAGCAACTGTGGGGAAGGTAAGTTAAATTAGGCTTTCTCACCTGAAGGCCATGAGGTGCCTGATTGTTTTGAATAACTATAATAAGCCGGCAGGTGCCACGTGTTCCTAAATAATCATCATTACTATTTAATTTGGAGCCACTGTGTGGCCACTATTTAAGGACCCAAGGTTCTCCACCTGTGGGCGGAAAGAAGCTTCCTATGTTAGCTCGCCTGCTTTCATGAGCTGAATGAAGGCAGATGGCCCCAGGCCTGCTCACTGGCTGCAGTGAGTTGAATAAAGGACATGTCACAGCTACCTTAGGCTCATCGGGTCTTTTCTGGTTTGTCCAAATCCAGTGCAAACCTTTTAAGCTTCAACCATTGGCACTACACAACACAGTATTTTTTGAAACAGAATCTCACTATGTTGTCCTCAGTAGAGTGCTGTGGCGTTACAGCTCACAGCAACCTCCAACTCTTGGGCTTAAGCAATTCTCTTGCCTCAGCCTCCCAAGTAGCTGGGACTACAGGTGCCTGCCACAATGCCCGGCTATTTTTTGTTGCAGTTGTCATTGTTGTTTAGCTGGCCCGGGCTGAGTTCAAACCCACCCACCTTGGTGTATGTGGCTGGCGCCATAACCACTGTGCTACAGGCGCCAAGCCTCAACACAATAGTTTTTAAAAGCACCTGTTGATGCTTATAAAAACTCAATAGGTTTTAAAAGCATTCGTTGACTATAAAAACTATTTTTGCCATCTTTTCCATAACTGTTGCAACCAGAGCACATCTTAGAATTGCTATTTTACTTCCAATTATAAGCATGATAGTCCACATAACCAAGATTGACGGGAGGAATATATCAGCATTAGATTTTTACACATAAAGAGATGTAATGCTCAGAGGTGTTACATAATTTGTCCAAAGTTACGCAGCTTTGAGCAGCCCAACTAGAATCTGATTCTAGGCTTCTTTAACTCTCTAGGCAAGACTCTCTTCCACAAGCCATAAAAGTCCGCTTCACAGTCTACTAAGGAAAGAGTGGGCAAAAGCCAAGATTTTGCCCTTAATACTTGCAATAATAAGACAATCATCTTCACAGATGATTGTGAAGCCTTCAGTCTACTAAGGAAAGAGTGGGCAAAAGCCAAGATTTTGCCCTTAATACTTGCAATAATAAGACAATCATCCTAAATGCACCTGGGAAGTGGTCAAAGAGATTTAAAAAGACTCATTCTTGGGAATTATACATTAGGAGATTTCATTTCAAAGAAAAGTATTTCGGAATTCAGTATCTTTCAGAGTTTAGAAAGAAGGAAGGGAAACTATACCACATACTACATATGTTTTCAGCAGGATCTGTGACGGACCCAATTATTAAACATTAATATATCTGTAATAAAACATTATTCATACTAAGAGGTATAAATAAAGACGATGAAAGGCAAACATCAGTACAGTTTTTACTGCTAAATGAGTTCAGGTCAGATCAGGTCAGGTTTTGAGATTTGAAAATACTTTCTCTTTTCACAGCTTTTTATATTTCACAATTGCAGGTAAGAGATGTGGTTGTGGAACTGTCTGTGTCCGGTGTTATTAGGTGAGGGAAACACTAATGATGAACTGACTGATTTACCAGAACTGACTTTCCACTAACAGAGTAAGGCATATATGCCAAGTTTGTTCCATATACTTGGCACAACTTACTTCCTGCTGTGTGACTCAATTGCAGTCCATTATGCTATTCAATTGAAGTAAAATATAGGACTTTGAAGTGAAATACAGGTCAGTGTACTAAAATTCAGGTAAGCTATTAAGCAATTCATGTGTGACAGTTCTAATTCAGTGCTAAAACTACAGTTAACTTCTAACTATTACACTTGACTTGCAAATTAATAAGTGATCAAATTATAAAGCACTATGGATTTTTAGCTTCTGAAATTCCATCACCAGTGTGATCACCAATTAATAAAGACCCTCTTCAAATGAGACATTTTTTACCATACCTTACTTTGTCCAATGGACTTGAAATAAACATTCAACACATCACAATTCAGTAGACAATCCTTTCCACCTGTAACTATATAAGTCTGTAGAATGATTTAACGTGTCATCTATCTGTAAGCTAGGGAGAAGTCTCAGCATCTGAATACAACATATTTTAAAACTACAGATAAAATTTACAAGCATATAGTTGTCAAATAAAAATTAACCACTGGCTCTCTTACATATTATACACCTGCTATTGCGTTGATACTTTTCTCTATTCAGGGTGGATTTTCTTTTTCTTTTTTTTTTTGAGACAAAGCCTATGTCACCCTCAGTTGAGTGTCATGGCATCACAGCTCACAGCAAACTCAAAGTCTTGGGCTTAAGTGATTCTCTTGCCTCAGCCTCCCAAGTAGCTAGGACTACAGGCACCCAGCTATTTTTGTTGTTGTCATTGTTGTTTAGCTGACCAGGGCCAGGTTCAAACCCGCCTCCCTTGGTGCATGTGGCTGGAGCCATAACCACTGCACTATGGGCACGGAGCCTGCATTTTCTTTTTATCATCAGTCTTCCTTGATTCTAAAACTGGAAATATTTCCCCATTAGATATTTACATATTCTTATCTTTAAATGTCCAGATTTGGTGGCCTTGGCCTTCAAGAGATTGATCAACTCACATTGCTAAGCACCAGGAAAAATAGTAAAAGACTAAAAATGAAAATAGACATCTGAAAAAGATTTTGGCACAATTGTTCACCTTAATAAACCTATGACCTGCGTTTCTTACATCATTGTTAATATGATTGTTGTCAAGGTTACTATTCTTTTAAAGTTTTTTTTTTTTTTTTTTTTTGTAGAGACAGAGTCTCACTTTATGGCCCTCAGTAGAGTGCCGTGGCCTCACACAGCTCACAGCAACTTCCAACTCCTGGGCTTAAGCGATTCTCTTGCCTCAGCCTCCCGAGCAGCTGGGACTTACAGGCACCCGCCACAGCACCCGGCTATTTTTTGGTTGCAGTTTGGCTGGGGCTGGGTTTGAACCTGCCACCCTCGGTATATGGGGCCGGCGCCTTACCGACTGAGCCATAGGCACCGCCCTCTTTTAAAGTTTTTATTTGATAAACAGATGGTCAACAGACCTTTTAAGTAGACCTTGTGCCATGGGAAACGCACCACATGGACAATCGGTTTCAAAGCCGATCAAGAAAAGAAAAACAGCAAATAATTCTTAAATGTTGCCCAGAAAATAATGTCTGGCTTGTCATATTCTAGCATAAAATAATCAACATCTTTTTTTTCATCAGAGCTCAATTCAGAAACTCACACAGTGTCAGGAAGAGACAGCACCCTTCTGTGTAGAAATACACCAAAGTAGCTAGTTATATCAAAAACAGAAAAGACATAAACAACACCTGTAAAGAGGGGAAATGACAGATGGCTAAATGCCATGACAAAGATTTTTTAAGTATTATCGTCAACCACCAAAATTACTCATTTTCTAAAGGAGCGTAGTTTGGAAACAAATGTCACATATTTTAGAAACGGTTTCTTGACCTGTATAGATTGCAAGATAAACAGATGTGCTACTTCTCCCTCCTCTGCAGTAACTCATTAACAGCTGGACTTAAGCTCCCCCACCGTCTGACTCTTCCAGGCTCTGTGTTGCCTCATCCAGTGTCCTCATGCAGAAGGACTTTCAGTAACCATCAATCTGAAAAGCTAGTTTTCATCAAATGGGTAATTCTTTTGTTTTTAATTTATTTATTTTTATTGTTAAATCATAGCTGTGTACATTAGTGCAATCAAGGGGTACAATGTGTGGTTTTCATATACAATCTGAAATATTCTCATCAAACTGTTCAATGTAGCCTTCATGGCATTTTCTTAGTTGCTGTATGTAGACATTTGTATTCTGCATTTAGTAAGTTTCCCCTGTACCCATTCTAAGATGCACCGTAGATGTGGCCCCACCCATTACCCTCCCTTCACCAAAACCTCCCCCCTCCCTTCCCCTTCCTTGGCCCTTTCTCCATAGTCTTGTGCTATAGTTGGGTTATAGCCTTCATGTGAAAGCTATAATTTAGCTTCATAGTAGGGCTGAGTACATTGGATACTTTTTCTTCCATTCCTGAGATACTTTGCTAAGAAGAATGATTTACCTACCTGGGTATTTTAGGGAGCCCATATGGACAGACTTGTTAGGCCAATGGGAATATTTTTTAAAATATTAATCTAATTTTCTCAAAATAATTGATAGCTGAAAATGCTCATTTACTGGCAGAGCCCAAACTGAAAACCAAGTTCTCTCCCTCCCTCTCTGGTGCTTTTTCCCACAGGCTCTTGCAAATCATGTTTTATGTATTAACTTACCTTGGTTAATAAGGTTAAGAATCTTTTGTAAAGAGGCAACTGAATCCTTTGTCTTCTAGATTAGGCTCTTGAATATCCTTATCCAACCCCTACATTTGTTTTTCTAATTTTATGGAATTTCGTATCCTGTTTTCTCCAGAGCATTTCAAGAGCTGTGTTGCAAATATCAACTATTGTTTTTGCTACTTATTTGAGTTTGGCTGAATAATTTGTGTAGTTATAAAGATAAGAGGTCCAGAAATTATATCCATTATATAAGTGAGATTACCACAAATATCAAGATTATAGTGGAACAGATGATAAACAACAAATAAACCATTCCTGCGGAAGATAATCTCATTTGGGGACCCTAATGACAATTCAGGTGAAATAGGCCTCTGTGTTGTTACCAAGACTGTGTCTATGATGAGCTTTAAATAAGCATAGAGTCCTTTCTATTGCTACCGAAAGAGCTTTCCCTTTAAGGTAGAAAAGGAGTCTATAATTGGACAAACTGGTATTTATTCTTTAAAAAGGACTCCATAGGGCGGCACCTGTGGCTCAGTCGGTAAGGCGCCGGCCCCATATACGGAGGGTGGCAGGTTCAAACCCGGCCCCGGCCGAACTGCAACAACAAAAAAAAATAGCCGGGCGTTGTGGTGGGCGCCTGTAGTCCCAGCTGCTTGGGAGGCTGAGGCAAGACAATTGCTTAAGCCCAGAAGTTGGAGGTTGCTGTGAGCTGTGTGAGGCCACGGCACTCTACCCAGGGCCATAAAGTGAAACTCTGTCTCTACAAAAAAAAAAAAAAAAAAAAGGACTCCATAAATTCAATATTCCCCCAAATTATATTATTTTGACTAATCAAAAGAAAGCAATAGTGCAACAGCCAGAAAACAAATATTTGCTCATGTGTTTACTCACTTAATTGTTACTTGAAAGTGGGGGTGATATGATATTACTATTTCTTGCAGTGAAAAATTCAGTTCAATGGGTCCATTTCAACAATCACGTAAAGTGGCTCAGAGGGTGTAAAATGATCTCCCTTATAAAACAGAATCCCGCCTTAACAATTGTCAGAAAATGACTGTAAAGCGTCTAAGATGTTTATTATGTACTTTCTTAGAAATCCTACACAATGATTTATTTAGTTATTTATTTATTTTTTGTTGTTGCCCTCGGTAGAATGCTGTGGCGTCGCAGCTCACAGCAACCTCCAGCTCTTGGGCTTAGGCAATTCTCTTGCCTCAGCCTCCCAAGTAGCTGGGACTATAGGCACCCACCATAACACCTGGCTATTTTTTTGTTGCAGTTTGACCAGGGACATGTTCAAACCTGCCACCCTCAGTATATGGGGCCGGCGCCCTACTCACTGAGCCACAGGTGCCACCCCACAATGATGTTTATAAATGAAATTCTAAATAAGTTATTGCAGAAAAAAAAAAATTCCATTTCGGTCTGCAACAAAGCCTACTCAAAACAGAATCAACGCATTGTATTTGCCTAGACCTAGAACATTCTGTGTCTGAATTTTCAACTGATCACCTGCTCCTAGGTGTGTCAGGTGGACAAGTTTGTCCAATTATAGACTCCTTTTCTACCTAGATCACCTAGAGTAATAATATCTGGTTGTCATTCCCAAATTCCCAAGCTATAACTATAAAACAGAAATACATTAGATATAGATAAGGTATCATTTTATCAATAGGCCTTTAAGCTGGTTTGTTAATGTGTACAGAGGCCAGGAGCTATATTAATAGTGAAATGATATGAAATATTACTTCATATTCAAGACTAGTAACTTCTCAAAACTGTGACAACAGATGCATTTCCTTGAAAAGGGCATCAGCTTGGGTCTTTATTATACCTTGAGTTAGTAAGTGAGGAACTTCAAGGTAATATACAGAGGGTGCCAAAAGAAAAGAAAAAAAACCGTATTAAAATTGTAGTACTCAATAATACCCATCACAAAAGATGAATACCAGTTCTTTTTGAGGACCTCCTGTAATCGCAGAAGTCAATTGTGACGTCAGTCGTAATACAATTTTTTTCCTTGTTTAAAATGTATTTACACTTATATTAAAATATTTTGAAAAAAATAACACATCATTTCAATTCTTATATGTATTTATGTTCAGCTTATTTCAACAAAAAAGATGGGAAACTCACTTTTTTAATATATAAAAACAAAATTATTAAAAGAGAACCATGGATGAGAGCACAGTAAATGAGGCTTATTTATTTCCTTTCCTTCCTTTAATCTGCCAAAAAAAAAAAAACTTCATGTGAAAAATATCAATCTTTTCATCTAAAGCTTATGTTTTAATCATTTAATTTTTACATTTTAAAAAATTATATGCATTCAATATCTGTCATTTTGGCATATATGAATGCCAGATACTGAATGACATACGTTGCCAGATAATGAAACTTTCGAATCGCAGTTTTTGAAGATATTACAGAGGCATTCCTCACATAAGCATTTTTTAATTAAAAAAAAAACTTAACAAAGCAAAATTAATTCTTTATTATTGACTGATTGATAAGGGGACAGTGTCTCACCCAGGCTAGAGTGCAGTAATACCACCACCGCAATCTCAAACTCCTGGCCCCAACCAATCCTCCCAGCTCATCAGCCCAAAATGCTAGGATTACAAACATGAGCTAACCCTCTTGTCCCAAAATTAATTCCTTCCCCTCACTCCTAAATTAGTGGAGTTAAGACCGTCACAACTCCTGTTCTGACTTGATTCGAGGATTTAGCTTAGAGAAACTAGAGCAGCGTTTCTAAAAGAGTGTTTTGAAGATTCCCTGAAGCAGGTTATTCAAGGTACTTTTTCAAAGGCGCCACTCTACTAAATCAGAATTTCCAGTGTGGATCTTAGGAATTGCTACTGCAAATAAGTTACCCTAGTGAATTGTATACATGTGGTTCTGTACTCTCTCAGGATCAAACCCACCCTTCCAGGGCTGGCCTTGTGATACTGAAACTGATTCTCTATGACCAAATTTGTCTTTGCAGCCTGGTTGGATTCTGTGTTCTCAACCTTCCTAATGCACTTCCTCATGCTGTGGTGACCCCCAACCATAAAATTGTTTTCGTTGCTACTTCATAACTGTGATTTTGCTACTGTTATGAATTTTAATGTAAATATCTGGTATCGGGATGGTCTGAGGTGACCCTTGGGAAAGGGTCATTCCACCCCCAAAGGGGTCGCACCCCACAGGTTGAGAACCACTGCCCCAGAGGAAGAAGAGAAAGCGGGAGGAAGGAGGCAGAGCTCATTCAGTCCAGGTTACTGGCTGCTCCCCCAGCGCCTCCCACCCGGGGCTCTTCACCCTAAGAGTTCCAGTTGCTTCTCATAGCAGTTGGTTCTAGTTTCCACTTTTTCCCCATCTCCCACAACCGAGTCCATGGCGCGCTCTCAGAGCACCTGCCATCCTCTGAAATCTGGTTTCCAGCTTCCCCGGATTCTCCAGCATCATCCAGGCAGTTTCCTCACCGCAGATGTCTGGATTCCCCTCCACTCTTGCAGTTTCTCCCCAAACTTTTCCCCTCCTCCCCCAGCCTAGTGCTAGGGGCATTGACTTCCTGCAATTACATTTTCTTGTCAACCCCAAATAAGTAATTGAGGCAAAGTCCTAAGCTTATGGTGGGTGTGGAGGCTGGCTGCTGTCATCCTAGCACTCTGGGAGGCCAAGGCAGGTTGACATCTGAGCTTAGGAGGTGAAGACCAGTCTGAGAAAGAGTGAGACCCATCTCCACTAAAACTAGAAAAACTAACCCTGTATTGTTGCAGGAGCCTGTATCCCAAGTATGCTGGAGGCTGAGGCAGGAGAATCGCTGGAGCGCAGGAGTTTGAGGTTGCTATGAGCTATGACAACAGCCATTCTATCCAGGGTGATAGACTGAGACTTTGTCTCAAAACAAACAAACAAAAAAAAAAGTGCTGAGATTTTTATCTTCTTTTCAGTCATTTATTCCTTTCTGCCCTTTCAGATTTTTAATATCTACATAATGAATTTCCTGTACAAATTTTCTCTGAAAATAATTGATGTGAATAATTGGTGTGAGAAGTGGTTACATGCCAAATAGGATCTACTTACACACTGGGAACAAAGAGTTCAAGGAATAAATAGAGGTACATGTCTGACCCTGGAAAGCGTTTACTCCCATGGTGTGACCCACGACAAGTCCATCCCAGCACTTTGGGAAGCTTAGGTGAGAGCTGAAGCCAGAAAAGTGTGACCTGCAAGATGGAATCTGAGAAGCAAAGCTGAAGCAGAACAGCTGACCTCGTCTGCTTAGCTTTCCTCCTGCCCCAGCCGAGGAACACTCCAGTGAAGCTTTCACCATGAGTAGGAGGGTGTAGGTCCCGGGAGACTTTGAGGAAATAGTCAGTCACATGTAGACAATAGGTGTTACATGGATCATACCGTGTTTTCTTTGACAATTCTCTTACATATATTGTTGAAATGAAAATGACCTTTATGTTGTGAAAGCATTTTGCATGGTGAGAGGGAAGATGACCTTGATGTTGTCTTCTGTCAGATAAAGTTAAAATTTTCTAGGTTTGTTTCCTGGCCTTCCCATGCTAAAATTTATGAGAAATGGGTGGCACCTGTGGCTTAGTGGGCAGGGCACCGGCCCCATATACTGAGGGTGGTGGGTTCAAACCTGGCCCCAGCCAAACTGCAACAAAAAATAGCGGGGCATTGTGGCGGGTGCCTGTAGTCCCAGCTACTCGGAAGGCTGAGGCAAGAGAATCGCCTAAGCCCAAGAGCTGGAGGTTGCTGTGAGCTGTGATGCAGCAGCACTCTACTGAGGGTGACAAAATAAAACTCTGTCTCTAAAAAAAAAAAAAAAAGAATAATTGGTGTGGATGCTTTTTTTTTATGACTGAGATCCTGATTCTAGTAACTTGAGAGATTAAGGAAACAGCATACCTGTTAGTCTTTTCCAATTAACAACTGTTTAGTACTAGTACATTAAAAAAAACTAGTACCAAGAGTTTCTTGGTGTGGATGCTTTTTTTTTATGACTGAGATCCTGATTCTAGTAACTTAAGAGATTAAGGAGACAGCATACCTGTTAGTCTTTTCCAATTAACAACTGTTTAGTACTAGTACATTAAAAAAAACTAGTACCAAGAGTTTCAGTCACAGTATTTTACTGTCAAGTAATGTCCAGGTCAGGTGCGGTGGCTTATGTCTTAATACTAGTACTTTGGGAGGCTGAGGCAAGAGCATTGCTTGAGAAAGGAATTTGAGACCAGCCTGAGCAATAGCCAGACTTCGTCTCTACAAAAAATAGAAAAATTAGTTGGACGTGGTGGCATGAGCCTGAAGTCCCAGTACTCAGGAGGCTGAGGCAGAAGGATTGCTTGTGCCTAGCAGTCCAAGGCTACAGTGAGCTATGATGAGGCCACTACACTCCAGCCTGGGTGACAGAGTGAGACTTTGATTCCAAAACAAAATGAACAAACAAACAAAAAAATCCCAGATGCTTTGTGTTCCAGATGAGCTGATAACAAATCTAAAATTCTATTATTGAAAAATGAAGAATTCTTGGGTGGCGCCTGTGGCTCAGTCAGTAAGGCACCGGCCCCATATACCGAGGGTGGCGGGTTCAAACCCGGCCCCGGCTGAACTGCAACCAATAAATAGCTGGATGTTGTGGTGGGCGCCTGTAGTCCCAGCTACTCGGGAGGCTGAGGCAAGAGAATCGCTTAAGCCCAGGAGTTGGAGGTTGCTGAGAGCTGTGTGAAGCCACGGCACTCTACCGAGGGCCATAAAGTGAGACTCTGTCTCTATAAAAAAAAAAAAAAAAAAAAAGAAAGAAAAATGAAGAATTCTTTTTTTTTTTTTTTGCGATCATGGGGCACCATACACTGGTTTTATAGACCGTTTGACACACTTTCATCACTCTGGTTAACATAGCCTTCCTGGCATTTTCTTAGTTATTGTGTTAAGACATTTATATTCTACATTTACTAAGTTTCACATGTACCCTTGTAAGATGCACCGCAGGTGTAATCCCACTGATCACCCTCCCTCCCCCATCCTCCCCCCTCCCTCCCCTCCCTCTCCCCCTTCCCCATATTCTTAGGTTATAACTGGGTTATAGCTTTCATATGAAAGCCATGAATTAGTTTTATAGTAGGGCTGAGTACATTTGATACCTTTTCTTCCATTCTTGAGATACTTTACTAAGAAGAATATGTTCCAGCTCCATCCATGTAAACATGAAAGAAGTAAAGTCTCCGTCTTTCTTTAAGGCTACATAATATTCCATGGTGTACATATACCACAGTTTATTAATCCATTCATGGATCGATGGGCACTTGGGCTTTTTCCATGACTTAGTAATTATGAGTTGGGCTGCAATAAACATTCTGGTACAAATATCTTTGTTATAATGTGATTTTTGGTCTTCTGGGTATATACCTAGTAGAGGAATTATGGGATTGAATAGCAGATCTATTTTTAGATCTCTAAGTGTTCTCCAAACATCTTTCCAAAAGGAATGTATTAATTTGTAGAAGTGTTCCCTTTTCTCCACATCCATGCCAACATCTCTGGTCTTGGGATTTTGTGATATGGGCTAATCTTACTGGAGTTAGATGATATCTCAAAGTAGTTTTAATTTGCATTTCTCTGATCATTAAGGATGATGAGCATTTTTTCATGTGTCTGTAGACCATGCACCTGTCTTCTTTGGAAAAGTTTCTCTTCAAGTTTCTTGCCCAGCCTGCGATGGGATCACTTGTTCTTTTCTTGCTAATATGTTTGAGTTCTCTGTGGATTCTGGTTATTAAACCTTTGTCGGAGACATAACCTGCAAATATCTTCTCCCATTCTGAGGGCTGTCTACTTGCTTTACTTACTGTGTTCTTGGCTGTGCAGAAGCTTTTTAGTTTCATCAGGTCCCAGTAGTGTATTTTTGAAGCTGCTTCAATTGCCCAGAGGGTCCTCCTCATAAAATTCTCGCCCAGACAAAAATGAAGAATTCTTGCATAATCTTCCCCAGATTCAGAGCTAATCCAGTTCTACACAGAAGTGGCCCACTTAAGATGAGTCTATGAGCAGAACAAAAATTTTTCTCAAAAATAATTTTTATTTTTCTTAATGTCTTCCATAGGATGCATCATTTGCATTATCTATAGGACAAAAGACCAAATGTTGACCTTATGTTTAAAGGCATCCATGATGTTATATTTCTGTATTTCCTCAAAATGATTTCAATCTTTTCTTTCTTTGTTAAGGCACTGCTTCCACCTGAGCTAGTGGTTCCATGCCACAGCTTATATGTTTTTCTACTTCCCTAACTGGACTATTTCTTCTGTCTGGGAATCCTCCTTGGCTATACAAAGACCTAGACCAGTACATGTAAGGGGTACTCAACACCTGCTGGAACTGACTTAGATTGCCTTCCTTCTACAGGAAGTCTTCCTCAGGTTAGTCTGTTTGGAACTGCCCTAGAAATTACTTCATGTGGGTATTTTACACAGAGCATATGCTATCTTCTGAATTGTTCATTAATTTATCCAATCTGTCTCCTGGATAATAAACTCTGGGGTTTTTTTTTTGCAGTTTGGCCAGGGCTGGGTTTGAACCTGCCACCCTCCATATATGGGGCCAGCGCCTTACTCACTGAGCCACAGGTGCCACCCTATTTTTATTTATTTATTTATTTATTTATT
The DNA here is from genome assembly GCF_027406575.1 of Nycticebus coucang. Lineage (NCBI taxonomy): Eukaryota > Metazoa > Chordata > Mammalia > Primates > Lorisidae > Nycticebus > Nycticebus coucang. Next base: position 20,141,008 of record NC_069788.1, on the reverse strand, counting down.
TATTTATTTATTTATTTATTTAAGACAGAGTCTCACTCTGTCACCCTGGGTAGAGTGCTGTGGTATCATCTTAGCTCACAGCAACCTCAAATTCTTGGGTTCTAGGGATCCTCCTGCCTCAGCTTCTCACTGAGTAGCTGGGACTACAGGCATGTGCCCCCATGCCCAGGTAATTTTTCTATTTTTAGTAGGGACAGGGTCTTACTCTTGCTCAGGCTGCTCTCCAACTTCTGAGCTCAAGTGATCCACCTGCCTCGGCCTCACAGGATTATGAACTCTTTAAGGAGATATCATATATCTTATATACAGAGAGTGCAAAAAAACGTGTACACATTTTAAGAGAAAAAGGTATCCTGTTCACACCTGTCTCATGGTGATGCAAGAATTCATTTGATTAATGCCATCTTTTGAGCAAACATCATATTACACATACTACACTGTAATTCAATTCAACTTCAAAAAGTAATTCATGGAGAACATCTCTTAAAATGCATATATACATTTTTTGGCACCCCGGGATCTGCAGTTGCCAGTTCCCAAGCTGCAGACTCGTACCAGCCTGTGGCCTGTTAGAAACTGGGCTGCCCAGCAGGAGGTGAGCAGCGAGAGTGAGCAGAAGATTCTTCTGTATTTACAGCCACTCCTCACCGCTCACATCACCGCCTGAGTTCCACCTCCTGTCAGATTAGTGGCGGCCTTAGGAGCACAAACCCTATTATAAACTGCACATGCGAGGGAGCTAGGCGGTGCACTCATTATGAAAATCTAGTGCCTGATGATCTGAGGTAGGGCTGAGGTGGTGATGCTGGTGCTGGAGGATGGCTGCAAATACAGGTGATGATTAGCAGAGAACTTTGCACAGAGAGCATAATAAGTCAGTTGCCTGCAGACTCAGATCAAAACAATATCAGTGAGGGGCAGGTGACAATTAAGCTGCATCTCGTGGCAGGGTTTATAACAGCAACACACTTCAGGTGTCACTGTCTCCCATCACCCCAGAAGGGACCGTCGAGTTGCAGGAAACACGCTCAGAGTTTCTGCTGATTCTGCATGATGGCGAGTTACATAATTATTTCATTATATATTATAATGTAATAATAAAGAGCACAATAAATGTAATGTGCTTGAATCATTCCAAAACTATCCCCCACGCCCACAGTCTATAGAAAATTGTCTTTCATGAAACTGGTCCCTGGTACCAAAAAAGTTGGGGACCACTGTCACATATCCTTGTATCCTCATAGTGCCTCCCAGACTTTGTATAGAATAGTGACCGATAAATGTGTGTTAAGTAAATAAATGACCGAATGAGTACTAACCTAATATGAATTGTATGAGTCCTTTCCTTTCTCAAATATATTTGTAGATATCTCAAATACATTTGAAGAGATAGAGGATATAAATAATATCTAATATGCTTTATACCGTGTCCACAGTATTATAAAATAATATTTCTCACTTTTCTAGATCTGCATAATACCTCACATACGTTAACTATTAAAGCTATGGTATGAACTCTGTGGAATCATTTTTCATTTTAACTAAAAACTGAGGCTTTGAGAACTTCAGTAACCTTGTCCACGGTCACATAATAAGACAGTGATAATCCTAGAATTTGACAAGGGCTCTTTCACGTACACTGCATGGTCTCTTGGAAAGCTAATGCTTAGACAATGATGGTGACAGTGATGAGTTCACCTGATAGATTGCTCCTCTTCCCCGGCAGAGACTTGCTTCAGCACCAGGAAGAACCCGAAAGGAGTGACTCACAATTCCCAGCAGCAGTAGCAAGTCATGTGCTGGGATTCTGACCATGAGGATAACAATCAGGCCAGGGAATCCGATTTCTGCTGGATATAGGAAAGCCTTTTTGTGTTCATGGAAAAAACATACGCACACACACAAAATGGGTTGTTGATGGTATTACAGCTTGAGGAATCTTCATCTACCCTTTCTTCCCAGCCAGGAGCCTGGATATGGGAGGAGGAAGGCAGGCAGTAGAGAGGTTAGAACGGCTTCTTCACTTCCTTGCCTTCATATCTGAAAGCCCCAGGGTGGCTGCTGGGTAAAGTCTGGCAAGCCACTGAAATCCTTACTGGCCCACAAAATTTTAAACACATTAGTGACACAGAGGGCCATAGAGCAGATAACCTGAGGACATTAAATACAGTTTCTGCTACCATGGAGTTTTCAAAAAAATGGATTGCTATACACCTTTGGTGGCGCTCTCCACAGAGGATTTATAGTGTTGACATATATTATCAAAACATTTGTTAACATGCCTGAAACCCTAGTACTTTGGGTAGCCAAATCAAGAGGATTGTTTGAGGCCAGGGGTTCTAGAACTGCCTGGGCAACATAGTGAGACCTTTGTATCTACAAAAACATGGAAATATTAGCTGGGCATGGTGGCACATACCTGCAGTCTCAGCTATTTGGAGGATGGGGCTAGAAGAAGGCTTAAGCCCAGGAGTTTGAGGTTGCAGTGAGTTATGACAATCCTACTACACTCTAGCCCAGGTAATAAAGTGGGACCTTGTCCCCTCTCTCAAGAACAACACAAACAAACAAAATTTGTTAATAACTTTAGTGAGCTTTGATATAATTTAGACAAGTGTGCGGGTTCTCTGAAGTCTCATAATAATTAATATCTACTCTTCCTGCACATAGGACTACATCTTTGATTCATAAAATGGTCTTATTGCAAGACAAATATTGGATTAGGACAAAGATCAAATTTGATAAAGATTAATTTTCTGCTTCAATTCAAGTAGATGTCTCTCAAACTTTTAAGCAAAAGAATTGATCAGATTGGCTGGGTGCCCATAGCTCAGTGGTTACAGCACCAACCACATGGTCAAGGGCTGGTGGGTTCAAACCCGGCCCAGGCCTGCTAAACAAACAAAAACAATAACCAGGTGTTGTGGCGGGCACCTATAGTCCCAGCTACTAGGGAGGCTGAGACAAGAGAATTGCTTGAGCCCAAGAGTTTGAGGTTGCTGTGAGCTATGCTGCCATATCACTCTACAGAGGGTGACAAAATGAGACTTTGTCTCAATTAAAAAGAAAGAAAGAGAGAGAGAGAAAGAGAAAGAGAGAAAGAAAGAAAAAGAAAGAGAAATAAAGAAAGAAAGAGGAAAGAAAGAAAGAAAGAAAGAGAGAGAGAGAGAAAGAGAGAGAAGGAAGGAAGGAAGGAGGGAGGGAGGGAAGGAGGGAAGGAAGGAAGAAAGGAAGGAAAGAAAGAAGGAAAGAAGGAAGGAAGGAAAGAAGGAAGGAAGGAAGAAAGGAAGAAAGAAAGAATTGAGCAGATTGCTTCACTTCTCTCTACCCCACCTCTGCCCCTCCTTCTTTGCCCTCTGGTGCCTCTCTTGGTCTCTTTGCTCACAACTTTGTTTCCCCTTTCCACCTCCATCTCTTCTAATTCTCTTCCCTTTTTCCTCTTTTTGGAGGAAGGGCTTAGCCTTTTAAGAAATTGCTTTCTGGCTCTGCGCCTGTAGCTCAAGTGGCTAAGGCGCCACCCACATACACCAGAGTTGGCAGGTTCGAATCCAGCCTGGGCCTGCAAAATAACAATGATAACTACAACCAAAAAATAGCCGGGTGTTGTGGCAGGTGCCTGTAGTCCCAGCTACTTGGGAGGCTGAGGCATGAGAATTGTTTAAGCCCAAGAGTTGGAGGTTGCTGTGAGCCGTGACACCACAGCACTCTACCCAGGGTGACAGCTTGAGGCTCTGTCTGAAAAAAAGAAAAAGAAAGAAAGAAAGAAAAAGAAAAGAAAAAAGAAATTGCTTTCTTTCTGTTCTTTCTCTAAACTTGTGCACATAAAACAAAGGCTTAGAAAACTCAAAGTTTTTTTTGTTTGTTTTTATTAAATCATAGCTGTGTACTCTTCTTAATAAAGTATCCCAAGAAGGGAAGAAAAAGTATCCAATGTACTCAGCCCTACTATGAAACTAATTTATGGCTTTCACATGAAAGCTATAACCCAGTTATAACCCAAGAACAGGGGGAAGCGGGAGAGGGAGGGGAGGGAGGGGGGAGGGGGGTAGAGGGAGGGGGATTGGTGGCATGAAACTCAAAGTTTTGTGAACTGAGGGTGGAAGAAAGAGTTCGGCCTTTTGTCACACAGTCCATGCTTCTACACATATCAGCTGAGCCCTAGATTGTTTTTCTGAGTAATCTCTCCTATACTTACATCCTATATCACTATAATATGTGCTGCAGGGTGCTGGCAGGAACCGTCATAGAACTAAAAATCATAAGCATAAAAATATGTCTGCAGTTACTAATAAGTTAGTATTTTCACTATTAGAGAAATAGGCTATTTTGCCTTAGAAATGATTATGTAATTTGGCTTTTCACCATTATTTAGACACTTTTATAGGATTGTGAGTAATATTTCATTTTCTGACAAAAAGAAAATTAGAAATCATGAAGATTAACACCATTGTTCAAGATAGGGCAAGGATAACAACAGTATAGATTTCTAAAAATGAGCAGATAGAAAATCAATCAAAACAAACTGGCAAAAAGAAGTCAAATTAGAACCATGAAAAATGATACAGCAATGAAATGCAGTCATTAAAATAGCTATGACGTTAATTTACTTAACACTCTTTTTTTGTCCACCGGACTCAGCAGATTATTTCAAGGTGAAGAAAAAGTATGGGCGTAACCTTGTAAGAGGAGAGCTGTGGGACACAGCTACAGACAAAGCGGATTTATGTTGTGGTACCAGAAATCAGCCAGAGATGGGTTTACACTGCCTTTTATTTCTAAATCTGTAGTTCAGTTCAAGTGGATCTTCTAAAAAAAAATGCTCCAGGTTATCCTGAAGGATCAGGCACTCAGATGCAAATGGCTGCCTCCTGCAGCCACCAGGGCTGTGCACAGTCACATTCCTATAGACTGCGAAGTGAAAAGGGACCCCTGAATGGGTGAGATGTGGAAACCATTCTGTGCTAAACCGCGGGGGTCATGTGGAATGCTAGAAAAAAAATAGGAAATTATATAAAATTATGACAAAATTTTTTCAAATAAAACATATATCTAGAAAAATGACCAGCAGCACATGGAAATAAACTTTGTAGAATTATGCATGAAAATTCACTTTCTTAATCCTAGTTTTCTGTATTTTCACAGTGAATAAATTAGCAGTTTTTAAATAAATGAACAGCATTTAATGAATTAGTCATTTAAAATATGCAAATTGATACTTAGTTATAGCTCCAATGTTATAAATTATCAAAGATGTAATAATTAGAATACTTTTTATTACAGATGCAAAATCCTTTGGCAAAAATAAGTACTACTGGGGCGGCGCCTGTGGCTCAGTGAGCAGGGCACCAGCCCCATATACCGAGGGAGGCGGGTTCAAACCCGGCCCCGGCCAAACTGCAACAAAAAAATAGCCGGCGTTGTGGTGGGCGCCTGTAGTCCCAGCTCCTGGGGAGGCTGAGGCAGGAGAATCGCCTAAGCCCAGGAGCTGGAGGTTGCTGTGAGCTGTGTGAGGCCACGGCACTCTACCGAGGGCCATAAAGTGAGACTCTGTCTCTACAAAAAAAAAAAAAAGAAGTACTATTTTTATGTACTTGTTTACATTTAACCTAGTTTTACGTTTTCAACAATTCAACTAAACATAAGGATTGACTTTGTAGATTCTGATTTTATTATAAATACTAGAGACCTTCTCTATTGCATATTCAAAGGTAGACTAGGCTTCAGGTGAGATTCCCTTGGATGCCAAGGTTCTTTCAACTCTTCCCACCTTTCAAGTTGGCTTCTGTCTAGACCTCAGGACAACCTCCAGCAGCCACTGGGGCCACATGTTTCCTGGTTGACAGCCAGGGAGAAGTGACTGTTCACCCCTACACTAATCACAGGCAGAGGAGAGGATTGATTTAATCAATGAGGAATGGTGGAATCAAGGGAAAAATACTAATTTTGTGAGGACTGGAATTTATTCAACTGAGAGTTCCCTTTAAGTAAAACAATAAAAAAAAACTCATTCTGAAAACAAACATTTATTTAGAATGAAAAAAACACAAATTAAAAATGTTTTAAACATAAAATGCCTACACAGACATTACAAAATCCAGAAAAGAGCACATAATTGACATATTATTTTTATTAACATCCTGACAAATCCCTGTTATACTTTTATCTACATGTTTTTGGCTTTATACCCCTTGATTGCCTCTTCACATGACAATTTTGTAACAGTTAATAAAGAAAAATATAAATCAGTCTCTCTTCTAGCATATATAACTGAAATTTCTTGTTATTTTCAGGAATATTGTCAAATTTGGGCAAACGTGTATCAAATTATTGAGCCATACCTCACAAACCTTGAATCTCCTCTATACCCCCATATTACCACTATCAAGCACTACAGGACCCACTTATGGCTTGTTATATCCTGTGTGGGGGTCAGCACAGCACAGTGGATGATAGGATTATTTCTGGAAGGCATTTCTATACTAAAGAAGCTAACTATATATGGGAGTAATTGCAAACTAGGATAATAAAGGCCAGTAAACCCCAAACAGACACATACCCTATGCACTATCTTCTTCTTTTTCTTCTTCTTTTTTTTTGAGACAGAGTTTCACTATGTCACCCTGGGTAGAGTGCAGTGGCATCACAGCTCACAGCAACCTCAAACTCTTGGGCTTAAGCGATTCTCTTGCCTCAGCCTCCCAAGTCGCTGCAACTACATGTGCCCACCACAACGCCTGGCTATTTTTTGTTGCAGTTGTCATTGTTGGTTAGCAGGCCCAGGCTGGGTTCGGGGCTGGGTTCGAACCCGCCAACTTCAGTGTATGTGGCTGGTACTGTAACCACTGTGCTATGGGCACTGAGCCTCACCATCTTCTTAATTGGATCTCAAGGGCAAGCGTGATGGAGGGGAAGTTGGAGAGTGAAAGGAAAATCATTCCTAACTGACCAGAGTTAAAACCTTGCATTGTAATGATCGTTACAAAAACATGACCATGTTTCGTCAGTGTCTATATCCCATAAGATTGAATTCTATCTGGAAACCAACTATCAAATATATTGTCTGAGGCTAATCCTAGCACTTTGAAGATGGTAGGATCAGTTGAGAGCCAGGAGTTCAAGACCTCTAGTGTCTCTACAAAAAGTAAAAAATAAAAAGTAGCCAAGCATAGTGGCACCTAGTTATTCAGGACGCTGAGGCAGGCAAATGGTTTGAGCCCAGGAGTTTGAGATTGCGGTGAACAATGATGACACCATTACACTCTAGCCTGAGCAGCAAAATGACACCTTGTCTCAAAATTTATATATAAATGTAATCTAAAAAAATATTAATACAGGTATGTAGTGCACAATAGATATTTTGTTATAATGATCAAATTATACCTACTTATTGATTAATAATTAATGTGTTATGTTCCTAATGGGAGTCTACATCCTATGACCTGCAGAGGAGGAGCTAAACCAAGAAATATATCACCAGATAATGTCTTTGAAAAATTATTAACCCAATAGAGTTGTCAAAATATATAGGCATTCATTTTCTGCTTTAAAAGACTTGATTTATTTAAAAAAAAAAATCTGGGCGGTGCCTGTGGCTCAGTGAGCAGGGCGCCGGCCCCATATGCCGAGGGTGGCAGGTTCAAACCCAGCCCTGGCCAAACTGCAACAAAAAAAAAAATAGCCGGGCGTTGTGGTGGGCGCCTGTAGTCTCAGCTACTTGGAAGGCTGAGGCAGCAGAATCGCCTAAGCCCAGGAGTTGGAGGTTGCTGTGAGCTGTGTGACACCACGGCACTCTACCGAGGGCAGTAAAGTGAAACTCTGTCTCTACAAAAAAAAAAAAAAAAAATCTGGGCATTAATAGAATCTTCATTACTTACATAAAAAATAAAGGCTAGCTATTTAAAAAATAGTTTGGTTGTACGTTCATACTGAGGTTGCTCAAGAAATAGTGCTGACCAAACTGTAGTGTGCTTTGTTTCATCTTGGATACGAGACTATTTCATTGATAAAAATTGACATTTTCATCAATTGTGCGGTTGATGGACTAGAACACATGAAGATTAAATTTACAGATAATAGCAAATTGGAATAAGTGGTTATTACTTTGGAAGATAGGATTAGAATTCTAAATGACTCTGTAAGCTGGAAAGGGAATCATATAAACAGATGAGCAATTTTATTATGAAATGTGTGTGAAAGTACACTTCAGATATTTTTAAACTACACAAACAAAATTTAGCAATTTATTCATTTATTTATTTATTTATTTATTTTTGAGATAGAGTCTCACTCTGTTGCCCCTGGGTAGCGTGCAGTGGCATCATCATAGCTCACAGCAACCTCAAATTCCTGAGCTCAAGCAATTCTCCTGCCTCAGCCTCCCACTAAGTAGCTGGGACTCTAGGCATATGCCACAATGCCCAGGTAATTTTTCTATTTTTAGTAGAGGGAATTTCACTCTTGCTCAGGATGGCCTGAGTTCAAGAGATCCTCCTTCCTCATCTCCCAGAGTGTTAGGATTATGGTTGTGAGCCATTTAGCCGGGTCACAAAATGTAGCAAATTCTTGAACAAACTTTTTTAAATGCAGAAATCACCATCCATCACATTTTGAATACACAATCAATAAGTATAGCAATTATGTACAATAAAGCTTAACTTTGGAGATAGTTTAACAACAGTTTAACAAGTAATCCTTCCTGATCAAGGCTCATGCTAAGTTGAGAGAAAGTAGTTTTCTGGGAGCACTTGACTACAGAGTTCTGCACCTCATAGATTCCTCCACAGAGTGTGAGGAACAAAATTGGGGTCATCACTACACACACACAGACATACCCGCACACCCTCACACACATTCACATTTCTAAAATTGGGGTCCAGGCCAGGCACGGTGGCTCACACCTGTAATCCCAGCACTTTAGGAGGCCACAGCACGGGGGTTGCTTGAGCTCATGAGTTCAAGACCAACCTGAGCAAAAAGCGAGACCCAGTCTGTACTAAAAATAGAAAAACTGAGGCAAGAGGATCATTTGAGCCCAAGTTGGAGGTTGCTGTGAGCTATGACGCCATGGCACTATACCCAGGGTGACAGCTTGAGACTCTGTCTCAAAAAATAAAATGAAAATAAAATAAAATCGGGGTCTAAGTCAATGCAACCAGTACTTATAAAACCTTTATATATAATGGTGTACTAGGTATGCTACAGTAGGCAATAAGATACCTAGAGCATAGTTCTTGTGGGCAAAAGATTTTGAAGGATTAAAAACTCAATAATAGGGGCGGCGCCTGTGGCTCAGTGAGTAGGGTGCCGGCCCCATATGCCGAGGGTGGCGGGTTCAAACCCAGCCCCGGCCAAACTGCAACAAAAAAATAGCCGGGCGTTGTGGCGGGCGCCTGTAGTCCCAGCTCCTGGGGAGGCTGAGGCAGGAGAATCGGGTAAGCCCAAGAGTTAGAGGTTGCTGTGAGCCGTGTGACGCCACGGCACTCTACCCGAGGGCGGTACAGTGAGACTCTGTCTCTACAAAAAAAAAAAAAAAAAAACCAACTCAATAATGATATACTAATGGCCATAAAGTTCATGTGTAATTTAAAATAGTGTGCAATTTTATTTATGGCCACCCTGTATATTGTCTTCCTTAATTGAATGGCAAATAAATTTCACTTATTCCATAACTAAAATTTGTGACTTTGTCAATTGCATATATGTGTGTCATTATGATTCTTTCAAAGGTAATACTATGAGGTAAATTGAACGTTAGAACAAATATAGGGTAGCCACTTAAAATTGCACACTATTTCTCCTTAAGAGCTGCGCGTGATTAGTGATAGGTGCCCAGACCTCCGTAAGAGCTGCACACGATCAGCTATTGGCAACCAGATCTCCGTTACAGCTGCGCAATCAGCAAACGGCACCCGGACCTCCGCAACAGCTGCGCAATCAGCAAACGGCACCCGGACCTCCGCAAGGGCTGCTTTCAATCAGCGATCTGCCCCCGCACAGAACCTGATAAGAGCTGCACCTGCTGGGCCTCCACACCCCTGACCAGAAACTCCAGAAGCTGCGCAACCCCGTGTCCTCCCTCCTATACCCTCCCTGCCTCCACACCTGCCTGCTCATCTGGCCAGGGACTCTGGTAGCCACGTGCCAGCCGGAACCCTCCAGCTTGTGTGCAAAGCCCTTCTCCTGGCCAGAAACTGCTGAAGCCTTGGGCTCTCTGAGCCAAGGTTACTGGGCGCCAGGCACTCCCAGAACCGTGTGCACCACCCCCAGCCCTATTGCTGGATCGGGGGTATCACACTGTGAGGCTGCTCCCACAACCAGAACTCCCTGGCTGGGGCAGACCCAGAAGAGCTACACAGGGTCACTCCCTACAAAGATCCAGCAACAACAGAGTGATCCCCCAAGGTCTAATGTTGGAGAGACACCACCCCAAGTCTGAGGATGGCCAGAGGCAATGGTGAAAAACAGTCATGAGATGAAATCAAAGGAAAAGCTCTGGCAACATGAATAATCAGAGTAGATCAACTCCCCCAAGGATCAATGGGGCAGACACAGCACAAAGTCCCATGCAGAATAGCTGAGATGTCAGAAATCGAATTCAGAACCTGGATAGCAAATAAGATCGAATTAGAATTCCAAGCAGTAACCCAAAAGATATCTCAAGAATTCAATGAATTCAAAGACCAAATGACCAAAGATTTTGACATATTGAGACAAGAAGTTGCAGCCCTCAAAGATCTGAGAAACACAGTAGAATCGCTCCATAACAGAATGGAGCAAGCAGAAGAAAGGATTACTGACATTGAAGACAAAGCTTTTGAATGCTCCCAAACTCTCAGAGAGGAAGAGAAATGGAGGGCAAAAACAGATCACTCTCTCAGAGAGCTCTGGGATAATTTGAAGAAAACCAATATTCGTCTTATAGGGATCCCTGAAAGAGATGAAGTGGAATCACAAGGCACAGAGTCTCTTCTCCATGAGATTATGAAAGAGAACTTTCCAGACATGCCAAGAGATTCTGAATTTCAGATAGCTAACAGTTTCAGAAATCCAGCATGACTCAACCCAAATAAGACATCCCCCAGACACATCATAATTAATTTCATTAAAGTTAATATGAAGGATAAAATTCTGAAAGCATCCAGACAAAAGAAAACCATTACCTACAAGGGGAAGAATATTGGAATAACTGCAGATCTCTTCTGAAACCTTTCAAGCTAGAAGAGGATGGTCATCGACTTTTAATCTCCTAAACCAAAATAACTTTCAACCCGGGATCCTGTACCCAGCTAAACTGAGTTTCATTTATGATGGGGAAATTAAATACTTTAATGACATTCACATGTTGAAGAAATTTGCCATAACTAAATCAGCTATCCAGGATATTCTCAGACCTATCCTCCATAAAGACTAGTGTAATCCTCCACCACAAAAGTAAACCCACCCAGAAAATTTTGATCAAATTCCAACTTCCACAGTCACAAAAGGATTAAAAATGTCCACTGGACTCTCAAAAGGCTTATCAATATTCTCAATTAATGTGAATGGTTTAAATTGTCCTCTAAAGAGGCACAGGTTGGCTGACTGGATACAAAAACTCAAGCCAGATATCTGCTGCATACAAGAATCTCATCTAACATTAAAAGACAAATACAGACTCAAAGTGAAGGGATGGTCATCTATACTCCAGGCAAATGGAAAGCAGAAAAAAGCAGGCATTGCAATCCTATTCGCAGATGCAACAGGCTTTAAAGCAATCAAAATAAGGAAGGATAAGGATGGACACTGCATATTTCTTAAAGGCAATACTCAATATGATGAGATTTAAATTATTAATATTTATGCACCCAACCAGAACGCACCTCAATTTATAAGAGAAACTCTAACAGACATGAGCAACTTGATTTCCTCCAGTTCCATAGTAGTTGGAGATTTTAACACCCCTTTAGCAGTGCTGAATAGATCCTCCAAAAACAAGATAAGCAAAGAAATTTTAGATTTAAACTTAACCATTCAACATCTGCACTTAACAGACATCTACAGAACATTTCATTCCAAAAAAACTGAATACACATTCTTCTCATCAGCCCATGGAACATACTCCAAAATTGACCACATCCTAGGCCACAACTCCAACCTCAACAAATTTTAAAAAATAGAAATTATTCCTTGCATCTTCTCAGACCATCATGGAATAAAAGTTGAACTCAATAACAACAGGAATCTGCATACCCATACAAAAACAGGGAAGCTAAATAACCTTATGCTGAAGGATAGATGGGTTATACAAGATTAAGAAAGAAATCATCAAACTTTTGGAACAAAACAACAATGAACACACGAATTATCAGAACATCTGGGATACTGCAAAGGCAGTCCTAAAAGGGAAATTTATAGCACTACAAGCCTTCCTCAAGAAAATGGAAAAAGAGGAAGTTAATAACTTAATGGGACATCTCAAGCAACTGAATAAAGAAGAACATTCCAACCCCAAACCCAGCAGAAGAAAAGAAATAACCAAATTCAGAGCATAATTAAATGAAATTGAAAACAAAAGAATTATACAACAGATCAATAAATCCAAAAGTTGGTTTTTTGAAAAGATCAATAAAATAGATAAACCTTTGGCCAGTCTAACCAGGAAAAAAAGAGTAAAATCTCTAATTTCATCAATCAGAAATGGTAACAATGAAATAACAACAGACCCCTCAGAAATTCAAAAAATCCTTAACGAATACTACAAGAAACTCTACTCTCAGAAATATGAAAATCTGAAAGAAATCGACCAATACCTGGAAGTGCGCCACCTACCAAGACTTAGCCAGAATGAAGTGGAAATGTTGAGTAGACCTATTTCAAGTTCTGAAATAGCATCAACTATACAAAATCTCCAGGATGATACCTGTGGCTCAAAGGAGTAGGGTGCTGGCCCCACATACCGGAAGTGGTAGGTTCAAACCTGGCTCCAGCCAAAATCTCCCTAAAAAGAAAAGCCCAGGACCAGATGGCTTTGTGTCAGAATTCTACCAAACCATTAAAGGAGAACTAGTACCTATATTACTAAACCTCTTCCAAAATATAGAAAAAGAAAGAATATTACCCAACACATTCTACGAAGCAAACATCATCTTGATCCCCAAACCAGGGAAAGACTCAACAAGAAAAGAAAATTATAGACCAATATCACTAATGAATATTGATACTAAAATACTCAATAAGATCCTAACAAACAGAATCCAACAACACATCAAAAAAATTATACACCATTACTAAGTGGGATTTATCCCAGAGTCTCAAGGTTGGTTCAATACACGTAAATCTATAAATGTAATTCAGCACATAAACAAACTAAAAACTAAGGACCATATGATTCTTTCAATTGATGCAGAAAAAGCTTTTGATAATATCCAGCATCCTTCATGATCAGAACACTTAAGAAAATTGGTATAGAAGGGACATTTCTTAAACTAATAGAGGCCATCTACAGCAAACCCACAGCCAATATCATACTGAATGGAGTTAAATTGAAATCATTTCCACTTAGATCAAGAACCAGGCAAGGTTGCCTATTGTCTCCATTGCTCTTTAACATTGTAATGGAAGTTTTAGCCATCACAATTAAGGAAGAAAAAGCGATCAAGGGTATCCACATAGGGTCAGAAGAGATCAAACTTTCACTCTTCGCAGATGATATGATCGTATATCTGGAAAACACTAGGGATTCTACTACAAAACTTTTAGAAGTGATCAAGTAATACAGCAATGTCTCAGGCTACAAAATCAACACCCATAAATCTGTAACCTTCATAAATATACCAACAATAACCAAGCTGAAAAAATAGTCAAAGACTCTATTCCTTTCACAGTAGTACCAAAGAAGATGAAATATTTGGGAGTATACATAACAAAGAACGTGAAAGATCTCTATAAAGAGAACTATGAAACTCTAAGAAACAGCTGAAGATGTTAACAAATGGAAAAACATACCATGCTCATGGTTGGGAAGAATCAACATTGTTAAAATGTCTATACTACCCAAAGCAATATATAATTTTAATGCAATTCCTATTAAAGCTTCATTGTCATATTTTAAAGATCTTGAAAAAATAATACTTTGTTTTATATGGAATCAGAAAAAACCTTGAATAGCTAAACATTACTCAGAAATAAAAACAAAGCAGGAGGAATCACGCTACCAGACCTGAGACTGTATTATAAATCGATAGTGATCAAAACAGCATGGTACTGGCACAGAAACAGAGAAGTAGATGTCTGGAACAGAATAGAGAAGCAAGAGATGAATCCAGTCACTTACCACTATTTCATCTTTGACAAGCCAATTAAAAACATTCAGTGGGGAAAAGATTCCCTATTTAACAAATGGTGCTGGGTGAACTGGCTGGCAATCTGTCAAAGACTGAAACTGGACCCATACCTTTCACCATTAACTAAGATAAACTCTCACTGGATAAAAGATTTAAACTTAAGACATGAAACTATAAAAATACTTGAAGGAAGTGCAGGGAAAACTCTTGAAGGAATCAGCCTGGGTGAATACTTTATGAGGAGGACTCCCCAGGCAACTGAAGCAGTATCAAAAATACATTACTGGAACCTGATCAAACTAAAAAGCTTCTGAACAGCCAAGAACATAGTAAGTAAAGCAAGCAGACAGCCCTCAGAATGGGAGAAAATATTTGCAGGTTATACCTCCAATAAAGGTTTAATAACCAGAATCCACAAAGAACTCAAACGTTATTAGCAAGAAAAGAACAAGTGATCCCATCTCAGGGTGGGCAAAGGACTTGAAGAGAAACTTCTCTTAAGAAGACAGGTGCACGATCTACAAACACATGAAGAAAAGCTCATCATCCTTAATCATCAGAGAAATGCAAATCAAAACTACTCTGAGATATCATCTAACCCCAGTACGAGTAGCCCATATAACAAAATCCCAAAACCAGAGGTGTTGGCGTGGATGTGGAGGAAAGGGCACACTTCTACACTGCTGGTGGGAATGTACACTAATACATTCCTTCTGGAAGGATGTTTGGAGAATACTTAGAGACCTAAAAATAGACCTGCCATTTGATCCTATAATTCCTCTACTAGGTATATACCCAGAAGACCAAAAATTACAATATAACAAAGACATCTGTACCAGAATGTTTATTGCAGCCCAATTCATAATTGCTAAGTCATGGAAGAAGCCCAAGTGCCCATCGACCCATGAATGGACTAACAAATTGTGGTACATGTATACCATGGAATATTATGCAGCCTTAAAGAAAGATGGAGACTTTACCTCTTTCATGTTTACATGGATGGAGCTGGAACATATTCTTCTTAGCAAAGTATCTCAGGAATGGAAGAAAAAGTGTCCAATGTACTCAGCCCTACTATGAAGCTAATTTATAGCTTTCACATGAATGCTATAACCCAACTATAGCACAAGACTATGGGTAAAGGGCCAAGGAAGGGGAAGGGAGGGGGGAGGTTAGGGTGGAGGGAAGGTAATAGGTGGGGCTACATCTACAGTGCATCTTAGAATGGGTACAGGCAAAACTTACTAAATGCAGAATACAAATGTCTACATATAATAACTAAGAAAATGCCATGAAGGCTACGTTGAACAGTTTGATGAGATTATTTCAGATTGTATATGAAACCAGCACATTGTACCCCTTGATTGCACTAATGTACATAGCTATGATTTAACAATAAAAAATAAAATAAAATAAAATTGCACACTATTTTAAGTTGCACACAAACTTTATGGCCACCCTGTCTAGAAATATTTATAATAAAGTATTAATAATTGTGGCCTCAAGCATCATCAAAAACACACTTGTAGTAGTTTTGATGAGTTACATATTGTCTACATGATTTTATCCAGTTTTAAAGAGGATCTATGATTTACATTTTTCAATGGTAATGTGTGTTAACTGTGTTTTATCCTTAAGAATAACAAATGTACCCAGGCATAGTGGCTCACACCTGTAATCCTAGCACTTTGAGAGGCTGATGCGGTTGGATTGCTTGAGCTCACTAGTTTGAGACCAACCTGAGCAAGAGTGAGACCCGTCTCTTCTAAAAACTACCTGGACTTTGTGGCAGGCACCTGTATTCCCAGCTGCTTGGGAGACTGAGGCAAGATGATCACTTGAGCCCAAGAGTTGGAGGTATTCTACGCCATGGTATTCTACCCCGATGGGCAACAGCTTAAGACTCTGTTTCAGAAAAAATATATATATAGAATAACAAATGCTGTAAAGAAATTTCCTACTTTATAGAAAATAAGGATCACTACCAAAAAAGCAAGCTTAATTATTATATATATGATTTCATTATATCATTTATTTAAATAATAATAAATACAGTGATTTTTAGTATAAAGTATTTGACATTCTTAGCAGCATAGGGTCTTCTTGTAATGTAAGGTTCCCCCCAAAGCATTCCAGATTTAAAATTCTCCTTAGCACAAAGGTTCTGTGACTGGTAATTATCAGGATTGGCACTTCAATTGATATTCAAAAATTTGTTTATTTCCATATAATTATTAAAGGTAATATATCAAATGAGTTAGCAGAAGTGCCTTTAGTGAGGAGAGAACAAGAATAGTGATGGAGAATCGAAGTAAAAAGTAAAAAAGTAAAACAAGATATAAACAGAGAGGCTTTCACAGACTGATAAAGTGCATTAAGGAAAATAATCTTAATCATTCTGAAGTCTAAGAGTATTTTTTTTTTAATTCTTTTTTTTTATTTTTGGCCGGGGCTTGGTTTGAACCCGCCACCTCCGGCATATGGGACTGGCGCCCTACTCCTTGAGCCACAGGCACCGCCCCTAAGAGTATTTTTTAAAGGAGGGGGAATAACAGTATTTCCCAGGCAGGGAAAAACTCAACCTAACAGTGGTTTTCAAATTTTCATTAGAGCCATGTTTCTCAAAAATGTGGTCTCTGGACCAGCAGCATCAATATTCCCTAGAAACTTGTTAGAAATGCAAATCATCAAACCCCATTCCAGACTTAATGAACCAGAAACGATGTGGCAGAACCCGGTAACCCTGGTCTAACAGGTCCTCCAGCTGATTCTGAAGCACGATAAAGGTGAAGAACCACATTAGTAACACCTGGGAGCTTTTACAACTGCCAATGGCCAGGCTTAGACCAATTAAATCAGGATTTCTGGGAATGAGGTCGTGGCATCAGCGCGGTGGTCAGTGCTGTCCAGGTGTTTCCAGCGTGCACTCAGGGAGAGATCTATCCATTGCCGTACAGATCCCCTCTTAGAGACTTTTAGAGAAAGAGGTCAACTGACTGAGCTCCAAAACCTACCTTCCAAAGAAGTAACTGAATTCTGCATTAGTTTGTTTTACTTATTTATCAAAAGAAGTTTTTCTAAAACAAGTGTGAAAACCACAAACCGAAAACAATCAGTCAAGGCTGATTAATTCTACTTAAATCCTTTAACACTTTTGTAAGGAGATCAGAACCCTAGGAAAATAAAGACTCTATCAATTTAGGGAAATAAAGACCCTACCGCTTAATTTTTGTGCAGAAAGGGCAAGGGGAGGATGGCCATCCTGACTTATAGAGCACAGCAGCCAAGAATCTGGAGAAAAGGGCACAGCCCTAGTGCAGGAGCAGGTGGGAGAGTCCCACCATTGGAATACCGGCAGGCCCAAACAAATGTAAAAAATCAAAAAGCAGATACGGTGTCACAAATTTTACTTGCATCAATCAGAGTTTACCTGAGGCCAGCCTTACACAGCCAAATGGAGATTAGTAAAACAAAAAGACAAATTATCATAGGTCTGAAATTATTTTGCAAAATAGTGGGAAACTTTTTTAAAATCTGCTGACATTAAATGTACATGCACATCTCCAGGCATTTCTCTCAGCAAGGTCACACCTAATTATCACCGTGAAAAGTTCACTGGAATATGAGCCTGAGGTGTTAACCAGTAGGGAAATGACAGGTTGTTTTAAAGACGTGTTTCTTGGCTTTCTGACTGGGAGCTCGCACCAGAGAAAGAGAAACATAGAGTTGTTCTGCTATTAATTTCTCTCATGCTAATATTTCAAGAAATTGTATTGAAAGTTTAGTGAACTTGTTAGAGAGATTTTTCACTCTTCATATAAAAAAATTTGACAAAAAAAAATTAGACATGCATAAACTGAAACTAAATAATTTAGCAACTGAATTATAAAAGATTGATGGATATGGTAAATTTCAAATCTAAAATTTAGATTCCCAACGTTTTTGAGCATAAAAAATGAGATAGAAATTAGATTAGTTTAACTTTGGATGTAATAAAGTTATGGGTTCCAGTATTTAAGATGTAACTTTGTGGCTCGGCGCTCATAGCACAGTGGTTACGGTGCCAGCCATATACACCAAAGTTGGCGGGTTCAAACCCGGCCTGGGCCAGCTAAACAATGACAACTGCAACAACAACAACAACAACAACAATAACAACAACAAAAAAAATAGCCAGGCACTGTGGTGGGCACCTGTAGTCCCAGATACTTGGAAGGCTGAGGCAAGATAATCCCTTAAGCCCAAGAATTGGAGGTTGCTGTGAGCTGTGCCACCACAGCTCTCTACTGAGGGCAGCATGGTGAAACTCTGTCTCAAAAAAAAAAAAAAAAAAAAGATGTAAGTTTGTATAAATAAATAATTAATAGGATTTTGAAATTTGGTCCAGACATATAAAATACTACTGATAACAAGAAACAGCATGGAAAAACGAGAAGAAGAAAGACAGTCGAGCTTTTCTTTTCTTTTTTGAGACAGAGTAATACAGTGCTGTTGGATGTAGCTCACAGCATACTCAGACTTTTGGGCTCAGGCAATCCTCCTGCCTCAGCCTCCCCAGTAGCTGGAACTGCAGGCACTTGCCACAACACGGGAGCTAGTTTTTCTTTTTCTTTCTTTTTCTTTTTTTTTTAAGACAGAGTTTTGCGCTGTCACCCTGGTTAGAGTGCTAAGGCATCACAGCTCACAGCAACTTCAGACTCTTGGGCTTAAGCAATTCTCTGGCCTCAGCCTCCCAGCTGGGACTACAGGAGCCTGCCACAATGCCTGGCTATTTTTTTTTTGTTGCAGTTGTCATTGTTGTTTTAGCAGGCCTGGGCTGGGTTCAAACCTGCCAGCCCTGGTGTATATGACTGGTGCCCTTACCCACTGAGCTATGGACACCACCGGGGCTAGTTTTTCTATTTTTAGTAAAGATGGGATCTTGCTCTTGCTCAGTCTGGTCTTGAACTCCTGAGCTCGAGCGATCCACTCATCTTGGCCTCCCAGAGGGCTAGGATTATAGGCATGAGCCACTAGGTCTGGCCGATAGTTGAGCTTCTCAACAGTGTAATTTCTTATTTGTTAAGATAGCCTCACAATGTATTTTGGTTTTCCTCTACAATAGTTCAGAAACTTTAGCTGTCCCAGAATCACATCAGAGGCTGTTTAATCATTATTCTTTGTGATTTGCAAAGAACCACTGCAAATCAACAATAAATAGTAAATAGGCAAAGGATATGAATAATTCTCAGAAAAAATGTAAAAGGTCAGAAAATACATGAAGACATGTTCAAACTCATTAATAACCAGTGGGATACAAGGTTTGATTTTTTTTTCTTTTAAGTCTGTGAAATAACATTTCGTACTTATTGACAAGGAAAAGTTAGAAAGTTGGATAGGGCCAAGTTTGGGGGATATACAGAAATGTTCGTGCCTGTTGGTAGAAGAGTACATTGCTACAGCCTTCCAGAAGACAATCTAAGAGTTTCTTGGTCAAATCAATATACCTATGCACTATGCCCTTGCAGGTTAGTTCCTAAAAGTCCACCCTAAGAAATTTCATACATCCAAAAGGAGACACGTTCAAAGATGATGATGGAATTTGATGTCCATGATTGGGGAGTGGAGAAGCAACTTTCAGTCCATTCGCTGACTCCTTGAACTACTACCTAACATTCAACAGTTAGAAGAAGTGGGAAACTAGATGTACATAGAAACATAGACCTTAAAATCCAGTTCTGCGTTTAAAAAGAAAAGTTAGACACAAAATAAGATTCGTGTGTTCCTCTCACAACATCATTTAAGTAAGCTAAAACACAAACACACAAAACAAGGGTGCACAAATGCATGAGAAAGGGCCAATAAATAGTGTGTCACAAACTAAGGACTATAATTAACCCGAGAAACACATGATTTGAAAGAAGTCTGAATGGTAACCTAGAAACAATCAGAGCAGGTTTCCTTCTCTCTGTTAGTATCCCCAATACCTCCCATTATCTCCCTCCCATCCAGACCCTAGATAGTGCCCCATTTCTTCTGACAATCTTTGCTAAGACAGGGTTCTCACCCCCAGAACCACCTGGGAAGTTTGTTTAACAATACAGATCTAAAGGTAACTGATCATTTAAATTTTAATTCAGTAGAGTCAGGGTGAGCCTTGGATATTGATATTTTGTACAAGCTCCCCAGGTGCAAATCAAAGGTTGAGAAGAACCTCAGCACTTCAGTGCTACATTTTCTAGAACAGCACATGAGATTTCTTGACAAAGCATTGAAGATGAAAATAAATCCAGATCCGAATCATGGCACCAAAATAAATAAATAAATAAATAAATCTAGTGCTATCAATAGAATATCACACATCAGGATTGGTATTTACAACTTCTTCATTTTCTTTTTTTTTTTTTTTTTTGACACTTGTAGCTCACATTTTATTTCTCTCTCTCTCTTTTTTGCAGTTTTTGGCCCGAGCTAGGTTTGAACCCGCCACCTCTGGCATATGAGGCTGGCGCCCTACCCCTTTGAGCCACAGGCGCCACGCAACTTCTTCATTTTCATATATCACTCATTGACTGATGATTTCATCCTACACTACCATACCTTCCTGCTACAATGAACTATTTGTTTCTGAAAGGCAATCTCTCCTCAATTACAGAATTCGCCCCTGTAATTACCTTTTTCATCATCAATATTTCCCTCTGTACTATGTCATTTCCATCAGATTACTAGCATTTCCCATCTTTTCTGCCTTTTCTTATTTTATCCTTATTTTTATTTATTTATTTTTTTGAGACAGAGTCTTACTCTGTCACTCTTCGTGAAGTGCCATGGTATCATCAGAGCTCACAGCAACCTCAAACTCCTGAGTTCAAGAGATCCACTGGTCTGGGCCTCCCAGAGTGCTAGGATTACAGGCTTGAGCCACCATGCCATCCTTTTTTGCCCTCCTTTAATAATAATAAAATACACATACAATTTTTTACATAAAATGTTCTCCCATCTTTTAAAAACTCTCCTTTGAACTAATTTAATAATCTAGGCCCTTTCTAGGCTGGGAGCAGTGGCTCACACCTGTAATCCTAGCACTAATCCAGCCTCTGGGAGGCCAAAGCAGGAGGATCCCTTGAGTTCAGGAGTTTGAGACCATCCTGAGCAAGAAGGATACCCAACTCTATTACAAATAGAAAAATTCACTGGCTCTCATGACCAACAACTATAGTTCCAGCTACTCAGGAGGCTGCAATGGGAGGATTGCTTGAACCCAGGAGTTTGAGATTACTGTGAGCAAGGCTGATGCCACAGTGCTCTAGCCTGGCCAACAGAGTGAGACTGTCTCAAAAATTAAAAAATAAAATAAAGCAAAATAATAATGACACCTTTCAAATTGCCATAAAACTTTTCAAGAGTTCTACCTGTCCATAACCTCTGTTTGCATCTTGCCCCTCTCCCACCTCTTTCCAGTCCAATTTTCCCCCAAGACTCAAGGATCTGACCTCATTCCATTTGGTTTCTCCATGGCACTTGGACATTTGGCCATTGTCTCTGACTCACTTTATTACCATCTCAGTTTTCACCAATCCTACATTCTGCTGCTTTATCTTCTCTCACTGACTGTTCCTTTTCAATCTTCTCTGCCAACTTCTCTGCTGACCTCTTCATGTTAAAAGTGCCAGGGTGCCAGTCTGCCCTCAGTTCTTGGTGGGCTTTTGGCCAAAGAATGACCAGACACACCAAAGTGTCAAGTCCAGCCTCCTGGTTCTATCATCCTGGTTCTCTGGCTCCTTAGGAGGGAAAGAAGAATCACTAACAAGGCCATTATGACAGAGTGACACAGGCAGGAAACAGCCTCACCTAAGCTTCCCTTTATTATATAATGGAATGGGTCTGTCTCTGGGAGCGAGGAAAGATGGCCTGACTGACTCATGCCCTTAGTCACTGACTCTCTCAGGTTGTTTAATTTTATAGGCCCACTGGGGACAGAGTGCTCTTGAGAGGTGCAGGATGTTACTAATGGATCAAGAGGTATCCTCCATTTCTTGTATATATAGGAGTCCCTCTCCAAAACTCCACCTGGATGGGGGTGAGCAGAATTCCCAGATTGAGAAACCATTCCCTCCTTTCCCAGGTGTATCAATTGCTTGGGATAGGATTAACGGTGAGGCAACACCAAAATGAAGTGCCCATCCATCCATCCTTCTTCCCTGGTGGAACCATTGCTCAAGACAGGACCAAAGCAGGGCACCCTTGTTCCTATAGATCTCAGGAGGTCTATATAGATCCTCTTTACCTACCAAGAGGTCTAAATCAACACTTCTCCAAAAATCCCATATCCCCTTCATTGCTCTCTATGTAAAATATATCCCACATTTTCCTACTTAGCACCACTTCCACTCCTAATATAGTGCAAGGCATGACTATCTCCCCAAAGCTACTGGTCTAGCCTCTTATCTGGCATTCCTAACCCCTACCAGCTATTCTCCATACATAAACCAGAATAATCGTTTTATTTTTATATTTTTGAGCTTCTAAACAGCAAATCTAGGATAATGAGTCCCACTACCCATCACAACACTAATCAACATATGGCCAATCTTTTTTTCAACCACATCCTCTACTTCACCCTCTCCTGACTGGATTATTTTAAAACAAAGCTTTCATCCACAATTTAGCACATAAAACGTGTACTAGGATGTCTAGTGCCTCAGTATGCCGAACTTGTCCCAGTTTTCAACCTGAAAGTCCTATATCCTAGGAAACCCTTTCATCTGTTTTCTCATTACTCAGATGTCAAGTCAAATGAAACCTCTTCCAGAAGATTGTCTCTGAAAACTTACATTTTTGTCCAATAATATCATCCTGTGTTTCCTTCTTGGCACTTATCCAAAGTACAATCATCATGTCCAAGTATTTGGGGATTTGCTTACTGTCTAATGCTCCCACTAAAACATAAATGTAAGCTCTTTATGAAAAGAGGTCATATCTAACTCATTCCCCGTTTTATCTTGTACTGAGAACAGAGCCTGACCAGAGGAATAATAACTACTCATTGAATAAATACATGTATGTGTTCATGACTCTGGGTCTTGATGGTGAAGCATGAGGAAGGATGTAGTACAAGAAAGAGGATGGTGGCCTTGACATGGTGCCCATTCACCCTATAGCTCCCTAGTCAAGAACTCAGGATTTGGGAAACATCTCCCAACCTTTACTAGAGAGACCTGGGGCAAGTCATTTAATGCCCATTAGTCAATTAGTAAAATAAAACTAATAATAACATTTTCATGCCTATCTACCTCTGGCCTAATTTCTAGCAACCTTCTATCCCACTCACAATGTTCTACTTTAAAAGACTTTCTTTTAGATCCTCAAACAAGGTATTTTTCATTTCACTCTTCTTGTTCTATTTGTATACAAAGGCATCATTCTCCTCCCTTGTTATCCTATTTTTAGAAGTATTTATAAACTTTTTTTACAAATATGAAGAAATACAGGGACAAGTGTGGTAACTCACACCTCTAATCCTAGAACTCTGAGAGGATAAAGAGGGAGGATTGCTTGAGGTTAGGAGTTTGAGACCAGCCTGAGCAAGAGTGAAACACTATCTCTAAAATAAAACAGAATTAGTGGGGCATGATCACATGTGCCTGTAGTCCCATCTACTTGGGAGACTGGGACAGAAGGATTGCTTCAACCCAAGTGTTTGGGGCTGCTATAGTCCAGAGTTTATAGAGCTTTTTGATTCCAGCTCTCCGTTTTGTTTTTCCCCCTACATTTCTGCCCTACACTTTCTATCAGATTGTCTGCGAACCAATTATTTTTAGTTATTTTTTTTAACATTCTTTGATATAATTTGAGACTTACAGAAAATTTGCAAGAAAAATACAAAGAATTCTCAAATACTCTTCATCTAGATTCCCAGAAAATTAACATCTGGCCACATTCTTCTTTCTATGTATATATACACATTTTTTCCTCTAAACTATTTTCAAGAAAGTTATAGACAAGATGCCCTTTAACACATTAGTGTCTAAAATCCCCATAGTCCTAAAAACAAGAATAAGAGAATTCTCTTGCATAACTGCAGTACAATTATCAAAATCAGCCAATTAACATTGAAACAATACTCTAAGTGATATAATCCTTTAAAGCAACAGAAAACCTAGGTCACAGACCAGATTGAGTCATCATGTCACAGCTTCTACCATCTTAACAATAGGTCATTCACCTTCTATGACCTTGACATTTCCAATAAGTACAAGCCAATTATTCTTTTTTTTTTTTAGAGACAAAGTCTCACTTTATCGCCCTCGGTAGAGCACCGTGGCATCACAGCTCACAGCAACCTCCAACTCCTGGGCTTAGGCAATTCTCTTGCCTCAGCCTCCCTAGTAGTTGGGACTATAGGCACCTGCCACAACACCCGGCTATTTTTTTGTTGCAGTTTGGCTGGGGCCAGGTTCAAATCTGCCACCCTCAGTATTCAGGGCTGGTGCCCTTCTCACTGAGCCACAGGCACCGCCCACAAGCCAATTATTCTTAGAATGTTTCTGAGCTTAGGTTTTTCTGGTATTTTCCTCTCATTAGATTCAGCTTATACACATTTTGTGGGACTGTCCCTGAAGTGATGTTGTCTTCTTCTCTATGTGCCCTATCAGAAGTTTCAAATAGCTGGAATGTGGATATGGAATGCACCCAACACAGAGAAACAGTAAGCGTCTGAGATGACGGAAACACTAATTACCTTGATCTGATCACTATATATTATATGTATCACAACTTCACTATATACACATAGATTTTTAACTGACGCATAATAATTGTACACAATGCGTCAGTTAAAAATCTTTTAAATAAAATTTTAAACTGGGAAGCTTGAACTAAACTGGATAACCCACAGTGATTGCTTTTTGACTCTACATAATAGATTCAGAACTAAATGTGCTATGGGCCTTTTCCTGAACTGTAATTAACAAAGGTGTGAAAAAAAGATGATCAGAGATAATGGATCAACCAGGGCAGGAAGGGTGTGTTCTCTCCTTCAGGGGTATAAAAGAACTCGAGAAAGACTTAGGTGATAGGCTTGGAAAGCTGAGGGTGAAGCCACCAGTAAGTTGCACTTTCTCCTGATTGAGGAGCTGACACAGAGAGAGAGAAAACATCACTACAGAAAGGGGTGAGTAGCCACATCAGCTGGCGTGCTACAGGGTCTGCAAGGCTTAAACTGTTCACCCTGGTCCTGTCTGAGGAGTGGGATTCTAGATGCTCATGTGGATGCAAGGTGTTTTATTTTGTTTTTAATGGTTTTTACCATGTCTGATCTTTAAAATTATATGCAATCTTTCTGTACCAGCCTCTCAAGTAGCTGGGCCTGACTACAGAAGTTCCCTACCATGCCCAGCTAGCATTTCTTTTCTTCTTCTTTTTTTTAGAGACAAAGTCTCACTTTATCGCCCTGGGTAGAGCACTGTGGCATCACAGCTCACAGCAACCTCCAACTCCTGGGCTTTGGTGATTCTCTTGCCTCAGCTTCCCGAGTAACTGGGACTAAAGGCACCTGCCACAACGCCCTGCTATTTTTTGTTGCAGTTTGGCCTGGGGACCAGGTTTGAACGCACCATCCTCAGTATATGGGGCCGGCGCCTTACCCACTGAGCCATAGGCACTGTCCTAGCATTTCTTTTTATAATTAAGAAAAAGGGGGGAGGGGGTTGTTAAAAAGTAATCTGGATCTTTCATCTCCAGATTACTCATGTGACCACATTTTACAGACTAAATATCAGGTCAGTAAATAGAACAAATATTTGACATCGGATCTATCCCAGATGTCGGGGATATATAGTAAGTAATAAAAAGTTAAGGATTTATCAAAGTTTGAAACACACTCCAGTAAGAGCTAAGCTACCCAATAATGTAATATCTGGTCACTGGAAAGTTTAAAACTCAGCATTTTATTCCCCTCCCAAAGTACATTTTTTTAATGCTAAAAAGAAAAAAAAAATCAAAGCCAGATTAAGATGGTTGAAACATATAACTTCAGCAGGCGAGGCTGAGGCAGAAGGATCATTTGAGGCCAGAAGTCCAAGACAAGCTTGGGTGATATAACAAGACATGCTGATTTTAAAAATTAATAATAATATTAATAATAATTCAATCAATCTTGTAATTGAAAGGTGGACTCCAAATAATTATTTTTAGTAGTCTGATTGTTTTTTCCTTTGGGAATCTAATTGTACATGCTTGATCACAACTACTTGAATGTTTTTTAGAATATTGATAAGGTCAATAAGGTTTTCTTAGTTATGAAAGTCATACAAGTTACCGTGGGTAATCTGGAAGACAAAGAAAATTAGAGAATAATATATCCACAATTCACACTAATTCATAAATTGCCACCATATGCCTTCTGATGTGTTTCTTTCAAGGCTATATATCTATGTGTAAACATGTCATATAAAGTTCATTATCCTTAACATTATTTCATCATAGTTTCTTTCTAATGTATATTCTTGGGGACTATGATATAATAGCTGCAGAGGATTCTTCATACAAAGGTACCAAAATTGTATTGGTCAAAGTTGCAGAGTGAGAAAGTACATTTGTGGATATTGATTGAATTCAAGCCATTTTTTCCTCAGAGCATACTACAGCTTCAAACTACATATTTTGCACCATCTAATATGTCTTTAATAATTGTGTGATGTGACATACTTAACGTGATCTGATGATATCAAAGCTCTGCCTTAACACAAGGCTAAAATTTTGTTCGCAAAACACGTGCTACAGGATCACAAAGTAATGACACTCTCGGTGACTCAGGTTTGAGTAGAATCTCCAGCAGGAATTGACTGATTTCCACACATGGTTTTGGTGTTGGTGGGTGTGTGTTCGACAGTGAAAGCCTAAGGTCAATGTGCTTCCTCCTTATACATAACCAATTACACGGTTGGCCTAAAAATAGAGTTCTTGGCCAAGCCAGGTCAATGAAAGCTGGTTTGAAATCATGTAATGCAATACAGCTATTTGAGTGCCTTAGTGTAGCTAGATTTGTCAACCTTCCCTGGACATTGGCCATACAGAATGTGCCAAAAAATATGTATACACACTTTGAGAAAGGAAAAAACTGTATTAAAATTATAATATTCAACATATACCAATAACAAGATGAATACAAGCCATGGCAAGCACCTCTTGTAATAAGAAGTCAAATGTGACTTGAGTATCACAAATCTAATATTTTTCTTAAAATGTACATACTTTTTTTGGTACCCTCTGTATTTTAGGTCTTGCTGTTCAAACTAATGAGAATGTGTGTTTTTTACTGGTGAAAGATTGATGGCATTATCACTGATTAGGTCTGGGGAGGAGGGGGGCGCTGGGACTGGAATTCAGTAACTCTACGTGTAGTAGCAGAAAAGGTAAATCATAATTTAAAATTCCCTGGGAAATTGTAGAAGAGGGGGAAAGAAGAGGAAATTGTAATATGAACATAAACTAAACTATCATCCATCCTGGGATTACAAGTGTACTCAGGTATAATTCACTTTTTTGACTCAGGTTATTTAAAAGGTGATGGCTATAGTTGTCTACGACTGAAAATCAGACAGAATAACAGAAGGACATAAAAGATGGTGATGTTGCCCTTATTTTTCAGAAGCTTAGAAGCATGCCTGGAAATTCCCAGTTACCAATCTAGAAATTTCCACAGACATAGACTATTCGAGGGGAGAGTAATTCAGTGCTTTAAACTGTTGAAAATGCAGAAGACTGAAAGCACAAATGAACAGATGGTAGTCTCCTCTGCAATCTTTCTCACCAAAACCGTATTTAGTTACAACTCAGTCTTGCAGTCGTTTTTTTATACACATTCCATTGCAAGGAGTTTTCTCTATTCTCGCTAAGCTCATTCTTTCTTGAAAATCTCAGAGCATATGAAAAGCATACTGTGAGTGTTCTTTTCATACAATTATCATAATACTGAAAATAACGTGTCCCAAACTTAACCAGAAATTCTAAAACTCTTTCTTCTAGACTCTAATTAGAAAACTATTCTGATGTTACTTCCACTCCCACATTCCAGCCTCCCAGGCAGAATTAGGCATCCTTCCTCAGGGATCCAAAAGCACTCAGCAAAAACCATCTGTTATCCATTGTATCAAACTGTGTTATCACCATTTACAAGGGAGTCAATTTGGGGACAGTCTTATTCATGTTGTAGATCCACATGTTAGTGCTGGTAGTACATAGTACTAGCTAGGTCTGGTACATAGTACATGTTCACAGAAATTTTGTCAGAACCATATAAGGAGAAGAGTGTTTTCAGCAACAGTGCCGGCAGGTCTGAAGCATATGGTATGGTTTATGTTAACATGTGATTTACACCACAAGGCAAGCAAGCAAAGCAGCAATTATTCCATATACTCCTGAAATACTCATACCTCCATTCCTTTTTAATCTTGCCACTCCCAGAACAATTGCTATTCATTTGTAGTAATAGAAGAATAGTGCTAATTGCCCCTGTCTTCAAGAAGATCCAGTTGGCGTAGCAAAGAACACATCTCCTTCAAGGAGATCCTTGGAGGCCTCCCTGGAAGGAGGCATACAACTCTCACAGGCAAACATCTCTGCCATTACAGGACTGACACAGATTACGATAGCAAAAGAGAGTTCCCTGGAAATAAGAATATTGAAAACTTCAGTGTTCCTGTCATATTCGTTAGAGCAGATCTAGACCTATAGGAAGTAAAATCCTCAAAATTACTGATGGCCAAAGAGTATCCCTCTTTCTCCTGAGTCTCCAGTCATCCACTTGCATAAGTGGCATGGAGTCTGAGTTACCGAAAGTATTACTATTGCTGCTGCAGCTGCTGCTGCAATCATAGCTCTTGGACCCACAAAAAAGTTTGTGTGCCCACTACACAAGAAAGGGAGGATTTTATCTCCCTGAGTGATATACCCACTGTGCATTACAAATGACATGCTTTTAAAACTCTGTCTAGCAGCAAGGAGCTACTTGACAGCCACAGCACCTGGGAGCTTTAAGGAGTCACAGACCCTACCTCATGAATCAGAATCATCTCTCTAAAGGGTTTGAAAGCCACAGCCTCAGAGATGATTTGAGTATTTATTTAATGGATCAATTAATTCCAATTTTAAGAAAGAACAATGATTCTGGGAGAGTTTTCCAAATCTGGCTGATTTGCTAGTTTTGTTTTAATCTCTCCTTATCCACATATTAAAGGACATAGCCAATTCTCCCAAGGCTGTGTCAAAGTTGCAAACAGAAGCAGTCAGACAATATAAAGGAAATCATTTGGGGAGTTAAATTGCATGGAAATTCCAGGTACATTCCTGTTATGAGGACTTCCCCTTGGCTCTGATATGAATGCCACTTTCAGTGAGCACTTGGACAGGCTGAGTCACTTCTCCCTTCAGAGCTGTTTCCTGAGGTATAATCGGATGATCATCTAGGCCTTTCCAGTTCTCCCTTTACATACTTAAATTCTTTCATCTTATGTTTGTAAAAACTTCATTCCCCAACCCTTTACTGCATTTGTCACCTTTAATCATTCTAACACCATTTGAATCTCAGCTCCTCCAAAAAGGCATGTAGATATTAAACACTTCACAATTTCCTTCTACAATGGCCATGGCAGGCAAAGGCTGGGCTGTGTAGTTAGGTGCTATGGAAAGATAAAAGCCCCTTAAAAAGAAAAGATTTATGTAAAAGCTAGGGATTCATGAATGTAAAAGCACTAAGAAACTTGAAAAGCCTTTTCCCCATTAATTTTTTATTTGTAGATAATCATGGAGTGTCAGTGCAATTTTACTTCGCCGATATATATTGCATAGTGGCAAAGCCAACGGTGCACTCACATCGCTAAAGCAGGGCACATTGTACACACCAAGCAGCCTCCCTCCTCCCTGACCCCCACCCCCAAGTCTCCACTATCCATGATTCCACATTCTGTTTCCATGTGTCTTCACTATTTAACTCCAACTTATGAGAACACGCAGTGCTTGTCATTCTGTATCTGAGTTAGCTCGCTTAAGATAATGACCTCTGGGCGGCGCCTGTGGCTCAAGGAGTAGGGCACCGGTCCCATATGCTGGTGGTGGCGGGTTCAAACCCAGCCCCAGCAAAAAAAAAAAAAAAAAAAGATAATGACCTCCACTTCTACCCACGTTTCTGCAAAAGAAATAATTTCAAGGCCGGCGCAGTCACACACACCTGTAATGCTAGCACTCTGGAAGGCCGAGGCAGGTGGATCACTCGAGCTCAAGAGTTCTAGACCAGCCTGAGCAAGAGATCTCTAAAAGTAGCTGGGTGTTGTGCTGGGCACCTGTTGTCCCAGCTACGTGGGAGGCTGAGGTAAGACAATCACTTGAGCACAGGAGTTTGAGGTTGCTGTGAGTTATGACGCCCCCAGCACTCTACTGAGGGCGACAATGTGAAACTGTCTCAAAAAAACTTATTTTCCTTCTTTTTTATGGATAAATAGTATTCTGGGGGATGTGTGTGTGTCACCTTTTCTTCATCTAATCCTCCATGAATGGGCATTTAAGTTGATTCCATTTGCTGTGATAAATTGTGCTGTGATAAACATATGAGGGCATAAACCTTTTTTATATGTTGGTGTCTTTTCCGTTGGTTAGACACCTGGTAGGGGGATTGCTGGATTGTATGGTCATTCTATGTTTAGTTCTTTGAGAACTCTCCATACTGTTTTCCACAGAGGATGCACTAATATACATTCCCACCAACAATGTACCCAAGTTGCCTTTTCTTTGCATCCTTGCAAACATCTGTTATGTTTTTGTCTTATTAATAATAATAGCCATTCTGATTGGCATAAGATGATATCTCATTGTGGTTTTAGTTTGCATTTCTATGATAATTAGTGATGTTAAATATTTTTTCATATGCTTCTTGGCTATTCATTTGTCTCCTTTTGAAAAATGTCTATTCCTGTCCTTAGCACACTTTTTAATGGGATTATTTGGGGGTTTTGTTGAGGTGTTTGAGTTCCCTGTAAATTCTGGATATTAGCTCCCTGGAAGATGTATAATTTGCAAATATTTCCTCCTACTCTGCAGGTTATCTGTTCACTCTGCTGATTATTTCTTTTGCTGTGCAGAAGCTTTTTAGTTTAAGTCCCATTTGTTTATTTTTGTTTGTGTTGTCTATGCCTTTGAAGTCTTAGTCATAAATTTGAAGAGGTTTTTTTTTTTTTTTTTTTTGTAGAGACAGAGTCTCACTTTATGGCCCTCGGTAGAGTGCCGTGGCCTCACACAGCTCACAGCAACCTCCAACTCCTGGGCTTAAGCGATTCTCTTGCCTCAGCCTCCCGAGCAGCTGGGACTATAGGCACCCGCCACAAGGCCCGGCTATTTTTTGGTTGCAGTGTGGCCGGGGCCGGGTTTGAACCCGCCACCCTCGGTATATGGGGCCAGCGCCCCACTCACTGAGCCACAGGCGCCGCCCTGAAGAGGTATTTTTAATGATTTTCCTAGTAACGCAAATTGTGTACATGTCTGTTGTATAAACCTCTAAATAGGGTGAGACTACCACAGAATATCTGCCATCCTCAACTAAGCCCTGTAGTCATCTACCAGGGTTTCCCCTCTCAAAAAGTATATAACTTAAGGGAAACCATTATTAAAACAGATGTTTCTACTTGCAATGGGGTTATGTCCCAATAACTAAATGTTTCAATAATTTGAAATATTTTCAAATTTATAATTCAAAAACATACCTAATAGCCTGATAAACATATTACAAAAAGTGGTAAAATTGTAAAAGTCAAGTTGTAAGTCAGGGGCCATCTGTATTGTAAAGTCTGTTTTTAAATAAGCTCTTTATCAATACCACTGATGGATCAACACTGTCATTGTGTACAGAGATTACCCACTAGTCTAGAGAGCATATGCAATCCTAGTCTCAATTTCTTTGGTATAACTAACAAATAAAGGCAAAGAAATTATTTTCCTTAAATGACCAAAAAAATTACTCTATTCTCAAGTTGACATTGTGGAAATCTAATTACCCTAATTCAGTATAATAACATAAAAACACTACAACACACTTGCCTTAGTTGTGGCTTATTAAGTATTGTCTGGGGCATGGTTTCTCTGGGAGAAACCCACAATGGGAAAACGATGACACAGGAAGTTAAGTGTAGAATTCTCTGTGCAAAGGCTCTGCCAAAGAGATCAGCAGGTCACTATCACTTCAGGTGAATCTGTACTATGTCAATAATTTATTCTCAAGTCACTGATACTACTTGTCAGTTCTTCTTATTCCTTATAAAGAACAAAAAGTAAGAGTATTCTAAACTTTAATGTAAAAGTAAGTTATTAATTGGCTTTTAGAAGAAATGCCCAAATACAATCAATGAAAATTAGTAAACAATCTGTAGTACTTAGGTGATACTATTCAAGATAAACCCACCTGTTATCATCATCACTTCTTGATTTCACGCTCTAATCTCATTGTCTGCTGTCAGATCCTATTTCTTAGGGTTTCTGTTTTCTACCAGCACAGCCATCCAAACATCCTCAAATCAAACAGGAAATAACAATAGCACAAAGTATACTAGTTGCTTATTAAATATCTATTGTGTGCCAAGTCCTGTGTTAAGTACAGGGAAATTAAAACATGACCTCTTCCCTGGAAATCTTGGTGGGGTGTGAGGGGGATAGATGAGGTTAAAAAAATGATTATCATAATAAGACAAATGCTGCAATAGAGGTATGTTCAAGGTACCATGGACGTAGGGACGGTGTGCTAGTGTAACTCTCAATTGTCCCAGCGCCTGTAGCTCAGAGGTTAGGATGCCAGCCACATACACCGGCGCTGACAGGTTGGAATCCAGCCCCGGCCTGCCAAACAATGACAACTACAACCAAAAAATAGCCAAGCTTCTGGTGGGCACCTACAGTCCCAGCTACTTGGGAGGCTGAGGCAAGAGAATCACTTAAGCCCAAGAGTTCAAGGTTCCTGTGAGCTGTGACGCCACGGCACTCTACCCAGGGCAACAGCTTGAAACTGTCTCAAAAAAAAAAAAAATGTTCACGTATTGGTAGAACCTTGATAAGACTTATTATTTAAAGCTTATCAAAGGGAGCTGAAATGAGTATTTTTTGTGACCATAGCAACCCAGGATGGACAGACTATAAACAGATAACACTGTAAAGGACCATGGAGTGGACTCATTTGTGAAAGACTAAGGAAGATACGTCACAGTAATGCTTTCATAATATCTCTAATCTCCATAGTTTTCATAATTTACAGCAGTGCTCCCCAGTAAAAATGAATTACTTAAACACTAAAACAAAAAAAATACTTTAAAATACCAGCCTAAATTTTTAAGATAAGTTCAAGAGACATAACGTCACTCTAGCAAATCACTGTAAACATTTTTTTTTTTTTTTGGCAGTTTTTTTGGCCAGGGCTGGGTTTGAACCCACCACCTCCAGCATATGGGGCCAGTACCATACTCCTTTGAGACACAGGCAGCACCCATCACTGTAAACATTTTTAAATGCTAGCTCTCAATTTCTATACTTATCTTCTCCCTGAGCAGTAGGAGTTTATAGATAGGAGGCACTCCACAGAGGATCCTTTTAATAACATTGGTGTAGGGGACAACTCCTCTTGAAATAGTCATAAGAATTAAAGGAGAAGACACATTTTCAATGAAGTTGCCTAATCATATTTCATGATTCACTTTTGCTAAACTGATAGAAGGATGACGTATAAGCCCAAATGCCAGTGCATTTGTAATGGAATAATTCCTTCCCAGGATCAGAATACGTCAGAAGCCAAATTAATAATTAAAAGCTTGTTGGTTGAGCAAAGAACCAGAACAAAAGAACGTAAATAACCTTAAGGGATATTTCAAGGCCAAGGGAGTCACCTCATAGAGTGGTGGAGGCAGGAATTCATGCAGTTCGGCTGCTGAGATTTGAATCTCAGGTGCATCATGTAATCCTTGGATGACCTTAAGCTTTCGAAAGCTCTGTGTCCTTGTTTTTATAATGGGAATAGTGTCAATCTGGAGGGATTTATAAAAGGATTAATACAGTGCTTTAGTACAGTACCCAGCACACAGTAAGGACTCAATAAATGTCAGTTGATGTTATTAATATCATCCTATAATAAGGTATACTATGCGTTTCTACAACAACCAGCAGGCTCACACAGATTCAATGGCTCTTGATGAACACTGACACCCTTCACTGCTTTAGACTCACCTCTTCTATGGACCATCATCATCCTCCTTCTACTCTTCCTCCAGACAGACACAATAAAATTGATTCCGTTTCAGCTTACGATCACATTCCAGCACGGCTTCCCCTACATTACTCCCAAGTCACCTTGGGTTTTAAATGTTTCCAAATATTTAGCTGCAATCTCTTGGTTTATAGTCACAGACATGGCATACAAGTACTTTCATTATGGTAGCATTTCTGGTTTAATTTTCTGAAGACGACTTTATTTCCCTTTATTTCAAGTTCTCAGGGAGCCTCTCATTGGTTGGGCATTGCATTCTCACATTTGATGGCTAATAAATCCACATCAAAAGCAAACTACAATCAGGTTAATTCTCCAGAAACGTGGAATCAGAAGAAGAATGGTTGTAACGTTTTTGACAGCTGTAGTCAGGTTAGGAGAACCTTATGCTTCTGTCTCTGCTGCAGAGATTACAGTAAGGCTACTGACCTATCAGAGAAGCCTCCTGGACAAATTCTAACTTTTAATTTCTAGATGTCATGAAACTACCTCTTCTACTTCTAAATAGTCTGCATACATTTTGGGTTTTTTTTTTGGAGACAAAGTCTCAGTTTGTTGCCCTCGGTAGAGTACTGTGGTGTCACAGCTCACAGCAACCTCAAACTCTTGGACTTAAGCGATTCTCTTGCCTCAGCCTTCCAAGTAGCTGGAACTATAGGCCTCCACCACAGCATCTAGCTATGTTGTTGTTGTTGTTGTTGTTCTTGTTGTTGTTGCAGTTGTCACTGTTGTATAGCTGGTCTGGGCTGGGGTCAAACCCACCAGCCTGGGTGTATGTGGCCGACGCCATAACCACTATGCTGTGGGCGCCAAGCCTATTTATTTATTTTCATTTATTCAATGAAACATTGAATAAATGTTTCATTATGTAGCTATCTCCAGTGATATAATCTACTATGAACTGATTTTTTAACTAATGTCTATTACAGAGTCTGATTATTCTAACAAGTTCAACAATAAATGTAAATATGTGTTTACCACATACTTGGAAAATAATAAAAGTACA
Source organism: Nycticebus coucang (assembly GCF_027406575.1). Lineage (NCBI taxonomy): Eukaryota > Metazoa > Chordata > Mammalia > Primates > Lorisidae > Nycticebus > Nycticebus coucang. The sequence goes on along the minus strand of NC_069788.1, from coordinate 20,105,409 downwards.
ATTAATTTTAGCCATTCATACCATTATAGTCATTACTAAAGAGTTTGGTTGTCCTCCAAAAATATAAATATACAACTTTAAGGAGTTCCCACTCTTATATTGCTAAAGCCTTGAAATAGCATTTTTCTCCGAGCATACTTTGAGTCCCTTCATTTCTTTTAAGCTTCTGGTTAATTCCTTACAACTATACTGACAATGCAAATGAAATTATGGAACTTTTGTTAATGTGACTATACAATTCAGCACCACTGCATAAAATAGGCTCATAACAATGGCCTTATATCTCTGTTTGGATTTGGCAACAATTTTTGGAGGCTGTGCGGCATTTCATGACACAATCTTCTCCATTGTCTTTTCGTATTTCTCATCTATCCACTTTTCTCCACTTTCACTGTTCACATCTTAGTCAATGCCAACATCATCTCCCATTGGACAAGGTGGGAAGACTCAAGTCTTTCACTCCATTATACCAATTCAACTTTGAGGTCCCCCTCTCATCCATTCTCCACAGAATAGGAAAAATGATTTTCTTTTTTTTTTTTTTTGTAGAGACAGAGTCTCACTTTATGGCCCGTAGTAGAGTGCTGTGGCGTCATACAGCTCACAGCAACCTCCAACTCCTGGGCTTAAGCGATTCTCCTGCCTCAGCCTCCCAAGTATCTGGGACTACAGGCGCCCGCCACAACGCCCGGCTATTTTTTGGTTGCAGTTTGGCCGGGGCCGGGTTTGAACCCGCCACTTTCAGTATATGGGGCCGGCGCCTTACCAACTGAGCCATAAGCGCCGCCATGGAAAAATGATTTTCTTAAAACACATCTCCTATTATGCAGCTGTGGTTCATTGTCCTTAAAATAAATCCAAATTCTTGGGGCGGTGCCTGTGGCTCAGTCGGTAAGGCGCTGGCCTCATATACCGAGAGCGGCGGGTTCAAACCCGGCCCCCGCCAAACTGCAACCAAAAAATGGCCGAGTGTTGTGGCGGGCGCCTGTAGTCCCAGCTACTCAGGAGGCTGAGGCAGGAGAATCCCTTAAGCCCAGGAGTTGGAGGTTGCTGTGAGCTGGGTGAGGCCACGGCACTCTACCGAGGGCCATAAAGTGAGACGCTGTCTCTACAAAAAAAAAAATAATAACAAATAAATAAATAAATCCAAATTCTTACCGAGGCCTCCAAGGTCCCCCGGATCTAGTCCCTGCCGAATCTCCTGGCTGGTCTCCTGTTTTCCTTCCCTTTCGTTTGTCCATCAGGTCTTCCAGTTCCTTGAGCACCACTGAGCTCTTCCCACCTGAAATATTTGTATTGCCATTTCCATCACTAAGAATATATCTACTCCTCCTTTTTCTGTGATTCATTCTCATCATTTAGAACTATGTTTCCTGGGAGACAGCATCCCTGACTTCTCTGACTTCCCTAACTAAAGTAAGTCACCCCAGCTATTTTGCTTACCTCCTTCACACCACATATTACAACCATATTCTTTGCCTATTGGCTTGTTTTTTTCCTTTCTTCACCTGTATATAAGTTCCACTGTGATAAAAATCATGTTTATGTTATTCAGCCTAAGGTGCAGAGTGCTTGGCATATGCTAGGCGTTTAAGAAATACCTGTTAGAGAGGGAGGGGATCTTAATAGTCAAAGCTTAAGGGAGTAAGTGAAAATTTCCAGGAGAATAGGAAGTAAGGCCAAGATGCCCTAAGACAAACCCCAATGAACATCATTGTTAAAGGGACTGAAAGACTAAGAGAATTCTGTAAAAAAAAAAAAAAAAGTAGAAAATCTTGGCATGGGATATCTCATAAAAATTTTGAGGTGGGAAAGAAACCTGGTAATTGCTGAGCAAATATTTGTTGAGTATCTATTACGCTCATTAATATGTCTGAGAATTCAAGAAATACATGCATGATATGACAAATGTCTTTAAAAGAAATTTCAGGGTGACACCTGTGGGTAGGGGTCCGGCCCAATATACTGAGGGTGGCAGGTTCGAACCCAGCCCCAACCGAACTGCAACAAAAAAATAGCCAGGTGTTGTGGCAGGCGCCTATAGTCCCAGCTACGCAGGAGGCTGAGGCAAGAGAATCACCTAATCCCCAGGAGTTGGAGGTTGCTGTGAGCTGTGACTCACAGCACTCTACCAAGGGCGATAAGAAAAAAAAAAAAAAAAATGGGGAAAGAAATTTCAAAAGGCTTCTTCACTCATTTCCTCTTATATTCAGTGTCTTCTAATGATGAAATGAGACATAGAAATAGACTAGGATAGCAATGTTTGGTGAAGCTGCTGAGTTAAAGAGCAATTGTGTTAGGGTAAGGAAAAACCATGACTATTGCAGCATTTGTTAAATAAATGTTATTATGCTTGCAGGAAATTGTTCAAGAACATTTCTCCTTATGTAAGGCTTGCCCCAGTAATGCTGCTTAGGTCAGTGTCTGTCTGGATTATCTGCAGCCTAAATGCCAACTCTGTAAATTAAACCTGTCAAGTGACAGCTTTGCCACAGCCTGCATATCCAACCTTTAAAATTTATTTATACTCCATTCCCTTTCTCTAGCCAGATTAAATTCTCCTTTCCTGAGCTATTTTTGCCTCACTTCAGACTGGCATAATTCAACATGTTCTAAACAACCACATGAAGACTAGCCCTCCTGTATTTCCAATTCCCAAATGATTTTTATTCAGGCCTCAGAACAGCAACAGAAATTTTACCAAGTTTACTAAAAATAAGAAGAGTTTTCTCAAACTACATTCTTCCAGGTACCAGTATGTGAATCATGCATAGTAATGACATGCTATGAATTATTATGGATTCATAAAAAGTCCCTTATTCAGAGTCCCAAAGAAATGGTTCCTGTCAGCATGCAAATCAGAAATGCTTTCTTGCTCATCAACCTCTCCTTCGCATCTTTTTTTTTTTTTGAGATAGTCTTACTCTGTTACCCTGGATACAGTGCCCTGGTGTCATAGCTCAGAGCAACCTCAAACTCTTGAGCTCAAGAGATCCTCCTGCCTCACCCTCCCAGTAGCTGGGACTACAAGCATCTTCCACAATGCCCAGCTAATTTTTCTATTTTTAGTAGAACGTGGTCTTATTCTTACTCAGGCTGGTCTGGAACTCCTAAACTCAAGCAATCCTCCTGTCTTGGCCACCCAGAGTGCTAGGATTACAGGTATGGGCCCCACCCCACCCCACCCCCAAACCTGGCCTTTCCCTCACATCTTAATATGCATGCCGAACTCCCACAGAAGTAAACACTCAGTATATTACAGGGAAGAGTTGCTAAACGTGAATGTAAATTCTCCTCTGACATGAAGCTATATTCATATTTATATTTATACTTAAAGGGATCAAAATTGGACTTGAAAAGTAAAGGGACAGAGAACAGGAGCAAGAGATTAATTAAGGGCGGCGCCTGTGGCTCAGTGAGTAGGGCGCCGGCCCCATTTACCAAGGGTGGCAGGTTCAAACTCGGCCCCAGGCAAACTGCAACAAAAAAATAGCCGGGCGTTGTGGGGGGCACCTGTCATCCCAGCTACTCAGGAGGCTGAGGGGAGAGAATCACCAAAGCCCAAGAGCTGGAGGTTGCTGTGAGCTGTGATGCCAGAGCGTTCTACTGAGGCCGATAAAGTGAGACTCTGTCTCTAAAAAAAAAAAAGATTAATTAAAGAGAATTGTTTTTTAACAATTTTTTAAGTTGCTCAAAAAATGCCTTAATTTTACAGAGAAAATATTGCCTCTACTGATTTGATTTGATGGCTTAACAAGATGTTAATTTCTAATCCAGCAGGCATGATTTTTAGACCCTTACATCTTTCGGAGCCTTCTAGTGGGAGGGTGACTGTTTCTATTTGTCTGGCTAGGTACAAAGCACAATAGCCCCAGGCAGGAATTGGCCTTTGGACTTCATTCTTAGCCTAGATTCCTTGAAAAAGTTTTTGTGATGAGCTTACTTGCTCATTGAAAATTCCTGTCTCCGGCTGGGCTGGGTGGCTCACGCCTGTAATCCCAGCACTTGGGAGGCTGAGGGAGTGGATTGCCTGAGCTCACAGATTCAAGACCAGCCTGAGCCAGAGCAAGACCCCCATCGCCAAAAAACAGCTGGGTGTTGTGGTGGGAGCCTATAGTCCCAGCTACTTGGGAAGCTGAGGCAAGAGGATTGCTTGAACCCATGAGTTTGAGGTTGCTGTGAGCTAAGAAGCCACAATACTCTACGGAGGGTGACCTGTCTCAAAAAAAAAAAAAAAGAAAAAGAAAAAGAAAATTTCTGTCTCTAAAATTCCCCACAAAAATTATGATGCAGCTCTGCTGTTGTGTTTTTTATGAGGAATCAAACTCATTTAAAAGAGTCTTTAAATCAATGTTTTAAGGGAAGAAAATTAAATCACTTTTTAATATATAGTTTAGTTCTGAATAAAATCTAAGCACTCTACAAATTATATATTCATAGAAATTTACAGGCCTACCTCAGAGATATCTGAGGCTCAGTTCCAGACTATCACAATGAAGTCATTATCACTACAAAGGGAGCCACATAATTTTTGTTTAATGCATAAAAAGTTATGTTTATACTACACTGTAGTCTGTTAAGTGTGCAATAGCATTATGTCTAAAAAGAAAAAATGTACCTGTCTTCATCCTGCCAAACCCAGGGCTCATAGCTCCCTAAAAGCAGAGAAATTCCTTCAAGATAGTATCCCAAACCATCTGAAGATGGGTAAAGCTGGTTGAAATTCCAAAGAAAGAAATGCTAAACGAGTCTATAATAGACACACTCTAATCTGACAATGTGAATGTTACTTTCTTTGCATTATTATTATTATTATTATTGCTTAATATTTCGATGCAGCAATCATCTGATTTCTTTTCTGAATGTATTTATTGTCTTTGTTCTTTACGAGGTTTTTATTTCTAGTCCTTACCTTAAACACTGTTATTGTTATTAAATTTTAAGCCTTTTTAATTCTGTGAAGGCAAAAATGGAAACCTAATAAACACATGGATAAGTAAAAAAAAAAGTCATCTGACAAAATCTGAATCTAAGCAAAAAAAAAAAAAAAAAAATGAAACACTAAATGTCAGGGTGATGGGTTTAAAGCCCTATTAAAGGAACTCACGTGGAGTACTGCAGGATAGCCATGTGACAGACAGCAACAGAAAAGGGGTGTTTTTTCCTATCTATATCTGCCGCTAAAGGATCGGGATGTGGAGTTTACATGAAGGTTTAAGACCTTTGGCTTAGGGTTGAGGCCAGTTTCTTTCTAGTAAACCTAGATATCTATATCAGTGCCTGAGTGTGGGTTCAAGCCAGCTGGGAAAAACCGGAAGCTGGCTGGACCACTGAGTGGGAAGGTACTCTGTGATTTTGGGTCACGACCCAGAAAGAAAGCAGGGAAAACTGGGGGACCTTAAAATACCTTAATTTAGAAACATGCCCGGTACAGTGGCTCCCACCTATAATTCTAGCACTTTGGAAGGTCAAGGTGGGAGGATTGCTTAAGGTCAGGAATTCAACATCAACCTGACCCATCATAGCCAGACCCCATCTCTACCAAATAATAAAAAACAAACAAAACTTAGCCAGACACAGTGGCATGTACCTGTAGTCCCAGCTACTCTGGAGGCTGAAGCAGGAGGATCATTTCAGCCCAGGAGTTTGAGGTTCCAGTGAGTTATGATGATGCCACTGCACTCCAGAGTTGGCAACAGACCAAGACCCTGTCCCTTTAAAAAAAAAAAAAAAAAAACCTAAACCTTCTTTCCTGGTGGAGAATCTTGCCTCAATGTTGATGGCTGCTGACTGATCAGGGTGGTGGTTGCTGATAGCTGGGGTGGGTGTGGTGATTTCTTCCATTAATAACAAGACAACAATGAAGTTTGCTACATCTATTGACTCTTCCTTTCACAAAAGTTTTCTCCATAGCTTGTGATGATGCTTGACAGTGTTTTACCCGTGGTATTAATAAAACGTATTTAAAAACTGGATTCAGGGCGGCGCCTGTGGCTCAGCGGGTAGGGCGCCGGTCCCATATGCCGGAGATGGCGGGTTCAAACCCAGCCCCGGCCAAAAAAAAAAAAAAAAAAAAACTGGATTCAGTCCTTTCAAACACTGTCACTGATTTATTAGCTAAGTTATGTGATTACCTAGATCCTTTCTTGTTATTTCAACAAAGCTCACAGCATTGTCACCACCAAGTAGATTCCACCTCAAGAAACCACTCTCTTTGTTCATCCATAAAGAAGGAACTTCGTATCCCAAGTCTGATCATGAGATTGCAGCAATTCAGTAACCTCTTCAGGCTCCACTTCTAATTCTGCTTCTTTGCTATTTACTTACTTTGGCTTTCAAAATGCCTTCCTCACTATTGTTGTGTCTCAAGGAATAGGGAGGCTTGGGGATGGGGGAATGGCTTGTCAGCAGAGCAATCAGAAAATAGATAACATTTATTACATTTACCATCTTTTTTTTTCCTTAGGTGACAGAGACTCATTTTGTCACCCTTGGTAGAGTACGCTGGTGTCATACCTCACAGCAACCTCAAACTCTTAGGCTCAAGCGATTCTTTTGTCTCAGCTTCCCTAGCAGCTGGGACTATAGGCCCCTGCCACAACACCTGGCCATTTTTTAGAGAAAGGGTCTCGCACTTTGCTCAGTGCTGCTCTTGAACCTGTGAGCTCAGGCAATCCACTCGTCTTGGCCTTCCAGAGTGCTAGGATTACTGGCATGAGCCACAGTGCCCGGCCCATATCAAATGCTTTTTATCAGACTTCCTCATAGCCTCAACCAATCTGAGGAGACTGAAAATAATGAAATCTTCCACTCTTTCTGTATACCTGGTATAAATGGCATCAGTGTTTACTAGGAGATCTGTACTTGTAAGCATTTCTGTTAGGTTTTGCCAATTTGTTGCATCTCCCATAAATATCTTCTTCATAATGTTCTCATAGTCTTATTTATCTTCCAACTGTTATCTTTATATTTTGAATATGCCAATGAGAAGTCCAGCCTACCACGATGAGGTGAAGGACACAAGTTTTACTGAGAGAAATAACTTCCATCTAAGCCTCTTTTTTTTTGTAGAGACAGACTCTCACTGTACCGCCCTCGGTAGAATGCCGTGGCCTCACACAGCTCACAGCAACCTCCAACTCCTGGGCTTAAGCGCTTCTCTTGCCTCAGCCTCCCGAGCAGCTGGAACTACAGGCGCCCGCCACGACGCCCGGCTATATTTTTGTTGCAGTTTGGCCGGGGCTGGGTTTGAACCCACCACCCTCGGGCATATGGGGCCGGCGCCCTACTCACTGAGCCACAGGCGCCGCCCATCATCTAAGCCTCTTGTTTAGCAGGACAGAAAACTGTCCATCCTTGAGTTTCTGGAGGTTAGAGTAAGAATTGGCTTTTAGAGATGTTCTCTTACTTCTTAATGTCTGGACCACTATTTACAAATCTTTTAGACTTTAAATAAATACAAGTGCAGCCAGCAGCAGTATCCTACACCTGTAGACCCAGCTACTAGGGAGGCTAAGTTAGGACTTACTTGACTCCAGGAGTTTCAGTTCAGCCTGAGCAACACAGCAAGACTTTGTCTCTAAAAAAAAAGAAGAAAAATAAAAGTAAAAAGAAGGGCTGGTGAGCTGGGTCACCTGCCTGGGCCTCCCTGTAATCCCAGCACCCTGGGAGATAGGACGATGTATTGTTTGAGCTCCCCGGTTCCAGACCAGCCTGAGCAAAGTGTGAGACCCTGTCTCTACAAAGTAGCTGCGTGTTGTGGTGGGCACCTGTAGTGCCAGCTACTCAGGAGGATGAGACAAGAGAATCACTTGAGCCTAAGAGTTTGAGGTTACAGTGAGCTGTGACGCCATAGTACTCTACAGAGGGCAACAAAATGAAACTCTGTCTCAAAAAATATAGAAAAAGAGGGGAGCCCTTGTGGCTCAATGGATAGGGCACTGGCCCCATGTACCGAGGGTGGTGGGTTCAAACTGCAACAAAAAAATAGCTGAGCGTTGTGGAGGGTGCCTGTAGTCCCAGCTACTTGGGGCTGAGGCAAGAGAATCGCCCAAGCCCAGGAGTTGGAGGTTGCTGTGAACTGTGAGATGCCACGGCACTCTATGGAGGGCGATAGAGTAAGACTCTGTCTCTACAAAAAAAAAAATAGAAAAAGAAAAATGAACAAGCACAGGTAATGCTCTGAATGCAAGTTGATCAAGGTCTGAGAGTTATCAAATCACAGGGGTCTCCTGACCCAATACTGATATGGTCTACTATTCTCTGAGAATTGGCAGCTTAAAACTGATAAGTTGAGTGGAGCAGACATCCTTAGCACAGCAGTGAGCCAAGGAAACTTAGAAACATGGCAGCTACCAAAGACGCGGAACATGACTACCCTGAGAGAATTCAGTGGACTGATCAGCAAGACCACACTTATATCTTCTCTCATCAGCAGAAGCCTTGTCCAACTTTTTGTCCTTGATCTATGCCATTTTCTTTTCTTTCTTAAAGACTAGTCAAGTGCAGTAGTGAGAAGGGGGAAAGGGTAGAACAAGGAGTTCAATCTGTAACTGACTGAACAATCAAGGGATATAACTCACTACCTTCGGATTAGCCAGATCTATGTCATTTTCAATGTAGGACAGGGTCGTGCCTCACTGGGAGGCTAAGACCCCCACTGCAGAAGCTGATTAGTCCACTTGAGAATTTGAGCCCAGCTTTTAGAGCTTGGTGAACATTGCTGACTGGATTCTTCATGCCAGCACTGCTTGCAGTAATTACAGGATCTGTGGATCACAGGGCTCTCAACTTGTATCACAAGTTCTACAAGAAAAGTGGCTAACACTGATTTGGCTCTGCTTACCACTTGCTAAGTTTCTATCTTGTCCCACCAAATTCATTTTCTCAAAACTCATTACACGAAAAAGTTACATTCTTCAAATTAGTATCACCGCACCTACCAATTTTTGGAGTAAAACTGGCATTTGAATATGTGCTTTTTAGCTGCACTATTATATATGTTGGTCAACCTTTTTATTTATTGTGATACTTTGTATTAACTTCTCCCCACAATGCTACCAATATTTTTTTCCAAGTGTGAAGCTAACATTTGTCAAAACTCTTTTGCCATATAAAAGTTTTTAATTTTTATATTATGAAATCTGTCCTGTGTAACTTGATTTCTTGGGCCTGTTAAGCTCTATCCCTACAACACCAAAACTTTTATAAATCTTCCTTTCTTTCTTAGGTTTTAAAGTTTTTTAATTCATTCCTTTTATCTTTTTTTTTTTTTGAAGAGACATAATATATTTTTCAAATTTGCTAGTTTTCCTTTAAGTGGATTGAAAGTTTTCCAGGTGAGCAATCTTCTTGAAAATGAGATCAGTTGACTTTTGTTCCTTTATAATTCTGACTGTTCTCTTTCAAAAGTACTTATTTTATTTACAGAGTACATGTTTATAAGAACGTTGAATATGCAAGCAAAATCTCTAAATAGAAGTTCTAATAAATTGTAAAATGCTGTAGTACACTGAGGATAAAATTTGATCCCGAAAGCCCTCTCCAATCTAAAGCTCAGTAAAAACAACAAACAAAAGGCCTCAGTGTTGGGGGAAAACTGAGTTGTTTAAAACAGGTAAAGGTCCTGTTTACCCCTTCCAGAAAGCTGAGAAAGGGTTTTCAGATTATAAATGACAGTTGCCCTTGTATAGCACAGAATCGTGATAAGGCTTTAACTTTGTAGGAGCCTAAATTATGAAGACAGAACAGAACTGAAAATAAACAAAGAAAGCTTTAACTTTGACGCAAATAACTACCTCAGTGTTTGACAAAACCAAAGATTCTTAATTTTTAAAAACGCTTCCTTTTAGCACTGTCTAACCTTTTATTATCTGTGACAACACGTCAAATGAGCAGCAGTACAAAGGATGCGTGTAATTTCGAAATGCCACCATTGAGCCAACTGCAGGTGCCCGCGTGTGTAGGATAGAGGCGTGATCAAAAAAAAAAAACTATAAAAAGCATTCATCAGCATCAAAAGATACTCTCTCCCCATCTTCCACAGAGCAAATTTTGTACAGATAACTTTCTCCCCAAATGAAAGTTCCCCCAGCCACAAGAATACATTTTGTCCAAGCCTAAGGCGGTGGCATTCAAGGTGTTGAATCACCGGGTACAGCGGTCATGCGACATAAATAATATTGGATGACGGAGATCTAGTGGCGCAGGTGCCAAGGTAAACCTCTGGCAAAGAAAGATAACTGCAGTTATTGCTTAAGGCAGAAGAAAGCAGGGTCGGTTCCAGCACTAAAGGCGCTGCATATTAAGTTTGAGGCAAACTTTAAACCTTCCCATGTAACATGTGTGCACTCCTGGGTGTTTTCTATTATGAGAAACGGGTTTTGCGGCGCGATAGCTTCCCGTCCGTAGATCGCAATCAATCTCCCGCTCCCACCTCTTCCCGCTCTCTGGCTCGCGGTAACCCCACGTCTCCCGTCCGCCCCTTCCCTCCTCCGCCCGGGGGATGCTCTGACTCCGGCGTTCAGCCATTCATTAACCGGTTCACACCGGCGGCGGCCGCCGCGGGCTGACGTGTGCGGGGGGCGGGCCTCCGCCCCCGCTAGCCGGCGCGGGGCCCAGAGTTTCGGGCTGCGATTGGCCGCCGGGGTTTCGCACGTCGCGCGGGCTATAAAGGGAAGGGCTTGTGACGCAAAGGCGCCTCGGCGCGCGTATTGGCTGGTTCGGCTGCGGGCCGGCTAGGCTACGCGCTCTCGTCTGAGCCGCTCACTGCATGGTAGAGTCTGGTGCCCCCGCCGCCGCCTGCATCGCCGCCGCCGCCTCCCCGCGACGACCACCGCCGCCTCCTGCCCTGCAGCCGCCGCCACTGCTGCCGCCTGTGTCGCCGCCGCCTCGGGACCGGCTGTATGATTAGGCCACAATCTTCAATGAGTAAACATATTCCTGTGAGTAGCCGTCTCACCGCCGCCTTTCGGGCTAGGAATCCGCGACCGGCCCTCCCAACCCTGCCGTCGCCTTTGTTCGGAGCCCAGCGTCCTCCCCCCCGTTCCCTCGGGCTATGGTCCCGGGTGGGGTCGGGCAGGTGACGGCCCTATGGCCGGCTAGTGGCGGCCGGCTGGGGGGAGGCGGACGCCGGTGCTTGCGGAGTGGCGGTTGCCCCCCGGAGGCACCGGCTTCCATGTCCCTCCGGAACCCGGGACAGCCAGGGAGGTGCGGCCCGGCCTGTGCGGCGCGGCGGGAGCGGCTTCGGCCGCCGCAGCAAGCCGGGCGGGGCGGCACAAAAGCCGCTTTGTGACCGCCGCCTCCGCCCTTGGCCCTCCGGTCTGGCGCGCCTCGTCCGGGCTCGGCGGGCTCCGCGGCGTCCCGGGGCCCCCTTTGTTCGGCGGAAGGAGAGTGGCCGCGCTGGGAGCAGGAGACGTGGCCCGGGGTGGGGCGAGGGCTACGCGTGTCACTGCGGAGCCGGATACGGGGAGGGCGCGGTGGCGACGGGATAGCCACCAGATCCGGGCGGGCGTGGGCTAGGCGGGGCGGCCCGGCGTGGCCGGTAACGGTCTCGGCTCGAAGCTCTCGGAGCTCGGGGGCCGGCGCGGGACAGCAGCCTGGGGCAGCCACCCCTCTGCTCCGTGGCTGGGACCAGCGCCTTAGACAAAATGGCCTCGGCGCCCGCGCCTGACTGAAGGCGCGGCGCGAACCCGTGATTGCGGCGCGGAAAGGGGGCGCCGCGGGCGGGCCGGGGCGCGCACCGCCGCGTACACCGGGCGGCGGCCATCGGGGGCCCTTGGCGAGCTGCAGCCCTGCCGGGGCCTGCGCCGTGATCGGCCAGGTGAGAGCACCGGCGCCCTGCCCCGCCCTCCTCTGTCAGTCTCCACCTGGTAATTCGAGCAGTTCCGGATTTAGCGCCCCACCCCTGGCTCTGGATGTTGGGAACAAGTTGAGGCTTGTCCATTCCCTGGGCAAGTCGTGGAGAAATGGCTTGGGTCAGGCACCTTGGAAACTGTCAGGGCTACTGGTAACACCGAAACGGAGGAGTCCCCGGCTGGGCACAGGCATGCGTTTTTTTCTGCCAATTTTGGAAAGGCACTGGATGGCGCCTTTTAATCGGGGACAGTTTTAGAACTGTTCCTGAAATCCGGAGTGTAATGTGCTGTTGCCTGCTTGGTTTGTGGCCGCAGTAGCCAACCAGAGCGAGATCTGGGGTTTAATCTTCTGTCCGTGGAACACTCCACCATTCCAAGAGTATTAAGTTGTTATTTACACTGTAGTTGGAACCGTTGACCTGCTTAAGATCCAGATTCTGAGGCAATACTTCCTGTTAACTCTTTTCGCATGAATTTTGTTTAGTGGCAGTTAATCAGTTGAAAACTAGAAAGATCATTCCCAATAGTAGGTAGTATTTTATGCATGCTTTATTAGGTGCGTTACTAAGACCTAGCTGCAGAACAGACTTTCCAGCGGTATTTGACGCAGCCAAAATACCGAGCCAACGCTCGACTCTGCAATCTGACAGACTGACTTGCTTCTGCACGGAAAATGTTCTTTTCCCCTGTGCCCCCTCATGCGTACTCTGTTGAATGTGAGGCACCTGATAAGTGGGAGGAAATGTCCCTTGGTTTTTCTGAACTGCCTCACAGGAAAAACTAGGGATTTTTTTTTTCCTGTGGGAAGGAAATTGGGAATGGGAGAGTGGCTTGGTCCTAGCAGAAAGATGCCAGCAGTCATCACTACTTAATTAGACGTGTTCCCTTGGCCTGTTTTTTAAACTGTGGCTCCTCCACACAGTTAAAAAAAAAAAAAAAAACAGTTCAGGAAATGAATTATTTCTGTATTGCATTCTCTGCCTTCTGTTGAAAGTGCTTACAGGAGGGTATATGGTCACCCTCGCCTGTAGGCAAATACTTTCCCAAATCAATTCTTTCAATTGAAAAAAAAGATACTACCTGGAACTTAGAATAGTACCTGGAAATCAGAATATTGTGATAAGTCGTTTGTAAAGATTTAAAGTTTTTTAAATTAACTTAATATCATCAGGAAAGTGTCCAAATGTGCTTTTTATTAAATTTAAGAAGAGGTGAAAGTATATTACCGCAGTCTCCAGTCACTGTAATAGTGATTGATGTCTTTGATGATTTAGACAGTTTTTTTTTTATTATTTAGACAGTTTTTAACTCAGCAAGTAAGTGAAGTAACCTAGGAGGGCTCATTTGAACAAACCTGAAATGATCAAAACTGTCTTCCTTTTGGGACCTTTTAATAAATGATTCCTAGTGTTAGAACATTTGTTTTGCCAGAAAAATAGACTGGGTTTTTGACTTGATGTTTTTTGTGACCTGATAGAATACCATTTAAGTTCTAGAAATTATAGTGTGGGACTATATTTAAAGTTGTAGAATGAAAATGGGAGCAGATAGTTCAAATTTAAGTTTTTCAAATGCTTAAAGCATAGAAACTAATGGAACATATGAAATGCTTGAGGTAGTAGCTGTCACTTAGTGTTCTTGTTAATCTTTTAATATTTTCTTTGTCCCTTTTTTCTCCCCAATGCATAAGAGGTACCTTATAAACTATTTGGAAGTAGGATAATTATTCACATTACTGCTTTTAGTGTACATAATTTTGAAAATATGCTGTGAGTATTCATGTAATGTTGGCGTTGGCATAAGACTTGTTAAAGGAGAATTTAGGGAAAATATAAATACATTCGTATTTATTGGTGGTCTTCCTTTCAAGGCCTATGAAAGAAGTCTAAGATGATTTACATCCTGCCACCTCTTCCTTGACACCATCTCTTCATCCTCTTCTATGGTAGAGTTCAGCTTTAGACTAGATTAGTGAAATTTTTGTTTTGAAACAAAATATTAATATGACTTTTTATAGTTGTAAATGGGAATAACAAATTAATACATTATTAGGGATAAAATGAGGTTGCCTATAGGAATGCGTTTTGACAATTGGCCTTTCTCTTTAAAAAGTATATATTGGTAAAGGTACTCTTGTCTTTAGAGGAGTTGGTGAATTTTTGAGAGCCAGTTTTATTATAAGAATTTTATTTATTGTAGAATGGTACAAGCCATTTTGTATATTTTTTAATTTAAAAAGGAAGAAATGATAAAAGTACAAAAGGAAAATGTTGACGGTGGCTTCAAATTTTAATTTTTGAAGAGGGCAATCATTAAGAAATAATTACATAAAGAAGCATTAGTAACCGGTTGAGTGTGGTGTTTCGCACCTATAATCCCAGCACTCTGGGAGGTTGAGGCAGGAAGAACACTTGAAGGCAGGAGGTCAAGACCACCCTCTGTCTCTACTAACAAAAGAAAAAATTTAAAAAGAAAAAAAAATAAGCTGGGCCTGGTGGCACATACAGGTAAGTCCCAGCAACTTGGGATGCTGAAGCAAAAAGATCCCTTGAGCTCAGGAATTTTGAGCTGTGATAATGCCACTGTACTCCAGCCTGGGCAACATAGCCAGACTCTGTCAGTAAAAAAAAAAAAAAAAAAAGTATGAATTAGCTTTCTTTGTAAAAATGCCATGTAGCCAACATCTTCCTCTCTCTTCTATCAAAGTGATTTAATAAATAAATATGAAGGTTAAAAAAATTGAAAAGGAACTTCAGTGTCTTTAAGTATACAAGGTAGGTAAACCACAAGGACTAATGCCTTCAAAGTATTCGTGAAGTTTGTATTAATGTGCAAAATGTTTTGTTGGAGAAATCAACAGCTGTATATATAATTAATAACAATGTAAAGTAAACAAATAACTATTAAAAGAACAATTAATAGGGCGGCGCCTGTGGCTCAAGAAGTAGGGCGCCAGTCCCATATGCCAGAGGTGGCAGGTTCAAACCTAGCCCCGGCCAAAAAAAAAAAAAAAAAAAAAGAACAATTAATAGAAGAAAATATACATATATAGGATTTTTAGCAAATCTAACAATGGTTTTCTTTGAGGAATATTGTAATACTAGATCATTGATTTCAGTTTATCTAATTGTATGCTTATTGATTTAATCTGCAGTCAGCCCTTGAATTTTGTGGTATAAGTAAAAGTTGAAAAAGCAGTTTGGGCTCCAATTTGAAAAGATAACTTGTGCATTTAAGTAGCTCCTTTTGAATTAGAAAATAACTTTTTTTTTTTTCTCTCTATCTCTTTCTTTTTCTTTTAAACAGCAGTTCTGTGGTGTTCTTGGTCACACATTTATGGAGTTTCTGAAGGGCAGTGGAGATTACTGCCAGGCACAGCACGACCTCTATGCAGACAAGTGAACTGTAGAAATTCATTACTACTCCACCAAGAAGCCCCCGTAAGAGTGGTTAACCTGGACACAGAAGGGTTGACTTGAAATCTGCAGAGCATTTTACAAGAGTTCCGACCTGGATGGGGTAAACCTCAGTGCACTTCCTTTCTGTTGCCTCAGTATTACTGGATTGAAGAATTGCTGCTTCTTATTAGGAGGGTCATTTCATTTATCATTACTTCCAACTTCACCCTCAAAGCACTGAGAATTTCAAGTGGAGTATATTGAAGTAGACTTCAGTTTCTTTGCATCATTTCTGTATTCAATTTTTTAAATTCTTTCATAACCCTTTTGAGTGTTTTTTAACTAAATTAACATGGCTCGAATGAACCGCCCAGCTCCTGTAGAAGTCACATACAAGAACATGAGATTTCTTATTACACACAATCCAACCAATGCGACCTTAAACAAATTTATAGAGGTAAGATTTGATACTTTGATTACAATTAAATAATTGGGCTTATATCTAACAAAATAAATACTATTTTGGAAAATAGGAGGTGGTATGCTACAGTACCAATTACCAGAAATAAAATAACCATAAACCCTTCTGTAAGTTGACCACCCAAGGGACTGTAACAAACTGGTAGACGTACAGAGGTAATCAACATAAGGAACTAGGCCTGCGGTACTGATCTGTACATGTGGTGCATGTCCATCTGTGAAAGTCGGGTCAACTTAAGGTGGCAAACTATGGGGGTTCTATTATATATATGTCGTCTTTAGAGGTAAATTTTTTTTATACATTTTTGAGAAAGACATGTCCTGTTTGGATTTATGAGTTTATGCATCTGAGTTTGTAAGTCCTGTCCTGATGTGATGCTTAGAATTATTTTTCATCTAATTCTGCTTCTTCCTGGTGGTTAAATACATAGCCAAAACTGTCTCACTATTGACCTCACCTCTTATTAGAAATAAGTTATATAATGAATGCAGAACGTATCTGCACACATACATATTTTATTAATAAATATAGGTGTTCAGAAATAGCAAATAGGCCTCTCAGATAATAGTTTTGTTTTAGATTACCATCTAAACATTATTTAAATCTTAGGAGAGTTAAAATTAATAATATATTTTTGAAGCCTATATTTTAAAATATGTGGGGTTTTTTACTGTATTTTCAAGTTTTAGAATCTGAATATACTTTCAAGACTTAATATTATGTACTTCAAATGAGTAAAGTTTGACTAGTGTAATTATATTGAGATTATTTACTGGATTAGTTGTATATTCCTTTGGTTATATCTACTTTTGACCTTACTGTTTTTACGCCTCTCACTGTTTCATCCCAGTCTATCCAGTATTACCATGACTGTAAACAACTTCAGTATGTGAAGGGCCACAAGTTTTAAAGGGGAAAAAAAATACCTTTTCTCTTTTGGAGACAGAGTCTTGCCCTGTTGCCCTGGCTAGAGTGCCTTGGTGTTAGCCTAGTTCACACAGCAACCTCAAACTCCTCGGTTCAGGTGATCTTCCTGCCTCAGTTGCTGGGACTACACGCACCTACCAAAAAGCCTTGCTAATTTTTCTATTTTTAGTAGAGATGGGGTCTCACCCTGCTCAAGCTGGTCTTGAACTCCTGAGCTCAGGCGATCCTATCTTGACCTTCCAGAGTTCTGGGATTATACGTGCGAGCCACCACTGCCTAAAAATACATGGAGGCAGGCACGGTGGCTTCATGCCTATAATCTCAGCACTTTGGGAGTTGAAGGGAGAAGGTTCATTTGAGGCCAGGACTTTGAGACCAGCCTAGGCAACATAGCAAGACCTCATCTCTTAAAAAAGTAAGAAAATTAGGGCATGGTGGCATACACCTTGGGATGGCTGAGGCAGGAGGATTACTAAAGCCCAGAAATGTGTGATTACAGTAAGCTGTCATGCTACTGCACTCTATCCCAGGTGACAGAGAGACCTTGTCTCTAAAAAATAATAAAATTTAAGCCAAGATTTACTGCACAGTGTGGTGGCTCACTCTTATAACAGGAGTCTGAGGTGGAAGATCACTTGAGCCCAGGAGTTCAAGCCTAGCTTGCATCATGATAGTGAGACTCTGATCTCTAGAAAGAATAGAATTAGCCAGGTGTGCTGTATGCGTGTAGTCCCAGCTACTTGGGAGGCTGAGGCAGGAGGATTGCTTGAGCCTGAGAGTTTGAGGTTGCTGTGAGCTCTGAGGATGCCTCTGCGCTGTAGCCAGGGCAGCAGAGCAAGACCCTGTCCCCAGAAAAGGGGATTTTGCTTCCATGTTTAAAAATACATCGTTTTTACCAATTTTTTCTTTTTTTTTTTCTTTTTTGGCTGGGGCTGGGTTTGAACCCGCCACCTCCGGCATATGGGACTGGCGCCCTACTCACTGAGCCACAGGTGCCGCCCGAATTTTTTATTTTTTTTTTTTTTTGTAGAGACAGAGTCTCACTTTATGGCCCTCGGTAGAGTGCCGTGGCCTCACACAGCTCACAGCAACCTCCAGCTCCTGGGCTTAAGCGATTCTCTTGCCTCAGCCTCCCGAGTAGCTGGGACTACAGGCGCCCGCCACAATGCCCGGCTATTTTTTGGTTGCAGTTTGGCCGGGGCCGGGTTTGAACCCGCCACCCTGGGTATATGGGGCCGGCGCCTTACCGACTGAGCCACAGGCGCCGCCCAATTTTTTATTTTTTTTAAGACTCGTTTTGTCACCCTCCGTAGAGTGCCTTAGCTCAGCAACCTTAAATTCTTGGGCTTAAGCGATTCTCTTTTTTTTTTTTTTTTCTTCTAGAGACAGAGTCTCTTTGTCACCCTCGGTAGAATGCTGTGGCGTCACAGCTCACAGCAACCTCCAGCTCTTGGGCTTAAGCAATTCTTTTGCCTCAGCCTTCCAAGTAGCTGGGACTACAGGCACCCGCCACAATGCCCGGCTATTTTTTGTTGTTGTTGCCATTTGGCCGGGGCAGAGTTCGAACCCTTCGAACCTGCCACCTTCGGTTTTGGGGCCTGCACTTTACTCACTGAGCCACAGGTGCCATCCTAAGTGATTCTTGCCTCAGCCTCCCAAGTAGCTGGGACTACAGGCACCCGCCACAATGCCTGGCTATAGTTTCTATCAATTTTTTTTCATGGTTTTCTGTTAACCAGCAAACCTGCCTATGAGATAGGATCAAAATAGCTAATTGAACAATAGGGATGTCATTGTGAAGATTTCATTATTTTTTTTAATTTATGTTTTATCTAGGAACTTAAGAAGTATGGAGTTACCACAGTAGTAAGAGTGTGTGAAGCAACTTATGACACTACTCTTGTGGAGAAAGAAGGCATCCATGTTCTCGTAAGTATAATAGTTCCTATGTGCTTACAATACTGTACTATAAAAGTTTAAGTAAGCTGCAGACTTCAAAAAGCCTGATTTTTTTTTTTTAAGTTAAGATATTATACAGTATCTTAATTTCCAAATAAAGAAAGATAAAAGATAAGCAGTGGTGGGCAGCACCTGTGGCTCAAAGGAGTAGGGCACTGGCCCCACATGCCAAAGATAAGCAGTGGTTTTAAGTAAAGAAACATGTTTGTAAAGATTGAGTATTCAGTTACTTTTTATTGACAGTAGGGTCTAATAAGATGCAATTTAACATTAAAATAAAAATGCTTTTGAAACATTTGGATGTTAGGAACTTAGAGCTATTAGTGTAGTATTTATATTAAAGATCTATAATATTTTAATGTTCTTTTGCTTTAGGACTGGCCTTTTGATGATGGTGCACCACCATCTAACCAGATTGTTGATGACTGGTTAAGTCTTGTAAAAATCAAGTTTCGTGAAGAACCTGGTTGTTGTATTGCTGTTCATTGTGTTGCAGGCCTTGGGAGGTAAGACTTTATTTGGATCTTTGTAAAACTCTACATTAATGTGAAAATACTGACACTTTGAATTGTTCTAGTTTTTAAAAGTAAGTCAATATTCATTGCTGGTATTACTTAAGTAGGAAGTATAGTAGATATTCTGGATTGGGGATGCATTTGCCAGAATTTGATTTCGAAAAAATGACTTAACCAAAATTCTTGTCTTACCAGAGCACCAGTGCTCGTTGCTCTCGCGTTAATTGAAGGTGGAATGAAATACGAAGATGCAGTACAATTCATAAGACAGTAAGTAAAGGATTTGCTTTTCACTTCTCCCACTTCCTTCGTAAATGTCAGTGTATGTTACTAATAGCCTGTGTAACCATTATGATCTTTTTTCTTTAATTTCAGATTAATGTGAGGGTACAAACAATAGTTAGGTAGAATCCCTGTTGTAGTTACGTCCCACACCCAAGAGGTTTGCCATTAAGTGGGAGCACACCAATTCTCCCTCCCTTCCTCCTCTCTACTCCCCAACTTGAACTGAGTTTTTCTCTTATGTGGGCATGTATTAGATCATCTGCTGGCTTCATATTAGTATTGAGTACATTGGATACTTTTGGCATTCTTGTGATGCTTTTAAGATAGTACTAAAAGCAGGAAATAAGATTTTACCCCTTTTTTGCATTTCATGCAGATAATTACATTACTAAGATTCTAATTCAACTGTTTGAATTATTTTGCTTTAATTTTTTTTTTCTTTTTTGCTTTGAATTTTTAACTGAATGTGTTGCTTGTTGGTTTGCATTTTTATTAAGGTATAATTAAATTTGAATGAAAATTTACAGATCTTGAAGGGAGATCAATTAATAACACACAAATAAAGCAACTAGCCAGTACAGTGTATAGAATATTTTGAATGCTTCAGGACATAACCTTTGTGGCTTTATAGTCCTGACCTCTGCCACCAAAGACATCTTCTTTCTGACTTCTACTACCATAAATTAGTTCTGTCTTTTCTTGGACTTCATATAAATAGATGGGTGAATTTTGAATTGTACCCACCACTCAAAAGATTTAGGAAATTAACTTTTTACTTTTCTTTTTCTATTTGGATGTGTATTCCTATCCATATTCTTTTCTGTATCAAGTCATAGTCTAATAATACAAAATATTTAATTACCATAAGAAGTGTATACTAAATGACTGTAAATGAGTATAGAGGGATTTTGCTTTAATTGCTTTGTCTTTTTTTTCCTCCCAGAAAGCGGCGGGGAGCTTTTAACAGCAAGCAACTTTTGTATTTGGAGAAGTATCGTCCTAAGATGCGGCTGCGCTTCAAAGACTCCAATGGTCATAGAAACAACTGTTGCATTCAATAAAACTGGGGTGCCTGATGCTATTGCCTTGGAAGTAAAACTTGAGACAGAACCTAATTTGTCATAATGTACGTGTATTAGCCAACATGTTGGCTTGATTAATGAAGCTTCCACAGGAGTATTGTAAAGCAGTTTTACCAGGCCACAGCTTAACAAAATTGCAACCTCTATGTTTGGGTTATAGTCAACCTTTTTGGACACTAAGCAAAAGATTCTTGCTGTTCAGCATTTAAATGTGCTTATTATTTGTACCAATTGACCTTTCCTGAAATCATGTGGTATTACTGAGTTATGTCTTGTTTAAATCTATTCCCATGCCAGAATCTTATCAATATATAAGAAATTTAGAAAGATTAGGTGCCAAAATACCCAGCACAATACTTGTATATTTTATCATACAGAAGTAAAATCCCAGGAACTATGAACACTCTAGACCTTATGTGGTTTATCCAGTCATTTCAGACATCGACAGAAGGCCCTTGGGTTATTTGCCTGCTCACTTTATGTTTACATCTCCCACATTTATACCAGTATACATCAGGTTTGCTCAACCATTGATTTTTTTTTTCTTTTGGATTTTTACCAAGTCTTAGACTGATTATTTAATGTCTTTCTATAAAGCTCATTTTGTGCTGTTATTAAAAAACCTCCATTTTGAAAATCTGCATTGTACAGAAGCACATGTCTTTACTGTCTTCAGACAAAAAAAGCCTTACAGTTAATTTAATGTTTGCACTCGGAGGTGCAACTTAACAGGGAGGGCCTGAAAAAAGAATGGGAGGGGGCTATTAAATATTTTTAGCAAAATGTTGCCTTTGTCTTGTGCAGGACATGTAGAAATACGCTCTTTAGTAAATATTTTTTGAAAGGTAGAGATGCTTTGTTAATTGTAGCTAAAACAATTCTTAATCATAAAATTTCTGAAATTCTTGTAATTTTTTCCCCATACTTATCAGAAGTTGTTTACCAACTTTTTTTTGTTCAAAGTGTGATTTTTTTTTCCTTTTCTTCCCAACCTCTTGCAAAAAAAAAAAAAAATGGGTTTCTGCTAATGAATTGAGCAGACATCTAATAAATATTTTATATATGCCTTTTGAGCTGTGTAATATTTGGATACTTGATAATTTGTTTTATTATGTAATTGATAAAATGGTGATGTGTATTAATGTTAGTTCAACCATATATTTATACTGTCTGGGAGTGTGTGGTTATAGTTCTGTGGGAGAAATAATTTGTCAGTGTTCACCAGCTTGTAAAAACTTAGTGCGAGAGCTTAAACATCTAAATAAATAATGAAATGCATTTATCATCATTGAGATTGTTTTGCTTAAAGTTAACTTATTTTGTAGAAGACAAAATGAATTGCACTTCACTTAATGCCATTTCCTGTATAGTGTCCTCATCCTTTTACCAATGAAGTATTAAATGAAGTCAGCGTTTTAGTTAGTAAGTTCATGGACAAAATTTGTTAGGGTCATGAAAACTGTTCAATACTAAAAGCATTTTCCATTATAAACTTTCCTCTTTTCTAAAAGTCTAGGTAATTTTGAACTAATTTGTTGTATACTAAGGAAGAAAACAGTTTGTGATTGAGGAAGACCTTGTCTTTGTTTGTTTTTTTTTTTTTAATAAAGCTGTGTTCTACCAGTTTGTTGTTTTTTAAGAGACAGGATTTTGCTCTTTAGCCCAGGCTGGAGTGCCCTGGTGCAATCATAATTGACGGTGGCCTCAAACTCCTGACCTCAAGCATTCTTCCCACTTCAGTCTCCCAGATAGCCAGGACAAAGGCAAGCCACCAACCCTGGCTTATACTAGTTTTGGTTTGGGGCAACATCTGAGCTTTAGTTTTCTCATTTGGACATTAATAATTATATACCTTGATAAACTTCAGAATTAATTTGAACTAGTGAAGATTTAAAATGTTACATTTCTTCGAGTAATCTGAAATGCTTTTTTTGCATAGCTCTTTACTCTAAAAGGGACATATGTCCTCATCTAATTTTTTTAATAGCAGTTATAAATGTAAAACAAAATTCCAAGTAAAAAGTGATACTCCACCTGTCTTTTCAAAGAATGTACTTCCATCTCTTAGTCCTAGCTTGGCACTTAATATATTTCATTTCATGAAATTTAGCCAGGACAAAAGACAGGCCACTGGAGGCCCATAGTTCTTTGAATCTTAAGTCATTTTGATTGGGGCTAGTTTAAAAGTATAGCCTGCTTGACACGGAGGTAATTTCGTGTAATTGATTACTAAATAATAAACTGTTTGCACCAGCCCATAAAACATTTAACATCTGTTATCTATTGAGAGAGGAGGTGCCATCATGATCAATGAAAAATCTCTTGAGTTTGAAAAGTTAAATTAATTTGCAGTGTTGGGTTGTATATATGGTGCTAAAAGTAAATTTACTTTATAAACCTTACCTGTACAGTGTACAACATGATGAAATTTGCTTTTTATCCAAATATTTTGTATCTTGTAAATATAGCTTATAGGAATGCCTGTAATGCATCCTAAAAGATTCTTTATATCAAAAATATTTAAAGATAGGGTTGAGGTTCGAATGCAAAAGTTACCGGATGGTGTTCTAAAATTTGGTTACTTGGGTTTGGATACCCTCAATGGGATGATGTAAATATTGACTAGTTGCCTATGCTTGTCTATAAGGAACCATAATGTTGGTGACATCAAGTAATGTGCTTACTGGATTTGCAACAAGAAGATGAAATCTTTTAGTGAAGGGAAACCATAGAAGTAGGTGCCATTGGTCATTTTACAGTGCACTGCAGCACTGCAGCCTTCATTTATTATTTTTCCTAGGATAGTCTTCCATACCTAACACAGCTCTGGACCTGGAAGCAGCCTGTGCAGACATAACCAAAACTAGTCACAACCCACTTCTAGAACACTCTAGAATGTTGTTATGGTTCCCCAACTTAGCTACAGAATCTCAGTCTCTGAGGACTCTGTTTTTTTGAATGTCACTGTATTCATCTGACAAATACCTACTGTTTGCTAGGCATTTAAGAGTATAGCGACGAACATAAGAACGTTATTAGATTTTGGTCAGCAATGAGTACCCCAGCCCTTGCCATAGTTAAGAGAATACTTTAGTGCTTTCTGTTGGAGTTTCAGGAAATGCAGTTCGATGAGAATATTTCAAAGGGAAGTAGAAGTGGCAATGTTTTTCTTTTACATGTAAACTATGAAGTTCTTTCAAAGTTAGTTTTTTAAAAATACACGAAGTAGTGTCTGCTGTACATGTTTATACTTTACATTCTTGATTCCTTGAATATGTCTGTGTGTGTATATATATATATATATATGTCTCCTTAAACCTGAATTGAAAAATTAAAGGCTGGTTTAAAAGTGTCTGACATTCAATGTCTCTCCATTACATCTGAGGTAACCAGAATCTTGGAAGAAAAGCAAGGGAAAATGTATACCTGCCTCAAATGAACTAAAACAGATTATGCATAAAGTATGAGTGGAAGTCCAATGTGTGTTGCCAGACTAGCCAGTAGGTTAATACAGTTAGTATGATGGCTAATATTTATTAGTGACTTTATCAGGTAACTTGCATAATTTGATTCCCTTCCAGTAATCCTGTGTTGTCCTTATTTTAGGCATGAGGGATTTGAGACTCCAGTTAGGTGACTAGCTGAAACTTGGTAGTACCAGGGATTCAAACCTGTTTGAGCCTTTCCTGTGCGCCACACAGTTTATATGCATGTATGTAGGATATGTGCCTCTTTTTTACGTAACCAATTGTTAAAGCTCTCATGAGTTCTTGAACTCTTTGCTTATTGAAACCATTCTTCATAAAAACGACTATCTAAATACTTAACTATAAATTTTTTTCATTTAAATTGAACTTTTCTATTATAGCAAAGTCTTTTTTTAGGAGTAAGTCAGAAGAGGCTAAGTTATGCTACAAGAACAAAAAACCCTGAAATCTCAGGAAGTGATTTAAGATTTAACTTAAGATTTTTAAGATTTATTTCTAACTTAAGCTTTATAGTCATCATAAGGACCCAGGCTGATGGAGCTTATACCTCTGAAGCAGTGCTAGTTGTAGTAGAAGGCAAAAAGGGGTTTGAAGTATCTCACGTGAAGATTAAATGCTTGACTAAGAAATTTCATGTGTCACCTGTACTCAAGCGACACAACTGGTTACATAGCCAACCAATAAAAGAAATGTAATTGTATCATGTTCTAAAAAGCCAGAAATGCACACATTGATCACCACATCAGGGTTTAAATGAGCAGCTCCAGAGCAACACTACAAATAAACGAAACGTCTAGTAGAAGACAAGGTTTCTACGCACAAAGTAGATGATGTGAAGTTTAGGCACTCAAGTTTGTGCTCAGTAGAGAACCATAAGTGCTTATTTAAACCTTTTTTAAAAGATATTTTAGCTACCTTTGGTAATTTGTTTTCCTTCCAAACTAAAGGTGCTAAATAAGATGCAGAACTCGGGGGAGAAGCACATGGGCAGCTGCAAGACATGAATTGTAAGATGTCAGGCATTGAGATAAATTACAAAACTAAACTGGATACAAAAAGTACTATCATTTGGAAGAAATCAGTGCGATGACTAACAACCTTAGGCTCCAATGTATGTATACTTTCCTTAATAGACCTAAGGACATCATTTTCCACACAGCACAGAACAATTAAATACCCTTCAAGAATATAAACCATTAACTTTGGTTTTGTGTTTTTTAAGGCAAGGAATTTTGTAATCTAATATTTTCAAGGAATGTTATTAGGTACCTACGGGTATAATTGTTTGGCAAATATTGGGCTAAGCTTTAATGTGCTGGTGTGAATTTTGACCCTTAATCATTGTATAGGTCAGCATCCCAGAAGAAAGCAGATAATATGCCCTCAAT
This sequence comes from Nycticebus coucang, assembly GCF_027406575.1. Taxonomy (NCBI): domain Eukaryota; kingdom Metazoa; phylum Chordata; class Mammalia; order Primates; family Lorisidae; genus Nycticebus; species Nycticebus coucang. The sequence goes on along the minus strand of NC_069788.1, from coordinate 20,080,031 downwards.
GGTTAACTGAGAAGCATTCAACAAAGAGAAATTAACAATTTTGTGATACGGGCCTGAAGGGGTAAGGGGGGTGGGGGGGAGCAGTTACCCAAACTACAGAGAAACTAAATGGAAAGGACTTCCTTGAGGAAGCTGTGACCTTAATGGGAGGATACAGCCAATTTGTGGCAATCCCGCGGGAAAAAGAAACCAAGAATAGATAGCGTCACCTCTCCACCCCCTCTGATGTCCTGCTGGTCTCTGCCCCTCCCCTCCTTTAGCCAAATCCAAGAGGAAGACAGGTCAAAGGAGCCTCTGTCTATACAGATAAGCCTTTTGGGCAAAGAGCAGAGTGGAGCATAGTAGACTGTGGGAGACAGAAAATATCCTGTACTGTGGGTCCCTTCTTTTCATAGATAAATACTTGGGACTAGTGTTCTGCAGACACACTTTGGGAAAAGTTGTCATCATCCATTAGGACATCCAAACTGATAACAGATTTTCACACATTTTTTGGGAAGTAACAATATAATGGAAGCATCTACATGAACATGAAACAGTTTCAATTTAATGAAATCAAGTGTTGATTTGGGAGGAGTGACATCACTTTTGATTTGCCCACTATGATCATACACTTGGTCATTTTTGTAAAAATCCTCCAGGGCTTTAATTTTTCCAAAGACCTTTCTTAACCATTTAATACTCAGATAATTTTCTCTTGAAGCATCTATTATAAGGCATTCATATAAATTATCCTTTTCTCAGTTTTTAATTGACTTGTCGAATCCTCATCTGACAATGACTTGTTGTGGTTTAAGTTTTCAAACATCGCTTTCACTGACTTCATCTACCTAAATGAGACTCTCATTAAGCTGTGCAATGTATACAGGCAAGTTAGTAAAGGAAGACTTTTTAAAGGAAAAAAAAGAATGAGGAGGATTACATAATTGTTTTGAAATAATTATCCTTGGCTACGAAGACTGATAACACAGATGATGCGAGTACAGGCAGTTGCTGGGCAGACGTCCTTGCAGGAGTATTTTTTGCGTAAGGTCGTGACAGCCTTTGTTCAAGGTTTCATTTTTTGTGCAGTCTTTTGTGATAGTTTTGTTATCAGGCATACAAGAAGGAGGACCTTCTGTTCATGGCCTCTCCTGGCTCTTTTGCCAGGGGGTTTTTGCTTATTGTTTTTAATAATAATGACTCCATTTTTTTTTTTTTTTTTTTTTGTAGAGACAGAGTCTCACTGTACCGCCCTCGGTAGAGTGCCGTGGCGTCACACGGCTCACAGCAACCTCCAACTTTTGGGCTTACGCGATTCTCCTGCCTCAGCCCCCCGAGCAGCTGGGACTACAGGCGCCCGCCACAGCGCCCGGCTATTTTTTTGTTGTTGTTGCAGTTTGGCCGGGGCTGGGTTTGAACCCGCCACCCTCGGCATATGGGGCCGACACCCTACTCACTGAGCCACAAGCGCCGCCCATGACTCCATTTTTGATTGTAACAATTTTCACAACTTCATAAAATCCTGCAACTTAAATTTTAGTTTCAATGTTTGCACTGTTTTGTTGGCTACATTGCCAAGAAAACTGCCAATAAATAGGTTTGGATGTAGTCTTATATAAAGACTAACTTTATAAACAGATGTTCACTAATGAAAATACTCTTGCTTCTCTAGAACTTCATTAAGATAAGAACTCAATGAATATACAGCTAAAAAAAAAAAACCCTAGACTTAGTGAATAAATGACAGACTTTAACTAGATCAAATGGGACTTGGGTAAGTGTGACTCATAATTCTTTATTTCCTTGTCTGTTTTAGAGACCTGCCCACAATAAGGCCCACCAAGAGTCTTGGTCAGATGGTCCCACAGAACTTAACCAATAACTCTCATTTCTTCTCAACCAAGAATCCAGTCTGAGAGAAATAATTCATCAGCCAATTTCTTTAATTATTTTTTTTAGAATTGTATCTTAAATATATTATGGATAATTGGCTTTCTTTTTTTTTTAGAGACAGAGTCTCACTTTATTGCCCTTGGTAGAGTGCCGTGGCGTCACAGCTCACAACCTCCAATTCCTGGGCTTAGGCCATCTCTTGCCTCAACATCCCAAGTAGCTGGGACTACAGGTGCCTGCCACAATGCCTGGCTATTTTTTTGTTGCAGTTTGGCCGGGGCCAGGTTCAAACCAGCCACCCTTGGTATATGGGGCTAGCGCCCTAACTGAGCCATAGGCACCATTGGCTTTCTTAAAAGCCAGAAAAGTAAAATTTAATACATTCTGATTTTGACATAAAAGGCTGAAACTTAAAATGTTGTTTTAATACACCTCCACTTTACTTTTAAAATATTTTTACAACTACTTTCATGTTATAAAAAAATTAACGTGCTCGGCACCTGTGCACAGTGGTTGGGACGCCGGCCACATATACCAAGGCTGGCGGGTTCAAACACAGCCTGGGCCAACTAAAACAACAATAACTGCAACCAAAAAAAATAAATAAATAAAATAAACATTAATGAGAGTGAGCATACTATTGTAAACTCTTTACAGCTAGAGCATTCAACAAAGGCTGGCCAGGCAGGTTCCATGCCTGTGGTCACTAGCAGGTCCCAACAGTCACCCTTCCTTTTATAATTGCATCCCCCCAGCCGGGCATGGTGGCTCATACCTATAATCCTATCACTCTGGGAGGCCGAAGCTGGTGGATAGCTTGAGCTCAAAAGTTCGAGACCAACCTGAACAAAAGCAAATCCTGTCTCTACTAAAAAATAGAAAAACTGAGGCAAGAGGATCACTTGAGCCTAAGAGTTGGAGGTTCCTGTGAGCTATGACGCCATGGCACTCTAAACATGGCGATAGCTTGAGACTCAGTCTCAAAAAAAAAAAGAAATTGCACTCCCCATACCTCTACAGCTGTTCCATGGTCACCCCGGAAGCAATTCCATGTCTGCAATGAATGCCTCAAACACTTGAGGGATGGCCCTTTTGTAAACAATGTAGAGAGCATTCTTGACATAAGTGACTCCATCTTAGAAAAATACTCACGTCAAAAAGCATCAAGCCAACAGAGACCAGAGGTTCACAGACTACACCCAACCAGATTGAAAAAAGACGTAACCATTTATTGTCAGTATTCACCAAGGGCAGGACTTCACCACTAGGCCCTGTCATCTTCCAGAGACTGCTGCTGTCATTCACAATAAGCACCCAGTGTCTACCATGGAAAGCTCTTTCTAAATCGAGGACTCTGCCTTGCAAGATGCTGGTGACCATCTCCTGATGACCAGCTGGACTGGCCAAGGGCATGCTTCTTGTCTACATCCCTCCTTTTGGACAGGTCCATTAACCCCTTTTTCTATCTTGTTTTATCTTGATGTTGTCGCTTTGTTTGATGTGGGAATTTTATCCATAACATTTAGATATGGAGTAAGTACTTTGTGTATGGTTTGCTGTATCGACTGACCTTTGGATTGGCTTCAGCCTGTGTGCTCACGACTCTGACTAAAGTGAATGGGAATAGTGAGACTGTCTCCTTGGGAAGTCCACCTAGCGCGTGGCTTTTATGGTTGAAATAGAATCGATAAAAATTGAGCTATGGAAAGACACAAACTGACCTTGCACTGCTCATAACACAAAGTCTCACTCAAATATTACCTGATGTGGAAAAAATCAGCTGGTGGGAACAGCCCAGGGGATGAAGGCTCCTCACGCGTGGAGTCTTGGGACCAATCCCCTTCTCAGCCAGGGACCCAGCAGGTTTCTTGCCTCACTCCTCACTTCCGCCTGGGTTCTCTAATATACTGTATTTAAACACCTGTTTCCTTTGGTAGAGAACAATGTTTCAGAAAAATTTCTGATCTCTCCCCTAATTTGAATGCAATCATAAGGAAATCAGATAATACGCTAAGAAAACAACTCTGCAAAATTTACTCTGGTTTTGCTAGTCAGTATTTCACATGTATCACTCAATTTTTATCACGTATGCTAGGATTTATTAAATGAGTGTTAAATTTCAAATTTGGTTATTAAATACTTTTTTCTTCAATACATACATATTCATCTAGGAAAGAAGCACTTTTTCTATTTTTTGAAACAGTCTTACTCCGTCGCCCTGGGTTGACTGCCATGGTGTCATCATAGTTCACAGCACTCTCACACTTTTGGAGTGAATCGATCCTCCTGCCTCAGCCTCCCAAGTAGGTGGGACTACAGGCGCCCTCCATAGTGCCTGGCTAGTTTTTCTATTTTTAGTAGAGATGGGGTCTCCCTCTTGCTCAGGCTGGTCTCAGACTCCTGAGCTCAAGCAGTCTGCTCATTTTGGCCTCCCATAGTGTTAGGCTTACAGGTGTGAGCCCTGTGCCTAGTCCACCTTTTTCTTTTTTAAAGATGGTAAGGGGTCTCTGCAGTTTGTTGGCAGGGCAAGGGGCAAGATGAGAGGCAAAATTCTCGCCTTGAGAGGGCTATTCAGTTTTTCAATTTGCTGGGATCAGGAGATCATGCATTAAATTCTATAGACATTTATTGCATGAACGTTATATCCTATAGGCACTCAAGACAAAGTGGTGAGGACTAACTTGGTTCTTGCCTTAATGGAACTTAGACTAACAAGAAAAAATTTAAACTTGAACTACTAGGTATAGCATAATATAAACAAGTATATCTAGGGGCGGCGCCTGTGGTTCAGTCGGTAAGGCGCCGGCCCCATATACCGAGGGTGGCGGGTTCAAACCCGACCCCGGCTGAACTGCAAACCAAAAAATAGCCGGGCGTTGTGGCGGGCGCCTGTAGTCCCAGCTACTCGGGAGGCTGAGGCAAGAGAATCGCTTAAGCCCAGGAGTTGGAGGTTGCTGTGAGCTGTGTGATGCCACGGCACTCTACCGAGGGTGATAAAGTGAGACTCTGTCTCTACAAAAAAAAAAAAAAAACAAGTATATCTAAACCAAAACAACTTCTTAAAGGTTTTGGACTGAGAAACATATTAAAATGCCCTGTTGTGAAAATATATTCAAATAATTTTCATGGGCAGCTAGTTATCAGATGAATACCATTACACATAGATTTAAGAAAGCAAATATTTAGACATTAATTAAATGATAGTTGTAGTTATGTTTGATAAACATGCCACACATGAAAGTGAGTGCTGCCAGGTTTGACAGTTCTCACTGGTGCATCTAAATATTCAGACTCATCAGAGAAGGGCAGCTCAAACAGCAAAAAATCAACAGGATGAACTTGAAAGTATGAGCATTGGCACTGACTTACTTGACTGGTTGTACATACAAGGTTGTTCCTGAAGTAGGCCCTAAAATTTACCAATAATTTCTACTTGGAAAACGACTCTGCCCGCTAATTCTATCTCTACCTCTAGCTCATCCAGATAGATTAAGGAAAAAAAAAAAAAAAAAAAGCTATCCAAGGGCAATGGCTCACACCCGTAATACTAGCACTCCAGGAAAAGAAAGCAGGAGGATTTTTGAGCTCAGGAGTTTGAGACCAGCCCTGAGACCAGCAAGAACCCAACTCTACTAAAAATATAAAAACTAGCCAGGCATTGTGGCAGGTGCCTGTACTCCCACCCAGCTTCTTGGGAGACTGAGGCAGGAGGATCTCTTGAGCCCAAGAGTTTGAGGTTGCTGTGAGCTATGACACCATGGCCCTCTACAACAGAGTGAGAATGTCTCAAAAAAAAAGTCTAATAATCTGACAACACAATCAATGAAGTCTGTTTTTTTGACTTTTTCTTTCTTTGAAAATTTCATCTCGTATGACAATACAGTTGAGGCAAAACTAGGACTAGTAACTTTTAATTTGGTGACAATATGTGATGTCATGGATTCTAAGCATTTGTGACATATTGGTTACAAATAATAGCTTACAAATTCACAACAAAAATATGTTCATCCTAGCACTCTGGGAAGCCAAGGCAGGTGGATTGCCTGAGCTCACAGGTTCAAGACCAACCTGAACCAGAGCGAGACCTCATCTCTAAAAATAACCAAGTGTTGTGGGGGGCACCTGTAGACCCAGCTACTTAGGAGGCTGAGGCAAGGGAATTTCTGGAGCCCATGAGTCTGAGATTGCTGTGAGCTGTGATGCCATGGCACTCTGCCGAGGGTAACAAAGTGAGACTCTGTCTTAAAAAAAAAAAAGTTGGGCGGCCCCTGTGGCTCAAGGAGTAGGGCGCCGGTCCCATATGCCTGAGGTGGTGGGTTCAAACCCAGCCCCGGCCAAAAAAAAAAAAAAAAAGTTCATGATGACTTACTTTCTTAAATCTTTCTTTCTACCCTCTTTTGCTATAGGTTGCTTCTCAGTACTTTCCAATTTCAGAAGTTAAAGAGAAGCAACTTGGTTAACTTGCTACATTGCACTAACTTTTGAGAATTATTCACGTTCCCTATGGTAGGGGAACAATAGGCAGAGAGCTGGCAACAGCACCCAGTTCATTTAAAATCACATCTTCACAGGGCAATCTTATCATCCTATCTGAAGTACACAAAAATATATTCCGATCTCCATAGGAAGTAACATAATTTATCTTTCTAGCCTCTTCAACGTATTATTTTTCATCTCTTACCACAATTTTCTTATGTTTTCAGGTTTTGCACAAAAGAGTGATTCTTTTCTCTGAAGCACATTTTATTTTAATTTTTGGAAGTAAACTGTGACATGGAAAATTTTAACACAGATTGGACTTGAAGAATCAAAATTATTCTACTCTACCTTTGGTCACCTAGATGGTGACTCTCAAACTGTAGCCTAACACTAGAGGGCATGTTAAAACATAGGCTGTTGGGTCCTACCCCCAGAATTTCTGATTTAGTAGGTCTAGGGTGGGGATTGAGAATTTGCGTTTCTAGTAAGTTCTTGGGTGCTGCTGCTGGTCCTAAGAAAAGCCTTTCAGAACCACTGCTTTAGAGAAAGGTGTCCAAATGCTGAAGGAAATGGAATGTTAGCATGGATCTAACATTGGTACATGTTAGATCTATGGTACAACCTGAACCATAGCTTCTGTGGAGGCCCATAGGACTTGCCTTTCATTCCAGGCATTAAGAAATAGGTTGGGGAGGAGGACACCGAACAACCACGATGAGCCCTATAGGAGATGTCTTCTGTATCTGAGAATCAACAGTGCAGGATTCTACAAAGCAATTGACCCAGCTCCAGGGGAGTAACGAAATGTTGGAATGTTAGAGGCCAGGTGACAGTGCTGAACTGTCAGGGATAAAATAGGTGAAATTACCACAAAAAGTCACAAGGATGAAATGGCAATTATCGTGTTTTGCTACTGGGATCTGTGGCAATGACTAAGTGATCATAAGGGTTGCTAGATGTGAAACAGATAGGCAGCATGCTAAAATGTGCTTGACGTCATAGGTGGAAATTCACAGGTCTTCTAGTCAGAAGCATAATTCAGGTCACTGTAGTGGGGTTCATGATATTTTTACTCAATTTCCAAATCTAAGCCAGCTGAGAATCTGAGATTTCTTTAAGAAAGAATTCTTCCCAAACCGCAGTAGAGTCCATAAGAAAGAAAAGAAGAAAGGAAGGGAGGGAGAAAAAATCCTGCAAATCTTCCACCAGTGTTCATAGCGATTCTTCCCTCAAACATTCCCTACAGTCTGTTCAACAAGCTGACTCTGCACTGAGGAAAGGGAAATACCCAGAACTCCTGAGGATTATATTAGAAAATCATTCTGGACTTAACATTGAAACCAGAGACTAGAAATGCCAATGTAAAGATTGGGTTTATGGCTGACAAGGATGGATGGAGGCTTGATCCATAAAACAGATTCAATGGGGTAATCAGTTCCTAAAATGGCCCACAGTGCTTCTCTAGGTATACCAGTGGTCACTTTCCATATTATACTAGAGTTCGTCTGTATGAACAATGGAATATGACAGAAATGATGGCATGTCACTTCTGTGATTAGGTTATAAAAGAGTACAGCTTTCCATGTGAAGCTAGCTGACACATCTTGCTGACACCCAAACAGTCTATGGAAAGGTGTGCCTGGAGAGAAAATGAGGCTTCCAGGTGGCGCTCGTAAATCAGTGGGTAGGATGCCAGCCACATACACCAAAGCTGGCGGGTTTGAACCTGGCAGGGCCAGCTGAAACAACAATGACAACTGCAGCAACAACAACAACAAAAATAGCCAGGCATTGTGGCCGATACCTTTGGTCCCAGCTACTTGGAGGCTGAGGCAAGAAAATCGCTTAAGCCCAAGAGTTTGAGGTTGCGGGAGAGCTGTGACGTCACAGCACTTTACCCAAGGTGACAGCTTGAGACTCCGTCTCAAGAAAAAAAAGAAAAGAAGACTTCTAGGTTCAGCCACTGAGGAACTTATGCCAGCCAAACACTGAGTAAGCCGGAAGCAAATCCCTTGTCCTCCAGACGACTGCAGAGATGTTGAGCCAGTGAAGTCCAGTGAAGTTCCTTCTGGATTCCTGACACACAGAAATTTGGGGATAAATTTTTGTTATTTTAAGTTGCAAAATTTGGAGGTAATTTGTTATGCAGAAGTAGATACCTACCAGAGCAATACTGCTCTACCATGCCAGATTATTTGCAGCCAATCCCCGATACAGTATCATTGCATTTGAACGTATCTCATTGTGCCTTTCTAAGGATAATTTTTTCTAAACATACCGCAACATTATCACACTTAAAAACTAACAGTAACTGCTCAATATCATCAAATATCCAATGTGTTCAATCACTGTTCAGATTGCCTTATAAATGTTTTGAAGATTGTGCAATTTAGGATTCATGTAAGTTTCATATACTGCAATTAGTTGGTACATTTTATTTATTTATTTATTTATTTTTAGAGACAAGAGTCTCACTTTGTTGTCCTCGGTAGTGCTGTGGCATCACAGCTCACAGCAATCTCTAACTCTTGGGCTCAGGCGATTCTCTTGCCTCAGCCTCCCGAGCAGCTGGGACTGCAGGAGCCCGTCACAACGTGCAGCTATTTTTTTGTTGCAGTTTGGCCGGGGCTGGGTTCGAAGCCCCCACCTTCGGTATATGGGGCCGGCCCCCTACTCACTGAGCCACAGGCGCCGCCCAGTACATTTCATTTAATTTATAGATTCTTTCTCAATTACTTCTTTTTCTTTTTGACTTATTTGTTAAATAAATAGGGTTATTTTCCTATAGAATGTCTCACATTCTGTATTTTGCTGACTGCATTCACATGGTGCTATTTAACACGCTTCTTTCTCTCATATTTTCTATTACTTGGTAGTGACAAACACTTGTTCAGATTAAGAGTTTTTCATTTGTTTGATAAGACTACATTCCAGATAGTACTTTCATCAGAAGGTATATATATTGGGTAGCTCTCTGTGATATTAGCAGAAATGGATGGTCATTTCCTAGAGACTGTCTTTCATAAGAGATTGAAAAATTGTAATATTCCGTCTCTACCAGGTCTTATTTATTAACTAGATTAATTTTTTTTTTTATTCTGTGACTCCATAATATTTTGGAGACAATTGTAGATTGTCTGCCCTTGTGAAGCAGGTGGTTAGGCAAACAGCCATAAAAGAACATCAACAAATATATGTGCCAAAAATGCCAGACAGGGAGCGCCACCCACATGCACAGCCCAGGCTCAGTGCCTGACTCTACCCACTTCACGGAGCAAAAATGACTCTACTCTTGCAGTCTGCAGTGGCCTCCACCCAAGGCTTTTCATCTTTCACTGCAAGTCCATTTCTCTATACCAGCCCTCGCCAGTCTCATCCAGTCTCATCCAGTCCCAGCTTTAATTATTGCCTCTGTGGAAATGACTCCTGCTGCTACCCAGTCATTCTTCCTTTGTGTTTATTTAAAATCTTGAGTTCTTTGAAGCTCACCCCCTCCAGGAATGCCTCTGACCCCATCTTTTTGTCCTTGTTATCCACAGGCCTTCTGAGTCTCCTTGAGGACGTTATCAGTCCAGTTACAGCTTTTATCTCTATCCTGACTCATATGATATTAGGTGTCTCTCTCTTTTTAATTTTTATTTTTTTTGAGTTTTTTTTTTTTTCAAATTAATATGAGGATACAATTTTTAGGTTACATTGTCCACACTTCTTGGGTAAAGTTCCATTTGTAGAAGAGCCCTTTAACCCAGGGAATGTGTTATTCACCCTTACAATGTGCGCATTAGGGGAGACCCCGCCTCATGCCCTTCCTCCTTCTGCCAGTGGTCCCCCCCACCCGCTTCTCTCTCCCCCCTAACTGGATTGTACTGGTGTTTTATTGTTCTTAGCTAGATTAATTTTTAAAGAGCCACTTCCCCTCATTATATATGCAATGCAGTCGGAATAATATATATGCAATGCAGTCAGAATAAATGTATGATACATATCCTCTATCAGTTTTGAAAATAATGAGTTGGTTTGCTAGTATGCTGTGAAGATAGCCAACTAGGTTATTTTCTCTTTAACATCATTATGAATTTATGGCTTTAATCATATTGGTTGCATTTCAAACCATTGCAACTCATTATTCATATTGATTGTGAAATTGTTCTATTTTTGAACAGGGATAGCATTTTCAAGTTGGCATCAGAGTGTTTTTGATATGACCCCAGTAGAACTGATAATATCTTTGCTTTCTGTTATGACATGATGTTTTAGCCTGATCATATTCATTTTCTGGTCCATACCTAGAATCAGCCATTTCTCCAAGAAGCACCAACTCCTTTTACCTGGAGATGGTATTTAGACCACAGTCTGTATACTAGATGTGCTTATTGCTGCTGAGTTGGTTGTTTTTTCTAGGCTTTTTCTAGTGGGTCAATTCAAATTCAGACTGCAGGAATTTTTTTAATTTTTTTTTTTTTTTTTTTTTTTTGAGATAGAGCCTCAAGCTGTCGCCTGGGTAGAATACCGTGGCTTCACAGCTCACAGCAACCTCCAACTCCTGGGCCCAAGCGATTCTCCTGCCTCAGCCTCCCAAGTAGGTGGGACTACAGGCACCTGCCACAACGCCCGGCTATTTTTTGGTTGCAGCCATCATTGTTGTTTGGTGGGCGGGGGCTGGATTCGAACCCGCCAGGTCAGGTGTATGTGGCTGGAGCCTTAGCCGCTTGAGCCACAGGCACCGAGCCAATTTTTTAAAATTGTTAATTGACAAATAATAATTGTATGCATTTATACAGTACAATGTAATGTTTGGTATATTTACATATTATGCTATATTAATAAAACTAATTGACATCCATAACTTCACATGCTTTTTTTTTTCTGGTGCAACGATTTAAAATCTGCTTTAAATTTTTGAAATATACATTACATTATTATTAACGATAGTCACTATGCTGTGCAATAGATCTCAAAAACATTCCTTCTGTCAGCTCAGCGCCCATAGCACAGTGGTTATGGCGCCAGCCCCATACATGGAAGGTGGTGGGTTCAAACCCAGCCCGGGTCAACGTCAACTGCAACAACAACAACAAAAGAAAAAAGCTGGCCATTGTGGCAGGCACCTGTAGTCCCACCTTCTTGGGAGGATGAGGCAAGAGAATTGGTTAAGCCCAAGAGTTGGAGGTTGCTGTCAGCTGTGATGCCACAGCCCTCTGCTGACTCTCTCTCAAAAGAAAAAAAAAATTCCTTCTGTCTAACTGAAACTTTGTACCGTCTGGCCAACATCTCTCCATCTCCCTACTCCATAATAATTTACATTAATTATTCACTTACATAATTAATTAAATGATTAATTAAATCAAGGTAATTAATCATGTGCCCACAAAGGACCAGTTATTTTTTGAGCCCCAGGCCATGTGTTTCTTTTTATTTTTCTTGAATAATGCCTCTGGAAAGCTTATGTGTCAGGTCATTTAGTCACACATTCAGGAGGCTTTCCCTCAAATAACTAAAGAATCAATAATAAATATCAGATTATCATTCCTAGTCTTAATCCAATAACTTGCATAGAATCTAGTAACCCATAGTGATGTTATGTGATGCAAACAAAGTGGGAATTTTTGTCATATTTCAAACTATTCTCATCATTCTTTGAGATTATGTGAATGAATAAATCTGGCTTGCCAATTCCTCAGCCATTTTTACCTTCTTCCTTGTATAGACCCTAATTTGCTCCAGCAACAGTGAAAATAGCTGCGGAGAATGAATCGTGTTTGATCTAAGAGGTGGTTCTCAAATCTGGCTTTCCATTATAATCCCTGTGAGAGAATTGTACAAATATTGATACCAGGGCATCCCTATTCAGAATAATTAAATCAGAATCTCTGCAAGTTGGGTACAGAGATAACAGCTTATCTTGTTGTGCACCCAAGAAGCAGGAACATAGGGTTTATGGCAATTTGGCCTCTTTAACAGCGACCAGGGGAAGGTGCATGACTCTGATCTAAATGATGAGAGTCACAGAGAATTTCACTAGAGGCTTCAGGTGAAATTTTTCCTCCCTGAAACAAGAGAAGAATGTAAGGTGAAAGGCAATTTTACGGTCGGTGCCAGAGCTTCCTGCGGGGAGCAATGAGTGAGTGGGCAGGGCTAGGTGTGGTGTCCGTTTCCCAGCTCCGAGGGAAGACAGCTGCAGCAGCAGAGACGCAGAGAGCAGCAAGATCCAGAGGTCCCCCTGAGTTCCTCAGTAGGCAAACAGCGCCGCTGTCAACATAGGGAGAATAAGGGGGTTACAACAGGAATTACAGTTTACAAAAATAGGAGAAGAGTTGCAAAAGTGAAGGTCTGGAAGGGAGAGTCAGAAAAATCAGAGAAATAGGCGCCAAGCCGCCCACCTGCAGCACGGGTGTAGGCAGACACGCGGCAGCGGGCTGGGAAATCCAAGAAACCCGGCACGGCCAGGTGCCAAACTGGGTCTGCCAAGGGCATAAGCTTGGAGAGACCTCCTGCAGCTGCCAGTGTGGGGATACGCTGGTCTACGCGTCTCCCGCACCTCTGGGGCCTGCAGCTCAGTCGGGCGGCAGGTCCTGCTATTGCTGAGCAGGACCGGTAGGTGGCGAGAGAAGAAAGACACAGAACCCAGGGGCGGAAGGGCCAGCGCGGCCTCGCGGTGTCTCTGCCCCTACCCGTCCCCCGGTCTCACAGTGGTGACCTTCTGCATGGAAAGGCTTCAGTTTCGTTCCCTTTCCAGATCTCAGACACATTCCTCGTTTGTCCATTTCTAACCGAGAACCATATAGGGAAAGGGGATTCTGGGAAATGTAGTTCCTATCCTTTCCGGGGAAATGGGACAAACAAGCAAGTTGCGATCCTTCCAGAACGTCTAAATTTGGTGGTTAAAATCAGTAATAAAGACCACACCTACGGTGCATCTTAGAAGGGTACAGGTGAAATTTATTAAACGTAGAATATAAATGTCTTAACACAATAACTAAGAAAATGCCATGAAGGCTATGTTAACCAGTTGGATGAAAATATTTCAAACTGTATATAAAACCAGCACATTGTACCTCATGATTGCATTATGGTACACAGCTATGACTTAATTAAAGAAAAAGACTACTTTGGGATGATATTACTTGACTCCTTCTTAGAACCTTGCCTTTCCACATTGTTATAAACGAAGATCAATTTTCTTAAATTTGTAGGGCCCATGAGTCTTTCTCATAGAGATCTGGTACCTCTCTCTTATACAAATAAGCACAGACTGTAACAACGAATAAAGGATTATGAATAAAAATTCAAAGGATCACAAGGATTTCAAAAATTAAAAATTTGAAGAAGCAGATTGATACTAGAAATAAAGATTGAGACTGGACGTTGTCTCTCACTCCTATAATCCCATCACTTTGGAAGGCCAAGGTGGGAAAATCACTTGAGGCCGGGTATTCTGGGCCAGCCTGGACAATATAGCAAGACCTTGAACCTAAAAAATATATGTATTTTTCAAGACAGAGTCTCAGTTTGTTGCCCTCAGTAGAGTGCTGTGATTTTAACAGCTCACAGCAACCTCAAACTTTTGGGTTCAAGTGATCCTCTTGCCTCCCAACTAGCTAGGACTACAGGCGTTTGCCACAACACCCAGCTATTTTTAGAGACAGGCTTTTGCTCAGGCTGGTCTTGAACTCCTGAGCTCAGGAGATCCTCCTGCCTCGGCCTCCCAGGGTGCTAGGATTATAGGCGTGAGCCACCTCTCCCAGTTTCTTACAAAATACTTTTTTAAAAATTAGCTGGGCGAGGCCCCGCGCCCCTCGAAGCCCCTCCTGGAGCCATAAAAAAAAAAAAAATTAGCTGGGCCAGGCTCAATGGTTCATGCCTGTAATCCTAGCCCTCTGTGAGGCTGAGGAAGATGGGTTGCTTGAGCTCAGGAATTTGAGACCAGCCTGAGCAAAAGCAAGACCCCATCTCTACTGAAAAATAGAAAATATTATCTGGAGATTGTGGTGGGCACCCAGCTACTTGGGAGGCTGAGGCAGGAGGATCTCTTGAGCCTAGGAGTTTAAGGCTGCTGTGAGCTATGATGACACTCTGACACTCAACACAAGGCAACAGAGTGAGACTCTGTGTCACACACACAAAAAAATTTTTCAAACTGAAACCTTTGGGATTTTCATCTTCAGCTTCTGAAATTGACAACCACAGTAAGGAAGAAAGCAATCCCCAATTCTGGGCTCATCTCTCTTGTCTTTCCACTTCTCCCGGATCTTGACTTACACCACAAATTCTTGCCTCTTTAGTTGTTTTCAAGTGTCTTCAAAATGAAGATTTTTGGCTTGGCTCCCATAGCACAGTTGTTACGGGGCCAGCCACATACACTGAGGGTGGCAGGTTCAAACCCGGCCCCAGGTCAGCTAAACAACTGCAACAACAAAAAAAAATAGCCAGGCGTTGTGGCAGGCACCTGTAGTCCCAGCTACTCAGGAGGCTGAGGTAAGAGAATAGCTTGATCCCAAGAGTTTGAGGTTTCTGTGAGCTATGATGCCACAGCACTCTAGCAAGGGCGACAAAGTGAGACTCTGCCTGAAAAAAAAAGAAAGAAAAGAAAATATGTAAAGTCTCCATCTTTTTATGGCTGCGTAGTATTCCATGGTATACATATATCACAATTTGTTAATCCATTCATGGATTGATGAGCATTGGGGCTGCTTCTATGACTTGGCAATTATGAATTGGGCTGCAATAAATATTTTAGTTCAAATGTCTTTGTTGTGAAATGATTTGTGTTCATCTGGTAGGTACCCAGTAATGGAATTGTGGAATCAAACAGTAGGTCAAGTTTTAGTCCTTGAGAATCCTCCCTATTTCTTTCCATAAAGATTGTATTAATTTGCAATTCTGCTAGCAGTGTAGAAGTGTTCCCTTCTTTCCACATTCACGCTAACATCTACAGTTTGGGATTTTGTGATGTGGGCTAATCTTACTGGAGTTAGGTGATATCTCAAAGTGGTTTTGATTTGCATTTCTCTGATAATTAAAGATGATAAGCATTTTTTCATGTGTTTGTTGGCCATGCATCTGTCATTTTCAGAGAAGTTTCTGTTCAAGTCTCTTGCCCACAAAGAAATGGGATTTTTTGTTCTTTTCTTATTAATTTGAGTTACCTGTAGATTCTACTTATCAGACCTTTGTTGGAATTATAACCTGCAAAAATCTTCTCCCATTCTGAAGGCTGTCTGTTTCCTTTACTTGCAGTGCCCTTAGCTGTGCAGAAGCTTTTTAATTTGATCAAATCTCAGTAATATATTTTTGGTGTTGCTTCAATGACAGGGGGTTCCTCCTCATAAAGTATTTTCTCAGGCCAATATCTTCAAGCTTTTCCCCTGAACTCTCTTCTGGTATTTTTATAGTTTCATGTCTTAAATTTAAATCTTTTATCCAGTGAGAATCAATTTTTGTTAGTGGTGAAAGGTGTGGGTCCAGTTTCAGTCTTCTACAGGTCGCTAGCCAGTTCTCCCAGCACCATTTGTTAAACAGGGACTCTTCTTCCCGATACCTGTTTTTGTTAGGCTTATCAAAGACCAAATGATGATATGTGGCTGGGTTCATTTCTAGATTCTCTATTCTATTTCATAGATCTACTTCTCTATTTTTGTGCCAGTACTATGCTGTTTTGATCACTATAGATTTATAGTATAACCTGAAGTCTGGTAACGTGATGCCTCCAGATTTGTTTTTATTTCTAAGTAATGTATTGGCTCTTCAAGGTCTTTTTCTGATTCCATATAAAATGAAGTACTATTTTTTCAAGTTTTTTTTTTTTTTTTTTTTTTTTTGAGAGACAGAGTCTCACTCTATCACCCTCAGTAGAGTGCCATGGCATCACACAGCTCACAGCAACCTCCAACTCGTACGTAGGCTTAGGCGATTCTCTTGCCTCAGCCTCCCGAGTAGCTGGGACAACAGGCGCCCAACACAATGCCTGGCTATTTTTTTGTTGCAGTTTGGTCAGGGCCGGGTTCGAACCTGCCACCCTAAGTATATGGGGCCGGCGTCCTATCCACTGAGTCACAGGCACCACCCTTTTCAAGTTCTTTAATGTATGACATTAGTGTTTTGATAGGGATTGCATCAAATCTGTAGATTGCTTTGAATAGTATGGATATCTTAATAATGTTGATTCTTCCCAGCCACAATTGTGGTATATTTTTTCATTTGTTACTATCTTCTGCTATTTCTTTTCTCAGGGTTTCATAATTCTCTTTATAGAGATCTTTCACGTCCTTTGTTAGCTAAATTCCCAGGTATTTCCTCTTCTTTGGCACTATTGTAAAAGGAATAGAGACCTTGACTGTATTTTTGGCTTGACTACTGTTGGAATATATAAAAGCTACTGATTTATAAGTATTGATTTTATATCCCAAGACACTGCTATAGTCATTGATTGCTTTTAAGAGCTTTGTAATTGAGTCCATGGGGTTTTCCACGTATAAGATCATGTCACTCGTGAAGAGTGAGAGTTTGACCTCCTCTGACTCCATTTGAATACTTTTGATCCCCTTCCCTTGCCTGATTGCAATAACTAGGACTTCCAGTACTATGTTGAATAGCAGTGGTGACAATGGGCATCTTGGTCTCAATTACCTTAGGCTAAATGATAGCCAGGTCAAAGATGAGATTAAGAAGGAAATCATCAGATTTTTGGAACAGAATGATAATGAAGACACAAATTATCAAAACCTGTGGGGGCAGTGCCTGTGGCTCAGTGAGTAGGGCGCCGGCCCCATATGCCGAGGGTGGCGGGTTCAAACCCAGCCCCGGCCAAACTGCAACAAAAAATAAAAATAAAAATAAAAGCTTAAAAAAAAAAACAAAAACCTGTGGGATACTCCAAAGGCAGTCCTACGAGGGAAATTCATAGTATTGGAAGCCTTCATCGAGAAAACAAAAAGAGGGTTGGCACCTGTGGCTCAGTGGCTAGGGCACCAGCCACATACACTGCAGCTGGCAGGTTCAAACATGGCCCGGGCTTGCCAAACAAGAATGACAACAACCAAAAAATAAGCCAGGCTGGGCGGCACCCGTTGCTCAGTGGGTAGGGCGCTGGCCCCACATACTGAGGGTGGCAGATTCGAATCCAGCCCTGGTCAAATTGTAACAAAAAAATAGCCAGGAGCTATGGCAGGCACCTGTAGTCCCAGCTACTTGGGAGACTGAGGTAAGAAAATCACCTGGGCCCAGGAGTTGGAAGTTGCTGTGAGCTGTAATGCCACAGCACTCTACCAGGGTTATAAAGAGAGACTGTCTCAAAAAAAAAAAAAAAAAAAGAAAAGAAAAGAAAATAGAAAGAGAGAAAGTCAGCAATTTAATGGGTCATATTAAGAAACTGGAAAAGGAGGGCTGTGCCTGTGGCTCAAAAGGAGTAGGGAGGTGCTGGAGGTGGCAGGTTCAAACCCGGCCCTGGCCAAAAAAATGCAAAAAAAAAAAAAAGAAAAGAAACTGGAAAAGGAAAATCAATTCAACCCCAAACCCAGCAGACAAAATGAAATAACTGAAATTGGAGCAGAATTAAATGAAACTGAAAACAAAAGAATCATTCAGAAGATCAATGAAACAAACCGTTCTTTGAAAAAAATTAACAAAATTAACAAACCTTTAGCTAGCCTAACCAGAAACAGAAAAGTAAAATCTCTAATAACACCAATCAAAAATGATAAAGGACAAATAACAACAGATACCACAGAAATTCAAAAATCCTCTGTGATTACTACAAAAACTCTACTCTCAGAAATATAAAAATCTGGAGGAAATGGACCTAGTTGGAAGCACACCATCTTCCTAAACTCAACCAGAAAGAATTAGAAATTTTGAATAGACCTTTATCAAGCTCTGAAATTGTATGAATTATACACAATCTTCCAAAAAAGAAAAGTCCAGAACCAAATGTTTTCACATTAGAATTCTACCAAACCTTCAAAGAGGAACTGGTACCCATATTATATAACCTTTTCCAAAACATATAAAGGGGATGGTGCCTGTGCCTCAGTGAGTAGGGCTCCAGCCCCATATACTGAGGGTGGAAGGTTCGAACCCAGCCCCGGCCAAACTGCAACAAAAAAATAGCCGAGCATTGTGGCGGGCACCTGTAGTCCCAGATACTTGGTCGTCTGAGGCAAGAGAATCACCTAAGCCCAAGAGCTGGAGGTTGCTGTGAGTTGTGTGACGCCATGGCACTCTACCAAGGGCAATAAAGTGAAACTCTGTCTCTACAAAAAAAAAAAAAAGAAAGAAAAAAGATCTATTTTCTGAAGAAAATGAGATGAAAATTATTCAAAAAGTAGCAAAAGAAAATAATTGAAATAGGTTGGGCACGGTGGCTCATGCCTGTAATCCTAGCACTCTGGGAGGCCGAGGCAGGTGAATTGCTTGAGCTCACAGGCTTGAGACCAGCCTCAGCAAGAGCTCACAGGTTTAAGACCTGACTCTACTAAAAATAGAAAAACTGAGGCAAGAGGATCACTTGAGTCCAAGACTTTGAGGTTGCCGTGAACTATGACTCCACGGCATCCTACCCAAGGTGACAGCTTAAGACTCTGTCTCAAAAAAAAAAAAAAAGAGGGTGGCACCTGTGGCTCAGTGAGTAGGGCACTGGCCCCATATACCAAGGGTGGCAGGTTCCAACCAGCCGAGCCAAACTATAACAAAAAATAGCCGGGTATTGTGGCAGCTGCCTGTAGTCCCAGCTATTTGGGAGGCTGAGACAAGAGAATTGCCTAAGCCCAAGAGCTGGAGGTTGCTGTGACCTGTGATGCTACAGCACTCTACCCAGGGTGACATAGTGAGACTCTGTCTGGAGGGAAAAAAAAGTTAATAGCCATAGTGTACTTAAGTTTTCTTACCTAATATGTTAACTTTTATATAGCAACATGAGTTCAAAAAAACTACTGAAATTGGGCGGAGCCTGTGGCTTAGTGGGTAGGGCCCTGGCCCTGTATACTGAGGGTGGCCATTCGAACTTGCCACTGGCCAAACTGCAACAACAACAACAAAAAATATCTGGGCGTTGTTGCGGGCACCCATAGTACCAGCTACTCAGGAGGCTGAGGCAAGAGAATCACTTAAGCCCAGGAGTTGGAGGTTGCTGTGAACGGTGACGCCATAGCACTCTACTGAGGGCGATAAAGTGAGACTCTGTCTCACAAAACAAAAACAAAAAAAAGCTACTGAAATTATAATAGGAATGCACTATTACTTTAGTTTCACTTTTGACTTTATTTAGCCTAGTCATATAAAATATAGATATTAATTACAAGAAGAAAAAGCAACACTTACCCCAACCTAGAAATGATCTCTCCTGTGCCAACACAGTATTGAAGTTACTTTGTTGAAATTTTAACAGCAGGTTAACAGCAGAACTGTTCATTTACACATTAATTGTTATAAACTTGATATTTGGTTGATTGTAATGTTATGACTGCTAAGCAGTAGATAATTAATTTAGAGCACATTATGAGATTTGAATGTCTTTTTTCAGTATAAAATGTGTTCAGTCATGTTTCCTTTTCCTGTCTCTTCTTTTTTTTTTTTTTTTTGAGACAGAGTCTCACTATGTCACCCTCAGTAGAGAACTGTGCCATCACAGCTCACAGCAACCTCCAACTCCTGGGCTTAAGTGATTCTCTTGCCTCAGCCTCCCGAGTAGCTGGGACTATAGGTGCCCACTACAACTCCCAGCTGTTTTTTGGTTGTAGTTGTCATTGTATTTAGCAGGCCCAGGCTGGGCTTGAACCCGCCGGCCTCAGTGTATGTGGCCAGCGCCCTACTCACTGAGGTATGGGCACTGAGCCTCCTGTCTCTTCTTGTTCACTGTACTGCCCACAACGTTCCTTAAAAAATAAACCTTGGTTGCTGTGAGCTGTGTGATGCCACGGCACTCTACCGAGGGCAATAAAGTGAGACTCTGTCTCTACAAAAATAAAAATAAATAAAAATATAAACCTTGGTTTCATAAGCAGCTAACATAGAAAGCAATCATACAAAAGTATGTGTGTATACAACAGACATAAGTATAACCCTAAATAAAGCTGATATTTGTCAGTGTTTCCACTGATAAGAATTTATTGGAAGCTAGTCATGAAATCTGAATACAGAACAAATTTCCTCTTTAGTGATTTCATGCTTTTAACAGAGAAGCATTTTCTGGGGCTCAATGTTTTATATACATGCATTTTATATATGCTATACATGTATATCTGTACTATATATAAATATTTATTTTTTATATATACATAGTTATGTACATATATAGCATATATAAATATAATATGAAGTATATATATTTTAAGAAAAATGTATAATATTTACTTCCATTGCAATCAATTAGCATGGTTCAGATATTTGACTGTCTGTTTGTCTTAAAATACAAAGAAAAACCCAACACATGAACATGAATTTGCTGACTTAACATTTGTTACAAATGTTTATAATTCTCTACTTTGATGACTCACATCTACTATCCTAGCACTCTGGGAGGCCAAAGCGGGCGGATCACTTAAGTTCATGAGTTGGAGATCAGCCTGACCTACAGTAAGACCCCAAAGCCAGGCATTGTGGCAGGTGCCTGTAGTCCCAGCTACTTGGGAGACAGAGGCAAGAGGATTGTTTGAGCCCAAGAGTTTGAGGTTGCTGTGAGCTGTGATGTCGCAGCCCTCTACCGAGGGCAAAAAAGTGAGATTCTGTCTCAAAAAAAAAAATCCCAGAAATGAAAGTCTCTACTTTCCTGATGCACTATTTTAAAATACAAATTTTTAAGCTATTAATAATGCTTATTTATTTTGAACTTATAAAAGTTATCTGCCCAAAAGATTGGTGTTAAGTGCATAAAGTCATTCAGCTTAGTAAAATTTTTGTCTTAGTATATATGTAGTTTATTGCTTTTATTTTTTTGGTAGAGACAGAGTCTCACTTTATTGTACTCAGTAGAGTGCTGGGAAATCACAGCTGGCAGCAACCTCCAACTCCTGGGTTTAGGCAATTCTCTTGCCTCAGCCTCCCAAGTAGCTGGGACTACAGGCATCCGCCACAATGCCTAGTTAAGTTTATTGCTTTTTTAAATGGTAAATTTGCTCTGTGCTATCACTAAATTGGAATTCTACCTTGATAAATGTAAGGAGAATTAGGTAAAAGAATTGCCTTTGTTGGAATTTGAGCAGGTACTGGATCCTCCGCTTTGTTATACTACTCAGTAGTCATCCTACACTAATTCATAATATTTTTGTCTTATAAGCTTTTACTTAAAATTCAATAGACATTGCAGTGAATGAAAACAAATGGTGTGAGTGGTGCCTGTGGCTCAGTCGGTAGGGCACCAGCCCCATATACCAAGGGTAGCGGGTTCGAACTGGGGCCCTGGCCAAATTGCAACAAAAAATAGCCAGGCGTTGTTGTAGGTGCCTGTAGTCCCAGCTACCTGGGAGGCTGAGGCAAGAGAATCGCCTAAGCCCAGGGGTTGGAGGTTGGTGTGAGCTGTGACACCACAGCACTCTACCAAAGATGATAAAGTAAGACTCTGTCTCTAAGAAAAAAAGAAAATAAATGGTGTTTTTGTTTTGTATTTTATGAAGGAATTCTTCCCATTGTATTTATCTGTGGCTGGAGGACATGAAAAGTAATGGGCAATATGGGAATTATTGGCATTTAGGGAACATTTTATTATATTCATTAAAAAAGAAAGAAAAACATGAAGAAAAAGAAAGATATAACACAAAGTAAAAGTATTAAGGAAATGAACAAGATGTCCATCTAACCCTGCTGAAATTCATCATCTGGTGAGGGAGATAGACCTTCACAATAAAAAGCCTTGAGTGTGGTTTTCACTGCTATGGTAACCATAGGTTTGGAGCCCAAACTCCAGAGAGAGTTCAGGAGAACACAGTTAACTTCTGATGTCATAATTTTGGAATCTTTGCTATAGAAGAGCATTTGGGAGGGTGGTGGGGGAAGAGCATTTTAATAAATCTCAGCTGTGTTCTCAATTGCTAAGCTACAATGCTAAGGAACGTTTAGGTTCCACTCAGCATTTTCCAATTACATGCATGCTTTCCAAAATCTTTTCACATCCATTAAAACAAGTACTGGATCTCAAAGTGCACTAAATATTTAAGTGTATTTTAAGATTATTAAGAAAGACAAGTCTTTTTATTAATTAATTAATTTATTTTTATTTAATTAATTTTTTTGAGACAGAGTCTCACATTGTCACCCTCAGTAAAGTGCCATGGTGTCACAGCTCACAGCAACCTCAAACTCTTGGGCTTCAGCGATTCTCTTGCCTCAGCCTCCCAGGTACCTGGGACTACAGGTGCCCGCCACAATGGCCGGTTATTTTTTTGTTACAGTTGTTATTGTTGTTCACCTGGGCCCAGGCCAGGTTCGAACCTGCCAGTCTCAGTGTATCTGGCTGGCACCATAACCACTGTGTTACAGGCTCCAAGCCATCTTTCTATTTTTTATTTTCTTACACAGATAAGTCTTTTTTAAAAATAGGATGTTTTTGGATGGCACCTGTGGCTCAGTGAGTAGGGTGCTGGCCCCATATACCAAAGGTGGCGGGTTCAAACCCAGCCCCAGCAAAACTGCAATAAAAAAATAGCCCAGCGTTGTGGCGGGCGCCTGTAGTCTCAGCTACTCGGGAGGCTGAGGCAAGAGAATCGCCTTAGCCCAAGAGCTGGAGGTTGCTGTGAGCTGTGACGCTCCGGGACTCTACCGAGGGTGACAAAGTGAGACTCTGTCTCTAAAAAAAAGGTAAAAATAGGATCTTCTTTAACTCTTTACTCTTGGCGTAACCATCCTAAGTCAACTTTACAAGTTATTTCTGAACTTACAACTTATCAAACCTCCAAATAGAACGCAGACCAGTTAATGTGAAATGCCTTTTCCAGGTTTTCTCTTTTAAATACATGGTGTATGCATGCTAAAAGCATGGGTTTCAGAGTCATGAAAACTTGCTCCACCACTGACAAGTGTGTGTGATTTTGGAATGTTATTAAACTCCATGAGATTTAGTTTCTGGCCTGTGAAATAGGAATAACAGTAACTGCTTGTGCTCACTCCAGGGCCTGAAACATAGAGGCACTGAATAAATCATTTCAACACTGTAGTCCTTTCCTTTGGCAGATCCTTAATTGAGTCAAACCAATAGTGTCTGTGGCTTGAGGACATGAAAAGAGACTGGCAACATGAGAATTATAATTTTTTGTGTGACTATTTAACTGTCAGGTCTGAGATTTGATTTCACCCTTCTTTACAAAATAATCAGTTAGCATTTTACTGTTTTGTGGATGCTAGTCAAAAACACAAGATTTAAGAGTCAGAAGGAAAGAATTCTACATGGCACAGTAGGTTGCTGCTGGGCACACAGCGAGTCTGCGCTGAAGCTGAAGAATATGGAGCTCAGTCATCCACCATTTTTATAGTAAGGTAAGCAAACCTACTCTTTGGGGAAAACCTTACCTCATTCCTCAGGGTTGATCAGTGTGAACCCTGAGAAAGGGCCCAAGTACATTTTAAGAACAGTTAAGAGTCTTATATTATTATTATTTTTTTTTTTTAAGTGAGACAGAGTCTCGCTTTGTCACCATTGGTAGAGTGCTATGCTGTCATAGCTCACAGCAACCTCAAACTCCTGGGCTTAAGCAATTGTCTTGCCTCAATTGGAGTAGCTGGGACTATTAGGTGCCCCTCACAAAGCCCAGCTATTTTTAGAGACCAGGTCTCACTCTGGATCAGGCTGGTCTCAAACCTGTGAGCTCAGGCAATCCACTTGCTTCATCCTCCTGAAAGTGCTGGGATTATAGGCATGAGCCAAAGAGTCTTGGGTGGCGCCTGTGGCTCAAGGAGTAGGGTGCCAGCCCCATATACTGGAAGTGGTGGGTTCAAACCCGGCCCCAGCCAGCTAAAAAAAAACAATGACAACTGCAACAACAACAACAACAAAAAAATAGGGCGAGTGGCACCTGTGCTCAATGAGTAGGGCACTGGCCCCATATACCGAGGGTGATGGGTTCAAACCCGGCTCCGGCCGAACTACAACAAAAAAATAGCCGGGGGTTGTGGAGGGTGCCTCTAGTCCCAGCTACTTGAGAGACTGAGGCAAGAGAATCACCTAAGCCCAGGAGTTGGAGGTTGCTGTGAGCTGTGTAACGCCACAGCATTCTACCAAGGGTGAAAATGTGAGACTCTGTCTCTACCAAAAAATAAATAAATAGCAGGGCTTTGTGGTGGGTGCCTGTAGTCCCAGCTACATGGGCGGCTGAGGCAAGAGAATCGCTTAAGCCCAAGAGTTTGAGGCTGCTGTGAGCTGTGACACCATAGCACTCTACCCAGGGCAACAGCTTGACACTCTGTCTCAAAATATATATATATATATATTATAATTATAAAATATATAAAATAGTAAAATAATAAAAAGTAAACATATTCATAAGTATTGAGTTTGCTTATTGTTTCAATTGCCTTTAGTAATTTGAGTTATAATTTAGAGGAAACAGTGAATATCACAGGTAATTGGGCTGGCGTGGTGGCTCACATTTGTAATCCTAGCACTCTGGGAAGCTGAGGCAGGCAGATCACTTAAGCTCAGGAGTTTGAGACCAGCCTGAGCAAGAGCAAGACCCCATCTTTAAAAAATAGCCAGGCCTCAGGCAGCGCCTGTGGCTCAGTCGGTAAGGCGCTGACCCCATATACCGAGGGTGGTGGGTTCAAACCCGGCCCCGGCTGAACTGCAACCAAAAAATAGCCGGGCGTTGTGGCGGGCGTCTGTAGTCCCAGCTACTCGGGAGGCTGAGGCAAGAGAATCGCTTAAGCCCAGGAGTTGGAGGTTGCTGTGAGCTGTGTGAGGCCACGGCACTCTACCGAGGGCCATAAAGTGAGACTCTGTCTCTACAAAAAAAAAAAAAAAAAAAATAGCCAGGCCTCATGTCAGGTACCTACAGTTTCAGCTACTTGGGAGGCTGAAGCAAGAAGATTGCTTTAGCCCAAGAGTTTGAGGTTGCTGTGAGCTATGACATCACAGTACTCTACCAAGGGCAATAAAGTGAGACTCTGTCTCAAAAAAGAAAAGAAAATATAACGGGTAATTGACTAAATATGCTAAATTACTCATTGATCAATCTTAACTATGAAACTGCCTTAACAAAATCTTCCTTTTTGCTTTTGCAGTAGGACCTCATCTTTCCAAGGCCAAGTGTTTAACTTCAGTATATATATTTTTTTGACAAATAATTTCTTAACGTTTTTTAATCAATTTCTATCCTGCCTTCCTATCATGTGCAAAATGTGAAGGGTATGCTCAAGATCAAAGGATAGCAGGGTATAAATTAGCCATGTAGCCAAAGCAGACCCTGTCTTCCTCACCGAAAGTCTACTGCTACTTTACAAAATCTACTGCAATTTATTATGCTGTAAGAGGAGAAAATGTTAAGTACTCCTCAGTAATCTCAAGGTAGATAAAAGCTGAGCTATTACCAGAAGGAAAATCCTTCAGATAAATGACCAAACACAATCAGATCATCCTAAGTACGTCTCAGGAGGGTATACATGCAGCCTTCTCTTAATCTCCCTCCCTGTCTCCCTTAGAAAACCAGCAAACTTCTTTGCCCATTCTCTCCTCTCCCCTCATTATCCCACATTATGTTTCCTCATTCTCCGGCTCATGCTTCCTCTGAATCTGATTAACTACTAGCCCAAGCTAGAGAAAAGAAAGTGTACACATATGTGCGTATGTGTGTACGTGGAGAGGTGATGTTGGGGGAGCCCGTCTCTCCTACCCGCAGTGGAGAAGAGAAAAAATTGGCTGCCTGGTTCAGTCTTAAAGTCAAAATTACCAAACAAACCTTTTTAAAAATACTGAACATCGAATCTAGTGTGTAATTTTGTCAAAGAGTATTGTGTTTTGTCTCTATCACATTCTTGTATTATGCTAGCTTTGGGTAGGCCAAGTGCCAAGCAGAAATATGGTTGTCTGATTCTAGAAAAAGATTGGGAGGAGATAGGGTCTCCTATCAAAAATATATGGTGGCTCGGCACCTGTGGCTCGAGTGGCTAAGGCAACAGCCACATATACCTGAGTTTACAGGTTCGAATCCAGCCAGGACCCTCCAAACAACAATGACGGCTGCAACCAAAAAAACAGCCAGGTGTTGTTCCTACTGCGGGTTCCTGTAGTCCCAGATACTTGGGAGGTGGAGGCAGGAGAATCACTTGAGCCCAGGAGTTGGAGGTTGCTGTGAGCTGTGATGCTACGGCACTCTACCCAGGGAGACAGCTTGAGGCTCTGTCTCAAAAAAAAAAAAAAAAAAAAATATATATATATATATATATGGTTACTTTGATATAATTGGTTCACTAGCAACATCACATAATGTTTCCTTATCTCCTGACCTGCACCTGATGACCTCTGTGATGGGCATACATCTCAGCTTGCATCTGGTTGTCATCAAGCACTCAACACAATAACAAAATTGCTCCATTTTCTTTTCTTTTCCTTTTTTTATTGTTGAGGATTCATTGAGGGTACAAGAAACCAGGTTACGCTGATTGCATTTGTTAGGTAAAGTCCCTCTTAGAATTGTGTCTTGCCCCAAAAGGTGTGGCACACACCAAGGCCCCACCCCCCTCCCTCCTTCCCTCTCTCGGCTCTTCCTTTCCCCACCTCTCCCTCCTTCTTTCTCTCTCTGCTCTCCCCTTCCCTCACCCCCACCATGTCCTTAATTGTCCTCATATCAAAATTGAGTACGTAGGATTCATGCTTCTCCATTCTTGTGATGCTTTACTAAGAATAATGTGTTCGGGTGGGGCCTTGGAGTATGGGCTGGCCTCCAACTTGCCAGGTGGTGGGGGAAGTAGTGAGCAGGGCTCCTGGGTGCTATGAGGTAGGACACAGGGATGTTGCCTGAATTCTTCTAAGAAAAGTGGTGCTGGCCAGGTCTTTCTTCCTCCCTGAGGTGTGTTAGGGGCACCACCACATTCCAGCCCAGTGATTTTCAACTGGTGTGCCGTGGCACACTGGTATGTGGTGAGAGGATCTTAGTGTACTGGAAAAATTTTTAAAGATCATAAATTGGATGGTGCCTGTGGCTCAAGGAGTAGGGCGCCATTCCCATATACCAGGGGTGGTGGGTTCAATCCTGGCCCCTGCTAAAACTGCAAAATAAATAAATAAATAAAGATCATTAAATTATTTTCAAAAGAATTTCAAAACAGGGGAAGCTCCTGTGGCTCAGTGAGTAGGGTGCCAGCCCCACATACTGAGGGTGGAGGATTCAAACCCGGCCTTGGCCAAACTGCAACAAAAAAAATAGCCGGGCACTGTGGCGGGTGCTGTGAGCTGTGATACCATGGCACCTTACCAAGGGCAACAAAGTGAGACTCCGTCTGTTAAAAAAAAAAAAAAGAGAGAGAGAGAATTTCAAAACACATTACGTATATTCTTTTTTTAAGTCTTTTTTCTTTTCTTTTCTTTTTTTTTTTTTTTGAGACAAGGTATCACTATGTTGCCCTCAGTAGAGTGTCGTGGCATCACAGCTCACAGCAGCCTCTAACTCTTGAACATAGGCAATTGTCTTGCTTCAGCCTCCCAAATAGCTGGGACTATAGGCGCCCACCACAATGCCCAGCTATTCTTTTTGTTGTTGCCTAGCTATTTTTGTTGTTGTCGTTGTTGCAGTTGTCACTGTTACTTTAGCTGGCCCGGTCAGGTTTGAACCCACCAGTCTTGGTGTATGTGGCTGGCACTGTAAACACGGTGCTATGGGCGCCAAGCCTTTAACTCTTTATTTTGATCAACAGAATTTAAGTGTGCATGGAATTTCTTTTTTTTTTTTTTTTTTTTTTTTTTTGTAGAGACAGAGTCTCACTTTATGGCCCTCGGTAGAGTGCCATGGCATCACACAGCTCACGGCAACCTCCAACTCCTGGGCTTAAGCGATTCTCTTGCCTCAGCCTCCCGAGTAGCTGGGACTACAGGCGCCTGCCACAGCACCCGGCTATTTTTTTTTTTGTTGCAGTTTGGCCGGGGCTGGGCTTGAACCCGCCACCCTCGGCATATGGGGCCGGCACCCTACTCACTGAGCCACAGGCGCCGCCCGTGTGCATGGAATTTCAACTATAGGATCCAGTGTACCATGAAATGAAAAAGGTTGAAAAACACTGCTCTGAGCCAAAGGAATTTTTTTTTTGACATGCAACCTTTTTTATTTTGTGATTAAAAATGCTTTCATATAAATTTCATTTTAACTACTTTTAGAATAAAACTTTGAAAAGTAGAGGTCAGGAGCAGTGGTGCACACCTGTAATCCTACCACTCTGGGAGGCCAAGGTGGGTGGATTGCTTGAGCTCCTAGTTCAAGACCAGCCTGAGCAAAACCGAGACCCCATCTAAAAACCCACTGAGTGCTGTGGCGGGTACCTATAGTCCCAGCTACTCGGGAGGTTGAGGCAAGAGGATCACTTGAGCCTAAGAGTTTGAGGTTTCTGTGAGCTATGACGCCATAGCACTCTACCCAGGGTGACAAAGTGAGACCCTGTCTCAAAAAAAAAAAAAAAAAAAAGGAAAAATAAATAAACTTTGAAAAGTAAAAACAAAGTCTACATTTTCCTTGCTATATACAGTCAGGAATATGTGGGCAGTTTATTGGTTATTGGGTTTCTCATACAAACAGATAAAATGCCACTTTTAAGAGAAACGTGCACAAGGAAGTTTATCGTAGTACCAGTTATTAGCGGGGCCTTAGGGCATATGATCGTGTCTCTCAAGTCATCATCAAAAATTCAATGTATTGGTTAAGGCCAAAATCCTCAAACCACCTGCCAACAAAATATTACACCTTTGTTTTTTTTTTCTATGCAAGAATTATAAACTGGCAAATTTAATAATAAAACAAAATAACGAACTTGAGCATCATAGTTGATTGCTTACACTAAAATCTTACAAATCTCAGTTTTTCTTTCCCTCAGGCCTCTCTCTCCTCCATTATCACATAAATCAGAAATTGATACATTTTATTTGAGATGAAGTCTCACTTTGTCACCCTCAGTAGAGTGCCATGGCGTCACAGCTCACTGAAACCTCAAACTCTTGGGCTTAAGCGATTCTCTTGCCTCACCCTCTGAGTAGCTGGGACCACAGACGCCCCCACAACGCCTGGCTTTTTTTTTTTAGAGATACGGTCTCGCTCTTGCTCAGGTTTGTCTGAAACCAGGAGCTCAGGCAATCCACCTGCCTCAGCCTCCCAGAGTACTAGGATTATAGGTATTAGCCACCGCACCTGGCCAAGAAATTGATACTTAAAACAAAATGTGGCTCGGTGCGCATGCTCAGTGGTTAGGGAGCCGGCCACACACACAGAGGCTGGAAGGTTCAAATCCAGCCTGGGCCTGCTAAACAACAACGACAACTGCAACAACAACAAAAAAGATGTAAGAAACAAACAAAAAACCTATTCCCGAAGGCAGGCAGAAGAGGAATCAAAGATAGGAAGAATTTATAAAAATAAAAATTAACCAAAATAGAGGGAGATCTTAAATGGCATAAACAGACATTTGCTACCTTTTGAACACAAGCTCCTGAAGCTTCTATTTTTCAGTATATTGAAATGGTTAAGAGGACATGGCCCTCCATTCCAATACTGGCTTTACCAGTTATAAGAATGACATACTGCATAGCCTAAGGCAAATTGCTTAGCCTGCTGGTGTGTTGGTTTTCTCCTTTGAAAAAATGTGTTGGTTTTCTCCTTTGAGCCCAAGAGTTGGTTTTCTCCTTTGAAAAAATGGAGCTAGCCGGGCACAGTGGCTCATGCCTGTAATCCTAGCAATCTGGGGGGCTGAAGCAGGTGCATTGCCTGAGCTCACACATTCGAGAGGAGCCTAAGCAAGAGCGAGATCCCGTCTCTAAAAATAGCTGGGTGTTGTGGCGGGCACCTGTAGTCCCAGCTACTTGGGAGACTGGGGCAAGAGAATCATTTGAGCCCAAGAGTTTAATTAATGTACAGAGCTATGATTTAATTTAAAAAAAAAAAAAAGAGTTTGAGGTCGTTGTGAGCTATGACACCATGGCACTCTACCAAGGGTGACAAAGTGAGACCTTGTCTTAAAAAAAAAAAGGGGAGATAATAAGAATACGTATCTCCTGGCTCAGTGCCTGTAGCACAGTGGTTATGGTGCCATCCACATACACTAAGGATGGCAGGTTCAAACCTGGCCTGGGCCAGCTAAACAACTGCAACAAAAAAAGTAGCCAGGTGCTGTGGCGGGCGCCTAGAGTCCCAGCTACTTGGGAGGCTGAGGCAAAAGAATCACTTAAGCCTAAGAGTTTAAGGTTGCTGTGAGCTGTGATGCCACGGCACTCTACCAAAGGCAACATAGTGAGACTCTGTCTCAAAAAAAAAAAGAATACCTATCTGCTAAGATTGTTGAGAATATTAAAGTAATTACTATAAAGCTCTTAGAACATTCGTATGTTGAAGTCCTAACTCCCAAAGTAACTGTATTTGGAAATGGGGCCTTTATGATTAAATGAGGTAATAAGGCTAGGGTCCTAATTCAATACAACCAGTGTCTTTATAATACATGGAAGAGGCACCAGAGATATCCACACACAAACAGAGAAAAGGCCATTTGAGGAGGACATAGCGAGAAGATGTCTGTATGCCAAGGAGAGAGACCTCAGAAGGAATGAACTTGCCAAAACCTTGGCCTTGGACTTCTAGCCTCCAGAACAGTGAAAAAATAAATTTCTGTCATTTAAGTGTGCAATAGAAATTAATGTATTGGTCTCCGTCCCTAGTTTCTGACATAGAGCTTAACCCCTTAGAGAAAGGTGATAAGAGAATTTTTTGTTATTTTTTTCTCTTTTGCGACAGAGTCTCACTATGTCACCCTGGGTGGAGTGCCGTGGCGTCATAGCTCACAACCACCTCAAACTCTTGGGCTCAAGAGATCCTCTTGCCTAAGCTTCCCAAGTAGCTGAGACTACAGGCACATGCCACAACGCCCGGCTAGTTTTTCTATTGTTAGTAGAGACAGGATCTTGCTCTTGCTCAGGCTGGTCTTGAACTCCTGAATTCAAGCAGTCCACTCATCTCAGCCTCTCAAAGTGCTAGGATTACAGGCATGAGCCACCAGCCTTTCATTCTGTTATTTGGTCTTTGACCTTAATTTCTGACACAGAGATCCTAAACCCTTGGAATTTCCTAGATGACAGGACCATATTTTGTTCTAATGAAGCAACTTTTAGTGGGCTCCTGAATAGCCTTAGAATACAGGCTGTCTGCGGGAACCAATGATCTTATTAGAAGATTAAAATTGTCAGCCCCACACCCAGCCTCTAGGGAGGGAAGGGGGCTAAAGGCTGCTTTGATCACCAATGGCCAGTGTTTTATATCAATCACGTCTATATAATGAAACTTCTTCTTTTTCTTTTTGCAGTTTTTGGCTGGGGCTGGGTTTGAACCCGCCACCTCCAGTATATGGGGCCAGCACTCTACTTCTTGAGCCACAGGTGCCGCCCAGTAATGAAACTTTTATACAAATTTAAAGGGCAGGTTTGGAGAGTTTCCAGGTTGCCCAACATGTGGAGGTGCCGAGAGGGTGGCATGTCCTGTGAGGGCATGGAAGCTCCATCTCCCTCCCTCATACCTTGCCCTGTACAGATCTTCCATCTGGCTGTTCATTTGTATCCTTTGTAACATCCTTTATAATAGATGGGTAAACATAAGCAGCATTTCCCTGAGTTCTATGTACTATCTTAGCAAATTATTAGACTCAAGGAGTGGGTCGTGGGAATCCCAATTTATAGCCAATTGGCCAGATGCGCAGGTCAAAACCTGGGATTTATGAAGCTTAATCTCAGAACTCCAACGTTTGACCTAATATGCATTTCAAAAAGACAGAATTGAAGAAATGGAATAGATTAAATTATTAATGGAAGATCATTTTTAGTAAAAGGCAAAAGATTTATGCAATCTGAAGAGGAACCAGAGTATAGGAAGATCATTTTTAGGACCGAAAGAAAACTTTTCTTTTTTTTTTTGAGACAGAGTCTCGTTATGTTTGGTAGAGTGCCATGGCATCACAGCTCACAGCAACCTCCAACTCCTGGGCTTAAGCAATTCTCTTGCTCAGTCTCCTAAGTAGCTGGGACTACAGGCGTTCGCTACAACACCTGGCTATTTTTTTGTTGGAGTTGTCATTGTTGTTTAGCAGGCCTGAGCCGGGTTCGAACCTGCCAGCCCCTGTGTATGTGGCCCGCGCCCTACCCACTGAGCTATGGGCATGGAGCCAGAAAACAAAACATTTTTAAGATGAAATGCTTATGAAGACTTAAGTAGACTATATGAAAAACAAAATAAAATATTACATATACACGTCTTCATTGGATTTCAGATTGCCAAGGACAAAGATAAAATTGTAAATGCTTCTAGAAAGAAAATCTAGGTTCCCAAGTCCTAAGCATCCAATTGGCATTAGTCTTTTAGATAGCAACTCTGGATATGAGAAAACGATGATGAAATGTGTTTACAAACTTCTGAGGGAAGGGATTTGGGGCCTACTATTTTATTCCCAGTCAAATTATTAGATAATTATGATGACAAAGAAGTACATTTCGAGGCATTCAGGAATTCAGAAAGTTGACCTCTTAATCATCTTTTTTGAGAACATTATTTTAGCAAAACAAGGGATAAAACTGAAAACAAGGGAAGTACCAAAATAATGAAGCTAAGCCAGGGGGAAATTAGAACAAAGTTTGTCCAGATGGAAGCCTGAAGTCAGTGGGATCCTAAAACAGTACTGCAACAGATAGTAATTTCTACAAGCCGGATAATCTTCAGCATGTAGTAAAATATTGTGATTCTTTTATTAACTAGGCAAAAGAAAAGCCAGAGGGCGGCGCCTGTGGCTCAAAGGAGTAGGGTGCCAGCTCCATATGCCAGACGTGGCAGGTTCAAACCCAGCCCTACCCCCAACCCCACAAAAAGAAATCAGAAATACCAGTAAACAATAAAAACTTTATAAGAAATTATGGTTTAAATATAAAGCAAACTAAAATATGGAATGATTTGAATAGTTACTTGAATATAAGAAGAGAAAATATTTTTTTATTTTTTTGTAGAGACAGAGTCTCACTGTACCGCCCTCGGGTAGAGTGCCGTGGCCTCACACGGCTCACAGCAACCTCTAACTCTTGGGCTTACACGATTCTCCTGCCTCAGCCTCCCAAGCAGCTGGGACCACAGGCGCCCGCCACAACGCCTGGCTATTTTTTTGTTGCAGTTTGGCCGGGGCTAGGTTTGAACCCGCCACCATTGGCATATGGAGCCCGCGCCCTACTCACTGAGCCACAGGCGCCGCCCAGAAGAGAAAATAGTTTATCTTGATGTTTGGAACATTATTTTTGGATTGGTACAGGGTAGTGATGTTGGACTTATAACAAAATAAAATCTTAACCATTCTACTTCATTCTATAGTGAACACTATTGCCATTGTCATAAAAATGTAAATGTTGTCTTGGGGAGATTCAATTTTCAAAATCATTTTATACAAAACATAGAAACCCAAATTTTGGTTACAGAATAGAATAAATAATTGAATTAAAATGCATTCATTAAATTAAATAAAATATTTGATTTCTATACATTGGAAGGTACGAGGTGGGAAGGGCAGGTGCAGAGTAGCTGATAGAACACAGAGCCATTATAGTATCTGAACTGATTAAATGAAATGTTAACGTTTAAGAATATGTGTTTTTTTTTTTTTGGCCTGGGCTGGGTTAGATCCCGCCACCTCCAGTATATGGGGCCAGTGCCCTACTCCTTTGAGCCACAGGTGCCGCCCAAGAATATGTGTATTTTTAAATACAGCCATTTGAAGAAAAACAACAGTAATAACAGCCATTACATATATAACATTTTCTGTGTGCCCTCAGGCACAGTTCTAAGCATTTTACATTTAACTCCTTTAATCCTCACAACAGTCTCTTGAAGTACCCAGATTTTCTCCATTTCAGAGATAGTAAAACTGAATCGCAGAGGATTAAGTAAACTTGTCTGAGTTTATGTACCGAGTGATCATGACTCACAAATGGCAATAAACAGCTATTTAATTAGGAGGTATGGTAAAATTGGGATGTATGCAAAGTAATTTGCACTGGGGACCAATATGTAGTATATATTATCTCAAATAGATAAATAAGGAAGTAATTATCTACTTAGAGCTATCGTACCTCAACGGTAATTATAATACTAGATGAACTAAGGAAGGGCAGCAGAGACTTTGTATTTATTTGCCATTTTAAGCCATTTTATGTAGTAGTTTACTTAATGTATGTCTAATTTTTTTATTTTTTTGTATGTCTAATATTTTTAAAAATTAAAAAATATTTTATTGTTTAAACTTGTCTTTGAGATAGAGTCTTACTTGCTCTGTTGCCCTGGCTAAATGGAATCATCACAGCTCACAGCAACCTCCAACTCTTGGGCTTAAGTGATTCTCTTCCCTCAGCCTCCCAAGTAGCTAGGACTACAGGTGCCTGCCACAACGCCTGGCTAATTTTTGGTTGGAATTGTCATTGTTGTTAGCAGGCCTGGGCTGGGCTCGAACCCGCCAGCCTTGGTGTATGTGGCTGGCGCCCTACTCACTGAGCTACAGTTGCCGAGCTAGGACTACAGGTGTGGGCTACTGTGCCTGGCTCTTTTTTTCTATTTTTCTTCTTTTCTTTCTCTTTTTTCTGTTTTAGAGACAGAATCTCACTTTATCACCCTTGGTAGAGTGCCATGACGTCACAGCTCACAGCAACCTCCAACTCCTGGGCTTAGGCAATTCTCTTGCCTCAACCTCCCAAGTAGCTGGGACTACAGGCATCCACCTAAATGCCTGGCTATTTTTTTGTTGCAATTTGGCAGGGGCCAGGTTTGAACCCA
Source organism: Nycticebus coucang (assembly GCF_027406575.1). Taxonomy (NCBI): domain Eukaryota; kingdom Metazoa; phylum Chordata; class Mammalia; order Primates; family Lorisidae; genus Nycticebus; species Nycticebus coucang. Next base: position 20,044,722 of record NC_069788.1, on the reverse strand, counting down.
CCATCCTCGGTATATGGGGCCAGTGCCCTACCCACTGAACCACAGGTGCTGCCCAGTTTTTCTGTTTTTCAGTAGAGATTGGAGGGTTGGTAAATTAAGGTGGGTCTCACACTTGCCCAGGCTGTTCTGGAACTCCTGAGTTCAAACAATCCTCCCCCTCCCACAGTCCTATAGATTATGGGCATGAGCAACCGCACCCAGCCTAAATTTTTAAACTGATCACCTCGCCCTAAACTTCTTCTCACTCACACTTGATAAAATATCTCTTAATTGAAAAGGTAGGTTCCTCTCCATTTTAGATAATAGTACATTCATATTTCAGAAGATTGAAGATGGCACCACCAAAATAGGGAAAGTGACCTCAGCTGATTTTAGTTGAAAGTGCCTCTTATGTCATGTGTCTCCAAAAAATTCATTGTGTGTTCATCAAAAGTGCCATTAAAAACCATGTTATAGTCTCGGTGCCTGTAGCTCAAGCTGCTAAGGCACCGGCCACATACACCAGAGCTGGCAGGTTCAAATCCAGCCCAGGCCTGCCAAACAATGACAACTACAACCAAAAAATAGCCGGGTGTTGTGGCAAGCACCTTTAGTCCCAGCTACTTGGGAGACTGAGGATGAGAATACTGAAGCCCAGGAGTTGGAGGTTGCTGTGAGCTGTGATGCCACAGCACTCTACCCAGGGTGACAGCTTGAGGCTCTGTCTCAAAAAAATAAAAACATATTACAGGGGTTGGCACCTGCCTGTAGCCCAGTGGATAGGGTACTGGCCACATGCACCGGAGCTGGTAGATTCAAACCTGGCCAGAGCCTGCTAAACAGCAATGAGAACTGCAACAAAAAAAATAGCCGGGCTTTATTGGGGGCACCTGTAGTCCCAGCTTCTTGGGAGGCTGAGGCAAGAGAATCATTTACACCCAAGAGTTTGAGGTTGCTATGAGCTGTGACGCCGTGTACTCTACCCAAGGAGACATAGTGAGACTCTGTCTCAAAAAAACAAACAAACAAAAAAAAGTTATAAAGCTGTGAAAATGTTGTGTCATCTTTTCACAACAGTTTTGAAAGTAGCGGTGCAGAGAAGAAAAATCTCGTAGTCTAAGGAAGTAAACATGAAAGCATTATACTGAGACCTATGTTAGAGAAATACGTAAGTGTTAAAAAATGACAAATGAAAGAGGAACCAAAATCAAAGTCTTTGCAGGATCGTGGTAATGAAGAGAATGCTAACTTATTCATGTTCTTATTCAACCAATATTTATTGGGCATTTATGTGTTCTTACATGTATTACATGTTAAAAGCTGAGCTTATGGGGCGGCACCTGTGGCTCAGTCGGTAAGGCGCTGGCCCCATATACCTGAGGGTGGCGGGTTCAAAGCTGGCCCCAGCTGAACTGCAACCAAAAAATAGCCGGGCGTTGTGGCGGGCGCCTGTAGTCCCAGCTACTCGGGAGGCTGAGGCAAGAGAATCACTTAAGCCCAGGAGTTGGAGGTTGCTGTGAGCTGTATGATGCCATGGCACTATACCAAGGGCCATAAAGTGAAAGTCTGTCTCTACAAAAAAAAAAAAAAAGCTGAGCTTATAAAAAAATTAGACATGCAACTTGCTCTTAGCTTACAGTCCAGCAGAGAATATGAAGGATGCATACAAATAAATACCTTTAGTATATTGATAGAAATTGATAAGTAATATGATGTTAAAAAGTTTGGAATGGTAACAGTAAAAGAGAAATGCTTCATGGAAACAGAGCAACTTTGAAGATGGTGGCCGAGTAACTGCTTCCTTGCAACTGGGCACATTGAGTCTGGGGAGACAAGACTCTAGGCATCTCTGGCTGCTGGGATCTGCCCATAAACATCCCTTTGAGGACACAGGTAGTCAGAGAGAGACTTCTGGACCCAAGGAGGAGGACAAAAGTAGTGGAAAACTGGCAAGTGGTTGTATGTGTTTGTTCCATCTAATCCCACCGGCAGCTGTAAGTACAGCGGCAGTGAGATCGCAAACTGGAAAGGCCTTACCTGTGAGTGCTTTGGTTATTTTGTACTTGGCACTCAGTTGAACTACCTTGGGAGAACTTGGGCAAGACTGCGGAGGACTTTGAGCATTGTCTAGGACCCCAGACTGAGCCGCTGAGGCAGATAGCGCTAAGTGTTCAGCTGTGGACCATGTGGAGCCATTGTGGGAGAAGTTCCCTGACAAGTTCCGCCCTCAGGGTTGCAGAGCAAGGATTGGGTGGGAGCTACTAATCTAGTGACTGAGCAGCCTTGAAGGTGGGGACTGAGATGCCTTTCAACCTTAGCCCTCAGGGACATAGGCCAGACCGGTTTTGGCACACTGATTAAGTAGATAGCCACTTCAGGAGTGATCCCTGCAACAAGCACGTTCCTGGGAAAGCCGCTTCTTAGCCATGTTTAGCAGTTTAAAGTGCCTGTTACGTGGGCTGAGGAGAGATTTAGGTTCTCCACTCGGCGGAGTTAGAGAAATCAGCAGAGGCCTCCAGTCTCCATCTCATACAGGTGTATTAGCATTGTGATTAACATCTCATCCCAGAAGATCACCTGTTATCCAGACAATATTCAGCAAGAGATATATACTGCTTTGTTTTGAGTTTTTTTGTTTGTTTGTTTTTGTTTTGGTGGTTGTTGTTTTGTTTTCTTTTTTTTTAATTTCAACATTTTCCCTACAGATTTTTCTTTTCTTTTCTTTCTTCATTTTTCTAGTTTAAATATAATTTCCCATTGTTATGGTTTTCAACAATTAGAACTTCATTTTTGCTAGTGTTTCTACCCCTATTATTTGGCCTTTCCTCCAAGTTATCCTGTAAAGTTTTCTGTTTGCTTGTTTTGGTTTGATTTATAGCATTTTTGTCTTTCCTCTCTACTTGGTGGAGATGGGGTAAAGTGTCCGAACAGGCTAGCAAAGAGCTGCTGACCCCAAGGGAACTACCCAACCCGGCACTCCCAGAGGTTGAGGGTGGTTTAAGGTTGGGTCAAAGTACCCTACTGTATGCCTATATTGCTCTGTCTCCCTCCTTCTTTTTGTCTACATTCCCTTTTACTGACTCCCTCTCCTTTCTCTTTTTTCCATTTTTTTTTTTGTTTGTTTCTTTCTTTTATCCCTTCTTGCTCTTCAACCTTCTTATCCTTCTGGTCCTGTACCAAAAGGACTCATCGAAACCCTGGTCCAGAGGCACACCAACTTAAACAGCATGAGGAAGTGAAAGGAAAATAAGGGCAAGGAAACAGATAAAAGAAATCGCTCATGGGAAGGTATCAGCAGAAAAATCCTGGCAACCTGAAAAACCAGTCCAGAGCAACCCCCACCAAGGGGCCATGAGGTAGCTGCTGCAGAGAACTCCACCTATAAAGAAATGTTAGAAATGACAGAAAGGGAATTTAGAATACAGATGATGAAAACAATGAAGGAAATGATGGAAACAATGAAGGAAATGGCTGATACAGTGAAAAATAACCAAAATGAAATCCAAAAACAAAATCAAATATGAGATGAATGATATGAAGAATATAGAAAGGATATAGCAGAGCTGAAAGAACTGAAGCAATCAATTAGAGAACTTAAAGATGCAATAGAAGGTATCAACAACAGATTAGACCATGCAGAAAAAGAATCTCAGAGGTAGAGGACAAAGCTCTTGAGATAACACAGATAGTTAAAGAGGCAGAAAAGAAGAGAGCGAAAGCAGAACTTTCACTGACAGCATTATGGGACGTTATGAAGCGTTCAAACTTACAAGTTACAGATATCCTAGAAGGGGAAGAAGAATGCCCCAGCAGAATGGAAGACATACTAGAGAATATTATAAATGAGAATTTCCCAAATAGCATCAAAGATTCTCACACACTCCATTCAGAGGGATATTGGACCCCAGGTCACCTCAACTCTAACAGAGCTTCTCCAAGACACATTGTGATGAACCTATCCAAAGCAAGACAAAAGAAAAGATTATTCAAGCTGCCAGGAATAATCACCAGTTGACCTAGAGGGGAAAATCCATCAGAATGACTGCAAACTTCTCTAATGAAACTTTCCAAGCAAGAAGACAATAATCATCCAAATTTAAAATTGATGGAGAAATCAAATCATTTACCGATACACAAACATTGAGGAAATTTGCCACAACAAGACCAGCTCTACAGGAAATACTTCAACCTGTTCTACACACTGACCATCACAATGGATCAACAGCAAAGTAAGAACTCAGCAATTAAAGGACAGAACCTAACTTCCACAATGATGCAAAAGATAAAACCAAGCAATGGACACTCACAAAATAAGACGAATAGAACACTACCATACTTATCAATTATCTCAATAAATGTTAATGGCTTGAATTCCCCACTAAAGAGGCATAGATTGGCTGACTGGATTAAAAAACACAAGCTATCCATTTGCGGTCTGCAGGAAACACACCTAGCTTCAAAAGACAAATTAAAACTCCGAGTTAAGGGTTGGAAGACAATTTTTCAGGCCAATGGAATTCAGAAAAAAAGAGGAATTGCAATCTTATTTCAGATACATGTGGATTTAAAGCAACTAAAGTCAAAAAAGACAAAGATGGTCACTTTATATTTGTCAAGGGAAAAATACAACAAATTACAACAACGTTTCAATTCTAAATATTTATGCACCCAATTTAAATGCTCCCAGATTTTTGAAACAGACCTTACTCAGTCTGAGCAATATGATTTTCGATAATTCCATAATAACAGGGGACTCTAACATTCCTCTTACAGAGCTGGACAGATTCTTTAAACAGATTTTAAAGGTATAAGGGACTTAAATGAGACCCTAGAACAACTGTACTTGATAGATGCATATAGAACACTCCATCCCAAAAATAAAGAATACACATTCTTCTCATCGCCCGATGGAACATCCACCAAAATTGATCACATCCTAGGACACAAAACAAACCTCCACAGAATCAAAAGAATTGAAATTTTACCTTGTATCTTCTCAGACCATAAGGCACTAAAGGTGGAACTCAACTCTCAACAAAAATGTTCAACCCCACACAAAGGCATGGAAATTAAAGAACCTTCTGTTGAATGACACTTGGGTGCAGGAAGAAATAAAACAGGAAATCACTAACTTCCTTGAGCATAACAACAATGATGACACAAGCTACCAAAACCTGTAGGATACTGCAAAAGCAGTTTTGAGAGGAAAATTTATCACTTTAGATGCCTACATTTGAAAAACAGAAAGAGAGAGCATCAACAAACTCACAAACCATCTTATGGAATTGGAAAAAGAAGAACAATCTAAGTCTAAACCCAGCAGAAGAAAAGAAATCTCCAAAATTAAATCAGAGATCAATGAAATTGAAAACAAAAGAATCATTCAGAAAATTAATGAAACAAGGAGTTGGCTTTTTTAAAAAATAAATAAAATAGATAAACCTTTGGCCAGAATAAGTAGAAATAGAAAAGTAAAATCTCTAGTAACCTCAATCAGAAATGATAAAGGGGAAATAACAACTGGTGCCACAGATATGCAAGAGATCATCTCTGAATACTACCAGAAACTCTATGCCCAGAAATTTGACAGTGTGAGGGAAATGGATCAATATTTGGAATCACACCTTCTGCCTAGAATTAGCCAGGAAGAAATAGAGCTTGTGAACAGACCAATTTCATGCACTGAGATTAAAGAAACAATACAAAAGCTTCCAACAAAAAAAAATGCCCTGGTCCAGATGCTTCACACCAGAATTCTATCAAACCTTCAAAGAAGAGCTTGCAGAAATTATTTCAAAAAATTGAGGAGGTGGCTCGGCACCTGTGGCTCAAGCAGCTGAGGTGCCAGGCAATACACCTGAGCTGGCAGGTTCAAATCCAGCCCGGCCTGACGAACAACAATGATGGCTGCAACCAAAAAATAGCCAGGCATTGTGGCAGGCGCCTGTAGTCCCAGCTACTTGGGAGGTGAAGGCAGGAGAATTGCTTGAGCTCAGGAGTTGGAGGTTGCTGTAAGTTGTGATGCCACAGCACTCTACTCAGGGGTGCAGCTTGAGGCTCTGTCTCAAAAAAAAAAAAAAAAATTGAAGAGGAAGGAATCTTCCCCAACACGTTCTATGAAGCAAACATAACCCTGATACCAAAACCAGGAAAAGACCCAACTAAAAAGGAGAATTTCAGACTAATTTCGTTAATGAATAGAGATGCAAACATTTTCAACAAAATCCTAGCCAATAGATTACAGCTTCTCATCAAAAAAGTCATATATCATGATCAAGTAGGTTTCATTCCAGGAATGCAAGGCTGGTTTAACATATGCAAGTCCATAAACGTTACTCACCATATTAACAGAAGCAAAAATAAAGACCATATGATCCTCTCAATAGATTCAGAAAAAGCATTTGATAAAATCCAGCATCCTTTTCTAATTAGAACACTGAAGAGTATAGGCATAGGTGGCACATTTCTGAAACTGATTGAAGCTATCTATGACAAACCCACTGCTAATATTTTATTGAATGGAGTAAAACTGAAAGCCTTTCCTCTTAGAACTGGAACCAGACAAGTTTGTCCTCTGTCACTATTTTGTTGTTGTTGTTGTTGTTGTTTTTTTATTGTTGGGGATTCATTGAGGGTACAATAAGCCAGGTTACACTGATTGCAATTGTTAGGTAAAGTCCCTCTTGCAATCATGTCTTGCCCCCATAAAGTGTGACACACACCAAGGGTCCTCTGTCACTATTACTTTTCAACATAGTGCTGGAATTCTAGCCAATACAATTAGTGAAGGCAAGGAAATAAAGGGAATTCAAATAGGAGCTGGGGAGGTTAAACTCTCCCTCTCTGCAGATGACATGATCTTATACTTAGAGAACCCCAAAGACTCAACCACAAGACTCCTGGAAGTCATCAAAAAATACAGTAATTTCTTAGGATATAAAATCAACATCCATAAGTCAGTTGCCTTTGTATACCCCAATAACACCAAACATGAGAGGCTAATTAAGGACACAACTCCCTTCACCATAGTTTCAAAGAAAATGAAATACCTCAGAATATACCTAACAAAGGAGGTGAAAGACCTCTATAAAGAAAATTATGAAATCCTAAGAAAGGAAATAGCAGAGGATATTAACAAATGGAAGAACATACCATGCTCATGCTTGGGAAGAATCAACATTGTTAAAATGTCTATACTTCCCAAAGCAATCTACCTATTCAATGCCATTCCTATTAAAATACCAACATTGTACTTTCAAGATTTGGAAAAAATGATTCTGCATTTTGTATGGAATCAGAAACCTATATAGCTAAGGCTGTTCTTGGTAATAAAAATAAAGCTGGGGGTATCACCATAACAGATTTTAGGCTGTACTACAAAGCCATAGTGGTCAAGACAGCATGGTACTGGCACAAAAATAGAGACAAAGACATTTGGAATTGAATAGAAAACCAGGAAATGAAACTGACATCTTACAACCAAACAAGATCATACATTGGGGGAAAGACTCCCTATTCAATAAATGGTGCTGGGAGAACTGGATATCTACATGTAGAAGACTGAAACTGGACCCACACCTTTCTCCAATCACAAAAATTGATTCAAGGTAGATAAAGAACTTAAATTTAAGGCATGAAACAATAAAAATCCTCAAAGAAAGCATAGGAAAAATACTGGAAGATACTGGCCTGCGGAAAGTGGCAATTGCAACAACAAAAATAAACAAATGGGACTTAATTAAACTGAAAAGCTTCTGTACAGCTAAGGAGACAATAACCGGAGCAAATAGACAACCTACACAATGGGAAAGGATATTTGCATATTTTAAATCAGACAAAAGCTTGATAACTAGAATCTATAAAGAACTCAAATTAATCTACATGAAAAAAGCCACCAGATTGTGGGCGGCGCCTGTGGCTCAGTGAGTAAGGCACCGGCCCCATATGCTGAGGGTGGTGGGTTCAAGCCCAGCCCCGGCCAAACTGCAACAAAAAAAAAATAGCCGGGCGTTGTGGCGGGCGCCTGTAGTCCCAGCTGCTCGGGAGGCTGAGGCAGGAGAATCGCCTAAGCCCAAGAGTTAGAGGTTGCTGTGAGCTGTGTGATGCCACGGCACTCTACCGAGGGTGATAAAGTGAGACTCTGTCTCTACAAAAAAAAAAAAAAAAAAGCCACCAGATTGTAAATTAAAGATGGTGGCTGAGTAACAGCTTCCCTGCAACTGGGCACCGTGAGTCTGGGGAGATAAGACTCCAGGCATCTCTGGCTGGTGGGATCTGCCTATAATCATCCCTTTGAGGATACAGGGAGTCAGCAAGGGACTTCTGACCCCAAGAAGAGGACAAAAACAGTGGAAAACTGGCAAGTAATTGCATGTGTTTGATGGACCTAATCCGGCCGGCAACTGTAAGTACAAGCAGCAGTGAGACTGCAAACCGGAAAGGCCTTACCTGTGAACTGTTTCAGTGTTTTTGGACTTGGCACTCTGTTGAACTGCCTTGGGGAGAGCTTGAGCAGGAGTGTGGAGAACTTTGGGCATTGTCTAGGGCCCCAGACTGAGCCACTGAGCTGGGCCACAGGGAGCCATTGTAGAGAACTGCCCTGGCAAGCTGCGCCCTCAGGGTCCAAGAGCAAGGATTGGGTGGGACCTAGTAACCTAGCGACTGAGCAGCCTAAAGGCGGGGACTGAGCTGCCTTATAGCCTTAACCCTTAGGGGCAGAGTGAGATGGTTTGGGCACACTGGAGCTTGGGCTGTTGCCCTGGGTAGAGTGCCGTGCCATCACACCTCATAGCAACCTCAAACTCCTGGGCCTGGTGCCACCTGGACCTCCATAAGAGCTACACCACGAACCTCGACCTGTGACCTGCACCCACCGGGCCTCCGCATGCCCTGACCAGGAACTGTGGGAGCCGCACAACCCTGCGTCCTCACTCCTGTGTCCTCCAAGCGTCCACACTGGCCCACTTGTCTGGCCAGGGATACTGGTAGCTGTGTGCCCTCTGGAGCCCTCCTTGCCTCTGTGCAGAACCCTTCTCCTGGCAGAGACTGCTGAAGCCTTGGGCTCTCTGAGCCAAAGTCACTGGGCGCCAAGCAGTCCCAGAACCGTGTGCACCACCTCCCGCCTGTTGCTGGATCTGGGTGTGTCACACGCCGGAGCTGCTTCCTCAACCAGAACTCCCTGGCTGGGGAAGCCCCAGAGGAACTACACAGGGTCACTCCCTACAAAGATCCAGCAAAAATAGACTGATCCTGCTGGAGTCTAAACTTGGAGAGACACCTCCCCAACTCTGAGGACGGCCAGAGGCAATGGTGAAAAACAATCATGAGGCAAAATCAACCGATAAGCTCTGGCAATATGAACAATCAGAGTAAATAAACTCCCCCAAGAATCAATGGGGCAGAAACAGCACAAGATCCCATGCACAAAAAGATAGCTGAGATGTCAGAAATCGAATTCAGAATCTGGATAGCAAATAAAATCGAATTAGAATCCCAAGCAGTAACCCAAAAGATATCTCAAGAATTCAACGAATTCAAAGACCAAATGATCAAAGATTTTGACACCTTGAGACAAGAAGTTGCAGCCCTCAAAGATCTCAGAAACACAGTAGAATCCCTCAGCAATAGAATGGAGCAAGCAGAAGAAAGGATTTCTGACATTGAGACAAAGCTTTCAAACGCTCCCAAACTCTCAAAGAGGAAGAGAAATGGAGGGCAAAAACAGATCAGTCTCTCAGAGAGCTCTGGGATAATTAGAAGAAAATCAATATTCGTCTAATAGGGATCCCCGAAAGCAATGAAGTGGCTTCGCAAGGCACAGAGTCTCTTCTCCATGAGATTATGAAGGAGAACTTTCGAGACATGCCAAGAGATTCTGAGATTCAGATAGTAGAGAGTTTCAGAACTCCAGCATGACTCAACCCAAATAAGACATCCCCCAGACACATCATAATCAATTTCACTAAAGTTAATATGAAGGAGAAAATTCTGAAAGCTGCCAGACGAAAGAAAACCATTACCTACAGGGGGAAAAATATTAGAATAACTTCAGATCTCTCTGCTGAAATCTTTCAAGCTAGAAGAGGATGGTCATCAACTTTTAATCTCCTAAAACCAAAATAACTTTCAACCCAGGATCCTATACCCAGCTAAACTGAGTTTCATTTATGACGAAGAAATTAATTAATTCAATGACATTCACATGTTGAAGAAATTTACCATAACTAAACCAGCTCCTCAGGATATTCTCAGACCTATCCTCCGTAAAGACCAGCATAATACTCCACCACAAAAGTAAACCCACCCAAAAATTTTGATCAAATTCCAACTTCCACAGTCACAAAAGGATTAAAAATGTCCACCGGACTCTCGAAAGGCTTATCAATATTCTCAATTTATGTGAATGGTTTAAACTGTCCTCTAAAGAGGCACAGTTTGGCTGACTGGATACAAAAACTCAAGCCAGATATCTGCTACATACAAGAATCGCATCTTACATTAACAGACAAATATAGACTCAAGGTGGAGGGATGGTCATCTATATTCCAGGCAAATGGAAAGCAGAAGAAAGCAGGTGTTGCAATCCTGTTCGCAGACACAATTAGCTTTAAACGAACCAAAATAATTAAGGATAAGAATGCACACTTCATATTTGTTAAAGGTAATACTCAATATGATGAGATTTCAATTATTAATATTTATACACCCAACCAGAATGCACCTCAATTTATAAGAGAAACACTAAGAGACATGAGCAACTTGATTTCGTCCAGTTCCATAGTAGTTTGAGATTTTAACACCCCTTTAGCAGTGCTGGATAGATCCTCCAAAAAGAAGCTAAGCAAAGAAATTTTAGATTTAAACTCAACCATTCAACATCTGGACTTAAGAGACATCTACAGAAAATTTCATCCCAACAAAACGGAATACACATTCTTCTCATCAGCCCATGGAACATACTGCAAAATTGACCACATCCTAGGCCACAAATCTAACCTCAGCAAATTTAAAAAAATAGAATTATTCCTTGAATCTTCTCAGACTATCTTGGAATAAAAGTTGAACTCAATAACAACAGGAACCTGCATACTCATACAAAACCATGGAAGCTAAACAACCTTATGCTGAAGGATAGATGGGTTATAGATGAGATTAAGAAAGAAATCACCAAATTTTTGGAACAAAACAACAATCAAGACACGAATTACCAGAACCTCTGGGATAATGCAAAGGCAGTCCAAAAAGGGAAATTTATACCACTGCAAGCCTTCCTCAAGAAAATGGAAAGAGAGGAAGTTAATAACTTAATGGGACATCTCAAGCAACTGGAGAAGGAAGAACACTCCAACCCCAAACCCAGCAGAAGAAAAGAAATAACCAAAATCAGAGCAGAATTAAATGAAATTGAAAACAAAAGAATTATACAACAGATCAACAAATCCAAAAGTTGGTTTTTGAAAAGATCAATAAAACAGATAAATCTTTGGCCAACCTAACCAGGGAAAAAAGAGTAAAATTTCTAATTTTATCAATCAGAAATGGTAATGATGAAATAAGAACAGACCCCTCAGAAATTCAAAAAATCCTTAACGAATACTACAAGAAACTCTACTCTCAGAAATATGAAAATCTGAAAGAAATTGACCAATACCTGGAAGTACGCCACCTACCAACACTTAGCTAGAATGAAGTGGAAATGTTCAACAGGCCTATATCAAGTTCTGAAATAGCATCAACTATACAAAATCTCCCAAAAAAGAAATGCCCAGCACCAGGTGGCTTTATGTCAGAATTCTACCAAACCTTTAAAGAAGAACTATTACCTATATTACTAAACCTCTTCCAAAATATAGAAAAAGAAGGAATTTTACCCAAAACATTCTACAAAGCAAACATCACCTTGATCCCCAAACCAAGGAAAGACCCAACAAGAAAAGAAAATTATAGACCAATATCACTAATGAATATTGATGCTAAAATACTCAATAAGATCCTAACAAACAGAATCCAACAACACATTAAAAACATTATACACCATGATGAAGTGGGATTTATCCCAGGGTCTCATGGCTGGTTCAATATATGTAAATCTATAAATGTAATTCAGCATATAAACAAACTAAAAAATAAGGACCATATAATTCTTTCAATCGATGCAGAAAAAGCTTTCGATACTATCCAGCATCCCTTCATGATCAGAGCACTTAAGAAAATTGTTATAAAAGGGACATTTCTTAAACTAATAGAGGTCATCTACAGCATACCCACAGCTAATATTGTATTGAATGGAGTTAAATTGGAATCATTTCCACTTAGATCAGGAACCAGGCAAGGTTGCCCATTGTCTCCATTGCTCTTTAACATTGTAATGGAAGTTTTAGCCATTGCAATTAGAGAAGAAAAGGCAATCAAGGGTATCCACATAGGGTCAGAAGAGACCAAACTTTCACTCTTTGCAGATGACATGATCGTATATCTGGAAAACACTAGGGATTCTATTACAAAACTTTTAGAAGTGATGAAGGAATACAGCAACGTCTCAGGCTACAAAATCAACACCCATAAATCTGTAGCCTTTATATATACCAACAATAATGAAGGCGAAAAAACAGTCAAGAACTCTATTCCTTTCACAGTAGTGCCAAAGAAGATGAAATATTTGGGAGTATACCTAACAAAAGATGTGAAAGATCTCTACAAAGAGAACTATGAAACTTTAAGAAAAGAAATAGCTGAAGATGTTAACAGATGGAAAAACATACCATGCTCATGGCTGGGAAGAATCAACATTGTTAAAATGTCTATACTACCCAAAGCAATATATAATTTTAATGCAATTCCTATTAAAGCTCCATTGTCATATTTTAAAGATGTTGCAAAAATAATACTTCATTTTATATGGAAACAGAAAAAACCTTGACTAGCCAAAACATTACTCAGAAATAAGAACAAAGCAGGAGGAATCATGCTACCAGACCTGAGACTGTAGTATAAATCGATAGTGATCAAAACAGCATGGTACTGGCACAAAAACAGACAAGTAGATGTCTGTAACAGAATAGAGAACCAAGAGATGAATCCAGCCACTTACCGTTATTTGCTCTTTAACAAGCCAATTAAAAGTATTCAGTGGGGAAAATATTCCCTATTTAACAAATGGTGCTGGAGAACTGGCTGGCGACCTGTAGAAGATTGAAACTGGACCCACACTTTTCACCATTAACTAAGATAGACTCTCACTGGATAAAAGATTTAAACTTAAGACATGAAACTATAAAAATACTTGAAGAAAGTGCAGGGAAAACTCTTGAAGGAATCGGCCTGGGTGAATATTTTATGAGGAGGACTCCCCAGGCAATTGAAGCTGTATCAAAAATGCACTACTGGAACTTGATCAAACTAAAAAGCTTCTGCACAGCCAAGGACATAGTAAGTAAAGCAGGCAGACAGCCCTCAGAATGGGAGAAAATATTTGCATGTTATACCTCCGATAGAGGTTTAAAACCAGAATCCACAGAGAACTCAAACGTATTAGCAAGAAAAGAACACATGATCCCATCTCAGGGTGGGAAAGGGACTTGAAGAGAAAATTCTCTAGAAGAAGACAGATGCACAATCTACAAACACATGAAAAAAAGCTCATCATCCTTAATCATCAGAGAAATGCAAATCAAAACTAGTTTGAGATATCACCTAACCCCAGTAAGAGTAGCCCACATAACAAAATCCCCAAACCAGAGATGTTGGCGTGGATGTGGAGAAAAGGGCACACTTCTACACTGCTGGTGGGAATGCACACTAATATGTTCCTTCTGGAAGGATGTTTGGAGAATACTTAGGGACCTAAAAATAGACCTGCCATTTGATTCTATAATTCCTTTACTAGGTTTATACCCAGAAGACCAAAAATCACAATATAACAAAGACATCTGTACCATAATGTTTATTGCAGCCCAATTCATAATTGCTGAGTCATGGAAGAAGCTCAAGTGCCCATCAACCCACGAATGGACTAGCAAATAGTGGTACATGTATACCATGGAATATTAGTCAGCCTTAGAGAAAGATGGAGACTTTACCTCTTTCATGTTTACATGGAACATATAACATATTCTTCTTAGCAAAGTATCTCAGGAATGGAAGAAAAAGTATCCAATGTACTCAGCTCTACTATGAAGCTAAAGTATAGCTTTCACATGAAGGCTATAACCCAACTATAGCACAAGACTATGGGGAAAGGGCCAAGGAAGGGGAAGGGAGTGGGGAGGTTTTGGTGGAGGAAGGTAATGGGTGCGGCCACATCTATGGTGCATCTTAGAATGGGTACAGGCGAAACCTGCTAAATGCAGAATACAAATGCCTACATACAGTAACTAAGAAAATGCCATGAAGGCTACATTGAACATTTTAAGGAGAATATTTCAGATTGTATATGAAACCAGCACATTATACCCCTTGATTGCACTAATGTACACAGCTATGATTTAACAATTAAAAAAAAAAGCCATCAATCCCATATATCAATGGGCAAGAGACATGAATAGAACCTTTTCTCAAGAAGACAGACGAATGGCTAACACACATATGAAAAAATGCTCATCATCCCTATTTACTAGAGAAATGTAAATCAAAACCACCCTGAGATATCGTCTAACACCAGTGAGAATGGCCTACATCACGAAATCTCAAAACTGCAGATGCTGGCGTGGATATGGAGAGAAGGGAACACTTTTACACTGCTGGTGGGACTGCAAAGTAATACAACCTTTTGGGAAGGAAGTATGGAGAAACCTCAAAGAACTCAAGCTAGACCTCCCATTTGATCCTGCAATCCCATTACTGCGCATCTACTCAGAAGGAAAAAAATCCTTTTATCATAGGATACTTGCACTAGACTGTTTATTGCAGCTCAATTTACAATTGCCAAAATGTGGAAACAGCCTGAATGCCCACCAACCCAGGAATGGATAAACAAGCTGTGGTATATGTACACCATGGAATATTATTTAGCAATTAAAAAAAATGGAGTCTTGGCGGCGCCTGTGGCTCAAGGAGTAGGGCGCCGGTCCCATATGCTGGAGGTGGCGGGTTCAAACCCAGCCCCAGCCAAAAAAAAAAAAAAAAAGATTCTCAACAACAACAACAAAAAAAATGGAGTCTTTACATCCTTTGTATTAATCTGGATGGAAGTGGAACACATTATACTTTTATTTTTATTTATTTATTTTTTTATTGTTGGGGATTTCTGATAGCCAAGGAGCCTCCTAAGTCAGATGCTCCCTTGTTTCCATGGGGTGAGATGCTGCTTTACCAATCCTTCTAATATGGTACTTGGTCTCGGGGATTTGAAGAATGAATCCACGGATCACAGGATCAGTGGTAAGTCAGGATTTATTTACAGAAACAAAAATTATAACAATTATAAAAACCAAACCTCTTGGGCGGCGCCTGTGGCTCAGTGAGTAGGGCGCCGGCCCCATATGCCGAGGGTGGCGGGTTCAAACCCAGCCCCGGCCAAACTGCAACAAAAAAATAGCCGGGTGCTGTGGAGGGCACCTGTAGTCCCAGCTACTCGGGAGGCTGAGGCAAGAGAATCGCTTAAGCCCAGGAGCTGGAGGTTGCTGTGAGCTGTGTGATGCCACCGCACTCTACCAAGGGGCATAAAGTGAGACTCTGTCTCTACAAAAAAAAAAAAAAACAACAAAAAAAAAAACCTCTTGGCAGAGAGAACTCAAGAGGAGAACAAACTCCCCTGCTCCCTCTTGGAGGTCTGTCTTCAGGCTCTCTGCTCAGGGGGGTTGTTCTGCTAGGACTTGGGTCTTGTCACTTACAGCCAGCTGTCCAATGAACTCTCAGGCCTTGGAATCTGACATGAAATCCACAGTCAGAAGTGCACAAGAGGGAGACAGCGAGGCGCCATCCATAAAACTGGCTAGCCAGAAGTGCAAGTGGAGGAGAAGGCAAGAGGCCAGAGTCTCCCTCATAGGTGTCCCGCTGGTCCTCCATCCGCAGGAGCATTAACACCTCCAGGGCTAAGGCAGCAGGTCATGGTGCTGCCTTGTCCTGCATCACTTCTGATTATTGCAAAAGCCAGAGCACTGTCTTATCCACTCTCTTTTTAATCTCCAACCTGGCTGTTGTTCTTGGGTGTAATCAGAGATTCACTCATTTATTCACCAAATATTTATTGAACCACTACTATGTGCCTGAGACTGTTCATGGAGCTAGGGACTCTATCAGTGGATAAAATGGTCAGAAATAGCTGCCCTCAAATAACTTGCCTTCTAATGCCTTTTACCAAGATTATGCAGTTGCTATTTGTTTGGGACAGAAGTCAGACTGACAAATGGTAATTGCAATTGGGAAAGAAAGTGGAAGCCCAGTTACAAATATTTGATGCAGATGTGTAGAAAATATTTAGAAGAATACACATTATATTAAGGAAATTTGGTAGTAGGGGTGGGCATAAGGGGATTGAAGAATTGTTTTCCCTTATAACTTCTATTAGGTTGGATGGTTTGGTTTTTAATCAATGAACATATATTATTATTATTATTTGCAGTTTTTGGCCAGGGCTGGGTTTGAACCTGCCACCTCCGGCATATAGGGCCCGTGTCCTACTCCTTTGAGCCACAGGTGCTGCCCGAACATACGTTATTTTTATAAGAAAAGTGGGTTTTGGTTTTTTTTTTGAGCTTGTCTGTGAAGGAAGAGGGAGTGAGGAGACTTCAATATATTTAATTTCTAAAGAGAATGAGTGAGTAGATTTAAAGAGTTGAACAATGAGAGAGGAAAGGGGGTCGTTACATCAGTGAATGTGGGAGGGGACAGGACCAAAACACACATGGCAATAGTAGCCGTGGGCAGGAGCAAGTGAGTCTCTCATACTAAGACAAGAGAGAAAAATAAAAGGTTGGGTACAGATTATATGCTTAGATACAGATGAAAGCAAATTTGATCAAATGAGATAGTTTTTTGTTTTTGTCTTTTTTGAGACAGAGTCTCAAGCTATTGCCCTGGGTAGAATGCCGCGGCATCACATCTCACAGAAACCCAAACTCTTGGGCTCATGAGACTCTCCTGCCTCAGCCTCCCAAGTAGCTGGGACTACAGGCGCCCGCCACAATGCCTGGCTATTATTTTGTTGTGGTTGTCATTGTTGTTTTAGCTCTCCCGGGCCAGGTTTGAACCCACCAGCCCTGGGGGAAATGGCCGGTGCCCTAGCCACTGACCTCTGGGTGCCACCAAGTGAGAAAGTTTTGAGGAGGAAGTACAGACTGAGGATACAGAAAGGCCTAAATTTAAATCCTAAATTCATGCTGGGCTCAGTGGCTCATGCCTGTAATCCTAGCACTCTGGAAGGCTGAGGTGGGTGGAACCTGAGTTTGAGACCAGCCTGAGCAAGAGCAAGGCTCTGTCTCTAAAAAATAGCTGGGCATTGTGGCCAGTGTCCTAGCTACTTGAGAGACCGAGGCAAGAGAATTGCTTGGGCCCAAGAGTTTGAGGTTGCTGTGAGCTGTGACATCACAGCACTCTACGGAGGGAAACACAGTAAGACTCTGTCTCAAAAAGAGAAAAAAACCCTAAATTCATAACTTTCTGGCTAAAACCTGTGGGCTGTTACTTAACCTTTCATTATCTCTGATTGAAGTTAATAGTCTTGTGAGGGTGTTAAGACAATTAAATGTAATAGTGTACGTATGGTGTTCAGCAGTCATTTAAGACAACTGCTGCCTGTTTTCTGTTAGCCGTCTCCCTGCCTACCTGGGACAGAGGTTTAAACGAATGGAATTCCAGAGCAGCTATTTAACAGCTCAGCATGGGCAGTCTTGCTGTTGCTTTGGTTCTGGTCTTTGCACTGAAGAGCCCCAGTGTGTGAGTACATGTCATAAAGTTCCATCCCCTGGTCACTGATGCCTTGTAAGAAATGTCCACAGTAGGCAAATGTATAGAGACAGAAAAAAAGCTTAATGACAGATTGGTGGTTGCCGAGGACAGGCAAGGGGTGGAGCCTGGCTGGTAATGACTAAAAGGTATGAAATTTTTTTCTGGTGTAATGAAAATGATCTAAATTGATTGTGGTGATTGTGTAATTTTGTGCTAAATGCACACTATGTGTGCTTAAAATATTAAAAATCATCAAATGGTATACATTAATAGGCAAATTATCTGGTATCTGAATTATAACTCAATAAAGGTGTTACCAAAAAAAAACTGATTTTTTTTTTTTTTTTTTTTTTTTGCAGTTTTTGGCTGGGGCTGGGTTTGAACCCGACACCTCCTGTATATGGGGACGGTGCCCTATCTTTGAGCCACAGGCGCCACCCAAAATTGATGTTATTTATTTATTTATTTATTTTTTGAGACAGAGTCTCACTATGTCACCCTCAGTAGAGTGCGGTGGCATCACAGCTCACAGCAACCTCCAATTCTTGGGCTTGCCTCAGCTTCCCAAATAGCTGGGACTATGGGCGCTCACCACAATGCCTGGCTATTTTTTGTTGTAGTTGTCATTGTTGTTTAGCTGGGCTGGCCCAGAGTTGAACCCACCAGCCTTGGTGTATGTGGCCGGCACCGTAACCACTCCGGTACGGGTGTCAAGCCAAAACTGATGTCATTTTTTGCCTAAAAAATCCCCCAGTGGCTTCCCATTTTGTTTAGAATAGATTCTAAATTCCTTGCTGAAATTAGGTTTTTCTTCCCCTAGACTATTCTTCTCCTACAACTTCCCTGGTGGCCCACTCTCTCAGTACTTCTCAGTACTTCCTCGAGTTTGACGAAATCCTTTTCGTTGGCCCTCCCTTCCAACTCTTCTAAAACATGCTCTGAATTCCAATTTGTGATCAACAAGTTTCCTAAGTATTTCGATTGACTACCTGAGAAAATTTTCCTTTTAGGGCCTGAAGCCTCTAACCAAATTATCCTGAGCCTCTCTCTTTGTAGACAATAAGTTGCGCAAGTGATTTTGTAACTTTTTTCTTCACTTACAGTTTGAATTCAAACACATGTTAAAGGTATTAATTTGAAGGAATTATGAGCCAGGTGCCGGTGGCTCACACCTGTAATCATAACACTTTGGGAGACTGGGGCAGAAGGATCCCTTGAGCTCAAATTTCCAGACTGGACTGAACAAGAGCCCCCATCTCTGCTAAAAATATAAAAACTATCCAGGCATAGCGGGGCAGCCTGAGAGGCTGAAGCAAGAGGATCTCTTGAGCCCAGGAGTTTGAGGTTGCTGTAATCTATGATAACACCATGGCACTCTAACCCAGGGCCATAGAGTAAGACTCTGTCTCAAAAAACAAAACAAAACAACAACAACAACAACAAAAAAAGAATTATGAATGGGCACTTAGTTAAGTGGTCAAATCAGGACTTACAGTGTATTCATCACCACAATAATGTACATTATGCCCATTAAACAATTTCTCACCACCAACCTTGCCTCAACCTCTTGAGTAGCCACGACAGACGTGAGCCACCATGAACAGCCTATTTTATTCTTTTTTATAGCTGAATAGTATTCTGTTGTGCCTATATACCACATTTTCTTTATCCACTCATTCACTGAGGGACACTTACTTTTCAAAAGGAGACATATGAAAGGATATTAGGATATTAAAAATTTCTCATCACTAGACATTAGAGAAGTGCAAATTAAAATCACAGTGACTTAGCATCTTATACCAGTCAGAAGTGCTACATAGCTCACAGCAACCTCAACCTCTCCAGTAGCTGGGACTATAGGTGCCTGTCACAACAGCCGGCTATTTTTTTCAGAGATGGAGTCTTGCTCATGCTCAGGCTGGTCTTGAACTCTTGAGCTCAGGCAATCCACCCGCCTCAGCCTCCCAGAGTGCTAGGATGATATGAGCCCCTGCACCCAGCCCAGGATTGTTTAATTTTTATGCATTTTTACAGTTTCCAAAGTTTCTCTTAGTATTGATTTCTATGTATTCCATTGTGCCCTTAGAAGATACTTGATATTATTTCAATTTTTAAAAATTTGTTGAGAATTGTGGCCTGATAATCTATCTTGTAGAATGTTCCATGTATCGATGAGAAGAATGTATATTCTGCGGTTGTTGGATAAAATGTCTGAAGTTCAACTTGAATCCAGTGGTTCTTTGTTGATTTTCTGTCCTGATGATCTAATGGTGTATGGGATATTGAGGTCTCCTACCACCTCCTTGTCTTAACTGAAGTCTGGCATATCCTTTTTGAGTTAATTATTATTATGTTTTTTAAGACAGACTCTCATTTTGTTGACCTAGGTAGTGCCATGGTGTCATAGCTCAAAGCAACCTCAAACTCTTGGGTTTAAGGGATTCTCTTGCCTCAGCCTCCCAAGTAGCTGGGACTACATGCATCTGTCACAATGCCTGGTTATTTTTAGAGACGAGGTCTCGCTCTGGCTTAGGCTGGTCTCGAACTCATGAGCTCAGGCAATCTGCCCATCCTCCCTGAGTGCTAGGATTATAGGCATGAGGCACTGTGCCTGGCCATTTTAAGTTAATTTTTATATATGGCTTAAGGTACTGTCCCAGTGTCTTTTGCTGAAAAGACTATTCTTTTCCCGTTTAATAGTCTTGGCACCCTTGTTGAAAATCTTTTGACCACAGACATGTGGGTTTATTTTGGAACTTCCAGTTCTATTCCATTGATATCTATCTTTATGCCAGTAATACACTGTCTTGATTGCTCTTAGAAATCAGAAAGTGTATGTCCTCTTTCTGCTTCTTTTTTTGAGACAGAGCCTCATGCTGTCGCACCTTGGGGTAGAGTGCCGTGGCTTCACATCTCATAGCAAACTCCAACTCTGGGGCTTAAGCGATTCTCTTGCCTCAGCCTCCCAAGCGGCTGGGACTACAGGTGCCTGCCACAACACATGGCTATTTTTTGGTTGTAGTTGCCATTGTTGTTTGTCAGGCCGGGGCTGGATTCAAATCTGACAGCTCTGGTGTATGTGGCTGATGCCTTGCCGCTTGAGCTACAGGAGCTGAGCCCTTTCTACTTCTTTTTCAATTTTTTTTTCTTTTTCCGCTATACTGCATCAAGTTTCCTTGTAAGTGCAGTTTTTCTTCTAGTGCTCCTGTTTTGAGTTCCTTGAAGGCAGAAACAATGTCATTTATTTCTGAAACCTACCAGGGTACATAATGGAATAGATAAATGACAGGCAAATGAATGAAGTTGTAGTTGGTAAGGAAAGTAACACCAAGGGGTTAAGAAAGATAAGGTCACAAAGTAGTTAACCACAAAGTTGTTTAGAAATGCCTCTGGCTGGGCAGGACCTGTGGCTCAGTGAGTAGGGCACCGGCCCCATATACCAAGGGTGATGGGTTCAAACCCGGCCCCAGCCAAACTGTAACAAAACATAGCGGGCATTGTGGCAGGCGCCTGTGGTCCCAGCTACTCTGGAGGCTGAAGCAAGAGAATCGCCTAAGTCCAAGAGCTGGAGGTTGCTGTGAGCTGTGATGCCACAGCACCCTATCGAGGTGACAAACTGAGACTCTGTCTCTAAAAAAAAGAAAATAGAAATGCCTTTGACCTTGGCTGGGCTTGGGGGCTCACGCCTGTAATCCTGTAATCCTGGCACTCTGGGAGGCCTAGGTGGGTAGATTGCCTGAGCTCACAAGTTTGAGACCAGCCTGAGCCACAGGGTGGCTAAAAATAGGCATTGTGGCGGGCACCAGTAGTCCCAGCTACTCAGGAGCCTGAGGCAAGAGAATCACTTGAGCCCAAGAGTTTGAAGTTGCTGTTAGTTATGATGCCATGGCACTCTACTGAGGGTGACGAAGTGTCAAAAAAAAAAAGTGGGGGGTACTTTTTGGGCAGGGAGTATTCTTTTTTTTCCACCATTACCGAGGGTGATGTAGTGAGACTCTGTCTCAAAATAAAGAAAGAAAAAAGAAAAAAGAAAAGAAATTCTTCTGGTCTCTCCTTGCTTTTCCCCTGTAGTTTAGGGTTGCTGAAGTTTACAAAGTTGTTTTACGTCTTGCCCAATCCTGGTACATGGAGGACCTTTTATTGTTTGACCTAGCCTTCCTAAACCCCCATGAACTCCAGTGTGCTATTTTAATTATTCACCCTTGGATAGGGCTTGCACTTCACTCCCTTTATCCACTGTTTACTACTGGAAGCCTGAGTGTGTGTGTTTGTGAGCCATCCTTTTGGAAACAATAGATAAAGAAACCTGTGGAAGGGAATAAGCCCAATGGCATAAGAAACAAAGTATGTGGGTTAATCCTCCAAATTCAATAATGATTTCAGTACGATGAATTCTGGATATTTTGACCTGTTTTGATTCCATGTTTAAGCATAAATCTATACCAAACTAATAAGAGAGTGTGCGTATCTAGGAAGTATTTTCCAGAGAAAACTATTAAGTGAATTCAGTATTTTTATTGATTTTCTGATCATTGTGGTTAATTCTGATTTTTTTCCATCTTTACTATAGTGAACTGATAGCATAGGGACCAGAGTTTCACTGATGACATTTTTCATATCAATGTTGTCTTTTTTTTTTTAGAGACAGAGTCTCACTTTATTGCCCTCTGTAGAGTGCTGTAGCATCACAGCTCACAGCAACCTCCAACTCTGGGGCTTAGGTGATTCTCTTGCCTCAGCCTCCCAAGTAGTTGGGACTACAGGCGTCCGCCATAACGCAACGCCTGGCTATTTTTTTGTTGCAGTTTGGCTGGGGACGGGTTTGAACTCACCACCCTCGGTATATGGGGCCAGCACCCTACCCATTGAGCCACAGGCGCCGCCCGCAACCTCCAACTCTTGCCTGAGCCTCCCTAGTAGCTGGGACTACAGATACCTGCCACAAAGCCTGGCTATCTTTTGTTGCAGTTTGGCCAGGGCCAGGTTTGAACCCTCTACTCTCTGTATATATGGGGCCAGTGCCCTACCCACTGAGCCACAGGCACCGCCCATCCTTTTTTTTGAGACAAAGTCTTACTATTTTGTCCTCAGTTATGTCACAGCTCACAGCAAACTCAAACTCTCGGGCTTAAGTGATTCTCTTGCCTTAGCCTCCCAAATAGCTGGGACTACAGGCACCTGCCAAAAAGTCTGGCTATTTTGTTGTTGTCATTGTTTAGCAGGTTTGGGCAGGGTTTGAACCCGCCAGCCCCAGTGTATGTGGCTGGTGCCATAACCACTGTGCTACAAGTGCTGAGCCAGGATTTTATTTTTATTTATTTATTTATTTAGAGACACAGTTTCACTCTATTGCTCCAGGCTAGAGTGCCCTGATCAGCCTACTTCACAGCAATCTCAAACTCCTGGGAGTGATCCTCCTGCCTCAGCCTCTTGATTTGCTGGGACTACAGGTGCCTGCCACAAAAGCCCAGGTAAGTTTTGTTTCTTTTTCTTTTTTTTTTGTAGAGACAGAGTCTCACTTTATGGCCCTCAGGTAGAGTGCAGTGGCCTCACACAGCTGACAGCAACCTCCAACTCCTGGGCTTAAGCGATTCTCTTGCCTCAGCCTCCCGAGTAGCTGGGACTACAGGCGCCCACCACAACGCCCGGCTATTTTTTGGTTGCAGTTTGGCCGGGGCCGGGTTTCAACCCGCCACCCTCGGTATATGGGGCCGGCACCTTACTGACTGAGCCACAGGAGCCGCCCCCAGGTAAGTTTTCTGTTTTTAGTACAGATGGAGATCTTGCTCTTGTTCAAGTGGGTCTTGAACTCCTGAGCTCAAGGGATCCTCCAGCTTCACCACCCAGAGTGCAAGTATTATAGGTGTGAGCCATGGCTCTCAGCCTCCTAATGAATGCTCTTTTCAAATTCAACACTGACATTCAGCAATTCAGCAGAATAGCTAAGATAATAGTTGTTATCTATCTATCTATCTTTTGGAGACAGAGTCTCACTATGTGGCCCTCGGTAGAGTGCTGTGGTGTTACAGCTCACAGCAACCTGAAACTCTTGGGCTTAAGCAAGCCTCTTGCCTCAGCCTCCCAAGTGATTGGGACTACAGGCACGCGCAACAACGCCTGGCTATTTTTGTTGTAGTTGTCATTGTTATTTGGCAGGCCCAGGCTAGATTTGAACCTGCCAGCTCTGGTGCATGTGGCTGGCACCCTAGCCGCTGAGCTACAGGTGCTGCAGCTGATAATAATTGTGTCTTTTTTTTTCAAGATAGAGTCTCACTTTGTCACCCTCTGTAGAGTGATGTGGCTCACAGCTCACAGCAACTTCAAACTTTTGGGCTCAAGCGATCCTCTTGCCTCAGCCTTTCAAGTAGCTGAGACTACAGATGCCCTCCACAAGGTCCTTCTATTTTTTAGAGATGAGGTCTTGCTCTTCCTCAGGCTAGTCTCAAACTCCTGAGTTCAGGGAGTCTACCTTCCTGACCCTCCCAGAGTCTTAGGACTATAGATGTGTGCTTTGGCCAATATTTTTTTTTGTAATTCATTCCAGCCATCCCAAGTAGAAAAAAAATTAATTACTCATTTATATTTTCCTTTTTCAAAACACCATTTAAAAAACAATTGTATAACAACGCCTTGAGAGATTGATGAGTCAAAGCAAAGGGTGGAATTCTAGGAATACAGCAGAAATAGGACAATAAAACCTCCTTTGAAGAGAGACCTTGTTATTGGGAATGCTTAAAATATCAAAGATGGGAGAGAAGAAAGAACAAATCTTTTTACATGCTTGTACTTACTCTTCAAACCTTGCAATGATCTAACAATGTGGACTGCAGTTAGTGGAAGCTCAAATCAACAAGTACTATAAAGGTTTTAAGAGTGCAGACCAGTGATCAGGCGCTAGGAGGTGATGCACGAATATAGCGTAAAGATCCGTTCAGATAGAAGATACAATCCTTGTTCCCTAGGAGCTCATTTGGTTGGAGTGACTGACAGCAAAAATGACTTCATAGATAGAGCTCAGTAAGGGCTGATAGAGGGGTCAGCCCAAGCTGCTGTTGAAATACATAACCTTGACCAGTGTTCCTCAAATTTTTTTCTCAGAGAGATTCCCAAGAGCTTTTCTTTACAGTTTTATCCCTTGATAGTTACAATTTTAGAAATTAAACCTAAGAAAAATTTAAAACATGTTATTGAAAAATAACAAACCCATTACGTTATCTTACCTTTTTCATATGAAAAATGTATTTTCCAACAAATCAATGAAAAGAGCGATATTGTTTAAAATCTTTGCAAATTTCCTTAATGTCTGGCTTAATAGAAAAAGGTTGGATTCTAGTATTTCTGCATTTTAATCAGTTGCTGTAAGCTGTTTTGGTTGAAGGATGGAAGGAAAATTTGGCCGTAGACACACGCTATTGGCAAAGAAATTAAGGCTCCTATGAAAAGTCTTGGGGACCCCTCAGGGAATTCTCGGACCACATTGCGAGTACTGCTTACTGGATGCCAGGATACCAGAAATGTTTCTTGGAGGAGCCAACTTGAATCCTGCGGTAGACCAGAGCTATGTGACCGTAGGGTGAGGGTGGAGGTAGTCAATGGTGAGGCTGTTGTGAAAAGGAAGCGTGTTTTTTTTTTTTGTGCAGAGGACTCATCTACTCCATCCTCGTTTACCATTCTTGAACTCACACCCAATTAATAAAAAGAATCTGGGCATGGGAAGCAGCTTTCCCCATCCAAATTCCAAAACAGGGAAGCCGCCTTAATGCAAAGAAGCACTGAGTCGAACAAAAGGGCTCATCCATCTACCAGCCCGAACCCTCCCGGCCCCCTGGAGGTGGAAACTAGAGGCCCGCAGGCGGAGCAGCTCTAGAAGACAGGGAGGGGCGCCAAAGCCCGGCGGAGCGCGGCAGCCCGGGGCCCCGCGGAGGCGAGCTCCGAGAGGCCCTACACGGCGCAGGCGCAGCGGCGACGCAGGCCGCGGCCCCCGGAACGGTAAACAGTGAGGTCACGTGACGAGGCCCAGCTCCAGCTCCCGCGCCGCCGCCGCACGCCGATGGCTGCGGGGTCTCGCGCCGCCGCACAGTCTCCACGAGGCAAGCGACCCTCGGGTCGAGGGCGGCGGCGGCTGCAACGAGGATTAGGAGGGCGGCGCGGAAGCCAGTAAAAGTGTCGTTAGCAGCCGCCGCTTGGTCCCCGGAGGGAAAGAGGCTGTGGCAGCGACGCCGACGTACTGCGCGTACCCCCTCTCCGCGGCACCCACCGGGACCCCTCCTCCTCCTCGGCGGCGGCAGCAGCCACCATCTTCCTCTTGCTGCCAGTGGTAGCGCTCGTCTGGCGGAGCTGGGTGAGTTGCGGCTGTGGCCGCGGCCAGGGAGACGGGCAGTCCTCCCCTCCCCCTTCCCTTCCACACGCACGGCGCCTCGGCGGGCCTCCCGCCCCTCCCGTGGCTGGCACTCCGCGCCTTTCTCCGGCGCGGCCAGGAAATTGTCTTTCGGGCCTCTTGCGCAACGTCCTCGGCCTAACCGGACCGCGCCTCGGCCGCCCTGGACCACTTGTGCCGGCTGGGGAGGGAGCCGGGGCGGCGCGGTCGTCGGGCGGAGGGTCGGGCCGCGGCCTCTCCCCGACTGCTGGCCAGCAGCCTTCGGCGCGAGTGTTTCGCCTCCGCTGACGCGCGGGCGCGCAGGCCCGGAGGCAAGGCGGCCGCGGCGAGGAAGGCCCAGCTTACAGGCCCCGGTATCCGGCCTTCTGAGCCTCTTCCCCCTCGGGGAGCCCTGGCATTGAGCTTTGGGCCCTGGTTGCGGGAAACGGGGAGCAGCTTAGCCGCGAGGCCAGTCCTTGTGCCTACTTTTGGAGATGGGAGTTGGTGCTCTTTCTCCTCTCCTGTTACCGCGCGCTTTTGTGCTCGGGACCCAAACTGTCGACTCCTTTTGCTTAGTTTGAAAAGAAGCCTACAGTCTTGCCTTCCAATAATACCTGTAACCAAACGAACCACTTGTCGATACGTACGTGTTAATGGTGCTAAATAACTGATCACCTGACCCGTGGGGGGCGGCTTGCTACGGGGGAATATGGGGAAGGGGAGGGGAGGTTGGTATCTCCTTCGGTCCTGTGTCCCTTCTTTCTCTCGGAAATGTGTTGCCGGGTCAGGTGACCTTTTCCCATCGTTGGGGTTTTAAACGCCATTTCCTATAGACTTATGATTAGAGGATGTGATTAATAGTGCTATTAAGTTATTTCAAGAGTATGGTCATAGATTAATCTAAGTAGCAACAATGCTTTAATATTTACCTAATCTTTGTTGCTTATAGCAATGCTTAATTTAGAAAGACCGATTACTGAGATTTCCCAGATACAAACTTTACTTCCTTATTTTAAGCTAAAATTTAAAAATGCTACAATAAACTACCTCGAGTACTTAAATAGTATATTGTATTTAGTTACTATTTTGGGGTGGAACTTGTCTCCCCTTTTCCAAATTGGTTGTTTAAAACTGTGCCTCAGTTATTCATTTCTTATTTTTTGATTCTTGAATGAAGTGTTTGGGATTGTGAAAGTGTTTCTAGGGGATGGTATGTGTTTGTGACAGGAGAGAGACGAATGAATCAAAGAACCAGAAGCTTTTCTGTTGTATATTACATATAATTTTGAATTTATAGCTCTATTCCTGAGCACAAAAGAGGTCGTTAAAGACTATTGTTATTTCAAATATTAATAGTAATTCTTAACTTTTGCTGCCACTTAGACCTTTTATCCTCTTTATCTTTTCGTTTTTCTGTTATTAGTCATATATTACCACAATGATTATTTCCTCTATTATCAACATTATCAATATCATTATCATTGTTACGATATTACTTTTTTTGTTTGTTTTTTTACGATATTACTGTTTTTAAATACATACTTTTAGTAACAAAATTTAAGGGAGGACTTTTAGAAATTATTGCCTCTCTGATGAAGCCACATATTCAGTCCTGAAATAGGCTACTTTTATTTAAAAGATTACAAGTTAAGATTTTAAGCTTTTTTTGGATAGCTGTTATCAGTGACTTGTCAAAACCATGAATTGGTGATAAGACCAGTTTTCCTCTTATCTCTTCCATGCTTTATAGGCTCATTTTTAGAAGAGCACAAAAGCAAAATTTACTGTACTGGTGTTGCATCCTGTTAGGAGAACATGAACTTATTTATCACATTGAATTAGTTTTGTATTCTCTGTTGTTCAGGTAGACCTTAGATGACTTTATTGTGTTGATCTTACGGTATTCTTATATGTTACATATTCACATAAGTCAGAGTTAAGAGAAGTGGTCTGTATAAATTACAGGTAAAAATATAAATTCGGTCAAATTCAAATTTCAAGATAGAAAAATAGAGATTTGTCTTTGTACTAATTATTTTAGACCATGCTATTAAAATTTAGATGAATATTGGAATCATTTGGGAAAAATTGATAGTCTTTGACTTAGGTAAATGTATTACTGATAAAAGTTGAAAGATAGTAAGTGACAATTTGAATTTACTGCAAAATTAACAGCTTAGATTTTTAAATAGTATGGGGCATACTTAGAAAAACTGATGAATGAAAATTATGCAGTTCTGAAAACAGTTCTGTGTTTCGGTTACTAAAAAAGGTAGTGATTATCTTCCTTTTTTTTTTTGAGACAGAGTCTCACTATGTCACCCTCAGTAGAGTGCTGTGGCATCACAATTTATAGCAACCGCAAACTCTTGGGCTCAAGCGATTCTCTTGCCTCAGCCTCCCAAGTAGGTGGGACTACAGGTGCCCAGCACAATGCCTGGCTATTTTTTTGTTTGAGTTGTCATTGTTTAGCTGACCTGGGCCGGGTTCCAACCGGACAGACTGGGTGTATGTGGCTGGCGCCCCACTCGCTGAGCTACAGGTGCTGAGCCACATTTTACTTTAATAAATGTGCACTCTTTTTCCTTATGCAGATTAAGTTCCATTTTAATTTCTTATACAATCCCTTTTATATATTTTTTTTCCTAGAGATAATACCTTTTCCTTTTTTAAGGATAAAGTGGTTTATTTTTTATTTATTTATTTATTTTTTTGAGACAAAATCTCACTATGTCGCTGTCAGTAGAGTGCTATGGCATCACAGCTTACAGCAACCTCCAACTCTTGGTCTTGAGTGATTCTCTTGCCTCAGCCTCCCAGGTAGCTGGGACTACAGGTGCCCACCACAACGCCTGGCTATTTTTTGTTGCAGTTGTCTTTGTTTTAGCTGGCCCGGGCTGGGTTTGAACCCACTGCCAGCCTCTATGTATGTGGCTGTCAGTATAACCACTGTACTGTGGGCACCGAGCTGATAATGTGGTTTATTGATCAGCTTCTAGGTTTATGTATTACCTATGACTACTTCACCTCATATTCTCAGGAAGTTCAGGATTTTTAGAATATTGATTGCTAAATGTTTTTATTCATCAGCATTTCAGGAACTATTTTTGATAAGCAGCTGCTGGATTTTTTTGTTCTTAAGGGACAGTTCATCTTGGGCTCTATTTCTGGGAGCACCTCTGAGAATCCTGGAGTATCTTTTTTTTTTTTTTGCTTTGGTTGGAATTTTTTATTTTTGTTTTTACATATACATGTGTTAATTAGGTTTCTATTTTTTTGCCTTCACAGAATTAAAAAGACTTAAAATTTAATGACAATAACAATGTTTAAGATAAGGACTAGAAACAAAAACCTCCTAAAGAACGAACGAACAATCCTGGAGTATCTTTTCAGAGCATAGATTTTATTTTTTCCCCCAACTACAAAAATGACTTGGCGAACAGTTACACATTTATGATCATGTTGCATTTATTAGAACAGTAAACTATTCTTTAATTGTTGCCCTTTGATTACACATGGAAGGATATTAGAGTATTGATTTGATTAAAAAAATATGAGACTCAGGTGCTGTTTCTACCCTAGAGGAGCATATAGATAGGCTGGGAACTAGATTCAAAGACAAAAGATTTTGTCAGTGTTTTCAAATTTAAAAAGGAACATATTTCAGAAGTTTGTCCGGGGATTTAAACATTTATGATCATTTGGACAGTGAAGGGGAATATGGAGAAATAGTTAAGTAAAAATTTCTAAATATTAGTCTGGGCGTAATGGCTGGCGCCTGTAATCTTAGCACTCAGGGAGGCTGAGGTGGGTGGATTGCTTGAGCTCAGGAGTTCTAGACTAACCTGAGCAAGAGTGAGTTGCCTGTCTCTACTGAAAATGAAAAACTGAGGCAAGAGGATCGCTTGAGCCTAAGAGTTTGAGGTTACTGTGTGCTGTGATGCTACTGCCCTCTGACAGAGTGAGACTCTTGTCTCAAAAAAAAAAAAAAAAATTTTTTTTTTTTTTTTCAAAATATTGTCCAGAAGATTTAATTTTAACTGTATTAAATAATTCTGAATGGCATAGTAGACTATACAGAGCGTTTTAATTCATTCATAGTTTGTGTGAGGTGGACACATGAAAACATAAAATTTTAGACTGGAAATTAATTGCAAAGTTTGTAGTTGATAATTTGCTTTCCTCCAGATGATGTTATTCACATGCATTGAGGATAGCCATTTTGTTTTTTATATGCAGAAGATGGCTAAATGCATATTTCTGCTTTATTTTGGAAGAAGGGTGAGTTTTATTTCTAGTAGTTTTTAAGATTTCATTAATGATAATATTAAAACTCTTTAATATTAAAGCAAGTAGAGTGCATAAAGTATAGAATTTAAAAGTGCAAGCTTAAGAATAACACTGTCTTGGTTCATATTTGAGAATACTGGGTATGTGACCCTGGGCAAACTATGTAATTATCTGGGTCTCAGTTTGGTCAAAAGAGAAAGAAAGACTTTCCCCTACCTTTGGGGGTCATTGTTAGAAGCTAATGAGATAATGTATACAATACAAGGGGCCAGGTATATATATAGTATGTGCCAAGTACATGGTAGTTTGGAATGTTGTTATTTTGAATGTTATTACCTGTGTTAGGTGTCCAGATCCCCAAGTGTGGTCCCTTGGCTAAATCCAAACTTCAGAGAACAAATGCCTTTATTAAAAGAATTTGTTATGTGAAGTTTGGATTCAATCAAAAAGCTACAATCAAGGACACAATACAGAAGGCCACATGTTGGCCCCAGGCAGCAGGATGCCCAACCATGACCTGGGTTATAGTTTTAATGATGAGCTAGGCCCATTACTTCTGCAGTTAATGCAAACTTTTTTTTTTTTCCTCAGAACTGTGGTGTAGAAGGAAATTCAAACTTTTAACACTCTTCATAGTGTCAGTTAAGATGCCAGTATAGCTGTAAACTTTGTATTTAACCTTTTCTTACTACTGTTGGCTACTGCAATTCTGCTTTTGTCAGTGTCAGCTTCTACTTGATAGTTTTCTGTAGTCTTAGGTTTGTTTTGGTCTTAGTTATCTTTGTAGAGCAGAGAGACATCTTGTTATCTTCTTTTTACCTTATACATTGAGAAAAGAAATTATGATCCTTGCTTTCTTTATGATATCTTGGCCAACAGATTCTAACTAGGGACATGGGACCAGAATTTGAAATACTGTGTAGGATAGGTGACTAGGTTGCATTGCTTTGTAGAATTATACTGGTAGTGTAGTGTCATACCATGTGGCCTAACCATTTAGTAATTTGACTCCATCCTAGAAGAATAACCTATGATTCATCTTTAATGTTGTTATACTGTAGTGGTTAAGAAATGACCTTGGTGTAACACAGAGTGGATTTGAGCCTTAGCTCTATCACTTATGTATTCTATAATATTGGTTATAACTTTGGTAAGTTTTAGCCCCTCTTGGAAATTGAGAATAATAGTACCTGCCTAATTGTGCAGGTGTGAAGATTAAGGTTGAAAAACAATGGGAAGGTCAGGGACTTGTGAAAACAAACTGTCACTGACCCACCCCCATTGGTGTGTCACTGTTTAAATGATATAATGCATTAAAGTTGTTCAGCACAGTGCCTTGAATACAATAAATACTTAGTGAATTTAGCTTTATGAAGAGATAATAATAGGGTAGATAATAAAATATGGGGGTAAGCACATTGACTCTCGAGTGAAATTTTCTTAATATTTTAGCTGCACTGCTTATAATAGGAGATAGTTTAATCTCTCTGATTCCAATTTTATTGTATTCTTTCTGTAATTGGGGATATTTTAATAGGGTTGTTGTGAGGATTAAATGAATTAATAAATGTAGGGTGTAGTTTCTTAATCTTGACATGACATTTTTGGCTGGATAACTATCTTTTGTGGGTTGTCCTAGTGCCTTATAGTATATTTACTAGATGTGAATAGCACCCTTTCTAGTTGTGATGACCAAAAATATCTTGGATGTGGCCAAATGCCTTTGCGTGGGCATAATCACCTCTGACTGAGATTCCAGATGTAAAGTGTGTAGAACAGTGCCTGGTATGAAGTTAGAGCATATTATGTTTTATGTTTTATCATCAGTAGAAATAGGGGTAATTTTATTCTTCTAGTACTGCATATAGAAATTTGTTCTTAGTAAGTATGCCTGTGGAAATAGCTTAATTTTTTTTTTTTTTTAGAGACAGAGTCTTACTTTATGGCCCTCGGTAGAGTGCCATGGCATCACACAGCTCACAGCAGGACCTCCAACTCCTGGGCTTAAGCGATTCTCTTGCCTCAGCCTCCCAAGTAGCTGGGACCACAGGCGCCCGCCACAACGCCTGGCTATTTTTTGGTTGCAGTTCAGCCTGGGCCGGGTTTGAACCCGCCACCCTCGGTATATGGGGCCGGCGCCCTACCGACTGAGCCACAGGCGCCGCCCAATTTTTTTTTTTTTTTTTTTTTGAGACAGACTCTCACACCCTGTTGCCCTTGGTAGAGTGCTATAATGTCACAGCTCACAGCAACCTCCAACTCTTGGGCTTAGGCAATTCTATTGCCTCAGTCTCCCGAGTAGCTGGGATCACAGGCACCCGCCACGGTGCCCAGCTATTTTTTGTTGCAGTTTTGCTGGGGCTGGGTTTGAACCCGCCACCCTCGGTATACGGGACCGTTGCCCTACTCACTGAGCCACACTCACCGCCCAGAAAATAGCTTAATTTTTTATAAAACAAATTCTCCCCCCCCCCCCCAAGAAGGAAGCTATGGCAAGGAAAAGAGTGCTTAATTAATTAATTTATTTTTGAAACAAGAGTCTCACTTTGTCATCCTGGGTAGAGTGCCATGGTGTCTTAGTTCACTGCAACCTCAAAGTTCTAGGCTTCTTCCTCTTGCCTTAGCCTGTCAGGTAGCTGGGACTACAGGTGCCCGCCACAACACCAGGCTATTTTCTTACAGATGGGATCTTGCTGTTGCTCAGGCTGGTCTCTAACTGATGAGCAAGCAATCCTCCCAGAGTGCTAGGGTTACAGGCATGAGCCAGGGCCCCTGGTGAAAGACTGCTTAATTTAAATGATGGTGTAGGAGCTGGAAGACAAGTATACTCCACTTTTAAGGCCTTCATACCTGTAGTCGTTGCCTGGATTGCTCTTACCCTTTTTTTTTGAGAGACAGAGTCTCAGTTTGTTGCCCTTGGTAGAGTGCTGTGACATCACAGCTCACAGCAACCACCAGCTCTTGGACCTAGGTGGTTCTCTTGCCTTAGCCTCCCAAGTAGCTGGGACTACAGGCACCCGCCACAATGCCCTGCTATTTTTTTTTTTTTTTTTTGGTTGCAGTTTGGCCAGAGCTGGCCCACTACCCTTGGTATATGGGGCTGGCGCCCTACTCACTGAGCCACAGGTGCCACTCCACTCTTACCTATTTTTGCATTGATCACTCTTCCACTTCAGGTTTTGGCTCAGATACTACCCTGTCAGTGAGGTCTTTATTTACTATCATATGTATATCATACATCGTTTTCTTATCACCACCATCACTGTTACCCCATTTAATTTTGCCTAGTAGATGTTATAATCTCCTGATAGATTTCTGTTCCCCTCACCGTTTCTCCACCCTGCAACCAACACACACAAATGTAGACTACATAAGATAGGACTTCATAGTATATAACTTCTTACATACTTCAGAACTTTAGTGTTTTATTGTTAGGCTTACTGTATATATTTTTAAAGAAATTATATAAAATTCATAAAGTTTACTTTGAAAATGTTTTTAAACAGTCGGGATAGATAATTTACTTTAGTGAGGTTTTGTAGAAGTGTAATTTTTTGGCTGTTAGTAATTTTTTTTAATCTCTTCATTGTATTGTATCCATACTGTAAGCATTCATAAAATAATATAGACTGGGCTCGGCACCTGTAGCTCAAGCGGCTAGGGCACCAGCCACATACACTGGAGCTGGTGAGTTTGAATCCAGCCTGGGCCCGCCAAACAACAGTGACAACTACAATCGAAAAATAGCTGGGCATTGTGGCGGGCGCCTGTAATCCCAGCTACTTGGGAGGCTGAGGCAAGAGAATCGCTAAAGCCCAAGAGTTTGAGGTTGCTGTGAGCTGTGATGCCCTGGCACTCTACCCAGGGCAACAGTTTGAGACTATTTAAAAAAAAAAAAATAGGCTGGTTTTTGTTAGTATAAACTAAATTTGACTGCAGTATAATTTCTGAATATTAATAGATAAAACAAATATTTTAAAGTAGGAAATATCTTTGGGCTCAGATTAAATTTTATTTGAAATGTTAGTACTAATTATTTTGAATTGTATTCTCAGTCTTTATAAATGGTTTGTTAGGATTAAACTCATCCATTCCATAACTAGCACATTCTGTTTCCTTTGCCTGGAATGTCCTCTGGACCTTTGGGATGTAGCTAACACATCACTTGCTTAGCCATACTTGGCTTCCTGAGTTTCACCTTCTTCTGTGGTATGGCACTTAACATTTTGTTGTAATGTTATATGTTTTCTATTTGTACGTCTATATTCTGTTATGGTTTGTAACTTCCTTGAATTCGAGACAGTTTTTTTCCTCTGGCACTTTATAATGCTTTGTAGAAGATGCTTAATACATTCATGAGTAAATGAATAATTGTGAATTATGTAGATTGGGGTGTCCAACCTGTGGCCCGAGGACTGCGTGCTGATTCTGTGAGGACTTTTTTTGCTTATCTGTGGTGTCAGATATGGAAAGTATGCACAGAAATTTTTTTTTTTTTTTTTTTTTTTTTGGTAATCAGCTTTTATTAGTGTTTATGTATTTACTGTGTGGCCAATGATTAAGAACTCTTATTCTTCCAATATGCAGCAGAAAAGAAAAAAGGTTGGACCCTCCTGATAGACTATCCAATTTTCTGATTTATCTATATACGTTTTATTTTTTGTAAACATGAGATGTGACTTTAAACCCAGTCACAGTTTGACTTTAGCATATGTATATCCAAATTACTAGTATTGATTTAATTGGATACACACATTACCATTAGCCCTTTAAAATATACCCTCGATAGGCTATGTTTATGTTTAATTATTAAATTTGGAATGGCAAATGAAGAAGCAGGAATGTGTTTAAATCAGTCCGTATAATTAACAAAGATGCTAAATTTGGCTCTTTCCCCCTTAATTCTGATTATCTTTGTCCACATTATTAAGTATTTTAGTATATTCTACCTTAGTGTTTTTTTTTTTTTTTTTTTGTGGTTTTTGGCCGGGGCTGGGTTTGAACCCGCCACCTCCGGCATATGGGACCGGCACCCTACTCCTTGAGCCACAGGCGCCGCCTACCTTAGTGTTTTTTAAATACTTTTTTATTTTTGAATAATTTTAGATTTATAGATATGTTACAGAGTATAGAGTTCTGTATACCTTTCATCCAGTTTCTCTGATTATTGACATCTGACATAATGCTTAGGGCCTTTATCAGACTAAGAGATTACTGTAGGCGAATTACTGTTAACTAAATTAAACAGATTTTATTCTAATTTCACTTTTAAATTTTGCCACTGTTTTCTGTTTCTTGATTCAATCCAGGATATGATTTGGTTTAGTAGAGTTGTGTGCTCATTTTAAGCGTAAACATTTCTATAATTGGTTAATTTTATTTTTGGTACTGATCACTTGTTACCTGAAACTGATTTTTTTTAAAGAGACAGAGTCTCACTTTATTGCCCTCAGTAGAGGGTTATGGTGTCACAGCTCACAGCAACCTCCAACTCTTGGGCTTAGGGGATCTCTTGCCTCAGCCTCCCAGGTAGCTGGGACTATAGGTGCCCATAACGCCCTGCTATTTTTTTGTTGCAGTTGGGCCGGGGCTGAGTTCAAGCTGAGTTTAATACTCAGTATATGGGGTGGTGCCCTACCCACTGAGCTATAGGTGCTGCCCTGAAGCTGATTTTTTAAAATGAGTTACTTTATACCTCCAATAAATGTTACTGTCAAGATAGTCTTAATGTCTGTCTACTACCATTTTTGGCTTTTTTCCCTTGGAGTTGCTTCCAGGGCCAGTTGGAACCACATAAGAAAAATTAGTATCATTAGTTTATAACAGTTTTTCTTAAAATGCATTCCATAGGCTACTAGTATTGTGATTTGTCTTATGGAAATTACCTTCTTTGGACTCATAAATTTTGGATGTTTTGTACTCCATTTTGTCTCACAAGATCCCCTTTTTCATTAGTTTACTAAATGTGTCTCAAACAATGGTAGCTACTTAGTAAACATGAACAATAAAAGGTGTTATTAATTTCTCCACTTGGAGGTTTTTTTCCTGATGATGCTTATTAGATATGCCTCTTTAGATACAGGGAAGCATACTTTATAATTGATAATAGTTTTGATTAAAAACAGTACTGGAAAGTTGGATTCACTCATTTTATTTACAATATGCTCTACTTAAAAAAAAAAGAAGAAGATCTTTGAAAAAGTATCCCACAGGCTCTGAAGACATTTTCAGTAAAGTTTTAGGATGGTTTCACTAATTTTAACAGTATTATTGAAAAAAATCACTCATTTAGATGACTAGTGAGAAGGATCTGGTCTTCTTTATAGCTATGTGATCTTGAGCTGTATGACCATAACTTCTTAATGTTCTGAATGTTCTGAATGTCCCTATCACTTGAAAGCACACCACAAATAGTGCAACAAAAGGACTTCAGGCAAAGTTTGCAGAATTGACTAGCCTTGTGTTGCTATGGGAATGAGTACATTTTTAGTAGATTTAGCACACACCATTTTTTGAAGGAAAGTTAGCCATTGTTTATTCTAGAGCTGAAATGACCATTTAGTTCTTTTTGACCATTTAGTTCTTTTTGATTCATCTGAGAAAAAAAAAGTTACTAGTTGGGATGCAGCTCTCTGAAGAGGCAGTAGCTTTGGCCTATTTTGTAAATTTTATTTTATTATTTTTTTTTTAATTTTTTTTTTTTTGTAGAGACAGAGTCTAACTGTACCGCCCTTGGTAGAGTGCCGTGGCGTCACACGGCTCACAGCAACCTCTAACTCCTGGGCTTACGCAATTCTCTTGCCTCAGCCTCCCGAGCAGCTGGGACTACAGGCGCCCGCCACAACGCCCGGCTGTTTTTTTGTTGCAGTTTGGCCGGGGCTGGGTTTGAACCCGCCACCCTCGGCATATGGGGCCGGTGCCCTACTCACTGAGCCACAGGCGCCGCCCAATTTTATTTTATTTTTAATTGCTGGGGATTCATTGAGGGTACAAAGAACCAGGTTACACTGATTGCATTTGTTAGATAAAGTCCCTCTTATAATTGTGTCCCGCCCCCAAAAGGTATGTCACATACTGTTACCTCCCATCCCCTCCTTTCTTCCCTCTCTCTGCTCTCCGCTTCCCCCACCTCCCTCCCACCTTCCCTCCCACCTTCCCTCCCTCTGCTTTCCCCTTTCCCCCACCTCACACTGTATACTAGGTCATTAACTGTCCTCATATGAGAATTTGTAAATTATTATTATTTAGACATAGTCTCATTATGTCGCCCTTGGTAGAGTGCTATGGCGTCACAGCTCACAGCAACCTCAAACTCCTGGGCTTAAGCCATTCTCTTGCCTCAGCCTCCCAAGTAGCTGGGACCACAGGCACCTGCCCCAGCACCTGGCTATTTTTTATTGTAGTTGTCATTGTTGTTTAGGAGGCCTGGGCTAGGTTTTATCTCACCAGCCTGGTATATGCGGCTGGCGCCGTAACCACTGTGCTACAGGCGCCGAGCCAGTAAATTATTTTTAATTACCATAATTTAAATACTAAAATTTCTTTGGGAACTAAAAACATTATTAATGGCGGATTGGTGATTATGATAATTGAGCCGTTCTTAGATACTGAAATGTTGTAGGGGATTTTTAAGGGAGCTTTTCTTCAGTTTTTGTTGGTATCGCTAGCTATAGTTTTGTTAACTTAGAGAATACACGTAAAATAAGCAACCAGTTAGTAAAAAAGTTAACATTTTCTTTCAATGCTTTATTTATTGATTTATTATTATTATTTTTTTTTTTGCAGTTTTTGGCCGGGGCTATGTTTGAACCCGCCACCTCTGGCATATGGGGC
This sequence comes from Nycticebus coucang, assembly GCF_027406575.1. NCBI lineage: Eukaryota > Metazoa > Chordata > Mammalia > Primates > Lorisidae > Nycticebus > Nycticebus coucang. The sequence goes on along the minus strand of NC_069788.1, from coordinate 20,006,378 downwards.
CAGCACCTCACTCCATTGAGTCACAGGCACTGCCCTTGATTTATTTATTTTTGAGACAGAGTCACAAGCTGTTGCCCTGGGTAGAGTGCTGTGGCATCACAACTCACAGCAACCTCAAACTCTTGGGCTCAAGCGATTCTCTTGCCTCAGCCTCCCAAGTAATTGGGACTACAAGTGCCCTCCACAACTCCTGGCTATTTGTTTTTTTTGTTGCAGTTGTCCTGTTTTAGCTGGCCCTGGCTGGGTTTGCACCCACAGCCTCTATGTATGTGGTCAGCGCCCTACCCACTGAGCTATAGGCGCTGCCCTCTGTCAGTGCTTTATTAATATTTGAATGCAATAGGACACTGGCACTAAATACCAGAGATGGTGGGTTCAAACTCAGCCCTGGCCAAAAACTGCAAAAAAAAAAAAAAAAAAAAAGTTTTAGATTCTGAAACCATTATCACAACCAAGATTTAGGACAATTTCATAATCCCCTCCAGAGTATCAGCTTGTTCCTTTGTAGACCATCTTTCTTTTTATCTTATCTCTGGCCCCAGGTAACCACTGATTTGTTGGAAAATTGTTTATTTAAAGAGTCAGATCTTACCAGCTCCTTAGCTCACTGTGAAAGGATGATATGTGTGGGCATTGGCTGTGGAACCTGAAATCTACCTTTGAATTTTGGGGAAGACATTTAAATTATTTAAGTTCATTTTCTTTTTTTTTTTTTTTTTTTTTTGTCTCTTTTGGCTGCGGCTGGGTTTGAACCCGCCACCTCCGGCATATGGGACCGGCGCCCTACTCCTTGAGCCACAGGTGCCGCCCTTAAGTTCATTTTCTTTGTAAGAAAAGAAAATAATAGAGTCAGTTTCTTGGAATTACATAGATGGAGGTAAAATGTTTAGCAGTATATGGCATATAATACATACGCTTGGCTCGGTGCCTGTAGCTCAGCAGCTAGGGTGCCAGCCACATACACAGGAGCTGTTGGGTTCGCATCCAGCCCAGGCTTGCCAAACAACAATGACAACTACAACAAAAAAAAAAAGCCTGGCGTGTGGCGGGCACCTGTAGTCCCAGCTCCTTGGGAGGCTGAGGCAAGAGAATCTGCCTCAATTCTGTGAGGTTGCTGTGAGCTGTAATGCCATGGCACTCTACTGAGGGTCGCATAGTGAGACTCTGACTCAAAAAAAAAAATACATATCCTGTAAATGTTCAAGTATCTCTGAAGTTCCTCTTCTCATTTTTTATAGGGGGAAGATTTCAAGATCAATTGGAGAAAATTTAGATTTGGACCTAATCTAAAAATCCTTGGAATTATTGACCCCAGGATGTTCTGGGTTAACAGTGGAATTTTCTGTTAACTGAATATTAATTTTTTTTTTTAGTTAACTTCCCCTCCTCCAAAACACGTTGCTTCAGTTTTCTTGAAAACTAATGGTGAAAATTATACAACTTTTGATAGTTGAGGCTGCTTCAGAGCTTGAGATGACTTTTGCTGAGCAATACCTAATATGTAGTAGGTACAGTTCAAATAGAAGATTAACTTGATAATTTTGTATAGACCACATGTAATTTACTAAAATAAATTTAAATACATGATATGTGTTGTCATTTATCTTGTCCTCTTGTAAAGGGAAAAAATGAGTGTATGTGCACATCTTTGTGTGCATTTGTAGTTTTTGAGCTTGATTTGTTTGGTTTAGTTAACAGTTTTTACCATTTTCCTCCCCTAATCCCACAAAAAAGGTTTTCGCTTATGTATTACCTATCTTTAAGCAATTTCAGTCTTTTGTAAATAAGACAAGGCTACTTTACAGTTTTAATAGGTATGGGACAATAAACAATTTGATTTCAGCTTTTTTAATGTGGACTGTCTTGAGTTAATTTATGAAAAGATTATGGTTAAAAACATACGGTTTTTGTGGTTTAAGCCATGCAATTTTTTCAAATGAGTCAAATTATACATATTTTTTTCTTACAAATAATGAATTGCATAAACATTTAATAGGATTTCTGGTAAAATGGTGTTCTACATGCATGATGAAACATTTAGTAAAGATTCGTTCTACATTTCCACGTGTATATTCTAAAAAGAGTGAGGAGTCTTTTTTTTTGAAACAACAGTTCAGAAATACCTTAAGTGTGTTCTTAGTCTCAAAACTATTAAAATAATTTGGTATTAGGTGATTTTCAATTGATAGCTTTATTTCTTATGGTATTTTTTTTGTCTTTCTATAGGGCTGAAAGACACACAGAAGTCTTCATGGATATAGTTGATACATTTAATCATTTAATTCCTACTGAACACTTAGATGATGCCCTATTTCTAGGATCCAACCTGGAGAATGAAGTCTGTGAGGATTTTAGTGCAAGTCAAAATGTCTTAGAGGACTCGCTGAAGAACATGCTCAGCGATAAGGATCCTATGCTAGGATCTGCAAGTAACCAGTTCTGTTTGCCTGTTTTGGATAGCAATGATCCCAATTTCCAGATGCCTTGTTCAACAGGTAATTCTTACTTTTTTTTTTTTTAGTCTGCAATTTAAAATAAAAAGAATTTTCAGCAGCTTTTTTTTTTTTTTAAATGATGAGGGTAGTAAATTTAGGGTTCTTTCCTTTGAATTTAGAGCTTCTTTTCCAGGCATCAGAATTACAACATGAACTAAATAATTCTTTCAAGGAGTGTGGCGTTATCTTTGAGGCTGCCCTAAAGATAGATAGGGTGACCATATCATCTGATGTGTGGGACACTTGAGGATTACCAGGGGTGCTGTAAATAATTACATCATAATACCAGGTGTAAATTGGGATTCTCCCTAGCAAATAGTGATTGCTTGGCAAATTGGGACATGTCAGCTTAGGCCTGTTGGATTCAAGGGGGAAGGCTGAATTGACCTTTCCCAATGTCCCTGCTAGTCCTTCAGATTTAATAAATTGTTTGCTCCTCATTCAGCTCCTTTGGTATTTTTGTGCATATATCTCAAAACCAGAGTAAGAACTCCAGACCTCTGCTGTCCAATACAGTGACCAGTAGCCACGTACTCATTGATTACCTGCATTGAGTCTGGTCCTAATTGAAATGTGCTGTAAAATAATGCACATTAGAGTTTGAAGAATCGTTATGAAAAAGAGAGAAAATATTTCATCAATTTTTCTATGTTGATTATGTATTGAAGTGATATTTTTGGTTAAATAGCGAAATTAATTTTATCTGCTTTTGTTCTCTTTTTTAAATTAGAAAATGGCTACTTGAAGATTTAAAATTATGTGCTAGCATATTTCTGTTCTGTTGGGCAGAACAGGATCTGTTATATAATTGAAGTAGCTGAAAGACAGTAATTTTTTTATAATTTTCTATTCTTGGAAATTACTTGCATTATTTTAGTATATATAAACGTAGTTTTTCTTCATAAAACAAAGTATTACTGTAAACTTTGGCAAATTAGCTATTCTGTAAACTTAAGTTAAAGGTAAATAAATCAGTCTCACATGGAGCAGTAAGGCTTTCCCTCACCATTTACTTAGAGTAAGTTCACAGGTTTAGGTGACACTGGTTTTGTTTTTCATAGACTATAGTCTCTTCCTGCAACACAGTTTTTCAGTATATTTTTTTCTTTTAATATTTTCTACCTAATATTTTAAATTTAATTAGTAATACTTAAAGTTTGAAATAATTTTTCTGCTATTCACCCATGAATTTATCAGATTATTCTGCCTGAAGACCTCAACACTGCTGCTAGGTATCTTTCTGTTTTAATAACTCCTTACTACTGAGATCTTTTGAATTGCTTGGTATTGATGTATCTCTAATTATTTATATTGTGTTGTGTTATTGCTTAGGTTTACACTGTTTTGTTGTATTCTAAATGTTTTGAAGCTTTTACAATTTTGTTTTATGTATGCATTGTTCAAGTTTTTTACTTTGGTGCTTGTGTCAGTGCAGTAGTTCTAATCATTTTTATCGTTAAGCACTCTTAACAATGTGTGGTTGTATGCTGTTTCCCAGGTTAGTCCAAATTCAAGAAAAACACTTAATACTTGTTGCCAGGACTAATCACCTTCAAAGGATATTAAATTGGGTCTGGAACTGGCACATATATCATTCAATTAGATTTTTTTACTTATAAAATTCCAGCCCTTTAGTAATACTAGTATTCCCACTTCCTGTTTCTTTCTTTTTTTTTTTTTTTTTTTAAGATTTCTGTTGATATGAAAAGTTTTATTTAGCCGGGCGTTGTGGCGGGCGCCTGTAGTCCCAGCTATTCGGGAGGCTAAGGCAAGAGAATCGCTTAAGCCCAGGAGTTGGAGGTTGCTGTGAGCTGTGTGAGGCCACGGCACTCTACTGAGGGCCATAAAGTGAGACTCTGTCTCTACAAAAAAAAAAAAAGAAAAGTTTTATTGATGTGTTTTCACATCTTCAGTTTTGGTGAACATTTCTTTTGCCAATGTTATAGAATGCTTTTAAGTACCTTTACTGAAGTACTTAAATTTTTTTTGAGGTATGATTTCTTAATACTTGTTTTTGATTTTGTTATCTTTTTAACTAACATTTAAGAATTTAAATAGAATTACTTTCTAAATATTCTAATATTGAAATTTGGTACAATTATTTTTCTTGGATTCTGTAGCAGAACTGTTTTTATTAATATGTGTGTAGTGTATATGTTTTTAAGATATGTAAGGGGATATGTGGGGAAAACGTAATAATAAATCTTCTCTCTAGGATTGTTTAAATTTCATTGTGCCAGCAGGCAGAGTATTTATCTTAATGGCTTCAAAGTTCCTTTTGCCCTTTGGGATGTTTGGGTCTGTAAAAGATCCGTATATTTTCTGAGGGCAAAACTGTAAACATTTTTGAGATTTTATTTGTTAAGAGAAAATTACAAATAAGAGATCTTATACTATAACTATTAATAACAACTTCACGTGAACAGTAACTTTCAGCTATTCATAAATTTACTTCACATTTCTGTTATAAAATAAAAACAATATAGTTCTTACCCAGATGCTTGTACCTGGCTCTGTGGGCTTTTACTAATTTAAGTAAAGCAAGGAAATGATCCTCTCTGTATTAGTATTCCTTAAGCCAGTGAAAGCTGTAGATTTGGTTATTTTGTAACATTGGCATTCACTGGGCTAAAATTGGCAAATGACTGCTACATTTTTGTTCTCTGATAGGATGAACCAGGTTGGTTTCTGTAGTTGTTAAAGACCAATTTTTTGTTGACATAGTTGAGTAGCTTGTATATTTCAGCTGTCTCAAAAACTTGTGGAGTAGTTTTAAAAATTATAAAGGTAGGGCTGCGCCTATGGCTCAAGGAGTAGGGCGCCGGTCCCATATGCCAGAGGTGGCGGGTTCAAACCCAGCCCTGGCCAAAAAAAAAAAAATTATAAAGGTAGGAAAGAAACATAGATAATTACTTTTAGTGCTCTGTCACGTGCATAAAAGTTGAGATGCTAATTGTTCATTTTGAGAGAGAGCGATCGGTAGATTCTTGATTTTCTTTTTGAATGCTTTTGACTTTGTGAAGTATTTGCTTTATCTAATTGTATTGTTTGCATATGGTTTTTAGATATGCCCAGTGATGCTTTTTTTTTTCCTTTATCAGTGAGGAAAATCATTAAGTATGAGGGAGATATGTGTTATTGATAATCAGACCAGTTATTAATACTCCAAATTAAAATCCTGTTATCCTTAAATTTAAAATAATATTTTTCCAAGTAATAGGTTCAACATAATATATTGTTTATATATACTACTTGAGGAATGTATTTAAAACTGAAGAAGTGATTTTTATTGGCTTTATCCCTGACGTGAAAAAAAGTTTGCATTGACAGCTGTGATTAATAGGTATGAAACAGTCTTAACTTTTAGGGTCCATTTCCTAGTATGGTACACTAAAAGAAATGTTCCAGGGTTGTAATTTGAACATTGCCTCAAGACTAGAAGGTAGACACAATGTAGATAAATGGGTATTCAGAACAGTCTTTCTTTCAAATAGCACTTGTAGGTACTATATCTTTGAGCAATATCAAGATGTTCTTTACAGGCTGCATAAGGCTTACAAAATCATCATTCATTAAATTAAAAGGAAGACTTTCCTGTAACATGGTTTTTGGAGGGTAAGCAAATCATGAAGTTGTTGAACTCTTACAGGTATTTTACATACTTGCTAAGAGTTGATTCATATTGTACACATACCTTTTTTCAACTATAAAGGAAAATACCTACTAATACGCACATGTGATTGTTGCTTTCTTATCTTAATTGCCATTGATATTATTTGGCATCAGTGTTTAATGACAGAATTTTAGCTTGTGCTGCTTTCTTTGTAAGCACAATATTGTAATTTAAGACTAGCTTAATCAAGCTTCTCAGCATAGTGTGATTTAGTTTCTTTTTTTGGTGCATGAACTTTTAACTTTCAAACATATACCTCTGTAGTTTGGAGCTTCTTCATTACTAGAGACAGAGTTCATCTGTGTAATATTTGAAAAAATTATACTGTACTTGTTCTGGAAAAACGATTGGTGTTCTAGTATGTCACTGAGGTTTGTTTAAAAGGTATTTATGAATTTTATGACTTTGTTTCTCTTGGACATTTTCTTTCTTTTTTTTTAAAGACAGTCTCACTTTATCGCTCTCAGTAGAGTGCTGGGCCATCACATCCTACAGCAACCTCCAACTCCTGGGCTTACGCGATTCTCTTGCCTCAGCCTTTCAAGGAGCTGGGAATACAGGTGCCTGCCAGAACGCCTGGTTATTTTTTTGTTGTTGTTGCAGTTTGGGCAGGACTGGATTCGAACCTGCCACACTTGGTATATGGGGCTGGCGCCCTACCCACTGAACCATAGGCACTGCCTGACATTTTCAATTAGTACGTTCAACTAAACATGGTGACTCTCTTCCAGTAAAATGCAGTTTTCAGATATTTATTATTTAGCTTCCTCTTTGTACTTTTTTGGGAGGGGCACTGTTGGGGTCTGTTTGTGCAGACTAATTACATCTGTGGATCCAACTACATATACAAATTCATTCTGTATTTGCTATGGCATCTTAGCTATAGTCCTCCTGCCTTAGCCTCCCAATTTTTTTTTTTTTTTTTTTTTGGAGACACAGTGTCACTTTGTTGCTCTCATTAGAGTACTGTGCCGTCACAGCTCACAGCAACCTCCAACTCCTAGGCTTAGGCAATTATCTTGTCTCAGCCTCCTGAGTAACTGGGACTACAGGTGCCCGCCAGAATGCCTGGCTATTTGTTGTTGTTGTTGCAGTTTGGCTGGGGCTAGGTTTGAACCCGCGACCCTTGTTAAGTGGGGCTGGTGCCCTACCCACTGAGCCACAGGTGCTGCCCAACATTTTCAATTAGTACATTCAACTAAACATAGTGACTCTCTTCCAGTAAAATACAGTATTCAAAATATTTATTATTTTACTTCCTCCTTGTCCTTTTTTTTGGGAGGGACACTATAGGGGGCTGTTTGTGCAGACTAGTTACATCTGTGGATCCAACTACATATACAAATTTATTCTATATTTGCTATGGCGTCTTAGCTATAGTCCTCCTTCCTCAGCTTCCTAATTTTTTCTTTTTTTTTTGAGACAGAGCCTCAGTTTGTTGCCCTCTGTAGAGTGTTTTGGTGTCATAGCTCACAGCAACCTCAGACTCTTGGGCTCAAGTGATTCTCTTGCCTCAGCCTTCCAAGTAGCTGGGACTACAAGCACCTGCCACAACACCAGGCTTATTTTTAATTTTTAGTAGAGATAAGGTCTTGCTTTTGCTCATGTGGTCTGGAACCCCTGAACTCAAGGCATCTTCTCACCTCCGCCTCCCAGAGTGTTAGGATTACAGCTCTGAGCCATGGTGCCTGGCCTGGAGAGATTTCTGTTCACCTTATTCACACATTTTAAAAATAGGATTGCTTTTTGTTTTTTTCTGCTGTGGTTTGAGTTCTTTACATATTCTGGATATTAATGCCTTGTAGGATGAATTGTTTGCAGATATTTTCTCCCATTCTGCAGGTGTTCTCTTCATTATGTTGATTGTTTCCCTTTGCTGTGTAGAGCTTTTTAGTTTGATGTAATCCCATTTGTCTATTTTTACTTTTGTTGCTTTGGTGATTTTGAGGTCTCTATAAAATCTTTGCCAACACCAAAATCCTGTTTGCTTTCTCCTGGTGGTTTCATAGTTTCAGGTCTTACATTTAAGAAATTCGTTCTCAGTTATTTTTATAAATGATGAGAGATAGTGTCACTACCCTGTTTCCCGAAAATAAGACATCCTCTGAAAATAAGACCTACTTACAGGAAAGATAAGACGTCCCCTGAAAATAAGACCTAGCACATCTTCGGGAGCACACCTTAAAAATAAGACACTTATTTTCGGGGAAACAGGGTATCTGCACCAGTTTTTGCAGCACCCTTTATTGAAAGGATCCACCCTTTTCCAATGAATGTTCTTGGCACTTTTGTTGAAAACCACGTGGCTGTATATATATATGCTTACTTCTGGGTCTGTTACTCTGTTCTATTGATGTACGTGTCTCTTATGTTAGTATCATGCTGTTTTAGTTGCTGTAGCTTTGTAATATATTTTGAACTCTGGTGGTATGATGCCTCTAGCTTTGGTCTTTTTGCTTAGAAGTGCTTTAGCTATTTGGAGTTTTTTGTTCTATACATACTTTGGGGTTTTTTTTTGTCTATTTCTGTGAAGAATATGATTCACAGTTTTGTAGGGATTGCATTGAATCTGTAGATTACTTTTGATATTGTCATCATTTTCACAGTATTCTTCCATTCCATGAACACGGGGTGTCTATGTATGTGTTCTGTTTTCGACATTAGTGTTCTGTAGTTCTTATAGTTTTCACCTCCAAAGTTAAATTTATTCCAAAGCATTCTATATTTTTGGTAGCTATTGTAAATGGGATTGCTTTCTTGATTTCTTTTTCCGGCATATTAGTATATAGAAAAACTACTGTTTTTTTATATGTTGACTTTTGTATTTTTTAACTTTATTGAATTTGTTCTGGGAGTTTTTGTGGAGCTTATGGGGTTTTTATATGTAAGATCGTGTTGTCTGCAAATAGGAACAGTTTGACTTCTTTTCAACTTGGTTGCTCTTTTCTTTCTCTTGCTTAATTGCTCTGGCTGGGACTTCCAGTATACTTTGTTGAATGAAAGTGGTGAATGTAGGCTTCCTTGTGTTGTTCCACATCTTAGGGAAAAAGCTTTCAATTTTTCCCTGTTCAGTGTGATGTTGGCTGTGTGTGTGTGTGTCATACATGGCCTTTATTTTGATGAGATAAGTTCCTTGTATACCTAACTTAAGTTTTTGCTTTTTTCTGTCTATTGAGATGATCATATGGTTTTTGTTTTTCATTCTGTTGATGTGATTTATTGTGTTTGTTGGTTTTAATGTGTTAAATGATTCTTGGGTTCCTGAGGTAAATACCATTTGATCATGGTGAACGATCTAATTTTTAAGGTGCCACTGGATTCATTTTACTAATGTTTTGTTGAGGATTTTTACATCTGTGTTCATCAAGAATATTGGCCTGTAGTTTTCTTTTTTCGTTGGTACCTTGTCTGGTTTTGTTATCAAGGTAGTACTGGCCTTGTGGAATGAGTTAGGAAGAATTCCCTCCTTTTCAGTTTCCTGCAAGAGTATGAGAAGAATGGTATTTGTTCTTCTTAAATTGGTAGAATTCTACAGTGAATCCACTACGTTCCTGGCATTTCTTTTTCTTCTTAGGTCGCGCTCTGTAGCTACAGCTTACAGCAACCTCTAACTCTTGGGCTCAAGCGATTTTCTTGCCTCAGCATCCTGAGTAGCTGGGACTACAGGAGCCCGCCACAATGCCCGGGTATTTTTTGTTGCAGTTGTCACTGTTGGTTAGCTGGCCTGGGCCAGCTTCGATGTATGTGGCTGATGCCGTAATCACTGTGCTACTGGCGCTGAGCCAGATAAGAAAGTTTTATTACAGAGAAAATTGTATTTGAACAGGAAAAATATAAATTTAAAAAATGTAGAGTAGTCATGCAAATGAGATGAAAATACATTGGTTAAGACAGAGTTTATTTATACTCTTAATTAAATGTTATAGAAGATTAAGTAGCCTTGTGCATGGATTTTTTGCTCAAAATTTAGTACTGTTTTTTGAAACAATTCCTGTTCTTTATAACAAAATTTTTCAGCTGATTACAGAATATTTGGTATTAATGTGCAAATATATAGTTGGTAATCTTGGGGTATCCCAGAATATACACATTATAAAAGTAATTTTTTTTGTTGTTTTAAGACAGTCTCACTATGTTGCTTTTGGTAGAGTGCCGTGGCATCACAGCTCACAGCAACCTCAAACTCTCGGGCTCAAGCGATTCTTTTGTCTCAGCCTCCCAAACAGCAGGGACCACAGGTGCCCGTCACAACGCCTGGCCATTTTTTGCTGCAGTTGTTTAGCTGGCCCAGGCTGGGTCTGAACCCGCCTCCTTCAGTGTATGGGGCTGATGCCATAACCACTGTGCTACAGGCGCCAAGCCACTTGGACAAGCATTCTGAGACCATTCTTCATAAGCATTAGCAAGGATGGGCAAACTGGCAGACATGCGTTGTTGATGGGAATGTAAGCAGGCACCATTTCTTTGGTGAGCTGATAAGGATGAAGGTGCTTCTCCACATGCATGGATTTTAAGAATAAAAATAATTGCTTTTTAATAGGGGAAGGGATGGAGTTGAACTCTCAGTATTGAGGCCTTTAGTTGATGTCCAACCATCTTGCTACTTACGTCCTCTATCATTCCATTTTTGGAGACCCTTTATAGTTTGTTGAACAGGATCGTGTTCTCTTAAGTTTTAGTTCTTTTTTTTTTTTTTTTTAGAGACAGAGTTTCACTTTATGGCCCTTGGTAGAGTGCCATGGCATCACACAGCTCACAGCAACCTCCAACTCCTGGGCCCAAGCGATTCTCCTGCCTCAGCCTCCTGAGTAGCTGGGACTACAGGCACCCGCCACAACACTCGGCTATTTTTTGGTTGCAGTTCAGCCGGGGCCGGGTTTGAACCCGCCACCCTCGGTATATGGGGCCTGCGCCTTATCGACTGAGCCACAGGTGCCGCCCAAGTTTTAGTTCTCTTTGACTGTGAGCTGTGACTTTCATGCTGTTTCATTAATGTCTTCTATTCATTTTTCTTTTCATTTTCCAGAAATGTATTTGTTGAAATAAATCGTAATAAATGTAAAATTTCTGATACCCAGTGATTCTTGGGGAATTTGGAACTCTGTTACTATCTTACCTTTGTCAGTGTTGAGTTTTACCATATTATTTATTTCTTCCATGATCAATTTGCCTTTATTTCCTTGCTTTCAGTATTTTTTCACCTATTAGTAATATTAATCTGTGTGTTAGTTTTGTATTAGTAATAATGCTATGTGTAGTAACATACTTTTCAGAGTTTGCAAGTGTATTAGGGTTCTCTAGGGAAAGAGATTGTGTGTGTGTTTATAGTGAGAGATAAATATTGACTGGTTGAGTTAATTGTAAAGATTTGGCTTACATGATCGTGGAGGCTGGCAAGCCCAAAGTCTGCAGGGTAGTCCGGCAGGCTGGAAACCTAGGGAAGAGTTGATGTTGATATTAAAACTCCAGTCCAAAGGCATTCTAAAGGTAGATTTTCCTCTTATTCAGGGGACCTCAGTCTTTGTCTCTTAAAGTCTTTAAGTGATTGGTTGAGACCCGTTCACATTATGGAGAGTAATCTGTTTTACTGAAAGGCTATCAGTTTAAGTGTTAATCTTACCTAAAAAATACCTTCACAGCAGCATTTAAAAAAATTTTATATCATTTATTTATTTGTTTATTTATTTTTGAGACAGAGTCTTACTCTGTTGAGCCAGGCTAGAGTGCCATTGCATCAGCCTAGCTCACAGCAATGTCAGACTCCGGGGCTCAAGCCATCCTCCTGCCTCAGCCTTCCAAGTAGCTGGGATACAGGCGCTTGCTGCAATGCTCGGCTATTTTTTGTTGTAGTTGTCATTGTTGTTTAGCAGGCCCAGGCTGGGTTAAACCCACCAGCTTTGGTGTATGTGGCTGGCGCCCTACTTACTGAGCTACCGGTGTGAGTCTAAAATTTTATTCTTAAAAGAACAAAGAGGGTGGTTCTTTTCCCCATGTAAAGATGTGTGTGTTTGTCTGAGAGATTTGTGGACTTGTGAGTGCCTGAAATGACCTTCGGTTATTAAAGACTAAGGGGTTATAGAGAGATGGTCATGGGCTAATGATTTTGTCAATCATGAATACTAGAAAGGTTCTATAAGGATGCCATCGCCTTGAGTAAGTGCCAGCAGGCAGAATGTACTTCAAGTACTTTATATCTTCTTTATCAGGTAAAGTATTATTGTATAGGATTGAATTTGGTTAGATACAAGAAAAGTAAATTCTTATTTCTCCCACAGCCCTCCTCATTTTACAGTTGAAAAAATTGTGGCTTAAAAATAAACATTAACTTGGAGATGAGTTGGTTTTGGTTTTATTCATTTATTGAATTCTGTTTTATGCCAAGTAATGTGGTAGGCAGTGGATGTATGATACTGAGTAAAACAAAATTTGGTCTCTGTTCTCATGGAGCTTAAAATTTAGTATAGAAATAGTTTTTCTTCTGATTTTCCTAAGGATGTTTGATAAGGCTATTGAACACATACTTAGTAAGAGAGAGAGTCTGTCATGGGCCTTTAATTTTTCTAAACTTCCTTGCTGAGTATGCCAAGAATGCAGTGTTGACCACTTTTCCTGGACCGCTTCTCAGGCTTGTGATTGCGGTAAGCAAACTTTTTTTTTTTTTTTTTTTAGGCAGAGTCTCAAGCTGTTGCCCTAGGTAGAGTGCTGTGGCGTCACGGCTCATAGCAACTTCAAACTCTTGGGCATAAGCTATTCTCTTGCCTGAGCTTCCCAAGTAGCTGGGACTACAGGCGCCCATCACAACACCCTTTTTGTTTGCAGTTGTCATTATTGTTTTAGCTGGCTCGGGCTGAGTTTGAACCCACTAGCCTGGGTGTATGTGGTGGGCTCCCTACCCACTGAGCTACAGGCACCACTCTGCAGTAAGCAAACTTTAAGGGTGATGTAACATTTGCTTCTTCACCTCCCCCTCTTATTTCACACAGAGAGCGGGCTTGCTTACTGCTCACTATAAAAGCAGTAAATTCCCAGCACTGTTCCTCCCTTCTGTATTTCAGCCTACTTTGTATGTAGGCATTTATGGTGTCTAGGCATGCCTGTATTGACCCTTTGAAATTTGAAGAGGCAGAGGGAATTGGTATGACATCATCATTATACTGCTTGCTATACCATGAATAAACAGGATTTTTTGTCTCTTATCCAATAGTTTTAAGTTTTCTGTCAGTTACCATGAATCAGTAATAAGATAGTTAGTTTGCAAGGTGGGTAAAATCCCAGAGCCTTCATAGTTCTTGATAATTACCTTGTTTATTGTTTTTCTTTTTATTTTTTGAGAGAGAACTCATATGTTGCCCTCAGTAGAATGCCATGGTGTCACAGCTGACAGCAACCTCAAACTCTTGGGCTTAAACGAGAGTTTGAGGTTGCTTTAGCCTCCCATGTAGCTGGGACTACAGGTGCTTGCCACAACACCTGGCTTTTTTTTTTTGTTGTTGTTGTTGTTGTCATCGTCATTGTTTGGCAGGCCCTGGCTGGGTTCGAACCTGCCAGCCCTGGTGTATGTGGCTGGCGCCCTAGCCAACATTACCTTGTTTAATCCCAGAAGTGTCATGGAAATTTACCAAGCACTTTAATTAAAGATAAAAAATTGGTTTAAATAACTTCCATGAGGGCACTAGACTAGCAGGTGTTTAGTAACTTTTGGCTGGAAAAAAGTGCACAAAAATGTGGGGTCAGATAGTGGAACCAGAGTTAATATAACAGGTAAAATGTGTGCTGCAAGTGGTGTACACCTTAGGCTTTCAGATTTCTAGCAATCATTGTGGAGGAGGAAAACATTCTAAAGTGACAAATCAAGTGTCATGACTGTAAATACAAATCCAGTGCCTGGGTAATAGGAAAATATTTCTGACAGTAAAACTAGAAAGAAATTATAGCCATAGTCTTATGATGTGTGCTATAATAAAAGAAAATCCTTAACAGCATACTTACAGTGAACATAGGGCTTTTTCTTACATCCTTCAATATATATTCCAGTATAAGCAGTATTACAGACATTAACATAATCGTCTGACTGACCTAATCCCAGGATAGATTTTTAAACTGTCTTTCAAACATCCTTTAGTGGATGTCATTTCTCACCAGATTTTTAAATAATATTGAAATGAAGGTGAGTTATATGATACTAAGAACTGTTGAGAATGCTACTAGCTTTTTTTTCTTTTTCCCGCTAAGTGAATAGACATAAGCTTTATTAATCATCATGGCTGGGTATGAGATTTTGTAAAGTTAAAGACGTTAATAGAAGTGTCTGTTTAAATAGGAGGCTGCTTTGCAAACTGTCCCATGGAGGACAGGTCCAAGATTTTCCTGAGAAAATGACTTTGGGATCCTATCTAATGTATAAACCGGGGAATCCTCATAGTTTTAGACACAAATGAAGATCATTTTAGCGTAGATCATTTTGTTTTGTAGCCCACATTTAAAGTGAGAACTTGCTGAATAAAATTTATAGATTTCTATTCTTTTTTAGTTCTAATGATTATTGTTACTGTTTTGTTTTAATTATGGCGGGGTTGCAGAATCCCTTGTTGTCATTTTCACCATCATGGGTGCCTGGGTTTCCTGGGAACGCTTGAGGTCTGTGTCTTCTACTTGCTGTCTCGGTTGGAGAGATTTCTGACCTGGAGCTGCTAGCATTGGTACTGTCCTCTGCCATTTGTTGGTGCTGTTCCTGCCTTGCCCTAGTTTTGATCATTTAGACTTTTCACCACATCTTTAAGTGCTTCTTTAGTGTTAGTTACCAAATGTATACTTACATCCCAAGAGATATAAATTGTTGTGGGATGATTACTTAGAAGTTTCCTAAAGTACAGGAATATGCAAAATGATTGACATTGCTCAAAGCATAATCAAATCCTTTTTTCCTGGTAATTAACCAGAGTGTGAGACTAGGATCAGAGTGTTTATTGGCTGGGTTGCATAGATCCAGTGGGTACCAATTTCAGAATACAGATAATTAAAGGGAGTTAAATATTAATTTATATGAGATATTTAAAATTATTTGGTAATGTTTTCTTTATTTTAATGTTTTTAAATTTTCCTAATAGAAATGGCCCCTCTGAAAAATCTCTTTGTAAGATTATTAGTTTGAAAAATTAGTCTAAAACTGGATTTCTCAGTATAGGGTTACTGCTTGGTAGATTGCAAGAAAAGAGAAAAATACCTCCTCTATTTTGAATAGGATAGGCATGGTATTTTTTTCTTTCACTAGAGCCAATGATAATCTGATCATTTTGTAGCAGTTATTGTAGTCTTTTTGTTAAAAAATGTAAAATTTGTAAAATGGCTGGCACAGTATTTTGAAGAGAGTGTATGTCAGATATTAAAGGTATCTTAAACTTTAGCAAAAGAACAGAAATGAATCTCAAATGTATAAATTTGAATTTACTTTTCTCATTAAAACAGATTGTGAAAGGTCAGATATCCAGATTAACTTTCAGCAGGTTCAGGCTGGGCTCAAACCCGCCAGCTACAGGTTCAGGTTGGGCTCAAACCTGCCAGCTACAGGTGCCTCCCAGATTAACTTTCAAATGCCTTCTCTCTTTTTTTAAATTATGTTTTTCTTTAAGTTTTTTTTTTGTTTGTTTGTTTTGTTTTGTATTTAACCACAGTCAATGCAGAACTTAAAGAAATTTTTTTCATTTGTTTTTTTTCCCCACTTCTTCCCAGTTCCTTTCACATCAAATGTGTTTTTAATCCATAACTCTGCAGATCAGAACAATAGAATGAGCCTGACCCAGGTCCTGGTTTTGTATAGAAGTATGAAAAGGGTTGGTTTTGAAACCCCTTGTCTAGGGACACTTGGAACATTTGTGATGTACTTGTTCTTGGCCATCTTGTATCTTATTTTCTACATTCTCTCTTCATTTTCTAACTTTTTTCTTTCTTCTTCGTTGAATTCCTTTCAGTTTCGTTCTTCATCTAAAAAAAAAAAAAGTTTTTTTTTTTTTGGCTGGGCTCAGTGGCTCACACCTGTAATCCTAGCACTCTGGGAGGCTGAGGCTGATGGGTAGCTTGAGTTCATGAGTTCGAGACCAGCCTGAGCAAAAGCAAAACCCTGTCTCTATTAAAAAATAAAAAACCTGAGGCAAGAAGATTGCTTCAGCCCAAGTTGGTGGTTGCTTCAGCCCAAGTTGGAGCTATGACACCTTGGCACTCTACCCTGGGTGACAATTCGAGACTGTCTCAAAGAGAGAGAAAAAAAAAGTTTCTTTCCCTTTTTCCAGGGTTCAATTCTTTTTTTTTTTTTTTTTTTATTGAGACACTGTCTCACTTTGTCGCCCTTGGTAGAGTGCATCATAGCTCACAGCAACCTCAAACTCTTGGGCTCAAGCAGTTCTCTTGCGTCAACCTCCCAAGTAGCTGGGACTATAGGTGCCTGCCACAACTTACGGCTATTTTTTGGTTGTAGTTGTCATTGTTGTTTTTTGGCAGGCCTTGGCCTGCTTTGAACCTGCCAGCCCTGGTATATGGGCCAGCGCCCTAGCCCCTGAGCTACAGGCACCAACCCCTTTACTTGCTATTTTTAAGGAATTCTGATAAAGGATAAGAGTGGCATCACAGCTCACAGCAACCTCCAACTCCTGGGTGTAGTTGATTCTCTTGCCTCTGCCTCCCAAATTGTCTGTGTTGTAGCCAGTGTTAAGTAGAAACCGTATATCCAACTATTTTTGTTGTTGTTGTTGCAGTTTGGCTGGGGCCGGGTTTGAACCTACCGCCCTCAGTATATAGGGCTGGCGCCCTACCCACTGAGTCACAGGTGCCACCCTGCAAATTTGATTCTTAACAAAATTTCGAGATGATACTATTTGCCTAACTTTTTTTTTGCAGTTTTTTTTTTTTCTTTTTGGCTGGGGCTGGGTTTGAACCTGCCACTCCCAGTATATGGGGTCGGTGCTCTACTCCTTGAGCTATAGGTGCCGCCCTATTTGCCTAATTTATCGTGGCCCAGGAGAGTGATTACTTGTTTCAGAGCCCTATTGGCTCACCTTCCCTATCCTAGAAGTGAGTGTATTGGCCAGCTAGGAAAACTTGAAATTTTGTAATTCCTTGGCAGTGGTAGATGCCTGTTTTTGAGAAGTAGGAAAGTCTGGCTATCCAGAGTTCCCTGTATCGTAAACCTAAGGGTCCTCAGCCTTCCCAGCTGCCCATATCTTATTTCCTCAACCTCCTGACTGACCCTAGCCATTAATTCTTTCTGTATTCCAGACTCTGTTCTTTTTTTGGTTTTTCGTATCAGGGATTTACTTCTCATGGGTTGTGACTTACTGGGTTATCACCTTGACTTAGAGTTTTTGGCTTTGCCGCATTTTAGCCTGGATGACAGAGTGAGACCCCATCTCCCTATCTCTTATTATATATACTGCCAAAGAGGGCACAAACCCCATCTTCCCATCTCTTTCAAAAGAAAAAGATGACTTTTTGGCCTTGGTTTAAGTTAGGATTAGGGTTAGCTGAGAGTGATTAAAAAACTCCAGAAAATAGTGGCATAAAGAAATAAATTTTGTTACATAATAGCTCAAAAGTAAGTGACTGAGAGCTGGTATAGAGTCTCTTGATGCTAGAAACCTAAGCTCCTCCTACTTTGTACTACCATATGTGATTATAATTTCTGGGTTTATGGCATTATTTTGAGGTGGCTCCTTCAGTTATGAAGTATGAATTTCAATCATTAAGTAAGGGAAGGAGTAAAGTACTACTTTCTTCATTAAGCTCATATCCTCAGGAGTGGGATGTATGGTTTCTACTTAACATTGGCTACAACATAGACAATAACTCTCTGTAGCAATAAGGTAGGTGAAAAGTATAGTCTTCTACCAGAATTCTAGTAAATGAGAAAGAATGGCTGAATGGATATTTGGCAGCAGCTAGCAGTTTTCAAGCACAGCTTCCATAGTTCACTGTGTGGGGAGATAAAGACCAGTACCTTTTCCCAGCTCATAGGTCATCCTAGGAGGTTTGATTTACTTGGCTTGTGTTCAGAGCTAATCTTTCTTCACTTGTCAGAGAATTTTCTAGACTGCTTACATATATATTTTATATACCTGAGGAATGGAACTGGGATCTCAGCTAAATGTAATCCAGGTCTCTGTTCATTGAATTCTTGTGTTGTTTCATCCTGAAGGAGGTGGGTATCAACATTGCTCTCATTGCTCTTGTGTATCTTAGGCTTCGTTTCATTAAGGTAATGATATCTAAACTTTTTTTGACTGTACTTGTTTATAAGTGAGACATTTTTGAGTATACACCAGTGTTTGTATGTGTGTTTATAGACTTGTCCTCCTGAACTAATGTGTTAATGTTCTTTGTATAACATATACATTCGCTATTTTAAGATGATGAGCTATAGATAAAAGATATTTATACTTTAAAAATTATTACCAAAAATTATTATTTGTATTTTTGTGGTATGTACTTTGTTGCATATGCTTCATTATTGTAGGAAATTTCATCTTATTCTGGTATTATCTTATACCCATCTGATTCTAAGGTGTTTATTTTGATACTGGATTTTAATGGCTGTCATAGCTGATGTATAACTTGTTACTCAACAATGAATGATAATATTTATTTAAGTGGAAGGATTTCAGTGTAGGTTCTGTTACTAAATTATAATTTTAGTTTTTGTTCATATCAAGTTTGAAGGGCTTTTATTACAATTTAATTGGAACATTTTTGTGATTTTTCTGTGTCCTTGTTCTTTTAAGCCAACAGGAAGTTATGTTATAATTATTATTACTACATGAGCTCAAACTTCACTGAACCTTTTCTATTTGGAAAAATTTTGAAATGTCCAGTCAAGAGTTTTTTTATAAGTGCCACAGTTCATTTTTTAGCCAAAATCACATAATAATAAAAATGCCTCTGAACAATTTTCTTAGCTCAGGTTGTGTTTTTCTTTTTCTTTTTTTTTTTTTCTTTTGAAAGGGGAACTATCTTTTGTCCTATTACTTTTTTTTTTTTTTTTTTTTTGTAGGGACAGAGTCTCACTTTATGGCCCTCGGTAAAGTGCCATGGCCTCACACAGCTCACAGCAACCTCCAACTCCTGGGCTTAAGCGATTCTCTTGCCTCAGCCTCCCAAGTAGCTGGGACTACAGGTGCCCACCACAACGCCCGGCTATTTTTTTGGTTGCAGTTTGGCCGGGGCCGGGCTTGAACCCGCCACCCTCGGTATATGGGGCCGGCGCCTTACCAACTGAGCCACAGGCGCTGCCCTTTTTGTCCTATTACTGAAATGTCCTCTGTAAGGGACAGATTAAGGGTGTTCATTTACTTATTTATTGAGACAGAGTCTCACTGTGTCGCCCACAGTAGAGCGCAGTGGCATCATAGTTCACAGCAACCTCCAACTCTTGGGCTTAAGCGAGTCTCTTGCCTCAGCCTCCTAAGTTGCTGGGACTATAGGCACCTGCCACAACACCTGGCTATTTTTTGGTTGTAGTTATCTTTGTTTGGCAGCCCCATGCTAGATTTGAACCCGCTATCTCCAGTGTATGTGGCTGGCACCCTAGCTTCTGAGCTACAGGCTCTGAGCCTCATCTTAATGTCTTACTCATATTTTTTTTTTACTTAGTTTATCTTAGCATTTTGAAAAAAAAAAATAACCCTTTGTTGTACAGTTATCTTTTGTATAGTCATGGTGGTTTGGTTCCAGGATTCCCCCTGCCCAATACCAATATTTGAGGATGCTGAAGTTTCTCATATAAAATAGCATAGTATTTGCATTCCCTTATACTTTAAATCATCTCTAGGTTACTTATAATATTTAATACACTGTAAATCCTATGTAAATGGTTGTTCTTAGAGAATAAAGACTAGGGAAAAAGGTCTGTACTTACCCCATACAGACATAGATTTTTTTCCCCCCAAAATATTTTTGATCTACTTTTGGTTGAATTTGTTCCAGAACCCATTGAATTAGAGTACTCTGTTTATATCTTTTCAAAGGCCAATTTAAAATCTATTTTGGAACAAAGTGTAAATGAAATATATGCTATTTAGATACCTGCTTAAGGATGCTTTTTATTTTAAGCTTTTCTGTATATTTTAAATTTAACTTTGAATTTTGGAAATTTAAAATATATTAAAAACAGAAAGTATAGTATACTCACATTTACCCATCACCAACTGCTAATGCTTTGCTATATTTGCTGTATAGTTTATTGGTTTACCAATTCATCATCTAATTGATCATTTCATTGAACTTTACTAGGTATTTCAGAAAAAGTGCTTACACACTAACATTGCCATAACTGCACCTAAAAACTAGTTATCAATATCATCTCTTATTTCTGTTCATATTCACATTTACTATTTATCCCAAAGGTATCATTTTCACCTGTTTGACATTTGTATTTCTTTTTTTAAAAAATTTTTAAACTTTGGGCGGTGCCTGTGGCTCAGTGAGCAGGGTGCTGGCCCCATATACCAAGGGTGGCGGGTTCAAATCCAGCCCCGGCCAAACTGCAACAAAAAAATAGCCGGGCGTTGTGGCGGGCGCCTGTAGTCCTAGCTACTCGGGAGGCTGAGGCAGGAGAATCGCCTAACCCCAGGAGGTGGAGGTTGCTGTGAGCTGTGTGACGCCACATAAAGTGAGACTCTGTCTCTACAAAAAAAATAAAAAAAAAAAAAATTTTAAACTTTGTTCAAATTAATATGAGGGTACAATATTTAGGTTACATTGTTCTCATTTCCAGGCCAAAGTTTCATTTGTAGAAGAGCCCCTCACCCAGGGGGCATGTTACACACCCTCATAGCGTACACATTAGGTGAGATCCTGACTCATGCCCTCCCTCCCTCTGCCACGTCGTCCCCCTCTCACTTCCTTATATCCCCAAACTGGAATATAATAGTGTTTTATTTTTCTTAGGAACATGTAATTGTTTATACATTTTTTCGTATTAGTATGGAATACATTGGATATTCATCTTTCCATTCTTGCAATACTTTTCTAAGAAGCATGTGTTTCAACTCCATCTAGGTAAATGTAAAAGATGTAAAGTCTCCATCTTTTTTTAATAGCTGCATAATATTCCATAGTATACATATACCAATTCGTTGACCCATTCATGGGTTGATGGGTACTTAGGTTTCTTCCACAACTTCCCTGTTATGAATTGAGTGACATGTATATTTCTGAAGTCTCTCTATAACCTTTTTCATTGGTACTTTTTGAAAGGAACAGATGCCTTTTAGGAATGTCCTAGTTTTTAAAATTGTGATATCAGGCTCGGTGGCCATAGCTCAGTGGTTAGGCACCAGCCACATACACCAGGGCAAACGTATTCAGCCCAAGAGTTTGAGGTTGCTGTGAGCAGTGATGCCATGGCACTCTACCTAGGGTGACATAGTGAGACTCTGTCTCAAAAAAACAAAAAAAAAAATGAATAAATAAAATTGTGATGTCAATTGGCTTGTTCTTTTATTTCCTTTATTTTCTGCACATTGAAACTAGATTTAAAAATGTGGCTATAAAAATATTTTGGCAAGAATACTTCATAGGTGAAGCTGTGTACTTAATTTTACATCAAATCAGAAGTTTGTTGGGTTTTTTTTTTTTTTTGAGACAGAGTCTTAGTCTATAGCCCTTGGTAGGGTGCTGTGATGTTCCAGCTCACAGCAACCTCCAGCTCTGGGACTTTAGGTGATTCTCTTGCCTCAGCCTCCTAAGTAGCTGGAACTACAAATGCCCACCACAATGCCCAGCTCTTTTTTGTTGCAGTTTGGCTGGGGTCGGGTTCGAACTGCCACCCTCACTATATGGGGCTGATGCCCTACTTGCTGAGCCACAGGTGCTGCCCAAATCAGAATTTTCTTTTCCAGTTTTTTTTTTTTTTTGGCCGGGGCTGGGTTTGAACCCATCACTTCTGGCATATGTGACCAGTACCCTACTCCTTAGAGCCACAGGTACTGCCCTCAAATAAGAATTTTTTTAATGTTTAATTGTCTGACTCTTTGGTATTAAGTTTGATTAGTTGGTTAAAGTAATGAGAGTCAAATTTCTTCCTAAACACTTGAGGTGGCAAATAATCTGTAGGAATATAACTTTGTTAACGTGGAAATATTTAATTCCTTACCAGTCTTTCTGCTAATGGTTTTATTTATCCAGTAATGATATTTGGCTGGAATTAGTTGTAGCAAAGTGATGATTTCTAATTTTCTTTTTACATTTATTTGCTGGCACTATTCTGGTAAAGGAAAATTTTCTTTTATTATCTTCCTGTGTTTTACATACAGTTTGTACCAAAGAGAGATTAAAGGGAAAGAATTAACATTTAATTACTAATTTTCAGAGTAAGGTGTTGGTGGTCATATCCAGTGCAAGAGGTGGCAGATGATTTTTTTTTTTGGCTGTTTTTTAATTGTTCTAATGGGTTCATAGATTAAAAAATATATATTGTGTAACACTGCTTTTTCTTTTTAAAACTTAAATTGCCTTTTTTATACCGAATCATCTCATGTAGTTAGTGAGATATAGCATTTTTAAATGTATGCTTCATTGTATAGTTTTGTTCCTGTTATAGAAGCAGAGTGCTTCTAAAAGTGCTTATTGAGTATGCGTTTTCATTCTGAGACTATTTTCTTTTTGGCCTCAGAACTGTATTTTCCTCTGTTGTATGTATAATTATAGCCAGTTTTGGTGTGCAAGATATCCTGATAGGCAACTTCATAAAAGTATGTCAAATACGTAGAAAGAGGTCAGCTTAGAAATTAACTGGTCTGTTTTTTTTTTTTTTTTCTTAAGAGACAGTCTTATGTTATCGCCCTCGGTAGAGTGTCATGGCATCACAGCTCACAGCAACCTCCAACTCCTGGGCTTAGGTGATTCTCTTGCCTCAGCCTCCCAAGTAGCTGGGGCAATAGGTGCTTGCCCAACGCCCGGCCATTTTTTTTGTTGCAGTTTGGCTGGGGCTGAGTTTGAACCCGCCACCCTCGGTATATGGGGTTGGCGCCCTACGCACTGAGTCATAGGCACCACCCTTAATTGGTCTCTTGTTAAGGTTTGGTAGAAAAATTTTTCTTTAGCTTAAGGTTTGAGGTTTAATTTTGATGAAAATACTTTAAATTTGATACACTCTGGCTACAGGAAAACTGTCAAATAAGTGATTCTAATCAATGGACAGACAGTATTATTAGCTTTAATATAGAAACATTTTATGATGATTTAAAAAAATAATTATTGTGGGCGGCGCCTGTGGCTCAGTGGGTAGGGTGCCAGCCCCATATACCGAGGGTGGCGGGTTCAAACCCAGCCCCGGCCAAACTGCAACAAAAAAATAGCCGGATGTTGTAGCGGGCGCCTGTAGTCCCAGCTACTAAGGAGGCTGAGGCAAGAGAATCGCCTAAGCCCAGGAGTTGGAGGTTGCTGTGAGCTGTGTGATGCCTCAGTACTCTGCTGAGGGCGATAAAGTGAGGCTCTGTCTCTACAGAAAAAAAAAAAAATTATTGCACATAAATTGTGCATCAAGTGTCATCAAGCTCATGCTTTCAAAGGAATATTAACATCTTTTTAAAAACTGTAGTGAACATAATTTAGTTTTTAGCTGGTGATTTAGTTGTCTTGAGAAATAAATTATTTTATCATTCTTTATTAGTGAAATCCTTAGGTGTTGCTTTAGTAGGTGGGGCTTTGGTGCCTTGCATTAATGAGGCCTGAGGCAAATACACCTGGAGGAAACTTTTTCTTTTTTTCTTGTAGACAGAGTCTCACTTTACTGCCCTTGGTAGAGTGCCGTGGTGTCACACGGCTCACAGCAACCTCCAGCTCTTGGGCTTACATGATTTTCTTGCCTCAGCCTCCCGAGCAGCTGGGACTACAGGCACCCGCCACAACGCCCGGCTATTTTTTTGTTGCAGTTTGGCCGGGGCTGGATTTGAACCCGCCACCCTCGGTATATGGGGCCGGCGCCCTACTCACTGAGCCACAGGAGCCGCCCAGGAAACTTTTTCTTAATGATTTATTTCTCCTCTTTTTATAATAATGTCTTAGGACTTACTAGTTTATCTTTCTTTTATATCTAGTCTGTTCCAACCATCCATTTACCTAATTGAGAGGCTAGGATACTGAGATTGTCAGAATCAGGTGAAATAAAAATAAGGGGCTATGTTCTTATAAATAAAGGGGTAGGCATATGAAAAAACATGGATGGAAATAAACCTTATTAAAATAGTTTTTCTCTGAGGGCTTCTGTTTACTTGAGAAACAGAATTGAGGAAGACTCAATTTCATTGAGTTAGGCTCTAGAATTGGGAATTAAACTGAAATGAATTTGATTAAAGAGATTAGTCAGTCCATATATCTCCTAAGAGGCCAGAGAGACTTACTGAAGATAATAGGAAGTATTTACTGATTAAACATGTTATGGAATGGAGCAGGATACATTTTACTATATATATGCAATGCTGTATATATACTTACTTCAACGCTAAAAACCTGTAATACTGATTCATTTTTTTTTCTCCTTAAGTTATATCCTTTACTTAAGGTATGTTATCAATTTATTTCTGTTTACCTGAATTTTCGTCTTGGTGGCACCTGTGCTCAGTGGGTGGGGTACCAGCCGCATGCACCAGTGCTGGTGGGTTCAAGCCTGGCCTGGGCCTGCTAACCAACAGTGACAACTGCAACCAAAAAATATCTGGGTGTTGTGGGCACCTGTAGTCCTAGCTACCTGGGAGGCTGAGGCAAGAGAATTGCTTAAGCCCAAGAGCTGGAGGTTGCTGTGAGCTGTGATGCCACCACACTCCACCTAGGGGGACATGATGAGACTCTGTCTCTAAAAAAAAAAAAAGAATTTTCTTCTTATGTCTTCCAAGTTCTAATAATTCTTTTATGTGTCCAAAATTAGTTTATTGCAGTTGATAATTTTTTTTTATAAAGGTTCATGACTAATTTCTTACTGTACTTGATCAAAGTTCCTTTTAGATAGAGACTTTTTTAGTTTTACTCTTAAAAGAGGCTTTGTTTCCTAAGTATTTACCCTGAAAAATGTTACTAATTAATTATATCTTTTCGAGTCAGCAATTTTTTATTGTTGGGTTGTTCTCTGTTTGGATGTGTCCTGTCCTTTTAATTTGTGCTTTTTCTTTTTCTTTGAGACAGAGTCTTTGTCACCCTTGGTAGAGTGCTGTGGCATCACAGCTCACAGCAACCTCAAACTCTTGAGCTTAAGAAATTGTCTTGCCTCAACCTCCCAAGTAGCTGGGACACAGGCGCCCTCCACAACCCCTGGCTATTTTTTGTTACAGTTGTCGTTGTTTAGCTGGCCCTGGCTGGGTGGTAACCCACCAGCCTTGGTGTATGTGGCTGGCGCCCTACTCACTGAGCTATGGGTGCCAAGCCTAATCTGTGTTTTTTTTTTTTTTTTTTGAGACCTAGTCTTACTTTATTGCCCTCCGTAGAGTGCTGTAGCATCACAGCTCACAGCAACCTCCAACTCCTGGGCTTAGGTGATTCTCTTGCCTCAGCCTCCTAAGTAGCTGGGACTACAGGCGCCCTCCACAATGCCTGGCTATTTTTTTGTTGCAGTTTGGCCGGGGCTGGGTTCGAACCTGCCACCCTCCGTATGTGGGGCTGGAGCCTTACTCAGTGAGCCACAGGCACCGTCCCTAATGTGTGCTTTTAAAACTATTGGTATTCCAACCCTTGAGTTCTGCAAGGGAGCTGTTGACACAACAGTGATGGAGTAGAGGTGTTTCATTCTATTTCTTTTGATTGCTGAGGGTAGCTTTTTGATATGAGTCTAGTTGAACATGGAGGTCCTAATCTCTTGGATAGTAATTTGGGAGCCATGATATTTTTGAATCCATGCATGCATTTTATTTGTTCAAATATGTTCAAAATTAAATACTGTATGTTCCAACCACTGTTGTAGGTAAGAGGAATGTATCAGAATGCAACAAATGACAAATTCCGGTTCTCATTGAGTTCATATTCTATTTAATCTTCTGTATCGAACCATAAAGTCTTTTCCTGGGCTGCTACAGGTTAGGGCTGTTATTACTTATCTTACTTTTAGGGAAAAAAATGTAATTCTCTAAGAACTCTTTGGCCCTGTTTGTGTTTTTTCTTGTATTTGAGTGAAAGTGAATAGAACGAAGTGCCTACCTAGTTGGGAACTGATAAATGGAATGTGAAACTCAGTGAATAATGGTAAGGCCCATATTGTAAGAGGGTTGAGTTGCTTTTTTGTTTTTTAATATATTTCTGTTTTATTAAACATTCTCATTAAATGGCATTCCAGACACCAGAATGTGGTTCCACAGTTGCATGTAAGGTGTATGATTTGGTTTGGCATAACAGTGGTTGCTACTATACTGTTTATTTAACAAATATACCTATCATGCGTTAGTTTACAGTGCTAAGGAGTACATTGGTGTTTGAGACAATGCCCCTGCCCTCATGGAGCTTGCAAGTAAAGTATAAGGTGATAGAGAATGTCTAGATTTTTTTTGTTGGTGGAGGCCCTGGTTTACTTGAGTTGGACTAGTCACTTTATGCCTCTCTCTTGTCAAAGTAGCTGTGTGGTGAGACTGTCGAGAGTAGTTGTGTAGGGAGATAGATGGAGAGCAGCCAGACTTTTGAAAATCCCGAACAAGTGAAGTACAGTCCACGCAAAGAAATAGCAAGTAAAAAGTATATGTTAAATGATGATTAGTCAGTCCTTTAATCAGATTAAAATATAGTAGAACTTCCATAAATTGACCACCCAAAGAAACCGGTCAGCATACGGTGGTGGTCAACGTAAGGAACTAGGTCTATTGTACTGATATGTACATACACCTACTTTACTTTCTTGTACAGCTTTTATTAGAGAATATCATACGAAATCATACTTAATCAAAACAGTAATATCACACATATAGTATTATGCAGAGTCAGTACATTTACTGTTTTTCTCGTGGCTTAATCATTCTTTCTGAAAAAAGATTCAGTCTTGGTCTGTTTCTTATACTTACTACAAACGTAAGTGGAAAAAAAATTCTCAGTGCTGGCTACGTCACTCAGCATACCTTACAGTTGAATTTCAGTGTTGTCACATGTCATCTTTTGTATGTATTTATTAGTATGCTTGTATTGTTCTGTTCTTTTGTTTATGGCAAAACTCCTCCAAATGTGGATTTTACCTTTACTACTATAGTAGATCACCAAGCACTATCACATTACTAGATCCAAAGTCCATTTCTTTTTTCTTGCACCTAACAGTGTGGTTTAACTCAGCTGAACTTTGCTTTTTGAAATTACTTATTCACTTGATCCCTGTTTTATAGCTCTTCCTTAGTCTCCTGCCTTCCTGGCTGTTGCTGCTTCTCTGTTTCTTTTGATACTCCTCTTTACCGTCCTAATTGCTAAACATTAGAGTCAGGGTTCAGAGTGTGGACAGCTTTTCTGTCTATACTTACTTTTGTACTATCTTGATTTCATAGGTTACAAATATCTCTGATTTAGTTCTCAAAGTGTATGTACCCGTAGCTGCAACTTCTTGCTCGAACTGTGGACTAGACTGTGGCGGCTTTGGTCATCTTAATGTTTAAAGTTGAGCTCATGGTACTCCTCTATTCCCGTCTTTTTGTGACACTGATTCCTATAGTCATTGCCGTCTTTAAATGGCAGTTCCTTCAAGTTGCTCAGCAAAGACTTTGAAGTCACCCTTTTTTTCTCCCTTTCTTTCATATCCATACTCAGTTCATCAGCAAATGCTGTTGGCATTTTTCCCAAAATATGTCCAGAATCTGGCTACTTCTGCTTTCCACTTTCTTCATTGCATCCATGGTTTTAACCATGACTATCTCTCACCTGGATCATTGCAGTAGCCTGAAATTGGCTTCCCTGTTTCTGTCCTTTGGGATTTCTTATAGTCTTCTCAAAAGAGCACTGAGTGTGATTTTTAAAAAGTTAGATATGTTAGATTATGTCAACCTTTTTTTTTTTTTTTTTTTTTAAACCAAATAGATAGAACACATTTCTTTTTTTTTTTTCTTTTCTTTTTCTTTGAGACAGAGCTTCAAGCTGTCGCCCTGGGTAGAGTGCCGTGGCATCACAGCTCATAGCAACCTCCAACTCTTGGGCTTAAGCGATTCTCTTGCCTCGGCCTCCCAGGTAGCTGGGACTATAGGCGCCCGCCACAGCCCCCTGGCTACTTTTTGGTTGCAGCTGTCGTTGTTTGGTGGGCCTGGGCTGGATTCGAACCCACCAGCTCAGGTGTATGTGGCTGGCGCCTTAGCCGTTTGAGCCACAGGCACCAAGCCTGTGTCAACCTTTTTGCTCACAAGGTCTGGTAGCTCTTTCTTTTGTTCAAAGAAAAAAATCAAAAGTTCTTAATTAGCCTACAAGATCCTCTGTGCTCTTATTGGCTGTATTCCCTCTCTCTTTCTAACCTAGTCACACTATTCCTCCAGTATCTTAGGCATGCTCCAGCCTCAGAGTCTTTTTACTTGAAAGCTATCTCCCAGCTTGTTGAAGCTTTTCCTGAAATGTTACCTCAGTATCATCAACTTCAGGTACTGTGTAGTACCTTTTTGGAAATTAGGTAAGGACATCACTTTTTTCTGTACATAGTTTGAAAAACAGACAGGAGCCTGAAGAACTTGGTTAGAACTCTTATGCAATGCAAGCCAATACAGATGGCTTTCCTTTCTTTCCTAACTTACCTTTTTATTTAAATTTATAAACCATCACCCCCCCCCCACCCCCAAGTCCCAAATAAAACAATTATAAACTGTCCTTTATTCCCTCCTTCACTCTCTCTGTTACCTTTTCCTTTTGTTCTGGTGACTTATCACCTGACATGCTATGTATTTTGCTTCACTCATTAAAATGAAGCTTCCTGGGAACAATTTTTAAGATTTTATTTTATGGAAACTATCTACAATCATGTAGAAACAGTGAGAATAGGATAATGAACCCACATGTATCTGTTACTCAGCTTAACAATTGTTTATTTATACTCTGTTCATCCTTAATACCCCCTCTCAGACTCCAGGATTGTTTTGAGGCCTGCACACAAAAGCATATCATTTAATCTTTTAGTATTTCAGTATGTTACCTTTGAAATGCAAGAATTCATTATCTTTTAAAAGACTTTAGTAACATCTGCCTAAAACATGTAAAAATAGTTCTTAACATTTTTCAACTATTTTGTCATTTTTATCCAATTTCTTCATTATTTTTACAGTTTTAGTCAGAATTGAAATAAGGTCAGTACTCTCAATTATTTGATAAGTAATTATTTCAGTCTGTATAAGTTTACCCCACTTTTTTTTTTTTTGTAGAGATGGAGTCTCACTTTATCTCCCTAGGTAGAGTGCTGTGGTGTCACACCTCACAGCAACCTCCAGTTCCTGGGCTTAGGGATTCTCCTGCCTCAGCCTCCCGAGCAGCTGGGACTACAGGCACCCGCCACAACCCCTGGCTATTTCTTTGTTGCAGTTTGGCCGGGGCTGAGTTTGAGCCCGCTGCCCTTAGTATATGGGGCTGGCGCTCTACCCACTGAGCCACAGGCGCTGCCCTACCCCACTTTTTTTTGTGATATTTGTGGAAGAAACCAGATCATTTGTCTTGACAGTTCTGATTCTTAGAGAATAACCTTTCCCTCATGAGAACTCTAAAAGTTCTGTGTGCTTTACATAGTAGATGTTCAGTGAATATTTTTAAAGAAATTAAAGATAAATGGTTCATAGTATTTTAAGGACAAAATTAAAATGTTAAATTTTTAGGGAATAATTACCTTCTTATTTTATATCAGCCTGATGGAATAATCTTGGTAATAGAGCAATAATTTAGACGTTGGGAATGGGAAAAATATCAGAGAATTTTGGGATATAGAAATCTATTTGAGACAACCTGCCAGTAAATACGAATATAATATCATTTATTTAAGATTTAATGGCTTGCATAGCAGGCACTTGTTAGAAACCACATTTGTTTATTTTCAAAGCAACTCTTCAGTGAAGGATTCTCAATGAAGAAATTGAGATTCAGAGAGGGAAGTGGAGGGAGGGTGTATCAGTATAAGGCATTAATGTTTTTATTAATAAACTTTATGGAATTAGAACTTTAAGAAATTTTTGCATGTATTACTTAAATAAAAAATAAAAGCACCAATAACCCTTCCCTCTACATAGAAAACCTTTGTTGAGTATGTATGTTTCTAGCTTCGTTTTCTAGGCATTCACACATGTATTCATTCATAGAACATTTTTTGGAAAATTTTTTTTTTTTTTTTTTTTACAAAACATTTAGTGCAAGATGGAATAGAAATGTGAATAAGAAGGAAGGGAAAAATCTTTTCTGAAATAAACAATATTTTCATTTTGACATTTTTGGGGAAGGGTGTGAATGAGAAAATAAAGCTTGGGAAACAATTACACTTTACCACACGTACTTCTTTCCCTCATAAGAAGTCTAAAGTTCTGCAGTTACACACTATTTTAACTTCATGTAACTCAGTGGTTTCCATGAAAATACTTGTAAATACCTCTTGTACGTAAAGGTTGGCAAAGGTTGAAATATTTGGGATCATTTAAACATAAGACTTCAGAATGTGTTAAATATAAATTACAGCAGAAATAGTAGTGTTGAAGTAATTGAAGATAGCATTGTGAAGAAAAAATTAACTTAGATTGTTGCCAAATACTAAAATAAGGTAACATAGATATTACATAAAGAATTCATATAAATTGTTGAGAGAAAAACTATTAAGACCCTAGACAAAGACAAAGCCGCAGACATATACAAAGGGAGTATGTAAATCTGAAGTGTTGAAGCTTTTTTAGCAACCACTTTCCATTTACAAATCTGAAATACAGATTTAATAGGAAGCTCTTTGCACTGTAAAGTTTTTTTTCTTTTTTTGAGACAAAGTCTCAGTTGAGTGCTGTAGTGTCACAGCTCACAGCAACCTCAAACTCTTGGGCTTAAGTGATTCTCCTGCCTCAGCCTCTCAAGTAGCTGGAATTACAGGCACCCGCCACGCCCAGCTACACTACAAATTTTTTTATGATCTTTCTGGAAAGCCATCTGTCGATTAATAAATATATCTTGTTTTTGACTTACTAAACGTGTTTTAAAATTAATTGTAAGAAGGCATTGAAGAGGAGAAAAATAGTGTGTCTATATAGTAGCATTGTTTATATTTTTCAAATTAGGAACATGATAATATCTAAAAAGATAAATTCAGCTCCAAATGGTTAATTTTACTGTAACATCCAACTTGATGGAGTATATCACGTCCCAGCTTCTTTCTGGAGTCAGAGAATCACTCACGAAGGAAGGAAGGAATTACTAGAAGGAGGCCTACTAGAGGCTGGGTGGTCATCTGCAATGTGGAGGCTCTGTTAATAGGCGGTATCAGTATATTTTTAAATCCTACTTCAGAAATACAAGTTCTATACAAGTGATATCTAACCCTTATTGTTTTGATAGTGCAAAGATACTATGTTTTTCCCCCCTTAAGGCGATACTCAGTGCCAACTGTATGATAGAGGAAATAACTGACTTAGAAGTAGTTGGTCTGAGTTTGACCTTTGTACTGCCCCCATAATTAAAACATACCAAATAAGAAGAATTCTCTACTATTCTTGACTGGTAATTCTCTCCTTTGTATGGTATTTAAAATGATTTAAACCAGGCGGCACACGTAGCTCAGTGGGTAGGGCGCTGGCCACATATATCCAGGCTGGTGGTTTGAACCCAGCCCAGGTCAGCTAAACAATAATGACAACTGCAACAAAAAAATAGCCAGGTAGTCAGTCGCAGCTACTTGGGAGGCCGAGGCAAGAGAATAGCTTAAGCCCAAGAGTTTGAGGTTGCTGTGAGCTGTGATGCTACAGCACTCAACTGAGGGCGACATAGTGACTTTGTCTCAAAAAAAGAAAAAAAAAAGCTCTTTACAGTGCAGAGAGCTTCCTATTAAATCTCAATAATAACTTATTAGCACTGTATTTCAGATTTGTAAATGGAAAGTGGTTGCTAAAAAAGCTTCAACACTTCAGATTTACATACTCCCTTTGTATATGTCTGTGGCTTTGTCTTTGTCTTTTCCTAGGGTCTTTATAGTTTTTCTCTCAACAGTTTATATGAATTCTTTATGTAATATCTATGTTACCTTATTTTAGTATTTGGCAGCAATCTAAGTTAATTTTTTCTTACAATGCTATCTTTAATTACTTCTACTATTTCTGCTGTAATTTATATTTAACACATTCTGAAGTCTTATGTTTAAATGATCCCAAATATTTCAACCTTTGCCAACCTTTACGTACAAGAGGTATTTACAAGTATTTTCACAAAGTTGCTGTGTGCTGTGACGGCCATGGCACTCTACCCAGGGCGACATGATGAGACACTGTCTAAAGAAAAAAAAAGATTTAAACCAAACCCTGTTGTTGAGAAGTCCAACAAATTTAATCCCAAATGGTTTGATTTATTTTCTTTTTATCTTGTTTGCCTCTTCCTTCTAAAAAAGATAAATTGGAATTAAATAGTGTGGAATAAAGCAATATTAGTGTCAAGAGGTTTTTGCTTAAGCAGGTTTATTTAGGGTTAGTATGGGAGGAATTTTAATGTGATCTAAAGAGATTTCTGATGAGTATGATCATAGATAACAGAACCATTTAAAATTAGATTTATTACATATCTCAACAATAGGGATTGGCTTAAATAATCACTTTCACACCACACAAGAGGGAATTAGAAATCAGGGACGGTAGAGAACTCTTCATATTTGGAATGTTAATTATGTGGCAATGTAAACGTCAAACTCAGCCCAACTACTTCTAGGTCAGTTATTTCTTCTATTATACAGTTGGCATTAAGGATCAGATTTTAGGGGAAAAAAAGATTTCAAAATAAGAATGACACCTAGTTCTGGAATGTGGGAGGAAGGGGAAAGTATTACTGGAGGTGCTTCAGTTTGGGGGGTCTTGTTCAGCATGAGAGTCTAGAAACTTTGGAGGCAGTATAGAACTTGATTTAGTTTAGAGATGGGCTTTTTGAGTTGAAGGATCTGTGTTTGGTGGGGTGTGTGTGTATACAGAAACAGATCTGTTTTTGGAAATCTCACCTTTGAGAAAATGTTAAATACAGTGTTAATTCTGATTTTAAGTTGTTTATGGATGATGTGTAATCTCAAGGCATTATCACTACCTTCCAGTTATTTTCCAGCATCTAAAACATGTCAGATGTCTGTTAATTTTCCCGTCCTCTTCCCTCTCTCCCCTTCTCTTTTATGCCCTATTCTCTTTTGCCTTCTATTCCCTCATTCATCTCTCTTTTTGTAAAGGGTATTGTCCCTATCTCAATTTTCTTCCCTTCTGTCTTTCTCATCTCTCATTTTATAGAAAAGCCATCTTTTGTCCCTTTAACCTCTTTCAGCTAATTGTCTGCCTTTTCTTTCTTTAATTATTAAATAGCTTAAAAATAAAAAAGACTTGTTATTAGCATTCATCACTTTATCACTTCTTAATGCCTTTATCTTCTGACCCTCTGGTTCAGTGTATGAAACTACTGGCTTTTTTATTTCTTCTCTCTGAGGCAGTTAACCTTCCTGATCCTCCCCTCCTTCAAATTCTCCTTACCCTTCTTTTTGTGGTGATGTAGTATTTTGATGCTAAGTTTACCTGCTCTTTTTTCATGTCATCAATATATCTAAAAGTAAAGTCATTATCTGCCAAATTTGTTGTTTTCAACTTCTCTCCCTTTTCAACTTCTCTTCAGCTTAATAGAACCATTTTCTCTCACTTATCAAGGTTTCAGTTTTCCTAAATCATCTTTTCCTCTTATTCTTTTGTTCAGTAAATCGTTCTGGAGTACCTGCTATATATCAGGTTGTTACTCTAGGTTCTGGGAATGCAGCCAAGAATAAGAGACAGATTCTCTGACTTTTGAAGCTTACATTGTATTGGAAAAGACCATCAATAAGCAGATATTACTATCATATAGTGAAACATTAAAGGTTAAAATATGCTAAGGGTCAGTAGTTAATAATGAGAGTGTGTGCTGTTTTGCATATGGTGGTTAGGGAAGGTTTCTCTGAGAAAGTGATATTGAATGGAGTGAGATTAGCTATATGAGTATCTGGGAGAAAAGCCTTTATGCAGAGCAACTACCCACGTGCAGAGACTCTGAGATGGGCTTATGCTTCCTGGTATGAAGAAAAAGCCAGTGTGATTAGGGCAGAGTAAATCAGCGTGATTAGGGATGAAGTCAGAGAAGTTGGCATGGAAAGAGCTTGTTAAGGGCCCTGGTGAGGAATTTTGACTCAAAATCTAAGTTTAAATGTGTTGGGAACGCTTTGGAGGGTCTTGAACAGAAGAATGTAATGTGATCTAACTTAATATTTTAGGAGGATGACAGTGATGACTGTGTGGGGGATAAATTGTGCAGAGAGGGGGTGGCAATGGAGACAGGTGGATCACCAGGAGGCTATTTACATTATAATCTGAATGAGAGATGATGGTGATTTGGAGTTTGTTAGACAACCTAATAGACTGTCAACTTGTACTTTTCTGAAAGTCATGTGTGAGCTTGAGGAGGAGAAAGTAACTCTGGGAGTCACTGGAGTATAGATAAGCCTGGATGAGATCATGTAGGGATGAGTGAGTATGAGTGTAGGTAAAGAAGAGAGATGGGAGAACTGAACCATTGGGCCCAGTTACATGTAGACACATCTAAGGCAGGAGAGTTTATCATAGGCTGTTGAGAAAGTGGTTAGTGAAACAGGAGGGAATCATGTTCCAGAAACAAGGTGAGGAGAAGGGGATGCAAGCAGGGAAGAAGGATCAATTATGTCAGATACTGCTAGGAAATAGTATAATTAAGAAATCTGATCATTGACCTTTAGATTTGGTTTGCTAAATCCTGTTGATTCTGCTTTGCAGTACAGCTCTAGCATTCACAACATACCTTTTCATTCCTTCATAGCCAACAAATGCTATTAATCAGGCTTTTTTCCAGGACTATTTTCCTCTTTTGGATTGTTCCTTACTTTCCTGATTACAATATAAAATACATGCTCATTGTAGAAAATTTGGAAAACTGAGAGAAATTATAACGAACATTGAAAAACAACAGCAGCAACATTAAAATCCTTATACACTGTGTCATTAGAGATAATCACTGGTAGCAGTTTGTTGTATTTTTTCCTGTTTATGTTTATCTCTGCATCTTTGTAATGCATGTATGTATGCTTTTATGCAGAGTTAATGAAAAGTAGTCTTAAAATTTGCTTTTGTAAGTGAACATAGTAGACATGCTAATCTAATACAGTGTGACCATAAAGTTCACACACAAACTTTATGGGCACTCTGTATTAAAATTTTGAGATTGTGTGTGAATGTGTGGTTAACTTGAGTATTCTTTCATGGTAGAATAGGTTAACTGGATTTCCCACCTGTCCCTACCTTAATTATATTTTAAATTAATCTTGATTAAGTTTCTTAAAGTATGTTCTCTAAACTTCTAATGTATAGCATAGTGGTTAAAAACCTGTATTTTTTAAAGTAATATATGCTTATAGCAGAACATTTGAAAATTAAAGAAAGATACGTTATTACCTTTCATAGATAAGAATTAGTACTTATTATTAGTTACAATTGTCATGTGCCCTGCCTGTCTTTTTTTGTGTCTGTCTGAATGTACATACACATGCCTTTTGTTTATTTCTAACAAGTATCGTACTATATTTTCTGGCCAGCATTTTCTTCACAGTTCATTCTTTCTTCTATTCTTTATAATTTATCTTGGTCAAAGTATACAAGCAGTTTCATGATTCAATATTTGTTGTCAGATTGCTCTTCAAAAAGATTGTATCATTTAAAAGTATATTTATGAAGAATTTTGTTCTCTTTAAATTTTAGGATAGACCACTATCTTGTTGAGCTCTTTTAAATGAAGTTCTACTTGGATACAAAGATGAGGACTAGATAACTTCTTGAGGTTCCTTCTAACCCGTAGGATGAAGATAATAACTAACATTTGTGTAGTGCTCTAAAGTTTACAGAGTGAGTTCTCATACTTCATCTCACTTGATCCTCACAACAGCCCTGTGAGGTAGGTAGGACAGGTATTGTTATTCTCCTTTTAGAGATAAACTGAGAGAGGTTAAGTGACTTGATCAAGTTTTATTTAAATGTTCTAGCAGAGATTTGAATCCAGACCTTCTGTTCTAAACAATCACATTCCTTTGCAAGATTTCATACAGTTGTACATTTAGAGTTATTGATACATGTTGGCTAATAAAGTGACATTTGCCCTATATAGAAATATAAACCTAAGGACAAGATGAGTACAGTGTTAATATTTCCTTCAATGTTCCTGATTCCTTTTTCATTCTCTCCATCCCTCCCAAATTAAATAAATGTCTCTCTCTCTCCTCGGAGAAGGTAATGTAATTATATGGCTGTATTAGACACCTACTGTTTTCTCCAGCATTGGGGGAAGGGGAAGTCACGTTGTGTTTCTCATTTTTTTTCTCTGTGATTTTCTTCTTTTGGGGGGCGATGCGGCAGTGCAGATACCACTCAACAGTGCATATGCATTGCTACACACAAAGCAGTAGGATCTCAGGATCTCAAAATCTCAGTAGCATAAGGTAGTAGGATCTCAGACTAGAAACTTTGCTTCTGGCATAAACCTGGAATCAAGCTTTTTAGGACATGGAACTCATTTGTACTACTTTAACTAAAATTGGGATAATTGAGTACTCCACGTGTAGCATATAATATTCACAAGTGGACAGCAAATAAATGAGAGTGATAGTTGAGGTCAGATTAAAAATGATTATAGTTAACACTTTTATTAATTACCTTACAAAGTACATGTTTATAAAATTAATTTGGAAACTTAATAGTGGCAATTTCACATTTTGGGTGGGAATAAACGTAGATTTTTAAGACTTTGTAGTATTACATTAAAATGGTCTCACATTATTTTCTGTATTGCCTTTAAATACTTAACACAATTTTTTAAAAAATTTATTTTGTTTTTGTTATTGTTTTGTTTTATTCTAGTTGTTGGTCTTGACGATATTATGGATGAAGGAGTTGTTAAAGAAAGTGGCAATGATACCATTGATGAAGAAGAGCTGGTTTTACCTAACAGGAATTTGAGGGACAAAGTAGAAGAAAATTCAGTGAGATCACCAAGAAAGTCACCTCGTTTAATGGCACAAGGTAATCCTTCCAAAAAGGCCTGGCTACTAAATCAGAGATAATAGGGACAGATGTGTTAGGTTGTAAACTTACTGAGCAGGTTACTGTTTGCTAATGTAAGTAAGCGTTTTGATAATAATCGATTTTGAGAGTTTATCAATTTGTTGTATAAGTTTCCAATACCCACTATCCTTTACCCAGAGGAAATCACTGTTAACTCTTTTAGCTGCTTTTCTTAATTGATTTTGGTGTTTACTTCTGTTTATCTAGGTAACATGCATATATTGCTAGTTTTTTATATTGTGATTTAGGTGTTTTTTTTTGAGACAGAGTGTTACTGTGTCACCCTCAGTAGAGTACTGTGGTGTCACAGCTCACAGCAACCTCAGACTCTTGGACTTAAGCAATTCTCTTGCCTCAGCCACAACCCCCTGCTATTTTTTCTTGCAGTTCATTGTTTAGCTGGCCCGGGCCGGGTTTGAACCCGCCAGACCTGGTGTATGTGGCTGGTGCTGTAACCACTGTGCTACAGTTGCTGAGCCATATATTGTGATTTAGGTATTTACCTGTTGACTTTACTCTCTGAATAATCAAAATTTTCTTTCCTCTTCTTGTTTTCATCACACAAATTAACATTTTCTCATTTTTCCATCATATAATTTTATTGGAGCATTTCTTTATGTTACTATTCCCATATATGCTAAGGAGATGATCCATTCAATGAAGTATGGTATCTTTTCTTATGTAGCTTTTTATCTTTCCAGTTAGTTGTTTTTGTTTTTCATTTGCTCGGTTTACTGTGCACATACCAGCAGTGAACACCCCAACTGCTCTGCCAGTTATTTAAAATCTTTCCTTAATATGTTTGTGCACATCAGATATTCTATTATTTTATTGAAGACGTTGTCTCTTGGAGCCTTCTGGTTTGGTCCTGTGTGGGCTAGTTAGCCCTATAAGCCTGATGCATGGTTGTTATTTAGGAGTCTCTTTCCCATTCTTGTGCAGAGTCTGTGCTTTGTATTTTTTTGTAGTTTCTCTCCCTCTCCCTTTTTTAGTTTAACTCTTCCATTTTTTTTTTTTTTTGAAACAGAGTCTCACTATGTTGCCCTCAATAGAGGGCCTTGACATCACAGCTCATAGCAACCTCAAACTCATGGGCTTAAGCGATTCTCTTGCCTCAGCCTCCTGAGTAGCTGGGAGTACAGGCGCCCGCCACAACGCCCAGCTATTTGTTTGTTGCAGTTGTCATTGTTGTTTAGCAGGCCTGGGCTGGGTTCCAACCCTGCAGCCTCGGTGCATGTGGCTGGTGCTGTAACCACTTTGCTATGGGTACCGAGCCTAACTCTTCCATTTTAGTGATACACTTCTTCCACTAGTTTTGTGAGAAAAGGACCATTGAGATATTCTTTCTGAGCCTTACTAGTCTGTGATTATATTTAATTTTGTTTGACTCTGGAATCATGGGCTGGTTGGACATAAAATTCAAGGTTGGGAATAATTTTCCTTCATAAATATTGAGGATGTTTTATTTTCTTCTAACTTTAGTGTTCAGCTTATTTTTATTTTTTTGAGGGGGGACATATATCTACTTTCTTAAAGTTGTGGCATCTTTCTCTTCAGCTCTTGCGTTTTGATTCATGATAATCTATCTTGGTGTGGGTATATTTTATGTATTGGGCTAAGTGCTCTCAGTAAGTAGATCCTTTTAGTCTGAAAACTATTGTTCACTTCTGGGAGAATTTCTTGAATTATTTTATTGTTAATTTCTCTTATTTTCTTAGCTCTTGATTTCTGGAATTGTTAATTTGTCTTTTTCTTATCTTTCCTACCTTCTACCACTTTATCCTTTTCCTTTACTTGTTAAAATTTTCTATTTATCCTCTAGCATTTCCACCAAGTTTTGTACTTCTGATTGTTAAATGTTCCTTTTTTGTATGTTTTTGGGAATGTCCTTTTTTTTGAGACAGAGTCTTACTTTGTCGCCCTCGGCAGAGTGCTATAGCGTCACAGCTCACAGCAACCTCCAATTCTTGGGCTTAAGCAGTTCTCCTGCCTCCGCCTTCCAAATAGCTGAGACTACAGGTACCCGCCACAACGCCCATTTTTTTTTTGTTGTTGTTGTTGCTGTTTTATCTGGCGGGTTTGAACCCGCCACCCTCAGTATATGAGGAAGGCACCCTACCCACTGAGCCACAGATGCTGCTTCTGGGAATGGCCTTTTTCTTATAGCATTCTGTTCTTGTTTCATGGGCAAGAATAGAATGGTCTTTGTGTGTGTGTGTGTGTTGTGGTCAACTAAGGCTCTGAAATCTTAGCACACAGCCCATTCATATGCTAGACACTGAATGTCTCTTTTTGTGTGTGAAAAGAGTACCCATCAATTTTTTTTTTATTTTTACTTATTTTTTTGAGAAAGATTCTCACTATGTCACCTTCAGTAGAGTGCTGTGGCATCACAGCTCATAGCAACCTCAAACTCTTTGGCCCAAGCGATTCTCTTGCCTCACCCTCCCAAGTAGCTGGGACTACAGACGCCTGCCACAACACGGGGCTATTTTTTGTTGCAGTTGCCATTGTTGTTCAGCTGGCCCAGGCTGGGTTTGCACTGTAACCACTGTGTTACTGGTGCCGAGCCAATCTTTTTTTTTTAAATAAAGATACGAATGGTATTTTAAAAAGTTTTTATCTTCTTCTGTAGTATCTATTTGTCTGTTTAAAAGTAATTTTTTTTTTTTTTTTTTTTGTAGAGACAGAGTCTCACTGTACCACTCCCAGTAGGGTGTTGTGGTGTCACACGGCTCACAGCAACCTCTAACTCTTGGGCTTACGCGATTCTCTTGCCTCAGCCTCCCGAGCAGCTGGGACTACAGGCGCGCGCCACAATGCCTGGCTATTTTTTTTTTTTCTCTGTTGCAGTTTGGCCTGGGGCTGGGACCCAACCCGCCACCCTCTGCATATGGGGCCGGCGCCCTACTCACTGAGCCACAGGTGCCGCATAAAAGTAATTTTTTTAAAAAACGTTTTTGGCCTCCTGAAATATTTGATCTTGATCATTGCTCATGTTTAATGGTAGGGAGCTAAAACTTTGTGGAACTTCTAAGTGTGTAAGTTGTGTTTTACTAACTATGAGTATCACACTGTAGAGTGATCTGACTGCTGTTTTTTGGTAGAACCCTTAATCTGAATTTAGGTTTTCTTCACAGTCTTCATTAGATTGCTGGTGTATTATGGGAGCCTTTGAGAGAAGCTGACTGGGGCTTCTTAGCTTTCGGTATATACAGATTGACTTAATTTGACAAATTCCAGTGTACTTTACTGCTGCTCTCAACTGTGCCTGATACTTCTTTATCTAGAGACCCTGTTTTACTCTGAGCCAGGGGTTCTTAAACTGCAGCCCGCGGGCCCCATGAGGCGGTGTGATTGTATTTGTTTTTTTACTTCAAAATAAGATATGTGCAGTGTGCATAGGGATTTGTTCATAGTTTTTTTTTTTTAAACTATAGTCCGGCCCTCCAGTGGTCTGAGGGACAGTGAATTGGCCCCCTGTTTAAAAAGTTTGAGGACCCCTGGAATAAACCATCAGTTTGGGGTTAGGACCAGGGAAAGGCCATTGCCCAACAGGAGACCAGGGGAGAAGAGGATCTAACTGCTGCTTTTAAAGAGCTTTAAGTCTATCCTGATTTTAACCACCTACCTTCATTTCCACTGTAGAATCATCTGAGGTCACCCATTCCTAATGCTCTAGTGGCATTAGTGCTGTTAGCTTTTGCTAATACTGCCAGCTTGTGTTTGTCACTTTTTGGTCTCCTACATGATTTCCTTTTTTTTTTTTTTTTTTTTTAATTGCCTTGTCTTTGTCAGGCAGTCAGCGAGTTTAATCCTCTCTTGTTTGGCTTTCAAAATTTGCAGAAAAAGTGGCTCTTGTTTGCAGAAAAAGTGACTTTATCCTTTGCTTTAATAAGTTACTATTGAAAGACAATTTTTTCTTTTTGAGGCAGAGTCTCTTTGTCACCCTCTGTAGAGTGCTGTTATATCATAGTTCACAGCAATCTCAAACTTGTGGGTTCAAGGGATCCTGTTGCTCAGCCTCCCAAGTAGTTGGGACTACAAGTGCCCGCCACAACGCCTGGATATATTTAGAGTCTTTTTTTTGGCCGGGGCTGCGTTTGAACCCGCCACCTCTGGTATATGGAGCCGGCGCCCTACTTCTTTAAGCCACAGGTGCCACCCAACAGGTTCTCACTCTTGCTCAGGCTGGTCTCAAACTTCTGAGCTCACGCATTCCACCTGCCTTGGCCTCCCAGAGGGCTAGGATTACAGGCATGTGCTACCATGCATAGCCTGAAAGACAGTTTTTTATTTGAATAACTTTGCAGTTGAATATGCTATTCCTTTGTAATTTTTAGCAACTGCTGAGTATTAAAAGTTCTTAAATTATTAATGAGTAATGGGTGCTAAAATTTCTTCATTTATTTCAAGGACGATTAAAGTAGAACTGTAAATTACTACATGCTGTCATTAAAGCTTTAACATTCATCTAAACATTGAAACAAAATTTTATTAAAAATTTAGTTCCTTAATACATAGCACGTGGTAAACAGTTCATAATCCACCAAAAAATACTTAAAAGTTGTTGAGTACTTACCTAATGTCCAGATGATAATTGTGCTAAGTCCTGGGGAAATTAGAAAGGGTCCCAAGCTGAGGGTGACTGTATAATTTATTGTCCAAACTGGGACACGTAATGAGAGTGAAAAAGAGTATTGTTAATAATTATGCTAGAACTATATACATCACCTAGAATTGTTCTAGGTTAATGAGGATGTTTACCTTTTATAAGGTTCTTCCAGTTCAGTGATAAATTTCAATTAGTGGGTTGTTTCTCTGCTTAGTTGATTTTTTTCTTTTTTTTTTGAGACAGAGTCTCACTTTGTTGCCCTCAGTAGAGTGCCGTGGCTTCACAGCTGACAGAAACCTCAAACTCTTGGGCTTAAGCAGTTCTTTTCACTCAGCC
This sequence comes from Nycticebus coucang, assembly GCF_027406575.1. Classification (NCBI taxonomy): domain Eukaryota; kingdom Metazoa; phylum Chordata; class Mammalia; order Primates; family Lorisidae; genus Nycticebus; species Nycticebus coucang. Next base: position 19,963,985 of record NC_069788.1, on the reverse strand, counting down.
TCCCAAGTAGCTGGGACTATAGGAATGTACCACAACACCCAGCTATTTTTATTTTTTGGTTGTAGTAGTCATTGTTGTTTGGCAGGCCTGGGCTGGATTCAAACCAGTCAGCCCGTCAGCTCTGGTGTATGTGGCTGGTGCCCTAGCCACTGATCTACAGGCGCTGAGCCTGCTTAGTCGATTATTTAGCTCACTTTTCTTTCCAGTTCTTTTCACTTTGTGTTTCTCCTTCCCTCAAGGGGGATGTACCAGGGCAGGGAAAGGGGATTCTTTATTAGGAGCATTGTTAAAAGTGGGAAGCTTTATTAAATTACTTTCATACTTTATTTTGCCTTATGATACATTTTCTTGGATGTAAATTTTTTACATTCTAATTTATTTTTTGGTGATCTTTGTGTGGCATTTTAGATAATGTGTCGTTTCTTAGGACTAGTGGGAATGCTAAAATGGTGGTAAAGGGAATTACATTGATAAAGGAGTTAGAGTTCATTTGAAGCTTTATCTTAAAACTGGCAGAGATCCTGTTTCTGATGAGTAGTTCACATTTTACTAAATTTACTGAATTTATTTGGTTTTATATATAGGAATATACTTTATATATTTAGAAATATTTAATATTTAAAAATACATGATGATTTTTCTTTAAGATAGGCATTAATGATAAAGGAAGCTTATCTTACTTATTTTACTCCGAAGTTACTTCTTATGGCTAAGAAACTTGATGAAAACATTTTCTTGGAGTAAGGTATAATATTACTCTAAATTTTACAGAGGTTTTTTTTTTTCCTACTGCCAGAATTCAGAGAAAGTTTTGATAAGTAGAAAAATTTAACATACATTAAATTTATATGTATGTTAATGTATATTATAATCACCATTGTGAGTACATTTTTGTTGAAATGAGCAAATTTTATAGCTCAGAATGATAAAGTGATATGTTCTGAATTGTATTGAAATAAAAACACATGGTATAATAGCTAAAAGTTGTTTTTATTTTTATTTTTTCCCTGTGATAGAGCAAGTAAGAAGTTTACGACAAAGCACTATTGCCAAGCGCTCAAATGCAGCACCTTTAAGTAACACAAAAAAAGCATCTGGGAAGACTGCGTCTACCCCTAAAGCAGGGGTGAGACAACCAGAAAGAAGTCAGACTAAAGAAGAAGTTTGTACATCACTGAAACCCGAGTACCAGAGAGAGAACAGAAGGGGCAGCCGACACAGTGGGCAAGGTGAAGCAGTACCAGAAGTATCAGAGTCTCCGAGTCAGTCTTCAGTGTCATTGTCATCTTCTCTTGAAATGAAGAATGAAATTGGATTAGATTCTAAACATGAGTGTAATAATCAGGAAGAAGCACATGTGGCATCTCATGAATTGAATTGTCCACTTCTTTCAGAGACTTGTGTTACTGTTGCAGAAAAGAAAAATGAAGCTTTGATGGAATGTAAAATTGAGACTGTTAGTAGCCCTTTGTTTAAGTTTTCAGATAAAGAACATGAACGGAGTGATTCCATTTCAGGTAAAATGGATGAGGCTGTTGTTGAAGAAATGATAGCAAAGGGAAAAGTTGAACAAGGCTCAAAGGAGACAGTAAAATTATCTCATGAAGATGATCGAGTTATTGAGGAACCTGGATCTTCTGCTGGTATTTCTGGTGATGTTGCTTGTACAAATCCAAATGAGACAGAGAAGAACCTTACAGGTGTGTCTAGTTCTGTAGATGAAGTTACTGAATGTAATTTGGAATTGAAGACTACCGTGGATGTTTCTGATGATAAGGCTGAGAACTCCCTTCAAAGAAATAAAATGGAACCATTGGGTTATTGCGAAGATACAGAGTCTAATAAACAGTTGCAGAGCACTGAGTTTACTAGATCAAACTTAGAGGTGGTTGATACTAGCACTTCTGAACAAGAAAGTAATATTTTAGAAACTACTGTTTGTGATGTGCTTGACCCAAATGCAAAACAGTTGGCTGTTACTGAAAGTCCTCAAATGGATTCTCATGAAACATCAAACCTCCCAGATGATGGAAACAGCCAGACAAGTAATGCTTCTTACATAGAGTTGAAAAACATAAAGTCAAAACACACAAAAACTGTAATTCATTCTAGACAAAACATGACCACAGATACTCCCAAGAAAATTGTTTCAGTGAAGCATGAAGTATTGCAGAACAGAACTAAAGTTAATGTCAAAAGTTTGAAACGAAATGCTAATGAACCAAGAGCTCAGCAAAATTTTCATAGAGTCAAAGTTAGGAAAAAACAGGTTGATAAGGAGCCAAAAATTCAGAGTTGCAATTCTGGGGTTAAATCCATAAAAAACCAAACTCATTCTATACTAAAAAAAACACTACAGGATCAAAATTTAGTACAGATTTCCAAACCCTTAACTCATTCTTTGAGTGATAAGCCGCATGGTCACCCTGGTTGCTCTAAAGAGCCTCATCATCCTGCGCAAACTGGACATTTACTACATTCCAGCCAGAAACAGTGCCATAAGCCTCAGCAGCAGGCCCCAGCGATGAAACCTAATAGTCATGTGAAGGAAGAGCTTGAACATCTAGGTGTTGAACATTTTAGAGAGGAAGATAAACTGAAACTGAAAAAACCTGAGAAGAACCTACAACCCCGCCAAAGGAGAAGCAGCAGAAGTTTTTCTTTGGATGAGCCACCATTGTTTATTCCAGACAACATTGCTACCATAAAAAGAGAAGGTTCTGATCATAGCTCCTCATTTGAAAGCAAATATATGTGGACTCCCAGCAAGCAGTGTGGGTTTTGCAAAAAACCACATGGCAACAGGTGTGTGTGGGTGTGTATGAGTGATGTGTGCATTGAAGAGAAATTACTTCTTTGGGGTGGGATTAGCATGAGAACTTTCTTATAGAAAGAAATTATTTAACACACAAAGACTTCCACAAATAAAAATACATCATCAACCCTGGATAAATGATAGATGGAACCACTGAATTTACAAATATATCAACCCAGAACATTTATAAAAAGTATAATGTGACCAACAGCTGACATATATGAAAATGTTTTGTCATTGTAACCAGTTAGAGAGTGTAATTTAGTTGTTGCATCTGAAAAAAAAGGAAAAAACAAAAACTTACTGATAAGAAAATTGTTATGCTGCTTTGGGTGTGTAAATTATATATCATTTTATTTGGCCTAAGAAGAACTAGTAATAAAATATGAAGGTCATAATGAAAATTCTATTTTTCTTTTGAAGCTTTTTTGGGAGTGGAGTTGGTTTTTTTTTTTTTTTTTTCCTGGGGGGTAAAATGTAGCAAATTAAAGACTTAATACCATCACTTAATAACTCTTAAACTTGACCTTGGAATGAAATTTGATAACTAAACAACTGTTAATTACCCAGGTGAATTTTGTATGTAACATGAAATAGTGACAACATGTACTTCTTTTTTCAATGTTTTAGTGATTTGAAGAATTTTTTTGTTAATTCTAATCTTTAAAAATTTTAGAGGTGATCTTGATTTTTAGCACTGCTTTTTATTCTTTTCTTAGGATTCAGTGTTTTATAGTTTTATGATGCTGTCCCCCTAACTCCAGTGTATTTTTTGCTAGCTTTTTAAGAAAAGGAGAACAAGAGATGAAGTGAAGTTTGCAGCTACAAGATTATCCTGTTCAAGTGTTCACATTGCTGTTGGAACGTCTATCAACACTGATGATAAAAGAATATTATAACTTGTGCATTATATTATTATCCTCACTCATGAAAGTACATGTTAGAGTGACTTTCCCTAGCACTATTAGATTACATCAACGGAACTCTTTAGGGAGGGACAATTTAGTAAACTGTTGTAACACTTTTTTTGGAGGGAAGGGGATCATTATGGTGATGAGAAGGAACTGTTGGGGCTGTTTAAAAAATAGGTTATGGCACAAAGGAGCTCTTCGTTTGTGATTTATTCCATAGCCTATTTATAGTGTTGGGTTAGTTTATAACCATATATTCCCAGTTTTTAAAAATTGTGACTCGTTTTAGTACAGTCCTGTATTTGCCCTTAATTACATGCTCTTTATGGTTTTTAAAACCATACAACACTTGACTCAAATATTCTAAAGTGGGCCTGAAGTGTTTTAAATGGCAACCCTTTTCTCTCTGCTAGAATCTTATAAAAATTATCACACTAACATCTGACCAGAGAAATGGAATAGGAGCCTTAACTTAATAGTTGCCAAAATAGAACTTTGGCATAGAGTGGAAGCCATGTTAAAATCTGTTATAATGTAGCTTTTTAAAAAATAAACTTCTGATACCCCAGTCTTCAAGAGTTTGCCCAGCTTACTTAGAGACGACTGTCACTTTACCAACATCAATACTTACTTTCCTAAAAGGAAGAATAGGTGTTAGTGTTTCTATCTGCCACTGCCTCATTCCCCCAAATCCCCTGTTTTTAAGCCTTATGGCACCTTTTGGATCTACTCTGTAGAATCTAGAGTTTCTTTGCCCGGGTTTGGAAAATGACTTAGAATGTTAAGATGTGTAGGGATTTGGGTTTCACTCTGTGTAATTGACCTGAATAATAATACATTAACATTGGAACCAATTAATATTGGAAGCGGCATTTCAGATTACTTCAATTTTATAAATAAAGAAGCCTATTTAATTGATGTTTTTTTTTCCTTTACATATTATGTAGCCTTCACTACTACTTTTGATAACATTGTGTTTGTGTACATTGAGTTTACTCCAAAATTGCATCTGTCCTGCGGCATGTAATTTTCCCGTTTTAATCCTTGTGTAGGGATATGAATTTATTAAGAGAGGGCATGTTTGAAAATAATTTTGATCCTTCTCTTTGATTTCATTCATTAGACACATTGAAAGCTATTTGTTAATATGACATACTTTCTAGCATTTGTGACAGCTTTGCTTCACCTCTCTAGCATTTTACACGTTACAGCTGAAGTTAGATTCCTTGTATGTGCTTCCAGTTGGAAATTATATTTTGTAATACAGGTATTTATTCATGGTATTGCCATGACCATAACCAACTTCTATACATATCCTAAAGATGATAGGTATTGACTCTTTTAAGAGTCAGCAAACACATCAGATTGTTTTTGCCTCTATATATTTTTCTGGTTCAGCCTTATACCAAAGTTACATTGAATATTAAAAAAAAACAACACAGATTAACACTTATTTTATTAATGAGACTTGAACATCTTTTAAGCCATTTGACTTTTTTTAAGGAAAAAATCTCAGTCTTTCCGTGTCATGGACCTTGTGGTTTCTGTTTCTCCACTTCTCTAGAAGGTTCTCGTACTTCTAGTTTTCATTGTGCTTTGCTGCCCTCAATTGTAGAGCAGTGTATTGGATAAAATAAAAAAAAAAAATAGCTTCTTTAGCAAATAATAGCTTCTTAGCTTCATAGCTTTCTACCGTGTACTCAAACAAGAATTGTTTCTGAGAAGGAAATTTCTTGCAGAATAAATGATTCTGTTTTTCTCAGGATTTTAAGGCCTAGGTTGATGAGTATTTTTCTCTGCAGGTTAGATAGTAATAAAACTGATCTAATGTCTATGTGGAGTGAGTACATACGCATTCTGAATAACATGGTCTAGGCTGTTACCAAGAAACACTTATTAGAAGTGAATGCCCATTTTGTAACGCCTACAATGTTAGTGAACATATGAATTCGACAAGAGCAGGAGTTTTCAGTGTTACCTCTGTACTTTGAAGAAACCTGAAAATGTTCTAAGGATATTTTTTGGCTCGTGCCATAAATAATAAAGATTAAGAATTGTAAATTTTTAATTGTCTCAAAGTAGGCCTAGCTTAGTTTATTTTTATTTTAAATGTGAACACATGGAGAGGACAGTATTGCTGCTCTTCCAATTAACAGATGCTGCCTTGCTCCGGTTAATTGATCTTAAGCTAAACTCCACGTAACACTGATTTTGCAGTAACAGCTTTAACATCTAGGTTTTAGTGTTTTCCTTAAAATGGGTTTTCCTCCTGATTCAGAAATTCAAGGACAGGGTAGAAAATAGAGTAATTATTAGCTAGTCCCTCCTTCCATACTCCCCTGTTCTTCACATTAAAAAAATAATAGCTTGAAAAAGGAAGAAAATATATTCTTTTTACATAATAGGACATTTTAAAATGATATAAAATGTTGGTAGTGTTTCTAAGTTGTAGACCTAAAATTGATTTATATTTTTACTTTTGGGTAACTAGAAATAGAAATTTTTTCACATAGGGAAATTATTTTTATCAATGTCATTTATTTCTCAGAAAATTTTCTGTAACTGCTGTTTACATAAAATCTAAATTATTAAGATACCGTCTATAGATGGTACTAGAGATTTGCTTTTCAGAACCTCTCAAATTTGAGACTTTCCAAAATAAACTTGAAAAAGGCATAGTGAAATAATTGCTTGAAAATTTTGATGATTTTTTTTCTCCTTGATTGAGTCAAACAAAAATTTGGAAATACCATAATGTATGCTTTATAATTTGATTTTTAGATTTGAATTTGGGACAAAAGCATAGTCTAGGCTTTTTAAATCTTTTCTCACCAAATCTAGCCTAGACTTGTTCTGAAGAAATCTTAATATAGCTTGATTATGGACGGGAATCATTAGCTTTCCCTCCGTATTTCAAAAGCACTCATATTGGACGACTGCTTTCAAGAAGTAGGAGCAGTTGTTGTAACTTTGAACTTCAAATGAAAGACCAAGCACGTGGTGTTATTCAAACCTTCGTTTTGTGTGTGTGTTGGCTGGAGTTATCTGTATCATTGAAATATTATGGATACATCAAAAATCTCAAACCCAGACAAGACTATTTCTGCCTTGCAAATATATTAATTACATTGTTTGAAAGATTTTTTCCCTGACTTGTGAACAAGTTTATTATTTTTGTTTTTAAAACCAAATGAATCATTGGGGAGATGAAGACTTAACCTGATAAAGCTAGCACAAGCATTATGATGCAAAGAAAGATGAATTAAAGGAAAAAGTCCAGTCTCATTAATAGGGCAAGGTAGTAGCACATGAGGAAGGAGAGAAGGAAGTGCACTTTTGGGGAATAAGGTATTTGCTATGACTTTAAAAAGACCTGTAAACATTGAAACACAATTTTTATATTTTACATTTCCAACATTAAAATAGGACCTCTAGTGTATTTTGAATTGACCCTATTACCAGTGTATTACCGTTAGCTTTTTAAAAAAGTTTGACACTGCTGGTGGGTCTACTATTACCAATAGTAGTCTGTGGAACAAAGCCTTTTAAATCATTAAAGAACACACCTAAATCTGCTAAGTCTTAGACATACCATGAATTGCTAGCCTGAAGAAGGAAAATATTATGAATGATTATTTGAAGTGAGCATTTTAGCTTTCCTGACAATGGGTTAAGAAGTATGTAAAAAGAATTTCTCCCTTAAATTGCTGCTTATAATATCTGATTTACCATTTTATTCAAAAGTAATTATAGATATTCTCCCCACCTCACCTATTTCTTCTGAAAATTACAGATACTCTTTAGGCAATGGAAGCTCATTTTAGAGTCATAAATCAAATGTGCCTGTACTTTTCCTATTAGTGAAGTAATTTCTTAGCTAAAATGAAAGGGAAAACAAGGAAATTGGGAATTAAAAAAAATCACACTAGTATCTTCATTTTAAGATGATACTTATTTGAGAAAAGTATCTGAAACACAGGCATCAGTAAGGAAGTTCTTAACACTGGATTACGTGAAAAGGTTTTTTCAGCTGAATCACTAATAATATGAACTAGAATATATTGGGCTAAAGTTATATAGTTAGGATGGCTAATAAGCAGTTTTGAGAACATTATGTTCATGAACTGCATTTTTGTTTTTTTTTTTTTTTTGATAATTTAAAAGGAATTTGTTGGATGAACAGTTCTTACCAATTTTATGTGTGATTTCAGGTGTGTGGTAATGTAGCTATAACTTTGATGAATTGTGTGTGATCAGATTATTTCAGAAATCTTACCACCCTTCACAGTGGAGAAATGAATTGCTATTCTGTGCTTTGTTTATGCTGTTTAGTATTTTATGCTGGCAAAGATCAATTATCCTTTATTTTCTTTCTGATTGGTTGGCCCTCTACACCCCCCCCCCACCCCCAGTATTTTCTTATTCGTACCAGAGGGGAAATATTTGAGGTTTAAATGTTTCATTTTCATACAATATTATTTTCTTTGAAAACTTGCTCCATTTTAGCTTACAGAAGGCGTACAGATGGAAAAAATGCAAAATGTTGGAATGCCAAATATTAAAAATTTAGGCTCACTTTTGACTTTTTTTTTTTAATATCAAAGTTTTGTTTTGTTTTTTTTTTTTTCCAGGTTTATGGTTGGCTGTGGGAGATGTGATGACTGGTTTCATGGTGATTGTGTTGGGTTAAGTCTTTCTCAAGCACAGCAGATGGGAGAGGAAGACAAAGAATATGTTTGTGTAAAGTGTTGTGCTGAAGAAGATAAAAAGACTGAAATACTAGATCCAGATATTTTGGAAAATCAAGCCACAGTTGAAGTCCATAGTGAAGATAAAACAATGGAATGTGAAAAGCTTGGGTTATCAAAACATACAACAACAAATGACAAAAGCAAATATGTTGATGATACAGTGAGGCACAAAGTCAAAATTTTAAAACGGGTGAGTTTTTTATTTAAGACCTTTTATAGATGATGAGAATTTTGAAGTTTCTCTTTAGGTTCTAGTTTTTATTGTATATTTTCAAAGATTCATATTTAAGATTTTTTCGGTAATCTTGGTAAAACTAGGTAGTGACTTCTTCAGAATATACAGGTCTTACGTCTTACAGTCTTATTTCTATGTGCTATTTCTAGTCTGTCTTTCGGTAGTTGTGAATGTGTCTGTGTTTTGGTCCTAAGTATAAATCATGCTTGCTAAACTTTAAAAAAAAAAAAAAAAAAGCCTTAAAGGCATAATTATTTCCTAATCCTTTAACCATTTGACTTTATTATTTTCAAGTAGGACAGCAATTTTTTATCTCTGTGAAGAAAAATAATTCTTCTGACTTTGTTTCCTTAGAACTCACCTCATAGTTTTTCTCTTAAAAAGTTAACAGTTATTCCTGGTTTTATATTTTTGGCTATCTTCTGAAAGTACCTTCTAAATAGAAATTTTAAGATATTTAGCCTTTAAGAGAAGAAATGTATAAAGGAGACACAGCATTTTATCTAATTATTTTTTTAATCCTCGTTGTCAATCTTTTCATTACTTGTGACTTTTCTTTTCTTTCTGTCTTTTTTTTTGAGACAGAGCTTCAAGCTGTCACTCTGGGTGGAATACTGTGACATCACAGCTCACAGCAACCTCCAGCTCCTGGGCTTAAGCGATTCTCTTGCCTCAGCACCCCAAGTAGCTGGGACTACAGGCCCCCGCCACAAAGCCTGGCTATTTCTTGGTTGTAGTTGTCATTGTTATTTGGTAGGCCCCGGCTGGATTTGAACCTGCCAGCTCTGGTGTATGTGGCTGGCGCCTTAGCTGCTTGAGCTACAGGCGCCGAGCCTATTTGTGACTTTTCTAATCATTAGTTTGTTTTTATAGCATATTGCTAGAGAAGAAACATACTAACAACAAATATATATGGATGGTCAAGTATAAGAACAAAAAACAAAGAACATGGTTCCATGCCTGTGGCACAGTGGTTACAGCACCAGCCACATACACCAAGGCTGGTGGGTTAAAACCCGGCCCAGGCCAACTGAATAACAGTGATAACTGCAACAAAAATTAGCCGGGTGTTGTGACAGGTGTCTGTAGTCCCAGCTACTCGGGAGGCTGAGGCAAGAGAATCCCTCAAGCCTAAGAGTTTGAGGTTGCTGTGAGCTGTGATGTCACAGCACTCTACCTAGGGCGACATTGTGAGGCTCTTGTCTCAAAAAAAAAAAAAACCAAACCAACAACATGAATTTTAGAGTTGGTAGGAACTTTAAAAATATTTTATTCCAACCATTTTGATTTGATAAGATACTCAATAACATTTATAGGAAGTTGATGACCTGTTGCGAACCAGCGCAGCCAAGGGGAGCCACCCAGAGTGAAATTGGTGGGGAATGAGGAAAATATAGTACAAGAGAAGACACAGAAACAAAAGATGGGATCGGGAGGTCCGACTGAGCTGATGGCTGCAGCCAGCACCAGAGCACAAAATCAGCTTTATTTTATAGTATCTGTACAGGGTTGTCTAGCGAGAAGTAGCATAGACAATATAAACAAAAGACATACTTTTAGTCTTAGAGTACAATTGGAAAATATAAATGACTTTCATAAAGACAAATCATCTTGTTTAATGGTTTCTTCTCAACTTCATTAACATTATAAGAAGTAAGGGCGGCGCCTGTGGTTCAGCGAGTAGGGTGCTGGCCCCATATACCGAGGGTGGCTGGTTCAAACCCAGCCCCGGCCAAACTGCAACAACAACAAAAAAATAGCCGGGTGCTGTGGCGGGCGCCTGTAGTCCCAGCTACTCGGGAGGCTGAGGCAAGAGAATCGCTTAAGCCCAGGAGCTGGAGGTTGCTGTGAGTTGTGTGATGCCACGGCACTCTACCGAGGGCCATAAAGTAAGACTCTGTCTCTACAAAAAAAAAAAAAAAAAAAGAAGTAAGAGCAAGATCATGAGGTTCTCAGCATAGTTGACAAAACAAGGCAAGAACTATGTGACTTAGTAGTTTCTACTCAACTTCATTAACATATTACAAGAAGTAGGAAGGCAAAGATCACAAGGGTCTCTGCATAGTTAACTAGACAAAGAAAGAGCTATGACATCTGGCAGAGGGAGCACGAAGAAAGGAATATGGCTGTTTTGGGAATGGAGGAGAAGCAGTGGTGGGTTCATTCCCTGAATGTTCCCCAGGCTGTGGGGGCCTTGCTGTCTTAGGGCCTACCCTCCACAATGACCTAACTTATATTTGAAAACCATTATTTATTTATTTATTTTTTGAGACAGAGTCTTAAGCTATTGCCCTGGGTAGAGTGCCGGTGGCGTCAACAGCTCATAGCAATCTCAAACCTTAGGCTTAAGCAATTCTCTTGTCTCAGCCTCCCAAGTAGCTGGGACTACATCCACCCACCACAACGCCCGGCTGTTTTTGGTTGCAGTTGTCGTTGTTTAGCTGGCCCAGGCTGAGCTGGAACCTGCCAGCTTTGGTATATGTGGCTGGCACCCTACTCACTGAGCCACGGGTGCCGAGCCCTGCATTGTTTTTAAGCAGCTGTAATTGTTAGAAAGTTCTTTAGTTCAACCAGATTTGCACCTCTGAAAACTTTTTAGTTTTTTGAAACCTTTCTATTAACAACATTCTACAACATTAATGGAAGGTAATTCAGATTGAAGACCACGTTTCCTCCAAAATCTTTCCCATTGTTTGTAAAATCAGTTCTTTCAGATATTCTTTGTATAGCAAATCTGGATAGAATTCTAGTTTGCCAAATCCTTGTAGCATCCAATTTTTTTTGTCTTCTAAGACTTTTTGAAAATCAGATTCTGTCTGATACTTGCTATTATATGTTGCTTTGATGAGCATCAAAGTAATTGACAGCCAAGGGCCTCATTGGCAATAGTGTATAGCATGTCTTTAGAAAACATCTATTTATTACTATTAATCTTGTGTACAAGTACTTGACAATTTAAAAATACAGTTTGTGGTTTAGCTCCTGTAGCTCAGCAGTTAGGGCGCTGGCCACGTATACCAGGGCTGGCGGCGTTTGAACCTGGCCCAGACCTGCCAAACAACAATGACAACTACAGCAAAAAAATAGCTTGGTGTTGGGGGGGGTCTGTAGTTCCATTACTTGGGAGGCTGAGGTAAGAGAATCACTTAAGCCCAACAGTTTGAGGTTGCTGTGAGCTGTGATGTTAGGGCACTCTACTTAGGGCTACAAAGTGAGACTCTGTCTAAAAAAGAAATGTAATTTGTTGTGTTGTCATTTAGCCCAGTTGTCTCCATCTTGCTTAAAAAGACATTTTAAAACATTAATGTTGTTAATGTGTAGAGAAACGCCTCTATGCAGTCTCCTTGTAAGAAAAGGAACTGAGGTTATTCCGATTTTATACATATATACTCTATAACAAGCAATCACTGCTTCCTTTTCTTTTTTATGTGAACTGGTGGATCTTATTTGGGCTTGTCTGATGTTAGGTTATGAAATTTGCTTTTCAAATGTCACTTTTTATTCCTAGATTTTAATGTTGCACCATTTACTGAGTTCCTATTGTATGCCAAGCATATTATTACTACCTGCCTTGGATATACAACATAGAAATATATTCCTTTTCTCAAGAAAGTCTAGTTGGGGAGGTAGAATATAGACAAGTTAATAAAAAATTAGAGGATTCCAAATCTATAGAAAAGTCACTTTTTAATGTACTTTCTCTTAAAACCAATGGGTACAAGGGTGTCTATACACAGTGTTGTTTCTCCTGTCTTTAAAACATATTAGCATAATGTAATTAGTTTCTTCCAAGAATCTCAAAATTCCACTTTCACTAGTGATTCCTTTTTTTTTTTTGGAGACAGAGTCTCACTGTGTTGCCCTCAGTAGAGTGCTATGGAGTCACAGCTCATAGCAATCTCAAACTCTTGGGCTTAAGCGATTGTCTTACCTCAACCTCCCAAGCAGCAGGGACTGGGACTACAGGTGTCCACCACAACAACGGGCTATTTTTCTGTTGCAGTTGTCATTGTTTTAGCTTTTGGTGGCCTGGGCCAGGTTTGAACCTGCCAGCCTTGGTATATGTGGTCGGCGCCATAACCACTGTGCTATGGGCACCAAGCCCACTAGCTGTTCGTTATGGGATATAATTAGGACCAGAGTAAGCAGGTTCCCTAATGATTAATTCTACTTCATGGGAATTAAAATGATCAATAAGCACACAGGAACTTAATTGATACACTTATAAGTGAATATGACTTCATTTGTTTTATAAATATAGTGAAAAATATATTTTCTCCACAATTTAATCCTTTTTTCCATATCTACAGCCAGCTGAGATAACTCTTAATTACTTTATATCTAATTTTCTTTCTAAGATATTATTGAGAACATGATCTTTATGTCCTTTGTTTCTCTTTTATAGGCTGTTAAGTATTCTGCACAAAATAGGTACTTAAAGAACAGATTTTTGAATGAAGGGTAAATCTCATTTTTCCAGTGATCGAAAGCTATTTGTGTGCATCCTAAAACATTTAAACATTTACTGGGTTAAAGAATGAAGGGTGTTTGATATATCGATAGGGTATGATATTAATAAAGTTTAAGTTTTTTCATCCACATACTATTGCATTTTGCTTTATATTTTAAGATTGTTTAATAGTTTTTATTCTAATTGATTAAGTACTGTTTTCCAGGAGTCTGGCGAGGGCAAAAATTCGTTAGACTGTAGAGATAATGAAATTAAAAAATGGCAGCTAGCTCCTCTTCGTAAGATGGGACAACCAGTTTTACCTCGGAGATCCTCAGAAGAAAAAAGTGAGAAAGTATCAAAAGAGTCTACAACCGTTATTTGCATAGGAGAAAAAGCTTCAAAATCAGGTAATGAGTTTGACAGAATTATTATATACTAATATATTTGTTTATTTTGTGTACAACTACTGTTTTTAAATATTTGAAAAGTTAACATTTTTTAAATGACATTAAAAAAATTTAGGTGATTGGCTTTACTTGTAATTAAAAAATATTGCTCTAAATTCTGAAAAAACACCAGTGAACTTAATATAAGGCTTCTCTCTTCATAGCCCTTAAATACTAATGGGAGAAGATTGACAGGAAGTTGACAAGAAAATGGTATTTTATCTTAGAGCATGTGAATAGAAAGTAGAGTAGTGAGATAGAGAGTCACAATTAGGGAGAAGATGGGAGCTTCTACTTTACACAGAATGGAAGAAGTAATGTGTGAGGTGGGTTTGAAAGGATGGGAAGATTTTATGGAGGAGGGACTAGGTAAGGGACATAGCAAGTGTGAAGGCTTTAAGGCAGAATCAAACTTGGCATTTGAGGAGCAAGAAAGCAACTATAGAGTGATTGGGCAATAATGCATGAAGGGTAAAATAATGGTAGAAGATGAGTTCAGAGAAAATTATGTAGGACCTTTGAGGCCATCACAAAGAGTTTATATGTTCTCAATGTTATGAGAAATGTTTAGACGATTTTGTACAAGGGACTAATGCATAATGGATTATTGTGATTGCATTATGCAGTTTGGATGGTAGGTGGTTAGGACTGATTAGGAGTCTATAGCAGTTATCTTAGGAACGAAATGAAGGTAGTTTGGAACAGAGGTGCAATAGAAGTAGTGAAAAGTGGTTAGATTTAGATACGTTTTATGAGATTGTCAGAATTTGCTGATCGATTAGATATAGGTGAGTAAAAATAAAAATCTTAGACCATGATTGGATAAATGTTGGTGCCATGTATTGAGATGAGAAAGAGAAAAAGATTTGGAGAAGAAAATTGAAAAGTTATGTTTCAGCCATTATCACTTTGAGATTCCTATTAGAAAGTTCAGGTGGAAAGTAAACCTTAGGCTGGTAAGTGTGGAGCTTGCAAAAAACTTTGGCAGCCAGTATATGGATTTGAGATTTATTAGTGTGTAGTTGTTAGTACAGGTTGAGGTTTTTAAATTAGCAAATCCAAAATCGGAAACTTTTTTGAGAGTTGACATGGTCCTCCAGTGATCATTTCGAATTTCAGATTTTCTTATTTGGGATGCTCAGCTGTTTGGTATAGTGCAGATATTTGAAAATCCAGAGTAAAACCACAAATTTAGAGTATTCTGATTCCAGGCATTTCAGAAAAGGGATAATCAACTTGTATTTACAATCATGGACCTAGATTTAAACAGCTACAGAAGTTTGATAGTGAAGAGACAGAAGCAGAGACCTTGGGGGAATGCTGGCGTTTAGAAGTTGGGAAGAGGAGAGGATTCAGTAAAGGAGAATAAGGAGAAGCCTGTGAGGAAAGAGGGGAACCAAGAAGCCATGGTGTTCTGGAAGCCAGGTGAAGTTTCAAGAAAGAAGGAATGATCAACTTATCAGCTGTTGTCCAGACATCTAATGAAATGAACACAGATTGTTGAAATCTATGACATAGAGAAATGGAGCTCACTGGTGACTTTGACTAGAATGATTTTGGTGGAGTAGCAGGGACAAAAGCCAATTGTAGTGGCTTATGGTAGAATGGAAAGGAGAGTAACAGGAGGTATTAATTACAGACAACTTTTCCAAGGATTTTTGCAATTTAAGGGAATAGAAATGATGGGGTGCTGGCTCTGCGCCTGTAGCTCAGCAGCTAGGGTGGCAGCCACATACACCAGGGCTGGCGGTTTTGAAGCTGGCCTGGGCCTGCCAAACAACATGAGAACTACAACAACAACAACAACAAAAAAAACAAAACTGGGCATTGTGGTGGGCACCTGTAGTCCCAGATACTTGGGAGGCTGAGGCAAGAGAATTGCTTAAGCCCATGAGTTTGAGGTTGCTGTGAGCTGTGATGCCACGGCACTCTACTGAGGGTAACATAGTGAGACTCTGTTTCAAAAAAAGAAATGATGGGGTGGCTAGAGGTAGGTGTGGGGTCAAGGAATTTTTTTTTTAAAGCAGATATTATGACATGTTTGTAAGACTTATGACTGGGGAGTGGGCTTGGGGAGAGAAGTAAGAAAGTATTGATGTAGGGAGAGGTGATAGTTGACGTGTGAACTCCATGAAGAAAACAGAGGGGATGGGATTCACTCTACCTGAAGGGAGAAGATATAGGAAAATTGTATATGATAGGAGGGAGAACTGGTACAGGTAGGTTAGATTGATGATGGAACATGGAATAGCTGACTTTTTTTTTTCTCAGTGAAATATGACATGAGCAAAAAGTTGGGAAGGGGGAGGTATTACTGGTTTGAGAATAGAGGAGAAAAAAATTATGAAACAGATGTTTTTATTTTATTTTTTATTTTTAATTTTTTTAGAGACAGAGTCTCACTTTGTTTTCCTCGGTAGAGTGCTGTGGCGTCACAACTCACAGCAATCTCCAACTCTTGGGTTTAGGTGATTCTCTTGTCTCGCTCCCGAGTTGCTGGGACTACAGGCGTCTGCCACAACACCCGTTTTTTTTTTTGTTGTTGTTGTTGCAGTTTGTCTGGGGCCAGGTTCAGACCTGCCACCCTTGGTGTATGGAGCCCGTGGCCTACTCACTGAGCCACAGGTGCTGTCTAAAACAGATGTTTTTAAAAGTAGGAGAACAAATTTATTAGGGAAAGTTAGTTGGGATTAGAAGATTGGGCAGAAGATTGAATATAACCTACTTGATATTTGCAGTTATAAATTAAAATGAGATCTGTCAGTACCAATGTTTATTTTTCTCAACTTATCTTTAGCTGTTAGCCTATTTGAGTTAAGGATAAAAGTTGGCTTTTACCAAAATAGTGGTTTTGCTACACAGATACTTAAAGGAGAGAGAATAAAAGTGTTAAGTATGCAAGGGATTGTAATAGTGATGGACTATTTCATGTAAATTGATAATGTGAGAAAGTGAAGACACGAAGATGGCAAAAATACTAGATTTAATCGCTGAAATGAGGAGATTTTAGAATAAAGAGCTGGTATGATAGGTCAGAGTAGTATAATGTTTGACATTGAGATTTGGGAGCTGCACAGAAATTAGTAATGATAGAATGTTAAAAATCATTAAAAGCTTAACATTGATATTAGTAATGTCAAGCGCAGTTGAAAAGAGTAGAAATTCTTCAGTTTTATGGTATAAGGAAGGTCATTATATTATCACCTGATAAATTCAGATTGAATTTTCTAAATAGATATTTTAAAGTTAAAGTATATATGTGCAAAATAACTAGTTCTAAAAACCATTATCTAAATTGGAAAAAGGGCATATGCATTTTATAACTTTATGGCCACTTTTTAGTTACTGTTCATTTTAATTAGAATTTTGTGTCAGGAGTATTTCAATGTGGACTATGGATTCTGATCTTATTTCTAAATAGTGGCTTTTAATTAGTCCATTTTGTTTATAAACTTACATTATATATGAAAAGGAAAATATTTTTTTTTAAAATGATTTAATGAGTTTTGGTATTTATTTAACTTAGGTACTCATGAGAAGCAAGAAATGAAGAAGAAGAAAGTTGATAAAGGAGTTCCTAATGTACATCCTCCTGCCACTACTGCTGCTAAGCCATCCACAGATCAGATCAGACAGAGTGTCAGACATTCGCTCAAAGAAATTCTGATGAAAAGGTAACACATATTATTGTAGAAGATTCAATAATACAGGCTTCATGTGTTTGAAAAATAATTGAACTGTTCTGATTTTAAGACTTACAGACTCAAATTTGAAGGTACCAGAAGAAAAGGCAGCAAAAGTTGCTACAAAAATCGAAAAGGAGCTTTTCTCTTTTTTTCGGGACACAGATGCTAAATATAAGAACAAATATAGAAGCTTGATGTTCAATCTGAAGGACCCTAAAAACAATGTAAGTATGTTTTGTTAATGTCTGCGGATATTTATGCTTCCAACTTTCATGAATACATAGGTATCCAAGATTATTACACAGTAGTTCTATAATTTATTAATTAGAGTGAGACTGAGAATTTTTTTCTAGTTTTAGAACATGTAATTTCAATAAAGTCTTTTTGCTATGGATCTGAGTTATGAATTGTGTTTGGTAATGGGTAGTATTGTCCAATCAGTCTGTTAAAATGCTAAAATGTCTCAACTTGATTTATGTGAATTTTTTCTTTTAATGTTTTTTGAATAATCACCTTAATTAAAAAATCTTCAAAAACTCCATTAAGCTAAAATTCATAGCACTCTATTATCACTTTTGAATTTAAATCTGAAAGTAGAGCTGCATTCCTTAAAAAAGTAAATTACATTTAGTTGAGAACTGCAGTAACAATTAACTATTGTTAATTACTGAATTAACTATAACTTTGGTTCCAAGTATGTTTTAGCAGTGGTGTAAGCATTAATTGAACTCCTAGGATGTCTTGTTTCTACAGATTTCTTGTTTGGAACTTAGAAGAAATATAAAAGCTGTGCGAAAGAGAGAGAGAGAGTGTGTATTTGTTTGTGTATGTCAGTGTCAGCACCAAAAGTAGGCCTTTGATTATTACAGTGGACAAAAGTCACATCTGTGAGCATTTCAAAAGTTCATAACATGATAGATCTCTTTGTGTCATATTTACATATGTCTACCAGAAGTTTTTGCTAGGTGATGATTGTAGATGACTCAGTGTAATTAGACATAATCTCTTTGCATGCGAGGTTTTCACATAAGTGGTATAAATTTATGAAAGTATATTTTGCCACAGTATGCGATTTGAGATATTTTCTTGACATGTACTAATAGCTCCTTAAGAAGAACATACATTGTATAATCGCCATCATGGTCAGGGAGATCCTAAATTATACAATCTGGAAGCTTTATTTCAGTAATTAAACAGAGACTTATTTCCTTTAGGTTTCTTTCTCGCAGTTGGGTTTTTTTTCTAGAGTCCAGCCTGTCAGGATTTAAATATGTAAAATCTTAAAAATATGTATCACATTGAGTAAAACTCTTTTATGCCATACTTTGCTATGCTGTAGATTGGTTTATTATGATGATTAGATTATGTCCCTGGTTAGACTTACTACAACTTTTAGATAGGTATTGTAATGGTTCCACTGTGTGTGCTTCTCTATTATGTGTTCATTTTTATATGAAATGTTTGTTTTATTGCCTTAGATAAATTTCTAGAATACAAAGCAGTGATTTATTCAGTGTAGTAGATAATATATAAATCATTAAATATTTGTAAATCAAGCTTCTAAAATTATATCTTTATTGCATGTTTATGTATAGTAGACTGTTTTTTAAATATGTCTCCCCCCTTTACTTTCTATTTTTAAATATTTCCAGATATTATTTAAAAAAGTACTAAAAGGAGAAGTAACCCCTGATCATCTTATAAGAATGAGTCCAGAAGAACTGGCTTCTAAAGAATTAGCCGCTTGGAGACGAAGAGAAAACAGACATGTAAGATCATCTATATACATACACTATCAAAACCTGTTTTTATCACAGGAAAAATTATACAGTGCAAATTCAACAGATTACAGAGTAACACAGGCTACAGGCTTGCTTTTTTTTTTTTTTGTCTTTGAGACAGAGTCTCACTTTGTTGGCCTCAGTAGAGTGCTATGGCATTATAGCTCACAGCAACCTCAAACTCTTGGGCTTAAGTGATGATCTTGACTCAGCCGCCCAAGTAGCTGGGACTACAGGCACCTGCCCCAATGCCTGGCTATTTTTAGAGACGAGGTTTCTTTTGCTCTGGCTCAGTCTGGTCTCGAACCTGTGAGCTCAGGTGATCCACCTGCCTCAGCCTCCCAGACTGCTGGGATTGCAGCCGTGAGCCACCAAGCCACCGCCCCCAGCCCAACACAGGCTTTCTGTTACATGCTGTTTCTAGTTACTTATTATCCATGCCTCTCATTTTTTTTTTTTTCCTCCTATTTTTTTCCCTTCATGTAGATTTTCCTTTGTGTAATTATGTCAGTTTTTTTTTTTTTATTATTAAATCATAGCTGTGTACATTAATGCAATCATGGGGTACACTGTGCTGGTTTTATATAAAATTTGAAATATTTTCATAAAACTAGTTAACATAGCCTTCATGGCATTGTCTTCGTTATTGTGTTAAGACATTTATATTCTACATTTAGTAAATTTCACATGTACCCTTGTAAGATGCATCATAGGTGTGGTCCCACCAATTATTCTCCCTCCATCCATCCTCCCCGCCCATGTCTCTCATTCTTAAATTCTGTTGTTTTCTGATCTCTCCAGTATTTTTTCTCATTTTCTCCAGCTATCCAGTTAAAGAATTAACCTGTGTTTTGTTATTATATTTTGTGAATGACAAGAAAGGAAAAATATAGGGACGTCTTTTCTTAATCATATCTATACTTTTTCAGAAGCATAGTTTGAAGGTATTATGAATATTGGTAATTTTTAGAGTCAGATGAATTTATGTCAGAAAAAAGATTGTATGGATTTACAATCCCTTATTAAAGTTTGAAATAAGCTCTAAAAAATAAGAATTTTTTCCATAATTAATTTATTCATAAAGTATGAACTGAATTGCCACGTGTGAATAGTCAAATTCACAGAAATATTGTATGTTTAATTACATGGTGCTCTCACATCTAACAGGGGAGTATTATATAATATATAGCGTGTGCACCATACTGCATTTTATTTATTTTTATTTTTTTAGAGACAGAGTCTCATTTTGTCACCATGGGTAGAATGCTGTGGTATCACAGCTCACAGCAACCTCCAGCTCGTGGGCTTAGGCGATTATCTTGCCTCAGCCTCCTGAGTAGCTGGGACTACAGATACCTGCCACAACGCTCGACTATTTTTTGTTGTAGTTTGGTTGGGCTGGGTTTGAACTCACTACCCTCAGTATATGGGGCCGGCACCCTACTCACTGAGTGAGCCACAGGCACTACCCCCCCACCCCCTCTTTTTTTTTTTCTGAGACGGAGTCTCACTTTGTCCCCCTTGGTAAAGTGCTGTGGTATCATTGCTCACAGCAACCTCAAATTCTTGGGCTCAACTGATTCTCTTGCCTTAGCCTCCCAAGTAGCTCAGACTATAGGCACCTGTCACAACGCCCAGCTGTTTTTAGAGATGGGGTCTCGCTCTGGCTCAGGCTGGTCTCAAAATCCTGAGGTCAGGCAATCCACTTGCCTCAAGCCTCCCAGAGTGCTATGATTATTAGCATGAGCTCATGCACCCAGCCTCATACTGTATTTTTAAAACTGAAAAATTCTGTTCGGTCACAGATGCTGAGTTTTTGGTTGGAGATTGTGAAGTTGAAATACCTTTAAAGATTAAGTAAATATGTGACTCAGAGCTGTTGTGACAGTAAGCCATGTTATTGAATACTTTTATTACAGTGTCCTCAGAATATCAGCCCCCTAGTGTGGAAAATATTGATTTGTTATAGTTTGTATTAACTCTGAATGATTTACCTGATTCTCTTGTCCATACTTGTATCTTAGGCACTAAACCTCTGTATAGTTCTGTGCCAGATCGAGTTTGGAGCTCAACAGGCCTTGATTTGATGGATCACACTTTCTCACATTTTTTTCACCTTTGCCCTGTGTAATTAAATCTCCTTTTCTATTTTGAAAATAATATCACTTCTTCTTTCTCTTCCTATCCCAAATATACACATGCCTCTCTTTTGCTTTGGAACTGTGGCTTCAAGTATCACATCAGAGACCAGGTTGTTCTTTCTGTAGGTCACATGCCAGATTTCTTTTTGTTTTGTTGTTGTTGTTGTTTAGCAGGCCCAGGCTAGTTTCGAACATTCAAGCCCTGGTATGTGTGGCTGGCACGCTAGCCACTGAGCAACAGGCGCTGAGCCAGATTTCTTTTTTTATAGGATGATTTTCACTTAATAAAGCAAAAATGAGGGAGCCAGCCCATCTTTCTACCATCCTTACCCCATTTCCACTCCCAGCTACCTTTATATGACCTATTGTATGCTTGCTTAAGTTTTATGTTTTGTTACTGAGCTTGTTCAGTGTCAGTGAATTTGCAGTGTCGCTAAGCAGGCTCAAGTCAGAGGACGGTCAGATTATTTTTGCTGTTTATATAAACTGCCATTGTAGGGAGGGGATGGTAGAACATCAAATTAGGAATTTAAAAGCAAGATGGTTCTCATTTCTCTGTGGCAGCTGCTAAAAAGTACAGACAGATTTCAACTGATACCATGTTGCACCACTTTGCAAATTACATCGTACGTCAGTTACCTTCTGTTAGGATGTCTACATGAACTTCTCATGGCTAAAGTATGGGTCTAATCCCATTCTTACAACCCCAGCACTTTAAAACAGTCTCTGTCATATACGAACACCCAGTATAAGTTTGTTATATGAGAGACTACCCAACGATTAAAAGTCCTCTTTACTGATTCATTTATTTTTACGTAAGCTTTAATTATTTAAAGTGTACATTTGGAAGTACATATTTTGCATTTAATATTTCTTTTGACTTATTTCTTGTTAGACCATAGAGATGATTGAGAAGGAACAGAGAGAAGCAGAGAGACGACCTATCACAAAAATAACTCATAAAGGTGAAATAGAAATTGAGAGTGATGCCCCAATGAAAGAACAGGAAGCAGCAATGGAGATTCAGGTAAAGATGTCGTGTTTCATAGCTCAGACCATGAAGATGCAGAAAAGATTTATTTGCCTAGTGTTTTTAAGAAGAAGTGTTTTTTTTTTTTTTTAGAGACAGAGTCTCACACTATCATCCTTGTTAGAGTGTCGTGGTGTCACAGCCCACAACAACCTCCAACTCCTGGACTTTGCCTCAGCCTCCTGAGTAGCTGGGACCACAGGCGCCCGCCACAACGCCCGGCTATTTTTTGTTGTGTTTGGCTGGGGCCGGGTTCAAACAGCCACCCTCGGTATATGGGGCTCGCGCCCTACCCACTGAGCTACAGGTGCCATCCTAAGAAGAATTTTTAAACATGTATCCATATTAAAGTCGTCTATCATATTGGTTTAGTGTTTGTTTGAGAATGCTGCAGGGATGTCCAACCTGTAGGTAGACAGGCTCCATGCTGATTTTGTGAGGACTTTTGCTTATCTGTGGTGTTGGATATCACAAAAGTAAACACAGACCTTTTTTTTGCTAATCAGCTTTCCTTAGTATTTGTATATTTACTGTATGGCCCAAGACAACTCTCATTCTTCTAATGTTCCATCTGCTACAAAAAAGTGGCTAGAGTGTTGTTTCTTTCAGTGTGATATTTTATCGGTGAATACTAATTTTTATACTCACTTGTGTTAGGAACCTACTGCTAATAAGTCATTGGAGAAGCTGGAAGGATCTGAAAAACAAAAAGAGGAAGTTGACTCCACATCTAAAGATACTACTAGTCAACACAGACAGCATCTTTTTGATCTTAACTGCAAAATTTGCATAGGTAATTTATAATTTTTCTTTCTAAAATTTTATATTCCTTGTGAAAGGGGGACACTTGTATATTAGTGCTTGTCATTTTAGTGGGTTTTGTTTTCCCAGTGTTGGTGATGATGCACCCACCTCCTCTTAGTTGTAACACATTTATATGTAACTGATTTTCTAGGTTGAAGTATATTTTGATACTGGTTGATAGTATAGTTTACTATCTAGAATTAATTATATTATAAATGATCTGAACTTAAAAACTCTTACTAGGGTCAAATAATAAGAATTTAATTATTAGAATGAATATTAGAAATTGTGGGCAGTTGTTATGGTACTCTCATTTACTAAAGTGAGAGTAAAATAGCTTTCATATTTTATTACAAATCATTAAATAATCAGAAATTGAAATTACTTTTTGATAAAAGATTTTATATTTTTTAGAGCAGTTTTTGGTTCATAGCAACATTGAGAGGAAGGTACAGAGATTTCCCATATATTTCCTGCCCCTGACGTGTGCATCATCAGAATCCACCATCAGAGCAGTTGTTACAGTGGATGAACCTGCATTGACTTACCATAATTGCTCAAAGTCCACAGTATACGTTAGAGTTCACTCTTGGTTTTGTACATTCTGTGGGTTTGGATACATGTATATCAACATGAATCCAACATTATAGTATTGTATGGAGTATTTTCACTGCTCTAAAAATCCTCTGTGCTCTGTTCATCTCTCCCTCCACTATCCCCACTAAACCTGGCAAGTCCTGATTTTTTTACTGTCTCCATAGCTTTGCCTTTTCCAGAATAGCTTATAGTTGGAATCATCTAGTACGTAGAATTTTCAGATTGGCTTCTTTCACTTAGTAGTAATGCCTTTAGGTTTTCACCATGTCTTTTCATGGCTTAATAGCTCATTTCTTTTTAGCATTGAGTAATATTCCATTGTCTAAATATATAGTTTATTTATCCATTTATTTGCTGAAGGACTTGTTGATTACTTCCAGGTTTAGGCATTTATGAATAAAACTGCTATAAACATCCGTATACAGGATTTTGTGTGGATGTGAATTTTTGACTCCTTTGGGTAAATACCAGAGCGCACAATTGTTGGATCATATGGTGAATTTATAGGAAACTGCCAAAACAGCAATACCATTTTGCATTTCCACCAGGATTAGAGGAGAGTTTCTGTTGTTCCACATCTTTGTCAGCATTTAGTGTTGTCAGAGTTCTGGATTTTGGCCATTCTTTTTGGTTGCAGCCATCATTATTGTTTGGTGGGCCCGGGCTGGATTCGAACCCGCCAGCTTAGGTGTATGTGGCTGGTGCCCTAGTTGCTTGAGCCACAGGTGCCGAGCCTTGGCCATTCTAATAGGTAGGTAGTAGTGTATCATTCTTGTTTGACTTTGCCGTTTCCCAGTGAGGTATATGGAAGGTATATAATTTATATGACATTTATAATATCTTTGGTGAGATGTCTTCAGTTTTTTAGCCTGTTTTTCAATTGGGTTGTTTGTTTTCTTACTGTATTTAATTCTTCTTATATTTTGGATAGTACCCATTTATTAGATTTATCTTTTGCAAATATATTCTCTTAGTCCATGGCTTATAATCTCATTCTCTTGACATTGTCTTTTGCAGAGTGGAATTTTTAAATTTTAATGGAGTCCGCCTTATCAGTTCCTTCATGGATCATGCCTTTGTCTTTTTTGTCTAAGAAGTTATTGCAATACACATGGTCATCTAGGTTATCTCCTATGTTATCTTCTTGTGTATTTTATATTTAGGTCTCTGATCCATTTTGAGTTAATCTTTGTGAAGGAAGGGTAAAAGATCTGTGTCAGGATTCTTTTTCTTTCTTTATTTTTTTGCACATGAATGACAAGTTGTTCTAGCAGCTTTTAAAAGAATTTATTTTATTTTAATAGATTTAAGAGGCATGAGTTGAATTTCATTATATGTATATATTGTATAGTGGTACGTAAAGTCTAGGCTTTTTGGCTTACCTATCACCCAAGTAACATAGGTACTTCATAGGTAATTTTTCATACCTCACTGCTTATCACCCTCCCTCTTTTTGAGTCTTCAGTGTCCATTATACCCACTCTGTGTTATCTTGTATAGCTTTTGTTTAGCTCCCACTTAAAAGTGAGAACATACTGCATTTTCCTGTTCCTGGATTACTTCATTTCAAGAAACTAGCCTCAAGTTCCACTTGTGTTGTTTCAAAAGACATTGGGAAATGTCTTTCAAAAGACATTATTTCATTCTTATTAATGAGTAGAAAATGTGCCACATTTTCTTTATTTGCTTGTCAGTAGATGAGCACATAGGTTGATCCCACATCTGCTGCGATAAACATACGAATGCAGGTATCTTATTGATAATAATGATTTCTTTTCCTCTGGGTAGATACTTAGTAGTGAGATTGCAGGATCTAATGGTAGGTCTTTGAGAAATCTCCATACTGATCTCCAGAGAAGTTGTACTAGTTTATATTTCCATAAACAGTGCCTAAGTGTTCCCTATTCATTGCTTCCACACCCAACTCTATTCTTTTTTGACTCTTTAATAATGATCATTCTAATTGGAGTAACATGTTATCTCATTGTGGTAGTAATTTGCATTTCCTTGATTAGTAAAGTTAAGCATTTTTTTGTATGTTTATTGGCCATTTGCATATCTTCTCTTGAAAAAATTTTTTGTCCACTTTTAGAGGGTGTTGTTTTTTTTCATGCCGAATTTAGTTCCTAATGGATTCTGGATGTCAGTCCTTTGTTGGACACGTAGTTTGTGAATATTTTTGCCCATTATGTAGGTTGTCTGTTTACTCTTTTGATTGTTTCTTTTTGCTTTGCAGAGATTTTTTTATTTTCATTAAGTCTTATTTGTCTGTTTTTGTTTTTTTTTCTATTTGCTTTTGAAGCCTTAGTCATAACATCTTTGCCTAGGCCAATGTTCAGCATTTTTCCTAAGGGTTTCTTCTAGGATTTTTATTGTTTTAGGTCTTACTTTTAAGTCTTTAATCCATCTCGAGTTAATTTTTGTGTATGGTGCAAGATAGCAATGCAGTTTTGTTCTACATATGGCTATCCAGTTTTCCCAGCACCATTTACAGAAAAGGTTGTCCTTTCCTCAGTGTGTGTCTTGGTCAACTTAGATCAGTTCATTGTAAATATGTGGCTTTATTTCTGGGTTCTCTACTTTGTTCCATTGATTTATGTGTATATTTTTATACCAGTGTGATGCTGTTTTGGTTATTATAGCCTTATAGTATAAATTGGAGTCAAATAATGTAATACTTTTCAGCTTTGTTCTTGTTGCTTAGGATTGCTTTGACTATTTGGGCTGTATGAATTTTAGAATTGGTTTTTCTAATTCTGTTGAAAATGCTGTTGCCATTTTGGTGGGAATTACATTGAATCTTACATTTTAAAAATAATTCTTCTGATCTATGAGTGTGGGATATTTTTCCATTTGCGTCATCTACAATTTCATCAGTGATTCATAGTTCAACTTGTAGAGATCTTTCATATCTTTGGTTAGATTTATTCCTAGGGATTTTATTGTTTTTGCAGCTATTATAAATAAAAGTACTTATTTTTGTTCCACACTTGGTCATCGTTACATTTAGAAGTGCTATTGATTTTTGAATGTTGATTTTATAATCTGAGACTGCTAAATTCATTTATTAAATCTAAGTCTTTTGAAAGAGTCCTTGGGGTTTTCTAGGTATCAGATCATATCATCAGGAAAAACAGTTTGACTTCCTCTTTTCCAATCTGGATACCTTTTATTTATTTATTTTTTTTCTTGCCTGATTGCTTGGGCTAGAACTTCCAGTACCATGTTGAATAGAAGTGAGCCTGGGCATTCTTGTCTCATCCTAGTTCTTAGGGGAAATGCTTTCAACTTGTCCTCATATAGTGTGATGTAGCCTGTGGGTTTGTCACATGTGGCTTTACTATTTTGAGGTGTGTTCCTTCTATGCCTAGTTCTTTGAAAGTTTTTGTTATGAAGAGAAGCTGGATTTTATTGACTACTTTTGTACATATATTAACAAGAGCATACGGTTTTTCTTTCTCATTCTTTTTATGTGGTGAATCACATTTTTTTACTTGTGTATGTTTACTACTCATTATTGGTTTATCTGGGAATTCTGTTTCTTCCTGGTACAATCCTGAGAGGTTGTGTGTTTTCAGGAATTTTTCCATACCTTCTAGGTTTTCTAGTTTGTGAGTATATGGTTGTTCATAAATAGTTTTTGATCTTTTGTTTTTCTGTGGTATCAATTGTAATGCCTTTTATTTCATTTCTAATTGTGTTTATTTGGATATTTTCTCTTGCTTAGTCTAGCTTAGTGGTTTATCAATTTTGTTTATCTTTTCAAAGACCCCACTTTTTGTTGTGTTGATCCTCTATATTGATTTTTTTGGTCCCTAATTCCTTTAGTTCTGCTCTGATCTTTGTTATTTCTTTTATTAACTCTGAGTTTGATTTGTTCTTATTTTTCTTATTTCTTAATTTGTGATGTTAGGTTGTTAATTTGTGATCTGTTTTTTGGATGTAGGCATTTAATGCTATAAACTTTTCTCTTAGTATGGCTTTTGCTGTATCCCATAAACTTTGGTATGATGTGCTTTTATTTTCATTTGTTTGAAAACATTTTTTAATTTCCATTTTTATGTTTTCATTGACCCAGTAGTTGTTCAGGAGCATGTTGTTTAATTCCCATGTGTTTGTATATATTATAAAATTCCTCTTCATACTGATTTCTTGCTTTATTAAGTTATGGTTTGAGATGATATGATTTTGATTTTTAAAAATTTGTTGGTTAAAATGTGGTCTGTCTTGGAGAACATTACATGTGCTGATGAAAAGAATGTAAATGTCTATTAAGTTCATTTGGTCTGACATCGAATTTTTTTTTTTTTTTTTTTTTGTAGTTTTTGACTGGGGCTGGGTTTGAACCTGCCACTTCCAGCATATGGGGCTGGCGCCTACTCCTCTGAGCCACAGGCGCCGCCCCTGACATCGAATTTAAGTCCTGTGTTTGTCGATTATCTGTCCTCGTGATTTGTCTTGTGCTGTGAGAGCTGTATTGATGTCCACCAGTACTACTGTGTTGATGGTTGTCTCTTTCCTTAGGTCTAGTAATACAGTAGAGCTTCCATAGTGGACCACCTTCCTACATTGACAATTTCTTTAAGTTGAACTAATTTTCCTAGACTGACCATGCACCACATGTATGTAACAGTACAGTAGGCTATACAACTGGTTCCTTTTGTTGACCGCTTCTTATGTCGACCAGTTTGTCACATTCCCTTGGATGGTCAACTTACAGAGTTTCTGCTGGATTTGTTTTGTGAATCCTTGTGTTCTAATGTTGGTTATATATATATTTAGAATTGTTATATCCTCTTGTTGAATTGATCGCTTTATCATCGTATCATGACCTTATTTATCCTTTTTTTACTGTTTTGATTTAAAGTTTCTTTAAGTATAACCACTCTTGTTTGCGCTTTGTTTCTGTGTGCATGGACTGTCTTTTTCCACTGCTTTACTTTCAATTTGTGTATGTCTTTACGGATAAGGACACATGTGTTGTGTCCTTATATTATAAGCAGCATATAGTGGTTCATGTGTTTTTAATCATTTATTCAATCTATATCATTTAGTGGAACATTTAATCCATTTACACTGAAGGTTTACATTGGTATGTGAAGCTTTGTTCTTATTTTTTTTTTTTTTTCCTTTTTAAGGCAGAGTTTTACTCTGTTGCCCCAGTTGAGTGCTGTGGTGTCATAGCTCACAGCAACCTCAAACTCTTGGGCTCAAGTGATTGTCTTATCTCAGCCTCCTGAATAGCTGGGACTATAGGCATCCACCACAATGCTCTGCTATTTTTAGAGACAGGGTCTAGTTCTTGTGCAGGCTGGTCTCAAACTTGTGAGGTCAAACAATCTACCTGCATCAGCCTCCCAGAGTGCTAGGATTACAGTTGTGAACCACCAGGGCTCACGACTGTAATCCTAGCACTCTGGGAGCATTTTTTTGTCATATTGTTAATTGATTTCCAGTTGTTTTTATAAATTCTTACTTCTTCATTTTTCTGTATCTTTTCATTTTCATGGTTTGCCGAGGTTGTCACATTGCCATTTAATTCCTTTTTCTTCTTTCTTTGCCTGTTTCGTAAGACCTGTGAATTTTATATATTTGTGTGTATTTTTTGATGGTGAGTATTGACCTTTAATTTCCATATTTTAGACTCCCTCATATACTTTCTGTAGGGCTGATCTAGTGGGTGTTGAATTTTTTTAGTATTTGTTTATCTGGGAAAGGCTTTTTTTATTTCATTTATGAATCTTTGGCAGGATATAAAATTTTTGGCTGGAAGTTTTTTGGCTTTTAGCATTTTGAAAATACCATCCCATTCTCTTTTTGGCTTGTAAGATTTCTTCTGCTAAGTGGTCTGCTGTTAGTCTGGTGCAGTTTCCTTGATAAGTGCCTGGACGCTTTTCTCTTGCTAATTTTAGAATTATTTCACTTCAACTTTATTCTGATTATATTATGTATTGGAAATCCTTTTTGTGTTATATTTGAGAATCATTTGGCCTCTTGTCTCTGAATGTTTAATTCTTTTGCTAGTCCAGATGACTAATTTTCATCAATTATTTCCTTAATCTAGGTTTTCTAAATATTTCCCTTGGGAATATTGGTAATTTGTATGTTTGGTCACTTTATAGAGTCCCAGACATTTTGAAGATTTTTCTCCTTTTTAAAAAATTATTATTTTTCCCTTTTTGTTAGCTGACTGGATTATTTCAAAAGACCTGTCTTCAGGTTCTGAGATTATTTCTTCATCTTTGTCTAGTCTATTCTCAAAGCTTTTTTTTGTTGTTGTTGTTGGGGATTCATCAAGGGTATAAGAAACCAGGTTACACTGATTGCATTTGTTAGGTATAGTCCCTCTTATAATTGTGTCTTGCCCCCCAAAGGTATATCACACACCGAGACTCCCACCCCGTTCCCTCCTTCCCTCTCTCTGCTTAACCTTTCCCCCACCCCCCTTCTCTCTCTGTTCTCCCCTTCCCCCACCCCCACACCATGTACTAGGTCATTGTCCTTATATCAAAATCGAATACACAGGATTCATGCTTCTCTATTCTTGTGATGCTTTACTAAGAATAATGTGTTCCACTTCCATCCAGGTTAATACCAAGGATATAAAGTCTCCATCTTTTTTAATGGCTGAATAGTATTCCATGGTGTACACATATCACAGCTTGTTAATCCATTCCTGGGTTGGTGGGCATTTAGGCTGTTTCCATATTTTGGCGACTGTAAAGTGAGCTGCAATAAATAGTCTAGTACAAGTGTCCTTATGGTAAAAGGATTTGTTTCCTTCTGGGTAGATGCCCAGTAATGGGATTGCAGGATCAAATGGGAGGTCTAGCTTGAGTGCTTTGAGGATTCTCCATACTTCCTTCCAAAAAGGTTGTATTCGTTTGCAGTCCCACCAGCAGTGTAAAAGTGTTCTTTTCTCTTCCACATCCGTGCCAGCATCTGCAGTTTTGAGATTTTGTTATGTGGGCCATTCTCACTGGGGTTAGATGATATCTCAGGGTGGTTTTGATTTGCATTTCTCTAGTAATTAGGGATGATGAGAACTTTTTCATATGTTTGCTAGCCATTTGTCTGTCCTCTTTAGAGAAGGCTCTATTCATCTGTCTTGCCCATTAATGTGTGGGATTATTGGCTTTTTTCATGTGGATTAATTTGAGTTCTCTATAGATCCTAGTTATCAAGCTTTTGTCTGATTCAAAATGTGCACATATCTTTTCCATTGCATAGGTTGTCTATTTGCTTTGGTTATTGTCTCCTTAGCTATACAGAAGCTTTTCAGTTTAATTAAGTCCCATTTGTTTATTTTTGTTGTTGTTGCCAGTGCCACAGAAATCTTTATAAAGTCTTTCCGCAGGCCAATATCCTCAAATGTTTTTCCTATGCTTTCTTTGAGAATTTTTTATTGTTTCATGCCTTAAATTTAGGTCTTTTATGCATCTCGAATCAGTTTTTATGAGTGGAGAAAGGTACAGGTCCAGTTTCAGTCTTTTACATGTAGATTTCCAGTTCTCCCAGCTATTTATTGAATAGGGAGTCTTTCCCACAAGGTATGATCTTGTTTGGTTTATCAAAGATTAGGTGGCTGTAAGATGTTAGTTTCATTTTTTGGTTTTCTATTTGATTCCAAATGTCCATGTTTCTATTTTTGCACTAGTACCATGTTGTTTTGATCACTATGGCTTTGTAGTACAGCCTAAAGTCTGGTATGGTGATGCCCCCAGCTTTGTTTTTATTACTAAGAACTGCTTTAGCTATACGGGTTTTTTTCTGGTTCCATACAAAATGAAGAATTATTTTTCCCAAGTTGTAAAAGTATGATATTGGTATTTGAATCTGTAGATTGATTTGGGCTGTATAGACATTTTAACAATGTTGATTCTTTCCAGCCATGAGCATAGTATGTTCTTGCATTTGTTAATATCCTCTGCTATTTCGGGCAGCGCCTGTGGCTCAGTGAGAAGGGCGCCGGCCTCATATGCCGAGGGTGGCGGGTTCAAACCCAGCCCCGGCCAAACTGCAACAACAAAAAAAAAAAGGAAGAAAAAAAATAGCCGGGGGTTGTGGCAGGCGCCTGTAGTTCCAGCTGCTCGGGAGGCTGAGGCAAGAGAATCACGTAAGCCCAAGAGTTAGAGGTTGCTGTGAGCCGTGTGACGCCATGGCACTCTACCCGAGGGCGGTACAGTGAGACTCTGTCTCTACAAACAAAAAAAAAAAAAAAAAATCCTCTGCTATTTCTTTTCTTAGAGTTTCATAATTTTCTTTATAGAGGTCTTTCACCTCTTTTGTTAGGTCTATTCCTAGGTATTTCATTTTCTTTGAAGCTATGGTGAAGGGTGTTGTGTCTTAAATTAGCTTCTCATCTTGGCTGTTATTGGCGTATACAAAGGCTTATAGACATTGATTTTTATATCCTGAGACATTACTGTATTTTTTGATGACTTCCAGAAGTCTTGTGGTTGTTGAGTCTTTGGAGTTCTCTAGGTATAAGATCATATCATCAGCAAAGAGAGAGAGTTGACTTCCTCTGCTCCCATTTGGATGCCCTTTATTTCCTTTTCTTGCCTAATTGTATTGGCTAGAACTTCCAGCACTATGTTGAATAGTAGTGGCCATAGAAGACAACCTTGTCTGGTTCCAGGTCTAAGTGGAAAAGCTTTCAGTTTTACTTCATTCAGTAAAATATTAGCTGTGGGTTTGTCATAGATAGCTTCAATCAGTTTAAGAAATGTGCCACCTATATGCCTGTAGTCTTCAGTGTTCTAATTAGAAAAGGATGCTGGATTTTATCAAATGCTTTTCTGCATCTATTGAGAGGATCATATGGTCTTTGTTTTTGCTTCTGTTGATACAGTGAATAACGTTTATGGACTTGCGTATGTTAAACCAGCCTTGCTTCCCTGGGATGAAATCTATCTACTTGATCATGATGTATGGCCTTTTTGATGATAAGCTGTAATCTATTGGCTAAGATTTTGTTGAGAATTTTTGCATCTATATTCATTTGCATCTATTTTGTTGAGAATTTTTGCATCTGTTATTTACCTTTTATCATTTCTGATTGTTTGCATCTAAAGTGGTCTGAAGTGCTCCTTTTAAATTAGGGTGATATTTGCTTTATAGACTGTGTTGGGGAAGGTTCCTTCCTCTTCAATTTTTTGGAATAATTTCTGCAGTATGGAAATAAG
Organism: Nycticebus coucang; assembly: GCF_027406575.1. Lineage (NCBI taxonomy): Eukaryota > Metazoa > Chordata > Mammalia > Primates > Lorisidae > Nycticebus > Nycticebus coucang. Next base: position 19,931,147 of record NC_069788.1, on the reverse strand, counting down.
CTCTTTTTTGAAGGTTTGATAAAATTCTGGTGTGAAACCATCTGGACCAGGGAAATTTTTTATTAGGAGATTTTTTATGTTTCATTGATCTCAGTGCTTGAAATTGGTCTCTTCAGGAGATCTGTTTCTTCCTGACTAAGTCTAGGGAGAGGGTGTGATTCCAAATATTGATCCATTTCCTTCACATTGTCACATTTCTGGGCGTAGAGTTTCTTGTAGTATTCAGAGATAGTCTCTTGTATCTCTGTGGCATCTGTTATTTCCCTTTTATCATTTCTGATTGTCTCAAAGCTTTTTGATGTCTGTTGTATTTTCTTTAATTAATTTTTCAGTTCCAGAATTTCTGTTTTGTTTTCCTTTTGTATCTGTCGCCTTGGAAAATTCCTCATTCATACTCTATATTGATTTTTTGTTTTTGATTTCTTTGTATCAGTTTTCAGATATCTTTTTCATCTCAGTAAGCTTCTTTAGAATCAATATTTGGAATTTTTATCTGGTATTATGAGGAATATCTTTCTATTGAGATCCATTGCTGGAAAATTGTGGTCCTTTGATGGTATCATGTTTCCTTGCTTTTTTATGTTTCCATTGATAATCTGCTCATGTAATGTAGCAGTTCTTTTGTCTGATTTTTTTGAAATTGCTTTCAAGGGGGATAATTTTTTCCTAAAGATATATATATGTTGTTGCTTGAGCATGACTCTTTGACTTTAATTTTGGGTACCTTTAGTAGTTTGATTTTTGTATGATTTCTTTTATACAGGGTCAGTGCTATCTGTGATTTCCTTCGTGGTTTAGGGAATAATTACTGTCAATAGTTTAGGCTGTGATGCAGTTTAGCTAGGGACTTGAATGCAACCCAGCCAGTCTTTGTGCCCCAGTGATACAGTGAGGGGACTAATTTTAGGCCACAGAGCAGTTTAGGCTGGCAGTGGTTTAATGTGTCCTGGGGGAGGGGCCAATTCTTGGGCCTTCAGGTGGCTTGCTCAGAAGCTGGTAGTTAGAATAGAGAGCTGGATGTGTGGAGGGAGTCTTTGAGCAGCTGCTGTGATGTGGGAGTTGGTAGTAGCAGTGATAGAGCCACTCACCAGGATGGACCCAAATGGTCCATTTTGGTGTTACTGGTAGTTGCAGTGGATTGGGTAGGCTAGTCCCCGGTACCACAGCTGCCTGTAACAGGGCAGTGGGTATTGTCATAAGTGTGCTTAGAAGAGCTTGGTCTCCCTGTCATTTCCCAGCCAGGTGGCAGTTGCAATCACCAGCCTGAGGGCTCGGCATGACCCATCATTGAAGTCTCAAAACAGTGCTAGGTATGGGCTTCCAGTCCAAGAGGGCAGGGGCCTTTTCAGGTAAGGAGCATAGGCAAGAAACTGGGGGGAGTGCTGTCCACTTACTTTTCAGTCTCTCATCCTGTAGCAGGGCAGTGGGAATTGTCCTAAGTGCATGCAGGGAAGCTTGGGCTTTTCTCTCCCTCTGCTGGGTAGGGCTGAAGTTGCATCAACCCAATCATAGCCTGAGTGCGGGGTGCTGCCTAGTTTTAAACTCCCAAACTTGGGCCGGTGACTAAAGAGGACGGGGTCTCTTCCTGGCAAATATTGGGTAGCGTGTTACTAGCTCATGTGTCTCACTACACCTTGCAGCAGGGCAGTGAGAATTGTCCTAGGTGTGTGTAGGAAAGCGGGGGATTCTTTGCTCCCCAACTCCCCTCAGCTGACTGGCAGCTATAGCTACATCAGCCTGAACTCAGCCTGAGGTTGGGGTGCGGCTGAGCTTTAAACTCTCAATCTGGCACCTCTCAATTCTTCTAGGCAAACAGGGTATGCAGGATGCCAGGAGAGTGCTGTGTGTTCACCACTTGGTCCCATAGCAGCCTATAACAGGGCAATAGAAATTGTTCTAGGTATGTGGAAGATCTTGGGTTTCCCTTTCCCTCCTGAGCTGGATAGGTCTGCAGCTTCATCAGCCTGAATTCAACTCAAGGGTGGATCACTACCCTGCTTCAGACTCCCAAAATGGCACCTTGGGCTTTGATCAGAGAGGGTTGGGCCCTTCTCAGGCAGGCTGTTGCTGTGTATATCCCAAAGTCAGATGCAGATTTATTTTTACTCTGTTCAAGTTACTTTAAGACTATTGGGATTTGGTATGTTTTAGTTAAAAAAACATTTGTCAGGTCAGGGAATTAGGAAACCTATTTTCGGTTCTAGTTACAATATTTTCATTTCAGACACTTGTCTGAGATGTTTACCACATCGTCTTTTCCAAATTTTTCACATCACTAAGAAAAGAATTAGTTTATTTGTTCTATATTTACTTATGTTGTACTTTATTTTTACATTTAGGAGATCATATTTACAAATGATTTGAAAGGGAAGTTATACAGTAGAACCCCCATAGTTGACCACCTCTCTACTTTGACCATCTTGTTAAGTTGACCTCATTTTCATAGGCTGGACATGGCACCACATGTACATATCAGTACAGTAGGCCTAGTTTTTTTTTTTTTATTAATGAATTTTTTTATTAAATATTTTATTTAATTAAATTAAATTTTATTAAATATTAAATCATAGCTGTGTACATTAATGCAATCATGGGGCACCATACACTGGTTTTATAAACAGTTTGACACATTTTCATCACACTGGTTAACATAGCCTCCCTGGCATTTTCTTAGTTATTGTATTAAGACAATTATATTCTGTATTTACTAAGTTTCACATGTACCCTTGTAAGATGCACCACAGGTGTAATCCCACCAATCACCCTCCCTCTGCCCATCCTCCCCCCTCCCTCCTCTCCCTCTGGTCCTTCCCCATATTCTTAGGTTATAACAGGGTTATAGCTTTCATATGAAAGCCAGGCCTAGTTTTTTGTGTTGACCAGTTTGTTACAGTCCCTTGGGCAGTCAGTTTACAGAGGTTCTACTGCATACTATAGGGGGAACCCTTCACTATATGCGATGTACTACATTTCAGATAAGCTTAGGTTTCTCTATGTAGAAGAGGGCTGGAGGAGGGAAGAACACTGGCAAATCCCTGTAGACTCTTAAATACAGTTGTAATGAAACTCATGGGAAATGATAATCATTAGATATCACATTAGGAAATATGTGGTGACTTAACTATTGAATCATAGAAACTGAAAGTTTTAGAATGTGAAATGGGTTATTATAAAATTACAGTTAATAATAATTGGTTTATTTTGTTGTCTTTGTCTTCTGGATTTTAGGTCGCATGGCACCACCTGTAGATGATCTTTCTCCAAAAAAAGTGAAAGTTGTTGTTGGAGTAGCCCGTAAGCATTCCGACAATGAAGCAGAAAGTATAGCTGATGCCTTGTCTTCAACCTCAAATATTTTGGCTTCTGAATTCTTTGAAGAGGAGCAACAAGAGTCTCCAAAGTCAACATTCTCTCCTGCTCCACGGTAATTTTTTCTCAGAATTTCTGTAATAGTCATTTTATATATCTTTATCATACTCAGAAGTCTTCAAAAGCAGAAAAGGAATAGTTCTTAGGAACTTTTCCTCTTGAGAAAGTAACTGTGACTTCTATACTCTAATTGGGATAAAAGAATAAGGCTTTGAAAATTTGAGTGGTTAGAGTAAGAGATTTGAGTGCTTGGGGAAGCAGCTAAAATTCTCTTTAACTATGCTCATCTCAAAAGACAAGGGTAGATTATTAAAGAAAAATTGTTTGTACATGTTTAGATCTTAGTCTGTCCAGGACAGACAAGAATGATGACTTTGTGAAACATTAGTGTATAAATGTGAATGGACTTTTTTAATAAAGTGAAACTGTAAACTCTTTACCAAATAACCTTTATATATTTTGGCCTTCTCAACATGTTAAAATAGAAGTATCTGATGACTAAGCAGAAAGTGGATTTATTCAGGAGCATCTCTTTAGGCTGCTAACTTTTTAATGTCATTTTCTAGTCCAGAGATGCCTGGAACTGTTGAAGTTGAGTCTACTTTCCTTGCTCGATTGAACTTCATCTGGAAAGGCTTTATTAATATGCCATCTGTGGCAAAATTTGTTACCAAAGCCTACCCAGTATCTGGCTCTCCTGAATACCTGACAGAGGTACCGTGGATTTTGTTTCCTTTCTGTCACTGGGTTAGTCTAAGTGGTTCTGAAAGCAATGGTTAGAGAGATAATACACAATAATAAAAATTTTTACTAACAGTGATCCTTAAACAGTTCAATTAATGGCATTATGAATTACAAGTAGGTCTTTAGAAATGTGGAAGACTGTACAATGAAAGTTTTAAAACCACATGTCTTGTACTGTTCCCAAGATGTACTACTTTACTATGTCAGAATTAAAATTAATGGGAGTCTGCATGAGTATCTAAGTTCTTCATCGAATATAGACTTACATACAAGATCAGCATACTAATGGTGTATAGTGTTAGTCCACGAAGATCTTTCATTGTTAAACAAGTCTTTTAATTTCCCCATTGCTTTTTTTCCCAGCTTCATGACTACAGTTCTTACTTGCCTATTTCTGTGAATGTGGTATTTGTTGACTAAGATGAAGCTTTACAGCTAGGTGACAGTCCTGTAAGATTAGTGAACATCATTGCTATAGTGGTTTAGTTGGTTTTATACTTGAAGCGAGTAGGGAGAAACTATTATGTAGAGCTTATTGAAAATAAGTAGTGTCAGCATCATAATATTGTGATAAGTGAGAAAGTTTGACATTTTTTGAACTACAGTAGAAACTCCATATTTGACCATCTCTCGGCATTGACCACCTCCTTAAGGTGACCTAATTTTCACAGACTAGACATACATTACATGTATGTATCAGTACAGCAGGCCTAGATTCTTATGTTGACCACCTCTGTACATTGACCATTTTGTTATAGTCCCTTGGGTGGTCAACTTACAGAGGTTCTACTCTATTTTGAAGGAAATATATTTTTGTGCATATGTAGAAGGAAAAATAAATCAGTATACATGTACTGTGTGTTGAGATCATATTTTGCTATTATGTATATACCTAATTCTGGCCATAAAAGCAAAAATTAAAAATTAAAAATTCAGTATTTCAGAAGCCCAAATTATATGCCTAGTATCTATAAGGCTAACATAAGCCAGACTTTTCTTCAGATTCAACTGAAATTAGTTTAATTCAATGTATTGCTTATCTGATGTTGATTAGGTTATTTGCTTAACAGTTCTGGTTTTGATTAACATAATTGTTACTTTTATAACAGTTTGCTTGGTTAATAATATTTTAGAAATGTGAATTTTATAGTAGAAAAATTAAGTGGATTTGTGATACTCTTTTTGAACAAATACGTATAGGAAATTTAGTTTTTCATTGGTCTGTGGTGAAAGTATTTTTTTTGAGACAGTCTTATTATGTCTCCCTTGGTAGAGTGCTATGGCGTCACAGCTCACAGCAATCTCAAACTCTTGAGCTTAAGTGATTCTCTTGCCTCAGCCTCCCAAGTAGCTGGGACTACAGGCGCCCACCACAACGCCCAGCTATTTTTTTGTTGCAGTTATCATTATTGTTTAGCTGAACTGGGCTGGGTTCGCACCCGCCAGCCTCTGCGTATGTGACTGATGCCGTAACCACTGTGCTATAGGATGCTGAGAATTAAGTCCTTAACTATGAAACCTTTTGATTTAAAGTCAGATTATTATTTTTCTTTCTGAGCCACATTGTTTATATGGCCGCTTTTCAGAGTTCCACCTTTGCTTTCTACTTATTTTTAGTTTGAAACTAAAATTACAAATAAAACATTTAAAACAATTAACAATTTAAATAATTGTAATTGAATTTAATGTTAATTATGCTTTTATGATTTTCAGTCTTCATGGAAAAAATAAGAATATACTGAATAAAGCTTTAAATATCTGTAATTGATTTTATAGTCATTCGTTTCAGAAAGATTGTACTTGTAATAAAATACATTGCAGTGTTATTGTCCCCTATACAAAAAAAATACCTTGTAATTATATTAAATTTTATATCCTCTGAAATTCAGCCATTAATGATGAAGGAATACTCTGGCTTTAACTACCACTACAAAAAAGTGGAACAGTCTCTACTCAATATTCTGAAATGTGTTGTAGTTTTCTGGATTGCTGATGCTGTGTGCTAGTCCCTGCTTCCCGTTCCTGGGCCCATCTTTCCGGTGAGATTTGGCCTGAGCTCAGACTCTTTCTTGGTAACTCTATGTTAGGCATCAGTCATTTGCAGTTGGCATTGTAAAGTCTGATTGCTGTCTCTGTTCTATATTATGTTTTCTGATGTATTTTTCATAATCTTTTTACTTGTTTTTATTACCATTTCAAATTAATCTTGAAGCTAAATTTGTACAAATTATGGGTATTTTAATAAAGTCATCCTGCGTGTATTGATCACTTTCATTTTTTACCACAGGATCTGCCGGATAGTATTCAAGTAGGTGGCAGGATATCACCTCAGACAGTTTGGGATTATGTGGAGAAAATACAAGCATCAGGAACCAAGGTGAGGAAAACTTCCCAGTATACCAGCCTGGGAAAATATTTAAAAGTAAACAAATCAGGAGTTCGTATGCCAAGATACAAGGTCTTCTGGGGAAGGGAGCCAATACAGATTCTGAAGCTACATAATTTACTCAGACCTCAAAAAACTGAACTTAAAGCCATTTGCTAAGGCTTAAAACTGGTCAGCACTCACCCTGCCTTCCTTCTGGAATGCTTTCTTTGTGGCTTCTGTCAGTATTTGGAAAGAAGTGTTTTAAAGTCAAGTGTTGAGATTCACTGTGGAATTTGGTTTTACTTTGGTTATAGGTATTTGTTTGTAGTAGGGCACATCTGAGCTCTTAACAATAAAGAGACTCTAAAACAGGCGTCCTCAAACTTTTTCAAAGGGGCCAATTCACTGTCCCTCAGACCGTTGGAGGGCGGGGCTATAGTTTAAAACAAAAAACTATGAACAGATTCCTATGCACACTGCACATATCTTATTTTGAAGTAAAAAATAAAATGGGAACAAATACAATTCACACCGCTTCATGTGGCCCGTGGGCTGCAGTTTGAGGATGCTTGCTGTAAAATATAGTGGCTCAAAGAATACAGAAGTTTCTCTCTTCTGTCAGGCCAGTTATGCAGGGTGGTTAGATGATTCTGGTTCTGAAACATCACTTAGGGACCTTGTTCCTCCTTCCTTGTTATTTTGCTTTTTCCAAGACTATTGCCCTCATCAGTCAGATACACTCGAAGCTGACTCCGAAGCACCAAATGGGAATAAATGAGGAATGCCTACCCAGTTGTTTTAAAGGCAAGACCTACAAATTATAGTCATCAGCTTCCATTGGCAAAAACTTATGCTAGGGATAGCTGTGTGCCCAGCTAAAAGTTAAAGGCTTCTCATTAGTAATGGAGGAAAGGTGGAGAAAAGATACTGGCAGATGATTAATAGCTTTCTATCACAAAAATACTTCCCTTTTCCCCTTTTTTGCTATTTTTATTTATTTATTTATTTTTATTAAAGCATAACTGTGTACTTTGATGCATTTATGGGGTTCAGTGTACTGATTTGATATACAGTGTGAAATGCTTACATTGAACTGATTAACACACCCATCACCTGTTTCTCTCCATTTTCTATCCTTTTTTTAACTCATAAAATAGTATTACAGAGGAATATTGAATCATTAGAAGAAATTTTCTCTTTCAAGGGATCTGATAGTACCTAGCATATTATAGGCAGTTGGTAAATACATCTTGACGAAAGTAATGTTACTTTTTGCCTCTTTTTCTAGAACTCTGTAGTTTTTCTTTGGAGTGATCAAAAATGGATGATCTTAAGCTAAGAAGAATATTTTCCCCCAATATAGGTTTTAGAATTAAAATTGGTAATGTTAGGATACAAATAAACTTTGAAGCACTGTTTAAGATGTTACTGCATCTATTGTCACTTTGGGACACTTTGGGAATCCTCTTGGATTTTCCTGTATTTTACTACTGACACAATATAGTATATAGTACAACTTGAACTGAGTGAAACGCCATAGTAGTTGTTGCTAACATATGTATAGTAATCTTTAATCTAAAAGTGGTTTATATAACAGACATTTTATAAGAGGTGGAGCCATAGTTCAGCTCATTCGTGTATTCAAGAGCTTGCATCAGTTTTATACTTCACAACAAATTTGGCTTTCCTGTTTTGATTGTATACCTTCATGAAAAAACATCCATTTCTTAACACTACCAAATTAATATCAAATTAGGACTATCTTTTTTACCTGACACAAAGCCAAGAATCCAGAGGCAAGTAGATATTTTCTGAATAAGCCATATTACTGTATAAATTTTATGGTCTTTTGCATATTTGAGGTCTTTTCACCCAGCCCCCTTTAGTCCTAAATTTATTTCCTGTAAACTGAATTATCACTGGGTTTGTGTGCATACAGGGAGGTGGTGTTGGTTGCTTTTAGTTCCCAAAGTACTGAGAACACAGATTGCCCTCTGTGGAAGTTATAGCATTGGGAATCAGGATATAGTATAGCTATCAAAAGTATTTAAGTATTAATTAGTCCCCTTGGGACTCAATTTTTAATAGAAAGCCTTTAGTGAAAACAAGATCTGTCAATGGACCAGCAAAGATCTTTTCTTAAGAGTTATTTCCTTTCATTATTCTCATGTGTATTTAAGTTGGTAAACCATGTTATTTGGTAACTATCATTATGGAGTTTAGATTATTACTGAAAAAAGAAACAGTATTTAAAGCCAAGCTGTTCTTCAGGTTATTATTTTAAACAATCATTTGTTATTTTCTTGAATAGGAAATTTGTGTGGTTCGCTTTACACCAGTAACTGAAGAAGATCAAATTTCTTATACTTTGCTGTTCGCCTACTTCAGTAGCAGAAAGCGCTATGGAGTAGCTGCTAACAATATGAAGCAGGTTAAAGATATGTACCTTATTCCTTTGGGTGCTGCAGATAAAATTCCACACCCTCTTGTGCCTTTTGACGGACCTGGTAGGTATACGTTTTAATAATAGGATAAGATTGAAATCACATGGGAGGTGGGGATCAGTGTGAAAAGACTAACTGCTTTTTTGGGATCCAACCCTCTAAAGATGGCTTGATAGGGCTAGATAATTATTTAATAGCTCATAATAAGCTAGATGCAAAGTTTTACCTTTTTTTGTAATGATTGAAAATGACTGTTGATGTTTTTTGATTTTATACAGGGCTTGAACTGCATAGACCTAATCTGTTGTTGGGCCTAATTATTCGTCAGAAACTGAAGCGGCAACATAGTGCTGCTAGTGCTAGTCACACAGCTGAGGCTCCTGAAAGCATACCAGTAGCATTGCCACCTGATAAAAAAAGTAGACTGGAAGTTTCTGCAGAGGAAGCACCAGAGGAAGAAAATGACTTTTTTAATTCTTTTACAACTGTATTACATAAGCAGAGAAATAAGCCTCAGCAGACTCTTCAAGAAGATCCTCCAATAGCAGTTGAACCTTTAATGGAAATCACTAAACAGGAACCACCAAAACCTTTAAGGTTTCTTCCTGGTGTGTTGATTGGCTGGGAAAATCAGCCTTCTACTCTGGAATTAGCAAACAAACCTCTTCCTGTGGATGATATACTTCAAAGCCTTTTAGGTACCACTGGTCAAATATATGACCAGGCTCAGTCAGTTATAGAACAGAACACTCTTAAAGAAATTCCATTTTTAAATGAGCAAACCAACTCAAAAGCAGAGAAAATAGATAAAGTAGAAGTAACTGATGGTGAAGCCAACGAGGTAAAAGATAATCTTTCAGAATCTACAGGTGATTCTGTAGTAATAGGAGAGGAAACATCAGGAGTAGGATCCTCCTCCATTTCTCCAGGGCCTTTGACAAATCTCAGTCTCAGAGGTAAACCACCAGATGTTTCCACAGAAGCATTCTTAACCAATTTATCAATCCAGTCAAAACCAGAGGAAACAGTGGAGAGTAAAGAGAAAACATTAAAAAGACAACTACAGCAAGATCAAGACAATAATTTGCAAGATAATCAAACTTCGAATACCAGTCCTCCGTGCAGACCCAGTGTGGGAAAAGGAAGCACAGATGGTAATGTGAGTTGCAACGAAAACGTTGTTGCTAATGCATCAAGATCCCCACCGTTTATCAACCTGAAAAGAGATCCTAGGCAAGCAGCAGGAAGAAGTCAGCAGGTAGCTACTACAGAAAGCAAAGATGGAGATAGTTGCCGGAATGGAGAAAAACATGCCCTGCCTGGCCTATCACACAACAAGGAGCACTTAACAGAACTTGTCAATGTAGAGGAAAAGTCATCTTCTGAAGAGAAAAACTCATGTGTTCAGCAGAGTGATAATTCAAAGGTTGCACAAAACTCACCATCAGTAGAAAACACACAAACGTCTCAAACAGAACAAACAAAACCCTTACAGGAGGATGTTTTAATGCAAAACATTGAAACAGTGCACCCATTTAGAAGAGGATCAGCACCAGCAGCAGCATCTCATTTTGAAGTTGGAAATGCATGTCAATCAGAATTTCCATCTAAGAACATCAACTTTACTTCCAGAAGCACCAGCCCCAGAACAAGCACAAACTTTTCACCCATGAGGCCACAGCAGCCCAATCTCCAGCATCTCAAGTCTAGTCCCCCTGGATTTCCATTTCCAGGGCCTCCTAATTTCCCCCCCCAAAGCATGTTTGGATTTCCACCACATTTGCCACCTCCATTACTCCCCCCTCCAGGCTTTGGCTTTGCTCAAAATCCCATGGTTCCCTGGCCATCTGTTGTTCATCTTCCAGGCCAACCGCAGCGTATGATGGGTCCTCTTTCACAAGCATCAAGGTATATAGGCCCACAAAATTTTTACCAGGTTAAAGACATTCGGAGACCAGAAAGGCGTCATAGTGACCCTTGGGGTAGGCAAGACCAACAGCAACTGGATAGGCCATTTAATAGGGGTAAAGGGGACCGCCAGAGATTTTATAGTGATTCACACCACTTGAAACGAGAGCGACATGAAAAGGAGTGGGAGCAAGAATCTGAAAGGCATAGACGCAGAGACAGAAGCCAAGACAAGGACAGAGACAGAAAAATCAGAGAGGAAGGGCACAAAGATAAAGAGAGGGCACGCTTATCACATGGTGATCGAGGAGCAGATGGAAAAGTAAGCAGAGAGAGTAGGAATGTAGATAAGAAGCCAGATAAACCTAAAAGTGAAGACTATGAGAAGGACAAAGAACGAGAGAAAATTAAACATAGAGAAGGGGAAAAGGACAGGGACAGGTACCACAAAGACAGGGACCATACTGACAGAGCTAAAAGCAAAAGGTAAAATCCGCAGGCGGCTTCAAGATCACATTTAAATAACTGTTAAATGTTGTATCTTAAAAACTTTCTAAGATTGCCTGCTAAGATTGTGCCATCTTTTACATTTTTACTGTTGCTGGTTTGCAGAACAATAAATTCTGTGTGTTGGTGCAGAGTTGTCTGTGCCAGTGCTCATCACCCTTTCTTCATACCAACTGTCCCTAGTTATAGGAATTTAATATTTTTAAAAGTTTTACATTGCTGTATATTCAAAGATTTGTTTTATTAATATGCAATAAAGGCTTAGAAATTTTAGTTTTATTCCTTAATTGGTAAATATGGTTAACTATGGAATATATTTACTGCCTCTAGGGAATGTCCTTTATATAATGACTAATTTGAGAGTAATGTGTGCTCTGTAAGTTTGTTTTAAATTGCACTGTTTTTAAAGAAGCTGTAGAGGAGCAACAAAAATTGAAGCAACTTCATAATCAGATTATGCTAATCATTTAATAGAGCGATTTTTGACCAAGAATCATAAGCCCAAAGGGTACATTTCTTGCTTTAATCTGTACTCATTGAAGGCATTTGTTACATATATTACAGCTTTGCGGTAGGCCATTCTTTTCATTTTCATTTTCATTTTCGGCTCTTCAGAAACTTGAATACTTAAGCTTGTACATGATCTTGTGTTTTGCTATCCTTTTTACTGTACAATGTAAATATTTTAAGGGATATTTTGATTCTAAGTATGATAAAAGAGTTTCTCACCTATTTTGTGTGTGTGATTTGAAATCCAGTAGTAAAAGAATTTCTTCTTTAAAGTTTTAATTACCTTCAGACATTGTTTTTCTCCTGCTTGGCCAAAAACATACAAACATAGCTATGTCAGGCATGAGATGAGGGGGAAAATAATCTTTAAATATTTTATAGGTTTAGATAAATTGTATAGTTGTGAAGAGGCTAGAATTTAGAACTACCAGAGAAACACCGTGCAGCTGCCACCCACTTGATACGGACATTTCTGAAAACCTGTGCACTGTCTGGTGTATTTACTCACTAATCATTGTAAAACCACAGAACTTTTATTTAAAAAATGTGTTTTGTATACTTGAAAAAAATGTGTCGTTTACCATAATTTTTACATTATATAGTTTCATATTCCAGTTTTACTTGAGATAGAAAGCATATGGAGACTCTTACTAATCCAAATCTATTTACACCCTAAAATACGTATCCTATAATAGCTATAATCTGAAGCTATCAAATGATGCTAACTCTTTTGACCACAGAAAACTTTTTATCTGCCTGTATCAATGAAGAAAGATGTAAGTAATTTCATAAAATTAAGATTAAATTTGTTTTCATAAAGTATCTAAAGATTAGAGTTAAAAATAGGTTTTGAAACTGAATTAGCCTTATTTTTGCTAGAGAGAGAAGAGAGGAAATTCAGAACCAAAGATTTTGTCTAATTTGCAGTGACTTGCAACACTTGTTTTTCCATCCTTATCCTCTGTATCATTATAAAAGTTCTCAGAGGTCTGTTTGACTTTGGTCTACTTTTCTTCTGAAAATTAACTTTTTAAAAACAAAGTTCCCAAACAAAACTAAGCCTAAGGGTGTTTAGTCATCTTTTGCACCATTATGAAGAAATGGCTGTCAAGGTTCTACAAATTAAGAAAAAAAACCCAAACTAGTTTTTTTTGCTTTTAAAATTTCAAATGTGTATGTTGTTAGTAAATCTGCTTTTACGGATTTACCTAGTTGAAGAGTTACTGGACTCTAGGTTTCTCTGCAAGACACAAGTAAAACACTAATAAGCCAGTTCCATCTACACGCCATGATGTAAACCTTGGTCAGCTCTTAAAGGTGCAAATTTGTCTTAGAGCTGAGGAGACTAGAACTTAGAAAGTCGAACAACTTGCTCAGGTCTGACTGCTGTTGTCAGAACTGGCATCCCACAGCAGTTCTACTTTTCTTCAAAGACAAAAGTGCAGTTGTGCTGTGAGGATCTAGAATGAGAGAGCAAGGAGCAAAAGCCTGATTGACACATACGCACCTTCCATCGCCCCCTCTTGCCCCATTCCACCAGCCGGCCTGAGACCCTTCACTGAACAACCCAAATTCTCAAAGTGAGCAAGAAGATTTAGCTAAAAACCTGTGGGTTCTTCTGTGCAGATCTTCAGTTAATGTTAATCACAAGCCGTAATTCTCTTGTTAGTTTTTGTTGCTGCTGTGACAAACTAACTACAAACTTAGTGGCTTAAAGCCACGGAAGTTCATGGTCTTATAGGTCTTAGATCAGAACTGTGATGTGGATCTTCATGGGTAAGACCAAGAGTGTCAGCAGGGTGCATTTCTTGTATGGAGGCTTTAGGGGAGAATCCTTACCTTTGCCTTAGTTTCTAGTTTCCAGGGGCCACCCACTTTTCTTGGCTTGTGGTCCCTTCCTTTATTTTGAATGCCATCTCTGTGAGACCCAGGCTTTATCATCTTTGAGGCTTTCTTCTTTTTGTTCCTTCCTCTTCTAGGATCCTTGTAATTGCATTGGGTTCACTCAGATAATGCAGGATCATCATCCTTTATTTTTTTTTTTAATTTTTATTTATTTATTTTTTATTGTTAAAACATAGCTGTGTATATTTGTGCAATCAAGGGGTACAATGTGCTGGTTTCATATACAATCTGAAATATTCTCATCAAACTGTTCAACGTAGCCTTCATGGCATTTTCTTAGTTATTGTATGTAGACATTTGTATTCTGCATTTAGTAGGTTTCGCCTGTACCCATTCTAAGATGCACTGTAGGTGTGGCCCCACCCATAACCCTCCCTCCACCCTGACATCCCCCCTCCTTCCCCTCCCTTGGCCCTTTCCCCATATTCTTGTGCTATAGTTGGGTTATAGCCTTCATATGAAAGCTATAAATTAGCTTCATAGTAGGGGTGAGTACATTGGATACTTTTTCTTCCATTCTTGAGATAATTTGCTAAGAAGAATATGTTCCAGCTCCATTCATGTAAACATGAAAGAGGTAAAGTCTCCATCTTTCTTTAAGACTGCATAATATTCCATGGTATACATGTACTACAATTTGCTAATCCATTCGTGGGTCAATGGGCACTTGGGCTTCTTCCATGACTTAGCAGTTATGAATTGGGCTGCAAAGACATTCTGGTACAGATTTCTTTGTTATATTGTGATTTTTGGTCTTCTGGGTATAAACCTAGTAAAGGAATTAGAGGATGGAATGGCAGGTCTATTTTTAGGTCTCTACGTATTCTCCAAACATGTATTAGTGTGCATTCCCACCAGCAGTGTAGAAGTGTGCCCTTTTCTCCGCATCCACGCCAACATCTCTGGTTTTGGGATTTTGTTATGTGGGCTACTCTTACTGGAGTTAGGTGATATCTCAAAGTAGTTTTGATTTGTATTTCTCTGATGATTAAGGATGATGAGCTTTTTTTCATGTGTTTGTAGGTCATGCATCTGTCGTCTTTAGAGACGTTTATCTTCAAGTCCTTTGCCCATCCTGACATGGAATCACCTGTTTTTTTCTTGCTAATACGTTTGAGTTCTCTGGATTCTGGTTTTTAAACCTTTATCGGGGGTATAACCTGCAAATATTTTCTCCCATTCTGAGGGATGTCTGCCTGCTTTACTTACTATGTTCTTGGCTGTGCAGAAGCTTTTTAGTTTCATCAGGTCCCAATAATGTATTTTTGATACTGCTTCAGTTGCCTGGGGAGTCCTCTTCATAAAGTATTCACCCAGGCCGATTCCTTCAAGAGTTTTCCCTGCACTTTCTTCAAGTATTTTTATAGTTTCATGTCTTAAGTTTAAATCTTTGATCCAGTGAGAGTCTATCTTAGTTAATGGTGAAAGGTGTTGGTCCAGTTTCAGTCCTTGACAGATTGCCAACCAGTTCACCCAGCACCATTTGTTAAATAGGGAATCTTTTCCCCACTGGATGTTTTTAATTGGCTTGTCAAAGATCAAATAACGGTAAGTAGCTGGATTCATCTCTTGGTTCTCTATTCTGTTCCAGACATCTACTTCTCTGTTTTTGTGCCAGTACCATGCTGTTTAGATCACTATTGATTTATAGTACAGTCTCAGGTCTGGTAGCGTGATTCCTCCTGCTTTGTTTTTGTGGCTGAGTAATATTTTGGCTATTCTAGGTTTTTTCTGATTCCATATAAAACGAAGTATTATTTTTTCAAGATCTTTAAAATATGACAATGGAGCTTTGATAGCAATTGCATTAAAATTATATATTGTGTTGGGTAGTATAGACATTTTAATGATGTTGATTCTTCCCAGCCATGAGCATGGTATGTTTTTCCATTTGTTAACATCTTCAGCTATTTCTTTTCTTAGAGTTTCATAGTTCTCTTTTTTTTTTTTTTTTTTTTGTATTTTTAACAGCTTTATTGAGTTATAATTGACATATAATAAACTGTACATGTTTAAGAGATAATGCATTTGAAGGCGCATTTGTAAACCATAAAATTTTTATCTCCACCAGGCTCAGAATCCCTCAGTAGCTCCCTAGTTTTTGAAGCCATTTTCTATTTGGTTTTTAAGAGCCTTCCTCACCTGGCCCAACCAGAAAAATGGTTTCTCGCCATTTTCTGACATAGACGCTCTGATAACAGTGAGGCCAGCCCTCTTCATTTAACATTCTCTCCGCTGGCTTGTCCCTCGAACACCAGGAGCGACCACCAAGCTCTGGCTGCTCATCCCTCACATCTTCATTTATTCGTACAGGCCTTGAACACTGAGCACGTACACTGCCAAGTGCTGTCCTGGGCAAGAAGGACAAGCACATTGTCCTCAGGGAACCTTTAGGAGAGCTCTGTGGCGGACAGGGTGTTCCTCGACCAGACTCATGCTTCCCGAGGAGACGGTTCTGGCTCTGGTGCCCTCTCCTCTATGAAACTTCTCTTAATTACCATGAACTAATCGTCTTATCTCTGTTTTTCTTATAGCCCTTGTAGACTGCTTCGTGTAATTCAGGGTGTGATTTTATCCTGCAAAATTCTTACAGGTGTAAGTACCACATAGGAAGCTAATTTTCCATAATCTTATAACCATATCAAATAGTAGACACACCAGATGCTTGTTGATTTCTGAAAACTATATCAGAAAAGCAGGTATGGGTAAGAAATTTTCCAAGGGAACAGGTCCCACAGTGGCCCTTCAGTCCCACCTGTGTGGTGGGCTGGTGGGCCCTGCTGGGAGGGCAGCATTACTGAGGACAGGCTGATTCACCGCCTGTCCAAAGCCAACCGCAGGGGAAGCCATGCTCAAGGACATCTTCCTGCTGCCAGGAAAAGACGAGTGTCTCCTAGCAACCAGATTCCAGTCGCTTCCTGTCCTGGGAGCCTGCCCGTGTGCTCACGGCTTTATTACCTAGGGTTTTGTATTTTGGCCTTTCTGATCTTTGCATTTATTCTAAATTCCAAAACTATAGGAGTAAAGTCTGATCCCCAGGCTAGCTGCAGAGATTAGAGCTGAGAAACCATTTCATTCACAGTCCTTTCAGAAACCACTCATGACTTTAATGGTTTTATCCTAAATCATAGTTCTCTTTATAGAGATCTATCAAGTCCTTTGTTAGATAAACTCCCAAACATTTCATCTTCTTTGGCACTACTGTGAAAGGAATGGAGTCCTTGACTGTTTTTTTTGGCTTGGTTATTGTTGGTATATATAAAGGCTACAGATTTATGGGTGTTGATTTTGTAGCCTGAGACATTGCTGTATTCCTTGATCACTTCTAAAAGTTTTGTAGTAGAATCCCTAATGTTTTCCAGATACACGATCATATCATCTGTGAAGAGTGAAAGTTTGATCTCTTCTGACCCTATGTGGATACCATTGATCGCCTTTTCTTCCCTAATTGCAATGGCTAAAACTTCCATTACAATGTTAAAGAGCAATGGGAACAATGGGCAGCCTTGCCTGCTTCCTGATCTAACTGGAAATGATTCCAATTTAACTCCATTCAATATGATATTGGCTGTGGGTTTGCTGCAGATGGCCTCTATCAGTTTAAGAAATGTCTCTCCTATACCAGTTTTCTTTAAGTGTTCTGATCATGAAGGGATGCTGGATATTATCAAAAGCTTTTTCTGCATCAATTGAGAGAATCATACAGTCTTTATTTTTCAGTTTGTTTATGTGCTGAATTACGTTTATAGATTTACGTATATTGAACCAGCCTTGAGAGCCTGGGATAAATCCCATTTGGTCATGGCGTATAATTTTTTTGATTTGTTGTTGGATTCTGTTTGTTAGAATCTTATTGAGTATTTTTGCATCAATATTCATTAGTGAAATTGGTTTATAATTTTCTTTTCTTGTTGGGTCTTTCCCTTGTTTAGGGATCAAGGTGATGTTTGCTTCGTATAATGTGTTGGGTAATATTTATTTTGGAAGAGGTTTAGTAATATAGGTACTAGTTCTTTTTTAAAGGTTTGGTAGAATTCTGACGTAAAGCCATCTGGTCCTGGGCTTTTGTTTTTAGGGAGATTTTGTATAGTTGATACTACTTCAGAAATTAATATAGGCCTGTTCAAAATTTCCACGTCATTCTGACTAAGTCTTGGTAGGTGGTGTACTTCCAAGTATTGGTCGATTTCTTTCAGATTTTCGTATTTCTGAGAGTGAAGTTTCTTGTAATATTAGTTAAGGATTTTTTGAATTTCTGAGAGGTCTGTTGTTACTTCATGTTGACCATTTCTGATTGTTGAAATTAGAGATTTTACTCTTTTTTTTCCTGGTTAGGTTGGCCAAAGGTTTATCTATTTTAATTGATCTTTTCAAAAAACCAACTTTTGTATTTATTGAACTGTTGTATAATTCTTTTGTTTTCAATTTCATTTAATTCTGCTCTGATTTTGGTTATTTCTTTTCTTCTGCTGGGTTTGGGGTTGGAATGTTCTTCCTTCTCCAGTTGCTTGAGATGTCCCATTAAGTTATTAACTTCTTCTCTTTCCGTTTTCTTGAAGAAGGCTTGCAGTGCTATAAATTTCCTTCTTAGGACTGCCTTTGCAGTATCTCAGAGGTTCTGATAATTTGTGTCTTCATTGTTGTTTTGTTCCAAAAATTTGGTGATTTCCTTCGTAATCTCGTCTATAACCCATGTATCCTTCAGCATAAGGTTGTTAGCTTCCATGTTTTTGTATGTGTATGCAGGTTCCTGTTGTTGTTGAGTTCAACTTTTATTCCATGATGGTCTGAGAAGATGCAAGGAATAACTTCTATTTTTTTTTAATTTGCTGAGGTTAGATTTGTGGCCTAGGATGTGGTCAATTTTGGAGTATGTTCTGTGGGCTGATGAGAAGAATGTGTATTCAGTTTTTTGGGGGATGAAATGTTCTGTAGATATCTGTTAAGTCCAGATGTTGAATGGTTAAGTTTAAATGTAAGATTTCTTTGCTTAGCTTCTTTTTTGGAGGATCTATTTAGCACTGCTAAAGAGGTGTTAAAATCTCCAACTACTATGGAACTGGAGGAAATCAAGTTCCTCATGTCTATTAAGAGTTTCTCTTATAAATTGAGGTGCGTTCTTGTTGGGTGCGTAAATATTAATAATTGAAATCTCATCATACTGAGTATTACCTTTAACAAATATGAAGTGTCCATCCATATCCTTCCTTATTTTGGTTGGTTTAAAGCCTATTGCGTCTCGGAATAGGATTGCAGCTCCTGATTTTTTCTGCTTTCCATTTGCCTAGAGTATAGATGACCATTACTTCACCTTGAGTCTATATTTGTCTTTTAATGTAAGGTGCGATTCTTGTATGCAGCAGATATCTGGCTTGAGTTTTTGTATCCAGTCAGCCAACCTGTGCCTCTTTAGAGGACAATTTAAACCGTTCACATTAATTGAGAATATTGATAAGCCTTTCGAGAGTCGATGGACATTTTTAATCCTTTTGCAACTGTGGAAGTTGGAATTTGATCAAAATTTTCTCGGTGGGTTTTCTTTTGTGTTGGAGGATTATGTTGGTCTTTATGGAGGATAGGTCTGAGAATATCCTGGAGAGCTGGTTTAGTTGTGGCAAATTTCTTCAACATGTGAATGTCGTTAAAGTATTTAATTTCTCCATCATCAATGAAACTCAGTTTAGCTGGGTACAGGATCCTGGGTTGAAAGTTATTTTGTTTTAGAAGATCAAAAGTCGATGACCATCCTCTTCTAGCTTGAAAGGTTTCAGCAGAGAGATCTATAGTTATTCTAATATTCTTCCCCTTATAGGTAATGGTTTTCTTTTGTCTGGCTGCTTTCAGAATTTTCTCCTTTATATTAACTTTAGTGAAATTGATTATGATGTGTCTGGGGTATGTCTTATTTAGGTTGAGTCATGCTGGAGTTCTGAAAGTGTCAGTTATCTGTATTTCAGAATCTCTTGGCATGTCTAGAAAGTTATCTTTCATAATCTCATGGAGAAGAGACTCTGTGCCTTGTGAAGCCACTTCATCGCTTTCGGGGATCCCTATAAGACGAATATTGGTTTTCTTCGAATTGTCCCGGAGCTCTCTCAGAGAGTGATCTGTTTTTGTCCTCCATTTCTCTTCCTCTTTGAGAGTTTCGGAGCATTTGAAAGCTTTGTCTCCGATGTCAGAAATCCTTTCTTCTGCTTGTTCCATTCTCTTACTGAGGGATTCTACTGTGTTTCTCAGATCTTTGAGGGCTGCACCTTCTTTCTCAAAGTGTCAGAATCTTTGGTCATTTGGTCTTTGAATTCGTTGAATTCTTGAGTCATCTGTTGGGTTACTGCTTGGAATTCTACTTCGATCTTATTTGCTATCCAGATTCTGAATTTGATTTCTGACATCTCAGGTATTGCTTTGTGCATGGGATCTTGTGCTGTGTCTGCCCCATTGTTCCTTGTTGGAGTTGATCTACTCTGATTATTCATATTGCCAGAGTTTCCTTAGATTTCGTCTCATGATTCTTTTTCACTATTGCCTGTGGCCGTCGTCAGAGTTGGGGTGGTGTCTCTCAGAGATTAGACCCCGGGGCGATCACTCTTTGTAGGGAGCGACCCTATGTAGCTCCTGTGGGGCTTCCCCAGCCAGGGAGTTCTGGTTGTGGGAGCAACTGCGGAGTGTGACACCCCCAGATCCAGCAACAGGGCTGGGGGTGGTGCACATGGCTCGGCGCTCAGTGACTTTGGCACAGAGGGCCCAAGGCTCCAGCAGTCTCTGGCCAGGAGAAGGGCTCCATGCAGAGGCAGAGAGGGCTTCGGAGGGCACGCGGCTACCAGAGTCCCTGGGCAGAAGAGCAGGGTGGTGTGGAGCCAGGGAGGATACAGGAGGGAGGACGCAGGGTTGTGTGGCTCCCAGAGTTCCTGGTCAGGGCATGGGGAGGCCACGCAGGTGGGGTAGTGGGTCCCAACGCAGCTCTTACCAGGGTCTGGCTGGCGCAGTTCTTATGGAGGTCCAGGAGGGTGCTGATCATGGGTCGCAGGGCAGGTCTTCTGGAGGTCCGGGAGGGTGGCCATTGTGGTCGCGGGGCAGCTCTTCTGGAGGTCTGGGATGGTGCCGATAGCAGGTCCTGGCACTCTTCCGGAGGTCTGGGCGGGTGCTGATGGTGGGTCGTGGGGCAGCTCTTCCCTTTTTTTTTTTTTTTTTTTGAGACAGTCTCACCCTGTCCCCGTTGGTAGAGTGAAGTGGCGTCACAGCTACAGCAACTTCCAACTCCCGCACTTAAGTGATTCTCTTTACAGTTGGCTGATTAGCAACCAAAGTTTCAGCTGTAACCCTAATTCCCCTTTGCTGTGTAAGCAAACATAGCTGTGCCTGAGGGTCATTATTCTACTGCCTCAGAACTTGACTCATCAATTGTAGCTTATTGTGGATGATCCAAT
Organism: Nycticebus coucang; assembly: GCF_027406575.1. Lineage (NCBI taxonomy): Eukaryota > Metazoa > Chordata > Mammalia > Primates > Lorisidae > Nycticebus > Nycticebus coucang. Next base: position 19,909,965 of record NC_069788.1, on the reverse strand, counting down.
CTTAAATTTTCGGAATTGTAGACTATCTAAGGCTGTAGTAAATACATGTTAAATTTTTAAGAAAAATAATACCAATAGTAGAGAAGAAAATGGAGTGACAAGTTAAGCCCCTTTGATGTTAACATCTGTGTGTGCTAACTTATAAAACTGCTTGTTAACAGGTAAGTTTACACTCTGTTATTCCTAAATTTTCAATAGTAGCTGTGTTTTTAAAGAAGCATACAAATCACACTTAAATGCATATGAGAGCTTGGTAATGAACCAGATCTCAGTAAAACAAATAGTTTAACATTTCAATGTACCCAGTTGTCTTATATTCATCTTCTCAGATCCCAGTGGTTACGTTGCCACTTACTGATGACTACAAATAACTATATGCCCAGTCAACGTGGATTTCTATCTTCCAAAGCAAATTGTGAATAAAGTTGGTTACTACTTTTAAAGGGGTGCCAAACACTGATTCTTTGATTTCTATTTCATAAAACATTTCAGTAATTCATGTGAGCAAGAAGGTAGTGGGTGAGTTGAAAAACAAATATTAAAGGCTGGGCACAGTGGCTCACACCTATAATCCTAACTCTCTGGGAGGCTGAAGTGGGTGGATTGCCTTAGCTCGCAGGTTTAAGACCACCCTGAGCCAGAGTGAGACCTCATCTCTAAAAACAGCCAGGTGTTGTGTGGGCGCCTATAGTCCCACCTATTTGGGAGGCTGAGTCAAGAGAATTGCTCAAGCCCAAGAGTTTGAAGTGGCTGTGAGCTATGATGTTATGGCACTCTGGAGGGCGACACAGACTCTGTCTCAAAAAAAAAAAAAAAAAAAAGATCAGTAACTAGAAAGTGTCTTGAAAAATTGAGTCTACTCTGTAAGTTTCATTTTACAGATAGATGCATAGCAGAGTCATTGGGGGAAACTCTGGCATAAATACTTAGAGAAAGGTCAGTGAGTCCAATATATGCATCCCCTGAATACTTTTTAAACATAATTAGATATGTGTAAATATCAGCCCAAACTGTCCTTTAAAAATATTCTTTTGGAGAATACTTTTTCCCCAGAGCAATGATTTTTTCCCCAGGAATTTATTTCTTAAAAGGAGTCTTTCAAAAGGTAAATATTGCTATCCTCTGGCTTATACATTATGTATTTCATATTATTTTTTAAAGTTCTCATGTTTACATTCAACACTACAGAAGTATTTTTAGTAAAATTAAGTCTTTCACTGTCAGTTTTTATTGTGTCCCGGAAAAGCACATCACATAGGAAATTTTCACCACTGTCCTCACTAAGATATCAAAAAATAGGAAACAGAAGTAATGTTAATTTTCTACATGAAATTTGCAGGGCCGTAAGGTGAAAACAATGTTTTCAAGTCATTTTGAGTTACAGGAGAGTCTGTAGGTGGCAGTGAAATATTGTGTGTTTGTTTTGCAGGCTCAGGACTCAGATTTGCTGCTTCAAATTCAATGGTGAGCAAAAAGGGAAGGTTTTAATTTTTTTTTTTTCTTGTTTTTGGCCAGGGCTGGGTTTGAACTCACCACCTCTGGCATGTGGGGCTGGCGCCCTACTCCTTGAGCCACAGGAGCCACCCAAATTTGAAACTTTTTTTTTTTTTTTTTTTTTGAGACAGAATCTCACTCTGTTGCCCAGGTTGGAGTGCCATGGTGTCAGCCTAGCTCACAGCAACCTCAGACTCTGGGGTTCAAGTAATGTTTTTTATTTTATTTTTATTTATTTATTTATTTATTCATTTATTTTTGCAGTTTTATGGGTGGGGCTGGGTTTGAACCCACCACCTCCGGCATATGGGGCCGGTGCCCTACTCCTTTGAGCCACAGGCGCTGCCCTTTTTTCTTATTTTTTGAGATGGAGTCTTACTCTGTCATCCTGGTACAGGTGCCATAGCATTGTAGCTCAACAGCAACATCAAACTCCTGCGTTCAAGTGATCCTCTTGCCTCAGTCTCCTGAGTAGCTGGAAGTACAGGCGCCTGCCACAACGCTGGGCTAGTTTTTCTATTTTTTTTTTTTTTAGTAGAGACGCAGAGTCTCACTCTTGCTTAGGTTGGTCTCAAACCTGAGCTCAAGTTATCCACCAATTTCAGCCTTCCAGAATGCTGGGATTACAGGTGTGAGCCACTGCGCCTGGCCTAGAAGGTTCAGATTTGGGGTAGCTTTCAGAATAGCATAGAAGACAATGGATAACACCTGAAATTTTTTTTAATAAAGTAGCTCTTTTATTTTATTGTGTCTTAGTTTATTTATTTATTTATTTAAGACAGTTTTATCTTGTCGCCCTCGGTAGAGTGTTGTAGCATCATGGCTCACAGCAACCTCGCAACTCCTGGGCCTAGTCGATTCTCTTGCCTCAGCCTCCTGAGTAGCTCGGACCACAGGTGCCCGCCACAACACCCGGCTATTTTTTGTTGCTGTTTGATCAGGGCCATGTTCAAACCTGTCACCCTCAGTATATGGGGCCGGCACCCTACCCAGTGAGCCATAGGCACCGCCCAACACCTGAATTTTAAATTGCAGCTGTGAGAAGAAACTTTAATGCAGCAATTCTCAAACATTTTGCTTTCAAGACCCACAGGCTCCGTGCCCATTGAACTCAGTGAGTAGGGCGCTGGCCACATACATGGAGCTGGCAGATTTGGGCCTGGCCCTGGTCTAAACGAGGACAACTGCAATAAAAAAAAAAAAAAAAATAGTCGAGTGTTGTGACAGGCGCCTGTAATCCCAGCTACTTGGGAGGCTGAGGCAAGAGAAAAAAGGGGTCTTTTTTTTTTAGATAGTCTGTGTCACCCTCCCTAGAGTGCAATGATGTCATAGCTCACAGCAGTCTCAAACTCTTGGGCTTAAGCGATTCTCTCACCTCAGCCTCCCAATTAGCTGGGAGTACAGGAGCCCTCCACAATGCCCACCTATTTTTTTGTTGTAGTTGTTGTTTAGCAGGCCCAGGCAGGTTTGAACCCACCAGCCCCAGTGTATGTGCCCAGTGCTTTAACCCCTGAGCTCCCTTACACTCTTAAAAATTGAGAATACCGAAGAGCTGTGAGTTACTAAGCATATTAGAAATTGAAGTAATAAAATACTTAACAATCCCATTGTACGTTAATATAACGTGAAAAATAGCCTGTGAACTAAATTTAGTAAAAGCACTACTTTCATTTTTACATATTTCTGATGTCTGACTCCTTAAGACAACTGAATTGACTTACCTGCTTTTGCATTCAGTGTTTTGCAATATGTCACTTTGAAATTTCTGAAGAAAATCTGGCTTCATGCAGATTTGTCATTGGGAAAGGAAGGACTCTGTGGATCCCCTGAGAAGCTCTGCTTTAAGGAAAAGGCGCAGTGTATTATGAAAAAACATACCTAATACTGGAATATGGGTCAAGCAAAATTTCTTAGAGGACTTTGTAATTTTCCATAGACTAGCTTTATTGATTTTAATGCATAAGATAATTTTTTTTTTTTTTTTTGAGGCAAGAGTCTTATTTCTTTGCCTCCATAGCAGCTTGCAGCTCACAGCAACCTCCAACTCCTGGGCTTAAGCGATTCTCTTGCCTCAGCCTCACAGTAGCTGGGATTACAGGCACCCGACACAACACCTGGCTATTTTTTGTTGCAGTTGTCGTTGTTTAGCTATCCCAGGCTGGGTTTGAACCTGCCAGCCTCCTGCATGTGGCTGACGCCATAACCACTTCGCTACAGGTGCTAAGCCCATAAAATAATTAAAGAAAGGGTAGATTTGATTATCAGCTGCCAAAAGTTTTCTTCAGAGCATTTGTCCTTCTTATCTCAGTATCTTCAAAGTTAATGTAATGATATGGACCAAACAAGTTTAGTTGAAAAATTGTCAGCAAATAATGGAGATGTCTTGAGTGATTTCTGTTAAAAAAAAAAAAAAAACAACAACCCCAAAGCCTTACCTTTGCACCAATGTATAAATAGACATTCTGCAATTCTTCCTTAGGTTATATTCTACCCTCACGTAGGAACAGTATGGCTAGGTGCCATTTGTGCTGTCAAATGGTGCCAAAGTTCTTGACTGGTCCTAAATCTTTCCAGGATTGTCTTTAGTTTTCTGATTGCATTAGAGTGCCTAAGATAAGACAAAAAAAAAAACCAACCCCCCCCCCCAAACCTAATACTTTTCAAATGACAAGACTTTCAGAATTAAGTGGTTCTGGCCAAGAAACAAAAACAAAATTGTCCCATTCCCCAGAGGATTTGAATGAAAACTGGTAATAAAATTAGGTACTCGAAGAGGAGACACTGGAGAAGAGCCAAGCTGGTTCTGTAAGGAATCACACATGAGCTGGCACATACCTAGGCTGTGTCAAGGTCACCATCATATCAACACGAAAATGTCATCAGTTGGACAGTTGGCCATGTTTCATTGGGAAAGTGAGTTTTGTCTTTGTTTATATCCTCTTCAGTAAGAGGATATAACTGGTCCAGTAATAAATATGAGACCTTTTGTTTGAAAAAAAAAAAATCACCTAATTCCTTCGTATAGACTAGAATCTGCACTAGCATTAAGAAGTTAACTTTGCATTCATCAGTCCTTTGTGAATTCTTCTCTTCACTTACTTGGTGGATAGTAACATTTTTTTTTTCCTTTTAAGACCTACATGCTTTTATTAATTACTATGATCTCTTTCCCTCCACATGACCTATTCTACCTGTTAGTGCCCAAAGCTGTATGTTGTCAGTTGTTTTTTTGTGAAAATTATAAATATCAACTCAAAGCGCTGAGTAACTATAACAGTAACTTTCCAATCTGCAGTGATGGAATGGGATTAGGTGAAAATGCTATTCACAAGTATATTAATAACTGACGTTTGGGCAAAATATACTTTTCAAGATGTGCTTTCAGCAGTACATGTAAGGACACTAATTTTCAGTCGTGTTCAGAACCTGTTTTATGTCTAATTTTAAGATCTGTAGACTTGACAACAGTTAAAGACAAGTGAAGTTAATTTTTTTTATTTGACCAGTTACATCAGTACATAGTTTAAGAAGTCAAATAAGTTCTACAAGGTTTATAAACAGAAAGCAACAGTCCTCTGTTCTCTCCAGAGGCAATCATTTATAATCCTTCTAGACATTTTTTAAGATATTTGCCTTCATGTTTGTGACATGCATATGCAATTTTTTAAAGTTACAAATACTATAATTTCTATTAATGTCTTACACTGAAAGAAAAGGATTTAGCCCACTCGCCTCTCCTTTTTCACACCCCCCGTCCCTACATCTTGTAAGTTTTAGTTTAAGCCTATATTCAAGATTTACATCACTGCAGTCATACAAAAGATTGTAGCTGAGCCATGTAGTATCATACGGTTATATTTTCTTAATTTATATTTTTCCTTTGGTTAATAACTTTTTCTTCTTAATTATATCTATCACTAATTTATTCCCACCTAAATTTTATTTTTAAAATTTCACAGAGGAGTAAACACTGAATGAACTAATGGAGTTAAAACATAGGAATCAACATGTATACAAATAAATTAGATGTAGGAAAAACAACCAGAACCTTTTCTTCAGTGACATAAGTTTATCAAAAAGATGTGTTAGCATTTAGACTATTTCAGGTAATAGCTAACAGTTTATTCCCCATAAATGATTTATCAAAGAAATAACTGTCAGTAACTAAATCTACATACCTATTTCCTGTGTGCCAATTTATGTAATCTAGTTTTATTCATCTCCATTGTAAACATTGTATCCTTCTGATTTAATTAATTCAATTTTCTTTTTGTCTTGAAAAAATATGTCTTTAATTTTGCCAACAAAACCTGTTTTAAAAATCTCTTGAGTAACAATATTCACCTTTCGACCATATTCAAAACCCCCTAGGTAACAAATACCATCATAGTTTAGAGCAACAAACTTTTTGTGGGGGTCAATATCCTCAGAAAGAATTAGACTGTTATCTAGGTAGACCTTGATCAGAGTCTGACTTTGAATTATAAGTACATGGTGCCATTTGTTACAGCACAATGTGCCATTGCTATAGCTCATAGGTACAGAGATTTTTTCTCCTAAATTAACTGCTATTTTCAAGGTGTGATTATAGAGACCAATTCCCAGAAAATCATTTTCTTCATTTTGAGCTTTCCCCATCCATACAATAAGGCCTTCTGTTTCAGTGGTACTAAAATTTAAGGATACAGTAGTGAACTGAAGGTTTCTCCTTCTGTAATTTGGATCAATGTATTTAATGTAAGAATTTCCTGTAAATTTTGCAATTGAAAATGAAGTTTTCTTTTCACAATACCTTCCCTCCCAACCCAAAGTACACAGACAACTGTAAGACAATGATTGATCAGGTATACATAGAGATTGGTGGAGACAAAGGTTATTCAAACAATACACAGACTGGTTACATGTATTTCCAGCCCAGTATGGCAGACACCTGCAAGAAAAAGTTGTGCCATTTACTAGACATTCACCTCCATTTCTGCATGTGTTGTATCCACAGGCTGTCCCATCACAGTCGCCTACATTTGAACCACCTTTTGCTCCTATTTCAGTTAATTGTAATTCTTGATTATTTATAATAACTTCTCGTATACAACCTTGAAAACCTATAGGTTCGTTTGCTATTGCCATGGGGTTTACAAGATTTAAGGATGATACTCCTCCAATGTAGAAGTCTGTATTTGTGTCCAGGGAATTCATTTTAGTGGAGACATTTTCTGTTACATTTATCCCATCTAGATCCAGGTAGCCTTCTGCACCAACTCTTCCCGCTTTTATCACATGCCAAGTACTTCCATTAATAATTACTTTTTGGAGAGTTTCTAGAATGATAGTTCTGTCACCGAGATTGTAGCGAAGTTGAACAAAACCATTTGTTAAAGAGATACATAAAAAATCACCTGTCGGTAAAGAGAACATTAACCAGCTTAGTTAACAGTAAAAAGTTTTCCATTAAAAGCATTTGTTCTTGCTGGCCAATTTGGGTAAGTTTTGGTTTTGAAGTAACAAATCTGAAGCACAATTCAAAACATACGTTTATACATTACACATTTCATCCTGTAGTTTATTTTGTTCAGCAATTGGCCACATAAATTTTCCTTAGTTATGGATCCTTCTCACTGAATGAAAGTATTATGGTACTAAATTAAAGTGAAGTTTTCCTTAAATCATTTTAGTTAAGAGTGATGTGTAAAAATAAGTAATTTAAATGTTTTTATCCTAAAACTCTGCTTTTATTTTTGATGAGAGATTGGGGAGGTAAGGAGAAAAAAAAAAAAAGAGAGAACAGTACTACAAACAGTTCTTACACTACACGTTTTACAAAGTTTCAACCATGTCCTTGGCTTCAAGTTCTATCCCTATTCAAATGTCCATTGGAGTGTTTGATAGGCACCATAAGCTCCAAAATTCATGTTTCAATGTGTGCTCTTTGTCCCATCAACCTGGCCTCTTCCAGTCTTTCCCATCAGTGAATCAGTCCATTATCCACCCAGTTCTTTAAGCCAAAAACTTAGATGTGATGCTTGGAACCATCTTTTCTTCACCCGACACATAAATCTATTGCAAGATAGGTCCTATCAAGCAGTTCATTAACAACATTTTGACTTACTGACAAAGTTCTTGATTTGGTCCACTTTTCTCCTGCCACCAAAATCTCACAGGCTATTTCTCAAAATTGCATTTTTCTTTTTTTAAATTTTGAGACAGAGTCTCACTATGTTGCCCTCAGTAAAGTGTGATGGCATCTCAGCTCACAGCAACCTCAAACTCTTGAGCTTAAGCGATTCTCTTGCCTCAGCCTCCCAAGTAGCTGGTACTACAGGCACCCACCACAACGGCTGGCTATTTTCTTGTTGCAGTTGTCATTGTTGTTTAGCTGGTCCAGGCCAGGCTCGAACCGGCCAGCCTTGGTGCATGTGGCTGGTGCCGTAACCACTGTGCTACTACAGGCAGCAAGCCCTCAAAATAGCATTTTGAATTACAAAAGTTCTTGATTCTATCCACTTCTCTCCTCATCTGTTGCCTCCCTCAATTTTCTTATTTTCCAGTTTTTTTTTTTTTTCTAATCTACACTAAAGCTAAAGTGATCTTTTCAAAGTGAAAGCCTGGTTCTTAGGTTACCCTTTAATGTCATTCATTGTTGCTGGGATAGGTGCCTAGACTCACATAGTCTATAAAGGCTCTGTAAATTCCTAGCTCCTCTCCCCTCTCTCCAGTCTTACCCAGAATATACTGTCCCCTGACCCTCCTCTCTCCACTCCAGTGACTGACCCTGTTAGAATTTGTTCCATCTGTGTCAGGGCCTTTGTGTATGTTGTTTTCTAGGAACTCTCCACCCCATTCTATGTCAACTAGGTACTCCCACCCATCCTTCAGTTTGCAGATCAAATGCTACTTCCTCAGAGAAGTCTTCCTTGATTTCTCAAAGCAGGTCAGGCTTTTTTCTATCAGTGCTTTAATATCACTGGATTTCCCTCCACAATACCTCATTTTATGACATATAGTTGTGTAAACAGCTCTGAACACATAGGATCCAACATCTGAAGTTGGAGTGAGACAGGAAAAGTAAAGGCAACTCAACTTGGTTGGGAAAAGAATGTAGCTCTTCAGGGTAAGATCGGCAAAGTGCTTTTACATCTTCAGCAGAGCACACTTTAAATACAATCCTCTGTGCAGATGCTATTTGATCCACTGCTGCCTTTTTCTCTAGCTTGTAGGCTTCTTGAGAACAATGTCTATGTCTGGTTTGGCCAGTTTATCCTTTGCACCTAGCAAGTGCCTGGCACATAAATTGTATTTATAAATAATTTGAATAAAGAAATATCTTTGTACAGTTGTGGAGTCAGATGACTCAGGATATTTCTCAAAAACTAGTTTTATTTTTTTTATAAGTTCTAAGGTCCTTTTTTTTTTTTATTAAATCATAGCTGTGTACATCAATATGATCATGGGGCACCATACACTTGGTTCATAGACCATTTGACACATTTTCATCACATTAAAGGATCACGCCTGTGGTGCATCTTACAAGGGTATATGTGAGGCTTGGTAAATGTGGAATGTAAATGTCTTAGCAAAGTAACTAAGAAAATGCCAGGAGGGCTATGTCAACTAATGTGATGAAAAACTAGTTTTAGCTTGGAAGCAAAACTTTTTTTTCTTTAATGATACGAAATTTTTTTTTAAATTTTCTAATGAAGGAAGAAATTCATTTGCTTACTATTTCCACCATGCATTTTGACTATAAGAGAGAACAATATTAGAAGAAATATAGACTGGATTATTTAAATTTGTGTACCACAAAAGTCTCAAACAATGAAACAATTGATACTGAGTTTAAAAATTTTCTAGCCCTCTGAAAGTACTTTGTGGCCAGCAAACAAACACACTAATTCTCTTTCACAGGATCATGGAAGAAGCTTTTCTTGATACTGTTGTAGAGTGTTCTTGTAGTAAACAAATTATAGTGAAAAGCTATATTAGAATAAAAAAAAAATCTAACAAGTGATTAGGAAAGCTTATTATCACTGGTCAAGTTTCCAACCAGAGGAGAGAGAATAGCTTCCGTGAAAGAAGGGTTATTTTAACTGCTGGTATGTTCTGGTCTTACGAAGAATTGACAAAAAGATTTTCTCTGTAGCCATGGAAGCTAAAATTGGTCTTGCAGCAGTATTAGCAATTGTTTTGTTTGTTTTTGTAACCATTCAGGCTTTTTATTTCAGTTGATTAGGATATGGCGCTCCAGTTACGGTCATTAGTACAGGTTGGCATTAGAGTAAAAAAATGTAATAAACAATCCTTATGAGAAACAGAGCTCAAATGGAACAAAGATCAGACATGAATTCACCTGGGCTATTTAATGCTCATTTAACCACAGTGTAACTATATATACAAATTTCTTTGTCAGAATTCTGGAGAAAGTTATGAAAATAGAAATTAAGTATAAAGTAATAAAACCACAAAAATTAATTTTTAAGATTAGAACATGTTACTCATATTTTATTCCATATTTTATGATAAATAGGCACTTTTTAAAGTTCACTTTTAAAGTTTAAAGTTTTTCTAAACTTATTCTGGAACACAAATCCTGGGCTTATTATTTGATTGATGGGACAACTTGTGATTATTTGCAGCTGTAAATATGGATTAATCTACATACAATCTATCAGCCATGCCTTCCTTTTCTGTATCTTTTATATGCATATTTAATCTTTTTTCTTTTTTTTTGAGGCAGAGTCTCACTCTGTCACCCTTGGTAGGGTGCCATGGTTGTCACAACCCACAGCAACCTCAGTCTCTTGGGCTTAAGCGATTTTCTTGTCTCAGCCTCCCCGGGTAGCTGGGACTATAAGTGCCTGCCACAATGCCCTGCTATTTTTTTGTTGCAGTTGTCTCTGTTGTTTAGCAGGCCCAGGCTGGGTTCGAGCCTACCTGCCTCATTGTATGTGGCTGGCGCTGGAGCCACTGAGCTACGGACGCCAAGCTTGCATATTTAAATCTATTGATAAAGGACTATCATGCATAGCTTTAATGTCTTTTTTGATGGGATTGTTATAAAGTTGAGCATATACTATATTTGGATTTTTATTTAATTTCAACAAACCTCTTGCTATTTTGTTAGTATTTCTATTTACACTTGTAATGACAATAGTATATAAAAACATCAAATGTTTATACATTTTATAGACTAGATGACTTAAAAAATACTATTACACATTACTTAATAGACAATTAGGAATTCATTAGAAATTTTTTTTTTTATTTTCTGCAAGGATACTGCAAATCTTACCTGATTGTGCTTTTAAATGTTGTGCAGCGTAGAATAGGATACCATCTGCAGCAAGAGGCTGAAATTGCAATTGAATATGCGTCTTTTTACGAATAGGAAAAGAAGCAAAAGACATCCAGGATAATTCATTACTCCTGAAAGATGGATCACTTATAGATAAAGCTGAGAGAAAGAAAGAGCAGTCATTTGCTAGATTAAAATTTCTCATAAATATAATAAACTGCTTATATGATTTTGAAAATTAAGAGTTTACCTTCTACATTGAGCCTTGGTAACTTTATGAGTCTGTTCTAATTCCATTAGCTTTAGGCTTTTATAATGGGGCCAATTATTGAAAAGTTCAAAGAGCGTTATATTTTTAATAAATGCCCTAGGTGTTTCTGAAACACGTGTCCCTTGGACCAAATTTTCATAATGCTGATTTTAAGAATATGAGGATGGTTTAAAAAGATGGGTGTACTTTTGAAATTGTTTCGTATTACTGATTAATACATGTTTATTATATGACATTCAAACAATATAAAAGTGAAAAATAAAGGGAAATTTTATTCTTTCTCCTTCCTTAACCCCAGGAACCACTGTTAGCAGTTTATTATATATGTAACCAGACGTTTTTTAAATGCATATATAATTACTGTATGTGTATATTTAGTACCTGATTTATATAAATGAAACCATATTTTATATAAACTATGCATAAATATCTTTCATTCAGTAATCTTTGTGAAACTTTGATATTATCATATTTTACCTGTTGCTTCATTATTTATTTTATAGTTTTTTTTTTAAATAAGACTTTATTTCAGTGTAGTTTTAGGTTCTTAGCTAAATACAATGGAAAGTACAGTGTTCCTAGACAACCCCTGCCCAACACACGCACAGGCCCTTTCACCATCAACATTTTCCACCAGAGTGGTAGAATTGTTAAAATTAAATGTACATTAGCACATCATTATCATGCCAAATCCATCATTTACATAAGGTTCATTCCTGATATACACCTATGGATTTTGTCAAATGTATTATGACATGTAGCTACCATTCAGTATCATTCAGAATAGTTTTATTGCCTTAAAAATCCTCTGTGCTTGCCTATTTGACCCTCTCTCCCTTCTAGCAAACACTGACTGATCTTTTTACTGTCTCCATAGTTTTGCCATTTCCAGAATATCATATGGTTAAATCATGTAGTGTAATCATTCGGGCAAATACCATGAAACACAATGGCTGAATGATATATTGTGTTTTTGAGCAAATACCAAGAAACATAAAGGCTGAATCATCGGGACCACATATATTTAGTTTTGTAAGAAACTTTCCAATTGTCTTCCAAAATGCTTGTACCATTTTGTATTCTCATCAGTAATGAGTGAGAGTTCTTGATGTTCCACATCCCCACCAGCTTTTAGTGGAGAGTGTTTTGGATTTTAGCCATACTAAAAAATTTCCAGTGGTATTTTATTATTTCAATTTGCAATTCTCTGATGATATATGACATTGAACATCTTCATATGCTTATTTGCCCTCTGAGTATCTTCTTTGGTGGGGTCCATGTTCAGACCTCTGTATATTTTAGATAACAATCCTCTATCATATATCTTTTGCAAATATTTTCTTCTAGTCTGTAGTTTGTATTCTCAGTCTGTTAAAAGAGTCTTCTGCAGAGAAATTTTAAATTTTAATGAATTTATAAATTCTTTCTTTCATGGTCCCTGCCTTTGGTGTTGTATCTAAAAAGTCAACATTAAACTCAAAACTAATCTAGATTTTCTCCTATGTTTTCTTCAAGAAGTTTTATCATTTTGCATTTTACATTTTGGTCTCTGATACATTTTGTGTTAATTTTTGTGAGGATGTAACATGTAATTCTAGATTTTATTTTTATTTTATGTTTTTTAGAGATAGAGTTTCACTTTGTCACCCTAGTAGAGTGCTGTGGCATCACAGCTCACAGCAACCTCCAGCTCTTGGGCTTAGGAGATTCTCTTTTCTCAGCCTCCTGAGTAGCTGGGACTACAGGCACCTGTCACAACACCTGGCTATTTTTTCATTGCAGTTTGGCTGGGACCAGGTTTGAACCCGCCACCCTCGGTATATGGGGCCAGCACCCTACTAACTGAGCCACAGGTGCTGCCTGATTTTTTATTTTTTTGTAAGTAGATGTACAAGTCTTCCAATATCACGTGTTGAAAAGACTATTCTTTCTCCATTGTATTGACTTTTTTTTTTAAACATTAGTTAACTATATTTTTGTGGGCATAATATTTTATAGAATAGATATAGGATAATTTCTTTAGCAGTTCTCTCATTATAGGGTGCCTACCTATTTCCAATTATATTTCATTTATCCTGGTTTCCCACCCTATCTCTCTGGCTTCATGTAATCCCTCTTCTAAATTTTGTAATTCTTCAGGGCTTTCCAAGTCCCATCTCTCTTCTTTTCTTTCCAATTAGTTACCTCTCATCTAATTCCATAGCTTCAAAAAATATCTATATGATAACTCCTTATAAATTTCTGTCTGTCTAGACCTCTGAGCTCCAGTTTCTCATAGCCATCTCTTATTGATAACTTGTCTTGGATATCTTAGTTATATCAAGTTTAACATGCTTGAAATTGTACTGCTAGAAAATGTTTTCCTCTCTGCCATTCTCAGATCTGTAAATGGTCCCACCACCCACTCAAGCCTCTCTATAGAAACCTGGTAATTCTCTCAATTGCACTCTCTGAAAAATTTCCTCTATGTGTTCCAGTCTCTGCATGTTATATTTCATATTTGTCTTTTCCATTTCTACTTTCACCATCCAAATTGAGGCCACTATCATTTTTTGATTAGACCATTGCAATATACTTCTATCTGGTATTTCTTGTCTCAATCCCTTCTAATCCATTTTACATAGCTTCCAGAGAAATTTTTAAAAAGCATTAATTCATTCCCTTCTTTAAACCTTTCCTGGGTTTTAGTTAAAATAAAATATCATGGCCTCTGAGACTTTGGATGATCTGGTCTCCTGTTAAATTCTCAATATCATCCCAGTCCACATGTCTGTTACGTACTGTGATATGTATGGTTCACTGCCTAACCCCAAAGGAATGCCATATTCAGTCATAGTGAGAAAGTACTAAGAGAATTGGATTTTCTAGCAGTGATACATACACATCCAAAATATTGGTGCCCAGATATTATTTCAAAAACAAGTAACATTTTTACTTAGCATGCTTCAAAGATAAATTAGAGCAGGAAAAATGACTAAGTTCTGTATGGTTTTATATTTCTTTTATGTATTGAAAAAAGAAAGCTTAGGGAAGAATTGGAATGGATGTACCACCTGCTTAGTCTTTGAGATATGTACGGTTATTTCTTATATGCCTACCATCTCCTAAAAATGATCATTTTGTGGCAGAAATATTCCACCTATGTTTTGAAACCATATATTAACGTTTCCTGATTGGATATCTTCTAGACTTACTGACCATTGGCGACCTTTCTGTCCTACCATAGGCAAAGTTTTGTACCAACACTTTCACTGGGTTCCCAGAAGTAGAATAAAACTATTTTGGCTAACTTTCAGGGATGGAACAGTAAGACAAGTAAACAAAAAATCAGCATGGGTGGAAATACATACATATTAGATGTTGATGTGTCCTGTAGAGGAAAATTAAAGGAAAGGAGACATTTGTGTGTTCATTTGAGATCAGGAAAAGCCTTACTAGGAAGGTGGTGTTTGAAAGAAAACCTCAAAGAGATGAAGAGTTGAGCCACATGGATCTTTGAAAAGAGAGGAATAAGAAGAGCAAAGTCTTCTGGCATCATAAGGCTCCTCCAGTGATAGAGGGACATGAAAGAGAGCAGTGTGACTGGGAGGGGAGAGTGTTGATAGATGAGGTCAGAGAGGTTATGGGTGCTATATTGTATTTTCAAGGACTGTAAATAGTCTGAGACTTCTACCTAATGGCAAGTTAACTTACTAGCTTGGAACATTTTTGTAGGTACTAGTAAAAGATGTGAAATTCCTGTGTCAGAGACCCAGGAGCATTTACTACAGCATTCCAGAGTATTAGCATTTTTGAGTCATTTCTATGAGCCCCAATTCCCGCAGGGAAATGCAACAGGAAGCAGGTGAGACATGTGCGTGGATTGCTTGGGGAGAAAATCTAAGCTTAGATAGCTAAGTCTGTTATGATGGGCGGTGAGCATGTCTGCTCTTTGCTCCAAATGAAGACAGTATCTCTCTGTCTTCCAAGAATATTTTCAGCACAAATGTACTTGACAAGATAATCCAGAATAAAGACAGCTAGCACCTCCATGCTACAGTTGTGGAAACATGAGTGACCAATGGGAATTTGTATCTCTACACCGGATGGCTGTAATGACTATCATGAAGACCTTGTCTTACAACAGAGTGAGATGGGAAATCACTGGAAAGCTTTAAGCAGAAAAGTGTCATGATATGACTGAACTTTAAAATATATACATTTATCACTTTGGTCATTGCACTCAGAGTAGAGTGACAAATGCTAGGGTCTCCCCACCCAGGTTATTACTGGTAAGAAGCAATGGTGGCTCGTATCAGGGAAGTAGCCACGGAGGCAGTGAAAAGTGCTCATATTTCAAATATATTTTGAAGGCCAACTTGACAAGATTTGGTGAGAGAGTACACGTGAGTAAGAAAGAGAGGAGTCAAGTGTACCTATAAGGTGGTTGTCCCCAGAAACTGGAAGGATGCTGCCGTCATTAAATGAAACGAGAAGGATTGTGGGAGGAGCAGATTTTTTGGAGATGATGTGAAACTCAGGTGAGACACATGTGAGATGCATTTACGACTTTCAAGGGGGTAATTGAGTAGGCTGATAATATGATTTGGAATTTAGTAACTAATAGAGCAACAGACATCAGTAAGGACTATAGAAGATTTAAACAACACTATCAATAAACTTAATATCATAGACATATAGACCGTATCACTTGACCTTCCCAGTACACATTCTTGCCAAAAACAAAAGATTTACAAATGTTTACAACATACCTTAATAAATACCAAAGGATTAATATATACACATTTCCAGATTTGCATGGAGCTATGATTCAGAGGAGAAACAGGCTAACTTTGCTCATCAGTAGCAGGTAGCACTCAGCCTTATGAGCTCTCTTCAGGCAATAATCCCAATGGCTAAGGGAGTAAATACCTATGTTCAGGAAGGGATGGAGGTGGAGATCTCTGTTATGTACCCTAATATCCCTTCAAAAGGATTCAAATGGCCTTGGTAGGTACCAATTTACAAATTAGAAAGTAAACTTTTTTTGTTTTTTTTTGGAGAGAAAGTCTCCCTGTGTCACCCTTAGTAGAGTGCTGTGGCTCACAGCAACCTCAAAACTCTTGGGCCCAAGTGATTCTCTTGCCTCAGCCTCCCTTGTAACTGGGACTACAAGCACCTGCCACAACGCCCGTCTATTTTTTGTTGCAGTTGTCGTTGTTGTTTTAGCTGGCCCAGGCCGGGTTTGAACCTGCTAGCCTTGGTGTATGTGGCTGGCGCCATAACCACTGAGCTACCAGTGCCAAGCCATAAACTTTCTTATTATAGCACTTTATGTGAAAATTTCCAACACTTTTGGAACCATGAAAATTCCAAAACAGTAACAACATAGTCCTAAGTAAATTAAAATGCTAAATAGTTCAAAGGCTATTTTTGGGACCTAGACTTTTACTTCAAAATACCCTACCAGAAGTGCTGTACATTACCCAGCACTTCCCATCTCTCTCACGGGTTTGAAATTCTTTTTTTTTTTTTTTTTTGTAGAGACAGAGTTTCACTTTATTGCCCTCGGTAGAGTGCTGTGGCGTCACCCAGCTCACAGCAACCTCCAACTCCTGGGCTTAGGCGATTCTCCTGCCTCAGCCTCCCCGGTAGCTGGGACTACAGTAACCCGCCACAACGCCCGGCTATTTTTCTGTTGCAGTTTGGCGGGGGGGCTGGGTTTGAACCCGCCACCCTTGGCATATGGGGCCGGCACTCTGCTCACTGAGCCACAGGAGCCGCCCACGGGTTTGAAATTCTAATACCTCAAAGCTATGTGTTGAAGAATTTGGGAGCTGAGCGCCGTGGCTCACGCCCGTAATCCTAACACTCTGGGAGGCTGAGGCAGGTGGATTGCCTGTGCTCAGGAGTTCAAGATCAGCCTGAGCAAGAGGAGAGCCTGTCTCTATGATAACTGGGTGTTGTGGCAGGCGCCTACAGTCCCAGCTAGTTGGGAGGCTCAGGCAAGAGGATCACTTGAGCCCAAGAGTTTGAGGTTGCTGTGAGCTATGGGCAATAAAGTGAGACTCTGTCTCAAAAAAAAAAAAAAAGAGAATCTTGGTGCCCCGTGGTCTTAGATAAGAAAAGGATCTACTTTTTGAAACAACACATAAATAGTTGATAGTTGATAACCTTTTATTGCTGGATTATGATAACTTTTGTGTACTAAATTTTTACAGCTTAAGTAGGGTATTAAAAGTTCTGATGCCTTTTGGATATGAGCGGGTCTACCTACAGAAGCAGATAGAGCCATAAGTTGGACTTCAAAGGACTGATTCTGTAAGTAGTATCATATCCATCTTCACTAAACTGTCTGCTGAACATTTCCTGTATTTACTTTGAAGCAAAATTTGGGAGAAGTCCAGGTTTCCAGCGACTCACACAAAGTTGTTCTGAAGGTGAATCATTTGTGGGAGACTTTACTAATCAATATAGGTTAATTAAGAAGAAAACTCCAAAACTTTTCTTTTTGGATACTGGGTTCTAGCCAATAGCTTCAGGGCTGGTCTGTGTAAGGGGGCTGTTTCAGAAGGGATAGTTTTCTGAGAGGAATAATAACTAATGGTTCAGGTGACTGACGTCCACATTTCACAAACTTTACTCATGGCCATCACTTTTATGATCCTGTTTAATATAAATAGAACCCTTCAGGGAAATTAATAATATTTATATGTTTTACTGTTTAATAAGTGCAGTGTTAATTGGCACCAGATTAGCACAATGTAGTGAAAAGAAATAGAATAGGCTGTTAAGTGAAGTAGAAGCACTTGGATTGTAATGAGGCACCGTCTGATTTATGGAATCCATAGATTTTTAAAACAAGCAATATTCTGAGTAAAGATGTTATGGGTCTTCAAAACATTTAAGAATAGGTGATATGGAACACCAGAGGAAGTCATTTTTAACATAAGTAAAGGATTGTTTCAGGGAGAGCACTAGTTGCTATGACATCAAAGGTCAAGGGAAAGATTCAAGGACTTGGCAGGAGGCACTCAAGATGTAGCTTGATTTTTCCCTATGATTGCCCTTTAGATATATGTCTGTACGATCTTCTATTCTCATTCCTGATGATATCTTGGGAAAATGCTTTAACTCTTTGATCATTTTCAGGTCTTAGTGAAATGTTCACATTTTTTGATACTAAGAAATCTCATTCAATCTGAATTAAAATCCTAATCTCTCATCTAATTCTAAACTTCTATCCTTTCTCCACAGCTCTAATCAGACCCAAGCTTGGAAAGCTGTGGCAGGGAGGTGGTGCTGGTGCTGGTATGTTTTCGTTTTCCTATTTGTACTGGTCCTCACTCTCTTCCTTCACCTTCTCCTCTTTTGCTTTTCCAAGATGACTTTGGGGATCAGTGATAAGAACACAGGGAAAGGGGCTTTGTTGTCTGCTGTTGGCAGCTCTCTCTCACCTGTCTAATTTCTTCTATCATGGAAGATGTTCTTTTGCACCTTGAGTGCTTTTCAACTCCTTCATTGTATCTCTGTACTGCAGTTCTCTGGAAGGCTGATGCACCTTGCTTGACCTTTTATGAATCCCAGTCAGCTTTTTCTCTTGTGAGAAGCCTCCAGCCTCTTTCTGCTTGAGACAACTTAACCTTTTAGTCAAGGTTCTTTCAAAGTGACTCAAGTCTGTTTATCTTGGTCATGTACAGATGGCTCTTGCCCTGAACTCTGTCAAAAGGCACCTCTGTTCCCCAGCTGTCCTGCTTCAAGCTTTGCCAGTAGGGAAAAAGCTACAGCCAGCCTTTTACCTTTAGGCTGCTTTGAGAGAGGGTTGGGCCCTGGTCTTAAATCTTCTCTCATGCCGGGGATATAGGCCTGATTTTCCTGGGATCTCTTTCTTGAATTCTCCACTCCAGTTTCATAGCCAGGGTCATTCAGCGTAAACTGATAACCCAGAGAAGGAGATGTTAAGCTTTCCTTCTGGAAAATGCCCCTATTTTCTTTGAGTACATTTTGAAGCCTCCTCTGCTTTTTTTTTTTTTTTTTTTGGAGGCAGAGCCTCAAGCCGTCACCCTGAAAAGAATTCTGTGGCATCACAGCTCACAGCAACCTCCAACTTAAGTGATTGTCTTGCCTCAGGCTCCCAAGTAGCTGGGACTACAGGTGCCCATCACAACGCCCTGCTATTAGAAACAGGGTCTTGCTCTTGCTTAGGCTGATCTTGAACTCCTGAGCTCACGCGATCTACCCGCCTCAGCCTCCCAGAGTGCTGGGATTATAGGCGTGAGCCACCATGACCACCTTGATGCCCTTCTTACTCATTCAGCGGGTGCATTCTAAGCCTTCTTCCTACTGTCAGCAATGTTCTCCAAAAATGTTCCTTTTCTCTGAGTCAATTCTCTTATATATCGTCCCCCACAATATAGGCTGGGAACAGAGGATGGGCCGGTAGTGCTACCTCTTTACAAATCCTGCATGAATTCTCTATCCCTTCTTTTCACTCAGCATAATGCCCTCGAGATCCATCTGAGCACCTGAATAATTTAATCACTGTCCATTTTTATTTCTGATTGGTCTCTCACGGGCTGGGTCTATGGGGTTGTTCAACCATTCATCCACTGAAGGACATTTTTTTGGTTGTTTCCAGTTTGGGGTTGTTACAATAAAACTTCCATGACCATCATCTACATATTGTCTGTGTAGATGTAAGTTTTCATTTCTTTGGTGTAAATGCCAAATATGTTAGTGAATGTGTTTTTCTACAAGAAGCTGCCAAACCATTTTCTACAGTGGTCGCACCATTCTACATTCTCACCAACAGTGTGTGAGAGAGCTAATTCCTTCATGTCTGTACTAGCATTTGGCATTGCCGCTATTTTTTATTTTAGTTGTTACAATAGGCAGATAGTGATATTTTATTATCTACAAACTCTTTTTAGACTTCTGGGTCTGCATGGTATTTACTATTCTCAGCTTTGAGACCTCAACCTAAACTCTCAGACAACAAGATAACTTAAATTTAATAGCTCCTTGCTCATTGCACAATGATTCGTATAATTTCTGACTTCAGCTAAGATTTTCCAGGAAGGAATTAGAATGCTAATTAGAATTCAAATTGAGTTTGGCACTAATATCAGCTTGAGGCAGCTATATCTTCTGATGTGTTTCATATCTATTGGACATGTCTGGCGAAACGGTGGTGTCTGCCAGGAATCTATTTGCATGCAAGACTTAGAAGTTTCCTAGGAGATTACTCATCTCAAAGAAGGAGTTTGCTTAGTAACGAAGCCTCCAAGTTGTCAGGTGGAAGGGCAGGGTGAATTTTGTAGGCTGCACAGTATTTGCCAGTTAGATTGGTCTGCTAATTTTATGCACAAGTTTGTCTCTCAAGTTATATATACCCAAATTTAGCATGGGAAGTAGAGGAGGCTACAATTAAGATACCAAAGGAGTCATTCTTATGAAGATTTCTAAGACACTGAGGTTTAAAGAACTGATTGAGTAATCTTAAAACCAAGTGTAACATGAAAAGAAAGAGCAGTCTCCACACTTCTGCCAAAAGCCTACAGTTGAACTCTGGCCCTGATGTCTATAGCAATGATGGGTACAGTCCCCAGCAGGAGGCTTGTTTAGAGGTTCCAGAAACTACCAGGTTGCAACTTGCAGTAGCAGGAGTGAGGGAAATGAACGGATCTGTAGGTAAGAGGAAGCTGCAAGTTAGGTTTTGAAAGTAGTGAAGTGCTCCCAAGAAGTATATGTCAAATAGTAAAATATGAAAATACCTAGATTACAAATATATTTCAGTGGCTTCTCCTTTCTTTTTCATTATAATGTATTTTTTCTCACATGCATACTCTATCTTATTTAGATTAAAGCATACTTCCATTTTTAGTTCGTCAGTTGAGCTGTCTTTTAAGTTACCACAGTACTACACACATAACATTTTTATACCAAGGGCAGTTTTAAAAGGAAGAGGAACTCACCACTGTTTCTCTGTTTTTCTTGGTGCTTTAATGAGGAAGAAGGGCGGGTTTCAGGCTGGTATATTGAATGTGCTACTATAAAAGAAGCTTTTCCTTTATCAGTGTCCCTTCCGCATCCCCCCAAACACTTATCAGCCTCCAGCAATATCTGCTTCTCAAAACTTGGGATCAAATGATTGCATTCCGGGAGTCCTATCATAGCTCTCTTCCCCTCCAGTTTTCAAAGCTTCATGCATACACCTGTCGGAGGAACTTCTTTAAAATAAATACAGTGGTTGACTTTGGTTTCCAGCAGAATGGCGAACTGGTTAACATGATTTACCCCATCCCTGTAATGAAAACAACTAAAAATGTTGGATAAATTATTCTAAAACATCTTTTGCAATAAATTGATGATCTAGCAAAAAAGAAAACAATTTATATGTTAAGAAAGGTGGGGAAAAAAAAAAAAGGAAAAGGAAACGTAAGCTAAGTAAGTAGAATGAGAAAGCCAGGTTTTACCTTGAGTGTATTTGCCAAATCTGCTGAGCCCAGCATTGGGTCTTCTACTGTTCAGGAGAATGGGGCAAGTAGAACTTTCAGGGGCTCCTCAGGCTTAGTGTCTAACAGGAGAGCTGCTATCAAAAAACAGGACTCTAAAGGCACCGCAGTGAAAAGTGAATTAGAAAGATATCACTGCAGGCACACAGGAGTAAGGCCATGGTACGACGAAGGCAGAGATTGTAGTGATGCACCTGTTAGCCAAGGAAGGCCTGACACACCCAAAGCTGGAAGAATCAAAGAAGGATCTGTCTGTAGAAGAGGAGGTATAGCCCTGGTGGCACCTTCATTTCAAGCTTCCAGCTTCCAAAACTGTGAGATAATAAATCTCTGTCATTTTAAGCCACGTGGTTTGTTTTGGCTAGAACTAACTGGGGTTGCACAGGAGAAGAAAAAAACAAGGAACGGAGAAAGATTCATGAGAGAGGGAGCTGAAGAAATAAAGCTGAGAATTTCCCAGAATAGTTGAAATAGGCGTAAAACGTCTCTACTCAGCTCAGCTGGAAGACCTCTGAAACCTTTTTTGCCGCCTTGCTTTCCCTGGCATCTATCTACAGAAATGCAGTTCTAACATTCTGCTCACCTTTGTTTTCAGTGGCCTCTGAACTCTGGTGCCAAATCCTGTTCGCACTTTGAATACTGTGAGACAGAAACTAGTCCTCGGGGCAGTCTCAGACAATCAAGAACATTAGGCTCGTGCTCCACTCTTTAGTTTTTGTCCCAGGGAAGAGACCCAAAGTACGAGATTTCTCCTACTAACTCTGCACTATGCTGCATAGGGGAAGGGCACCCAGGGATGTATAAGATGCCACAGATTTTTCTACACCTTTCTCTGGAGTTCTCAACAATCTGGGTGCTGGAGCTTCTCACCTAGTCGCTGGCATTCTCACAGAAGTGTTCTGGTCTATGTATTGATGTTAACTTGGTGTATTTAGGGGAGCCTGAAGCTTTCTACTTAATTATTTGCTGAGCTTCATCTCTGCTTTTTTTTTTTTCAATTTCAAATTGATATGAGGGTACAAATGTTTAGGTTACATCATTTTAATTTCTTTCTTTCTTTCTTTTTTTTTTTTTTACAGCGCCTCAAGTTGTTGCCCTGGATAGAGTGCTATGGCATCACAGCTCACAGCAACCACCAACTCCTGAGTTTAAGTGATTCTCTTGCCTCAGCCTCCCAAGTAGTTGGGACTACAGGTGCCCACCACAATGCCTGGCTATTTTTTTTTTTTTTTTTTTGGTTGTAGTTGTCACTGTTGTTTTGCAGGCCTGGGCTGGATTGGAACCCGCCAGCTCTAATATATGTGGTATGTGGCTGGTGTCTTAGTCTCTTGAGCTACAGGTGCCGAGCTGTCATCATTTTCATTTCTAAGGTAAAGTTCAAGTTGTAGTTGAGCCCTTCACCCAGGGGGCGTGCTGAACACCCTTGCAGTGTGTGCCTCTCTGCTTTTAAAGCACAGTTTTTCTTCCAAATCTAAAGCTTTGCAAGATTTGTTTCTCTCATGTTTTGCAAATTTCATCACCTTTTTACCTTGGATGTGGTAACTGTTTATTTTAGCATATGTATTTAATCACTTTAAATTGAACAATTTGGCTGGGCACCCACAGCTTAGTGAGTAGGGCGCTGACCACATACACTGAGGCAGGCAGGTTCCAACTCAGCCCTGGCCTGCTAAACAACAATGACAACGGTAACAACAATGACAAAAATAGCTGGATGTTGTGGCAGGCGCCTGTAGTTCCAGCTGAGGAGGCTCCAACTAAGGAGGCTGAGGCAAGAGAATCAATTAAGCCCAAGAATTTGAGGTTGCTGTGAGCTGTGATGCCACAGAACTCTACTGAGGGTGACAATAGTGAGACTCTGTCTCAAAAAATAAAATAAAATAAAATAAAAATTGAACAATTCCTACTGTAGGTCATTTGCTAGCAAATCATCCTGTTTTCAGTATGGTACTCAAAATTCCAAAAATAGGTTAGTTTCCAGAGCATTTTTTTTTTTTTGGCCAGGGCTGGGTTTGAACCCGCAACCTCAGGCATATGCATAGTCTATCTAGTAAGTATATAGCTCTCTATCTCCACACACTATAAGCCTATGAGGTTAAAGGGATAATCTTTGCAGATGCTTATCAGCTTTGTTCTCAGCAAATTGCAGTGTTCTCAATTTTATGCTTTCAATTTCATTTTGTTTGGTACGAAACATTTTGACTTTAGCCACAGCTTTTCTATTATACTATAGCTATTTTCTGTTCAGTTAGGAGGGAAAATGAGACAATAATTTAAGACCTTTTGTAGCATGTATTTATCTATTATTTGCATTTAGGTCCATGAATAAGTGCATATGATTTTACCTTGGCTTATAAATTTCTCCTTTCAGCCGTGCTCCAGCCTCAGCCTCCCAAGTAGCTGGGACTATAGGTGCCTGCCACAATGTTGGGCTAATTTGTCCATTTTTAGTAGGGACAGTTGCTCTTGCTCAGGCTGGGCTTGAACTCCTGAACTCCATGGATCCTCCTGCCTCAGCCTCTCAGAGGGCTAGGATTACAGGCATGAGCAACCATACCCAGCCTAGAAAAGAGCTTTTTTCCATTCTTAATGTGAAGTCTTAAAGACTTCAACTTGAAGCAATTTGACAAATTTTAGATTAACTGGGTGCGCACCTTATTATGGTAGCAAAATGAAAATTAAGCATCTTCTTTTTTTGCTGGAGGCATGGATTATGGTCAAAGTCTACTGGGAGTTGTGTGAATAAGCAATTGTACCTGTTTTTTCAATTGGTAACAGAAGGAATGGTTAAGTAACAATGATTGAAAAAATAGAACCTTACCTTGAGGCAGACTTTCCTCAGTACCCAGATGGATGACTCTGAATCACTCTGTTTAACAGTGTAACTCTCTCAGTTACTTGGGTGGTTATTTTGCTCTAGATGTTTTTTGGAGACCTATCAGGATGGTGTGTTGCTTAAAAATTAAGCATTCTATAAAATCACATGATTGTTTTATGACAGTCAGGGACACCTGGAGATTCAAAATCAAAATCTTCTAGGATAAGGTGTATCACTCCATGTTTTGTGAATCAGCATTTGGGGTTTTGAACAGATGCCAAGTTAAACTTTTTAGTTTTCATGATAAAACATTAACATTGTGGGGCGGTGCCTGTGGCTCAAGGAGTAGGGCGCCGGTCCCATATGCCGGAGGTGGCGGGTTCAAACCCAGCCCTGGCCAAAAACCAAAAAAAACAAAACAAAACATTAACATTGTCACCTATAAATCTGGAAAATAAAGCATATGGTTATCCTTTCAATCAATAACCAGGATGCCTGTAATTCTTTACTTTTTTTTTCTTTTTCTGTGTCAGAAGATGCTTGTACTTCTACAAGGACTTTTTTTATTATGCTTTTTTTATTATGCTTTGACTACTTACCAGTTGACACAATTGATATCCAAAAGCAACAGTCTAATAAAAATGTTAAATAATTCCCCTAGACAACTATTACTGTAGTAACATGCCAGATCATTGGAAAACCACTTTATTATTTAGCTTATGACATAAATATATTTATAAACCTATAATAATATTATGCTGTAGACTGTATTGTGTATCAACATAAGAAATTTCCATGTACATAATATCTCTTCATTGTCTAGAAAATTGTCCTCAGTGATAACATATATTATGTTGTTTAATTATTTTTTTTTAAGTTGAAGCTTGCTCAATACATTTTCATTAGAATTCAATGCCAGGACATAGTTCTGTCATTGGCATAGTGACTGGGATACTTTCTTTTATTAGGCAATAGTTGAGGTGCAACTTGTTGTATTTTGTGTTTTACTTAGATTCCTGAAAATTCAAAGCTAGTTTTATATTCAATTGCATGCCATGTTTTAGACTAGCTTTATTTTGTCTTTTTTATCTTTTCCTTCCTATCTCTTCTTTATTCTTTCTTTTTCCTTTCATTTTTCTTTTTGAGACAGAGTCTCACTATGTTGCTCTCAGTAGAGTGCTGTGGCATCACAGCTCACAGCAACCTTAAACTCTTAGACTTTAGGGATTCTCTTGCCTCACCCTCCCAAGTAACTGGAACTATAGGCGCCTGCCACAATACCTAGCATTTTTGGTCTTGCAGTTTTTTAGTTGGCCCGGGCCAGACTTGAACTCACCAGCCTAGGTGCATGTGGCTGGCGCTGTAACCTGCACCAAGCCTTTTTTTTGCTTTGCTTTTCTTGGTAGAAGAACATGTTTTCTTTTTCTTTCCATTTTTACATGTTTTCTTTTTTGCCACTATCTTGGCTCTTATGTTCTTGGAGGTATCTTAATAATAAAGTTGGCCATTATGCCAAGTAAAGTGTATAGGAAGATTGATGGCTTTTTTAGAAATCTCAAAGGCTTATTTGTAGAAGGTTTTGTAAGACTTCATTGATTATGTGCACGTGTCATCGGGTTTTAAACCTTTAATAACCGTTATCCACTTCATGAGCCTTAATTGAGCACTACCTGAACGGCTCACTCTCTGCTCAGTAAGGAAGTCCTGACAATTTTTTAATCCTGTGTTTTTCACAGCTTCTCTTCTGTTCTTACAGGTATTTTAATAATTCAGACCTTACTGCCATAAATTTCCTTTGCAGATGAAGGAACTTAGTCACAGATGGAAGTCCATTCTTCTATTCTTCCTGTGCTTTGCCCAAGGGGTTCTCATTCTTAGGCAAGCTCCCTCACCCTCCCATGTGAGTTTATTAAAATCTAACCCATCCTTTGAAACCTTATTTTACCCCATCAGTTTTTAACACCCTTTCAGGTCCCACTGGCCAGAAATAATGCACTTATTGTGTCATGTATGTAGCAATTATAGCATTCAATATCCTGGGATAGTTCTTCCCCTTTTTCTTTGAACTGTTGTTTAAGTTATACACTCATGTGATTTTTCATAGACTTTTGCCTAGTCTCCATCTAAATCGTTAGCTCTTTGAAAGGAGCGCACTATTTCATAGTGCTTTGGGTCTGTCTATATTGCCTGAGTGGTTTCTTCACAAATATTATTTAAAATTGAACAATTTGTTATGACCATATTGAGAATAAGTATTGTTTTTTCCTTAAAAAAAAGAACACCTTTTATTTGGTCATTTTGAAACGTTGATATCTACTACATTTATCAAATAGTTTGAAGAATCTATACATATATCATACAGTAAAACAGTATTTTAAGATAAGAGGTTTAAAATATTTTAACTTAGGCATCTATTAAAACTATCTCATGTTTTTAAAATGAAAGTGATCAAAATACCTATGTGGCCATAGCCTGCATTTAACCCAAGTGTAATGAAATCTTTTATCCTTTCTCTGTAAGAGAAAGGTAATATTTGTTCTAAATGTTTTTTGGAGACTCATCAGGATGGTGTGTTGCTTAAAAATTAAGCATTCTACAAAATCACATGATTGTTTTATGATGCTGTCACTGTGTAACCCTCTTTATTTCATCGATGTCTTTCTTTCTTTCTTCTTTTTTTGAGACAGAGTCTCACTTTGTCACCCTGAATAGAGTGTCATGACATCATAGCTCACAGCAATCTCAAACTCTTGGGTTCAAGAGATCCTCTTGCCTCAGAGGAACTACCATGTACCTGCCATGATGCCTGGCTAGTTTTTCTATTTTTAGTTGAAAATAGAAAAAAATCTATTTTCTATTTTCTATTTTTAGTCGCTCTTGCTCAGGCTGGTCTTGATCTCCTGAGCTCAGGGGATCCACCTGTCTTGGCCTCCCAGAGTGCTATGATTACAGGTGTGAGCCACCACACCTGGCCTATTTCATTGATTTCTCATTAAATCCTTTATGGAGGTGTACTAGGAGGCTTTTAGATAATTCTCCCTCTCAGACTATGGAGATTTCTGACCATTTGCCTGTGATGTTCCTTGGCCACTGGAAGAGCATGATATTGGGAAGCTTGCTTTTCTATTTTTCTTAATATAAACTTTATAGATTTTAACAAGAGGAGAAAATGAAGTAATGAGATATTTTTCAATTTTTATATCTTCTATTATGGTCATGAAAATTTTAGTTTCCTTGTTACTTTGTCCTATTTTGATTAGAAGCTATAGGGAGCCCCACAGAAGAGAGTAAGGTTAGAGGTTGAATCTTACCACCGTCAATCCTCTCTGGTTAAAAAGGTAGGCAGATCTGCCTTAGAGGAGGTAGCAACCAGAGTCTGTCCATAGAAAATGATTGTGAACATTTTCTGTCTACCTTCCTGGAACAGGGGGCAGGGTTTTTATAGCTCAACAAATCAAATACTTTGAGGGAGGAAACTTTAGCACTTGAGAGCCACAAATCCCTTGGGTTTTTGTTTATTACTGTTATACTGACTAGGAAAGAAAAAAAAGCTTTGTTAAAAAAACTGTATAGATTTTTTTTTAGAGTTCTTTTCACTCACTGCCTTATAAAAAGTAGTAATCATTAATTTAAGACTTGATAAGAGGAATGACATCTCACTGGGCTTTGTCCCCACAATCCCCTACAATAGAGATTCTGAAATACCTACCCCCTTTTATACATGAAGAACCTGATGTTCAGGGAAATTACTTGTCCTAAGTTCAAGGGTAGGAAATGGCAGTTGTGTCTATTTCTTTCTACTGATACTCAGCTGCCATATCTGTTCCTTTAAATGCTAAAAAAGCTGATGTTCATATAAACTTCAGAATCATTACACACGCATATACTTTACTTTCTCCCTGAGTACCACTTACGATTTATCAGGTTGTATTGAAAAACATAGAAAATTAAGTCAGTAGTTCGATGAGAGTATTTCAGATTGTATATGAAACCAGCACATTGTACCCCTTGATTGCACTAATGTACACAGCTATGATATAACAATAAAAATAAATAAATTAAAAAAAAGAAAAAGAAAAGAAAATTAAGGCAGTAAAGTATCTGTTCCTATGAATAGTAGATGGTGCCTATTTATTTTTCACTTTTTATGACTATTACGAAATGACAGAGATAGAGAATCTAATATGCATGTCACCCCATCTCTATTAATTATCATGATGAAATTGAAAGTGGGGGAAATAAATACAGGGTAAAACCATTTTTTTTTCTGTGAAGAAAACATGTACATTACCTGCTGTGTTCCCACATGGTCTAATGCATCTGAAAATGAGTATATGAAAACAGGAAAACACAGTAATGATTCCTGAAATTACCATCTATTGTCCTATAGATAATTTCTCTACTATTAGAAAAACCAAGGACTTTGCTAAATCCATGTGTTCAGAGGGCTTGAAGAATTGAACATATCCATTAGCAAGAATTAATTTCATTGGAAATGAGGGACTAGTCAGACTATAAAGTACTCTTGGCATCAGAAAAATGTTTAAGTAATTTGAACATTTGCCTGTTTCATTTAAAATGCTAGAATGTGTGTGAGTTTCTTTACATTTGGGAATTAATAAAAAGTAGAAGAAAAATTGGACTGAGGGTGGAAAAATTTAAAAAAAAGGCCATTTTCAATATTTGCCAGGCTAAAAGGTAAAAACACACATAGAATCTAACACAACTAAATGGCAATGGTGTGTGACAGCTGGGACTTCGACATATTAAAACTAATACAAGGAAGAAAGCAATTTACTAATAATGTGAAGAAAAAATGAATTGAGAAGAGACTTTATGACTCAGGTAGGGTTATATGTATAGTTGTAAATCATAAATGATAACAAACGAGAGAGACAGCTGTAACACAAAAGAAATGAGCAAATAAGCAAGATTTGAGCACCTGGGAGAAGAAACTGGATGGATTATTCAGCTTGCAAAATGTTTGGGAGTCAGAATTGTGCTGCAATATTTTAATGACTACTCTGAGTTATAAAGTATTCTAACCAAATTGTTATTTTATAGCATAGCAGGGTGTACATTTGGTTAATTTTGTGTTCAGAATTCTATGCCAGATTTTCTGGCATTTTCTATCAAACTTTCTATCTCTTTCTGTGAAATAACCTCATTACTCTTACTATTCCTATCTCTATCTTCATGTGTCATCTATATAATCTATTCATATGCACACAAACATCATATACATGTCTATCTTATACACACACACACAAACTTTGGGTTAATCCTCTGAACTTTCATTACTTGAACTTTAAGCTTCAGAAATCTGGTTTGTCCTATCGTCACATTCCCTAGCCCTACTTGTCCTACTATTTCAGTTTGTAATAGTTATTCCTTTGGAGTGACCAAGGTGCTTGTCTTGGTAAAGTTTTGGGTACTTTGCTTTTCACAACCACACTGTGAAAACCATCACAATCAGTTTTTATTATTTTATAGCTATTAAGCTGAAATATTTAACACATAGTTTTTTTTGCTTCGTGCTATATGTGCTAGAAATTAAGCAATAATGAACAAAAACAGGGATGATCACTGCCCTCAGCTGTATGAAAGAGAATCAGGAAAGGCTTCACTAACTTAGCAAGGTCTGAGTTCAGATCTAAAGGCTAAGTCGAATGTTAGTAACTGGTTAGTAGCTGGAAGATGGCATCATTTTAGGCAGAAGGAAGAGTAGAAATCCCTACTCTAGAAAAGAGTGTGGCATATTCAAGGAACAAAGAACCACCATTTCTTAAAGATCAAGATGTATCCCTAATGCCATTATAAAAGAGACTGATCTCCATACGCCAGACACAGCCGTTATGTCCCGGTCACACCCTAGGACAGGAGTAAAAAGTACTTTCACTCAATCACTAGTATTCTATCCTTTGACGCCTTCTATTTATCAGAAATTTTGACCTTTGGAGAATTAAACATATATGAAATCTCAAGGAATATAAGAATAAAAATGTTTTATTACTATATTTGATAAAGTGATCTGAGGGATTAAATTTGTTCTTATCAGACACATGAATATGATATTACAATAAACCCCCCAATAACACAATCGTGAATATAGCACAATTGGTGATTGGTTCCTATTCGCTTTCTATCCTAGACTTTGATTTTAAAGGGGGAAGGGGAGCTAAGACTTTACTTTCTGTATCTTTACTTTCTAGTTTCATTTGATGGCATATGATGAACCCCATATAAAACAGGAGATCTGGATGATGCCATCATATACAAATTATACAGAAATAGCAGATAATTCAGCCTCAGGCAGCCAAGAGAGGGCAGGTGGTCCCCATGTCCCCTTATTTTTCTTGCTTAATCTCTCCAGCTTCCTTTACTGGGAGTTTCCTGGAGTTCCTCTGCTGTTTTGGAGTCCCAGCTGGGCATTAAAGGGAGATACCTCAAATTTAGAAGTAAGCCCGGTTGGGGAGGACCCAGGCAATAGCTGATTCCCTCAGAGGCATTACCATACTTGGCTCTGGTGGTTAGGCTATTATTGTTCCTTATCATGCCAACTGGATTTGGGGCCATTTTACCTCCTAAATTTCTCTTCTTTCCCTCTGGCACCTTGTGGTATTCTTGAGAGTTTTGAGTCTGATGGAAGGTACAGAAAGGAGAAACTCAAAGCCAGAGTCTTAATCTGCAACTGAGTTATGAACCTTATAACTTATATGAACCTTATGTCACTTGATTTAAGTGCATTTAGGACAAAATTTCTAGACTACACAGGGAGTTTAGACTTAATAAATTAGAGGGATACTAAATATAAAGCCATATTTTTGTACTACGGAATTCTGAGTATTACTCTACTGTGAAACATAATGTCCTATATGCAGGGGAGATAGCAGACTCTAATTTTATTACATAATTTCTTTTCTACTTTCCAAAAGGAAAACTGACTCTGCAGTTCCTAAATGTAGTTAAATTTGTGAGCAAAATGAGTTGAAATTCTGCCTAACCTTGTTCACAGTAGATGCCGGTGGTTCCGAGGGGACAGTGGCAGGTGTATCCATGAGTTAATGAAATACAGGTTGCT
Source organism: Nycticebus coucang (assembly GCF_027406575.1). NCBI lineage: Eukaryota > Metazoa > Chordata > Mammalia > Primates > Lorisidae > Nycticebus > Nycticebus coucang. Next base: position 19,878,519 of record NC_069788.1, on the reverse strand, counting down.
CCTCTGCTACAGTTGTGTGGAGGGTCATGTTCAGCATCGCAGGGGGAAACCGTCTCCATGCAGAATGTTCCTTTCCACCCAGTGGGACAGTTGCAACTGTAGGTTGAGAGAAAAAGGAGCATGGTTTGAATTTTGAATACTTGGGCTGAGATAGATATACACTTGTGTATCGTCCTGATGTTAACTTGTCAGTTTTACCTGAGGTTCTAAGGTATCAAAGTGAATTGTGATTGAAACCACCAAGATCCAAATTGTCAAAGAAAAAAACTAATATTAGATTCAGAGAAATTGAAAGAATTTGGAGAGAATCATTTCTTTGGGCAAACTGTATTGTAAGTCTCTTTTCACTCCCATGCTGTCACCAAGGTGGAAATCTGTGCATTGCATTGCTGTCTCCTAACCTCAAGCCTAGAGAAAAAGGATTCAGTGGGACCATTTAGAAACCTGACTCATGTTTCTTGATTGGTGAATGCACAAGGCTCGCTCTGGGGCTGCAGAAGGAAATGCAAACTTGTCAGAAGTGAATCCCAGAGAAGGGATGTGGCACCCATAGTTAGGAACATGAGGACATAGGAAAATGGATCTCGCTTATAAGGTGTCCCTCTGGCTAAAGAGACCTCAGCGGGAAGAGGCAATGAGTTTGTGGCTGAAGTAGAAACTGAGGAGTAATGGGGAGGACTCATTTGACGAGACACACTGTGTGAGATTAGAGAGATGTTGGGCATGGCGGGGGTTGGGCAGCAAAGGTAGACTGCCAGATAAAATGTAGTATATGTAGTTAAATTTAAATATCAGATAAACAATGAATAATTTTTTATTAGTATGAGTATGTTCCATATAAAATTTGAATTTCAGATTAACAATATTTGAGATATACTAAGTTATTTATTGTCTGAAATTAAATTTATGCAAGCACCCTGTATATCCTTTCATTCTTCCCTCCCTTTCCAAATTTGGCAACATTACACTAAAGGCACATAAGAGAAAGGGTTAGCTTTAAATTCCTGTCTAGGGAGCAATGAACTATCTAAAAGTAGTGCCAGTCAAAAAATCACATTTTAAGATGGGTTGTGGGATGTGGGGTCAGAATCTACTAAGGTGAAGAAAGACAGCCACAGATCACACCTCCTTCCCAGATCTTCCAGTTATGTTATAGATCCTGACTTGATTTAGGGCAATTTATAGGCTTGTTGAATCTAAGTTAATAATTATGCAAAAGAAAAAAGTGTGAAAAATTGTTACAGGATTCTCCAAAATGGAGGTAAACCCAATACAGGATTAATCTGCAACACAATTACTTATGATTTTGATTATTGTTTGAAGGTTACAAAAAGCACAAAATGTGTAAAAATCTTTTATTCAAAAAATAGAATGATTTACTAATTTCGCAGAGGAACTAAAACTATAATCGTAAATTCCTATTAAAGAAATTTTTAAAATAGAAAACGCCCTGTCATTACTTTTATAAAATGATGATTGCACCACCTAGTGGTGACAAAAGATAAAACTTAAAACCAAAATTAGTCTTAAAGGCCTCACAATGGTAAAAAGACCTGAAGAGGGAAAGGCCTGTAGGGGTGAAAAGGTTGAAGGAGATAAGGAAGAGGCATTTTCAAGGCGTTAGTAAGTGTGTTGGTATGGAAACGGAAAAATTCTAGTTATGCCAAATGTTTATCGAGGCTTATCATATGCCAGGCACTTTTCTAAGTAATTTAAATGTATTAACTCTTCTAATCCTCCTTACAAGTTTATTAGGAAGGTACCATCATCATCTTTATCTTGCAGATAAAAGGAGAAGAAGTCACCATTCTATGTCTATCAATCTTGTGGAAATCTTGGACTTTCAGGATTATGTGACTGAAATAATACGGTGGGAATGGGGACATAGGATAGGAATGTAGCAAAATAATCCACTCTCAGCTAGACTATGCTGGAGGCAAGAGTAGACGATAAAACAGCTTTTTACTCCCCTATAAGCATCTGATGACGTGGTTCATAAACTTGAGAGTTAAGGACATAAGACAGATTTGGGAATTACGTAGACTAGCAGGCAAAGAGCTGAAGCACATGGCATCCACCACACACTAGCTGAGAATATTCAGAAGGTACTAAAGAATCATCAGCATTATACAGAAAACTGTTTCAAGACCATCCCCAAAATGTTAGATATTTTTAATTTTCAATACATAAGAAACAATTTGTGGATTTGCGTGCCTCCAAACATGTAGAGATGGTAAGGAAGAGACAGCTGCTCATGCTGGCAATCAGAAGTTGAAAATTGAAGTGCGCTTTTACTAACATAGTTAATTATTTCACTTCTGGGCATTTAGAATGACACTGATTTAAATTCCTAAACTGCAGATAAATTGTTCAGTTCTTACTGGTGATTTTATAGCTCAGAAACGTGGATGGGGTAATTTTTTCTCATTACAATAGAAATTCAACATGAAGAATTTAATTTTCTTGTAATCAGGCAATTAGGATGAACACAGACATATAAAAATTAACCGAAAATGAGATAATAGACTTATAATTCTTTGTCTGAATATCACTTAAAAATCTTTCATTCATTTACTAAATATTCACCAAAGAGAATGTGTAGAGCACCACTGTACTTTGTTACCAGTGTGAATACAAAGCAGCAAATTTGGTGCCTTCCACACTCCCCAGGAGTTGACACTTTATTTAGAACAATGTTTTTGTATGAAACATACATATAAAATACAATTCAAAGTTCATTGGGGCTTTACCTTAGTGGCTGACATCAATTTAAGTACGTTATATGTAGTAACACATTTAATCCTCTTATTAACCCTGTAAGGTTTGAAAAGAAGAAGCTAGGAAAAAAAATAACTTCTGCTTAACTTACTCTTTTGTTTTACCTATCAAATATAAATTCTTACTGCTTTGGATAAAAGAGAATGTTCCATCTATGATGATAACAGAAGTTTCATGAAGAAAATTTACTTTTCCTGGAACTGTAAAAAAGTTAGGGTTACAGATTTGTGGGTTTTATATGCATAAGAAAAAACACAGACACAGTACTTAAAATGAAACCCATGTGTTATGAGGACAAGGTCATATGAATCATAGAATAAATGTATATAATTTAGCAATAGATGATCACTTGCCCTTAAGAACTGTACTTCTGCTTAGACAACTTCCTTCTCTGCCATTTAAAGTAAAAGGGAAATACAGCTGAGTCACCTTCTCATTAGGTCATCTGTTGTCTTGGATGGCCTCCTTCATCAAATTGCTTTCCTTGATGGTTTATTCTACTTATAAGTAACAAGTTGGGAGAATAAGGTAAGTGTGATATGATGGGTGTCATTTTGGCCAAAACTTGCTGGATGTTAAATGACACACTCAAAATTTGAGCCTTTTAAGAATATACAATCAAGAACTAAAACAAATGAATCTCATCATACGTTAGCTGTGATATGTCAAAACTCAACATGCTCACAGTAAGAATGGCTATAATTGCTTCACCTGAAGCATTCCCCACTGGCCTTCCTTTATTCGCTGGTGAGACACTCTAGTACTAACGTCCATGAACTTCTAGATGGAGAAGGCCGATTAGGTGCAGGTTTAGGCTTTTCACTGTTTTATGGATGGTGCTGTATGGTTCCCAGTGCATCACATCAGGAGTTAGTTATGTAATGTTGGGTTATCCCACATTTAATTATATTAGGATTGACCAGCTGATCAAAGTGGTGTTAGCTTGACCCAACCATTACATAGTTTTCTATCGACGTTTCACTTAATAGCTCAAGCAGCCATTATTTTGTTAGGGGTTAAAAAATTGTAACATTTCTCATATATATTATGTATATGGCACTAATTAAGTTGTAAGAAAAACTATTTCTTATCAATTATCTGATTATATTCATTCCTTTTTCTTTTTTTTAATACAGAGCCTCACTGTTGCTACAGTGGCATCGTCATAGCTTATAGCAACCTCAAAATCCTGGGCTCAAGTGATTCTCCTGCCTCAGCCTCCCCAGTAGCTGAAACTATCGGTGCTTGCTGCCACACCTAGTTAAGTTTTTAACTTCTCAGTACTGATGAGATCAGGCTAGTCTCAACCTCCTGCCCTCAAGCAATCTTACTGCCTTGGCCTGCCAGAGTGCTATCACATCAGGAGTTAGTTATGTAATGTTGGGTTATCCCACATTTAATTATATTACAAGTGTGAGCCACTGTGCCTAGACCAGTATTACTTTTCTATTGTGTAATAAATTACCCCAAAACTTAGTGGCCTAAAGCAACAATAAACATTTATTGTTATTATGGACTCATAATAGGTCACTCTGCTTGCAGGCAGGCTGCTTGTGATTCATTTTCTATATAATTGCCAGAAGGGATATGGAAAATACAGTCTGATAATTAATAAAAGAGTTCAGTGCAAAGCATTGTTCAATACTTTAATAATTAGAAAAGGCAGAAGCTGCAATGACTTTTTTGACTTGGTTTTGGAAGTCATAAATTGTCATTTTCAGAATATCTTATTCACACAGGTAACTCCTATTTTAGGAAGGAGAGGATAAGAATCACTGTCAGGGAAGGTCACCTGGAGGGTGGGTAACATCCTCTAAAATGCAATCTTTGTTAAGAAAGAAATGTTCCTTTACCAAATTTCAGCATAATGAATAGTATGCTAGCAACATTTATAGGTAATAAGATTTTTTTTTCTTTAATGGGGAGAATCGTCACAACTGTGTATATTTTATATACTTTTTTATTATTAATCACATGAATTGTTTTTTACTTTATATTAATAGAAGAGTACATACAATTAGGTTACATTGCTTGTGTTTGTTAGAAAAGTCCAAGTTGTATTTGAGTACTTCACCCAGGAGGTGAAGTAATTCCAAAATAATTAAAGAGAACAAGAGCAAGGGCCATGTACCCTACATTGTACCTAGTAGGTGGGAGCTTACTGAGCCCTTTCCCCACCTTCCTTGAGTTTAATTGTCTTTTTCTCTTGTGTGGGCCTGTAGTTGTTCATCTGCTGTGTTAAAATTAGTATTGAGAACATGGGATGCTTGAGATACTTTACTAGGGAGAATCTTCTTTTTAAGAAAAAGTTCGGATTAACGTGAGGGTACAATTAGGTTATGATGTTTGCATTTGTTAGGTAGAGTGAGTCCCTGTTGTAGTTGTGTCTTGCCCCCAGGTGTGCCGTCTACCCTCACATTGTGCCATGGAGTGGGAGTACACCAATTCCCCTCCCTTCTCTCACCCCACCTCTTGAATTGAGTTGAATTTTTCTCTTGTGTGGGCATGTATTAGATTGTCTACTGGTTTCATATTAGTATTGAGTACATTGGATGCTTGCTTTTCCATTCTTGTGATACTTTATTAAGAAGAATGTGTTTCAATTTTATCCAGGAAGAGAATGTTCTTTAATTTGATCCAAGTAAATACAAAAGATGTAAAATCTCCATCTTAGGTATATACCACACTTTGTTAATCCATTCATGAGCTGAGGAACACTTGGGTTGTTCCCATATCTTTGTGATTTTGAATTGAATACAAATGTCCTTATGGTAAAATGACTTTTTTTCTTCTGGGTAAATACCTAATAATGAGATTGTGGGATCAAATGGAAGATCTACGTTTAGCTCTTTCCAAAATAACTATTAAATTGCAATCCCACCAATAGGGTATACATATTCCTTTCTCTCCACAATCTTGCCAATATCTGCAGCTTTGGGACTGGGTGATGGGGGCATTTCTCTCCCATGTTAGGTGATATCTCAGGGTAGTTTTGATTTGCATTTCCTGATGCTTAGGGATGATAATCATTTTTTCATGTGTTCATTGGCAATTCTGTCTTCTTGGGAGAAAGTTCTGTTCATTTCTCTCGACTAGTGATTAATGGGGCTGTTTGCTCTTTTCTTGTTCATTTGCTTGAGTTCTCTGTAGATTCTGATTATTAGCCCTTTGTCAGACTCATAACGTGTGAATATCCTCTTCCATTCTGAAAGTTGTCTATTTGCTTAGTTTATTGTGTTGTTAGCTATGTAGAGCTTTTAAGCTTGATCAGGTCCCATTTGTTTATTTTTGAAGGTTCTGCATTTGCCAGTGGGGTCTCCTTCATAAAAATCTTTCTCCAGGCCTATAATGTTTAGAGTTTTTCCTATACTTTATTCTAAAGATTTTATTATTTCATGTCTTATATTTAAATCTTTTGTCAAGTGTGAGTTAATTTTTATAAGTAATCAGAGGTGCGAGTCCAGTTTCAGTCTTTTACATGTGGCTAACCTGTTCTCCCAGCACCATTCACATGCCCACTGCAGACATGCCCACACTCTATAATTTTGAGGTTGGTCCATAGAAATTCCTTTAAATTGGCTCCTCTGTCTTCTGAAATGACTCTAGTCATTTTTGTTGATGTTCTTACTTTCAGACACGAAAAGATACCTAGGCTCATATACATCTTCCGTCCCAGGGCTAACTATCTAATTCTCCAAGGCATCTTGGTTCACATTCAGTGGAAAATGGTATTTAGTAATGACAAATTTGGCCATAGAGGTACTCATCGATACTAGGTTATTGTTATTTCTGGATCTTTTTAGTGGACATAGCTAGGAAAAAAAATTTTTTTAATAGAAAAACTCATGAATTCATATATGATTTCTTTCCAGTTCAAATTAAAGACTAGAAGGTTTTTACTTCTTCTGTTATATGCCTATAGTCCTTAACTTTTAGGCCCCAAATTTTAGTTCTTAGTGATAAATGTTAACATAATCATTCACTTGTTTATATCTATCTGTTAGGAGTAGGACTAGATGTCATGTCAGGTCCTTGGCATGTTCCCAGGGGAACCATGTTCCCAGACTCTTGGTTCTCTGTACTGAAGAATCTTTACTGGCACCGAGTTGATGGAGTCAATGAGCAGAGCAAGCATGTGGAAGCAGCCAAAGCGACAAAGTTCAAGTAAGAGCTTCTCCTGGCTGGCTCGCCAAAATGTTAGGGTGGCACCGTGATGACTTGAGGTAGTTGCCAAAATAATTAAAGAGAACAAGAACAAGTAGAGTTTTAGCAAGAGAGAAAAAGTTTATTTGAACAGTTTGGACAACAAACCAAGTCTTGTCCTAGCAACCACAAGCATCATGGAGGGGTACCAGTTGCTTCTTGGAAATTTCCCATGTAACAGATTCCCTTAACAGTTTGTGTATACTGTTTCTATCCTTCAGGAAGTCCCTCAAAACAACTAGCTCCCCAAAACAACCCACCTGCAAGGTCTCAATTAGAGATTAGCCCCATTCCCACAATAGCCCAGGTTAAGCCTGACCCAAGACAGTCCAAAAATTGGCTTGGCACCTGTAGCTCCGTGGTTAGGGTGCTGGCCAAATACACCAGAACTGGCGTGTTCGAACCCAGCTCAGGCCTGCTAAACAACAATAACAACTACAACCAAAAAATAGCCAGGTGTTGTGGCGGGTGCCTGTAGTCCCAGCTACTTGGGAGGCTGAGGCAAGAGAATCACTTAAGCCCAAAAGTTTGAGGTTGTTGTGAGCTGTGACACCATAGCATTGTACCAATGGCCACATAGTGAGACTCTGTCTTAAAACAAAACAAAACAAAACAATTAGCCTAACCACATCTACTATCCACCCTGTTCATATCTAACTGCCTTATTTGTCAATCAATTGATCGCTCTATCACCTATATTGTTGTTTGGCTGTTTTTATCTATAGTTTTGAAATAATAATACCAATGTTGCTACTAACACCAAGATTATAGGGCACAATTTAGGGTGTCTTTATAATTCTCTTTGTCCATAGGCTATTACCCATTGTATAGTCAGAATGCTGTATTTTAAAATCACTTGAATTAAATCTTTTCTGCTTGGTCACGCCACCAACTTGAAGTACAGTTGGATTCACTCATACCTTTTTTTTTTTTTTTATTTTATTTTTTTGTTGGGGATTCATTGAGGGTACAATAAGCCAGGTTACACTGATTGCAATTGTTAGGTAAAGTCCCTCTTGCAATCATGTCTTGCCCCATAAAGTGTGACACACACCAAGGCCCCACCCACCTCCCTCCTTCCCTCTTTCTGTTTCCCCCCCATAACCATAATTGTCATTAATTGTCCTCATATCAAAATTGAGTACATAGGATTCATGCTTCTCCATTCTTGTGATGCTTTACTAAGAATAATGTCTTCCACGTCCATCCAGGTTAATACGAAGGATGTAAAGTCTCCATTTTTTTAAATGGCTGAATAGTATTCCATGGTATACATATACCACAGCTTGTTAATCCATTCCTGGGTTGGTGGGCATTTAGGCTGTTTCCACATTTTGGCGATTGTAAATTGAGCTGCAATAAACAGTCTAGTACAAATGTCCTTATGATAAAAGGATTTGTTTCCTTCTGGGTAGATGCCCAGTAATGGGATTGCGGGATCAAATGGGAGGTCTAGCTTGAGTGCTTTGAGGTTTCTCCATACTTCCTTCCAGAAAGGTTGTACTAGTTTGCAGTCCCACCAGCAGTGTAAAAGTGTTCCCTTCCTCCACATCCACGCCAGCATCTGCAGTTCTGAGATTTTGTGATGTGGGCCATTCTCACTGGGGTTAGATGATATCTCAGGGTTGTTTTGATTTGCATTTCTCTAATATATGATGAACATATATTGATGGACATTTTTGATGAACATATATTGATGAACATTTTTTCCTGTGTTTGTTAGCCATTCGTCTGTTGTCTTTAGAGAAAGTTCTATTCATGTCTCTTGCCCATTGATATATGGGATTGTTGGCTTTTTTCATGTGGATTAATTTGAGTTCTCTATAGATCCTAGTTATCAAGCTTTTGTCTGATTGAAAATATGCAAATATCCTTTCCCATTGTGTAGGTTGTCTCTTTGCTTTGGTTATTGTCTCCTTAGCTGTACAGAAGCTTTTCAGTTTAATGAAATCCCATTTGTTTATTTTTGTTGTTGTTGCAATTGCCATGGCAGTCTTCTTCATGAAGTCTTTCCCCAGGCCAATATCTTCCAGTGTTTTTCCTATGCTTTCTTGGAGGATTTTTTTAAGTCCTTTATCCGGATTCACTCATACCTTTACTTTCTTTCAGTGTAAGTACGCTCTTTTTCTTTTTCGATTTTTCGATTTTTCTTTTTCGATACTCAAAAAATATTTCATCGGATTCCAAATAAAAACTAGAAAGCAAATTATAGTTAGAAAAGTCTAGATTTTATCCTGTTACTTCCTCTTGTTTTCATTGCCCTGTAAAAACTATTTGTATATTTTTTGTGTAATATTTCATTTTTTTCTGAAATATGAGTTTATGAGTATGTGTGTGCCTGTATCTATATGTATGTATTTGTGGCTGTTTATCTATGTCTATTACTCCCCTTTTCCACATGTTTTTTAAACCTACTTTTTAAACTTAACGTGCTCTGAGTATCACTTCACAGCAACATAGAAAAAATCTTTCATATATACATGTAGTCCTCCCTTGCATGAACGTTCCTTTAGCTTCATTAACCAGATACCTAGGGATGGACATTTGAGTTCAGTTTCCACACTTTGCTTTAACAAACAGAGAAAACAAATAAGAGTTTGTGTTAATAACTTATAATGTCGCTTCTCTTCAGCTTCACCAATAGATTAGACATTTAGAAAAAATATTTTTGTCACCCTCATAGGTGAGAGAAATTATCAGTCTTAAATTGACATTCCTAAAAGACAGAGTTGAAACGCAATTCCCAGTTTGAGGAACTCTTATCAAGGAAACAAGAGGAAGGGGAAAGTGAGAGGAGAGAGGGGATTCTAGTACTAGGTGGTGAGTCACCCACCTGGCTACTGCTTCTCAAGAAACCCAGCTGCCTGCTTGCTTCCAGAAGGCTGTGCAAACCCAGAGACAAGTCATTTGACTGCCACCTAGGAAGAAAAGTATAGCGGGGGCGACAGCTACACAGCATTCCTGACACACCTTAACAGCAGACTAAGGGATTTGCACTTTGCAGCCCTAGCAATGGCAACTGAAGGCACATTTTGAGGAGAAAAGAGGAGCAAAGTGCATTTCAGGGACATTCAAGCTGGATTAGAGTAAGGAGAGGTTAGGGAACAGCATGCTAGTTGGTAAACAGTTACAGAGTTCAGCAGAGGGATAAGAGAAGATTCAGAACTAACCTTTTTTCACCTTGGCTACTAAGAACAGAAATAGTTTACAGTTTCTTTCTTGCATCAGAGTTCATCCCTGGAGCATAAAGGCTTGACATGAACTCTGCTTTATGATCCCTTCCTTTGAGAAATTTTATGAGCACACACAGGTGGGTCTGTGTGTGCCGACAGACTTGGAGCAGGAGAGCAGGGCTCTCAGCACTTTACGGAGCCTTGCACACACTGGGACCTCCAGCAAGCCCAACCTATCCCCTTACTTGGAGCAAAACTTTCCCTTATGTATCAAAACAATATCTCCCAGCCCGCAAGCTCTGAGGAACAGAAAGGAGCCTGCTGAGTTGCTGGATTTTATTTTTTACAATTTATATCATTTTGCTGTGCAGTGTTCAGATAGTTAGGTTAGTTTTGAGAGATTTTTTTCTTTTAAAATTGATTCCAAGGATCATGAAATGTATGCTTCTCGGCTGGGACTTGCCTCTTGAGCACTTAACAAATATTTCATTGTGTGTACTAGTTATTTTTTAAGAAAAGATTGAACATTAGTTTTGAGCTGTCTATAATGTTACCTAGACATTCAATTTAATATTACTCTGCTTCAGGTGAAACATAGAAGTGTAAAGCGATATGAAATAAGAGCCTGGGACTAGGATAAGCATAGAGAAAAAATTCTTAAACACTATTGAAAAGTATGTTACAAAGCACATTTTCTTTTTCCTTTACAGAAGGGATTCTTATTGAGAGTAGAGAAGAATTACAAAACCTGTCAAAAGGAATAAAATTCTTTGAAGTGCTGCTGCTACTGGAGTTGAATACCTATGAATGGAAGCCTTAACATTTTTGAACAGCTTTATTGAGGTGTAATTTATGTACGATAAAATTCACCTCTTTTAAGGCCAGGGATTCATAATTTTAATATTATTATACAATGGTCACAAGAGCTATTTTTGGCTCTATACTGCTTTGCATGTAGCAATTATTACAGTAAATATTTCGCGTTTAGATCAATAAGAGGATCCCAAAACTGATCACAATTTTTGATAAGAAAAATTTTAGAATCCTGTAAGGAAATTTGTCAGATGTATCATTCCTATTTTACATCATTGCTTTAGTCTATTTGTTATTCAAATTAAGACTTTCATGTTTAACTTTGAGATGCACATTTGCACCCACGTGGCAGTTTATGAAATCCCCTGGGTATGTGGTATGAGGAAAGGTATTTCCACTTTGGAGAGAATATGACATGCCAACTGATGGTAACACTAACATCGCTTTTTAAAGTTATGAATAAGTGAACAGATTACAACCAATAGATAAGCAGCTACTTAACACTTTTGTTACCTTATTTAAATTATGAGTTATTTGAAAATTCATTTAAAAACAACTAAATGTGGCTCTTACGTTGGGTTAGTCTCTTTGTTCCACATGGAATAATGGATGGTTGGGATGGGTTCCCAGCATCCACCTTCAAATTTAATGCTTTCTTATTGCCATTTCTCGGGGTCTTTGTTTATTCTTACATTTATTATCAATTTATCTATTACCACATTAAAAATAACAAAAATACCTAGTAGTGCTACCTAAAGAATGACTTCATTTCCTTTTTTTTTTTTTTGAGACAGAGTCTCACTTTGTCACTCTTGGTAGAGTGCCATAGTGTCACAGCTTACAGCAACCTCAAACTCTTGGGCTCAAGCAATTCTCTTGGCTCAGTCTCCCAAGTAGCTGGGACTACAGGCACCCATCACAACGCCCCGCTACTTTTAGAGATGGCATCTTGCTCTGGCTCAGGCTGGTCTGGAACTCATGAGCTCAGGCAATCCACCTGCTTCGGCCTCCAGAGTGATAGGATTAGAGGCATGAGCCACTGTGCCTGGAGACTTCATTTCTCAAGAAAGTACTAAGCTCAGTTGTAGAGTGAATTGTAAGTCATAAAACAAGTCAAAAGCTTCATTAAGAACCATAGAGAAGTAATGGTACAATTACAACGGTAAAGCCAATGCCAAAGAATATTGCTGTGGACGATAGCATCTCAAGCTCAGGTTTTGCCCTTACTACTTCTATGAGCTTGATCAAACTGAACATTTTTTTCCTCCAAAAATTTTATTGTGATTACCAGTTGTTTGATCTTTGCTTTAGATCATTTTTGGTAAGGGTGTGGAGGGTAATTGTTTCAGGAGCATTAGGAGATCTGCTCTACCGAAGGTGACAAAGTGAGACTCTGTCTTAAAAAAAAAAAAAAAATCCACTCATGGCATTTAAAACAACACCGTGTTCAGGGGAAGACTATGTCCACCAGGGAACTCGTAATGCCTCACTTCCTGGCTGCTTTGCAATGAGCCAGTGTTCCTGGTGACTTGCATTATACCTTCTGGAGTGTCCCATAGGGAACACTGGACAAATCATTTTTAGCTGTCCCATACGTATGTAAGACATGAGAAATTTATGAATGAAGTGTAAGAATTGAAGGGCAGAGAGTTTCCTTCCTCTTTCTTTGGGATGTTTTCAGAGCCTCTTGTAAGAATTGAAGGGCAGAGAGTTTCCTTCCTCTTTCTTTGGGATGTTTTCAGAGCCTCTTGTCTACTACTTTTGCATAAAGCAGATGCTCAATAAAAGACATTATTAATCAGACGATACTCTTCTTTCTTCTTTCCTTCTTGCTCCAGAGGATTGGTTTCATGCTGACGTAGTTCAGAAGTCAAATTATGTAGCTTTCCTATTGCCTAGAGAAGGTCCTTTCTAAAGTAGTTCAAACCTAAATATGAAAGCAAATTGTACTTTGCAAGCCTTTGGAGTATTAATATTTCTGCCCATTCTCTCAGTACTATGAATGTAAGCTGTGTTTCACGTGCTGTTTGGAATGAGATGTAATGATTTACTGTTTAATTGAATTGAGAGGATAAGTGCTATGCTGATCCTGTTTCTAGTGCCTTCATCTGTCCTCCCCATCATCTTGCAAGTCTGCATAAAAAATCTTAAAATATGAGTGTTAGTTTGTGTTCCTAGTTTGTGCAAGTGGAGTACCAGTTAGAATGTAGCTGACGTGCTGCTGTCTTTCTTACTGATGTGATACTTACTAAACAGGAGATCCATGCTCTACGCAAGTGCCGCCATTGCCACATTTCATTAAACTGCAGGGAGAGGCATCACACTGGCCAATGCTGCGCCCAGCATTTGGGTGGCCTTCAGGATTTCCCAGGCCTCTGAAACGACCAGCCTTCTCAGTGCGAACTTGAATACTGAAAATACAACCTTGAAGAAAGGCAAATCCATGTTATATTAGCAAACGGATAAAACAAGGAGACAATTATTTTTCACTTTAAAAGTAGTAATTTTTCAAAGTAAAGTGATACATGTAAATTTTAAGGAAAAATATAAAAGGACACAGGGAAAAATAATAAAAAAAAGTCATCCTTAATATCATCATTTCCAGTGGTTCTGGGTTCAAATACAATCTCTGCCACATAATGGGCAGATGGTCCAAAGTTTAACAGAATGTCAATTTTTTAATTTTAAATTGAGGACAAAAGTGACTACCAAGGCAAAGGATATGATGCGCAAGTGGAGTACCAGTTAGCAACCAACCTGCTATTTTCTTTCTTAGAAGGAATAAATAAGATAATATACATAAACTGCTTTCTAAAATGCTTGCAAATTAGTAGGTCCTGTATTCCACCACCCCCCCCCACACTGTCTCAGAAATCTATTTCCTTCATAAAATCGAAGATTGGTCTTTAGCAAAACTTGTGGGATGCTATGCTAGATTTTTGAATTTTTTATAATCATACATTAAAAATAGTCTGTTAAATGACAATCATAGATATTAACATTTGAAAGTGTTCATTTAAAACTATTTCTCTTTTATATGGATAAATAAAAAGCTTTCATTATGAGGAAATACTGAAACACAATTTGAGCTAAAAATTTGGCAATGCTACATTTAGAGAAACATTTAGCCAATACAAATAGCTAAATGTGTTTATTTTACAGAGAGATGTTTCATGTCAGTCAACATATCATGCAGTTAAAAGACAGTTATGGTGATTATAGTGGAAGACATTTGTGGAGTATATATTGTATAATTTTATACCTATTAATGTAGTAGAATAAAATATCATCCACTTAGTGTAGCACAATGAAATGGTCTTTTAATATACTGTGTAACACATATATCCTGCCTGTTAATAAATTTGTTATAGTGAAGAGTAGTGAGTCATGTGTATATTGGAAAGTAAGACTGGTGAGGTACTAAGTAAGTGATAGGTTTTCTTTATTGGATAGTTAAAGTTTTAAAATTATTGCAGTAAACTCATTAATTTTTTTCCATATGGGCTTTGTTTGAAAATTTCCATGCAGTCTGTGAAGCTAGTGAATGATGCCCCATGATTATATCAATGTACACAGCTATGATTTAATAAAAAAAAAAGAAAGAAAATTTCCATGCAATAAAAAAACAGACTAAATTCAACTAACAAAAAAACCTGAATGTATTGACAGTGTTGTACATTTTTAGAAATTGAATAACATCTTCTTTACAGTATTGTTAATGAATCTGAATTCATCTCATGAATCCCGTATTCAGTTGAGTAGTATATAACCCCCATATCAATAAGCACCAGTTGCTATAATATTAGAAATTAACTTCTTGTTCATGTAAAATACAAAAGGTGGCCAGGGTTGGGTTTGGGATTGGTCGGTAAAAAGAGTAAGGGATTGTACAGAAGGTTTTTATAGGGAAGACATGGAAGTAGCAAATATCATACCTGCCCACATCTCACTCCCCAGAACTCAGTCACATGGTCAGGCATAGCTGCAAGGGAGTCTGGGAAACAGTCTAGCAGTAACAACTTCTGTCACAAGCACCTATTATGTGAAAGTGCCATTCCAGGTGCCATGGAGATCTGTTATGAATCAAAACTACATCTCTTGTTCTCCAGAAGCTTACTAAATTCTTAGGAAGTTAAGACATATATTCTTTAGATATGTAATTATACCTCATGGCGAAATGAGAAGTGGGAAAGGACTTGGAGCTTCAGAGGGTTTAGGGAGAGAGAGAGAAGAGTAAAGGGGCAGAAGGAGAGAGAGTGCTCTTTCATATTGAAGGCTCATAGAGGGAACTCTCATTGAGGAAGTGATATTTAAGTTGACCTTCAAACCACATGGAATTGAGGCTGGGAAAATAAGGCACAAAGAGACAGTGGTTAGATAAAGTGATAGTTAATTTTATGTGTCAATTTGACTAGGCCATAGGGCACATAGATATTTACTCAAACTTTATTCTTTGTGGGCTGAGGTATATTTGGAGGGGAGTGTTTCTGGATGAGATTAATGCTTGAACTCATAAACTGAATAAGGTTCTGTCTCTCATGTGAATGTGCCTCATACAACTAACTGAAGACTTCAGTAGAACAAACAGAACTCCTCAGCCTGATTGCTGGAGCTGGGACATCGGTCTTTTCTGGCCTCTGTACTTGGACTAAAACATTGGTTGTTCTTGGGTCTTGGATTTATGAAGACTGGGATAGGAAAAAGAAATCTACTCTTTTAAGATGCTATCCTCCATTATTCTTTAGAATGAGTAGAAATCAGCTTTTGAGAGCGATAGGTTTACAGCACCATGGCATTTGGTTGCTCTGGTAAATTGGCAACAATTGTCCATAATCTGTGATAAATAGTAAATGCTAGTTTATAGTGGAAGGAAGGCAGACATCAAGAGAAGATCCATAAAATGAGCGACAAAATTAGGGGGTACCAAGGTCCTGGGTCTTTCACAAGACTGTGGATAAAGTGGCAGTTACCAAGAAGGCCTGTCCAGTACTCCCATCGTAAGAACCACAGCAGCTGACAAACTTCCAGGGGCATGGAATCCTAGTCTTTCTGTCAGAAGAAGGGCCAGCTATGTGTGCCTTGAACTCAGGCTCATTGCCACACTTAAGGAGAAAAAGACACATTTCGATGAAAGCCTCTGTTTATTCTCATCATCAAGATGTAAAGAAAAGAGCTGCACCTCAACCCATGACCAGCACGCTCCCGGACCTCTGGAAGGGCTGCGCTGCGACCCATGATTGGCACCCGCCCGGACCTCCATAAAAGCTGCGCCCGCCTGGACCCCAGTAAGAGCTGCGCAGAAACCTGCTGCCCCACCCGGCGGGCCTCTCCACACCCTGACCAGGAACTCTGGGAGCTGCACAACCCTGCGTTCTCCCTCCTGTACCCTCCCTGCCTCCACATCATCCTCATCTGGCCAGGGACTCTGGTAGCTGCAAGCCCTCCGGAGCCCTCCCAGCCTCTGAGCAGAGCCCTTCTCCTGGCCAGAGACTGCTGGAGACTTGGGTCCTCTGTGCCAAAGTCACTGGGTGCCAGGCACTCTCAGAACTGTGTGCACCACGCCCCCGCCCTATTGCTGGATCTGGGGGTATCACACTGTGGGGCTGCTCCCACAACCAGAACTCCCTGGTTGGGGCAGACCCAGAAGAGCTACACAGGGTCACTCCCTACAAAGATCCAGCAACAACAGAGTGATCCCCCAGGGTCTGATGTTGGAGAGACACCACCCCAAGTCTGAGGATGGCCAGAGGCAATGGTGAAAAACAGTCATGAGATGAAATCAAAGGAAAAACTCTGACAAAAGGAATTATCAGAGTAGATCAACTCCCCCAAGGATCAATGGGGCAGACACAGCACAAAGTCCCATGCAGAATAGCTGAGATGTCAGAAATCGAATTCAGAATCTAGATAGCAAATAAGATCGAATTAGAATTCCAAGCAGTAACCCAAAAGATATCTCAAGAATTCAATGAATTCAAAGACCAAATGACCAAAGATTTTGACATATTGAGACAAGAAGTTGCAGCCCTCAAAGATCTGAGAAACACAGTAGAATCCCTCCGTAACAGAATGGAGCAAGCAGAAGAAAAGATTTCTGACATTGAAGACAAAGCTTTTGAATGCTCCCAAACTCTCAGAGAGGAAGAGAAATGGAGGGCAAAAACAGATCACTCTCTCAAAGAGCTCTGGGATAATTTGAAGAAAACCGATATTCGTCTTATAGGGATCCCCGAAAGCGATGAAGTGGCTTCACAAGGCACAGAGTCTCTTCTCCATGAGATTATGAAAGAGAACTTTCCAGACATGCCAAGAGATTCTGAATTTCAGATAGCTGACAGTTTCAGAAATCCAGCATGACTCAACCCAAATAAGACATCCCCCAGACACATCATAATTAATTTCATTAAAGTTAATATGAAGGATAAAATTCTGAAAGCATCCAGACAAAAGAAAACCATTACCTACAAGGGGAAGAATATTGGAATAACTGCAGATCTCTTCTGAAACCTTTCAAGCTAGAAGAGGATGGTCATCGACTTTTAATCTCCTAAACCAAAATAACTTTCAACCCAGGATCCTGTACCCAGCTAAACAGAGTTTCATTTATGATGGGGAAATTAAATACTTTAATGACATTCACATGTTGAAGAAATTTGCCATAACTAAATCAGCTATCCAGGATATTCTCAGACCTATCCTCCATAAAGACTAGTGTAATCCTCCACCACAAAAGTAAACCCACCCATAAAATTTTGATCAAATTCCAACTTCCACAGTCGCAAAAGGATTAAAAATGTCCACTGGACTCTCAAAAGGCTTATCAATATTCTCAATTAATGTGAACGGTTTAAATTGTCTTCTAAAGAGGCACAGGTTGGCTGACTGGATACAAAAACTCAAGCTGGTTATCTGCTGCATACAAGAATCGCATCTTACATTAAAAGACAAATATAGACTCAAGGTGAAGGGATGGTCATCTATACTCCAGGCAAATGGAAAGCAGAAAGAAGCAGGCATTGCAATCCTATTCGCAGATGCAATGGGCTTTAAACCAACCAAAATAAGGAAGGATACGGATGGACACTTCATATTTGTTAAAGGTAATACTCAATATGATGAGATTTCAATTATTAATATTTATGCACCCAACCAGAACGCACCTCAATTTATAAGAGAAACTCTAACAGACATGAGCAACTTGATTTCCTCCAGTTCCATAGTAGTTGGAGATTTTAACACCCCTTTAGCAGTGCTGGGTAGGTCCTCCAAAAACAAGCTAAGCAAAGAAATCTTATATTTAAACTCTGGACCTAACAGACATCTACAGAACATTTCATCCCAACAAAACTGAATACACATCCTTCTCATCAGCCCACGGAACATACTCCAAAATTGACCACATCCTAGGCCACAAATTTAACTTCAGCAAATTTAAAAAAATAGAAATTATTTCTTGCATCTTCTCAGACTATCATGGAATAAAAGTTGAACTCAATAACAACAGGAATCTCCATAACCATACAAGAATATGGAAACTAAACAACCTTATGCTGAAGGATAGATGGGTTATAGATGAGATTAAGAAGGAAATCACCAAATTTTTGGAACAAAACAATCAAGACACGAATTACCAGAACCTCTGGGATACTGCAAAGGCAGTCCTAAGAGGGAAATTTATAGCACTGCAAGCCTTCCTCAAGAAAACGGAAAGAGAGGAAGTTAATAACTTAATGGGACATCTCAAGCAACTGGAGAAGGAAGAAAATTCCAACCCCATACCCAGCAGAAGAAAAGAAATAACCAAAATCAGAGCAGAATTAAATGAAATTGAAAACAAAAGAATTATACAACAGAAAAATAAATCAGAAAGTTGGTTTTTTGAAAAAGTCAATAAAAAAGATAAACCTTTGGCCAACCTAACCAGGAAAAAAAAGAGTAAAATCTCTAATTTCATCAATCAGAAATGTTAATGATGAAATAACAACAGACCCCTCAGAAATTCAAAAAATCCTTAACAAATATTACAAGAAACTTTACTCTCAGAAATATGAAAATCTGAAAGAAATCGACCAATACCTGGAAGTACGCCACCTACCAAGTCTTATCCAGAACGAAGTGGAAATGTTGAACAGGTCTATATCAAGTTCTGAAATAGCATCAACTATACAAAATCTCACTAAAAAGAAAAGCCCAGGATCAGATGGCTTTACATCAGAATTCTACCAAACCTTTAAAGAAGAACTAGTACCTACATTACTAAACCTCTTCCAAAATATAGAAAAAGAAGGAATATTACCCAACACATTCTATGAAGCAAACATCACCTTGATCCCTAAACCAGGAAAAGACCCAAAAAGAAAAGAAAATTATAGACCAATATCACTAATGAATATTGATGCAAAAATACTCAATAAGATCCTAACAAACAGAATCTAACAACACATCAAAAAAGTATACACCATGACCAAGTGGGATTTATCCCAGGGTCTCAAGGCTCGTTCAATATATGTAAATCTATAAATGTAATTCAGCACATAAACAAACTAAAAAATAAAGACCATATGATTTTCTCAATTGATGCAGAAAAAGCTTTTGATAGTATCCAGCATCCCTTCATGATCAGAACATTTAAGAAAATTGGTATAGAAGGGATATTTCTTAAACTGATAGAGGCCATCTACAGCAAACCCATAGCCCATATCATATTGAATGGAGTTAAATTGAAATCATTTCCATTAGATCAGGAACCAGGCAAGGTTGCCCATTGTCTCCATTGCTCTTTAACATTGTAATGGAAATTTTAGCCATTGCAATTAGGGAAGAAAAGGCAATCAAGGGTATCCACAGAGGGTCAGAAGAGATCAAACTTTCCCTCTTTGCAGATGACATGATCGTATATCTGGAAAACACTAGGGACTCTACTACGAAACTTTTAGAAGTGATCAAGGAATACAGCAATGTCTCAGGCTACAAAATCAACACCCATAAATCTGTAGCCTTTATATATACCAACAATAGCCAAGCTGAAAAAACAGTCAAGGACTCTATTCCTTTCACTGTAGTGCCAAAGAAGATGAAATATTTGGGAGTTTATCCTACAAAGGATGTGAAAGATCTCTATAAACAGAACTATGAAACTTTAAGAAAAGAAATAGATGAAGATGGGAAAACATACCATGCTCATGGCTGGGAAGAATCAACATTGTTAAAATGTCTATACTACCCAAAGCAATATATAATTTTAATGCAATTCCTATTAAAGTTCCATTGTCATATTTTAAAGATCTTGAAAAAATAATACTTTGTTTCATATGGAATCAGAAAAAACCTCAAATAGCTAAAACATTATTCAGAAATAAAAACAAAGCAGGAGGAATCACGCTACCAGACCTGAGACTGTACTATAAATCGATAGTGATCAAAACAGCATGGTACTGGCACAAAAACAGAGAAGTAGATGTCTGGAACAGAATAGAGAACCAAGAGATGAATCCAGCTACTTACCGTTATTTGATCTTTGACAAGCCAATTAAAAACATTCAGTGGGGAAAAGATTCCCTATTTAATAAATGGTGCTGGGTGAACTGGCTGGCGATCTGTAAAAGATTGTAACTGGACCCACACCTTTCACCATTAACTAAGATAGACTGGATAAAAGATTTAAACTTAAGACATGAAACTATAAAAATACTTGAAGAAAGTGCAGGGAAATCTCTTGAAGGAATCGGCCTTGGTGAATATTTTATGAGGAGGACTCCCCAGGCAATTGAAGCAGTATCATAAATACATTACTGGGACCTGATCAAACTAAAAAGCTTCTGCACTGCCAAGAACATAGTAAGTAAAGCAGGCAGACAGCCCTCAGAATGGGAGAAAATATTTGCAGGTTATATCTCTGGTAAAGATTTAATAACCAGAATCCACAGAGAACTCAAACGTATTAGCAAGAAAAGAAGAAGTGATCCCATCTCAGGGTGGGCAAAGGACTTGAAGAGAAACTTCTCTAAAGAAGACAGACCCATGATCTACAAACACATGAAAAAAAGCTCATCATCCTTAATCATTAGAGAACTGCAAATCAAAACAGGCATGCCGGGCCTGGGTGAGGGGCTGAGGACACCATATGAGTAGCCCCTTTATCAAATTCCCTGGGGTTTGGACCCTGAAAAATTTTCACCAAAAGAATTATTATAACAATTCAAAGCCTGTCTTGAACAAGATGAAGAAGGTTTATAGGAAAGGTCTGAACCTCTGTGTTCCTTTTCAAATACAGGAAGATAGACTATGGCAGTATCATTACTCACCCGAGGAAAATGCTCCTCTTAATTCTCTTGGCTTGCTGCAGCCTCTGTGGGCCAAGGCTTGGTGGTATGCAAGCATAAGCTACAGTCTGTCTCTTGCCCTTTATATCAAGTACATAAGGTAGATGGAGTTCAGTTTCTGTGACTCCATGAGGCCTACTGTGCTCACCTCATATTAAACAGCACCCTGTGTAAAAAATTACCTACATCCCTAATTCTCCATATTGTACTCTCCATTTCCTCCCCCCCATTGATTTATTACATTATTCTACTATATATTTTTATTGTTTATTTTATTTAATGTTTATTGTCTATTCCCTCCCTTCTCCAACTAGAATGTAAACTCATGGGTACAGCAACCTTTTTGTTTAGTGAAGCATCCTAAACACGTAGTATATAAGTAGTTAGGTATCAATAAATGAGTGAATATTTTTGATTAAAATCAAACTTTGTGTAAGTCTAATTAGAAAGCAATCTACGTAGCTGGTTTGGAAACTAGAAATATATCCTCTGAAAGATTTTAGGAGGCCAAGCAGGGGGACTTCTTGAGCTCAGGAATTCAAGACCAGCCTGAGCAAGAGCAAGACTCTGTATCTACTAAAAAATAGGAAAACTGAGGCAAGAGGCTCACTTGAGCCTAAGAGTTTGAGGTTGTTGTGAACTAGATCACAATGTGACACCCTACCCTGGGCGACAGAGCAAGACTCTGTCTCAAAAAAAATTTTTTTTTTCTTTTCTCAACATTTGAAATAAGTAGGTATAATATAAAAACTGTCCATGCCTTACCTTGAAAACCATTTTTAAAATCAGCTCCACTTGGTAAGAGTTCTGGGGTGTATTCACCGTAGCCACCTACATAAAATTGACTGAAGACATTCAGACCGACCAGGCTTCCTGGGGCAGTGATGGATGTATTTTTATGATCATCGACCTTCAAAAGGAAAAAAATTCAAAGCCTATTTAAAAAGAATTAATTCCCTGGGGAAAACTGTTAGATACTCTTTTGTTATTTCCCATTAAACTTGGCATGAAAAATTTACAAAGACCTGAATTTTGAAGGAGTAAAAAACACAATACCACTCAATTCTCTGCTTCTCTGCTGGTGTCTGTTACCACGGATATATTAATGCAGCAGTTACGGTTTCACATTTCAATGAAAATCACAGTTCTTCAAAAATTAGGAGCTGGCATCCTGCTGCTCCTCTTCCCTCTAGCCTTGTCCCCTCTCCTGTCCATTCTCAATACAATCACAGAGTCAACCAAAAATAGAAACCAACTATGACACCCAGCCTTCCTTTCTTAAGTAGTTCTCCATGACACTTTGGATGAAAATCTAAACTTTTAAGCATGATATCTAAGTCCTTTGATAATATAGATCTTGTCTACCGCTAACAACATTCCTTGCTCCTTCATCCTCCCACCTGAAACCTACACCAAACTACTTGCTCATACTGACCACTGTTCTTCTTCCTAACTCATATTTAAAGTTATGCTCAAGCATCACCTTTTCTGGGAATCATCTCTTGAACCTTCTCTCCCACCTTTATCTCTGTTAGGAATTCCTCTTACTTATTCTCACACCATTAATTGTAATCCTCTTTCTATTCCCCTATGTGGGGCGATAGTCTGTAAACTTCATGGACAGAGGCATCGTGGCTTATTTGCCTCTGTACCTTCTCACGGACCCAACAATGTACTGGTGCCCAGTAAGTCTGTGGGACGAGGAAGGAATGATTCTTTACCTTCAGCCAGCCCATTTGGAAGAACCTCCCTAGACGGACAGTGTGGATTCCAAGGCTCAGATCGAGGGGCTCACTCCTGACGCTTGCTGTACCAGATCCCAGGTTGTAACTATAAACCACACTGCCGTGGAGCAGGCCCACTGCCAGGAAGTCATCGCCGGTCAGCCCTGGAAGGAGGAGATGCACCGAGAAGGCTGAGAGGAATTTGGGAGTCTGGTCAGCTTCTTTTCATTGTCTGGTTCTGCCTTGTCAGTAGGGTAAGTTATAATAGCCATTTAGCTTTTTGTTGGCTCTCGGGTATATGTGCAACTGGCTATTACTATTCACACATTCCCAGAAGCTGAGTACTAAGAGTTTATTTTTTTGATGCTATGAAGGTTCTGGTCAACCCAGAGAATACTCAATGATCAACTAAAAAGTTGTATGGTAATAAAAATCTTCTTTTATATGAGGGAAATTTAGCATGCATGTTACAGTAAGGAGAACTTTACAATGGAACAGAAGTGCTCTGGTAGTTAATGATATTCGGAAGGCCAGCATCAGCTTTGAGGGTCTCTCTGTGATTTGAGAACAGTGTAAAGAACAATTTCAGCCTTGCTTAATTATTGCTCAGAGTATGTCATCATTATTCTAATTGCAAAAGCTCTAACCCTGCCCCACGACCAGTTAAAGGCGAGGTGTTTGTCTTTCCTCTTCTCGCTCTTCCTCCATTATTTCAGGACTATCCATGTAACACAGTGAGTTGAGGACCCAAAGCACTCAGGAAACACCTAATACAGACCCATGGGAAAAGGGAATGGAGGAGACCCAGCATTAGTCACCAGGGGAAGGCCCGGCAGTCGGCAGCACCCTAGCCCCACACGACGAGTCATCGTGTTGCTCTTCTTTTTTCTGCTGCTCTCCCTGCTCTGGACCTTCCCTCGGCGTTAACCCTGGTAGTGAATGATGGAGTAGATAAGAGAAAGACAAGCCGTTGACTAGCAGAGCCAGTGCCTAGAAGGTGAAAGTGTTTGAGGGAATTGGAATTGCTCTGGGGTTATGCTTCCCAGATGTGGAAGTCCGTTACAATTATTCACTCGTGAAGTGTGTCAAAAACAGATTCTAGAATCTACCTTACATCACCTGCCTGAGGGTGTGTGAAGCTAGATCCAGGAAATTTTTCTTTGAGATGGGGTCTTACTATGTTGCTCAGGTTGGTCTTGAATTCTCCTGCCTCAGCCTTCTGAGTCACTGGGATTAAAGGTGTGAGCTGCCACACCTGGCTTGCAGGAATTTCTTTTTTTTTAAAACAAGTTACCTGACTGTTTCCTAATGAGGACTGACTGTTCTTAGGAACTCCAGGGAGCCAGGGCATGCACCCTGTGTTGTTGTATGGGGCTTTGAGTTCATACTTGCTGTAATGCTCTGCTGTCACTGTCTCGAAATTCCTAATACTTTAAACTGTGTTTTGAAAGTGCAGTCTGTGAGACCACAAACATGAGAAAGAACGGAGGAGAGACATCAATAGGATGTGCATGTTTGCTGTTCTTGCTGTCCAGTTCACATGTGAGGTTTGTGATGTCCCATTAGCACTAAGTTCCCGCAATGCTGGGAGTTCAATGACACTTAAAATAATGCAAGGTAAATGTATTACGTCCAACACTAAGTGGGGGCACTGGAATCCTAAGAGGCCATGCTTTCCATACGACCCAGAACGTTCTTCAGATGCAGAAAGAAGTCAGTGGTGGGCTAAGAATCATGACCCATGCAGGAAACCTATCATTTCTTTCTCGTTCTTGTTTCTCCTTGCTATTAGCTAATTAGTTACACGGGAAGTGATGACAGAGAAGCGGAGACAAAGATAAAGACACTTGTGGTTCCTCTCAGTCCTTCCTCACTCATCATAAACCAACGGGAGACAGAGGGTCTCCACAGAACATCAATGCTTTATTTCAAGAAGTGAAACACAGTTTGCTTAAATCTGTGCACCGTCTCCACTGTTCCAGTAAGAAAGACGTCCATATGCATGTGTGAGCTTTGAAATAGCACCTGGGTAAGTCTGGTGATGCTGCATATAAGTTAAATACTTTTCTGTTTGCACTTTGAACAGGCCTCGCATGATATAAAAATGAAAGGCAAAGTCCACACGACTCACTTAATATTTTAATTATT
This sequence comes from Nycticebus coucang, assembly GCF_027406575.1. NCBI lineage: Eukaryota > Metazoa > Chordata > Mammalia > Primates > Lorisidae > Nycticebus > Nycticebus coucang. The sequence continues at coordinate 19,853,358 of NC_069788.1, read as the reverse complement.
TTAAATGTAGAGTGACATAAACAGCAAATAAAGGACACCATAAAAATTTGAAAGACCACTGAAGAAATAAAAATGCTTTATATTTTAGTACTTTTTCATGGCATGTTTTCCCTACTTTTTGAACAATGGAGATTATCCTCGCAATGAGCCTCACAAGTTATGTCACTACCCCTCCCTTTGGGGCCCTCGGAGAGCAAAGTAAGAGGGAGGAGCATGGAAACAAGGTGACCTGGGCATCTGAGGCTGCCAGGAGCCTGGGAAGGTGGATGAGACACTGAGGCCTGTCAGGGAGGAAACTGAATATCTCAGGGGGTGTGGAGTGAGGCCAGGGCACGAGAAGACCCCGAAAAAGTCAGATGGCCTCTGGGTGCAGAGTGGGCACCTGAAGGCAGCCTGATCCCAGAGCCTGCGTGCCGAGCCGCTGTGCCAGCAGCAGAGAAGGACAAGCACGTTTCTAACCTTGGCTGTGTCCTCCTCTGCCACCTTCAGCACTGCCTCACGGATGCTTCTCTCTGAGGAATATGGAAAAGGCTGATATCTCAAAGGATTCAGGGGGATTTAAGGAGCAAGCATCAGCGTGTAGTAGGCGTTCATCAACGCATGTTTCTTTCCCCTCCCTGTGACCAGGGCCTGACTTTAATTTTCTTTATCTCGTTTTCTTCTCCTTCATTAATACAAAGTCCGGAAAGCAAGTGTTCCTAGCTTCTATTTTGGAGCACACATCTGCTCTCAGTTAACCCTTGGGCTGGGAACCAGCAGCATAGTATTTTTTTTTTTTTTTTTTGCAGTTTTTGGCCGGGGCTGGGTTTGAACCCACCACCTCCGGCATATGGGGCCAGTGCCCTACTCCTTTGAGCCACAGGCACTGCCCAGCATAGTATTTTTTTTGATTGCCTCAGGACATTACTCTTATCAACTAAAAATTTTTTAAGGTCAACCATAGAAGTGAAATGAAATGACTTGAAGGTGTAGTCTGCTAGCCCCCACTTGTTAATATATGTTGTTTGCTGCTCTCTTGACATTTCTCATAATGGGTATTTCCTGGCTTAACAGCACATAATAAGATGAGCAATGGCATAGTCAAACAATCACCAGTAGTATCGAATTTAATAAGTTCACTCTCAAATTCAGTGTTCTAATAGGACGTTATTCTATGAGTGACTTGGAGAAATACATTGACAATTTGTATTTTTACATTTACCAATTCACAAAGCAACAGGTGGTATTTCACATTTTTGTTATATAGAGAGGTTTAGCAATTGACATGGTAAGAGATTTTTTTTTTTTTTTATAAAAAGAATCGGAAGTAAGCTTATTTGGTATGCAGAACACAAACCCACAGTGGATTTTAATGAAACCAGGCTTAGGAAGATTTTCAGACAAGGCAAGGGATACTTGTTGGATATTACTTCAGAGCTGGTGCTAAGAAAGAAGGATTTAGAGATTATGTTGTGCAAATGGTAAAAAGGGGAGGGAAGACACAACGGCCAATGACTCTACACGAATAGTAGTTGGGAAGGGGGAAATGCAGGGGAGGGAGGGGGGAGGTGGGTAGAGGGAAGGGGATTGGTGGGATTACAGCAGCGGTGCATCTTACAAGGGTATAATGTGAAACTTGGTAAACGGTCTGTAAAGCTAGTGAATGATGCCCCATGATCATATCAATGTACACAGCTAAGATTTAATAATAATAAAAAAAAAAGAATAGTAGTTGGGAGGAACAAGACCTAGAAATCGAATAGAAATCCTTCTAGAATGCACAGCAAAACAGACTTGGTCTCTCTTTGGCTAGAAGGAAAAGTCATAACTCTGCACACACGGTTAAGCAGAGAGCTTTGAAGTGGGTGTGTTGTACTGAGCCATGCTTAGCATTATGGCAACTTATGATTTAGAGAAAATCTCACAGGGGAAGAAAATGAGGTGCTGTGGTCAGAAAATACCCAGTCTCATAATGGACCAAGAAGTGATTTTATTTATTTATTTATTTCTTGAGACAGAGTCTCAGTATGTCACCCTGGGTAGAGTGTCGTGGCATCACAGCTCACAGCAACCTCAATTTCTTGGGCTTAAGCGATTCTCTTCCCTCAGCCTCCCAAGTAGCTGGGACTACAGGCGCCTGCCACAACACTTGGCTATTTTTTGGTTGTAATTCTTACTGTTGTTTGGCAGGCTTGGGCTGGATTCAAACCCACCAGTTCCCATGAATGTGGCTGGCACCCTAGCCACTGAGGTACAGGTGCCAAGCCGGGAAGTGATTTATTAGTGGAAGCAATTCACTTAGTCCAGGTGAAGACAGGGATTGTGACATTGTTAGAGATAGGAATGATGATACAAAAAATGGAAACAAGGTGAAAGATGCTGCCACTGATATTCTAGAAAAAAGAAGAAAGAGGTTCAGAGTTGGTAGGCCATTCTACGCTGTTGCAGAGGGGGCTTAAAAGTGTAGGGGGTGGTAATATCAGATTCTCAGTATATGTTACCTTGGGAAGAAACACGAAACAAAATGTTTGTGTTACAGGCATATAATTAGAACTAAGGTTTTGGTATTTGTTCCCTATGTTCCCTAAATTAGTTAAAGTATTTACAGGATTTTTTTTGTTTGTGGTTTGATTTTAAACTCACAGATTTTACTATTTATATTAGTAGTTCTCTAACCAGGCTCAAATTTATTGACTAAGTCTCTGATTTAATTTGTACACATAAATGAGAAGGAGGAAATCTATTATATACGAAGGAGAAAAGGAATCAAACCTTTTAGCAAGTAAGCCCAGGAGAAATTGTGCATATTAGCCTGACCTGAAGAGAGAAAATTGTCAGAACTGAGCTTCAGGGTCCTGCCTGTCTTATGGTAAACGGTAATGGAATTCTCGTGAGAAAAAATATGTAAATGAAGCAATAGTAATTAGAGGTGATCTAATTAGTTCTACTTGAAGGAAGGCGTGGACTAGATATTTGGGGTTTGAATCATAAACCTGCTAATGAAACCCTCAAAAGAAAGCATAAAGCTAATGTATAAAGAAGTCACCCACGCCTGTGCCTTGGAGAGACTTTTAGGTATAAGTACGCTGATTCTGGTCTGTTATTATATGTTGTAAATCATGGAGCTGTACATGCATGCACACGTGGCCGGCTTGGAAGGACACCCCCGAAACACCAACTATTCTGGAAGCGGCAGAAGCTCACTCTAGGTGCCCTTGTAAGGATCCAGCATGGTCCGGAAGGCTGTTCCTTGGATTGTTCAGAAGGGGCATCCTGGTGGTCTGAAACATTGACATAGACAGCGCTATGAAATCCACATGGATTTGTGCACCATCCATTTAATCCAAAGGTTAAATATAGTGATTTTTAACATGAGAGAAAGATGGAAATTTTCATTCAGCTGATCCAATCGTTTAATCCAACAGATTAAAATTTCTAAAGTATTTTATTTAAAAAAGATTTAATAGTAAAGGAAGGAAGAATAGATGTGATTTATTATTTCTTCAAATTATTCTTCCATATGATAAAATATTATCCTGTATTAAATCTAATTTATTCCTCTAAATATGAAGATGTACTTTGCAGAGTTAAGCAAAGTCCCCAGTAGTACAAGGACATGAGTGTTTAACCTCAGTCTCATTTATTCCTCTAAATATGAAAATGGACTTTGCAGAGTTAAGCACCATCCTGAGTGGTACAAGGACATCAGTGTTTAATTGTGGTCTCTTTGCTAATTTAACCTCACTTCCTTTTAACTCTCTCTCTTTTTTTTTTTTTATTTATTTTTATTAAACCATAGCTGTGTACATTAGTATGATCGTGGGGCACCATACACTTGGTTCATAGATCGTTTGACACATTTTCATCACATTAGTTAACATAGCTTTTGTAGCATTTTCTTAGTTATTTTGCTAAGACCTTTACATTCCACATTTACTAGGATTCACATATACCCTTGTAAGATGCACTGCAGGTGTAATCCCATTAATCCTCCTCCTTCCCCCTCCCTCCCCTCCCTTTCCCCTTTCTCCCTATTCTTAGGTTATAACGGGGATATAGCTTTCATGTGAAGGTCCTACATTAGTTTCATAATAAGGGTGAGTACATTGGGTACTTTTTCTTCTATTCTTGAGACACTTTACTAAGAAGAATATGTTCCAGCTCCATCCATGTAAACATGAAAGAGGTAAAGTCTCCATCTTTCTTTAAGGCTGCATAGTATTATGCAGCCTTAACTCTCTCTTTTGAAAAAATGGTGATGATGATACCTCGTGGGATTGTCTCTAGCAATAACTCAAAGTGTTTTAAAAGCTCTTTCCAAATGGATTCAGAAATTCTAAATGACAAGTGGATTTTTCTTCTCCCTTCTTCCTTTTCTGACGTTAGTGAAAGAGCAGATGAAAAAGGAGCCATAAAGATGACGCTGTAGCTCCCCCACTGAAGGAACGTTGCTTAAGGAATGGCTCCTGAATACTGGTGGGGACTCTCATCTCAAAGAACCATTCCTTTTGTGCAGATACTTTGTGGCCATGTTTGATCATAGTTCTAATTCTTTTAAGGCTTTTTGATTTCTGAAAGAAGGAAACTGCCTTTGTCTTAGAAGTCTGTTTCTTGCAGGGAGGGTGATTGGTGGGATTACACCTGCGGTGCATCTTACAAGGGTATATGTGAAACTTAGTAAATGTAGAATGTAAATGTCTTAACACAATAACTAAGAAAATGCCAGGAAGGCTATGTTAACCAGTGTGATGAAAATGTGTCAAATGGTCTATAAAACCAGTGTATGGTGCCCCATGATTGCATTAATGTACACAGCTATGATTTAATAAAAAAAAAAAAGTCTGTTTCTTTTATCTTTTCTTTCTTTCTTTCTTTTTTTTTTTTTGAGACAAAATCTCACTATGTTGCCCTCAGTAGAGTGCTGGGGTGTCCCAGTTCACAGCAACCTCAAACTCTTGGGCGTCCCAGCTCACAGTAACCTCAAACTCTTGGGCTTATGCAACTCTCTTGCCTCAGCCTCTCAAGTAGCTGGGACTATAGGTGCATGCCACAATGCCCAGCTATTTTTTCTTGTTGTTGTTGCAGTTGTCATTGTTGTTTAACTGGCCCAGGCTGAGTTTGAACCTGCCAGACTTGGTGTATGTGGCCAGCACCCTCCCCACTGAGCGATGGGTGCCACTTTAGAAGTCTTGATAACACAGTGCAGTGACGCTGACACAGAGACATACAGAGGCGCCTAACTGGGCTCTAGTTGGCTGTGAGAGGGAATATTCACTCTTTAGGAAGAAAGCTACATTAGATATGAATGGAAAGTTAGATAAGTACATAAAATTTTAGGAAAATAATAGAAGTTGCTTATGGACTTAGAATCAAAACTAAGGTAATACAAAGGAGAAAATACATCTAGGTTGATATATAAGAAACAAGACCCCAAAGAATGGAAATCTAACTGAGCACAACAATACGTAGTAAATGATTTAGGATTCTAGACCCTTGGGGCATTTTGTCAAATATTCACTGACAGTCTCTACGTTACAGACTAAAATTAAGATAGCTAGTGATTTTAGATTAACTTTTAAGGACCTTACAGACTCTGTTTATCTTAAAATCTGTGCAACTTCTGTTCATAGTGGCCAACTTTTAGGTTTCTGTTGATATGACTATTATACTATGGTTACTCCAGGTTTTTAAGAGCATCAGAACCAGGCACAGCCATGACCATGATGTTCCTTCATTAGTAATTGTGCACAATGATACTACATAGTGTCAACCTTGTGAGATTACATTATTAAAATGTAGGCAATGTAAATTGGCTACAGTTGCAGCCAGATCAAGATGGTACCCTGATTTGTACAAGTGCTACTGAGTAGTGTGTGGGGGGATTGATACCAACAAATCCTGCCCTGTGCTCAGAGCACACGAGAATGTGATCAGATTCATTTCCTGGGGTTACATATGGCTCATCGTTTTATATCTCTTGAGAAAAGGAGCTGAGACTAGAAAAAATGGCCAGTCTAGATTTCTCTTCTTGTCAGAGATGAGAACTTGGGAACCAGGGATGGGAGGCACAATTTGTGGATAAACTTGAATTTCCACAGGTGGAACCACATGTATTTACTGGAAGTTTTAAACAAACATGGAAAGTGTGGGCTTGTAGTTGATCGATTTGCACGAGGTTCCTATTTTTTTTTTTTGTCCTCTGGATGTTCCCTATGAGACCAAAGTTATCACCTTTGAACTATGCTTAAATGTATATTTCCTCTCCCTATGAGTTTGAAAAAGGATGGGGGTGCAATATTCTACACATCTTTGTTATTTCTCAACATGCTTTAGCACTGATGCAATGTGACAATTTCTTTTTTATCATTATTAAATCGTAGCTGTATACATGAATGCGATCATGGGGCACCATACACTGGTTTTTATAGACCGTTTGACACAGTTTCATCACACTGGTTAACATAGCCTTCCTGGCATTTTCTTAGTTATTGTATTAAAACATTTACATTCTACATTTACTAAGTTTCACATGTACCCTTGTAAGATGTACTGCACAATGTGACAATTTCTATGTGTTTCTCCATAAGTTTTAAGTTAATATCCTAAAACTTAAATAATTTAGCAATGGACCACTTTAACATTACAGCACAGGATATTTAATTCCATGACAACGAAGACTTGGGAGTTGGAGGTTGTCAGGAAGAAAATTCTCATGATTTCTAGTCATCCTGATGTGATTACAGAAGAAAATAATGAGCTTTTTCTGTTATAAAAAATTGAATATGGGCACACAGTGTCAGTTTTGTTTATAAAATTCCTCCATGGAATTAAAAGATGTGTTCTATTAAGGAATTGCCCCGAGCCAGCTCACTCATTCCTCAGGCGTCTTCACCGTGCCTGATCTGCACCAGGGCTCTCTAAGAACAGGCTGAGCTGATTGCTTTGTGACACTTCCTCCTTCATTTTTCTTCTTCTGTACTGTAGATGACATTCATTTCATTTTTTTTAAACACAGAAAAACATCAAGCTATATTTATGTACTTTTATTTCTGTTACAGTTAATAACTAAGGGCTTGAAACAAATAAGAAATTACTTGTCATGAGATATGAGATAACCTTTTATAATTACCACAGCATTGAAGACCCAGCTGTTGGTGACTGATGGAAAATCATGCACATAAAGGCACTTAGGTGCTAGATCAAACTTTCAGAAAGTCATACTTTTTTTTCTGAAAAAAATTATCACTATGTTATACCTTTTTAACCCTGGCTACATTTGAGACTTTAACTTCCATTTTAATGCTGTGAACAGTGATGTGTGTCTTCCCCCCTCCCTTCATTTAGATTCTAACTTCTTCACTCCAGTATAGCTCAATCTATGCCTCCACAGTATTAGTAGCTACCCAGGATAGCCTCGGTCTACAGAGAGACTTTCAGGTAGTGAAAGAAATCAATAAACATGTAATTATTGATTTCTTACATAGCATCTAGCATGTGAATGATGCACTTGGATATATAAAAGAAATTGAAGGCATGCTTTATTCTCAAGGAATTTAAGATTAATCTTACTGAGGAACAAGATTAAGATGATAAAATTCCTGCTATGCTAATGTTTTTTGTTTGTTTTGAGAGGGAGGAGGCCTACTCTGTGACCCTGAGTAGGGTGCTATGGCGTCATAGTTCACAGCAACCTCAAATTCTTGAGCTCAAGCAATTCTTTTACCTCAGCCTACTGAGTAGCTGGGCCTACAGGCACCCACCACAACGCTTGGCTATTTTTCGAGTTGGGGTCTCGCTCTTGCTCAGACTGGTCTGGAACTCGTGAGGTCAAGCAATCCATCTGCCTTGGCCTCCCAGAGTGCTGGGATTACAGGCATGAACCACCACGTCTGGCCTTATTCTAAGGTATTTGATTTATGAAAAGGGTACCTCTATATGATTCAAAGTAGTATAATCACTACTTTTATTAGAGGTACTCTTTTGAGTACAAGATAGTACACAATGAGTTATCAAATTGTGGGATCCAAACCACAAGTGCTATGCAGGCTTTGTGTATGGAGAATATAAGGAGATCCAAATTTATCAGAGTATGTTGCCCACATGGGTAGATATTGGGAAATATGAGGAGACTAGAGTAGGCATTCAGGGCAAGAGGAAGCTTTGGGGGGTGGGGGTGGGGGTGGGCTACGACAGAATGAACTGGCTGTTTAAGCTATTTGGGTTGGGAATGAGCTGGGCTTGAGATGGAAATACGAGCTATAGTGCTATAATTAGTGGATTGGTCCAAATGGAAGGGAAGGGATGAAAAAACACACCGCAGGGAACATGTTCCCTGACTGTCTAGCTTGATGAGACTTCTACTTTCTGAATTCCATATTTTCTATCACATATCTATACATTCAATACTATTGAAGTTTCAGGTATTAATATATGTTAGATGTTGTGGTAAATGTCTGTGTGTGTCAGACATGGTCCTGATCATCATTTAGTATTGTTAGCTAAAAAAAAATCTCTCTTACTTTCTTTCTAATTGCCATTAAGAAAATTTTAAGTACTATGTTTTGCCTCCCCAAATCAATTGCAAATTTTATTGCATCAGGGACGATGGATTTTTGTATTCATTCTTTTAAATAGTGTGGAGTGTTTATATCCATAGTATTACTACGGATAAAAAAAAGAAAAGCAATAATTCTGGATCTCAACCAGACAAATAATTTTAATAAGGTATGATAATTTTTACCAGTGAACTACAGTGAGATTAATAAAATTGTTAAAGATTTTAAAGAAAATTAACTTTTGAGTTGAGGCTTAAAAGGTGAAAGTGTTTTGGAGGCATTGAAATGATGCCTGGTTGAGGAAGCTAGAAGAGCTTTTACTAGAACACAGAAATGGAGGATGCAGGGACAGCAATCTAGAATTTACCACATGTGCTAATATTGCTGAGTGTAAGGTTGGATGAAGGGAAAGGAGACTGTGCAAATGGGCAGGGGATGGATAAACATCTTTGTGTATCATGCAAAGGAGCTTCAGTGGTATGTGATGAAGAAAAAGCTGCCTCGGAAAGGTCTGCTTGGACTTGTATGTTAGGACAATGCCCAGTAGCAGAGTGGGGGACAGGGGCAGTGGGGCATGACAGAGCAGAGAGGTTGGAAAAGAGGCTGTTGCTGTTGCAATAATTTCTGACAGACAAGCCAAGAGTGATGAGGACAGAAAGAGACTCCCCAAATAACCAGGAGGTAAAATGGGCGATCTTCAGTGTTTGACGGGACATGGGGAGTGAAATGGAGGACAGGAACCTTATCTGTCTTGTTCATAATGGCTTTTCCAGCACCTAGTAGAAGCCCTCATGTAGATGCCCCATAAATATTTGTCAACGTGAATGAAACGCAGGTAACTCCTGGGTTTCTGGATGAAACAGAACGTTTGTGCCAGTTGCGAACAGAGGGGAGCCAGGAAGAGAAGAAATGTTTTCATCTGGATCACGGTGGGACCTATCAGTGGTTTCTAGAAGGGGCAAACATACATAGAAAGGGAGTGGAGGCAGGAAAGAAGAGGACGCAGCACTGGGCGCGTCAAAGACGACTGCAGAAGCCTGGGCGGAGGATTAGGTTAGGGGAAAATCAGAGTCCGACGGATGTTTTTAAGCTGAAATGTTTGAAAGGTTAATTATTTATTTATTTTTCTTTTCTTTCTTTTTTATTTTTTTTCAGAGACAGAGTCTCACTTTGTTGCCCTCGGTAGAGTGCTGTGGCATCACAGCTCACAGTAACCTCCAGCTCTTGGGCTTAGGCGATTCTCTTGCCTCAGCCTCCTGAGTAGCTGGGACTACAGGGGCCTGCCACCACGCCTGGCTAAAAGGATAATTTTTTCCTGAGGCTAAAATGAGAATGAAATTTGGCAAAATTAAGTGTTCACTTTGGGAGGCTCAGAAAAGAGTATCATCCATGTTGGTCCCTTATCTTTTAATATGGATGTATCAGAAATTAGAGGTTGGCTTCCCTTTCAAATTATTACATAAACTGTGTGGCTTTGTGCATCTCTTAATCTGAGGAAAATAAGGGCAGATGTGGTACAGTGATTCTCATAGCAAGCACCAATATGCAGGTCAGAGATGAATATTGCTAAACAATAACACCTAATTATACCTCTGTCAAAAAAACTGAATAGGCAAATACAAATTACATGGTTAATAATCATAGTATGTTTTAAAAGAATATATTTCTTTAATGTCTAGCTTTACGCTATATATTATAATTTGATGACTCATTTCTGTATATGATATTATGGGCAATAATTACATACCTTAGTCAATTCCTGTATGTAGTCTAATTTACCTGGCCCCTAGAGGCTTTCAGTAGTTTTTCTACAATTTGTTGTATAAAAAACACCTATAGTGCTTGATAAAATTCTATTTTTTGATTCAAGAAGGCCTGGGAATTAGTGTTTTAACAAACACCTTCTTGTGATTATAATGTATGTGTAAAGATTCCTACTTGGAGAAATTCTGTATTAAATCAACCACTATACAATGTATACGTGTATCAAAATATCACATTGTATCCTATAAATGTGTACCATTTTTATGTGTCAATTAAAAATCAAGCACTTTAGTGGCGCTTGTATTTTTTTTAGTCTGGTGTCCTCGCTCCCTCATGTGGTGGAACGTGGAATTGTATGTTTTGGATTTCTCAATCAGTGATGGGAAAATGGAACTTTACAACTTACCCACCTGCTATCTGGCCTTTATCTAACCAAGCTATAAAGCTACAAGTGCAAGTGTATAATTAGCATCACTCTTCTTTTATACAAAGCAGATGACTAGAAAAGGCTAGAAATTCAAATGCCACCTGTAAGATTTTGCAATTTGAAAATGCTGTGGCCAGGGCGGCGCCTGTGGCTCAGTCGGTAGGGTGCCTGCCCTATATACCAAGGGTGGCAGGTTCAAACCCGGCCCCAGCCAAACTGCAACCAAAAAAATAGCCGGGCGTTGTGGCGGGCACCTGTAGTCTCAGCTACTCGGGAGGCTGAGGCAAGAGAATCGCTTAAGCCCAGGAGTTGGAGGTTGCTGTGAGCTGTGTGAGGCCACGACACTCTACTGAGGGCCATAAAGTGAGACTCTGTCTCTACAAAAAAAAAAAAAAGAAAATGCTGTGGCCAAAATATTGCTTTTGTGTGTGTGTGTGTGTATGTGTTTGTGAAAAATTTTGAAGGAGTCTTTGGTAGAAGAGGACTGAAAAGTTTCTGGTGGCGGCATTTTCACGGAGCAAGTGTTTATCCCTTGTGTGGGTTCTCCCTTGGTGTATCTTTCAGGATTTAGAAAATCTGTTCTAAAGCAAGATAGACCCAGTGTCTGCAATGCTCACTTGAATAATTGATTGCCAGATTAAAAAACTTTTTTTGGTGAATGATAAGATTATAAATGATAAATATATGATTGGGATGCGTGGGGAGTAAAGGGCTAGGGGTAGTAACGCCCTTTTCCCTTCTTTCTTCCCTGGCTGGTAGCAATCATTCAAAAGATATTTATTAAAACCACCTGGGAGAGTCTCTGTGGGCGCTATGGTGAGAACTCACCATTTCTGTAAATGGAAAGAGAAATTTAGAACTTCGTAGCCAACTCCATGCCCTAAGTTCAGGGAAGGCTATTAATGCTCAGACAAAGGGGAAGGAAGTCATTGGGGGAATCCTAATAGAGGAACACAGCATTTAAACTGGGAATCCCTAAGAATAACCGGCATTTAAGAAACCTTGTGAAAATGTGTTGCCGACTTATACACCACATGGTCTTTTGTTTGTATTGTGGTTCTTTTATTCATTCTTTCAATAGTGATTACAGTCAGGCACTATGCCAAGTGTGGGTACATAAAGTTGAATAGGGCTGACTTCTCTCTTTCTATATAAAGCTCCCATTCAGAGACAGACAAGAAAGAATTATATAAAAGTAAATAAAAGAATTATAAATTGAAGTAAGGACAATAAGATAAATAAGAAGCTGAAGTAGAGAGTAACTTGGATAGAGTGAGACGAGACTTAACTTTTGTGAAGGCGGCTACAGAAGGCCTCCCTGAGAAAATACACAATTGAATCCAGGGCTGGTTTTTTTTTTTTTTTTTTTTTTGAGACAGAGCCTCAAGCTGTCACCCTGGGTAGAGTGCGGTGGTATCACAGCTCACAGCAACCTCCAACTCCTGGGCTCAAGTGATTCTCCTGCATCCACCTCCCAAGTAGTGGGACTTCAGGCACCTGCCACAATGCCCGGCTATTTTTTGGTTGCAGCTATCATTGTTGTTTGGCGGGCCCGGGCTGGATTCGAACCCGCCAGCTCAGGTGTATGTGGCTGGCGCCTTAGATGCTTGAGCCACAGGCGCCAAGCCGAATCCAGGGCTGTTTAAGTGCTTTCCACATATTAACGCTGTTGAACCTCAAAACTGCTATTATACCCATTTGACAGCTCAGAAAACTGAGGCACAGGGACATTAAGAAACTTGACATTTAATTTGTAAGTGGCAGGGGCTAAATTCAAATACATATTGCCAGGCTACAGAGGCTGCTCTCTTGATCATTTACTGTCAAGGCTGAGGAAAACCCTATAGGAGAGGAGCACAGAGATAGTGCAACTGGCCTGGTTATGTTTAAAGATGGAGACCATAGTCTGATCCTGAAGGCCCTTGAGAATATTATGGGAAGGTGATTTGGACGGCATTCTAAGTGCATAAACAGCCTTAAAGAAACTGACCTTATAGTAATGTGGAAAATGGATTACAAGCGGGAAAGTCAGTAGGGAGACCACTTACAAGGGAGGTCATGATGTTTTGACACAGAGATAGGGATTCAAACCAACTTGGGAGGTATAATGAATGGCACTTCTCATGGTTAAGTGTTCCCTTGCCTAAAAATAGGTGGCAGGTGGTGCTAGTTTGACACATTACACTTCATTTGGGGGGTAGGCTCCTTTCAGACACGTGTTAATACAGAAAATAATGTTTGGTATCAAGAATAGTCACTGAGCAACTTGAAAAACAAGAGTATGTTATTTATCCTAGCACAATAGAATCACTGATGGGTGAGAGAAAGCTTTCTGTCTAATACATTGGTTTCATAGATGAAAACACTGCACCCAGAGTTATTAATTGCTTAACTATTAGTTGCAGACTTAAAACATCTGTGCTTTTCCTTGACCTAACGCACACATAACCAGTTTCTACTTAAGAGAGATACATTGAACATGTAAGCTGGTTTCCTGCTAATTCTAGGGCATTAGCATACTTTGTTATAGGCAGAGTACGTTCTTAAGTTCTTGCTTCTTTAATTTGGAATGGTTTTCTTTAAGGGAAAAAACACCATTTTCATTTCACAACCCACTGTAAGATGCTGTTCTTTCTGAGAATGTCCCTTTTCTCCTTCCATATGGAAACAGAAGAAACAGGCAAAAAGACAAGCCTGCTTCCCATGTGGCTTGATCACCTGTCTGTGCTCAGGTTCGCCTGCAGGGATTCTTGCTCTTGATTATAAGAAGTAGTCCTGATGTGGAGCAGGGCTTTAGAAAGGGTTAGGGAACTGCTGGGCACTTTGGCCAACAAGGAACATGCTCGAGGCAAGACACAAGACAGGCTGCATCTAGGCAAATGTCTTCTTTAACCACAGTCAATTAGATTGTCCCTGAAGAATCTCTAAAGTATTCTCAAGGAGCTAGGCAAGTCCTAGAGGGTTCAATTAATCTTACCATGGCCCTTCTGTCCAGTAAAAAATATCAGGTTATTTTGCAGTGCTGAATGGTTGTTTGCCAGCCGAAACTTCAAGCGGAATTCATAATCAAAGCTGATGTCTGAGATCCGTGAATAAGCCAAGAAGGAAGTGTATCCAAAGGCATCTGTGCCACTGAACTTGGGCTGAGTAATATGAATAGCTGTGGAAAAACCCCAAACAAACAGTTAAAATAAACCCGTACTTGTACTTGTAAAAGGAGGGTTATGTTTTTCAGGTAGTCCGTTTACTATCACGTTAATTGTACTTTACTGCCCTTCGGTGTTGAGCAAAGAAGTGACTCAACAGGGAGTTTCAAAACCAGAACAAAGGAAGTGCAGTGTTTTGAGATCCTATTTATAACCCTTTTGCTCACATTTCCTTTCTACATAATGAAGGATTCACTTTAAAAGCAAAGCCCTATATTTTTAAGTTTAATTTTAGATATAGAAAAGATCACTGGCAGTCAAAGTATTTGCTCAGGTGCCTTATAAACATGATTTGGCCTGCAAACACTGAACAGAGCTTAGAGAGGAACTCACAGATTGGAACAAACTGTGCTTTTCAAATCCTGTACCTTTATATGAGCCAAAGCCACAGGTCAGGGTTAGGAAAATCAAGAAAAGGGAAGGAAATTGGTCAGTTTCCATCATATTTTTCTTTAAGTAAAAATAATTGTCTCAAAGAACCGCTCATCCTTAATTTGGTGGAAGATGTTCGTTAGATAACAAAAGCATAGGTTTGAAGGCAGGGTGAGACTTAGAAAAAAACAGACAGTGGTGAAACAGAGTTGAAGGGTGAGTGTAAACAAGATAGAGTTTAAATAAGGAGTGCTGTTAGCGATCTATTCTCTCATCCTGTCTCTAACCTTGTTTCTAATTATTTTCTTTCATTGTTTTATTTTCTTCATAAGTGGTTTGAACTGGTTTTTATTTTCCTACCCCAAAAGGAAACAGAAAAGGGAATTTTGAAACCCATTCCTGTGTCTTATGGGATGTCCCCAGATTAAAGGATGTTCCTAAAATCTGCTTTTATTAGTGGGGGCTGGCTTGCTAGAGGGAAAAAGAGCTTGCCTTGATGGCCTTGTGTTTGTTTCATTCTTCTCAAGAGACATTGGATCTCCTGGGAAGTTGTAAAACAAGAATTTTTACAAGCTGTAAGAAATATCCTCACTCTGATACCCAATGCTTAAAACAAAGGAGCTTGTTATGTCTTGTTATAATTATTTATACAGAAAACAGTTGTGCTATCTTGGGGGAAAAAATGTTGTCAGAGGCTTTTATTCTTAATTTTTTAAATATGGCTTTAAACCACACTTTTTTGGTGAAATAAGCTGAATATTTTATTTTGATATTTTATTAAAATCTTATAACTTTATTTCCTGGGATGTGTGGCATAGGCAGTATAATTTTCTCAAAATTTACCAGAATGTGAAGTAGGGATTTTGAGACATGTTGTCTCATGTTTATTTTTCAGTCTAATTAAAGAATTTATGGTTTGTGTTCCAGAGGTAATAAAATTCTTCCCATCAGGTATTTTACTTTTAATACTACTCTAGGTATTGTGGAAGGTGATTGAAGCAGGGTGATTGAAGAAAATAAAAAGTACTAAAATTGAAACAGAATAAAAATACTTTCTTTCAAGGAAAATAGAATTCGGTTACATATAATACTAAAATAGAAGGGGAATGACTTTTTAAAATAACTTTATGTTAAAATTTACAACTGAGTCCATTTAAAAGTTTTATTCTGTTTAAGTTATATTGACAAATACATATCTCATATATGCCATATTTTACTGTCCAACCCTGGACTAGAAGCTGGCGAAGGAAAGAAAGGATGACCCTTATCTTCAAGGACCCAGTGTGAACTATAAATTTATTCAGCTGAACTAACCTGAAAGCTGAGGCCCCGTAGAAGAGCTTCCAGGTAGAAAAAAATAACATGTCCTGAGGTGTAAAGGCTGAAACAGAATGTTGTACTCAGAGAATTGGGAACTTTGCCAAATTTTAGAATGAAGTATGAAAGTGAGAAATAAAACTAGATATAATCAGACAAGGATCAAATCATGCAGGACTTAATATTTTCTCCATAATCCTAAGGTAGTTGAGAAATGATCAAAGTTGCTTTTAGGAAATATCTGTAGAAGTGTGAACCACAGACTAATAGGAGAAAGTTGGAGGAGCATTGACTGAGCGAGGACAAAAATGGGGAACTTTGATGATATCAAGAAATCTGAAGATGGTGGACGAGAGACCTTGGTCACTAGATCATCTCAGAAAGAAGAAAAACTTTTAGATTAAAAAAACCCCAAGCATAGCTCTGGTGTAATTCTGGGGGAAATGTGCAAGAAACTACAGGAAATTCATGGGAAGAAGTTGTGGAGCAGAACAAGAAGGACCAATATTTTGGCAGAGATCAACCCCCGAGAAACTCGGAGCTCTGTGGAAAGGAGAGGAGGGAGTTTTGTTTCTCCTTCCCTCACACCTGTGGAAGTCAGCAGGCTCCTGAGAAGTTTCTTTGCCCTCACAAGCCCAAAGCTGCTGCCACCAGTGAACTGGGAGCTTCTTGAAAACAAACGACCAGGCTGCCAACCCCTCCGGGTTGCTTCCTGTCACTACAGATCCACGCCAAGATGACAGGTGCTATGCTGCTTCTCACCCATTTTGTGCCTTAGTCCTCCCCAGGAAGCTTCAGCTCTGCAGTTTTTGTGTCAATTGTTCCCACACAGGCATTTCCTACCTCCTGCCCAGATTGTGGTGGCCACAGGGGGATGGTGGGTCCTGGGGAAATTGTCTGATTTCAGAGCTTGGGCCTTCTGGGTGGGCTGTCTTCTAAAAGAGGGACGAAGGGGACCACAGTGCCAGATATCCTCTCTTATCCTCTTCAGACTCTTTTTCTCTCCTTCCTTTCCCTTTCCTCTCTTGCTGAGTGGTAGGAGTGAACGGGACTCTCAGGAGTGGCTTTTTCCCCTCTGTTGGTGCACCCTGCACCCAGAAGCTTCCATAGAGAGTGGGGCTGACGTGTTTCCTCTTAAAGACCTGCACCAGACCACAGGGTGCTCAGACTGTGAGCTCCCTTCTTGCCAGGCCTCCCTGGTGCTGTTCTCCTGGCTCCTTCAGTAGAGCAGGGTATACCCTGAAGCAGAGGGACAGCAAATGTTTTTGAGCATTCCACAAGCAACTCAGTACTGGCACACTTCTCCCTGCCATGGTTAGGAATTCAACTTGGGGGATCAGGAGACAGGACCACATCTGGATCCCATTCCCCCAGGACTTGAGCATGTCACCTGGGAGCCCTGAGGGGACACATGTGCACTAATCTTTAGAGGTGATGGAGTTCACACAGGCAGAACTGCGAAGGAGGACAGTGTGAGGTCCGGCTGCAGCAAACTTGTGGAGCACTCCTTCCACCAAAGGGAGGCCACGCCTTCAGGCCTGGGTGGGATCCTGGGCAGGGAGGCTCTCAGTCTGCAGCGCTTTGCTGTTGAGTTCAGCTAGTGTGAGCTGCTGCTTAAGCTCAGCTGCCAGAAGGAGACCTCTTTATAGGAAAGGACGGAGAAGAGTGAAACCCACTCTTAACAGCCAGCTTGTGAATCCCAATTGGCCCCTCCCAACAAGCAGACATTCTGGCTTGGTGGGGCTGCTGCAGCTCCCTCCTGGTGGATTTCCCCAGCACCCTGTGAGCTTCCCCCAGACGTCTACCAAAGCAGGCTTTATGGCCACCTTTGTGGAGCCTAAGCCAAGCTTGTCTGACCCATCCCTGCCCAGCCTTGCTCATTCACTCATATATGCTGTGGTAAAGAATTAGAAGCTCCCTGGAAGCTCCAGCACCCCTCCCACCACCTGGGGCATCTGACTGCTTCTCCTGATCAACTAGACCAAAAAAATCATTGCAGCTGGCTCTTCCCACAGCACCACCTACTGGTAGGGAAGGCAGCTTGCACAACCCTTGATAGCATTTACTGATTAAGTTTACGTATGTGTGGCTGGCTCTAACCATAAGCATCGCCTACTGTCTAAGAGATCACTGGGCATCCTAATATAATTAACACTGTAAAGAAGATCCAGGGCTGGAGAAAGAAAAGGATTTCAAAGATCTCCATCTTTCCTTGTCAGCAAGAGATAGGAATCTTCCCATGCATATAGTACACATGCCTATACATATACATATATACATATAGCCTATAAAAAACTAACAATTGAGAAAATCAACATACTAAAGGTATCTATAACCAAAGTACCCCTCCAGAACCTAGACCCCCATCAAAGTACCTATAAGCAAAACCAAAGGTCCACAGTCAAAGCCAAAGGTTCTTACCCAACATATGCTACAGACACATCCTAAAGAATGAGAGAGGGGAAAAATGTTCCATATACATGAAAGAAAATCCAAAATCAAGAAGTGGCAGCTTGGGCGGCACCTGTGGCTCAAAGGAGTAGGGCACTGGCTCCATATACCGGAGGTGGTGGGTTCAAACCTAGCCCTGGTTGGAAAAAAAAAAAACAAAAAAAGTGACAGCTGCTCCAGATGAGAAGGAGTTAGTGCAAGAATCCAAAAGTATAAAAAATCAGAATGAAAGGAGATCGCTCAGAGGAGCACACCAGCTTTCTATCAGTGGATCCCAATCAAAATGAAAATGACAGATAAAGAATTAAAAATATGGATAAAGAAGGCCAATGAGATTCAAGAGAAAATGGAAAACTAACTCAAAGAAATCAGAAAAACAATTCAGGAAATAAATGAAAAATTTACTAAAGAAATAGATATATTTAAAAATAAATAAATAGAACTTCTGGAAATAAAAGATTCAGATAGGAAAATATAGAACATGATGGAAAGTTTTGTGAAAAGACTAGACTATGCCAAAGAGAGAATTTTAGAGCTCCAAGGCAACTCTTTAAAATTAACTAATCAGTCAAAGATAATGAACAAAGAATTTAGAGGAAGGAACAAACTCTAGGAGAAATGTGAGATTATGTAAAATGGCCAGATATAAGAATCACAGACATCTCCGAGGAAGAAGAAAAAAAAATCCACAAACTTGTTTAAGGAAAACATTCCTGGTCTTGTGAAAGATTTAGATATTTGACAGAAGAAGCTGAATGAACACTTGAGAGATTCAGTGCAAAAAGGGAAGCACTAATGTACATAGTCAACAACCTGGGCAAAGACAACACCTTAGAGGGACTGCCATGAGGTGAAACCATGAAGTAACTTGGACTTGATCATGAAGTAACGGCAGACTTCTAAAGAAAAACCTTACAAGCAGAAAGAAATAGGGTCCCATCTTTAGTCTCTTTACACAACAAAATAACTGCCATCCAAGAATTTTCTATCCTGCTAAACCAAGTGTCATAAATGAAGGAGAAATAAAGTCTTTCCCAGACAAACAAATACTAAGAGAATTTGTCACTACTAGACCTGCCCTATAGAAAATGCTCAAAAGTGCATTATACATGCAACAGCACAATTGACACCACCAGTGTAAAAATACCCAAAAGGTATAGCTCACAGCTCCTATAAAACAACAGCACAAAAGGGAAAATAAACAAACAAAACAATGAAAAGAAGAGCATCCTACATATTAAAATAACACTCAATGTGATTGGTCTAAATGCCCCACTTAAAAGATTAGATTGGCTAAATGGGATGAAAAAACAACCCAAGTATATGGTGTTTCTAGGAAATACATCTAACACAAGGACTCACACATACTCAAGGTGAAAGGATGGAAAAAAATATTACACACAAATGGAAATCAAAAGTGAGCAGGTCCATATAGCCATTCTCATACCAGATAAAATAGACTTCAAATCAATAATAGTAAAAATAAAAAACAAAGATAATCATTATATAATGGCAAAGAAACAATTCAACAAGAATATATAACAATCCTAAATATATATACATGGAACATGGGAGCTCCCACTTATATAAAGCAAATGATCATACATCTAAACAAAGTAACGTACAGGAGTATCTTAACAGTCAGGGATTTCAACACTCTACTGACACTACTGGGCAGATCACTGAGGCAGAAAATGAATAAACACTTGAATTAAACATGATTCCAGAACAAATGGACCTAACAGATCTTTATAGATTATTCTACCTGAAAATTGCTGAATATATATTTTTCTCATCAGTACATGGGACATTGTTCAAGACTGGTCATATCTTAGGTCACAAAAGTTATCTCAGCAAATTTAAAAAACCCCAAATAATACCATGTATATTCTCAGATCACAGGAGAATAAAACTAGAAATGAAATCCAAGGAAAGCATTCAAACCTAAACAAAGTCATAGAAATTACACAATCTGCTGTTGAATTATCCTTAGGTCACTAATGAAATGAGGATGGAAGGAAAGAGACTCCTTGAACAGAACGACAAAGGGGACATAAGCTATCACAATCTAAGAGATACAGAGAAAGCAGCCCTAAATGGAAAGTTTGTATTCTTAAATGCCTCCATCAGAAAGACCACAAATTAGCATCCTAATGTCACATCTTAAGGAACTAGAAAAAGGAAAAACAAACCAAACACAAAGCCAGCAGAAGAAAAGAAATTACAAAAGTTAGAGCAGAAGTAAACTGAATGGAAACAAAAACAATACAAAGAATTAACTAAACAGTAAGTTGTTTCTTTGAAAAGATAAACAAAATCTGTAGATCACTAGCTAGAATTAGGCAGAAATTGAAGAGGAAGTGCTGATGTAACCACAATCAGAACTGAAAAAGGAGACGTTACAACCTCTACTGCAGAATGCAAAATATCCTCTGTGAATAATCTAAAAACCTCTACACAAAAAACTAGAAAACCTAGTGGAAATGTATAAATTCTCAGAAACACACAACCATCTAAGCCTGAATCAGGAATAAATAGAGACGCTGAACAGGCCAATAATGATCTGTGAGGTTGGAGCAGTAATAGAAAAATTTCCCAACAAATAAAAGCCCTAGACCAGATGGATTCATTGCTGAATTCTATCAGACCTACAAAGAACTGAACCTATCCCATGGAAACTATTCCATAACATGAGGAGAGAATCCTTCCTAAGCATTCTATGAAGCCAGTATCACCGTGATATCCAAACCAAAAAAGACACAGCAAAAAGTAAACAACAACAAAACCAAACAAACAAAAATTAGAAAAGTGCTGTAGTCTTTCTCTTAGTCTAAGTTACTGAATTTTACATGCAGAAGTGACTAAACGAGCTATTGGGATTTGTACAAATGGCTTAGATTTCAGAACATCTCTTTAACCCTGCCATCAGCGACGCCTTCTAAAACCCGCAAGACCTGACTTACCACATGTCACAGTGATGGAGGGGAGGCAGCTGCAACCAGCCAGCTCAGGCTTGATTCTTGAATTTCCTCACTTCCTGCGTAAACTTATGTAAGTTATTTAACTTCTCTGTTTTAGTTTCTTCATCTGTAAAATGAGTGAGTCAGAGTACTCAGCATTTTGTGAAGAATGAGAAAAGTCCATGGTCGAAGGAAACACACCCCTGAGCTAACCATGCATCTCCACCGTTTGCAACAACCCTGCAGTCCTATGATGTTTTCCCAGTCAAGTCACTTTCCCAGTCTCTAAGCTGACAATTTAATACTTCCCCTTTTCTCCATAAATATGTTCATTGTCTCAATGAATGGGCTTGCTTTTGCTTTTACTGAGAAAAATAAACCTTCTCAACAGAGAACTACCCTATCCTTTCACCATCCTATCCTTCCACCTTTGAATCTTTCATTTTGATTCATATCCTTCCTTCTGGTCCCAAGACTGATTCTGCCTGGATATTGGACCCATTCTTTCTTATTTGTTCAAGGGCGTCACTTCTGAAATTTTGTCCCACCTCCCAGGACACACCAAATTCTTCTCTGTGGAAGTATTCCCCTTTACTTCAAATATGCTAGAATATTTCTGTCTTTTTTTTTTTTTTGTGGGTTTTAGCCAGGGCTGGGTTTGAACCTGCCACCTTCGGCATATGGGACCGGCGCCCTACCACTTTGAGCCACAGGCGCCACCCAGAATATTTCTGTCTTAAACAAAAATCTCTCTACTCCACAATACCCTCTAGCTACAGCTTGTGTCGCTGTTTGCCTATATTGACATTTTCAAAATTTCATCACCTATGTACTCTGGATTTTATTCCAATCATATTACCATCTCTCTCTCTTTTTTTTTTTGCCATTTCTGGCTGGGGTTGGGTTTGAACCTGTCACCTTCAGCATATGGGGTCGGCGCCCTACTCTTGAGCCACAGGCACCACCCCATTATCATCTCTTTCTTTTGTTTGAAACTTCACCAGTGACCACCGTCTTTCTAAATCTAATGTCAGTCCTCTGTTTTCATGTTATTCCATGTCTCAGAAGCACCGACATGGTTGATTTCTTCTTTTCTCTTGAAAGAAAAGTGTTGCATTCCCTTGGTCTCCCTGACACTGCACTCTCCTGGTACACTTCCCATGTTAGTAGGTGTTCCTCCTCAATCTTCTTGTCTTCCAGTTATCTCCATCAAGCCTCACTCTGTATTTGATCATACAGACTGGTGGATGACTTACATTTACAGGTGGATGACTTCTGAGTAATAGTCTTTATCTTTGACTTCTTTCTGGAGCTCCAGAGCTCCAGATTCATATACTCAGCTACATACTAGATATTGGACATACTTTTGCACATCTGCTAAGAATCTTAAGCTGAGCATACACGAAACAGCTCCATATTCCCTTATCTATAATCTTCTCTCCCAACCCAATCCCTTCCTGTCCCTCCCAATCAAATCTCGTCCCCAGTCTTCCATCTGTGATGTTCAGAACAAAAACTAGACATCATTCTTAAATTGTGTCTTTTCCTGCTACCTCAATTAGTTGACTTACAAATCCTGATAACTTCATCTTCAAAATATACTGCAAGTCCTGTTACGTTTCGCTTCCTCTGTTAATGCCACCAGAGTCAGGTACACAGCTGGGACTACTGTGTTTACTTCTTAACTAGTCTCCCGGCTGCCACCTTTAGCTCTGCACAGTCTCTTTTCCATGTTGCAGCTGGAGAGGTCTTTTAAAGATAAATTTCAAATTAAAAGGCCTCCACTGTTTTCCCTTTAAGATCGAAATATAATAAAAACTCCTTACCATAGCCTAAAGCCCCTGATCTTCAAATTTATTTTATATTCATTTCTTCTTGCTCAATCTGCTCCAACTATGAGAACTTCTTTGTGTTTCTCAAACAAACCTGACATGCTCTGGGTTCAGGGCTTCTGCTCCTGTGGTTTCCAGTGCCTGAAACATACACTTTCCAGTAGGTGTGGTCTGCTCCCTCACTTCCTTTCAGACTCTGCTCTCCTATTCTCTCTTCAGAGGGGTCTTCCCTGACGACCCTGTTAAACTATTCCTTTCTCCTCTCACCTCGGTCAACTTGCTCAGCTTATGATGACCTAATTCCATTATATAGCATTTGTTTATTGTGTATTCTCTTACTCCTCCGAAAGATTGCAAATCCCAGTAGAGTTTGCCTGTCCTTCACAAAGCCAGGATGCACAATAGTGCCTGGTTCAATTGGATATGAGATACATATTTATTTAACGGTTGAATGCATAACATGGAAAAAGGTTTACATAGTATTTAGAACATAGTGACATGTGCATGCACACACATAGGCTGTATCTCTGCTGTTATTGTTTATCTAGTGTCTTAACTATTTTGTTCTTAAGTGACTAAGAGAACTATTTTGTACTTCTATGACTAATCTGCTCTTATGTGACTAATTGGAGCTATTGGATAAAGTCGAGAAATAAGATTTCTACACCATCACCCATGCTAATCGTTACTTGTTTAAATTTGCTTTTTTCTTTTTTCCTAGTCTTTTGTTTCCAATGATAATAATGTTACTGGATTTTTGCATTAATAATGGAGTCTTTATTCTTCTCGTGTGGGAAAAAATTAAAATAATATCTTACACGCTGATATTGAAAATTAAGGCACAGGGGCTCCAAACCTGAGAAGTGAGAAACTATAATTTCACAAGATTTTTCTTATAAACATTAGGTTCTATTTAATAGTTGACAATAATTTCTTGTTTAACTTGTAAGCTAAAAATACTAAGTAGGCTTCTTGGGGCAATTGATAATTTCTGACAGAAATTTTTAATTGTGACATGACTGTGTATCTGTGTGATATTCTTATGATTTTGTTTAAAATTTTACAATATGGACTTACCTTAAGCTCGTAAAGAATACTTGACAATATTAAGTGTTTTCAAGATAGATTGTCTTGTCTAAATATATGTTTTGAAGTAAAGTTCACTGCTCCATTTTTGCACAGATACCAAAGACAAAAGAACTGTGGTTGGTTTTTACTCGGATTCTGTTTTCTATATAGGCTGCTGTATATAACCTCAGCAGAGTGGACACCAGGGAGCGCTGAGCTAGCAAAAATCCAATTCAGTTTCTCCTCCTCTATTATGTATTTTAATGAAGCAAGCAGATGGTAGATAGATTTTCCCCTGAAAACTGCTGATTTTCAAAGACTCCAGAATGCCAGTTTTCCAAAACATGGTGTCCAGCAGCATATTGTATCCCGAAATATACATTTAATTTTGTCAGGAAAATTAATCTACTTGTAGGCAGATGGACATGTTTGTAAAAATATAAGACCCCTAGTCACCTCTCCAGCTTTCGTTTGTAGCTTTGAGTATAAACATCTTTCCTCTCTTTTTGTTAAATTCTTCTTAGGAATATAGCAATAAATTTAGCTCAGTATCCTGCTGAAGTGCAATTAGGTTATAAAACAATGCACATGATCATTGTCAATGTGGTTTCTGTTTCTGCCATTGAACAAGCTTCTTGTGAAGAATGCTCTCACACTACTCAGCATAACCATTTAGAAATAAAAAAGTGATGACTTATAAATGTGATTTTCATTGAAAGGGAATAGAAATAAGCATTTCTTGCCACATTGATGCATTATAGGTGATGGCAGCTTGTATAGAAAACATACACTTACTTTTCGTTCTGAACGAAGATATTCAACAAATTTATAAAATGAAGCTCTTTATTCAAATAGATACATGATCTTTAATTAACCCACAGGTATAAAAACATAAATATATTGGTGCATTGTTAATTCCTGCTCATACTGAATTATTCAAGCATTCCATATAGATATTTAATTTACCATTTTCACTTCTCTATCTAATTGTCAAGGAAAAGCTAAGAACAAACAGAATTTTATATTAAGATAGAAAAGCTGATGAAAATATAGGGAATCATCATTCCCACTAGCAAAAGAAATGATAAATGACCAGCATTTGAAGCAACACAGCTTTTTCAGTGCCCAATTCTTAGAAATTAGTGCCATCTTCTGGATTTTCAAAGTAACTGCTCTAACTCTAAATCAGATAGTGGTAGGACGCTTTATAGTACCATCAACCGTCAGAAAAACAAATCCTTGGGCGGAACCTGTAGAACAGTGGTTACGGCCTCGGCCAGATACACTAAGCCTGGCGGGTTCAAACCTGGCCAGGGCCAGCTAAACAATGATGACAACTGCAACCAAAAAATAGCCAGGCATTGTGGCAGACGCCTATAGTCACAACCACTTGGGAGGCTGAGGTAAGAGAATTGCTTAAGCCCAAGAGTTTGAGGTTGCTGTGAGCTGTGACACCATGGCACAGCTTGAGACTCTGTCTCAATAAAAAACCAACCAACCAACCAACCAACCAACCCAGCAAACAAACAAACAAAACAACAAAGAAAAGAAATCCTTAAAACGTGCAGGTTTGCATTGCAGTATCTACATTGGATTATGTTTTATGGCATAAACCATGAGAATGGTAATATTTTCACATACTTCAATTGCTGTCCATGTTTAGTGGATTAAATTCTTTTGGTTTGCAGTTTATTGTGATGAAATAAAAGTCATAGATATTACACTCATAGAGTGTACTGGAGCTGATGTATTTTGAGTAATTTTCTCATTTCTAATTCATGAACTTCTCCTTTTAAAGAAATGAATGTATAGATGTGCTTTTATGTACTTAAAATTAATGCAAACTGTAATTGTAGTACCTACTATGCTCCAGCTTTATTTTATATCTCATAAAATACCAGTGAGATGTTTTTATATCTATATTCCTCTCTTTTAGATTAAGAAGTCAAGGTTCAGAGAGGTTAAGTCACAGAGCTAAGAAATAGAAGAGTTAGGATTTGAACCCAGGAACACTGGACTCCAAAGCCTGTAGTCTTTCTAACATGTTCTGCTGTGTACCTTGCTATGATGCCTGGGATAGTCATGACATTATCTGACTAAAAGCTATTGGTAGGTGTTTTATAGTATAAAAGTTTGCATTTCTCACAAACTGATGTCTTACAACTTGGACTCATCAAAATTTGTAGGACTCTTCCCTTTCTTCATCTATATTTAATAGAAATGTAAATATACACTAATTACCTTGCATTGAGAGGCACTTAATTGGTATTCAGTATATACCAGTGATTTTATTAACAGATAAGTTTTAATAGAAGCTTAACTATCCCCCAAGATTAAGAGAATATGAATGAAAGATAGTGGTTAAAAGGATCCATGTCTTTAAAGGTTTGTAAGTACTTAAATTTGGTAGAAAGATGCACACACATACATGTATACAGATACATATTATAGACAGTTGACTATAATTTTCATTTCTAGTTTGGGCATTGGATAAAAAGAGTTTAAGAAAAGCAAAAATCTAAGAAGGACTCAAAGTAATAAGGATGATTTATTGAAGAACAAAACGTATTCTTAGCTGAGATAGAGAGAAAAGAAGAAAATCTTAACCAGAGCTACTACAGGGAAAATAACAATTTTAAGATATTTATAGCGTGGATGCTGAAGTACTGGAAATAAAAGCAGCAAACTGCCAAACACAAATCATATCTGGGAATAACACCACATGCAATTTCAAAAGCATATAATAAAGAAATATTTTATATTAATAAATATAGCACTAGAGATTATTCTAAATATTATTACTAATATAACAAATAAATCATCAGCCATGATTTTTGAGATCTAAAATTCATATTGGAGTATTACTTTAATTGGAAAAGATCGTTTACCGAGTAGCCCCAAGACTCTGTGGACTAATAGTGGGCAGGTGCCTGTCTCAAACTATGTGATAAAACGATCAAGAAAGGAAACCAGGATGCTTATGAGTAGAGTTACAGTATACAAAAAACAACCAGAAAACATGATGAAATAAAATGTTTCATTTGCTGTAGTATGAAATACCTAGAATGAGACTGAATCAATTAGGTTTCTTGGTTAGAGGCAATAGAAAGCAACTGTAGCTTTTTTCTTTCTTTCTTTTTTTTAAGACAGAGTCTCTGCTCTGTCGTCCCAGTTAAAGTGCAGTGTCATCATCAGAGCTCACAGCAACCTCAAACTTCTGGGCTCAAGCAATCCTCCTGCCACAGCCACAGGCAGGTGCCACCGTACCCAGCTAAGATTTCCTATTTTTTAGTAGAAACAGAGATGGAGTTTTGCTTTTGTTCAGGCTGGTCTTGAATTCCTGACCTCAAGCCTCAGCCTCCCAGACTCCCAGGTGTCAGCCACAGCACCCAGTCCAGTCTTACCTGTATTAAGGCTGAACCACCGTGCCTGGCCCAACCCTACCTGTATTAAGCAGGAGAGTAATTTATGGGCAGAAGATAGACTAACTCATAGAATCAGTAGGAAAGGCTGGAGAACCAGCAGGGGAAATAGGCAAAAAACAAAAGAAACACAGGCAACTCAAACATAGCCAAGTTTGGGTGGCACCTGTGGCCAGTGGGTAGAGCACCGGCCCCATATACCAAGGGTGGCGTGTTCAAACCCAGCTCTGGCCAAATTGCAACAATAACAAAAAAATAGCCGGGTGTTGTGGCGGGCGCCTGTAGTCCCAGCTACTTAGGAGGCGGAGGCAAAAGAATCGCCTAAGCCCAGGAGTTGGAGGTTTCTGTGAGCTGTGTGATGCCACAGCACTCTACTGAGGGTGACAACGTGAGTCTCTGTCTCTACAAAAAAAAAAATATAGCCAAGTTCACCAGCCAAGTTCATACTGATGAACAACTATGTCAGAATGCAGCTACTGGTGACTGGGGACCATGGTGTGACACATTATCAACAAATACTTTCTAAATATCACTCTATCTCTGAATCACATCCTTAGGGTACAGATTCTGGGGAGAATGTTACACCATTCTAGGTCACATGTATGCACACAAATAGGAAGGAAATTCAGGGGTTCTGTAGTAAGAAATCAAACCCAAAACAAACCATAAAACCCAACAGAAGTGTCCTCAGGCAACTCATGCTTAGAAAGTCTGATCTACCAACTTGGAGGAACAAAAACCCTTCTTATACTTGGATTTCCAAGTCAAAACTTCCTTCTAACATAAGGCCATAATCCCACATATAAAAGGGATTATTTGTGTCACCTTCCTGCACAAAATTGAGCTTTCTTAAAGTCCTTTATGGTACTTTGTTCTAAGTACAAGATGGGTCTCTGCATAATAGCCATTTATCCTGTTGTGATCCTGTTCCGATATACGTAGAGAATATATTATAAATATTTTGTACTGAGTATTTTGTAAATAAAGACACAGTTAGCTAAAACTCCCATTTTCCCTATGTATAGTGACTTTATGGGGGATCTTTGAGACACCCTATGGTACTCACCGCTCCAGGTCGGTGTAGGGGAAGGTGGAGAGGTGAGAAATGGTTCTCACAGCAAACGGGCACATGACTGGCAGATGCTACACTGTAGGCAACCCTGGGGCTACAATCCTTATTTCCTGAACTGGCCACTTCTGATATTATGAATTTCTTCCTCTAATGCTCTCCCTTTTCATGGAGGGAAAGCAAATTTAAATTTCTTCTTCTATGTTCTCTTCGCTTTCTGCTAGTCCTGCAGTTGGTTAGATTCTGGACCTGCTGTGGATTCCTCATTCCTGAGGGACTTGGCCATGGTGCACCTGCTGTCTGGGGCTCCATGAGGCCTCCATTAACTCTTACCATTGGGTGTGTGAGGCAGTATCCCAGGCAGGCTTCTCATCGTGTGTGTGTGTGTGTGTGTGTGTGTGTGTGTGTGGACATGTGTGTGCACTTGTGTCTGCATCCTGGGCCTTTTCAGCACTCTAGTAAAGCCAGTGGGAACTCTCTTCAGAATGATGTTTCTAAATTCATGAAGTAAAATACATAAGATTGTAAAACAAGCCTACTTTTTTTAAATATAATTAATATAATAAAAATTTTGTCATAAAGTAAAATGTTTGATTCTGTCATCGTGTGTTTAAATAACAAGATCTAGCAGCAGGTATAATGACTACAGCAGTTTCAAATTGTCCGAAGCACAAAAGCATTCATTGTAATGCGATATACGACTATTGTAATGTGATAGAAAGGGACCTGTTTTCTCTAAGTAACAAAGTCTCGGGTACTGATAGTACAACTGTGAATTTTTCCTGACATTCATGATCAAGAATAAGTTAAGTTTCTGTTGGGGTTCACGAAAGAGGTAATTTTCTTTATTCTTTTCCACATTCACAGCTTCTTTGACCTAGAGGGCTACCTGGGTTCCACCTGCTGGCTAATTCTCCCACCTTCAGGGTTTGCTCTACCTCCCCCTCTCATGGAGCCTGTCTTGTCTTGCCTTGGACATCCTATTTATTTGCATCCTTCCCTTATGCTGTTTTGAGCCAGTTTAGAGGCTCTGGTTAGAGGCCAGCGAGTTCCCTGGGCTCTCCAGGTCACTACACACCTGCTCCAATTATTTGGGCTAGGTAGCAGACAAATAGGGACAGATCCTACGCCACGAATCCCTCGAAATTATTCGAGTGATCCAATCTACAGAGAACCCTCAAAATCTCTCTCATTTCACCCCACTTGCCGTATGTAATCCCTTTTCACCTCTGTCTTGCTCTTATCCTGTCCCTGGGAAAAACCCGTGTAGTTCTGCATGGCAGTTTTCTCTTATTTGAAGCTGTAAGTAGCAAAAAGTTCTGCTTTTCATTTGTTCAAGTGAGTTATGTCTTTCCATTCAAAAATATCATTAGATCTTACAAGACATTCTGATTATTTCTTCTCTTTCCTTTTAACGTTTTTGTTTATATTTCTTTTCCCATAGAAGTTATTATCTTTTAACAATTCACTAGATTATTTCTCCCTACACTAAAGTGTAAGGTCTATGAGACAGGATTCGGTCATTTTTGTTTTCTGCTGTGTCTCAAGCACTTGGAACAGTGCCTGACACATAGCAGGCTCTCTCTCTATTTATTGAATGAATACATGGCTTTCCTTTCTGTACCTACTATGATCAGTCACTCTGGGCAACATCTTCAACCTCCTTTGTATCTGTTTGTGTGACTACAAGAGAAGCTTGAAATGGGAGATGGCTGTTGTAGCCAGCCAATTGGACATTGACTGATGTCCAATTCAATGGGACAATGGTTAGTTTTCTCTTTTGGGTGCAAAAAGCCTCTAAAATTATAGAATTCAGAGTCATGGATCAGGGAAAGTTGTGAGTGGGTCTTTATCATGAGAGAGGCTGTCCCTTTGCCACCCATTGGTTTCTGCATCTGCGTAATATGGTTATGGCAGCTATAGTATCATGAATCAGTTGTACTTCAAAGCACCTGTGGCATCTTGCAGGATAGCACCATGACCCTAAAAGTTCCACCTGCTGGCTAATTCTCCCACCTTCGGGGTTTGCTCTGTACCCCCTTTTTATTGTTTCATACTTTAAATATTTTATCCAGCAAAAATCAATTTTTGTCAATGGTGAGAGGTGTAGTTTCAGTCTTCCACATGTGGCTAACTGATTCTCTAAAAGGTGCTGTTACAAATTCTTTAATAGACTATTTTGCCATTTTGTAAGGCTAACTTTAGGATGATGGGTTTCTGGATAAGACATTATCTGTCCTTGCCTTATTTTTTTTCCACTATAAAGTAAGTCTATTGTTAAAAACAATGTTGTATGGAATAGCATAATACCTATACTTTGTTGAGTAAATTTGCCAACAGAAATGATAGAAGCATGATCAAGTTGGTTTTATCCCAGGCATTCAAGGTTGGTTCAACATACATCAATCCAGCAATGTGATTCACCACAGAAATAAAATAAAAAACAAAGAGTATATGATTTTCTTGATTGATGCAGAAAAGGCTTTTGACAGTATCCAGCATCCTTTTTTTTTTGGACAAGAACACTGAAGAAAAAAGGCTTAGATGGGACATTTCTTTCTTTCTTTTTTTTTTTTTGAGACAGAGCCTCAAGCTACCGCCCTGGGTAGAGTGCTGTGACATCACAGTTCACAGCAACCTCCAACTCCTGGGCTCAAGTGATTCTCCTGCCTCCACCTCCTAAGTGGCTGGGACTACAGGTGCCCGCCACAACGCCCGGCTATTTTTCTTTTTTTTTTTTTGGTTGCAGCCATCATTGTTGTTTGGTGGGCCCAGGCTGGATTCAAACCCGCCAGCTCAGGTGTATGTGGCTGGCGCCTTAGCTACTTGAGCCACAGGCGCCAAGCCAAGATGGAACATTTCTTAAACTGGTAGAGGCCATCTATAGCAAAAACATATTTCCATTCTGAACTAGAACTAGATAATGATGCCCACTGTTGCCACTGCTATTTATCATAGTGCTGGCAGTCCTAGCTCTTGCAATCAGGCAAGAGAAGGAGATCAAGGGTATTCAAATTGGGACAAAGGAGGTCAAACTCTCATGCTTTGCAGATGACATGATCTGATACCTGGAAAACCCCAGGCACTCAAATGAAAAGCTGTTAGAAGTGGTCAAGGAATCAGTAGGGTCTTGGGATACAGAATCAGGGCCCACTCATCAGTAGCTTTCATATATGACAATAACAATCAAACTGAGAATAAAATCAAAGACACAATACCTTTTCCAGAAGCTCCAAAGAAAATGAAATATCTGAGACTATACCTAACAAAGGACTTGAAGGATCTCTATAAAGAGAACTATGAAACCCTGAGCAAAGAAATAGCAGAAGACATTAACAAATGAAAGAATATAACATGCTTGTGGCTGGGAAGAACCAAAATTGTTAAAATGTCTACACTACCCTAAGTGAGCTACAGATTTCATGCAATCCCAATCAAAGCATGAACATCATACTTTGAAGAACTTGAAAAAATATTACTTCATTTTATATGGAACCAAAAAACCTCAAAGAGCAAATACAATACAATTTTTAGAAATAAAAACAAATCTGGAGGCATCACATTACCAGATTTCAGGTTATACTACAAGTGTATAGTGATCAAAACGGCAAGGTACTGGCACAAAAACAGAGATATAGATTTGTGGAAAGGAATAGAGAATCCAGAGATGAACCCAGCCACATATCACCATTTGATCTTTGATAAGCCTAACAAAAGCATGTGCTGAGGAAAAGAATCCCTATTTAAAAAATGGTGCTGGGAGAATCAGTTAGCCACATGTAGAAGACTGAAACTGGACTCACACCTCTCATCATTGATAAAAATTGATTCTTGCTACATAAAATATTTAAATTTAAGGCATGAAACAATAAAAATTTTATAAAAGAGTGTAGGCAAAATGCTTGACAAAATTGGTCTGGGAAAAGATTTTACGAAGAAGACCCCCTTGGCAATTGCAGCAGCACCAAAAATAAATAAATGGGATGTGATTAAGCTAAAAAGCTCTGCATAGCTAAGGGTACCAGCAACTAAAGCAAACAGACAGCGTTCAGAATGGGAGAAGATATTTGGGGTTTTAGGAACACAATTTGAGTAGCTTTGTATTTGTTTCTGAAATTTTTTTTTTTTCAGGGCAACAAAGAGAGATTATATTCAGGAAGAACAAAGAAAGTTTAGAGCGCTTCCAAAGAGACCTGGAAGTGGGTCCCTAGCATGAAGGTGAGAGACATGTGTCTCTGAAATTTGAGGTGAGGAAACATTGTGGATTGACTCCTGCCTAGAAAGTTTAATGGTGGTGGCGGGGATAAAGAGATTAGTTGGCGGCAGTGAGGGAGGAACCAATTAGAGTCCACTTCTTGCCTGGGATTGGCTAGCACCCCAGGGTCTGTCAGGGACAGGATGTGAGCCTGTTTCCTTTGGGTCTGATGTGGCTCCTGTGTGGGACAGAGACATTGTGGTGTTTTCTTAAGTTCTAACCAAAAAAATCACCACAAGAGGCAAAGATCCCTCAGTAGGGAAATCTAGAAGTATCATGAGATTACTAGAGGTTGAGGAGGGAGCAAATAACCAGCTAGAATAGTCATGGGGTCCCCAAAACTCCCATAAAATTGCTCCATAGACAAGATTGGCTTTGACCATCTGTCAAATTGAGACAGCAGTGATGTTAAGTCAATTCAACCATATCAGTGAAGAAGGAAGTTTCTTTTCTTCTCCCTGACCTCCATGCTACAAGGGTGGGAGAAACAGGTAGTAAACAGGAGGGGAAGTGTTTCACTTGTCCTTTTCCCTGACTTCAAACTTTTTATCCATCTCAATCCCAAATGAGGAAAGAAGAAGCATGAGGCTTTAAGCTGATAGAAGATTCACCTATTATAGAAAAATGGAATATAATTACTAAGTGAAACTGATATTTTGTGACCTCGGAATGACTATGTCTAAATTTTCATTTGAGGAAAAAGGAAAGAATTAACACCATTGAGCAAGTTTAAAGGGAGAATGGAACACAAAATAAAGTTGCTTTATGTTGACATATGGCTATGCTATTAAGAATACCTGTTGATTTTTATTTTTTGCTATAGCATCAAATTTTCTCATTAAAATTATATCATCAACAAGAAATAGATTTGTATCTTCTTTTCTAGTATTGGTATTGATTATTTAATTTTTTTCTCATTGAATTTGCTTGGATCTTCCCCCCAAAAGTGGCAAATAATAAATAGTTATGGCAGGCATCTGTATCAAATTCTGATTTTAGTTTAGGAGGTTTTTAGTGTTTTGCCATTAGAAATAATGTGTGGTTTCATTTTTCTTTTAAATTATGTAATATGAGATCACGTATGATTTTGTTACACAGTTTGATTTTGTATTTTAAGTCAAAGTTCTAGGTGTGCCTTTCACCCTGAAAGCGTGCTAAGGACCATGGTTTTGGTTTTAAGCTACCTTTCGGTATGTTTTACGGAAAATAAGACATCCTCCGAAAATAAGACCTACTTACAGGAAAGATGTCTCATGAAAATAAGACCTAGCGCATCTTTGGGAGCACACCTTAAAATAAGACACTGTCTTATTTTTGGGGAAATAGGGTAGTATTTTTGTTCTACATTTAGTTTCTACTTTTGTTCTCTGATTTTCTTATAAACAATAAAAGTATGCCTATTGAATTTGATTGGATGCCTTACATGTATCTATTAATTGACATTTCAGTGTCAATTGATTTGATAAAAATATCTTTCTTTAGTTTTTTTTATTTTAAACTATGTTAATACATTTTCTGATACTGAATCACTTTTTAAAAAATTAGAACATTTCCAAATTAGTCATAACATATATTTTAGTACATTGTTCAATTGTGTTTGCTAACGGTTAGTGTTTTTTTCTCCCCTGTAAAGTCATTTAGTGAAATTGGTCAGTAGTTTTCTTTTCTTTTTTTTAATTAAAAAAAGTTTTTTTTTTTTTTTAGTGTTGGAGATTCATTGAGGGTACAATAAGCCAGGTTACATTGATTGCAATTGTTAGGTAAAGTCCCTCTTGCGATCATGTCTTGCCCCCATAAAGTGTGACACACACCAAGGCCCCACCCCCCTCCCTCCTTCCCTCTTTCTGCTCTTCCCTTCCCCCACCCCCCGCCATGTACTAGGTCATTAATTATCCTCATATCAAAATTGAGTACATAGGATTCTTGCTTCTCCATTCTTGTGATGCTTTACTAATAATAATGTGTTCTATTTCCATAAGGTTAATACAAAGGATGTAAAGTCTCCATCTTTTTTAATGGCTGAATAGTATTCCATGGTGTACATGTACCACAGCTTGTTAATCCATTCCTGGGTTGGTGGGCATTTAGGCTGTTTCCGCATTTTGGCAATTGTAAATTGAACTGCGATAAACGGTCTAGTGCTTATCTGCGATAAAATGTCCTTATGGTAAAAGAATTTTTTTCCTTTTGCGTAGATGCTTAGTAATGGGATTGCAGGATCAAATGGGAGGTCTAGCTTGAGTTCTTTGAGGGTTCTCCATACTTCCTTCCAAAAAGGTTGTGTGAGTTTGCAGTCCCACCAGCAGTATAAAAGTGTTCCTTTCTCTCCACATCCATGCCAGCATCTGCAGTTTTGAGATTTTGTGATGTGGGTCATTCTTGCTGGGGTCAGATGATATCTCAGGGTGGTTTGATTTGCATTTCTCTAATAATTAGGGATGATGACCATTTTTTCATATGTTTGCTAGCCATTAGACTGTCTTCTTTAGAGAAGGTTCTATTCATCTCTCTTTCCCATTGATATATAGAATTCTTGGCTTGTTTCATGAGGATGAACTTGAGTTCTCTATAGATCCTAGTTATCAAACTTTTGTCTGATTCAAAATATGCAAATATGCATTTCCATTGTGTAGGTTGTCCATTTGCTTTGGTTGTTGTCTCCTTAGCTATACAGAAGCTTTTCAGTAGTTTTATTTTCTTGTACTAGTGTTATTCTGGCTTAATAAAATGAATTATGAACATTTTTCTATGTTCTGAAATGATTTAAGTAACACTGAAATAATCTATTCTTTTTTTTTTTTTTTTTTGCCATTTTTGGCAGGGGCTGTGTTTGAACCTGCCACCTCTGGCATATGGGCCGGCGCCCTACTCCTTTGAGCTACAGGCACTGCCCTGAAATAATATATTCTTAATAGGTAAGCTAGAATATTTATAAATACTAATTGTGGTGACTTTAAAAATAGTACATATTTAATTACCTTTCTAGATGCAAATGTAGTAATTAAAAAATGTTTTTCATTTGTGAGTCAACTTGAAAAATTGTAGTTTCTTAGAAAAATATGCATTTTTCATGTTTTAAAATTTGTTTGTAATGGATATACTTTTTTGAAGGCGAGAGGACAGCGTCTCACTCTGTTGCCCTGGGTAGAGTGCCATGGCCGTCAGCCTAGCTCACATCCACCTCAAATTCTTGGGCTCAAGCGATCCTCTTGCCTTAGCCTCCCAAGTAGCTGGGGCTAAAGCCACCTGCTATGATGCCCAGCTAGTTTTTCGTTTTACTTTACTTTTTTTTTTTCTTCTGCATTGGGCAAGAGCCTAGAGATTAGCTAGGCAAGAGCCTAGAGATGGACAAAATTGGAACAGAGTAGATCCAGAAGAAAAATAAAATGTAAGAATTTAGTGTTGGTATTTAGTGTTGGTATCCTTGGATAGAGTGCTGTGGTGTTATAGCTCACAGCAGCTTCTAACTCGGCCTCAGCTTCCTGAGTAGTTGGGATTATAGGTGCCTAGCACAAGGCCTGGCCTGGCTAATTTTTTCTATTTTTAGTAGAGACTGTTCTTGCTTTTGCTCATGTTGGTCTCAAATTTCTGAGCTCAAGTAATCCATCTGCCATGGCCTCCCAGAGTGCTAAGATTACAGGCTTGAGCATTGTGCCTGGCCGTGGAAATATATATTTTATTATCTATTTAAAAAAAAATTTGTCAGGTGGCACTGGTAGCTTAGTCGTCAGGATCCTGGCCACATACATCTAGGGTGGTGGGTTCGAACCTGACCTGGATCTGCTAAGCAAACCCAAATGATAAACTAAAAATAGCCAGGCATTGTGGTAGGTGCCTGTAGTCCCAGCTACTTGGGAGGTTGAGGCACAGAGGATCGCTTAAGTCCAAGAGTCTGAGGTTGCTGTGAGCTGTAATGCCATGGCACAGAGACTCTGTCTCAAAAAAAAGAAAATTGTCCTTTATCTATGATCATTATCACATTCTTTCTCATTACTGATCATATGTTTAATCTTTTTATTTTAATCAAAATTTTGGAGAATTTAATTTTTTGGCTTTGCTGATAACCAAAGTCTTTTATCATTGTTTTATTTCTATTTTATTTATTTCAGTTTTATTGATAATTCTCCTTTTAAATTTATTTTGATTTATTCATGTATTTTACATCTTAAAATAATTAATTAATTTTGATATTTTACCTTTTGTCTTTAGTTCACTTTCATTTCTTTTGGCTTTATCTTTAATAATTCCCTTTTCTTACATTTTTAAAAATTTACTTCTTTTCTAACTTTTTAATACCAACACTAAATTCTTACATTTTATTTTTCTTCTGGATCTACTCTGTTCCAATTTTGTCCATCTCTAGGCTCTTGCCTAGCTAATCTCTAGGCTCTTGCCCAATGCAGAAGAAAGAAAGCACAATAAATATTTCAGTCTCTATATCTTAGAACCCCACTTTCTCCTACCCCGCAGACAATCTCAGAATACATAGCTCACAAGTGACAGACTGGTGTTGGAAATAAAGGAAGATATTTTCCCATAATTCCTTCTCCCTTCCAGTTGCAACATAATTATAAAATATAATAGGTAAAATTAAAAAACTTTAACATCATTGAGAGATATAAAGATAAGTCTTATTTTACTAAGTAAAAATACATATGGTATTCTTGAATAGGAAGTTTTTTTATTGTTTGAGGTTCATTGAGGGTACAAAGAATTATGTTACATGGATTGCATTTGTTAGATAAACTTCCTGTTACAATTGTGTCCCACCCCCAAGAGGTATGTCATACACCGTGACCCCCACATTACTCTCCCTCCTCCCCTCTAGCTGCTCCCTTCCCTACCCCCCACCATGTATTAGGTCATCTATTGTCTTCATATTAGAATTGAGTACATTGGATTCTTGCTTCTCCGTTCTTCTGATGCTTTACTAAGAAGAATGTGTTCCACCTCCATCCAGGTTAATACAAAAGATGTAAAGTCTCCATCTTTTTTAATGGCTGAATAGTATTCCATGGTATACATATACCACAGCTTGTTAATCCATTCCTGGGGTGGTGGGCATTTAGGTTGTTTCCACATTTTGGTCTCATTGTAAATTGAGCTTCAGTAAACAGTCTAGTGCAAGTGTTGCTATGATAAAAGGGTTTTTTTGTCTTATGGTGCCTAGTAATGGGATTGCAGGATCAAAAAGGAGGTCTAATTTGAGTTTTTTAAGGATTCTCTATACTTCCTTCCAACAAAGTTGTATTGGTTTTCAGTCTCACTAGCAGTGTAAAAGTTTTCCCTTTTCTCCACATCCATGCCAGCATCTTCAGCTTTGAAGCTTTGTGATGTGGGCCATTCTCACTGGAGTTAGGTGATATCTCAGGGTAGTTTTGATTTACATTTCTAGGATGATTACAAATGATGAGCATTTTTTTCATGTTTGTTAGCCATTTGTCTTCATTAGAGGAGGTTCTATTCATCTCTCTTGCCCCGTGATACAAGGGATTATTGGCTCTTTTGTTGTTGATTAATTTGAGTTCTCTGTAGATCCTAGATATCAAATGTTTATCTAATTCATAATATGCTAATATTTTTTCTCAGCCTGAAGGTTGTCTATTTGCTTTGGTTGTTGTTTCCTTCACTGTACAGAAGCTTTTCAGTTTCACTAAGTCCCATTTGTTTATTTTTGTTGTTGTAGTTGTCACTTAACTCTTCCTCATAAAATCTTTCCCCAGGCTGGTATCCTCAAGTGTTTTCCCCACATTTTCTTCAAGGATTTTTATTGTTTCATGCCTTAGATTTAATTCTGTTATCCATCTTGAATCAATTTTTGTAAGTGGTGAGAGTTGCAGGTCCAGTTTTACACCATTTATTGAATAGGAGTTCTTTTCCCCAGGGTATCTTCTTGTTTGGTTTATCAAAGACCAGATGGATATAAGAGACAGCTTTTATATTTTGGTTTTCCATTCTGTTCCATGTGTCTAGGTCTCCATTTTTGTGCCAATACCATGCTGTTTTGATCACTATGGCTTTGTAGTATAGCCAAAAGTCTGGTGGGGTGATACCCCCAGCTTTGTTTTTATTACAAAGAATTGCCTTTGCTATATGGATTTTTTTTTTTTCTGGTTCCATACAAAACAAAGAATCATTTTGCCCAAAACTTGAAAGTATGATGATGAGATTTTAATGGAGATTGCATTGAATCTGTAGATTGTTTTGGGCAGTATAGACATTTTGACAATGTTGATTCTTCCCGGCCATGAGCATGGTATGTTCTTCCATTTGTTAATATCTTCTGCTATTTCTTTTCTTAGTTTTTTTTTTTTTTTTTGTAATTTTCTTTGTAAAGGTCCCTTACCTCTTTTGTTATGTATATTCCTAGGTATTTAATTTTTTATGAAGCTACCATGAAGGGAATTGTGTCCTTGATTAACTTCTCATCTTGGTTGTTATTGGCATATACAAAGGCTACTGATTTTTGGGTATTGGTTTTATATCCTGAGACATTACTGTAGTTTTTGATCATTTCCAGGAGTCTTATGGTTGACTCTTTGGGGTTCTCTAAGTATAAGATCATATCATTGGCAAAGAGTGAGAGTTTGACCTCCTCTGCTTCCATTTGGATGCCCTTTATTTCCTTCTCTTGCCTGATTGTATTGGCTAGAACTTCTAGCACTATGATGAATAATATTGGTGATGAAGGACAACCTTATCTGGTTTTAATTTAAGTGGAAAAGTTTTCAGTTTTACTCCATTCGGTACAGTATTGGCTGCAGATTTGTCATAGATGGCTTCAATCAGTTTAAGAAATGTGCCACCCATGCCTGTATTCTTAAGTGTTTTAGTTAGAAAAGGATGCTTAATTTTATCAAATGCTTTTTCTGCATCTATTGAGAGGATAATATGGTCTTTTTTTGCTTCTGTTGATGTGGTGAATTATGTCTATGGACTTGCATATATTACATCACCCTTGTACCGCTGGGCTGAAACCTACTTGATTGTGATGAATGATTTTTTTTTAAATGTGTAGCTGTAATCTATTGGCTAGACTTTTATTGAGAATTTTTGCATCTATATTCATTAGTGAAATTGGTCTGAGTTCTTTTTAGTTGGGTCTCTTCCTGGTTTTGGTTTCAGGTTGATGTTTGCTTCATAGAATATGTTGGGAAAGATCCCTTCCTTCTCCATTGTTTTGGAATAATTTCTGCAGCATGGGTATAAGCTCTTCTTTAAAGGTTTGATAGAATTGTGGTGTGAAGCCATCTGGACCTGGGCATTTTTTTTGTTAGGAGATATTTTTTGTTTCTTTTATCTGAGTTCTTGAAATCAGTCTGCTCGAGTTCTATTTCTTCTTGGTTAAGTCTAGGGAAAGGGTGTGATTCCAGGTATTGATCCATTTCCTCCAAATTGTCAAATTTCTGGGCATAGAGTTTCTTGTAGTACTCAGAGATGATCTCTTGTATCTCCGTGGCATCTATTGTTATTTCTCCTTTATCATTTCTGATTGAGGTTATTAGACATTTTACTTTTCTAGTTCTGGTTAATTTGGTCAAAGGTTTATTCATTTTATTTTTTTGAAAAACCAACCTTTTGTTTTGTTAGTTTTCTGAATGATTCTTTTGTTTTCAATTTCCTTAATCTCTAATTTAATTTTGGTTATTTCTTTTCTTCTGCTCTGTTTGGGATAAGATTGTTCTTCTTTTTCCAATTCCATAAGATGGTTCATAAGTTTATTTACATGCTCTCATTCTGTTTTCCAAATGTAGGCATCAAATGTGATACATTTTCCCCCAAGGACTGCTACTGCTTTTGCTGTATCCCACAAGTTTTGGTAACTTGTACCTTCATTGTTGTTATTTTTGTTAGGAGATATTTTTTGTCTTTTATCTGTTCCTTGAACCCCACTGTCATTCAGCATAAGCTTGTTTAATTTCCATGCCTTTGTGTGGGGATGAAAATTTTTGTTGAAGTTGAGTTCCAACTTTATTGCCTTGTAGTCTGAGATGATAAAA
This sequence comes from Nycticebus coucang, assembly GCF_027406575.1. Taxonomy (NCBI): domain Eukaryota; kingdom Metazoa; phylum Chordata; class Mammalia; order Primates; family Lorisidae; genus Nycticebus; species Nycticebus coucang. The sequence continues at coordinate 19,812,681 of NC_069788.1, read as the reverse complement.
AGTATAATTTATATTCTTTTGATTTTACTGAGGTTTGATTTGTATCCTAGGATGTGATCTATTTTGGAGTAGGCACCATGAGATGATGAGAAACATGTATATTTTTTAGCTTTGGGATGGTGTGATCTGCATATGTCTATTAATAGCATTAGTTCTAGGGTCACATTTAAGTCCTTTGTATCTTTGTTTATATTCTGTTTAGAGGATCTGTCCAGTTCTGTCAGAGTGGTGTTAAAGTCCCCGACTATTATGGTGTTATGGGATATCATATTGGTTACACCCCTCAAGATCTGTTTCATAAATCTGGGAGCATTTAAGTTGCGTGAATAAATATTTAAAATTGAAATGTCTTTTTGTTGTATTGTTCCCTTGACCAGTATAAAGTGTCCATCATTATCTTTCTTAAATTTAGCTGTTCTAAATCTGCTTGTATCTAAAAATAAGATTGCAACCCCTCTTTTCTTCTGATTTCCATTTGCTAGAAATATTGTTTTCCATCCCTTAACCCTGAGTCTTGATTTGTTTTTCAAGGCTAGGTGTGTCTCCTGGAGACATCATATGGATGGCATGCCAGCCTGTGCCTCTTCAGTGGTGAATTCAATCCACTGACATTTATTGAGAAAATTGATAAGTGTGGTGGAGTTCTATTCTTCTTCTTTTGTGAAAGTCTGTTGTGTAGTTTTATCCTTTGGGCCATTGAGGAAGCTATGTTTTAACCTTTAGCTTTTGGGTGTTTACTTTGCTGGTGGTCCATTGTGATGGCCAGTGTTGAGAATAGGTCTAAGTATTTCCTGTACAGCTTGCCTTGTTGTGGTGAATTTCCTCAGTTGTGTATATCATATATCCATAAAAATTGGTGATTTCTTCACCAATTTTTTTTTTCTCCACTAATTTTGAAGCTTAGGTTAGCAAGATACAGAATTCTGGGTGGAAAAGTGTTTTGTTTAAGAATGTTGAAGGTGGATGACCATACTCTTCTGTCTGAAAGTTTTAGTTGAAAAACCTGCTGTCATCATAATGGCTCTGCCTCTGTTGGTTAATTGGTGCTTACTTCTGGTGGCTTGAAGAAATTTTTCTCTCACCTTGACTTTGGACAGGTTAATTACAATGTGTCTTGGAGAAGCTCTGTTTGAGTTGAGATGACCTGGTTTTTCATCTGAAAAGAGTATGTTGAGTCCTTTAGTAAAACTTGGGAAGTTTTCATTAGGATAGTACCAATTGGACTTCCATTCCCTTGGGACAATTTCTCCTTCAGGGATCCCTATTGTTTGTATGTTTGAATGCTTCATGGAATCTCGTAGTTCTCTAAGTGCCTGGTCTGCTTTGCTTCTTCTTTTCTGCCTCTTTGACTACCTGGGTTAACTAGAAAACTTTATCCTCTAGCCCTCAAGTTCTTTATTCTCCATGGTCTAACCTATTTTTAATGCTTTCTACTGCATCTTTACATTCCCTGATTGTCTCCTTCATTTCCTTAAGCTCTCCCATATCCTTTCTAAATTCTAGATATCTCTGTTTTGACTTTGGTTCTGTCTTTCCATTTTCTCATTCATTCCTTTTATTGTCTTTATAATTCGTATTTTAAATTCACTTTTTGTCAAATCTATTAATTCTTTATAGGTGGAGTCTTTTGCAGTAGCTGCCTCATGCTCCCTTGGGGGAGTTGCTCTATTTTAGTTTTTCATGTTGCCTGAATGTTTCTGTTGTTTTTTTGTCATGTATTCTTTCTTCTTGTTCACTTCCTTGTCCTCCTTTTTCCTTGTCTCTTCCTCCTTTGCTTCAAATTACCTTGTCTCAGCGGTCATGTCTTGAAGTGGCCTCTTGGTATAAGACCACAAGGAAGAGAAGGGGAAAGTGGAAGCAGGGAGAAAGAAGAGAAAAAGAAAGAAAGAAGAAAAAGGAAGACAAGAGAAAAAGAAAACAACAGCAAAAAAAGGGAAGGGATGAAAGAAAAGAATTGACAAACAAGAGGGAATGAGGACAAGAAGAGAGAATGAGAATGATATAAGAAATGGTATTGATTGGTACAATGTTAATGCTATGCCTTTAATTCAAGGATTTTGAGGGGCTGGGCTGGGTGGGTTCCTTGAAATCAGGAGCTCCTTATCAGCCTAAACAAAGCCAAACTCTTCCTCTGCCAAAAATAGTGAGAGATATAAAAAAGCAAAAAGTAAAAAATGAAGGAAAATATAAATAAAAATGAAAAAGAAATAGAAAAATTCTACAATGTGGACTTGCTAATACTGTCTTTAGGGCTAAAGGTAGAAAGGCTCCTTAAATCATAAACTCTTGGCCTCCTTGAGCCAAACTATTGCCATAACTGCTCTGCCAGACCATAGTCGTGCCACCCTAGCACGCAGTGAAAAAAAGAAAAGGTGAAAAAGAAAAGGAAAAAGAATAATAAAATAAGAATATATAAAGAAATGAAAAATACGGTTGTGTCAAATAAAGGAGAGAGAGAGGAAAAAGGAAAAAAAGGAGAAATACTAAAAAGAGGAGGTGATATTTTAGCTGTTGAATGAGTAATTTATGTGGGAAAGATGAGGAAAGTAGAACAGTCTCCTTTAAAAGAGAGAATGGAGAGGAGTGGAATAGAAAGAGAGAATAAATGAGGCTAAAGTACCATGACCAAAAATATAGGAGTCGTTGCTCTTGATGAATGTAAAAATGGAAGCTAAGAATAGAACCAACCAAGCAAATTAGCAATAATAATACTTAACAAAACAAAAAAAAGCTTAAATAGCCAAAATCAGCTGTAAACTCAGCAATATAGAAAAGAAGTGAAAAAAATATTTTCAAAAAGTAAAATAAAATATATATAGCAGAAGGGACCAAGTATAATAGGAATATATCTGTTGCAATATGTCACTGGGACACCAGGTGGCCTGTTTTTTTTTTTTTTTAGTATATGGAGAAAACAGCTGGTTGCGTTCTTATTCCTAATTTTGTTGCCCTTGGTGATTGCCTGATAGTTTCCTTAGCATTCAGACCCCATCAGGTTGAGATCTTGCAGCTCTTCAGAATCTTTCAGGGGCAGGTCTCGCAGTGCCCCCTGACACCAGTTCTGATGGTGTGCGAGAGTCTCTCAGCCTGATCTTGAAGAGTGGAGTTTTGATCCCGAAAGGCCAAAATAAGACAGCTGTGCTTTAGGCCCCTGCTAAGACCTTCTCATTACCTTCCCCAAATGGTAGCACCCTGAGGTGAGACCTTCTCAGTATGGCTGCCTTGCCAGCCACCAAATTGAGGGCAAATCCACTCCAACAGGTATTCAAATCTTGTTGATAAATACTGTTTGAGTCCTCCCACTCTTCCAAGCTTTCCACTTAACCTGCAGCTTCCACTGAAAAACTGAAAACTCCAGAAAGACTTCCTCCCATCCCAGACCTCCGTAGAGAGACCAGCAAATCCTGGCAGCATGCAATCTCTTGCCTAATAAGTCAGATTTCCACAGCTCTGGATTACAAGCTATGTCCAACTCACCATCACCTCGCTGTACTCTCTGAGCTAAGGTCCTGGGTAAGGTCCGGACACCAGGTATGGCCTGGTTCTTTCTTTTTCTTCACTCATACTAGGCAAGCTCAGGTGAATGATCCTTCTGGTCTGCCATCTTGCTTTTCCTCTGAATAGGGAGTTTTGATACACTATTTATTAATTTAATTTAATTTTTTTTTTTTTTTTTGCAGTTTTTGGCCAGGGCTGGGTTTGAACCTGCCACGTCTGGCATATGGGGCTGGCGCCCTACCCCTTTAAGCCACAGGTGCCTGCCTGATACAGTATTTATTTTTGAGATAGAGTCTCACTCTGGCACCCTGACTAGAGTGCCATGGCATTATAGCTCATAGTAACCACAAATTCTTGGTTTCAAGTGATCTTCTTGCTTTATTTTTTCCTCCTGTTTTTAGAAGAGAGGTGGTCTAGCTCTTTCTTAGGCTGGTCTTGAGTGATCCACCCCCTCAGCTTCCCAGAGTGCTAGGATTACAGGTGTGAGCCACTGTGCCTGGCCAGTTTTGATATACTAAACAGCAATTCCTCATTGTTTTCTGTTCAATGTGCTCTCAACTGAAACATAGGAAGACATAGAGTAAGAGTTCAGAATAAGACACAAATACACCTGAGAGATTTTTATTATAAGATGGTCTTCACATTTGTGAAAAAAGTATTATTCAATAAATAATCAGTCAACTAATCAGTAGAATAAAGGAGGATTCTTTCTTTAATTTACTGCATATCACAAAATAAATTCCAATTACATCAAAATTAATATTTAAAAATGAAACCATAACAGTTGTAGAAATAAGAAGCATGGGTCAATATATTCATTAATCTTTCTAGCTTTAATCTAATAAAAGGAAGCAGCAAGAAAAGGTGACAAATTGGCTACTTAAAACCTAAAAACTTCTTTATGCCAAATATGTGGGAAAATAAAGTGGAAAGACAGATGGATTCCATTGTACAGACATGACATATTTCTGTTATCCCTTCATCTGTTGATGGACTTTGGGTTGCTGCCATTTTTTTCTAGTATGATTAATGTTCCTATGAACATTCCTCTACAGGTTTTTGTATGAACATATTTTTTCATTTCTCTTGGTTACACAACTTCTAGTGGAACTGCTGGGTATTTGGATAACTATGTTTAACATTTTGAGCAATTGCCAAGCTGTTTCTAAATTTGCTGCACCATTTTTGAATTCTACCAGCCATGTATGAAGTACTGATACACGCTACAACATAAGACAAACTTCAACAGCATTATGCCAAGTGAAAGAAGCCGGTCACCAAAGGCCATGAATTACAGGATTCCATTTACATCATGTGTCCAGAATAGGCAAATCCATAGACATAGAAAGAAGATCAGTGATTTCCTAAGGCTGCAGGGAAGGGATATCAGGGAGTAAAAGTTAATGGGTACATAATTTTTCTTAGGGTAATGAAGATGTTTTGAAATTGGTGATGATGGTTCCACCAAATTATACACTTGAAAGGGGTAAATTTTATGGCAAGTGAATTATATCTCGCTATATCTCAATAAAGCTGTTATAAAAAAAGACAAATGAAGAGCAGATAAAGTCCTTATCATAACACACATGCTAGCCAAAATGCAATTTTCTTAATTACAAAGAACTCATTCAGAAACATAAGACAAAAGTAAATGAAGGAAGCAGCAGTTGCTAGCCAAAGTTTGACAAACAGCTCTCCAGAGGGAGTGGGGTGTGGTAGTGGAAGCTCTTCCTGTAGCTTCAGGAAGCTGACCTCCATGGTGTAAAGATTTCTGCCATGGTCGACGTAACCACAAAGTCAACTGAATGTCAAATTGAGAACATATGATAACAACATCAGCTCCAGCATTCAATGAATTTAAGTGAAAATGGGCATGCAATATGAACAGAAGGTTCACAGAGAAATACAAATGGCCCATCAATGTATTGCTAGGCCACAGTTAATGCAACGTGGAACAATGGTGAGGTCATTTTTTAAAACCTAAGTGATTAAAAAGTTTTAGAGAAAAGAGTGCTCACATTTTGATGGGAGCATAAATTGTTTGAAAGACAATTTGGCAAAATCTTTCAAAACAAAACATGGACCTACCATTTGACCCATTAATTGCATGGATAGAAAATTTCCTTCTGCTAATGACTTTCTGGCAAAATGAAAATTCTATGTGCTTTTGGGGGAACATAAAATGTAAACATTTGTCTTTTACAAAAAGAATATGAAGTCTCTAACAAAACGAAAAAAAGAAAAAAGATGAACATAAAGTTCTCGGCATTAACACCGATTGTGACTAGAAACATGGAATTGTTCAGAAATATCTGGTATTGGCAGCGCCTATAGCTCAGTGGGTAGGGCACCAGCCACTTGCACAGAGGCTGGCAGGTTCAAACCCAGCCTGGGCCATCTAAACAACAATGACAACTGCAACCAAAAAATAGCTGGGCATTGTAGCAGGTGCCTGTAGACCTGTCCCAGCTACTTGGGAGGCTGAGGCAAGAGAATTGCTTAAGCCCAAGAGTTTGAGGTTGCTGTGAGCTGTGACGCCATAGCACTCTACTCAGGGTGACAGCTTGAGACTCTGTCTCAAACAAACAAACAAAAAAAGAAATATCTGGTATTAGTTCAATGTTGGAATAAGAAAAAGAAACTGAGCATAAGGAAATCAATACTATCTATCAGAATCAGAAATAAATCATAACCAGTGGCAATAGTCTAAAAAAGTGGAAAGAAAACATCAAATTTATTCATCAGTTTTTGAAAAAAATCATATCAAATGGGAAGAAAACTAAGGAGCAGTTATAGAATGTAGATTTGCAAAATAGTAATAGAGCAATGGTTCTCCACCTTTGGGGCACGACCCCTTTTTTAATAATAAAAATACATTGTGGCATTAGGAAGGTTGAGAATCACTGTCATAGAGGGATTGAATTCATTAGGATCCCTGTTGATTAGAATTTCTCCAGTCACAGCACACAAATCTAAATGTGATTCATTTGGTAAATATTTATTAGCCTGGTAACACAGAATGTAAAAATCATAGCATCTCAGACCTGAGTGGATATGTTCTATAAGGAAGGAGACACAATAAAATTGCATTTTAAATCAGTAGGAGTAACTCATGATTTATTTTTCCCTCATGTCAGTTTAAGGGCCCTAATTGAAATAAAAATATTGAAGAAGGGGACCATTTATTCCAATTCTTTTTAGCTGATGAATTCTTTTTAGCTGATGAATAGAGTGAGGTGCAAAGAGTCTGGGTGACCTGCTTACATCACTCAGCTGGTTGCTCCAGATCTCAGGTTTCCAAATGTGGGGCCTCTCATAGCCCAGCACAAAGTCTAACACCACCAACTTCAATTTAATCAGCTATAAAGCAATGCTAGGATCTTTTAGTTAATAAAACTATATCTGTTGTATTTTTAAGTTTGCTTAAACAGTGGTATTCATTAATTAACAGCATGCAGATGTTAAAGGAATAATAAGTAAGCTGCAGCCTGCCCTCCCCTTTACTCTGGAGAATGGAGGGTGGAAAAAAAAGGAGAGATGTTCTTTTGCTTTCTATATCTAAGAATGCTTTGAGTTAACACTTCTTTTCAATTTCACCAAATAGCACATTTGGGGTATAATCATTTCTAAGTTTGTTCCTACAAAAGCTGCTTCTCTGGAAATAAGCTTTTGTCTAGGGGCTATTTTTTAATCAGGTTATAATTAGACTTTATTTGATACACCCAGAAATTTGCAGCCCTTTGTGTGTTGCACAGGTGTTCTCATCTCTTGTTCCAACAGGGCAAGTGTTGAATAACCAAGAGAGATTTTTACATATTGGCAAAGAGTCACCTTAAGTTTTTAATTTGCAAGATGGGAAATTGTGTAATTCCCTAGTTACTGTAACATGTGGGAGAAATGGCTGTTGAAGCTTTCCATTTTGCTTTTGCTCCACTGATATGAACTAAAATTCAGAAGCTCAAAACTCAGGATCCTCAAGACTCACTTTTCTCAAAAGTGTTTATTATAATGAAGTCGTGGAGGAGAGAGGTTTAGTAGAGGCAAGAAACAGGCAACACTTTCAAGGGACTTTATAATCCACAAACAAAAAGTCCTCTGATATATGTATTTCTTAAACATTCTGTTTTTAAAGTTTATGGAAGAACCAAACTTAAAATGCAGTGGATACAGCTTCTCAGGAAAAATCAACTTCACCACAGTTAAGAAAGAAAGTGACCCTGACGGGGGCTTTAGGCAGGGTCAGTCACCGTGACGTTCCTTCAGGGAAGTTCCCTTTGGTGTTTGCTGTCAACAAGGTGCATGTTAAGCCTCCACCTGAAGAGTGACAGGGATACACTCCAACAAGCAGAATCATCAGCCGCTCACCCTGATGACAGCTTTTCTTTCTCTAGAGCTTAAAGACTTGGGGTAGAAAGAGTCTCACTTTAACAGTTTCAAGTTGATTTAATACCCAAGAACAAAAAAGATGAAATTCAAAAAATACCCTTGGCCACTTTAGAATGACAAAGAGAATTTTAAAATGTCATTTTTGAGACTGAATAATTAGGTATAATATTTGGATTTGCCCTCTAGAAAAGATAGGATGTTCTCTGGCAGGTGTTCAGTCATGGATACAAATCAGAATGGACAGTCAGATGCTGGTTTCCAAAGAGCTGTGTTAACTGTACAAGGCCACTAATGTACTACTTATGCTCTGAAGTGACTCATCAATGGCAGAGTCAGGAAAGGAAAACTGCCAGTGTATCTTTCACTTGGGACCTGTGTGTTTTCTTATTAGAACAAGGGAATTAAAAATATTACTATATTTGTCTATCTTCTGGTCCATAGAAAAAAACATAATTTAAAATATATTACTAGGTGAGCTTTTGCATGTTTGAATTATGAAATTAATTTTTTAAAGAATTTCAGAAGCAAATAGGAAGACTGATTTTTAGTAATCCCAATAATACTCTCTCCTCAGGACAATAAAGACTTAAATAGCCTTCAGGAATCATTGATAACATTTGTATGTTTTGAAACATGAACTATATATTTTTTATTTTATATGTTTATAACCCTCTTTTGAGGTTCATGTTCAGATTGAGAATTTGTAATACCAACATGGCAATGAAATTGGGATCGTGACTTGATCACAGAAGACTGAGGAACCCTGCCTGTAGATTTATCCTTTATTTTCAGTGAGGCAAGGAAGGTCTATGGAACACTCAACAGTGTGGTGTGATTTTTGGATACATTGTATCATCTTAATACAATGTGGGTACACAGGAAGGCAGGATTTGATTACAAACTATAATTATTTTCAGAAATTTTTTCTCTCCCTGTATTTCTCCTTCCTCTACTTTTTCCTTCCCCCTTTCTCCCCTTACCCCTTCCTCTCTCTGTTTTTCTCTGTCATTATTTCCAATTTTAATCTTTGTCTCACAAATGCATAAGGATAGGAATGCCAGAACTAATGGTCATTATCATAGGCAGAAGCCATGAGCTTATTGGAGTTGCCAGTTAAATTATTTTGACTGACAATTCTAAAACAATTGGTATACTTTCCAAAAATACTCTCTTGCTGGACTAAAGGTTTTCTCTAAGAAATTGCTTATTTGTCTGAGTTGACAAAATCAATGGTGCTCTCTATTTAAAAAATTTTACATTAAATGATTATACCTCTAAAAGTGTCAATCTTTTTAAGTTTAGTTGCTTTTACCAAAATAGATGAAATACAATTTTGTGTCTATATTTGCATGTACCCAATTTTATGAATGAAAATTCCTATGAGATGATTATGTGGTTCTTTACCAACTGTTGAATATTTTTTAGGATACTTAAAATATTTAAGGTTTGTTATTTGATAAAAGGACAAATAAAACAAGGATCAAGTCATTTGACTCACTGAGAAAAATAAAAACAAAACAATAGTGACAGATGCATGATATAATTTAAAGCAGTTTTTTTTTTTTTTGCAGTTTTTGGCCGGGGCTGGGTTTGAACCTACCACCTCTGGTATATGGGGCCAGTGCCCTACTCCTTGAGCCAGAGACGCCACCCAGCAGTTTTATTTTTTATTTTTTATTAGATTGCAACACAGAGAAGGGAGTGGAAGTAGCTTCCACTGTATTTATGCTGCATAGGTCAGGCTTACGTGACCTCATTAGGTTCTTCAAGCCTGGGAATGTCTACAATAAATGGATACATTTCTGTAAAATGGCCATGAGACACTTGCATGTTTAATCCTTGAGATTTTACAGTGAGATTGCTGTTAGTACCACCTTAAGTTGTAGTTTCTGTCCTGCATCCACAGACCTCCTGAAATGCTTCTGACAGCTCAGTTAGCAGGAGCTTAGAGAACTTCAGTAAGCTTAATTGTATTGGGGTGTGTGGGTGGTTTTAAAGTACTTTAAAGCCAAAAAGAAGTCGGTTTTGAATATGTCACTCCTTAGTTTCCTCTAATAATAGCAATCAGCTGGAATTATATAAAAAATTACATGTATATGATATTTTCCAAACATTTTAAGTTTAATTTGAAATCAGTTTCTCTAAATTAGTCTTACAAAATGAATGAACTAATAAGAATCTCAGGTGGTGTCTGGAAGGGAATTGTCTAGATTTATGTTTTTTATTTATTTATTTATTTATTTTTATTGTTAAATCATAGCTGTGTACATTAGTGCCATCATAGATTTATGGTTTTTAAACTTGTTTGATCATGCCTCATATATATTATTTATTAAAATTATATACATGTACTTGTATAATATGGAAATCATGAAACAAAAAATAGAAATGAAAGATTGAGGTTAAAAAAAAGAGAAGTAACATTTTCTTCCAATACCACAATGGAGTGTATAGAGCCCAATCATGAAACTGATGTATTCTTTGAAAGGTTTGTTATGCGAGAAAGAAGAGTTCCTTGGTTTAATACCATGTTGTTGTTATAAGACTTTGTTTTTTTTGTTTTTTTTTTCAATTTTTAAAATTTTTTATTTTTTATTTTTTGAGACAGAGTGTGATTCTGTCACCCTGGGTAGAATGCCATAGCATCATAGCAACCACAAACTTCTGGGCTCCAGCAATCCTCTGGCCTCAGCCTTCCAAGTAGCTGGGACTACAGGCACCCAGCTCTATTCTCAGCTATTTTTTCAATTTTTATTAGCGAGCAAGTCTTGCTCTTGCTTAGGCTGGTCTCCAACTCCTGAATTCAGGAGATCCATCCACCTCAGCCTCCCAGTGCTAGTACAGGTGTGAGCTGCTGTGCCTGACTATGAGACTTCTTCGAGACTTCTCTGAGTACTGCACATTGTGAATTTCTGAAGGAGCAGTGAAGGACGACATCAAGTTTTAAAAATAGACGGTCATCAGAAATTGCAGATCTGTGCAAAACTCATGAACTATTTCACTTCTGACTGGTATGTAACCACTTTGAACCCCTCTTTCTCTATCTGTGCAGTGGAAGTAATGACGTTCCTCGCTGGGTTATTATGCGGGTTAAACAAGAAGATGAATGTGAAGCCGTAGCCCAGGCCTGGCGTATAGGGAGCACTCGGCAGATGTGAGTTCATTTCATTGCAGACGCTGTATCATGGGTCACCTTGTTGCATTAGTGTGCTGTGGAATAGGCTTTTGGAAAGGCTCCAGAGTAGACTATTCATTAATTGATTATTTTATTAGGTTGCTTTTTCAAATTTTACTAATGCTTATTGACTTGCTCCTAAGTAATAGGCATAGTAGTAGACTCAGAGCAACAGTGTAGATGAACATTCAGAAGAAGTTTCAAATTAATTTTATTATAATTCAGCCAAAATTTGAGAGTCTCCCAGGTGTCTGGCACCATTTGCTACTTGGCAGATACGGTGACGACCAGGGCAGACGTGGTGTCTGCCTTCATGGAGCACAGGGCGATGTAAAAACAAAATAATGTGAACAGAATTCTGTTAGAGGGTGAAAAAGGTGAGCTCTGCTGGGTGAGCTGAGGTCTGCCCAGGCCAGGCTTACACCTCATTTTCAGTTGTTCTGAAATGGACTATTTTCAAGCTCAAAGGGATGAAGGGACAAAACATTAGAAAAGGCACAATGTGAGTCCATCAGTAAATATAAACAAAGAAAAACTTGAATAGCTGCTGTCTTTGTGTAGAATGGTAGACAGTTTACATCACACAGCTATTTCTAGCCACTGTTGTTTTCATTCCTAAAAATCAATAAATTCCATTGCCTCCTCTTAAAATGTGAACTTCACAGTTTTTCATGTGGCATAAATTTACTCAGACTCTGATCAATTTTTTGTTTCTGTGAGGAATTTTTTTTTTTAATGTACAACAAATGTGTTTGTGCTGTGCAGTGCTTGGTAGCTGGCAGGTGCATCACATTAACATTTAAACCAACCAAGCATAACCTGATAGGTGTAGTAGGATCTGCCAGTATACATTTAATACCAAAAAAAAATATATATATATAAAAAAATAAAATAAAATAGAAAAGAAATAATAATAATAAAAAAAGACTCTTTGTGAAAAAGCCTGGAGTGACAGACCTACAAGGTTAAATTCTTTCATGAGCTTCAGGATAAACTACAGAGGTTGACACTTCCCTACATGGTCTACAAAATCAGTTCATCCAAAGTACATGCAGGAGAGACCATTCTGCTTTTGTGCACGGTCTATCCATTTTAAAGGCATTTTTAATAAGCAGGAAATGCTTGTATTGAAAAGGAGAATTGTGTGAAGTTGCTAAATAATGACCAAGTGCTGGAGAAAACAAACAAAAAGGTAGAATAATTTGGCCTTGAGAGTTTAGTGCTTTGACAAACACAGTTTGAAATGAGTCATTTTTGTTCTCTGTTTAAAAGCAGGCTATTGAGATGTAAAACTCCACAGACTAATTTGACTTTTTATTTAGTATGATTGGAAATTGCTTTATGGGGTTAGTTTCAAGATAAGAGGTAACACTTCATAAAAGAGATCTAAAATTTGCTTTTTTATTATCTTATCTTTTTTTTTTTTTTAACAGTTTTATTTATTTATTTATTGCAGTTTTTTGGCCAGGGCTGGGTTTGAACACGCCACCTCCGGCATATGGGGCCAGCGCCCTACTCCTTTGAGCTGCAGGCGTGGCCCCAAAATTTGCTTTTTTATTATCTTGATAATTTAGAAGAATATAGTTTTTCATATAGCTGCTTCCCATGATATTTTCTTTTGTATTGAGATAATACTTATACTACACTTTCATTAGGTTAAAAAAAGTATTTTATAAATCTACAGCGTATTAAATCTATTAGTCTGAAATAAGGTAAATAACACAGGAATTCCTGTCTTTTCTTTCTCTTTGAGGAAGAGTCTAGGGTTTGTGAACAAAATCAGAACTATTTCAGAAAAAGCAAAGTGTGGTTGCTCATACTTGTAATCTTAGCACTTTAGGAAGCTGAGGCAGGAAACTGCTTGAGACTAGGAGTTCAAGACTATCCTGGGCAAAAAGGACAGACTCAATCTCCATCCCCTGCCCCACACACTATTTCCTTGCAGAGTGGTATGCTCCAGTGAGGCAGAAGGGTCACTTGACCCCAAGAGTTCAGGGTTACAGTGAACTATGAAGGGGCCACCGCATTCTAGCTTGGGTTACAGAGTACCACTCTAACTCTAGAAGGGGGAAAAAAGGGGGGAAAACTACTTAATAAAACATTACCAGGATATACAGTTCAGGGACTTAATTTAGTCCTTGGTTTTGTCAATTAGGGTTAGGTTTAGTGGCATACAACAGTTAGAAAGAAAAAACAAAACCCTAGAGGTTAAGCACAATAATTTTTTTTCTCTATCATTAGCAGAAAGTGTGATAGTGAGCATTCCAGGCTCGTATGGTGGTTTCATAGTTACCAGGAATTTAAGCTTCTTTTATCTTTCGCTTTACCATCCTAGCATCCTTCCATTTTCAAGGTCACCTCATGATATTAAGATGACTTCTGGGATTCAAGTCGTCTCACCTACATTCTAGGCTTCAGAAATAGGGAAAGTTGGGAGTACATGCCTCTTTTACAGAAGTTTTCCAGAGGTCATTATAATATGCTAACACTTTTGCTTACTTTTGGTTGTCCTCAATTTAGATCTATGGTTATACTCTGCCTTAAGTGAGGCTGAAAAATTATAGTTGGGTACATTATCATTCCAAAGAAAATCAGGGGTGTATTAATATAAAAGGACAGAATATATTGACTAGACAACTTGCAGACTCTGCTAGAACTTATATAATAACTTATTTAAAATTTTTATGTATATGTGTGTATATGTACACATGTGTAGATATACACACACACACACACATATTGTCATTATATATATCATTTTATACAGTAGAACCTCCATAGTTGACCACCTCCCTACATTGACCACCTCCTTAAGTTGACCTAATTTTCATAGTTGGACATGTAACACAGATACTTATCAGTAAATAGGCCTAGTTCCTTAGGTTGAGCCCTATATATTGTTCTGTATAAATGTGTAACCAAATTGAACACTGATCATTGGTAGGAACCACAATGTATTTAGAGAAAGACTATAACATTACATATAGACACATGAATAATTTTTAAATAATGGAAGCTTTTGATCAGAAATTATTTCCCAGCTGTGGTCAACTGTTTCTGGTTTGTGAGGAAGTATGTACAGAAATTAGGGCCCACAGGTCTACCGATTAGGAATAACCATACTCAAGTAACTACCTTGAAGAGTGTCATCTGTATTGGACCTGATATGGATAACAATATCCTAGACTTCAAGACATTGCTGTTTGGCAGGACCAGGCCTGGGATGATTGCCTAGAAGTAACTATCCAGTATGAGGGAGGGTGAATGAAAACATTTCTGCGGTCTACTTTCCCCCTGAGTGCAGTCTGACGCCCCCATCCCTGCATCTAACTTAAGGAGGGCCCAGGGAACTATGAGAAGGGGGAAACATACCTTGGGTTTGATGCCCAAGAGATTAAAGAGATTGAAGAGGCTAGAGTAAGAAAATATTCTCAACATTGGGAATATTGAGACTGGCCCCACCCTTACTGTACCAGGACCTCAGTGTAGTGGCAGTCACCCCACATCTAAGAATTTTGCCAGGGTCTTGAGAGTCACCCCACAAAGCCAAAGAGCAATTCAATGAAATTCAAAAGAAATCTCAAAATCAATACAAAGAACTCAGAAAATCAATTCAGGATGTGATTGAGAAATTTACCAAGGAGATAGATATCTTAATTAAAATAAAAACAAAACAAAATATAAATTCTGGAACTGAAAAATTTATTGATGGAAATACAAACCACATTTAAAAGACACATTCAAAACACTAGACTAGACCAAGCAGAAGAAAACATGAATATAGGCCATTTGAAATGATCCAGACAAAAATAAAGACAAAAAAAGAATAAAAAATAAAGAACAAAGACTTTGATATGTTTGAGGCAACATGAAATGACCAAACTTATGAATTATCAGTATTGCTGAGGGTGAAGAGGGAGTCTTCGAAAGCCTATTGAGTAAAATAGTAGATGAAAACTTCTCAAATCTAGCAAGAGATTTAGATATTGTTATAGAGGGCTTGGTGATCATTAGGCAAATACAATGTAAAGAGGTCTTCACCATGGCTTATTGTAATCAGACTATCTAAAGTAAAAGTGAAAGAAAAATTTCTTAAATGAGCAAGAGAAAAGCTTCTAGTCGCCTATCAAAGAAACCCCATTAGACTAACAGCAGACCTGTCAGCAGAAACCTTATAGGCCAGAAGAGGATGGGATGGTGCATTTAAAGTGCTGAAAGACAAAAAAACTGTTGAAAAGTATCAATACACAGAGATTTTAACCTTCATAAATGAAGGATAAATAAAGTCTTTCCTAGACAAGCAAATACTGAAGGAATTTATCACCACTAGACTGACTCCACATGAAATGGTCAAAGTAGTTTTAAACTTGGAAGTGAAAGGATGATATTCACTAACACGAAACCACATAAAGTATAAACTCACTGGTAAAGAAATCACACAAAGGAGGAAAAGAAAAGAATCAAATGGCACCACTACAGAATTCCACTAAATCACAAAGACAGAAAAAGAAAGAAACAAAGAACTTATAAAACAACTAGAAAACAGTTAACAATATTATAGCAACAAACATCATATATCGATATAAACCTTGAATGTAAATGGATTAATTGCTCTGCTTAAAATATATGGATTGACTGAATAGATTTAAAAAAAAAATCCCTCTCTCTGTTGTCTAAAGAAAGAAATTTTACTTGTAAAGGCACATATAGCCTGAAAGTAAAGAGATAGGAAAAGGTATTCCACAAAAGTGAAATAAAACTGACTTTAAGTCAAAAACAGTAAAAAAAAAACAAAAACCCCAAACAAAATACAAAGATGGTCAATATACAGTAGAACCTCTGTAAGTTGACCACGCAAGGGATTGTAACAAAATGGTCAACATATGGAGGTGGTCAACATAAGGAACTAGGCCTGCTGAATTGATATGTATATGTGGTAAATGCCCAGTCTATGAAAATTAGGTCAACTTAAGGATGTGCTCAGTGTAGGAAGGTAGTCAACTATGAAGGTATTACTATGTAATGATAACGGACTGATTCAGCAAGAGGATATAACTTTACAAATGAATATGCACCCCAAACTGGGGCATTCAATTTCATAAAACAAACATAGCTAGAGCTAAGGAAAGATGGACAACAGTACATTGATAGGGATGTCAACACCCCACTCACAGCATTAGATGGATCCTAGTTGTAGAAAATCTACAAAGAAGTATTGGACAGAAAACAATATAAGCCTAACAAATATTTACAGAAAGTTCTACCCAATGACTGCAGAATATACATTCTTTTTATTAGTATATGGAATGTTCTCCAAGAAGGACCATAGGTTAGGCTACAAAACAAATGTCAGCAAATTTTATAACATTGAAATCATATTGAGTATGTTCTCGAATCACAGTGGAATAAAATTAGAAATCAATACCAAGAGGATTTTAGAAACTATACAAATACACAGAAATTAAACAACATACACTCCCGAATTATTGTTGGGTCAACAAAAGAAATTAAGATAGACTTTTTCAAAGAACTGGAAATGAAAATACAACATGCTAAAACCTCTGCGATACAACAAATGCAGTAAGTAGAAGCCATTTTATAGCATGAATGGCCTAAGTAAATGGCCTAAGTAGAACAATAAGAACAAACCAAGGCCCAAGTTAGCAGAGAAAAAGAAATAGCAATGACCAGAGCAGACTCAATGAAATAGAGACCCAAAAACAAAACAACAGAGGGTCAATGAAACAAAATGTTGGGGTCCTCAAACTTTTTAAACAGGGGAACAGTTAACTGTCCCTCAGACCGTTGGAGGGCTGGACTTTAGTTTAAAAAAACAACTATGAACAAATTCCTATGCACACTGCACATATCTTATTTTGAAGTAAAAAACCAAAACGGGAACAAATACAATCACACCGATGCATGTGGCCCATGGGCCGCAGTTTGAGGACCCCTGTTCTAAATGATAAACAAACGTGATACATTTCTAGCTAAATTAACCAAGAAAAGAAGAGCAGAGATGCAAATAAACAAAATCAAAAGTGAAAAAGAAGACATTGCAACTTATGCCACAGAAATACAAAAGATTCTCATAGATTACTATGAACAACCATACACTCACAAACTAGAGGAAATGGACACATTCCTGGAAACTTATAACCTCCCGAGATTGAGTCAGGAAAAAATAGAAAACATGATTATTTCAATAATGAGCAGTGACACCGAATCAGTAATAATAATAAAAAATAACTCCTAACAATGAAAAGCCCAGGGTACAATAGATTCACAGCCAAATTCTATCAAACATATAAAGAAGAACCAATAGGAAGCCTCCTGAAACCATTCCAAAAAATTGAAGAGGAGGGGTGGGTGGCATCTGTGCCTCAAAGGAGTAGGGCGCCGGCCCCATATGCTGGAGGTGGCGGGTTCAAACCCAGCCCCAGCCAAAAACTGCAAAAAAAAAAAAAAAAAAAAAAAATTGAAGAGGGGAAAATTCTCCATAACTCATTCTACAAGGCTAGAAACACTCTGATACCAAAACCAGACAAGGACACGAAAGAAAGAAAACTACAGAATGATATCCCTGATGAATAAAGATGCAAACATCCTTAAGAGAATACCAGCAAATGGAATCCAGGGGCACATCAAAAATATAATACACCACGATCATGCGGGTTTTTTTTTTTTTTTTAACCAGGGGCGCAAGGATAGTTCAACATATGCAAATAGATAAATGTAATACAACACATAGAATTAAGGCCAAAAAGCATATGATCAAATCAATAGATGAAGGAAAAGCATTTGATAAAATTTGGGATCCCTTCATGATAAAAACTCTCAACAACCTAGGCATGGAAGGAATGTAAAGGTCATATATGACAACCCTACAGCCAACATCATACTGAGTAGGAAAAGTGGAAAACTGGGACAGGACAAGGATTCCCACTTTCACCACCCCTATTTAACATAGTACTGGAAGTTCTAGACAGAGGAGTCAGGTAAGAGAAAAAAAGTCACCCAAATTAGAAAAGGAGAAGTGAAATTATCCTTGTTTGCTGATAACACGATCTTATATCTAGAAAACCCTAAGGACTCCACCAAAATAATCTTATATTTGATAAATCAATGCAGTAAATTTGCAAGATACTAAATCAATATAAAAATGTAGCAGCTCTAGATATCAGTAATGTGGCCAAGAATGAAATAAAGAAGGCAATCTTATTCACAACAGCTATGAAAAAGAATAAAATACCTAGGAGTATATTTAACCAAGGAAATGAAAAGTCTTCACAGGAAAAACTATAAGACACTGATGAAAGAAATTGTAGATGACATTAACAGATGGAAAAACATCCCAGACTCATGGAACAGAAGAATTAATATCATTAAAATGAGTTGCCCAATGTGATCTACAGATGCAATGTAATTCTTACCAAAATATCAATGTTATTTTTCACAAAATTATAAGATAAAATTCTAATGTTCATATGGAAATGAAAAAGAGCTCCAATAGCCCAAACAATCCTAAATAAAAAGAACAAAGCTGGAGCATCATATTACCTGATTTCAAATTTTATTACAATGCTATTATAACAAAAAAATACAGTACTGATATAAAAAGAGGCACATGAATCAATGGAACAGAATAGAGAACTCAGAAATAAATCCCCATATTTATAACTGACTGATCCGTGACAAAGCTGACCAGTATAAACAATGGGGAAAGGGCACTTTATTCAATAAGTGATGCTAGGAAAATTGGATAGCCATGTGCAGAAGAATGAAACGAGAATCCTACTTCTCACCAACTGCAAAAAATCAAGTCAAGATGGATTAAAGATTTAAACAGAAGAAGCAAAAGTACAATAACACTAGGAAAATCTAGGGAAACCACTTCTGTTTAGGTAAATAATGTATGATTAGGACCTCAAGAGTACAGGCAATGAAACCAAAAATAGACAAATGGGACTCAGTTAAAAAGCTGCTGTACAGCAAGAGAAAAAGTCAGCAGAGTGAAAACAAGCTGGGGAATGGGGGGAAATATTTTCAACTTTCCATCTGACAGGGGACTGTTATACAGAATGCATGTATATAAGGAACTCAAACATAAAAAAGAACGAGAATATTCCGTTAAAAAGTAGGCAAAAGACAGGAATAGATATTTTTCGAAAGAGGACGTACAAATGAACAACAGAAATATGAAAAAATGCTTAATATCAAGACCATCAGAGAAATGCCGATTAAAATCACAATGAGATACCATCTTACACCAGTGAGAATGGCTACTATGAAAAAGACAGAAAAATATCAGATATTGACAAGGCTGCTGAGAAAAAGGAACTCTTACACATTGTTGATGGGAATGAAATTCTTACAACCTGTGTGGAAAACAGTGTGGTGATTTCTCAGAGAACTTAAAATAGAACTGCCATGTGATCCAGCGATACCCATTCCTGGGTATCTACTCAAAGGGAAATCAATCCATATCTCACAAAGATACTTGTGCCAATATATCATAGCACCAGGCACAGTGTCAAAGGTGTGGAATCCACCAAAGTGTCCACTGGTAATGACTGGATAAAGAAATGTACACAATATGTCTTCTGCAGCAATGTGGATGGGACTGGGGGTTGTTATCTTATGTGAATAAAACTCAGAAAGTCACACGTTCTCACACGTAAGTAGGTACTAAAATGGGTACACAGGGACATAGAGAGTGAGACGATTGACTAGGGAGATTAGGAAGTGTGAGAGGGTGGGGGGGTGGATGAGGAGAAATTACTTAATGGGTACCATGTGTTAAAAAAATTACACATAGCTCATAAATTTATACAAATAAAAACATCTCCCATGCACTTATAGTATCTTAAGACTCAGCATATATAAACACAAAGTCCTGGTGATAACTGTTGGAATGATAACCATACCTTGGTTCTCCTGGGATTGCTACTTGTGCTGATGGAAGAAAGGTACTAAACCCGGGTGCTATGGCTCACACTTGAAACCCCAGCACTCTGGGAGCCTGAGCCAGAGCGAGATCCCAGCCTCTAAAAATAGCCAGGCGTTGTGGTGGGCACCTGTAGTCTCAGCTACTTGGGAGGCTCAGGCAAGGGAATCGCTTCGGGCTAAGAGTATGAGGTTGCTGTGAGCTCTGACACCACAGCACTCTACCAAGGGTGACATAGTGAGACTCTGTCTCAAAAAAAAAAAAAAAAAAGAAAAAGAAAGGTGCTAATTCAATACATCAATATGTTTGATAGCAGGTGTTTATGCTGTTTTTCAAAAACATTTCAGCATGCGTTGAAATAAATATTGAAGTGCTGTGGGTTTACATAGCTCAACCTCTTTTCCCTACAAACGTTGAAATAGGGGCAAAGAAAGTAAATGGCAGAAGATTTTCACCTTCCCATTGAATAAAAGGAAATTTTTCTCAGATTTTTTCTTAGGGAAGAAAAAATCCAGACCCTCTTAAGATGCCTTTAGCCCGAGCAGGGAGAATCACTTTCCTGTGTATATTCCTGTGTGCACAGCCGCCCATCTCCTTGCTCACCTCTGGGATTGGGCTTGATCTTTTAGCATTTTCATTGTAACCAAGAACTGGAAAATACACATTTAAACATGGTGGGAAACGAGGAATACTGATCTGTGTGGAACAGCAGGACACTCAAACAGCTGGTGAGCAGGAGAGAGGAAGCTGGATTATATCAGAGTGGATGCTATCAAAAGAGTTATGAGCTTAATATGACAGAAAATTGTATGCACTTGAAATACGACATTACAAAATGTCAGCCTGACATTAAGCTGCTTTATAGAGGTATCTTGTCCTTAAGTAGCCTGGTGATTATCTGTGTCCCTGGAGCACTGCTTTTCTCCCTGATTTTGTAATACCCTGGCTTGTCTTTAATCACCGCAAAGAGTGCCACCAGCTTCAAACAATTTTTAAAAGAAAATTAATTTTGATTTTCATTGACAGCCTAGAGAGATTTTTTTTAAGGGCGGGATGGAGAGCTGGCCTTCTTTCCCACTATGACAAAAGGGAGGAGTTCCCCATGAAAGTATGAAAATTACTTTAACCATTCTTAAAAAATAAAAGCATTTTCTATGTACCTGGGATGTTTTAAAGCACTTTACATGCATTACCTCATTTAATTCTTACGAAATCTATGAGGGAGGTTCTATTACTAGATTCACTGAAGTCTGGAAAGATCAAGGGACTTGTCCAAGGTCACTATTTAGTCAATATAGGGACGGGGCTTTCACCCAGGCTGATAGGTTCCAGCGCTCACGCTCTCAGTCAGTAAGTTTTCCTCAAAGGCTGTGTTCCATGGACAGACCTCAGGTGGGAGGATAAAGCAAATGAAGTAAGAAATATTTATAGAAGAATTAAGAATATATGTATAAATACATTATTATACATGCATATAAGATAAATATAGAAAAAGGGACAGGGAAAAGCACTCCCTTCCCCGCTTTGTCTTTAGAAAAGTGTAGTTAAGAAACCACTGAGAGTTCATTCTTGGGCAAGGACAGGCAACAGGAAGTATAAAAGTGGACCATGAAGCACTTTGCAAAGGAAGGTAACTGCAAACTTCCCTTTCAGCGTTTGTCTCAGCTCCAGTCTGTCACTCTTGCCATGATTACCTCTGAATGAATTCCCCAGTGAAAATACCAACATGGTAGAAAATGTCATGATTAATTTTCCTATCATTCCCCCAAAGAATATATTAGGATGGTAAATATGGATATAATTTGAAAGAAAAGTGCCTGTTCTACCATGTAGTTGTCATTGGGCAACAACTAGACTTATTGTTTTGCTCTATGCTTTTCCCTGTTAAATAAATGCGTATTCAGCATGTTCTGGACAATTTCCTAGAGGTCACAGTAGCAACAGCAAATGGTCCAATAGATGATTGGGGGGGCATCACCTCATACTAGCTGGTGAATCCATGAAAGCACTGATGGAAAAAAACGGCTCCAAGAGGGAGCTGACACTGACTGGGCATTTTTGTGATTGTTACGAGAATACATAAACATATTAATGTGTTCAGCTCTTTGTCCATGACCTCTACCTTGTCTGACACTGTCACCTAAGACATCTGCTGAAGCCTATAAATCTTGTATGGCAATCTCGAAATATGGGAGAAATTAATGTCCTGTGGAGAAACTCTCAGTGAAAAAGAACCATGAGTCAATAGCCCTGGAGCAGCCAATTTTGAGACTTTCAAGATCCCAGTGAAATTAAGCGCAGCCCACGGTGACGATCAGCTCCATACAGCATATGTGCCTTGGTGCTGACTTTCTCTCCATCCTCACTTATTTTATTCTTGCTAGGTCTTCACTCCTATTTCCTGAGATCATTTCCAAAATAAACTATCTGAATGCAATTTTCATTCAGATTTTGCTTTTGTGGGGAACCCAGGCTGACAATGGCAGAGCATGGAAGGAGCAATATACATGTATGTGCTGAAAGAGGATGAGGGGTCCGGTGCGGGGGCTCACGCCTGTAATCTCAGTGCTCTGGGAGGCTGAAGTGGGGGATTGCCTGAGCTCAGGAGTTCAAAACCAGCCTGAGCAAAAGCGAGACCTTGTCTCTAAAAAATTAGCCTAGCATCGTGGTGGGCACCTGTAGTCCTAGCTACCAGGGAAGCTGAGGCAAGAGAATCACTTTGAACCCAAGAGTTTGAGGTTGCTGTGAGCTATGACGCCACAACACTCTACAATGGAGACTCTGTCTCAAAAAAAGAAAGAAAGAAAGAAAGAAAGAAAGATGTTCAGGGGTGTTTTTCAGGGAATGGTACTGACATTAGTATGGAATTCTCTCCTCTATCAGATCTCTAAATCCTGGAATCCTGGTGGGTTTCTCTAGGATTTATCTGCTTTTCTTTATCTATTTCTTTATCTATGCTTTCTCTTCTTTATCTACACTCATATTTATCAACATTTTTCCCTTAGGCAATCTAAAGTTCTATGGTTTTAACCACTTTCTCCATTTTGGTAACTCCCCTAATTATACCTTTATTTGTGATCTCTTCTCAGAGCACCAGCACCATATATCCAATTCTTTACACATCGTCTCTATTTGGATGTCTAACAGGCATCTTTTTCTTCATCTGTATAAAATTAAACTCTTGTTTACCTACCAAAACTCCCTTATAAAACAGCCTGCTATGCCCCTATTCTTCCTCATGGCACTGCCATCTACTTTATAATTCAAACAAATAAAATGAAGAAACTGAAATGTTCTTGGTTCTACCCTTTTTATGATCTTCTCAGAATGTTCTGTCAATTATATCTCCAAAATAGATTTTACTTCATCCACTTATTTCCATCTCAGCTGCCATTTCCCTTCATCGTAGGCATAATTACCTTTCATGAGGGGGACTACAATAGCCTTCTAAAATCTGTTTGTATTACTGCAGGCAGACTAGTTTAAATAAATACATATAACTACCCCATTCCCCTGTTTAAAACCTTTCAATCTTTTCCTAAGGGATCTAGAAATCAAAGTTTAAAATCTTCCCATATTCCCAAGGCCCTGTCTGATATAGGTCCGCTAATGTGTGATAGGATTTTCTATCTTGCTAACTATTGGTATAGATCCAATGTTTCTGTGCCCTTCAAATTCATACGGTGAAAATTAACTCTCAGTGTAATGGCATTTGGAAGTGGGGCTTCTGGGAGGGGATTAGATCCTAGGGCAGAGCATTCACAACTGAGATTTGTGTCCTTATTAAAGAGACTCCAGGGATCTAGCTAGTTGCTCCCATCATGGAAGGACACAGCAAAACTACTATCTATGAACTTGGGAGTCAGCCCCTCAGCAGAGCCCAGTTTGCTGGCATCTTGATCTTGGACTTTCCAGCCTCCAGAACTGTTAGAAACACACTTCTGCTTACCTGGTCTATTGAATTCCATTATAGCAGCTGGCCTAGACTAAGAGTAGCACTTTTCATTACTCAAAAAGCCTAGATTCTATCTTTCCTCAGCTTCTTCTATTTCCTAAAACTTCTGTCTGGCTAGTTCTTTTTTCCTGCTTTTCATATGGCATGCTCCTTATTCCTTGACCTCAGCACAAATATCTCCTCCCGTGAGAGCTGTTCTTGTCTTGACTACCTGTCTAAAATCATGCCCTCTGTTCTAGTTACTGCGCATTACTCCTTATTCATTTCCTTCACGACTCTTCTCAGAAACTTTGTACTGTGTTCTCAGCCATTTTTCTTTTCTTTTCATTCTCTTAATTAAAACCCAAGCTCTGTGAGGGCAGAAGCCTTATTTTTCTTGACAAGCTTTACATTTCTAATACCTTTAACTGGATCTGGCAAATTTTTGGAACATATGAATGGAAGGCTAATTATTTTGAAAAATTCCTCTGGATGATGCATGCAGGAATTATTATTTTTTTATTTATACTGAGGAAAGGAGCCTAATAAACTTGGTTTAATTTTTCGTGTCTCAATAATACATATCTTTTTGTCTTTGGAACCCTAATGAGACCAAGAGATGGGAGTAAACCTCATTATTTTGTGAATACATAAAGGCATTCTTGTAAATCTTTGTTTCTTATTTCAGAAGGTCAGCCTTATTTTCAAGTAGGAAGAAAACTGATGATTCATCCCTTAGTAATTAAATTTATTGCAACCATTTGCATTTTTAAGAGCTTTTATCTAAATAGAATGATTTTCTTTAGAAGCATGAGGTTTTTACACATATGGAGAAGACTCCAATTCCATCCAAAGTCTATATATATTTTTTCTTTTGTAAAAATGACTTGTATAACTTCTTCTAATATACACAGAATAAAATTCTTAGTACATGTTAACATTTTCTGTCTTAACCCTTCCTCTCACTAGGTATCCGCCAAACCATTGTCTCAATTCCCTTAAAGGATATATATACCAAAAAATTTGATACCTTTTTGTATAGATTCTTCTTTCACTTAGTTTCAGTTTTCATACCTGTCACATCAGAGTGTAGTGACTAGCTTTTTAATAATTAGTCACAAGCAACATCTGTTTCTTTTGTTTTGTGTGCTTGGGGTATTGGGCTCTGTGTTCACTTTGGTAACTTCATTCTAAAATTTGGTACCACTATCACTAGTGCTAAAGGAGGAAATTTTGTTTTTTATTTTTATGGTGGAAATAAAGATAAGACAATTCTAGTTCTATATTTATTAAATATCAGTAATGATAAATTTTTATTATTTCTGAAAATATTTACAATTTATTTCTGCATATTAAAGCTAACATTAAATAATTAGGCAATTTACTTTTTAAAGTCATCTACTACAAAACCTTATAGCTTTTCGTAATTTATATTTTCCACCTACTGAATTTCCTAAAGTGAGGCACATGGCTATTATTTGTGACTTAGTTTCTTGATATGTAATAAGTTTGTTATGGGTTTTGTTATCTTTAAATGTAAAACAACTAGACACAGGTTTGTTAATATCATACTCGTAGTTTGCCAA
Organism: Nycticebus coucang; assembly: GCF_027406575.1. Classification (NCBI taxonomy): domain Eukaryota; kingdom Metazoa; phylum Chordata; class Mammalia; order Primates; family Lorisidae; genus Nycticebus; species Nycticebus coucang. The sequence goes on along the minus strand of NC_069788.1, from coordinate 19,787,155 downwards.
AGTGACACAGATAATTTGATTTTATATATTGCTTTTGATTTTCCTTTTTAATCTCTTATTATTAGATTGATGCTGAGATTTCATAATAGAGAAATTTTCTGTAATCTAGCCTGAGAGAAAACTCATTACCCTTTTTTTTTTTTGCCATTACTTGATGGGTATAAGAAATACCTGTGTAGTGATCGCTCATTAATGAGTCTTGTCTCAACTGACTTGAAAAGAACCGAGATAAATATTTGACATGTTGATTAAGTGAAGTGCCATCCTTGGCTCCTCTGAATGACTTCTATCCTCTTCACCTCTTTTTCTTGTGCTCTGTGTGGAATGAGAGGCTCTTACCATCAGTGCAGAGGGGTCCAGTCCTCCCGTATGGGCAGAGGCAGACGATCTCTGTTCCGGATTTTGGAACACAGGTGCCACCGTAACCGCATGGGTTGTTTTCACAACTTGCAAACTGGCATAACTTGCCTGAGTACAGTCTTGGACACTCACAGAACCAGTTTTCACTATCACTAGGAAGGGAAATCAATGAATAAAACCTGTTAGGAAACAACCAATATTTTACACACACACACACACATGCATGCACATACATATATAAATAAAATTAAAATTGCATCTTGTCTAGTAAATGGAGTTTTCCTTCTTCCTTTCTTTGAATATTTTCTTCTTCCTTTGAATATTTTTAGCTGTGTACATTGAAAGCAGATTAACAGCTTTATAGATTGTCTGGAACTGTGAGTTCTATTTTAAGCCATCAATTTTTTATTTTTGATTTATCTTATCTTTTATTGCACACTGGGTGCCTTTTCAGGGTTTCATTAAATATGTGTGTTGCTGCCTCAAAAAAGTGCATCAACTGTCTATTAGAAAAAACATCTTAGGCTCGGCGCTCAGAGGAGAATTTTAAGCTTGTGATAAGCTCCCTACGCTGAGGACAAAGTCCTTCAAGAGCAGCATTTGTGGTGATTCTGAAAATAAGGCACAGTGGGGAGCTGTAATGACTACACAACTCTCCAGCTTAAAAATATGGTTTGGTGGCCCCAGGCTGTGAGAACCCCATGAAAACAAAGCTCAAGAAAAATACTCCTCTTACCTGCCAGGGAAGCGATCTCAGGAGGGAGAAGTAACTTAGAATTTGTTATTTCTGCCTCCTCGCATCCACTTCCCCCCTTTAAAGTAATAGTAGCCTTCATTTTTCCTTTGCCAAACCCACCCCTCCAGCATTCTCAGCCCATGTAGGCGAGGAGGGACAGACTCCTTTCCTGGAGCCGGGCAGTGACTACTGCAGGATGGATTCACCAGCACACGTGGTCGCCTTCTGCTGGAGTTGCTGGGAGTGTGCTCTGATTCTGCTGGGGTTTCTAAACCAGGAGGTACTGGTGGCATCTGCCTCTACAAAGGGAAGCGCCTAGCTGAGAGTAACGTGTAGCAATGCAAATGATAGATTATTGATGATATGCATATAAATTGGGCACCTGACCCGGCCATTACTCTGCAATTACATGAGGCATATATTCCACCCCCTTTATTGTCACTTGCAGTTATATTAATGCCATTCAATATCAATGTTCTTTCCATCTACCTTAGTTCATACGTCTTGTCACATATAAATATTTAGAGCTTTTTTTTTTCCTACTTACATCTTATTTTTTCAACATGACTGATAGCTTTTAAGGGTAAGTGCCAGGACCAGCTAGTATCGTTAGGAAACTATCATATTATGTTTTTATGACTCAGCCTTCAAATCTAGTTGTGGATCTTGCCTATAGTATGAAGTTTTCCCCTTGCTATTCTCATCTGTGTGCTCTCTTAATACCTTTCTCACATCTTTGAATCGCCTACTCCAAAATAAATTGTAAGAATGGACCATTTTTTTTTTCAGTGAGTACCTGACTCTGAAATGTGAGGGGTTTCTTTTTCCAAGAATGTCCTTTTATTTTTTTTTGAGACAGAGTCTCACTAGGTTGCCCTCAGTAGAGTACTGTGGCATCACAGCTCATAGCAACCTCAAACTCCTGGGCTTAAGAGATTGTCTTGCCTCAGCCTTCCAAGTAGCTGGGACTACAGGTGTCCACAATACCCGGCTATTTTTTTGTTGTAGTTGTCTTTGTTGTTTAACAGTCCCAGACTGGGTTCAAACTCACCTGCCTCGGATGTGGTCAGTGCCCTAACCACTTAGCTACAGGAGCCGAGCCAGAATGTCCATGTTTTTATATTAATTCTCCATGTTAGTTGGATGAGCCATTATAGAGAAAGTTTACATATCAGATAGCAGGTAAATCTTTGCTGAGGTGTGAGGCTTTGAGACCTGAAGATTTCATCAACACATAAGACTTATCCTGTAAGTGATTAGTAACTTAATCATTTTATACCTTCCTGGCAACTGGTATATCATTTTATGTACAATAGATAGATATAGAACCTTATAAGTTTTCAGATTTTGGGAAAATTATAGACCAATGCCATTAAGATGGCTTTAAATTATCCTAGTCAAACTTTTCTGTTTCTGGACAATAAAACAATGTTTTGATCCAATGCTGTTCTTTGTTGCCTGAGAATAAATAGTGGCAAAAGGATAGCCAGGCCTCCTGGTGGACGCAGAGATATCTTCTGATGTGACTTAAAGTAGTCTTCAGAAACTTATTATTGTTTAGGGTCCTGGATAAATCTAATGTAACTTAGCTCCCACTCTCCTAATTTGGAGTGAAAACTCAGAGAGTAAGCATCAATATTCTGGCTGAAGTCTAGCGGTAAGTACATGACTCTTGAACATTTCATTCTAGAAGGACCATGTAAGTCTTCTTTAGATAAAGGACAGTGCCCCACATGTGAAAGTGAAACCAGTCTAAATCTACATTGATTGATTGAAGTGCTTTAATCATACAGACCTAAACAAATTTGAAATGGAGGAAAGATGCTTTAGGTTCAAAACCAAGGACAGTGGGTCCTATTGATAAACCCAGGCTCATTGCCTCTTTTTGCTTTCCTCAAGTGCTGTGAGAAGTTGGTAGTGTAAATTCAGGTGGAGATTGCTGTGTGTGTCTGCACAACAGCAGGTAGCTAGATGAGATGATGAGAGAGAGAGAGAGAGAGATAATTCTATAGAAAGCTCTCCAAGACAGGGGAAAATCACCTTATCTGGCTAACCAAGGGCAAGTGTATAGAGCCCTCTGGTGCATCTCGATATCTCATTAGCTCTTCATTAGAAAGTCAGCTTTAACCAGTTGAGATTTCCCCGATGATGATGTCTGTTAATATAGTACTTCACTGCAAAATGTACCTTGAAATTGCAACAGACTTCCTGGTGTGCCAGATATTTCACCAACAGTTATTTTGTTTTTTTAAATCTATCTCTGTTACCATATTAAACCTGGACCTAAAGTCTTCTCTTGTCCAGATTTTCTAAAGAACATTATTAAATAAAAAATTCTTCAAAAGCTACCAAGTCTGCTATTTTCTGTGTCACTTAAGCCACTCTGATGTCTCTCCACATCCTGAACCAAAAGGCAAAATATTGACCAATAAAGGGAGCGCCGTAGGACAATGACATTTTTGGCCCTTCAGTAAAGCAGTTGACCTCTAGAAGCAGGGACTAACACCGTGTCACCCTCCTTTGCTCAGTTTCCTTTATGTGCTGCAACACTGCTGTGGATTTATTTGGCACTGCTTACTATACTTAGGTATGAGAGAATATGTGCACGTGGAACATATTTTTCTCATTGGAGAAGTTTAAAAAATTCAATCCTTTACAAGACCTGCAAACCTAAAGAAAATTGTTTTGCAAAACTCCCTCTAAGTAATCAGAACCTTTTTCCGATTTGAAAGTAGGTCTGGGAAGGAATCCAGATGTTGGTGAAGTTTTTACGTGTACACCGGAACACTATATGTTTTGCCAATTGCTGTCAACCAATATTTGCTGTGTTCATGTGCCATGGGGTGAACAAAACTCAGTTCTGCCCTCTTTGGAGGAGACAGTGTAAATGCCTGAACGAATCTCTGTAAGACACAGCGTGTGTGACAGAGGACTATAGATGATGGCAGGGATATTAAGGTCTTAGATCTGTGACATGTGGATTCAGAGTACAGTAGTTTTTAAAGCTGGTCTGTGAACTGCTTCACAAGATGTAGTTATCTTTTGTGTCTTTTATAAATGCAAACTTCCTGTGCGTCTTTTATAAATGCAAATTCCTATGCTCCCCTTGCCCTCTGAGATTCTGATTTGAAAGTTCTGGGGTGAGTCTCAAAATTTTGCATCTTAAAAATGCCATCAAGGGACCCTTTTGCATAGCCTGCTTTGAGCTTATGCTGGTTTCCCTGAGACAAATATTCCTTTTTTTTTGTTTTTATTCTTTTATTCTTCCAGAATACAAGTTGGGAGGGCATTTTTTTTTTTTTTATCTTTTTGAGCTACATTTTAAATTTTGTCTGACATATACCTGAAAGGATGATATTTATTCATTAAAGTACAAAGCTCAGAGGGTTTTTATTTTACCAGTGTCATATATGGTCTACCACATGTATACTACATTTCACTACAATGTGAAGGAGGAAAAAGTTCACCCAGTCATTTGAAAGCTTAGTTTGAAAAATACCACTTATCTAAGTGTATGCAAACATCTGTATGTTTTGGTACTGTAACTGCTACAGGATACTTGATTACAAGTCTAGGCCACGGTTAGAATATCAAGTGACTGTCATTAAGTTTCTATGGGTATTAGAAGTTATCTTTAGACAAATTTAGCTGATTTAAAAAAATCAAAGAAGCTAGCTTGAAAAGGATGCCCACTATTTATTAAAGACAGCCTGATGACAGAAAATCTAAAACTAGGAGAACTCCTGCATGTATTAACTTGAAAAAATAAATAACTCTTTGTGTCTAACAGATCATTAGTGGATTTCAAAGTCGGCCACCCACAGTGTCAAGAGAGAGAGATTCTCAGCAGGAAAGTGTACAGAAATGAATAACGTCTCTAGATAGTTCTAGAAAACAAAATTGCTATTGGCGGAAATAACCCATCTCTATGTAAGGCCCTTCTGTCTGTGTGACCATGGCCGGCTGGGTTTATGAAGAAAATGCTGATAAGATCCTGAGGATCCGTGGTTCAGGAACTTGCAGTCTGTTTTCACGGATTTGCTAATCACAAAAAATATTTCTTTCTTTTTTTTTTTTTTTTTTTCTATTGTTGGGGATTCATTGAGGGTACAATAAACCAGATTACACTGATTGCATTTGTTAGGCAAAATCCCTCTTGCAATTGTGTCTTGCCACCAAAAGGGATGGCACACACCAAGGCCCCACGCCTCTCCCTTCTTCCCTCTCCCTGCTCTTCCTTTCCCCACCCCTCCCTCCTTCTTTCTCTCTCTGCTCTCCCCTTCCCCCACCCCCACCATGACCTTAATTGTCATTAATTGTCATCATATCAAAATTGAGAATATATACAGGATTCATGCTTCTCCATTCTTGTGATGCTTTACTAAGAATAATGTGTTCCACTTCCATCCAGGTTAATATGAAGGATGTAAAGTCTCCATTTTTTTTTTTAATGGCTGAATATTTCTTACCAATGAAAATCTGCCTTAAAAATTTTGAATTCTGGGGGGGTGGAGACAAGATGGCTGACTGAAGCCAGCTTTCCACAGAGGCTCCTGTCCAGAAGGAGAGTTAAAGGACAGAAATTTAGCAAGTAACCTGGTAGATTAAAGCTGCATCAAGAGAGAAGATTGAGGAACACACATCAACCCTGCTGAGGCGAGCTGCAACCCCAAGGATATAAACAAAAGACACAAAATCCATCACCAAGTGGATGAGAGTCCCCTCCCCCATGAGAATGGCTTGGAGTGCCCCACAAACAAACGAGCAGAGTTCAAAGGTCCTCCCACTACACTCCATGGGAGAGACCCTCTAAAAACTGGACCTACCTCCACTACTAGGGTGCCACGGCGTTCTCCTGCCAGGCATAAAACTGTATAAAACTGTATATATTCTCTACCTGCAATTCTGAGCTCCCAGCACTCCCCTCCACTCTCACTCTGAGGTCTAGAGGCCTGTCCCCCAGGAGTCCAGATTCTTGGTTGATTTCTCAAGGGGTTTGGACAGGGCCTAGACTGCAGGTCAATGCTGATTCTGTGGCACGGGAGTGAGGAGAGGATGGTTGGCTGAGAGGGAACCACACCGGAGTGGCAGTGCCCCAAGGTGCAGAGCAGCAGCCATTTTTGGTAACAATAGGGTTCATTTCTGGATATTCTGAAGCCACACCCTCTGTCTCCCTGGGCAACCAGAGGAGGCTGGGCATCTTCTCAGGTGGAAACCACCATGGAACAGATCTGGGATGGAAATGCAGGCCTCGTGAGTAAAGGGTTGGCCTGAGGCAGTACGGCCTGGGTGGAGTGCAGGGACTAGAAAACGCATGCACAGAGCCGGGAAATTCGCAGGGTGGGGCTGACCCAGAGAACCTCTTTACTGAGTCTAATAACATCTGGCCCTCAGGGGATCGCAAGCCAATAGATAAAGAAAGGCAGGAGGCTAGAACTGACAGCTAACCTAATACAACCCTGTAGGAGCAAAGACAGGGCCTGAGGCGCAGGCTCTGGGAACTCAAAACAGCTTCTCTTCTGCAGGGGAATTTAGTATGGACGGAAACAAATTTCCACAAAGTTGTTCTGCTCTGTTCTGTCAGTAACATCAATCAGGGGTGGGGCTGGAACTGAGTGAACACCCCCCAGCCTCTATCAAGCACCCAAGGTTGTCAGGCCTCACCTCCCCCTGCTGGAAAGAAGCAGAGCGCAGCAGCCTGGCTGAGCAAATATAGATTTCCTTGTGATTCAGGCAGGTGCAAACCCCTGGAGTATCTGTTCACTAGAGGCAACTGGGTCACAGCCCTGCGGGGCTATCAGTAACTGGGTGTGACACAGGTGCAAGGTGGGGAAGGAGGCATCAACCTTCCCAGACTAATCTATTTGATGGGTGGGTCCTCCCGACTTCACAGGGCACTGGAGAAAGTCATATCTGAGTTGTCACCAGACCTCTGCAATCCAGTTGCCAGAGACCTTTTAAACTCTCCCACCTGAGACAGGTGCTGACTGAGACAATTGATTTGGACATTTGAACTGAGCCAATCACCCGAGGACTATTCAAGTGGTGCCCTGGGTGTGTGGTTGTAGGAAGGTTTGATTTTCCTTTTCAATTGTTGCCTGTGGGGGGTGGGGTGACTTAATTGCTGGTATTTCTCCACAGCTGAGACTTCAACCCAAAGTAACTGTTTCACTAGGGTTGGACAGAGACCAGCTAAAAACAAGACAGAACCACTTAGCCCCACCACAACAAATAGGTCCCCAGTTTCTCAGGCCATAGCAGTGTATGGGTCCTTGACAAAGCTCCAAGGGAAAAATCAAATAGTGTAAAATAATCATGGGATGGAATCAGTGGAAAAACTATGGTAACATGAATAACCAGAATAGATCAACCCCCCCAAGGAAAGATATGGCAGATGTAACTGAAGATCCCATTCATAAACAGCTGGCTGAGATGTCAAAAAACGAATTCAGAATTTGGATTGCAAACAAGATTAATAGAATAGAGGAAAATTTGGAATTAGAAATTCAAGGAGCAATTCAAGAAGCAGAATTAGAAATTCAAGGAGAAATTCAAAAGTTGTCCCAAGAATTTAATGAATTTAAAGACAAAACCACCAAAGATTTTGATGCACTGAAGCAAGAATTTGCAGCCCTCAAACATCTGAAAAATACAGTAGAATCCCTAAGTAACAGAGTGGAACAACAAGAAGAAAGGATTTCTGACATTGAAAACAAAGCCTTTGAATGCTCCCAAACTCTCATAGAGAAAGAGAAATGGAGAGCAAAAATGGATCATTCTCTCAGAGAGCTCTGGGATAATTCAAAGAAAGCTAATATCCACCTCATTGGAATCCCTGAAAGTGATGAAGTGTAATGAAGTGGCATCGCAAGGCACAGAGGCCCTTCTCCATGAAATTATGCAAGAGAATTTTCCAGACATGCCAAGAGATTCTGAAATCCAGATAGCAGACGGTTTCAGAATTCTAGCACGACTCAATCCCAATAAGACATCCTCCAGGCATATCATAATTAACTTCATTAAAGTTAATACGAAGGAGAAAATTCTGAAAGCAGCCAGACGTAAGAAATCTATTACCTACAAAGGGAAGAATATTAGAATGACTGCAGATCTCTCTGCTGAAACTTTTCAAGCCAGAAGAAGGTGGTCATCAACTTTTAATCTCCAAAAGCAAAATAACTTTCAACCCCGGATCCTGTATCCAGCTAAACTGAGTTTCATTTATGATGGAGAAATTAAATACTTTAATGACATTCATATGTTGAAAAAATTTGCCATAACCAATTCAGCTTTTCAGGTTATTCTCAGACCTATCCTCCATAATGACCAGCCCAATCCTCTACCACAAAAGTAAACTCACTCAGAAACTTTTGATCAAACTCCAACTTCCACAGTGGCAAAAGGATTAAAAATGTTCACTGGACTTTTGAAAAACTTGATACCCAAAATTTTACCAGACTTATCAATATTCTCCATTAATGTGAACGGCTTATACTGTCCTCTAAAGAGGCACAGGTTAGCTGACTGGATACAAAAACTCAGGCCAGATATTTGCTGCATACAAGAGTCACATCTTACCTTAAAAGATAAATATAGACTCAGGATGAAAGGATGGTCGTCCATATTTCAGGCAAATGGTAATCAGAAAAAAGCAGGTGTTGCAATTCTATTTGCAGACACAATAGGCTTTAAACCAACAAAAGTAAGAAAAGATAAGAATGGTCACTTTTTATTTGTTAAGGTTAATACTCAATATGATGAGATTTCAATCATTAATATTTATGCACCCAATTAGAATGCACCTCAATTTATAAGAGAAACTCTAACAGAGATGAGCAACTTGATTTCCTCCAGCTTCATAATAGTTGAAGATTTCAACACTCCTTTGGCAGTGTTGGATAGATACTCCAAAAAGAAGCTGAGCAAAGAAATTTTAGATTTAAACCCAACCTTCCAACATTTGGATTTAGCATACATCTACAGAACATTTCATCCCAACAAAACTGAATACAAATACTTCTCATCAGCCCATGGAACATACTCCAAAATTGATCACATCTTAGGTCACAAGTCTAATATCAGTAAATTTAAAGGAATAGAAATTATTCCATGCATCTTCTCGGACCACCATGGAATAAAAGTTGAACTCAGTAACAACAGGAATCTGCATACTCATAAGTTAAATAGCCTTATGCTGAATGATAGCTGGGTCAGAGATGAAATTAAGAAGGAAATTGCCAAATTTTTGGAACAAAATGACAATGAAGACACAAATTATCAGAACCTCTGGGATACTGCAAAGGCAGTCCTAAGAGGGAAATTTATAGCACTGCAAGCCTTCCTCAATAGAATGAAAAGAGAGGAAGTTAACAACTTAATGGAACATCTTAAGCAACTGGAAAAGAAAGAACATTCCAACTCCAAACCAAGTAGAAGACAAGAAATAACCAAAATCAGAGCAGAATTAAATGAAATTGAAAACAAAAGAATTATACAACAGATCAATAATTCAAAAAATTGGTTTTTAAAAAGGTCAATAAAATAGATAAACCTTTGGCTAACCTAATCAGAAAAAAAATAGTAAAATCTCTAATCTCATCAATCAGAAATGACAAAGATGAAATAACAACAGACTCCTCAGAAATTCAAAAAATCCTTAATGAATATTATAGGAAACTTTACTCTCAGAAATATGAAAATATGAAAGAAATTGACCAATACTTGGAAGCACGTCACCTTCCAAGACTTAGCCAGAATGAAGTGGAAATGTTCAACAGGCCAATATCAAGTTCTGAAATAGCATCAACCATACAAAATCTCCCTAAAAAGAAAAGCCCGGGACTAGAAGGCTTCATGTCAGAATTCTACCAAACCTTTAAAGAGGAACTAGTACCTGTATTACTCAACCTGTTCCAAAATGTAGAAAAAGAGGGAAGACTACCCAACACTTTCTATGAAGGAAACATCACCTTGATCCCCAAACCAGGAAAAGACTCAACAAGGAAAGAAAATTATAGACCAATATCATTAGTGAATATAGATGCAAAAATATTCAACAAGATCCTAACAAACAGAATCCAGCAACACATCAAACAAATTATACATCATGACCAAGTCGGTTTTATCCCAGGGTCTCAAGGCTGGTTCAATATCTGTAAATCGATAAGTATAATTCAGCACATAAACAAATTAAAAACTAAAGACCATATGATTCTCTCACTTGATGCAGAAAAAGCTTTTGATACTATCGAGCATCCTTTCATGATCAGAACACTTGAGAAAACTGGTATAGAAGGGACATTTCTTAAACTGATAGAGGCCATCTATAGCAAACCCACAGCCAATATTGTGTTGAATGCAGTTAAATTGAAGTCATTTCTACTCAGATCAGGAAACAGAAAAGGCTGCCCATTGTCTCCACTGCTCTTTAACATTGTAATGGAAGTTTTAGCCATTGCAATTAGGGAAGAACAGGCAATTAAGGGTATCCATATAGGATCAGAAGAGATCAAACTTTTGCTCTTCGCAGATGATATGATTGTATACCTGGAAAACACCAGGGATTCTACTACAAAACTCTTAGAAGTGATCAAGGAATACAGCAATGTCTCCAGTTACAAAATCAACATTCATAAATCAGTAGCGTTTATATATACCAACAATAGTCAAGCTGAAAAAAGTTAAGGACTCTATTCCATTCATAGTAGTACCAAAGAAGATGAAATATTTGGGAGTTTATCTAACAAAGGACGTGAAAGATATCTATAAAGAGAACTATGAAACTCTAAGAAAAGAAATAGCTGAAGATGTTAACAAATGGAAAAACATACCATGCTCATGGCTGGGAAGAATCAACATTGTTAAAATGTCCATACTACCCAAAGAGATATACAATTTAAATGCAATCCCTATTAAAGCTGCACTGTTATACTTTAAAGACTTTGAAAAAATTATACTTTTTTTATATGGAATCAGAAAAAATCTCGAATAACCAAGACATTACTCAGAAATAAAAACAAAGCAGGAGGAATCATGCTACCAGACCTCAGAATATACTATAAATCAGTAGTGATCAAAACAGCATGGTACTGGCACAAAAACAGAGAGGTAGATGTCTGGAACAGAATAGAGAACTAAGAGCTGAATCCAGCTACTTACTGTTATTTGATCTTTGACAAGCCAATTAAAAACATTGAGTGGGCAAAAGATGCCCTATTTAACAAATGGTGCTATGTGAACTGGCTGTCAACCTGTAGAAGACTGAAACTGGACCCACACCTTTCACCATTAACTAAGATAGACTCTCACTGGATTAAATATTTAAACTTAAGACATGAAATTATAAAAATACTAGAAGAGAGTGCAGGGAAATCCCTTAAAGAAATAGGTCTGGGTGAGTATTTCATGAGGAGGACCCCCCGGGCAATTGAAGCAGCTTCAAAAATACACTAGTGGGACCTGATCAAACTAAAAAGCTGCTGCACAGCCAAGAACACAGTAAATAAAGAAAGCAGACACCCCTCATAATGGGAGAAGATATTTGCAGGTTATGTCTCTGACAAAGGTTTAATAACCAGAATCCACAGAGAACTCAAACGTATAAACAAGAAAAGAACAAGTGATCTCACCGCAGGCTGGGCAAGGGACTTGAAGAGAAACTTCTCTGAAGAAGACAGGTGTACAGCCTACAGACATATGAAAAAAATGCTCATCATCTTTAATCATCAGAGAAATGCAAATCAAAACTACTTTGAGATATCATCTGGGCGGCACCTGTGGCTCAAGGAGATATCATCTAACTCCAGTAAGATTAGCCCATATCACAAAATCCCAAGACCAGAGATGTTGGCGTGGATGTTGAGAAAAGGGAACACTTTTACACTGCTGGTGGGAATGCATATTAATACATTCCTTTTGGAAAGATGTTTGAAGAACACTTAGAGATCTAAAAATAGATCTGCCATTCAATCCTATAATTCCTCTACTAGGTATATTCCCAGAAGACCAAAAATCACATCATAACAAAGATATTTGTATCAGAATGTTTATTGCAGCCCAATTCATAATTTCTAAGTCATGGAAAAAGCCCAAGTGTCCATCGATCCACGAATGCATTAATAAATTGTGGTATATGTAACCATGGAATATTATGCAGCCTTAAAGAAAGATGGAGACTTTACCTCTTTCATGTTTACATGGATGGAGCTGGAACATATTCCTCTTAGTATATTATCTCAAGAATGGAATAAAAAGTATTCAATGTACTCAGGCCTACTATGAAACTAATGTATGGCTTTCACATGAAAGCTATAACCCAGTTATAACCTAAGAATAGGGGGAAAGGGGAGAGGGAGGGTAAGGAGGGGGGAGGATGGGAGGAGGGAGGGTGATTGGTGGGATTACACCTGCAGTGCATCTTACAAGGGTACATGTGAAACTTAGTAAGTGTAGAATATAATTGTCTTAACTCAATAGCTAAGAAAATGCCAGGAAGGCTATTTTAACCACTGTGATGAACATGTGTCAAACGGTCTATAAAGCCAGTGTATGGTGCCCCATGATCGCATTAATGTACTCAGCTATGATTTAATAATAAAAAATATTTTTTTTTGAAGTCCTGTCAAATTATTTGTCAGCTGTGTGTGGTGACTCACACTCTGGCACCATGGGTGATTTTCTCTTTGTTCTAGGATCTGTCCAATTTTTTCCTTTCCTTTCCTACCTTTCTTTTCCTTTCTCTCCCTTCCTCCTTCCCTTTTCCCCTCCCCCCTTCTCTTTCTTCTTTAAAACACTTTCATTGGTAAAGAAAGATGAGTTATTTTTCCTTTTTTTTTGCCCTGTGATCCTCTAAGTTCTTAGTTTTGCTTGCAAGGCAGGCAACTCATAAAATATCAAACCCCAAAGGGGGAGCTAACGTAATGAAAGTGGCCATTATCTAAGTCAGTTAATTAGATATGTATAAGAATGTGCCTAGAATGGTACTTGTCAGTGATCAGGTTCTCATTCTACGTCACAGAAAGGAAGAGGGTGGAGATGAAACGTGTCATTAGTTGAGTCTGAATCAGTTTATGGTGGGACATGAGCAAGGTGATGGAATCTGTTCCAAAGAAAAGTGGGCTAGGAAAGAAGAAAGAGATGGGAAGTTTTGGTAGGTAAAATAATAAAAGAAGGCCAGATGCAGTGGCTCACACCTGTAATCCTAGCACTCTGGGTGGCTGAGGTGGGTGGTTGCTTGAACTTAGGAGTTTAAGACCAGCCTGATCAAGAGGGAGACCCTGTTTCTACTAAAAATAGAAAATTAGCTGAGCATAGTGGCAGGGGCCTGTGTAGTCCCAGCTACTCAAGGCAGAGGCAAGAGGATCACTTGAGCCCAAGAGTTTGAGGTTGCTGGGGGCTATGATGCCATGGCACTCTATCAAGGGTGTCAAGGTGAGACTCTGTCTCAAAAAAAAAAAAAAAAAAAGGAAAAGAAATAAAACAGAGGAAAGGTGGTCTGGACCTTCCCTGTGTGTGGATTATTGGAGTGGACAGACAGCTGGAGACGCCCAGAGAACTGGCGGATTGCTATATATGAGGGGTAATTTAAAATCACAGACTCTGTTGTAGAGATTCTTCCCTGCTCGGCAGTGCCAGCCAGTGGGCCCCTCCCCTACGGAGGTCAGCAGCTTGTAAATGCTGACAAAACCCAATTGACAAATTATTCTTGAACTGAAGGAGGCTTCCGAAAGGAGAGCCACTCAAAACCACGGGGAGCTGGGCAAACTGTTGGACAATTGAAGGGAAGGGATCCTGCCCGGGAAACAGACATTTTGAACTACCCAAAAGGGCGGGCACCTTTCCCCCAGGTGTTGGAGGGGGCTGGCGGTTCAGGCTGCGTGGTGAACTGGCAGGCGCCGATCCAAAACGGAAACTATGAACCATAAAACTCAGAACAAGTCCCCCGAATGCTCCAACCACGGGAACCGGCTTGAAGCAGCGGACCCGGCTTTAGCTGCTAAAGCCAGGAACTTGGCTTCAGCCCTGGGAGCCAGCTACAGCAGATAAAACCGCAAGCCCGCCAATGACCTGCGAACTCAGCACCACTCCCCCTACAGCTGATTGCAGTTGCCAGTTTGCAGGAGAACCTGGGAACAGAGTGGAAAGACTTAAGAAGCGTGGACACCTGCACTGAGTGGGAAGGTCCATTGTAAGTGCCATCTGGAAAAGAACAGCCGAGGTTACACAATTCTTAGGTGACAAACTTTTACAGAAATTCCAAAATGGCAAATTTCCGCCATTACCATGGAAGGTGGTTACCATGGTAACAGTATAAACTGTAAATAAGGTATAAGTCTCAGAATCACTCACAGCGCCACCTGGTGTCTAGAAAATATATTGCAGTATGAATATATTCCTATGAAAGTTGATCCCTACAGCAGACATATAAATATATATAGGTATATTTCTACACACAAGAATATTTTTGTAGTTGGTGACTTTTTTTTTTGTTTTCGTTTTGTTTCTGTCTGTTTTTTCCTCACCTTTTTCTTAGAGGAGATTTCGATAATTTTTTATTATTACTTTTTATATAGATATATTTTTTATTTCTATGTCTTCTAATTTTAATTTCTTCTTTCTTCTCATTTAACATTCCTACTAACACCACTTTTTTCTCTCTTTTTTCTCCTTTCTTTCAATTATTTTATGATTATCACTATTTTTATTGCAGTTGTTCTTATATTGCTGCTGTCGTGGCTATTACCTGTTTGTCTATGTGTTTCCGTCTGTCTCTGTATCTATGGGCCCATGTGCCTGGTAACCTTTGTATCTGTTTATTTGTTCATTTGGTCTCAATGAGCTTGGTGTTACGACCTGCAACTCTGAGCTCCTAACGCTCCCCTCCACTCTCACTCCGTGATCTGGAGACCTGCCCCCCTGAGGAGTCCAGATTCTTGGGTGAACTCTCGAGAGGTGCAGACAGGACCTGGACTGCAGCTGGTCAGTGCTGACTCTGTAGCATAGGAGCAAGAAGATGACAGTCGGCTAAGAGGGAATTACACCTGAGCGGTGGTGCCCTGAGGTGCAGAGCAACAGCCCTCTTCAGCAATAACAAGGCCCACCCCCAGATATCCCATAGCCTCTCCTCCTGTCTTCCTGGGCAACCAGATGAGGCTGAGCATCTTCTCAGATGGCAACCACCATGGAACAGACCTGGGACTGAAACACAGGCCCCGTGAGTAAAGGGTTTTCCTGAGACGGTACCGACCTGGGTGGAACATGGGGACTAGAAAACACACCCACACAGCCGGGAAATTCCCAGGGTGGGGCTGATCAAGAGGACCGCTTTACTGAGCCTAAGACGCACCTGGCCCTCAGGTGATCACCAGCCTATAGACAAAGGAGGCCAAGAGGCTACAGCCAACAACTCATCATGCTGCGAATACAAACCCACAGGACTAAAGACAGGGCCTGAGGCACAGTTCCTGGGAACTCAAATCAGCCTCTCCTCTGAAGAAGAATCTAGCAGGGTCAGAAACAAACTCCCGCAGGGTTGTTCTGTTCACCCAGTGACATAAAGTAAGGGTGGGGATGGAACTGAGTGAACACCTCCAGCCTCCATCAAGTGCCCGAGGTTGATAGGCCACACCACCCCCTGCTGGATAAAGACAGAGAGTAGTGGCCTAGACGAGCAGACACAGACTACCCTGTGACATAGGCAGCTGTAAACCCCTGGAGTATCTGCTTACTGCAGACAACTGACTGGGTCACAGCCCTGTGGGGCTAGCAGCGACTGGGTGTGACAGAGCTGCAAGGTGGGGAAGGAGGCATCAATCTGCCCAGACTAATCTATTTACTGAGTGGCTATTCCTGACTCCACGCAGTACTGGAGCAAGCCATATTAGAGCAGTCACCAGACCCCTGTGATCCAGTTCCCAGGGACCTCTTGAACTCTACCACCCAAGGCAGCTGCTGACTGAGACAATTGATTTGGACATTTTGAACTGAGCCACTCACCTGGAGACTATCCAGGTGGTGCCCTGGGTGTGTGGTTTCATTTTCCTTTTCCATTTGTTGCCTGTGGTGGGTGGGGTGACTTAATTGCTGGTATTTCTCCATAGCTTGACTTCGACCCAGACTAATTGTTTCACTAGGGTCAAATAGAAACCAGCTGAAAACAAGACAGAACCACTTAGCCCCTCTACACCAAACAGGGCCCCAGTTTCTCAGGCCACAGCACTGTACGGGTCCTCAACAAAACACCAGGGGAGAAATCAAAGGGAGTAAAACAATCATGGGGCGGAATAAGCAGAAAAACTCTGGTAACATGAATAACCAGAATAGATCAACCCCCCGAAGGAAAGATATGGCAGATGTAATTGAAGATCCCATTCACAAACAACTGGCTGAGATGTTAGAAATCGAATTCAGAATTTGAATGGCAAACAAGATTAACAAAATGGAACTAGGAATTCATGGAGAAATTCAAAAGCTGTCTCACGAATTTAACGAATTTAAAGACAAAACCACCAAAGACTTAGACACACTGAAACAAGAATTTGCAGCCCTCAAAGATATGAAAAATACAGTAGAATCCCTTAGCAACAGAATGGACCAAGCAGATGAAAGGATCTCCGACATTGAAGATAAAGCCTTTGAACGCTCCCAAACTCTCAAAGAAGAAGAGAAATGGAGAGCAAAAATGGATCACTCTCTCAGAGAGCTCTGGAATAACTCGAAGAAGACAAATATCTGACTCATAGGAATTCCTGAAACAGATGAAGTGGCCTCACTGGGCACAGAGGCCCTTCTGCATGAAATTATGAAAGAGAATTTTCCAGACATGCCTAGAGAACCTGAAATTCAGATAGCAGATAGCTTCAGAACCCCAGCATGACTCAACCCCAATAAGACATCCCCCATGCATATCATAATTAACTTCACTAAAGTTCATATGAAGGAGAAAATTCTCAAAGCGGCCAGGTGAAAGAAAACTATTACCTTCAAAGGGAAGAACATTAGAATGACTGCAGATCTCTCTGCTGAAACTTTTCAAGCCAGAAGAGGGTAGTCATCAACGTTTAATCTCCTCAAGCAAAATAACTTTCAACCCTGGATCTTGTAAACTGAGTTTCATTTATGTTGGAGAAATTAAATACTTTAATGACATTCATATGCTAAAGAAATTTGCCATAACCAAACCAGCTCTTAGGATATTCTCAGACCTATCCTCCATAATAACCAACCCAATCCTCTACTACAAAAGTAAACTCACTGAAACTTCTGATCAAACTCCAACTTCCACAATGGCAAAAGGATTAAAAATGCCCACTGGACTTTCGAAAAACTCAATACCCAAAATTTTACCAAATTTATCAATACTCTCCATTAACGTGAATGGCTTAAACTGCCCTCTGAAGAGATATAGGTTAGCTGACTGGATACAAAAACTCAGGCCAGACATTTGTTGCATACAAGAGTCACATCTTAATTTAAAAGACAAATACAGACTCAGGGTGAAAGGATGGTCATCCATATTTCAGGCAAATGGTAACCATAAAAAAGCAGGTGTTGCAATTTTATTTGTGGATACAATAGGCTTTAAACCAACAAAAGTAAGGAAGGACAAGAATGGTCACTTCATATTTGTTAAGGGTAAGACTCAATATGATGAGATTTCAATTATTAATATCTATGCACCCAACCAGAATGCACCTCTATTTATAAGAGAAACTCTAACAGACATGAGCAACTTGATTTCCTCCAGCTCTATAATAGTTGGAGATTTTAACACTCCTTTGGCAGTGATGGATCGATCCTCCAACAAAAAGCTGAGTAAAGAAATTCTAGATTTAAATCTAACCATCCAGCATTTAGATTTAGCAGTCATCTACAGAACATTTCATCCCAACAAGACTGAATACACATACTTCTCATCAGACAATGAAACTTACTCCAAAATCGATCACATCTTAGGTCACAAGTCTAACCTCAGTAAATTTAAAGGAATAGAAATTATTCCATGCATCTTCTCGGACCATCATGGAACAAAACTTGAGCTGAGTAACAACAGGCATCTGCATACTCATACAAAGACATGGAAGTTAAATAACTTTATGCTGAATGATAGCTGGGTCAGAGATGAGATCAAGAAGGAAATTGCCAAATTTTTGGAACAAAACGACAATGAAGACACGAAAGATCAGAACCTCTGGGACACCACAACGGCAGTTCTAAGAGGGAAATTTACAGCACTGCAAGCCTTCCTCAGGAGAACGGAAAGAGAGGAAGTAAGCATATTAATGGGACATCTTAAGAGACTGGAAATGGAAGAACAGTCCAACCCCAAATCCAGTAGAAGAGAAGAAATAACCAAAATCAGGGCAGAACTAAATGAAATTGAAAACAAAAGAATAATACAACAGATCAATAAATCAAAAAGCTGTTTTTTTGAAAAGGTCAACAAAATAGATAAACCTTTGGCCAACCTAATCAGGAAAAAAAGAGTAAAATCTCTAATCTCATCAATCAGAAATAACAAAGACGAAATAACAACAGACTCCTCAGAAATCAAAAAAGTCCTTAATGAATATTACGAGAAACTTTACTCTCAGAAATATGAAAATCTGAAGGAAATTGACCGTTACTTAGAAGCCTGTCACCTTCCAAGACTTAACCAAAATCAAGTGGAAATGTTGAACAGGCCCATATCAAGTTCGGAAATAATATCAACCATACAAAATCACCCCAAAAAGAAAAGCCCGGGACCAGATGGTTTTACGTCAGAATTCTACCAAACCTTTAAAGAAGAATTAGTACCTATATTACTCAACCTGTTCCAAAATGTAGAAAAAGAAGGTAGACTACCCAACACGTTCTATGAAGCAAACATCACCCTGATCCCCAAACCAGGAAAAGACCCAACAAGAAAAGAAAAATATAGACCAATATCACTAATGAATATAGATGCAAAAATATTCAACAAGATTCTAACAAACAGAATCCAGCAACATATCAAACAAATCATACATCATGACCAAGTCGGTTTTATCCCGGGGTCTCAAGGCTGGTTCAATATACGTAAATCTATAAATGTAATTCAGCACATAAAAAAATTAAAAAACAAAGACCATCTGATTCTCTCAATCGATGCAGAAAAAGCTTTTGATAACATCCAACATCCCTTCATGATCAGACACTTAAGAAAATTGGTACAGAAGGGACATTTCTTAAACTGATAGAGGCCATCTACAGCAAACCCACAGCCAATATCATATTGAATGGAGTTAAATTGGAATCATTTCCACTCAGATCAGGAACCAGACAAGGCTGCCCCTTGTCTCCATTGCTTTTTAACATTGTAATGGAAGTTTTAGCCACCGCAATTAGGGAAGAAAAGGTGATCAAGGGTATCCATATAGGGTCAGAAGAGATCAAACTTTCGCTCTTCGCAGATAATATGATTGTATATCTGGAAAATACTAGGGACTCTACTACAAAACTCTTAGAAGTGATCAAGGAATACAGCAGCGTCTCAGGTTACAAAATCAACATTCATAAATCGGTAGCCTTTATATACACCAACAATAGTCAAGTTGAAAAAACAGTTAAGGACTCTATCCCATTCACAGTAGTGCCAAAGAAGATGAAATATTTGGGAATTTACCTAACAAAAGACGTGAAAGATCTCTATAAAGAGAACTATGAAACTCTAAGAAAAGAAATAGCTGAAAATATTAACAAATGGAAAAATATACCATGCTCATGGTGGGGAAGAATCAACATTGTTAAAATGTCCATAGTACCCAAAGCAATATTTAATTTCAACGCAATCCCCATTAAAGCTCCACTGTCATACTTTAAAGATCTTGAAAAAACAATACTTCGTTGTATATGGAATCAGAAAAAAACCTCGAATAGCCAAGACATTACTGAAAAATAAAAACAAAGCAGGAGGAATCACGCTACCAGACCTCAGACTATACTACAAATCGATAATGATCAAAACAGCATGGTACTGGCACAAAAACAGAGAAGTAGATGTCTGCAACAGAATAGAGAACCAAGAGATGAATCCAGCTAATTTATTTAATTTTTGACAAGCCAATTAAAAATATTCAATGGGGAAAAGATTCCCTATTTAACAAATGGTGCTGGGTGAACTGGCTGGCAACCTGTAGAAGACTGAAACTAGACCCATACCTCTCACTATTAACCAAGATAGACTCTCACAGGATTAAATATTTAAAGTTAAGACATGAAACTATAAAAATACTAGAAGAGAGTGCAGGGAAAACCCTTGAAGAAATTGGGTTGGGCGAGTTTTTTTATGAGAAGGACCCCCTGGGCAATTGAAGCTGCTTCAAAAATACACTACTGGGACTTGATCAAACTAAAAAGCTTCTGCACAGCCAAGAACACAGTAAGTAAAGCAAGCAAACAGCCCTCAGAATGGGAAAAGATATTTGCAGGTTATGTCTCTGACAAAGGTTTAATAACCAGAATCCACAGAGAACTCAAACGCATTAGCAAGAAAAGAACAAGGTATCCCATCGCAGGCTGGGCAAGGGACTTGAAGAGAAACTTCTCTGAAGAAGACAGGCGCATGGCCTTCAGACATATGAAAAAATGCTCATCATCTTTAATCATCAGAGAAATGCAAATCAAAACCACTTTGAGATATCATCTAACTCCAGTGAGACTAGCCTACATCACAAAATCCCAAGACCAGAGATGTTGGTGTGGATGTGGAGAACAGGGAACACTTTTGCACTGCTGGTGGGAATGCAAATTAATACATTCCTTTTGGAGAGAGATATGGAGAGCACTTAGAGATCTAAAAATAGATCTGCCATTCAATCCTGTAATCCCTCTACTGGGCATATACCCAGAAGACCAAAAATCACATCACAACAAAGATATTTGTATCAGAATATTTATTGCAGCCCTATTCATAATTGCTAAGTCATGGAAAAAGCCCAAGTGCCCATCAATCCATGAATGGATTAATAAATTGTGGTATATGTACACCATGGAATATTATGCAGCCTCAAAAAAAGATGGAGACTTTACCTCTTTCATTTTTTACATGGATGGAGCTGGAACATATTCTTCTTAGTAAAGTGTCTCAAGAATGGAAGAAAAAGTACCCAATGTACTCACTCTTATTATGAAACTAATGTAGGATCTTCACATGAAAGCTGTCATCCAGTTACAATCTAAGAATAGGGAGAAGGGGGAAAGGGAGGGGAGGGAGGGGGGAGGTAGGTGGAGGGAGGGGGATTAATGGGATTACACCTGCAGTGCATCTTACAAGGGTATATGTGAATCCTAGTAAATGTGGAATGTAAAGGTCTTAGCAAAATAACTAAGAAAATGCCAGGAAAGCTATGTTAACTAGTGTGATGAAAATGTGTCAAATGGTCTATGAACCAAGTGTATGGTGCTCCATGATCATACTAATGTACACAGCTATGATTTAATAAAAAAAAAGAAAGAAAGAAATAATAAAACAATGCATTAGTAATTTTTTGAATGAATGTATCAATTGAATATCTAAAATTACATCCTACCATGACAACATACCTCAGGATATTGCAATTAGACTTTGTGCCCAAACAACAGTGCTGTAATAGCCATTCTCACTCTTTTTCACTGTAGAATTAGCCAGTCTCCAGCCCCTGCATGTTAAGGGCAATTTGAGCAGGATTTAACACAAGAGAATCAGTAAATGCAGTGCTTCGGTAGCTCCAGAGCTCCCAGGTAATTTTCTGTAAAGATAATGTGCCTATTTGGAGGCTATTTTAGGCTAATAGAGTTGGTATAAGCTTTTTAAATGCTATTTTAACTCCTACTAAAAAAGAAACAAAAAATTCTCTTAAAACATTTAGACCGATGAAGTGCCGTTTTGCCCATCCTCTTGACCTTAGTAATGTTCATGCACCCACAGTTCCTACTCAGCTGTTGCCATGGTGGAGTCCACTCTTGCCAGGATGATGGAAATAAAGCAAATTATTTTGATGGTTGTTCTGTTTTGACATAAAAAGTTATTTATAAGATTGCTGTGACTAAACATTAGGGATGGTAAATAACAACTCTCTAGAAATGTACACATTTATGAACACAAAACATTCTTTATGGGCCTTGATACATTATTATGTTGAATTTGCAATAAGAAATTAAATTTTTGGCAGTTTCTCATTCATTCCACATCCTCCATTTTGTCATTCGCTGTGGTTCCATGGTGGGTTGGGAAAGAACGGAAAATTTAGGGGTGCCCTTGTGCCTAAATACATTGATTTGGCAGGCTTGCTCTTCGAGTACAGTTTGCATCTGCCATAGGTCAAGTAGGTGACATTCTGAACTGTCTCAAATCTCTTTATGTAGAGTCAGCATGCTGAACGATGTAAACCAGAGATTACTTACTGGAAAGATGTTTAATGCCTACCTTTGAACCACATGGAATATTTAGATTATAATTTTGAAGCCAAGACACAGGATTAGATGCACAATTTTAGGGCCAGTATAGAATTCACCATTCAACATTCACCCGCAATATGAGAGATCATTTCCTTGGTTCCAGCCTAGTTTAGCTCTTTATCTCATACAGCTTCCTCCCTTTAGCATATCTACACATTTCTGTTGTCCTATTACTGCAGACATCCCCAACTCAGTTTTTAAAATATTTGCCTTAATTTCGGTTTTGACTCCTTCTATGCAACGTTTGTTCAGATCTTTCTCAGTCTCTACAAGAGGTCTGACAACTGAGCTCATGAACTCATCCCAGATATACATTTCTCATTGCTGAATATCTCTGTGGCCAAGCGAGTGTTCCCTGCACTTCCTTGGGGAACATCCCATTAAGAGAGGTTAGCGCCTGCCCCACTTGGCTCTCCAGCTAAAGGATCAGGTGTTTCAGTGGGCAAATTCCCAGCAATTTTAGCAGCACCTCCAAGTGTGGCTTTCCAGTGAGTTCTAGTGAGTGGTTTAACGTAGTTTCACAGATGCCCCAGTGGGCACAATGTTAGCAAGGTCTGTAGCATCTCTGGGGGTGTCTTCTCAGAGACCTTCCTAGCACCCCAGAAAGTGGCTTACTAGTACGTGTCTCAGACCCCGGTGGGTGGCTTATTCTTTACCAGTCTTGACCTGTAGTATTTCAGTGAGATTTTCTGTCATCCAATGGCCACAATCTCTCCCACATGGTCTATACCAGTCTCTCTGAGTGTGTGCATCTGTGTGTGTGTGTGTGTGCGCACACCTCCCAGTTTGTTCCGTTTTGGAGTATTCCTTCTCAGCCTTAGAGGCAGGAATGGCTCTCTACATCCATCTTTAATGTATTCTTTACTACTTAGAAGTGAATTTCCTGCCATTAGTCAATGATTCTTCATACTAAAGTTCCCTAAATTACTGTGCTGGCTTAGTCTCCTGAGCAGACTTTGAGGTATACACAGAAATCTAAGCTGTCATGTAGATAAAACCAGTGGAGGTGGGCACAGAGAGGAATTTGAGAGATTCTTAGGGAGGAAAATATCTGTTTAACTTAACAAATGGTTATAGTTTGGGTAACTGAGTAGATTTTGGTGCCATTCCTGGAACTGAAGAATACAGATTCAGAAATTTCATACATACATTATTTGAAACCTGCAAAGACATGCTAGTTAGGTGGCATGAACAAGTCCCTTTTAAGCTTAAATAAATACATATCCTTTCTCTTATAAATGCAATTGTGGTGTATGAAATAGCTGTTCTTTCTGGGGACAGTTTGGTTAGCTTGGTAAAGGTGCAGTGGTAAAGGTGGAAAGTATGTCCAGGAGACCGAGCTGGCTGAACAGAAAGCATCCTAGAGCATTTTCATGAAATTGATGATGATGATGATGATTTATTATAAAAAGAAGCTCGTGATGAGTCCTAAACCAGACAGGCTGATAGCCAGGGTCTCTCCCACGCCAACCACTGTATGGTTGTCCTCTGTTTGGGATCATAAGATTTTTTTCTTAACCTATCTTTGTACTGAATGTATTAATTAAACATATAGAGTTTCTATCTAATTCTGAAGTAGAAAGGCTTTGATTTTTATTTTAACTGTTGTATTGTTTGGAAACTCATTTGATTAGGGTTCAAACATATATTTAGGGCATGATCTTAGAGTAATAGGATGTGTTAAGCTGATGAAACTGAGATACATATAAAGCTCAGAGAACTGTAAACAGCTTCCCTGAAGAAGAAATTACTGATAACAAGTCACTGCTTTCCTGTTGTTGAAATAATGTGCTCCCCCCTCTTTTCTTTTTTTTTCTTTTAAACATGAAAGTGGTAATTTGAGATTTAAATGCACCTGTACAGGAGGTTGAAAGTGGCTTGAGGCCTTTTCAATTAAAAGATTTAGTCTGCAGCTTCTTTGCACTGGAAAAGATGAAATCTCTTCTAGGAATCCATTGACATGATGTTAAAATGGATTGTGCTATTTCTTTAAAAACCATGTACAATGTCCAGTGTCCTCATCAAAAGTTATTTTGGCTGCAGGCAAGCTTCTCAGTTCCATCACCTGGTGGATGATAAATGGTAGTTTCAAAACGCACTTATACCTTGTTAACACTTTTTGGGACACTTTATTAGATGTGACAATTTTCTTTTACATTAAATGGATAAAAGAAAAAAAAAAAAAACCAGTCAACATTCCCTGCAGTTTCAATAGTTTCAATTAGTTTCTTTCCCCTGAATTGCTCTGTCAGATGGGCCAGATAAGATTTCACTATTTGGGGGGATCGTTTTTAAGCTCCTTTTCCAGCAGTTTGTTATTTTTAAAGCTCTAATGATTCACTATAAAATGCATCTCCATCTGCAGGAAGCAATTCCTAAATTGCTTCACTCAACAAATCCAAAACTGCTCAGCTCACTATAGCTCAGAAACAAAACTGGTTTGGAAAGGGATTACCTATTGGGTTCAGAAAACCTCCTCTGAGATAGGTTATGGCATGGAATAGTTATCTGCATGCCAGAGTAATCTTTTATTTTATTTTATTTTTTAGTAAGTAAACTTTATTTGAAGTTTTGTTTCATTGGTTTGAACTATTATTTATTGGTAAAAAATATTATATATCCTGGTAGCTAATGTATATAAATAATGTGTACATATAAGCTCATCAAAAGGTATTTTGTATTATATATAAATATATAAATAGATTATGAGTTGTTGCACAAACTCTTCAGTTCAAACTAATTGAAATTTTCTAAGTAACTTAAAATTGTGTTTGAATAGACATGTGTTTAAATACCATTTTCTCAAAATTTGTTAAATCTTAAGTTTGAATTCATTCTGAATTCATTTCATTTGAAGTTAATCTCTCCCTTCTATTCCCCCACGGCCAGGGTGCACATGTGCAAAATATTAGTGTTCATCCTGGAGATGTTATTTCCATCACTCATATAATAGAGTTGAATTTTTAGCATAGATTTCATATACAATAGTGTATAAAATGGGTCATACATTTTTTGTTTATCTTTGTTGTTTTAAATCTAATTAAAGTAAAATAGAAACAAGAAAAAATGCCATGCAAAGGACAAAGAGTTGTTTGCTAGTTTAATCACACATGGGAAGCTGTTGTTATCCTTGAGACTAAGAGAAGGTTAACTAGTCTATAGGATTTTTAAGGACGGGGCACAGTTGATCTTAATACTGTGTCAGCATTTTTTTCCAGAAACTGATTTAGCCTCTTGCACTAGAAAGAAGAGAGATACTAGAGCTTTTAATTGAAAAATCCTACAGCTACTTTCAACCACTGATATCTAAAATCAAGTTATCTCTTTATAAAAAGAATGAAAAAGAACGAAGCTAACCTGGAATTTGTTCGGAAGTCATTGGTTCCTAAAAGTATTGTTAGTGGCTGTGCCAATTCCTTCAGGAAACCTCTAGGCATGAAGATCAGAATATAGAAAACAGGTTACGTAAGGGCTACTATGTTTTTAATCACAAAAAAAGATGTCACTCAATTCTCCAATAAATAGCTTTATACAAATATTTTTCAGGGATGCACAAAGGTGGCGCTGTGACACTGTGTTCAGTTTTATGCTAAAGTTCCCCGAAGGTGTTACATAAGGCTCTAGGAGGGGCAAAGGGACAAGCCTTCAACCCCATCTGCTGTGCCTCGACCAGAGCTGGTTAGCTTTTGTTGTCAGACAAAGAGGGTCCGGCCACCTGTCACTGTCAACCAGTATGTAGAGAGGGAGACAGGTTCACCAAATTTGTCAGAAGGCCAGGATTCTGGAGAACAGTCAGGGTAGCCTCTCCAAGGCTGTTCTGTTCTACTATTTCCAAAATCACAATTTTATACATAAAAGTTCAAAGCAAAGACCACATTAACCCTTATTTTGGCTAATAATGAGCATAACTCAGAAACCTATTATAACATTCCAATCTAGAGTTAATCTCCTAAATTACTCTCCTAATCTCCTAAACTACTCAAGATAGGCGTTTTTAGGGTGGGACTTAAATTTACAAAGCAGCAAGAATGGGAGACAGGGGTGAAGGTCAGGCAGGACCTAAACTGACCTGACCAGAGGTGTCCCGTCCGCCTCGCCTGCTGACTCCATCCTATTCTCACCATATGTGCTTTCACTTTTATCTTCTGTCCCTCATTCCTTCATTCTCTGAACATTTCCTGGACTTCTCCGTGCCAGGCACTTCGGGGCACTGTAACATTGTGGTGAATAAAATAGATATAGTCTCATTGTGCACTGAATTTATACTCCAGGTGGGGAGACAGGGGTTAAGCAACTCAGTGTGAAGTGATGAATTGTGTGAGGCACTGACAAGAATATTATACGGTACCGCAGGAGAGCTCAGCTGGGCCTATTTTAGATGGGTGGTGAGGGGAGAATTGTCAGTGGAGTGAACAGTTCAACTGAAATATAAATAATGAGAAATTGGGGTAGGTGAAGAGTGAATGTTTCAGCTTGGAGCCCATAGCTCAGTGGTTAGGGCGCCAGCCACATACACCAGGGCTGGTGGGTTCAAATCCAGTTGGGGCCTGCTAAACAACAATGACAACTACAACAAAAAAATAGCCGGGCCTTGTGGTGGGTGCCTGGAGTTGCAGCTACTTGGGAGGCTGAGGCAAGAGAATCGCTTAAGGCTAAGAGTTTGAGGTTGCTATAAGCTGTGACGCCACAGCACTCTACCGAGGGTGACCGCTTGAGAGTCTGTCTCAAAAAAAAAAAAAAAAAAGAAAAAAAGAGTGAGCATTTCAAACTGTGAACGTGTTTGAAGACCCAGATATGAGAGAAAGTCAGACTTATCCCAGGACTTAAGTAGCTATTTTTGCTTACAGTTCAGAGACGGGGAGGAGATTTAAAGAATCAGAGATGAACCAGATCATACAGGGATGTCTCTGATTTGATATCAAAATATATTCAACATTTAACTGAAACGTAATTAGTATGTCCTCCCTTTCAGCAGGTGATTAAGGCAAATCTATGAAAAATTCCACATCATAACGTAGGGTTCACCCTTATTGAAGGGCTGATTCAAGCAGTAATTGGTCATAACATTTGTCCTGTTCCATTCGGAAGGAATCCAGCTTCCTTACTGGGCACACAGGTTGGGCATGACCCAGCCCAGGTCCCTCTGTGACCTTCCTCTCCCCACTCACTCACTGTGCACCTGCTCTTGCTGGACACAGCACATGACCATGGCCTCAAGTGACTTTGGAGGTAACTGTGCTGGACACTTCCTCAGGAACTCAGGCTCACTGTTCTGACAACTTCTTACCACAAGCAAAATCTTTTTTGCCATGATCCCAGGACTTCTCAGAGGATCCCACAACCCTTGTGGAAACATAGTCTGAAAGAGCAGGGTTAACACGCTATGAGGCAACCCTCAACCAGCAAGTCAGCAGAAAAGGGCTTCTGCCTTTTACCTGCAGGTGAACACTGCAGGCCTGTGGAGGCTTGTCAGGAGGTGCCAGCAGAACAGAACCCCCATGGCGATGGCACTATAATTCTTCCCATTTACTTTTCCTTCTGTCAGCCTTCCTCTCCACAGTCTTTTGCTTGCTCCTTGGGAATCGCCTCCAACAAGTTGCTTGAGCCTAAGCCTGGGTTACAGTCATAGCTTTTAAGAGAAATCCAGGGTATGACCCTGATCCTTTTGTTTTGGAAACATTCTGTGTTTGTTTCCCACTTGGCCCTTTGTGCTTTGCCTAGAACCTTCTTCCTCTTTTTTATGATCTTTGCATGGCGACACCTTCTCATCATTAGGTTTCAGTCTCAATATTATCTCTTGGGAAGAGCTTTTCCTCTAATCAAAGTGGTACCTCCAGCTGATTATCTTTTTTGCTTGCATAACTCCTAGTAGGCTTATCATATCTGATTACTTTTGAAATGCCCCTATTTATTTTCTTATTACTTTATTTGATTATACATTTATTTGTGCTTAGAATATAAGCTCCAGGAGAGCAGAATCTTTACTATACTGTGAAGAAAGTGTTTATAAAGCCTAGAACAATGGTTGGCATGTAATAAGTATGCAATAAATATGTGTTGAAGGAATTAACACAGGAAATTCTATGTGTTTTAAATGTGAGATAATAAAGCTTAGAATGTAACACTTTTCTATGAAGGCCATGCATTTGAAACAATCTTATAAGGTGGTCCTACTATTGAGAAGGTGCAAGTGAAGTTTCTATCAAGTAAATGAAAGAACAAAAAAAAAATCTGAATTTTTAAAAGGAGACTTCTTTTATTGATAACTTTCCACTTAATTTTACTAAGATGTCTTGACTGGATAGTGATTCTTCTTGTGAGGGAGAGTGTTGACTCTTTGGAGGAATAGGGAGGCTTTGGGTAAAAATGTACTGAGAATATTTGAGGTTTGCGTGCTTCACTGTATGTAAGTTATCCTTTAACATTTTACTTAAAAAACCCACTTTAACCTAGTTTGGTTCTCAGGGAGCAAAAATATGCCCCAACTTCACAAGTTTTAAAAACCTAAAGACCTCTTTCATGTCAAATTAACTTTTTAGGTACTCCATCAAATCTTAATTTTTGAAATCTGAGGTGGGTTGATAAGGAATATATCAAAACATTTTTATCTTTGGTAAATACTCTTCATTAATACAGTGAAAGACCAATCCAAACTGTGTACATTCTTGAAGAGGGGCCGTCTTTCCTCCTTAAGAATATATATATATTTTTGAAAATATAACTTTTATTAGTGGCGATTGCATATTAATTTGAAATACTTTATCAGATTTCATGGAAATGATATTCTACCTTAAAGTCCTTCGTATTGGTTCTTGGAAGAAGTATAACGGCTATGTAGAGCATTTCCAGTTTTATTAAATTTGCATTTGCCTGTTCTTTCCATTTGGTCTCATATACTGCTAAATAACACCAGTATAAGTGTAGCTTCCAAATGGAAGTCTAATATCTTTTAATATCTTAATGAGGACTTAAGTATTTTATAAACAGCAATTAACGTCCTTTGTGGTGTAGTGGTGACCCTCATGTTATACGAGGTACTGAAAGTCTGAGTAATTCAACAGCATTAGGACAGGCCTCAATTTCTGGCCATGTTGGTGGCATCTTTTGCAGTCCAGGTTGAGAAGTTGGATGTTCTCCAGTCTAAAAATATCTCCCCATTGTCCTATAGCAGCTCCCTGAAAATCTACTGTCAATGCTTGATTCCTTTTAGGTGGAGAATGAAACATTCTTCTCATACTTTAAGGACGATTTTAGTACCACCTTCTCAATGATACCCATGGCCAGGATGAACTTCTTTTCTCTTTGACACATGGATGTCATTCACGTGTCCATTCAGACATTCTTAAGTGTTTATGAAATCCTGACATGAGTCAGGTGCTTGTTGGCCTTTAGGATAGAAAGGCACATCTGACACGGCCATATCTTATACAGATTTTAGTCTAAATTAATATTTCTTAAATTAGTTTGCATCTGAGTGGCTATGGGAGCTTGTCTAAAATACAGACCCATAGGCCTCACCAAGGAGCTACTGGAAGGAGAAGGTGGGGGCATGGGAATTGAGTTTGTATATATTTTAACAAGTTCCTAGATGATGGTGATACACACTTTTGGTGGTGTCATTTCTATACTTCTACAATATTTCCACTGCGAGAATTTGACCCATTTTGGGAATAAAAACATCTTTATATTGAGCTGGGTGTCTCCAACTTTTTTAGATATAAACATTGGTTATAGTCGTATTCTTTGGTGGAATACTGTTCTTCCAATTTGAATGGTGACTAGTTCATGTCAAATAAATATTTATTGGACAATAAATCAACCATTAAAACTCAACTATTTCTACCATTAAAATTCAACTGTCTTCAGGCAAAACATCTCTTTTATGACATGGCTTTAAGACCTATAAAGAAACTTAAAATTTGGCACCTGAGATTCCTGGGATCTGGGGTAAAAAAGGGAAACTGGATACTCCAAACTTCTTACCATGTTTTGATTTATCTGTGTCTAAATAATCTGTTAAGTTCTATATTGTGCAAAAGGCAATAGCCTTTTCACCTACTGGCTTGGGTTACACAAACATCATCTTAAACCTTTTTTATTTTATTTCAATTAATAATGTTCCAGTTGAGGGGATGGAGGAAGGGGACGGATAGGTCCATTTTACAGATATGTGGCACACTTCCTGGCTGAGGGACACAACTACAATGGGACTTTAACCTCACAAAAAGAATTGATGTAACCCAATTGTATGTACCCTCATAATAACCTGAAAAAAAATGTTTAATAATATTTTCTGATTTTGGAAATACATACTCCTTGTACGGAATTTAGACAAGAATAGAAATATTTTAGCAAAAACTAAGTCATTTATAATTTTACTTCTCCCAAATAAGACTTGCTAACATTTTGAAATAATTCTTTCTTATCTTTATAGATTAGATA
The DNA here is from genome assembly GCF_027406575.1 of Nycticebus coucang. Classification (NCBI taxonomy): domain Eukaryota; kingdom Metazoa; phylum Chordata; class Mammalia; order Primates; family Lorisidae; genus Nycticebus; species Nycticebus coucang. Next base: position 19,756,161 of record NC_069788.1, on the reverse strand, counting down.
TGTGTAATCTAGAATTTATTAAACAGTATCGGTTTCAGTTTTTTACAATATAACAATTCTAAGAGGAAAAGCTTTCAGTTTTACTCCATTCAGTAAAATATTGGCTGTGGGTTTGTCATAGATAGCTTCAATCAGTTTTAGAAATGTGCCACCTATGCCTATACTCTTCAGTGTTCTAATTAGAAAAGGATGCTGGATTTTATCAAATGCTTTTTCTGCATCTCTTGAGAGGATCATGTGATCTTTATTTTTGCCTCTGTTAATATGGTGGATAATGTTTATGGACTTGCGTATGTTAAACCAGCCTTGCATTCCTGGGATGAAGCCTACTTGATCATGATGAATGACTTTTTTGATGATAAGCTGTAATCTATTGGCTAGGATTTTGTTGAGAATTTTCGCATCTATATTCATGAGTGAGATTGGTCTGAAATTCTCCTTTTTGTTTGGGTCTTTTCCTGGTTTTGGTATCAGGGTGATGTTTGCTTCATAGAATGTGTTGGGGAAGATTCCTTCTTCCTCAGTTTTTTGGAATAATTTCTGCAGTACAGGAATAAGCTCTTCGTTGAAGGTTTGATAGAATTCTGGAGTGAAGCCATCGGGACCAGGGCATTTTTTGGTTGGAAGCTTTTTTATTGTTTCTTTGATCTCAGTGCTTGAAATTGGTCTGTTCAGGAGGTCTATTTCTTCCTGGCTAAGTCTAGGGAGAGGGTGTGATTCCAAATGCCATTCCTATCAAAGTACCTACATTGTACTTTCAAGATTTGGAAAAAATGATTCAGCATTTTGTATGGAACCGGAAAAAACCCCGTATAGCTAAGGCAGTTCTTAGTAATAAAAATAAAGCTGGGGGCATCAGCATACCAGATTTTAGTCTGTACTACAAAGCCATAGTGCTCAAGACAGCATGGTACTGGCACAAAAACAGAGACATAGACACTTGGAATCGAATTGAAAACCAAGAAATGAAACTAACATCTTACAACCACCTAATCTTCGATAAACCAAACAAGAACTTACCTTGGGGGAAAGACTCCCTATTCAATAAATGGTGTTGGGAGAACTGGATGTCTACATGTAAAAGACTGAAACTGGACCCACACCTTTCCCCACTCACAAAAATTGATTCAAGATGGATAAAGGACTTAAATTTAAGGCATGAAACAATAAAAATCCTCAAAGAAAGCATAGGAAAAACACTGGAAGATATTGGCCTGGGGGAAGAATTCATGAAGAAGATTGCCATGGCAATTGCAACAACAACAAAAATAAACAAATGGGACTTCATTAAACTGAAAAGCTTCTGTACAGCCAAGGAGACAACAACCAAAGCAAAGACACAACCTACACAATGGGAAAGGATATTTGCATATTTTCAATCAGATAAAAGCTTGATAACTAGGATCTATAGAGAACTCAAATTAATCCACATGAAAAAAGTCAACAATCCCATATATCAATGGGCAAGAGACATGAATAGAACTTTCTCTAAAGACGACAGACGAATGGCTAACAAACACATGAAAAAATGTTCATCATCTCTATATATTAGAGAAATGCAAATCAAAACAACCCTGAGATATCATCTAACCCCAGTGAGAATGGCCCACATCACAAAATCTCAAAACTGCAGATGCTGGCGTGGATGTGGAGAGAAGGGAACACTTTTACACTGCTGGTGGGACTGCAAACTAGTACAACCTTTCTGGAAGGAAGTATGGAGAAACCTCAAAGCACTCAAGCTAGACCTCCCATTTGATCCTGCAATCCCATTACTGGGCATCTACCCAGAAGGAAAGAAATCCTTTTATCATAAGGACACTTGTACTAGACTGTTTATTGCAGCTCAATTTACAATCGTCAAAATGTGGAAACAGCCTAAATGCCCACCAACCCAGAAATGGATTAACAAGCTGTGGTATATGTATACCATGGAATACTATTCAGCCATTAAAAAAAATGGAGACTTTACATCCTTCGTATTAACCTGGATGGAAGTGGAAGACATTATTCTTAGTAAAGCATCACAAGAATGGAGAAGCATGAATCCTATGTACTCAATCTTGATATGAGGACAATTAATGACAATTAAGGTTATGGGGGGGAGCAGAAAGAGGGATGGAGGGAGGGGGGTGGGGCCTTATTGTGCGTCACACTTTATGGGGGCAAGACATGATTGCAAGAGGGACTTTACCTAGCAATTGCAATCAGTGTAACTGGCTTATTGTATCTTCAATGAATCCCCAACAATAAAAAAAAAAACCAAAAAAAAACCAATATAACAATAAAACAAGACCTATTCTCAGTTTTCTAGGTTAGATGGGATGAAATCAAGTTATAACTGGAAATGCCAAAGTTTGCAGAGAGTAAACAAAAAGAGAAAAAAAACCTATATATGGTTGGACTCTGAAAAAAATTGCTATTATTGCTTTAGATCACCTTTTTAAATATTTGGAAGAATCGAGGAGGAAGTAATATTATGCGAGTTTTGACATAGCACATTTTCAAAATGAAAAACCCTTTAGGGAATTTGGTAATAAGGTGATAACAAGATGATGAGGTGCTAAAGAAGTGAGTTTCTGCTTTGAATTTTTTGTAGCCCATTATCCTTATTGATGTCCTGTAACACTTCAATCCATACACTGACCTTTTATTCTGACTGCTTCCTCAATTGTGCCCATCACACATTTTTGGTAGATGCCTATAAATTATAAAAGGTTGAAAGTGCCCCAAAAGCGTTAAATCAAATGCTATAAAATTGAGTGCTGACATTTTTCAAAAAGTGCACAAAGTGCAGTTGTAAGAGTTTCAGAGTGTTGACTATTTCCCTGGAAGAAAATCGCACCTGAGAGAATTAGATTTGAGCACAGAGGGCGAGGCAACTTTTATATTTGCACAAAATGTTGTTTTCTTACTTTTTGCTAATGGAATGTAATTAAGGATTTAATTGTTTTTATTCTCCTTCAAGTTAGACATTGGGAGGGTGGGAGGTCAGGACATTGTCTGGCTCATTTGTTACAGTAAAATGCAAGCATTTGACCTAGAAACAAGCGAAAAGAACAACAGCCCACTAGTGAGACAGATCCACAGGCATACCCACCAGTGAGAAATTAATATGAATGTCACATACGGAAACACATTACGTTTTCTAAGGAAAACCTACAGTATGGAACATAATGAGACTCTACCCACACTATTAAGTAGCCAGAATTAAGAGCACATTAACTAAAAGGGAAATAAAGGCGTTTTTGTTGTTGTTGCTGTTTTTGAAAATAGAACAGAGGTGCTGAGCATAAATATTTGATGGTACATCCTATTTAAGATTCAGAAAGTATCTTTTCTCACAATCTCAGTGATTTCATGTTGTGTCAGTTGTTAATCAAATCAACTAAAAGTGTATCATACTACTATCCTATGAGTTGTATTATAGTATCAGCTATTGGCACAATATAAGAGAAAATGAAAGCGTAATCATCGAATGAGCATTTTGGATTTCAGAAGACATAAAAAATCATTTAACACCTGTTTTAATTTAGAGCTAAAGGAACTGAGAATGAATGAAGGCATCACACCTAGCACCAGAGATAGCACCCTTGGAGAAATTAAATTCACTATGAATAAAAACAATAATTTTAGGACATTACTATTTAACCTGCCGTAGCTATCCTATGAATCTACAAAACTTGTGGATAATATTAAGATTAATATTGGTTTTTTAAGAAAAATTATGATATTTGAGAAGGGACACAAAGAAAGGGGCTCCAAGGAGTAGGGGAAGACAGCCTGTACTGCTGAACCAGGAAGTCTGAAGGGCCCACAGGAACGCGCACCACTCAAGAGTTCTCCCCTAGGGCGGTGCCTGTGGCTCAAGGAGTAGGGCGCCGGTCCCATATGCCGGAGGTGGCGGGTTCAAACCCAGCCCCAGCCAAAAACCACAAAAAAAAAAAAAAAAAAAAAAGACAGTTCTCCCTTAGAAAGGAAATGTGTGGGTATGAGGTAACCTAGGTAACCAATAACCAATAGAAAAAGACAATAATCACTGACCAGCGGAGAAGGGCAATACTGCCTGGAGGGGCAGAGAGGCCAATGAAGGACTTGCAGCTGTTTGAAATGGAGAGAAAGAGGGTCTTTATACCTTGTACAGACTTTGCATCTCCATTTCTCTCACCTCTTCTCTCCTGAGAGGGACCCACTTCCAACTCTCTTTGGAAGGGCTCTAAGCTTTCTTTTTGATCTTCCCTTTGTTATACTGAATCTTGTGCAGGCTACTGTCTGTTCACGTTGCTTGTGCCATTCCAGTTGTAATTTTGGATTTCTATTCCTGTTGAGCCTCAGTTGAAATTTATAGCTCAGCCAGGTAATTGAACCAGGTTAACTGGGTTTGGGGAACTGGGACCCCCGACCCCCAACAGTATTATTTCTAACTCGCAAGTATTGCTATTTTATTTCTTTACAAGCTAGATCACATTTCTGTTGGTGCATACTCTGTAGATCTGTTAACATTGATGTAATTTCTTTTGGCCTCTAAACTTCTTTTATTCAAAATTTTTAATTGACTCGTAATAATTGCACATGTCTATGGAGTACACAGTGACGTTGTGATACATATACACACAGTGACCAGATCAGGGTAGTCAGCACATCCATCACCTCAAATGTTTATCATTTCTTTGTGTTGGGAATGTTTAATTTGAACAATCTATTCAAAACTATATTTGAAACTATCTGATATACTGTATTATTGTTAACTATAGTGATCCTACAGTGGTATAGAATACTGGAACTTATTTCTCCTGTCTACTCCCTGTTTTCCCCTTCCCCTTCTTAGCCTCTAGTATCCTCTCTCCTACTTCTTTTTACTTCTATAAGTTTTTTTTAGCTTTAATATATGCATAAGAACAAGAGATATTTAACTCCCTGTTCTTGGCTTAGTTCACTACAATAATGTCCTCCGACTTCATCCATGTTGCAGTGAACAACAGGATTTCACTCTTTTTCATGTTGAACAGTATCCCATGATGTATTCACACTACAGTTTCTTTATCCATTCATTGGTCATGGACGCCAGTTGCTTCCATATCTTGAATAATGTGAATAGTGTTGCAATAAATGTATGAGTGAGAATGTCTCTTCAATATATGGACTTTTCTTTTGATAAATGCCCAGGAGTGGAATTGCTGGATCTTGTGGTAGTTCTATTTGTAGTTTTTGAGGAACCTCCATAGTGGCTGTACTAGTTTACATTCCCACTGATGTGAACAAGAATTCCTTTTTCTCTGCATCTTTGCCAGTATTTGTAATTTTTAAAATATTTTTAATAATTGTCATCCTAACTGGGGTGAGATGATACCTCAGTGTGGTTTTGATTGGTATGTCCTTGAAGATTAGTCATGATGAACATTTTTCATGTATTTGTTGGCTGTTTTTATGTCTTCTTTTGAACAACATAAATGAGATCGGTTGCCCATTTTTAAACCATTTTTTTTTTTTGGTTGTTAAAATGTTCGACATGTTTGTATAATCTTGATATTAATCCGTTGTCCGATGAATGGTTTCAAATATTTTCTTCCATTCTGTAGGTTGTCTTTTCACTCTGTTGAATGGTTCCTTTCCTGTGCAGAAGCTTTTAGTTTGATATCACCCGATTTGTTTATTTTTGCTTTTATTGCTTGTTTTTCTGCTTTCAGTCTTCATGATATCTTTTATTAAGTTAGAGCTACCAACCAATTTACCATATGCAGAGTAAAGTCTAGTCTCCCTTGCTTGTCCTTATACATTTTTCAACCTCACATTCTGCTACCCTAAACCTAGCACTTCACTCTGCCTCCACGTATGGTTTCCAGCACCCATCCATATGATTCTGCTGTTTTGCTGAGCTCTTCCTCTGCTTAGCACATCCTTCCCCCAAATTTTCCTCTTCTTTACATGGACAGTTCTTGTTTAATCTTCAAGAATAAGATTATCATTGTTTTTTTTCATAAAGCCTTTCATAAGCTTGACAGACCTTTCATGAACTTGGGCTAAATGTCTTTTTCTATTACGGTAGTAATAGACACATTGTTCATATTTTAATCTCAGCGTTTGCCATATTATTGGTGTAAGGTATCTGTTTTTCTTTGTAATTATTAATATATTTCATTCTTAAAGAAATTTTAGGTTCAGAGCAAAATTAAGTAGAAGTTCTGTTATATCTCCATGTTCCCCCATTCCCAGCCTCTCTCATTATCAACATCTCACACCAACGGGGTACATTTGATATTATCACTGAAGCAACGTTAACACATCCTTATAACACTGAATTTCATAGTTTATATTGAAGTTTCACTTCCGGTGTTGTACATTCTGTGAGTTTTGAAAATATATAATGACATTTACATACCATTATAATATCATACAGAAGATTTTCTCTGTCCTCAAAATCCTCTGTGCTCTGCCTATTTATCCATTCCCTTAACCCTCTGACAACTACTGATATTGTCATTGCTTCCACACTTTTCCCTTTTTCAGAAAGTCATAGAGTTGGAGTTATAAAGACGATTTTCACATTGTCTTTTTTTCACTTCATAATATGCTTTTAAGGTTCTTGTATGTTTTTTCAGAGCTTGATAGTTCATATCTTCTTCACACTTAATAATATTCCATTGTTTGGGCATTCCATGATTTATTCACCTACTGAAGCTCATCTTGGTTGCTTTTAAGCTTGAGCAGTTATGAATTCAGGTGCTTTTGCTTATTTTTCATAGTGTGAAAACATGCTAGAGACTAGCAAAACATATGGAAATGCATAAAGCAGTCAGTGTTGAGATCAGGCCTTCTCCCTTCCTCCTCCTTTGTGTTCCACTCACCAGATGTTAGTTAATTTACCCACAACATGTGTTGAGGGCCGTAGTAGGCTGAATAATGGTCCACAAAGATATTAGCTCCTCATTCCTGGAGCCTGTAAATTTACGTTATCTGTGTTTGAAGTTGTGATTAAGTATCTTATCAGATTATTTGGCTGGGCTCAAAATGTCGTTATAAACATTCTAAAGGTGGGGGGGAGATATTGCCCAGACAGAGGAGAAGAAGGCAATGTATGTGACCATAGATATAGAGCCTGGAGTGACGCATCCATGCTAAGTAATGTTAACAGCTCCCAGAAACTGCAAAGGCAAGGGATGGATTCCTTTGGCCTGTGGAAGGAGTATAGCTACTACAAACTAGCCTTAATTTCAGCACAGTGAAACCTATTTTGGGCATCTGGTCTCCAGAATTGTGAGAGAATGCACATCTGTTGTTTTAAGTCACCAAGTTTGGTGGTAACTTTTTGCAGTAGCTCTAGGAAACTAATACAAGGCCATACTATGTGTCTGTACTGGGTCATGTGATACAGATAAAAAGACAAATAGAATACTGTCCTTGACCTTGAACAGGTGAGAGTAGAGTCTGTAGGACAGGCTGGTTGTGGCATGAAGTGGGTAGGTGCCACGTAGTGTTTTCGTGTTTCCCAGTGACTGACAAGAATCCAGCAGAGATCGTGAGGTAGGAAACTGGAGCCATCTCCTTTGCTTCTGAGGGAGGTGAGGAGCCTGGAAGCAGAGCCACTAAGGAGATTGTTGCTTATGGGACCCAATGAAAGTTGGAACTGTGACAGCATCAGCGAGACTAAGGAGGGGAGGCTTGAACTTATAAGACTTTTCTGAAGTAGAATTGAAAATATCTGATAACTACATTATTTTTGAGTCATGATACCACCCTCAGCCCAACATCTTGTCCCTACTGATAATTTTTGCCTAGATATTTGAGCTTTCTCTGCCTAAATCACTGAAGTTTTTCTGAAAAATATTTTGAGTATTATTTCAAATATTTTCAAATATTTTTTAAAATATTACTTCAAATATTTTAAAGATGTTATTTTAAACAATCTTTCCCACATTCTTACTAGTGTTTTTAACATGTGAATTTATGAACAATGAATTAACATAGCATGTCACACACAAATTGCATGAAGGAAAGATTGTTAATATAATGATCCCATTTTAGATGATCTCAAATATCACCTAAATGCTGAATCAAATTATTTGAATGGACCCAACTATATCTTTCAAATGTTAAATCTCACAGAAAAATGTAATGTTAAATTAATAGCATTTTGACCATGGATTCTTTTTACTAATAATCAAATAGACCAGCCAGATTGAGAGGAAATGAGTTTTTAATGCATCATTCTGAAGAATTAATGCAATTTTCACTTCAATGAAATGAATAAACATGGAGCTACTACCAAGCTGCTCTGTATTCCTAGCAATAATTACTTTATAAAAGGTTAATAAATGTCAAGCAAAAGCAGCTATGACTGCCTAAAGGTTAAGCTGAAAACAACTAAAATAAAAAAAAACAGAGTGCAGATTATTACATTTATTGACTGACACTGATTCTTAGAGAGTAGACAATTCCGGGATGATTAATTAATAATTAAATTTCAAACAAGTATCTTTGACCTCGAAACATGAAGGTAATTTAAAGGCCCTGCTAGACCCACACTGTGTACAAATGTACTTCCCTTCCTGTGCTTCTTCAGAATCAGCAAAATCGGTAGCTCGTTTTACCTCTGCATATCTACAGAACTGGAGCTGGTAGAGAAGATATCGATGAGTAGATCCCTCAACATGGGGTTGGGGCAAAGCCTCAAATGTTACTCTCTTTTCCAAGATTTAAGAGGGATTTCCGACCACATTGTAAAGGGTGCCAAACACTCGGCTTGGAATATATGGCACTTCCTGATACAATCCTGCCTTTACCATTTACTTTTTTTCTCACAACTCCTCCCAATTACGTGCTCCAGGGAGTAAGCTACTTGCCGTTTCCCCAAATATGCCATGTTTTGCCTTTACTCACAACGCTGGTCTGTATTCAAATACTGGCCAATTCCCATTTACGCTTCAGGATTCATTCTTGTCATCTCTTCTGGGAAGCATATGCTGTGATCCCTCCAGGTATCTTATCATAGCACTAAGTTTGGCACATCCCCATTTCAGGTTTGCTCGTCTGTCCCCCTCACTCAATTGTAAAGTCCTTTAAGATAGAGACTCACTCACACCTCAAACTAAGAGTCCATAGAGCAGAGTGTCTGGCCTACAGCAGGTGCTTGATGAATGCTTGTTGGATAAATAAATAAATTTCTTAGGGATAAAAAAGAGACTATCTTGTGACCAAAAGTTAGAAGTGTAGGCTTTTTGCTAATTTTAGCTCAAACCTAAATTATTAGCAGAGGGGTAAGAGAATATTTTTCAAGAAAGGGAACACATATTTATTTATCTATTATTAATTGATGATGGCTTTTCTTTCTTCTTAGTGCAATAATCGGAAAACAATCAGATATAACCATACAGTTTGCTTTGTACTTTCCTTTGAAGTCAAACCTGTTTAGATTTTTTTCCCTTGCGACTCCCTTCTAGTATGGCTATTCAAAAAAAAAAAAAAATAATAATAATGTTTTCAATGACATTGAACAGCCTGCAGCAGTTATTATTTATTTATTTTTTCCGAGCACAGAATAACAACAATAAAAATGCAATAACAAATGCATTAGTAGATGTTCATGGGTATATTAAAATATATACAGTTTTTGGTGGTACCCTGGTGTGAAATGACCTTGCTTTATAATAAGCCTCATTATCTACCAGAAAATAAGTGCGATAGGAGGAGGCCTAAGAGAAATCAAATTACACTTAATTTCTCCTAATACCAAACAAGAAAATACCACTTATTGTACAGCACATCACTTTCCTGTCTGTTCAGATGTCAGTGAGATGTGTAAGGTGGAGGCTGGGCATACACACAGCAGAGACAACACTGGTCCCAAGTCATAGCCCGATTTCTATCTGACGGAACGGGCATGTACACAGAGGTGCAGGGGAGATATGACAAGCCTAGTGGAGGGTTAAAAGCAGGGGAAATGCTGAAAATTACCTAAAGTTTGGGTGTGCTGCACAGTTCACACTCAGCTCTGTCAGCAGAGAGTGGAAGGCTTGCTGACTGGAGGTGCTGGAGAATAACATTGCAATTTCTGCTGAGTGACAAGCTCTGCTAACACGGGATGGGCTTACAAAGAAAGATAAGGAAGATAACTTTTTGAACAAAGACATCAGTAGCTGCACATTTTGAATGAGCTTAGGCTTCATAAATTTCATCTAGTTTACTGAGTAAACAAACAAAACAAGATAATAAACCTCTGGTAGGAAATAGAATCCAGAGTAGCTACAATATCTAAACAGGTCATTATTCAACACACAGTTATAGGATATGCAAAGAAACAAGAAAGAGCGACGTATTCAGAGAATAAAAGCAGTCAATAGAAGTTATCTCAGAAATTGGATTTTGCACACAAAGAATTGAAAGTAGCTATTATGAATATAATAGTATAATTGAAGAAGATTATGTTTAAAAATTAAAGTATGATGATAATGATAATTAACCAATAAGTGGAAAATCCCAATAAAGAGTTGGAAATGATTTTAGAATGAGAGCAGTGGTTCTCAAACTTCCTAATGCCGCGACCCTTTAATACAGTTCCTCATGATGTGGTGACCCTCAACTATAAAATTATAGCAACTAAAATAATTTTTTTTTTTTTTTTTTTGTAGAGGCAGAGTCTCACTTTATTGCTCTTGGTAGAGTGCCGTGGCTTCACACAATTCACAGCAACCTCCAACTCCTAGGCTTAGGCGATTCTCTTGCCTCAGCCTCCTGAGTAGCTGGGACTACAGGCGCCCACCACAACGCCCGGCTATTTTTTTTGTTGCAGTTTGGCCGGGGGCTGGGCTTGAACCCAAAACCCTCGGTATATGGGGCCGGCGCCCTACCCACTGAGTCACAGGCGCTGCCCAGCAACTAAAATAATTTTATGGTTGGGGGTCACCACAACATGAGGAATTGTGTTAAAGGGTGATGGCATTAGAAAGGTTGTGAACCACTTAATTAGAGGATCAAATAGAGAAACTGTCCAGAGACGATGGACCAGGAGTAGCCCATGAGCTGCTGCTCTCAAGGAAAAAATATAAATTGCAGGCAGATGTCTACATGAGCTATCTTTCTGATTGCTCTTCTCAGAAGGAATTCTGTAAATTCACAGGGAAGCAACATGGGACATAGCATGAAAAAGAAGGTGACAGGATGATACATTGGACAAGATCAAAGTGTTCTGCCTACATACAGGGAAGACAAGAAGGACAGAGTACTGGGATACCAGGGTCACCCCATGGGCACTGAGGCCTAGCTGTGAGAGGACACCCTCCACCACCACAGGCCTCTGCCTGGATGTACCAGTGTCCTGCATGGAGTTGATGCAGAGTCATTGCAGGAGACAACAGGTGTGGTGGGAATCAAGCAGCAGGCAATTCCAGGTTTCTATAGCCAAAGATATTCTTTGCTGTGCAAGGGCATCATGATAGCTCACTGCAACCTCAACCTCTTGGGCTCAAGCAATCCTCCTGCCTGAGCCTTCCAAGGTGCTGGGAATAGAATATAGGCATGTACCACCACACCTTGTTAATTGTTCTATTTTTTGCCAAGACAAGGTCTTGTTCCTCCTCATGTAGGTCTTGAACTTATAGCCTCAAGTGGTCCTCCTGAATCAGGTTCCCAAAGTGCTAGGATTATAGATGTGAGCCACCATGCCTGGCTTCTCCTTATTATTTTGAAATTAAATTAAAAAAATTGAATCAAATGGATGTTATATAGGTGAAATGTACAAAGAGTGAAATATAAAATTTATCAGTGGGTCTCAACAGAAAACATGAGGTTCCAGGAAAAAGATTTGGAGATAGATAGAAAATAACCAAACTGGAGAATTGAATGAATAAAAGATTGAAGCAAAATAAATGTAGCATGAGAGATTTTTAGAATGATATAAATCATAAAGACATATGTGTAATCAGTCAAGAAGGACAGAAAATAAAGAGGACATAAAAAATTTTGAAAATGATGCCTAAAATATTTCTCAATTGCACGAAAAACTAAATCCAAGCAGTTCAATGAAACTCAAGTAGGATAAACTCATACTTATCTACAATTAGACACATAACAATCACTGTTGAAAGGTGAAGCCAAAGAGAAAAGCTTGAAAGCAGCAAGAGGAAAAGTAACTTATTAGGTATAGGGGAACAACAGTACAATTAACAGCTGACTTCTCATCAGGTACAATGGACACCAGTCAGCACTAGATTAAATACAAGCTGAGTAGCCCTTATGTGAAATGTATGGGACCTGAAAGCGTTTCAAAATTTGGATTTTTTGAATTTTGGAATATTTGCTGTGTGCTTTCTTAGCATTTTTAATCCAAAACCCTGAAATTCAAAATGTTTCATTGAACATTTTCTTTGGGCATCATATTGATGCTCAAAAAGTTTCTGATTTTTGAGCATTTTGTATTTTGGGTTTTTACATTAGTGATACTCAGTCTGTATTTGCATTGCTCAAAAACCATACATGTCAACCAAGAATTGTACATCAAGTAAAACTGTTTTTCAAAATGAAGGGTAAGCAAAAGCATTATAGATAAGCATAGACCTAGAGGACTTGTTAATAGCAAAAATATTCAGGGAATTATTTCAGGCTAGAAGAGAATACATTAGATAGTAAATTGAATCTACATGAAGAAATACCGTGGTGGAAATAGCAAATGTGTGGGCAAATATAAAAGGATCTATATACCCTTTCTCATTTCTTCTTTTAACTACTTTAAGAGACAATAAAATTGTATAAAGCAGTAATTATAGCACTTCAGAACATCAAGTTAGGGAAAGATTTCTTGAGCAATACCTCAAAAACACAAGCAACCAAAGCAAAAATGGACAAATAGGATGACATCAAGCTTAAAGCTTCTGCATAGCAAAGGAAATAATCAACAAAGCGAAGAGAAAGCCCAGAAAATGGGAGAATATCAGCAAACTACCCACTTGACAAGGGATTTATAATCAGAATATATAAGGAGCTCAAATAGGAAAAAAAAATCAAATAATTATACTAAAATATGGGCAAAAACTTTGAATAGACAGTTCTCAAAAGAAGACATACAGATGTCTACCAGGTACATGAAAAAATGCACAACATCATTGACCACCAGAACAATGCTAATCAAAGCTCCAGTGAAGCTTTTTTTGCCCCAGCGAAAATGGCTGTTGTCAAAAACATAGACAATACCAAATGCTTTTAAGGATGCAGAGAAAGGGGAACCTTTGTACACTGTTGGTGGGAATGTCATTAGTACAGCACTGTGGAAAACAGTATGGAGGTTCTTCAAAAAACCATCTGATCCAGCAATTCCACCCACTACTAGGTAAACGTCCAAAAGAAAGGAAAGCAATTTATCAAAGAGATATCTGCATTTCTGTGTTTATTGTAGAACCATTCACAAAAGCCAAATATGGAATCGACCTAATCAACTTATCCATTAACAGATGAATGGAACTAAAACTGTGGTACATATACACAGTGGAATTTTATTCACCCATAAAATGATGAAATCCTTCCATTTGCAACAACATGGATAGAACTGGAGGACATTATATTAAGTAAACCTAACCAGGCATGAAAAGACAAATATTGCATGTTCTCACTCATACATGGGAGCTAAAAAAACTGAACTCATGGAGACAGAGGCTAGAATGATGGTGACCAGAAGCTAAAAAGAGGAGTGGGAATGGTGGGTGGGAAACGGGGAATGGTTAATGGGTATAAAAATACAGTTAGACAAAATGAATAAGGTTTTTGTAGTTGATACCACAATAGGGTGACTATAGTTAACAGCAATTTATTGTATATTTTAAAATAAATAAAAGACTGGAATTGGAATGCTCTCAACACAAAGAAACAATAAAGACCTTAGATGATACTCAAATTACCCTGATTTGATCATTATAGACTATCATGCCTGCATTAAAACATCACCTGTACCCTATAAATATGTACACCTATTATGTATCCACAAAGATCAAACATAAAACACTTAAAAGATAAAAATAAGAAAACAAGAACAAACAAATGGCACCTAGTTATCACGGGCATATGGTTTTCTCCAGCCCAGGTCAGCTATGCAGGTGGAGGAGCAGCAGATGAGAAAGACGGCAGGAGGTTGGGGGTTATAGGGAGAAAGCGAGGATACTGCTCCCGGATGGAATCTAAGCTGAGTGTGGAACAAAAGAATACCCCTCACCCCAATATATATGAGTGGTAAAAAGGCTGGAGATCCAGGGAGTTGGGAAACAACATAAGCAAAAGTATAAAAGTAGAAATAAACACAGAATATGTCAAGGAAAGTAAGGCATTGGACCTGCCTGGTGTGACAGGGCTGTAACTGGGGGAATCTGTAAGAATGAAATTGGTTAGGGAGTATAGACTGAAATGACATTAGATACTTCTTAACTTTGTCAATTTTCTGGTTTATCTATCTAATAACCTTTATTGGTAACAGAGTAGGGAAGGCAGTCAAGGCAGCTGCTGCCACCATCCTTTGAGAGCTGAGTTCACTCATGGACACCACCATGAAAGAAATTGCTCCACCTCTCCCAACCTACACGTGAGCCAAAGACCTTTCCATGGCCCATGAGGCTCTGCCTTATCTGCTGAGCCCATCTTCCTAACACTCTCCCTTTTGTTATCTCAGCTCCAAATCACTTTACAAAATATTTATAAAATATTCTCTATGGGCTGGCCACCTCTTCATAAAATTCTGTAATAAATATTTTGTAAATAATAATAATTTACAAAATAATTTCCCATTTTCCCTCTGTATGGCAACTTTATGGGCAACCTTTCGGACACTCTGTAATCTAACATTTTCATAATATGCCGATTTAGTACGTATGTTGTTTCTTTCTTATCACTATAATGTCAGCTCCATGAAGGCAGGAATGTTTTGCCTGTTATGTTCAGCACCTAGACCAGTTCCCTGGACCTACTCATCCTGAATAGGTACTGATGGGATGCAGGTGGAAAGCGCCCCATGCAGACACAGGCGCAGGTGGGGCAGACTAGGAGATGTACGTGGACTGTGCCTCCAGTGATCTCACTCACTAACCCCACAAGAAGGATACATAAAAGGCTGTAGGGAGGATCTAAGATGTTCTAGAAGGTGGAATTGTGCAATCATTTTTCTTTAAAACCCTAAATTTTATGCTTTTCCACATAGAGCTCTTCTCCTGCCCACAAGTTTATTCTAAAGTAAAGACAACTAGACCACTATTGCTCCATTCTCATTAGCTTTTATTTGTCTGTGGCTTTTCTCATATTCATTCTCAAGAATCCTACTTGAAATCATGGCGGGGCAGCTGGAAGTAGGCCTGCATGATTCACATCTTTGCTGTGCTTGCCTAGGGTTCGGTATCTCAATCGCCCTCACATCACAGTCTTGGAAATGCAAACAAGTACAGCTTTCCTTTCCTTTCTTTCTCTGTTTTCTCTGAATGACTTCTTGACCTGAGCTGTTTCCAGCAATTCAGCCCATTATGTTTATTTTTCATGTTCACCATGACAGATTCTTGCTTAGACTCACCCAACATTTTTTTTTCTACCTTCACACCACGATGACCCTTGCTCCCCTTGGCAACCAACTATCCAGCACTGTATCCATGCCGGCTGGCTTCCAAGATCAACCATTTAAACATATGGTTCAATGTAGCTGGGAACATGCACATCAAGACCAGGCAAGGAGGAGCAAATCTTGGGTTCCTCATCTTAGTTAGAAAATAGAGGAGGTCTTTTAAAATTGCTCTTATGGTATAGGAAAATGGTGACTTTCAAAATCATCCCAGGGAATGTTGGCAAGAATCTCCCCTCTGCAGTTCTCATGGCAGGAATGGGGAGGGATCTCTCATGAAGCTGTGGAAGGTTAAGCTTCAGTGACCTTCACTTGCATAGACCCCTTCCCAGAGAAGCCACAGGCATTTTGCATTTGTTATTCTGAACTATTTGTTTAGAACTCTCCCCAACTTATGAAAGCTTCAGGGACTCACAAAATCTAGACCTACTATTGGAAAAGAAACTTAGATCTATTGCTAGACAGAAGCATACTTTTGGACGGGTTAAACCAGACAAACTAGGAAGGCCTATTTTGCATGTATAGTAAAATATACACAATGTAAAATTTGCTGTCTCAACCACTTTAAAGCTTATAATTCCCTGGCATTTAATACATTCTTGATGTTGGAGAACCATCCCCACTATCTGGTTATATTTTCATCTCTACAAAGCAAACACCAGACCCCTTAAGCAGTCACTCCTCATTTCCCACTGGCTCCAGCCACTTGGCAAACACCAATCTGCTTTCTGATTCTATGGATCCACCTCATCTGGGAATTTCATATAAATGGAAGACAACATGTGGCCTTTTGTGTCTGTGTCTGGCTTTCTTCAATTACCATAATGTTTTCAAGGCTCATCCATGTTGTAGGATATGTCAGTGCTTTGTTCCTTATTACGTGGAAAGACCTTTTCAATAAAAGATTATTTTAGAGCAGATGGAGCCAGTTTAATAAGAGGCTTCCAAGAGAAAAATTTAACAGAATGGTTAAATACTATCAGCAGAACTTTTCATGGTATCATGGTCCTGCATTACGTTAAATTCTCTAAATCAATGGATTACAATTTGCCGGTCTTTTTTTCTCCCTTTATATTGACTCCAATCACATGATCATGGCTGACCTCTAAGCCTTCCCTGACTCCCACCTATTCTGCTCAGAAGTAATCCTTGTGCAAGCTGTCTGTGCTACTCCTGTTTCCAATTATTGCCTTTCCCATCTGGGTCAGCATCCAAATTGCCTGTTGAAGTTCCCCCCAAAACAATCTGTTTCCCCTTATTTTAGTGAGGATATTAGAAAATAACCTGTGCTTTGCACAATTCCTGAAGCTCAATTGAATGTATGTTTTTATATTGTAAACAGCTATCTATGCTACCTCCAAGTAAAAAATAAAAAATAATAATTTATTTAGCATTTTGCTCACTATATTTTTAGTGTACTGTACTGCAAAGGTTGAAAGACCTTTTATGTTTTATCGGAGGTGCCATGCACAAATTACTGTGTCTACTACGCAAATAATGTTGGCAAAAGAAGGCCTGCGTTTATAATAGGGCAGCCCATTAGCACGTGGGTGATTTTCTTCACACTCTGCTTCTTACCTTTGTCAACGACTATGCCTATTGACAGTGAGTCAATGGTTAGTATAATCTTCATGTTTATTCAAATCAAAGTCTCTAAATATATACCTTTTAGATTTTGGATACAAATGGTGGCCTAGTTTTGGTCACTGTGTTAGAACTTTAGTCTTCTGTATTTGAATCTTACTGAATGGCTTTGAAGCTTTAAGTTCTAATGCTACAGTTTAACATTATTTAAAATGTTATAACATTGTACTTATATCTAGCTTTGAAAATCTCCTGTCTTACTTGGGTACAGAGGTATCATAATAAAATCAGCCTTCATCTAGCCAGCTCATGCACTCTCAACAGGGTTGATACTGTTCCCAAGGGGAAAAAATTGATTTTTGCAGGTAGAAAACAATCTTAGACACACATACACATACAAAATATGTATATGTATGTGTTTACAAGTTCAAATATACATACACTATACAAATGAATAGTCTATCCATGGCATTGAAATATGGATGGGCAGTTGGGAAAAGAATATCTAAATAAAACTCACCTTGGGAGGGTAATAATAAAAACAATAGACCGAGAAACACTGTTCTAGCACTTTGAACAATATGTCCATATTTACTCCTCTATTTGGAAGACTCGTACTGTGGCACCTTGACTTGGACTAAGGATCAACTGAGTCTTGCAAAGAAAAAATATCCTTCTTGTTACCTTCTCTTTCAGGATTCATTCATAGGTTCACAGAGTATTTGGTCCTCAAATTTACTGAGGTGATTCATTTTACCCTTTCTAACCGATATATGTGAAACCTATACCTTTTCTGTCTAATATGAGCAAATCTTTACCCCTTCTTTGGCCTAAGGGGAGCATGTAAGCCTTTAGATTTGCATAGGCCGTGGATAATGACAAGTAGATTCAGGGCTGCGGGAATAGAAGGATTCTTTCTAGCCCCATGATCCAAACCACTTTGGATCTTCAGGGTCAAGGATTCCCAGTGCTTTGGGATGTGCTATTTTTTCTCCTTTTCCTCTTTCTCACCCTCAGGATCTTCTAATCCAGCTTAGTAGATTTTAGTAACATCAGCCCATACACATACTGCTGTTTCTCTGTGCTCCTTTTTCCAATGCTACAAATCCTTCTAAGTATCTCCTCCTAATGTAACTTGGATATATTAGGGCTAAAGCATTCACTTTTTAAAAATCGTTATTGAGATGGAAGCCAGGCAGAGGAGAACCTCCATCATGGAGGACATGAAGGGATAATAATGTGACATCTGGATCAAAAATCACTACTGCCGGGAGGAGACAAGATGGCTGACTGAAGCCAGCTTTCCACAGAGGCTCCCGTCCAGTAGGAGAGTTAAAGGACAAAAATTCAGCAAGTAACCTGGTGGATTTGAGCTGCACTAAGAGAGAAGGTTGAAGAACGCACATCAACCCCGCTGAGGCGAGCTGCGACCACAAGGATACAAACAAAAGGTACAAAATCCATCACCAAGCAGATGGGAGTCCCCTCCCCCATGAGAATGGCTCAGAGTGCCCCACAAACAATCGGGCAGAGTTCAAAGTTCCTCCCACTACACTCCACGGGAGAGACCCTCTAAAAACTGGACCTACCTCCCCTACTAGGGTGCCACGGCATTCTCCTGCCAGGCATAAAACTGTATAAACTGTATATAGTCTCTACCTGGAATTCTGAGCTCCCAGCACTCCCCTTCACTCACACCGAGGTCTGGAGGCCAGTCCCGGTTGGCAGAGAGGGGACCGCAACGGAGTGGCAGTTCCCTGAGGCACAGTGTGACAACCATCTTTTGGTGACAATACGGCCAGGAATAAAACTGTGTAAAGCTGTGTGTGTTCTCTGCCCACAACCCCAGGTTCCCAGCGCTCCCTGCGCTCCCCTCTGCTCTCGCTCCAAGGTCTGGAGGCCTGTCCCCCAGGGGTCCAGACTCTTGGGCGATTGTTCGAGGGGTGTAGACAGTGCTGGGCTGCAGCCAGTCGGTGTAGACTCTGGGGTATGGGAGAAGAGAGAGGACGGTTTGCTGGAAGGGAGCTACACCGGAGCAGCAGTTGCCTGAGCCATAAAACAGCAGCCCTCTTTTGCTAGCAATACGGCTCACTACCGAATATTCTGAAGCCGCACCCCCTGTCTCCCTGGGCAACCACAGACTCTGAGTATAGGATTTGCCTGAGGCAGCTCCAACTTGCAAACCGGGGAAACTCCCAGGGCAGGGCTGACCCAGAGGTCGGCTTTACTAAACCTAAGACGCACCTGGCCCTCAGGGGATCGTCAGCCTATAGAATACAAGAGCAAAGACAAGCTGATTTGGAACTTAATTCAGCTTCTGTTCTGCAGGGGAACCACAGAGTTGTTCTGTTCTGTTCTGTCAGTAACATTAATCAGGGGCAAGACTGGACCTGAGTGAAAACCCCCCAACCTTCATCAAGTGCCCGAGGTTGTCAGGCCTCACCTCCTCCTGCTAGAGAGAGACAGAGCACAGCAGCCTGGCAGACTTCCTTGTGATTGAGGCAGGTGCAAACTCCTAGAGTACTGATTCACTACAGGCAACAGGGTCAGCCAACTGCAGGGCTATCAGTGACTGGGTGTGACAGTGGTGCAAGGTGGGGAAGGAGGCAGCAACCTTCCCAGACTGATCTATTGGCTGGGTGGCTCCTCCTGACTCCACACAGCACTGGAGCAAGCTACACCAGAGTAGTCACCAGACCCCTGTGATCCAGTTCCCAGAAACCTCTTAAACTCTCTCACCTGAGACAGGTGCAGACTAAGACAATTGATTTGCACTTTTTGAACTGAACCAGTCGCCTGAGGACAAATCAGGTGATGCCCTGGATGCACGGTGGTAGGAAGGTGTGATTTTTCTTTTCCAATTGTTTGCCCATGGGGGGGTGGGGTGACTTAATTGCTGATATTTCTCCACAGCTAAGACTTCAACCCAGAGTATCTGTTTAACTAAGGTGGAACAGAAACCAGCTGAAAACAGGACAGAACCACTTAGCCCCACCACACCAGACAGGGCCCAAGTTTCTCAGGCCACAACACTGTATAGGCCCTCGACAAAGCCCCAGGGGAAAAAATCAAAGGGAGTAAAACAACCATGGGGCGGAATCAGCAGAAAAACTCTGGTAACATGAATAACCAGAATAGATCAACCCCCTCCCCAAGGAAAGATATGACAGATGTAATTGAAGATCCCATTCATAAACAACTGGCTGAGATGTCAGAAATCGAATTCAGAATTTGGATTGCAGACAAGATTAACAAAGTGGAATTAGGAATTTGAGGAGAAATTCAAAAGTTCTCTCAAGAATTTAACGAATTTAAAGACAAAACCACCAAAGACTTAGACACACTGAAACAAGAATTTGCAGCCCTCAAAGATATGAAAAATACAGCAGAATCCCTCAGCAACAGAATGGAGCAAGCAGAAGAAAGGATTTCTGACCTTGAAGATAAAGACTTTGAACGCTCCCAAACTCTCAAAGAGGAAGAGAAATGGAGAGCAAAAACGGATCATTCTCTCTGAGAGCTCTGGAATAGTTCAAAGAAGGCGAATGTCCGAATCATTGGAGTTCCAGAAACAGATGAAGTGGCCTCACTGGGAGCAGAGGCCCTTCTGCATGAAATTATGAAAGAGAATTTTCCAGACACACCTAGAGATTCTGAAATTCAGATAGCAGACAGCTTCAGAACCCCAGCACGACTCAACCCCAATAAGACATTCCCCAGGCATATCATAATTAACTTCACTAAAGTTAATATGAAGGAGAAAATCCTCAAAGCTGCCAGGAGAAAGAAAACTATTACCTTCAAAGGGAAGAATAGTAGAAGGACTGCAGATCTCTATGCTGAAACTTTTCAAGCCAGAAGAGGGTGGTCATCGATTTTAATCTCCTAAAGCAAAATATCTTTCAACCCCGGATCTTGTATCCAGCTAAACTGAGTTTCATTTATGATGGAGAAATTAAATACTTTAATGACATTCACATGTTGAAGAAATTTGCCATAACCAAACCAGCTCTTCAGGATATTCTCAGAACTATCCTCTATAATGACCAACCCAATCCTATAGCACAAAAGTAAAGTCACTCAGAAACTTCGGATCAAACTCCAATTTCCACACTGGTGAAAGGATTAAAAATGCCCACTGGACTTTTGAAAAACTCAATACCCAAAACTTCACCAGACTTATCAATATTCTTCATTAATGTGAACGGCTTAAACTGTCCTCTAAAGAGGCATAAGTTAGCTGACTGGATACAAAAACTCAGGCCAGATATTTGTTGCATACAAGAGTCACATCTTAACTTAAAAGACAAATACAGACTCAGGGTGAAAGGATGGTCATCCACATTTCAGGCAAATGGTAATCAGAAAAAAGCAGGTGTTGCAATTTTATTTGCAGATACAATAGGCTTTAAACCAACAAAAGTAAGGAAGGACAAGAATGGTCATTTCATATTTGTTAAGGGTAGTACTCAATATGATGATATCTCAATTATTAATATCTATATATCCAACCAGAATGCACCTCAATTTATAAGAGAAACTCTAACAGACATGAGCAACTTGATTTCCTCCAGCTCCATAATAGTCGGAGATTTCAACACTCCTTTGGCAGTGTTGGAACGATCCTCCAGCAAGAAGCTGAGCAAAGAAATCTTAGATTTAATCCTAACCATCCAACATTTGGATTTAGCAGACATCTACAGAACATTTCATCCCAACAAAACTGAATACACATACTTCTCATCAGACAATGAAACTTACTCCAAAATCGATCACATCTTAGGTCACAAGTCTAACCTCAGTAAATTTAAAGGAATAGAAATTATTCCATGTACCTTCTTGGACCATCATGGAATAAAACTTGAGCTGAGTAACAACAGGAATCTGCATACTCATACAAAAACATGGAAGTTAAATAACCTTATGCTGAATGATAGCTGGGTCAGAGATGAGGTTAAGAAAGAAATCGCCAACTTTTTGGAACAAAACAACAATGAAGACACAAACTATCAGAACCTCTGGGACACCAAAAAGGCAGTTCCAAGAGGGAAATTGATAGCACTGCAAGCCTTCCTCAAGAGAACGGAAAGAGAGGAAGTTAACAACTTAATGGGACATCTCAAGCAACTGGAAAAGGAAGAACATTCCAACCCCAAACCCAGTAGAAGAAAAGAAATAACCAAAATTAGAGCAGAATTAAATGAAATTGAAAACAAAAGAATAATACAAGAGATCAATAAATCAAAAAGCTGGTTTTTTGAAAAGGTCAATAAAATAGACAAACCTTTGGCCAACCTAATCAGGAAAAAAAGAGTAAAATCTCTAATCTCATCAATCAGAAACAACAAAGATGAAATAACAACAGACTCCTCAGAAATCCAAAAAATCCTTAATGAATATTACAAGAAACTTTATTCTCAGAAATATGAAAATCTGAAGGAAATACACCAATACTTGGAAGCACGTCACCTTCCAAGACTTAGTCAGAATCAAGTGGAAATGTTGAACAGGCCTATATCAAGTTCGGAAATAGCATCAACCATACAAAACCTCCCTAAAAAGAAAAACCTGGGACCAGATGGTTTCATGTCAGAATTCTACCAAACTTTTAAAGAGGAATTAGTACCTATATTACTCAACCTGTTCCAAAAGGTAGAAAAAGAAGGAAGACTACCCAACATGTTCTATGAAGCAAACATCACCCTGATCCCCAAACCAGGAAAAGACTCAACAAGAAAAGAAAATTATAGACCGATATCACTAATGAATGTAGATGCAAAAATATTCAACAAGATCCTAACAAACAGAATCCAGCAACACATCAAACAAATTATACATCATGACCAAGTCGGTTTTATCCCAGGGTCTCAAGGCTGGTTCAATATACATAAATCTATAAATGTAACTCAGCACATAAAAAAATTAAAAAACAAAGACCATATGATTCTCTCAATCGATGCAGAAAAAGCTTTTGATAATATCCAGCATCCCTTCATGATCAGAACACTTAAGAAAATCGGTATAGAAGGGACATTTCTTAAACTGATAGAGACCATCTACAGCAAACCCACAGCCAATATCATATTGAATGGAGTTAAATTGGAATCATTTCCACTCAGATCAGGAACCAGACGAGGCTGCCCATTGTCTCCATTGCTTTTTAACACTGTAATGGAAGTTTTAGCCACTGCAATTAGGGAAGAAAAGGCGATCAAGGGTATCCACATAGGGTCAGAAGAGATCAAACTTTCGCTCTTCGCAGATGATATGATAGTATATCTGGAAAACACTAGCGACTCTACTACAAAACTCTTAGAAGTGATCAAGGAATACAGCAGCGTCTCAGGTTACAAAATCAACATTATAAATCAGTAGCCTTTATATATACCAACAATAGTCAAGTTGAAAAAACAGTTAAGGACTCTATCCCATTCACAGTAGTGCCAAAGAAGATGAAATATTTGGGAATTTATCTAACAAAGGATGTGAAAGATCTCTATAAAGAGAACTATGAAACTCTAAGAAAAGAAATAGCTGCAAATATTAACAAATGGAAAAACATACCATGCTCATGGTTGGGAAGAATCAACATTGTTAAAATGTCCATACTACGCAAAGCAATATATAATTTCAATGCAATCCCTATTAAAGGTCCACTGTCATACTTTAGAGATCTTGAAAAAACAATACTTTGTTTTATATGGAATCAGAAAAAACCTCGAATAGCCAAGACGTTACTCAGAAATAAAAACAAAGCAGGAGGAATCACGCTACCAGACCTCAGACTATACTACAAACCAATAGTGATCAAAACAGCATGGTATTGGCACAAAAACAGAGAAGTAGATATCTGGAACAGAATAGAGAATCAAGAGATGAATCCAGCTACTTACCGGTATTTAATCTTTGACAAGCCAATTAAAAACATTCAGTGGTGGAAAAGATTCCCTATTTAACAAATGGTGCTGGTTGAACTGGCTGGCAACCTGTAGAAGACTGAAACTGGACCCACACCTTTCACCATTAACTAAGATAGACTCTCACTGGATCAAAGATTTAAACTTACGATATGAAACTATAAAAATACTAGAGGAGAGTGCAGGGAAAACCCTTGAAGAAATCCGTCTGGGTGAGTATTTCATGAGGAGGACCCCCCGGGCAATTGAAGCAGCTTCAAAAATACACTACTGGGCCTTGATCAAACTAAAAACTTCTGCACAGCCAAGAACACAGTAAGTATAGCAAGCAAACAGCCCTCAGAATGGGAGAAGATATTTGCAGGTTATGTCTCCGACAAAGGTTTAATAACCAGAATCCACAGACAACTCAACGCATTAGCAAGAATAGAACAAGGGATCCCATTGCAGGCTGGGCAAGGGATTTGAAGAGAAACTTCGCTGAAGAAGACAGGCACACAGCCTTCAGACATATGAAAAAATGCTCATCATTTTTAATCATCAGAGAAATGCAAATCAAAACTAATTTGTGATACCATCTAACTCCAGTGAGACTAGCCTATGTCACAAAATCCCAAGACCAGAGATGTTGGTGCGGATGTGGAGAAAAGGGAACACTTTTGCACTGCTGGTGGGAATGCAAATTAATACATTCCTTTTGGAAAGATGTTTGGAGAACACTTAGAGATCTAAAAATAGATCTGCCATTCAATCCTGTAATCCCTCTACTGGGCATCTACCCAGAAGACCAAAAAGCACATCATAACAAAGATATTTGTACCAGAATGTTTATTGCAGCCCAATTCATAATTGCTAAGTCAAGGAAGAAGCCCAAGTGCCCATTGATCCACGAATGGATTAATAAATTGTGGTACATGTACACCATGGAATATTATGCAGCCTTAAAGAAAGATGGAGACCTTACCTCTTTCATGTTTACATGGATGGAGCTGGAACATATTCTTCTTAGTAAAGTATCTCAAGAATGGAAGAAAAAGTACCCAATGTACTCAGCCCTACTATGAAACTAATTTAGGGTTTTCACATGAAAGCTATAACCCATTTACAACCTAAGAATAGGGGAAAGGGGGAAAGGGAGGGAGGGGAGGGAGGGGGGAGGTGGGTAAAGGGCAGGGGATTGGTGGGGTTACAACAGCGGTGCATCTTACAAGGGTATATGTGAAACTTGGTAAACGGTCTGTGAAGCTAGTGAATGATGCCCCATGATTATATCAATGTACACAGCTATGATTTAATAAAAAAAAATTAAAAAAAATTTAAAAATCATTATTTTCAATGTGAATGGCTGTACGATCACTGCTGACCTTCCTCTTCAACTAAGGGCAGAAAAGGGAGCAGAAAAACATATTTCTGGGAGTGAAAGAAAATTTGTGTTTTACATAATTTGCTAGTAAACATGAGACTATTTAGGTGGGATTATTGAATTATAAATACACATACATACACACACACACATATATACAAATATACACTCATACACATATATATACAAATATATACTCACACACACACACACACACACACACACATATATACAAATATACACTCACACACACACACACATAATAGTTTTTGAAGGGAAAGGAGAATACAAGATGAGGACATTTGGTTTTTGGCTACTTATAGTGTGAAGCGTGAGATGCAATAGGGAGGAAATGAAGCTGAAAAAGTTCCCCTAGGGCCAGATCATGAAGGGGTTGCCTATGCAAAGATGAAAAATGTGGATTTTATTCTGTAGGTCAGCGGTTTTGAAAATGCCTGCTATGTGGTCTTCTGATTTCCATGGAAGTCCTTTCTGTTTCCCCACAGGGGGCAAAAAGCAATGGCCAAGTATAGCCAAGTGGAGGAGACTTGATTTCCTAGCTCATTTTATTAAATCTATCTCTATTTTCTATCATCTATCTAATCTAACCTATCTTTCATCTATATATTTCACATTCTCTTTCTCTCTCAGTTTGTAATTTACTGGGACTCTATATAAAAATGCCTCTGGGGAAATAAATCTACTGATAGGTACATAGTACATCCCGGTGGATCATTCAGACAATAAACGCATAAAGAAACTAAACACACTAGTCCCTCAGTTCCAGGGGTGAGTTGCAGTTGGCTTTTACCCACTTGTCAGAGTCAGTTGTTAAATTTCAGGAATTTTGAGAGCTGTTTGGCATCAAGTTGGTGGCATGAAATTGGCTGAGTTTGGGGTATTAAATCAGTGACATCAGCAAATGTTACAAATCAGACATTGCTTCTCCTTGCTCCCCAATACTGAGAATTTCCTTGTTAAACTTTTACTAACGCACCACTGCCAGCCAGTTCTCAGACTTAAGTACACATTAGAATTAACTGGGGAGATGTGTTCTGGTACCTGGGCACCTCTGCCAGGAATTCCTATTAAACTGATAGATGGTGGCATCTGGGGATCAGGACTGTAAAAATTTTCCCAGGTAATTCTAATAAGCATTGAAGTTTGGGAACCACTGCACTGCATGTAGTTCAGGACAGATGTCAATTTTGTATATTGATTTGAAAGTCAAGATCAAGAGTGATGTTTTTAAAAATGAGGGTGAATGACACTGCTGAATGAGAACATGTCAAGAGCAAAAGGCAGTGAGCCAAGGATGGAATCCCAGGGAGTACACTAATTACCGGACGGGTGGAAGAGGAGAAATGGGAGAAAGAGGCAAAAAGAACATTAGAAAAGAACCTAGAATCCATGAATTAGATTTTCCAGCTCCAGAAGTTAGAATTACCTAAGAGCAAGAATATTTTGCTCCCTGGAAGAACTTTCTAACTATTCAGACTGTCTCAAATAGAGTGAGCCACTGTAAAAGGGAGTCTGGAAACTGGTAGACTAAATTCCGTGGTTGTGTTGTAAGCAGCCCTCATTGAAGGAGACAGCAAGTTTTCTGATAATGAAACTTCAGATGAGAGGGATGCTAAGATTTAATGACTATCTCATAGATACAGAAGATTCTGATTTAATTTATGATAGAATACTGTGTACAAAGAAGTCCTGGTAAAACAAAATAGAAAGAATAATTATTCATAATCTTTAGAACTGCATTCTCTAGCTCTATATAAAATAAACACTTCTACCTCAAACTAGTGAATTCTTTTTGCTTGTTTGTTTTCAGTTCAAATTGGTAACACTAGTTTTCATAGCTTCTGTGTTGTATGATTGATGTTGTTATCATCGTTACTGTGTTTTTAATTGTGCTTACCATGCAGAAGGAGCTTCAAATTAATTTTGAGATTGAGGCTTTTTTAAAGCATTTGATATTTTAGATAGCTTTGAATGGCAATTATTTTTAAATTTTGTCAAAAAACATATTTCAAGTGTATCTTTTCTTTCTCAAACAAGAAAATGAGATAGTTAAAATATTTACATGCTTAGAATTTTTAAAGACGTTTACTGCTACTATTTGCTACATTTGCCTGATTTACTTGCTTGAAGTTAGAACAAAATTATTTTAGATAGCAGTTGTCAATTGCTCAACATTAATTAATTGAAATGAAAAAGAAATAAGATGTATTTTTTGGAATGACTTCTACTCATGGCAGGTAGACTCTGGTTTTCTAGAACAATATGCAATAACAGTAAGGGAGGATTGCAAACATATTTGGTTTGAACTTGATTGTTCCCAGATTATGATATTGCTTAGCAAAGCAAAAAATTCTGAAATCTCAGTTGAATTTGGCTAAAAAGAAAGATCTCGACTGTAATTCATCTGCACACATTTCAAGTGCAGCCACTTTTTTCACAAATCAGCTTTTTCAGCTCCATTAGCAGTTGAGGCTGATAACAATCTGAGGTCGAATTCCTGCTGCTTAGTTTCTTAAGTGTCAGAAATAATAGATTCTGTGTTGCAAATGCCCCAGAGGTAAACACATCTGCTGCTAACAACACGGCTGCAACTTATCCTTCAGGATAAACATCTGCCTTCGTGCTCATTAAAAATTGCCTTTAAAAATAGGAAATTGAGTAAAAAAAAAAACTGCAAAAAACTAGTAAGTGAACAGGATAACTGCTACGAACAGATTTGTTCTGTATTCAGAACTCCCACTGACATCAGAATTGGGTCTTACTCATGTTCTTTTCCATTCATTTTTGGTCTGTATGGTCTTTACATTATAATTGATAATTATGCAATAAAATTACAAATTACCAAAACTTTGGACAATATGACCCTAGTTTATTCCTCATTAGATATTATGATCACTTTTTTTTTCTTTTTTTCATCTACAAATGCTATCTGCCATAGAGTCAAATTTTTTAGGTTAAATAACATTTATTTTTTCTTTTGACAATTTTTAAAATTACTCATCGTACTAGTTCAAGAAAGTGGCACCCCTTTCTCTACAGCACGGGCTCACTTCCTGTCTCTGTGTCCCATTGGGGCAATTATTGAAGTATTTCAAACGTTTTATCATTATGGTATCTGTCATGATGGTCTATGCTCAGTGATCTTGACATTCCTTGTGGATTTATTTTGGAGAGCTATGCATCATCCCTATAGAGGATGATTAACTTAACCAATAAATGCTGTGTGTGTTCTGACTGCTCCACCAACTGATTAGCCGTCCCCCCATCTCTTTCCCTCTCCCTGGGCCTCCTGAGATGTGACAATATTAAAAGTAGGCCAGTCAATAATTAGATGGCCTCTAATGTTCAATTGAAAGAATCACATATCTCCACTACCCTTTCTGATCCTATGTCTGACCTCGTACAACATCATTTTCCTATCCCACTCCAATGTTGGAAGACATCTGATACTTTTATTTGGAGCCTCTCATTCCATGACAAGAGGGTAGTGACAATGTTGAAGTACATTCTTTGGCCCTCAAACACAGTCAGTCACTGGTTTTAGGAAGAAACAGCCTGTTCAACAGGAAAAACCAACAGTTACTCTAGAATACACAAAACTTATGGGAAGAGTGGACAGGGTTGATCAGTACTGTGGATGTTATGGATTTACAGGGAGGTTCTACAAATGGCAGAAAAATTTATTCTTCACAAGTTGTGAATAGCTACATCCTTTACTCATTAGATAAGGAGAGGGGAGAAAAAGTAAAGACGCACTTCTCTTACAGGAGAAATCTCATCACTCAGCTTGTGAGTAATGTGAGGGACATTCAAGAAAGAGGGGAAGACCATAATTTTCTGACACAGAGGAGAGGCTAACTGGGAAGATGCATCTTATAATGCAAAATGCAAGAAAATAAAAAATAAAAAATCAGCAAAGGATTGCATGGTTTGTAGCAAAAGAAAGGAGAAAGGTGGTTTCATCCTGGAGATTGCTTCAAGAAGTATCACATTCAAAATAGGTATAAACAAAAACACTTTATTTTATGTAACCTAAAATAGATAATAAAATCAACAGGTGAGTTAATATTTATGTTTTTCTCTTTTTAAACTGTAGGATAATTACAAGTGATCCACCAACCTCTTTCTCACCCCAAATAAATAAGAGCTGGAGAATTGCAGGTGGCAGAAAATTAGATTGAAAAGCATTTTAAATCAAAAGGTAGAAATGATTAAACTAGTGAGGAAGACATGTTGAATGCTAGGCTTCTTAATCAGTTAGCAAGGTTGTGAATAAAAAAGAAAGTCTTGAAAGAAATCATTAGTGCTAATCCAGTGAATGATAGGAAGCAAAACAGTCTTATTGTTGATACGGGGAAAGTTGTAGTGGTCTGGGTAGAAGATCAAATTAGCCATAACATTGCCTTAAGATAAATCCTAGTCCAGAGCAAAGCCTTAACTCTTTTCAATTCTAGAAAGACTGTGAGGTTTGGCACCTGTAGCTCAAGTGGCTAGGGTGCCAGCCACATACACTGGAACTGGCGGGTTCGAATTCAGCTTGGACCTGGCAAACAACGACAACTACAGCTTAAGCCCAAGAGCTGAAGGTTGCTGTGAGCTATGATGCCACAGTGCTCTAACCAAGGGTGACGAAGTGAGAAACAATGAAAACTGCAACCAAAAAAGAGTTGGACATTGTGGTGGGCGCCTGTAGTCCCAGCTACTTGGGAGGCTGAGGCAAGAGAATTGCTTAAGCCCAAGAGTTTGAGGTTGCTGTGAGCTCTGACACCATGACACTCTACCCTGGGTGACAGCTTGAGCAAAAAAAAAGACAGACAGACAGACAGAAAGAAAGAAAGAAAGAAAGAAAGAAAGAAAGAAAGAAAGAAAGAAAGAAAGAAAGAAAGAAAGAAAGACTGTGAGAGGAGAAAGAAACTGAGAGATGGGAAGAAGAAAAGTTTGAAACTACTGGTTGGCTCATGATTTTTAAAGAAAGAAGTCATCTCCATTAAATAAAAGTGCAGGATAGATCAGCAAGAGCTGACGTAGAAGATACAGCAATCCAAAAAGCTCTAGCTAAGATAATTGATAAAGGGGGCTATACGACATAACAGATTTGCAGTGGAGACAAAACAGTCTTCTATTGGAAGAAGATATCACCCAGGAATTTCATAACTAGAGAGAAGTTAATGCTTGACTTCAACACTTCAAACGTCAAGCTGACTCCCTTATTAGGGGCTAATGCGTCTGGTGACTTCAAGTTGAAGCCAATACTCATTTGCCATTCTGAAAATTATAGGGCCTTTCAGAATTATGCTACATCTACTCTGCTTGCACAGTATAGATGGAATAACAAACGAATGACAGAATATCTGTTTACAGCATGATTTATTGAAGATTTTATTTCCACTGTTGAGATACATTGCTCAAAACCCCAAAAGATTCATTTGAAAATATTACTGCCTGTAGACAATGCACCTGGTCACACGAGAGCTCTTACAGAGATATATAAAGAAATTAACATTGTTTTCATGCCTGCTAGTACAATATCTGTGCTGTAGCCCATGGATCAAGGAGTCATTTCAGCTTTCAAGGTTTATTATTTAAGAAAAACATTTTGTAAGGCTATATGTAGCTTCCATAGACAGTGATTTCTCTGTTGGAGGTGGGCAAAGTAAATTGAAAACCTTCTGGAAAGGATTCATCATTCTAGATACCATCAAGAACCTTTATAATTTATGGAAGGAGGTAAAAATATCAACATTAACAGGAATTTGGAAGAATTTGCTTCCAACCATCATAGTTGACTTTGAGAGGTTGAAGTCTTCAGTAAAGGAATTAGCACAGTAGTGGTGGAAATAGGAAGAGACCTGGAATTAGGGAGCCTGAAGATGTGGCTGAATTGCTGAATCTCACGATCAAACTTGATTGAATGAGAAGTTGCTTCTTAGGGATGAGCAAAGAAATTGGTTTCTTGAGATGGAATTTAGCCCTGGTAAAGATGTTGTGAACCTTGTTGGAATGACAACAAAGGATTTAGAGTATTACATCAACTTAGTTGATAAAGCAGTGGCAGGGCTTATGAGGATTGACTCCAATGTTGAAAGTTCTACTGTAGATAAAATCCTATCAAGAAGCATCATAGCTATAGATAAATCGATCATGAAAGGAAATGTCACTAGGTATGGAAAACTTCATTTTTTGTCTTATTCTAAGAAATTTCTGTAACCACCACAACCTTTAACAGCCATGCCAAGATCCGTCAGCAGACATCAACATCAAGGTAGGATCCTCCCCCAGTGGAAAGATAATGACTCATGGAAGGTTTGGATGATTGTGAGCATATGTTTTCATTTCATTTGGGCATAAATCTAGCAGTGTAAACTGTTCTCTGAGTGGCCGCATTATTTTATGCGGAATATTTGAGAATTTTATTCTACTTTTTTCATGTTCTTGCCATCACTGTTACTGCTTATGATTTTTTTTTTTTTTTTTTGGTCAGGGCTGGGTTTGAACCCGCCACCTCCACCATATGGGGCCAGCACCCTACTCCTTTGAGCCACAGGCGCCACCCACTGCTTATAATTTTGATGCCGCCCTAGTGGATGTGAAGTGGTATCGCGTGGTAGTTTTTGTCTATAGGTCCCTAATGCTAATGATGTTGTCCGTTTCCTCCCGTGCTTCTTGGACATCTATGCATCTTCTCTGGAGAAATGGCTATTCAAATTCTTTGCCCGTTTTAAATCGGATTAGTTGCCTGCTTATTGCTGAGTTGCATGAATTTATTATGTGTATCATAGATACAAGTTGCTTATCAGACCGATGATTTGTACACATTTTTCCCTGTTCTGCAGACTGTCTTTTCATTTTCTTGGTGATGTCTTTGGAAGCAAAAGAATTTCAATATTGTTGAAACGCATTTATGTAATTTTTCTGTTGCTACGGCTCCTTTTTTTGCTGTAGCATGCGTTAGATTTTCAACACCTTCATGCATGAGTAAAACACAGGCATCTCCTCTGTTTGCTGGAGCTGACAGAGAAGAGCAGAGCAGCAGTGAAATGAGCAGGGACAGTAGAGCGAGAAGGGCAGGGTTCCAGGCGCTGCGCGTTCACCCTGCAGGGGATTGTGGTGATGAGAGGCTAGAAGAAGTTGCAGAAGGGATGTTTTTGAACCTGAGAGGCCAGAAGTACTATTTACCAGTGAGGAAAAGAAAGAATTTAGTCATGTGCCCTCTTTCTGAATGCAATTTTTAAAACACTTTGAATGTGATGAAATCTCTGACTTCTGATATAAAGCCACCTGTCTCGTAACATGGGTATGTGTGTGTGGTGGGTGCAGGAATGTGTTCAGAAAACACACTTTAGGATCTTCTAGCCCAGCTCAGGGTCATCTTTCTGAAATTCGGGTCTAGCTGAGGATGGAAATGCTGGCTGATAAAGGTTGCTGATAGATAGAATATTAAAGTCATATAAGGGCAAAGCTACATAATCAGGTCTCACTGTGGTTAAATTCTTAATATCTAGACTAAAGCCAACTGCGAACAACCTGTGTGTATTCAGGAAAAAATAGACGGTGTTCAGGAGTCTTTTGAAGGCTTTGCTGTTTCCTGTGTTCATGCCAAGAGAAATAGCAACAGGAGAAGGGAGAGCAGTCTCCCAACCTCGGTTCTTACCTTTCCTTTTGTACTTAAAGTCTGTTTAGATAAGTGCATCACTTACGAACCCTGAGAGAAATTGCCGGTAAAATGTTCTTAACATTGTCCATTTGTACCCAATGTCAAATGGCGGGCATGGAAATTAAAACAGACATGAAAGAGGCAATGGAGGTAAAATCAATAAAGTGAATTTCACAAAAGGCTGACTTACACAGCTTTTATGATGAGCCCGATTTTGAGAGTAGACAGAACCCCGGGGACGTCCGCTCCCATTGGTGTGCATGCCTCACTCCTATTTACTTTAATGAGCCTTATCAGTGGGAAACAAGGGGAAATAGATTCTTCAGTTCTCCTTTCCTACTGGCAGCTCTAAAGCCCTTAACAAAGCACACACTACGCATTAGTCCTGGGTACCATTCAGATAAGAGACACACGGCAAAGAAAGTATTCAAAATTCTGCAGAATCTTTTCGTGCGTATTGTCCAGGACACCCAGTTAGCACATAAACAATTATTCTCTGTATTAGGATGTCTTTATCCAAGGCTGTGCAGGTTTAAGAATTGCCTCCAGGCAATCTGGAATACAGATAATATTGGCAACGAATTGCAAATGCAGACAAAATATAATATTGATGATGAGGATTGCCGGATAACACTGTCAGGAGGCTCCGTGCCATCCTTTGCTATCTGGTGCTATATAATACCATGAGATTTTGTGATTCAGTTGAATAAGCAACTTTTCTTATGCTACATAAAAGGAAAATGATATTCTAAAATCTAGGGTTATTTTTTTTTATTGAATCATAACTGTGTACATTAATGCATTTATGGAGTACAATGTACTGATTTGATATACCATTTGGAATGCTTACACCTCCCTTATTTGTTGTGTTAAGATATTTATACTCTACTCTTAATGGTTTTGACATATACCCTTGCATTCTGCACATTAGGTGAGGTCCCACCAAATACCATCCCTCCTTGCAGCCTCTCCCTTCTCTTCCCCCCTTCTTTCTGGACTATAGTTGT
Source organism: Nycticebus coucang (assembly GCF_027406575.1). Classification (NCBI taxonomy): domain Eukaryota; kingdom Metazoa; phylum Chordata; class Mammalia; order Primates; family Lorisidae; genus Nycticebus; species Nycticebus coucang. The sequence continues at coordinate 19,722,038 of NC_069788.1, read as the reverse complement.
GTTTTATTGTTTGTACAAAAGTGTAGGTGATTATATATTGGTTTCATAATAGTATTGAGTACATTGGATACTTCCCCCCCATTCTTTTTTTTTTTTTTTGTAGAGACAGAGTCTCACTTTATGGCCCTTGGTAGAGTGCCATGGCATCACACAGCTCACAGCAACCTCCAGTTCCCGGGCTTAAGCGATTCTCTTGCCTCAGCCTCCCGAGTAGCTGGGACTATAGGTGCCCGCCACAACATCCAGCTATTTTTTGGTTGCAGTTCAGCCGGGGCCGGGTTTGAACCCGCCACCCTCGGTATATGGGGCCAGCACCTTACCAATTGAGCCACAGGCGCCGCCCTCCCCCCCATTCTTAAGATACTTTACTAAGAAGAATATGTTCCAGCTCCATCCAGGTAAACATAAAAGATGTAAAGTCTCTATCTTTTTTATGGCTGCATAGTATTCCATGGTATACATGTACCATAATTTGTTAATCCATTTATTAGCATGAATGCATGCATAGTAATTTTGAATGTTGCATGGCATGCCTACTCAATATAGCAATTCCTCTTGTTTCTTTGGCCATTAGTTAAATTGAACAGATCAAAATTGCATCTCTACTAAGTAACATAAACACTATGTTAATTTCTAAGACAAAATGAACAATATCCTGGAGATACTTCAGTGGGAACAGATATGCAGACAACTAGGAACTCATTCCCAAATCTGTCTGAAAGTCCAGAAAGGGAAGCTCAGCCTGGCCGTGCAGCACCAGTGAAGCTTCAAGGAGATGGCACGCAGCCCAGTCCTTAAGACTGAGCTGGAATTAGCCAGGCAGCGAGGGTTTTCAGGGCCAAGAGAACTCACCTCAGTTATTATAAATGCTGTACATCATTTTCATCTAAACAAGTACATTTTCATCTAAAAAGTACTCGTGGCTAATTAAAGAGGCAGAGAAACGCTAAGCAATTAGGGCTGGGCAGGTATAGCATTTATTTTATTTTATTTTATTTATTTTTTGACAGAGTCTCACTATGTCGCCCTTGGTAGAATGTGGTGGCATTATAGTTCACAGCAACCTCAAAATCTTGGGCTTAAGCGATTCTCTTGACTCAGCCTCCCAAGCAGCTGGGACTACAGTGGCCGCCACAATGCCTGGTTATTTTTGTTGGAATTGTCATTATTGTACAGCTGGCCCGGGCCAGTTTCGAACCCTCCGCCCTCAGTGTGTGTGGCTGGCACCTTAACCACTGTGCTACGGGTGCCGAGCCCAGGTGTAGCATTTCTCTGACTCTTTAATGAGTCACGAGTAGTTCTGGAAGACAGAACGAAAGCATGCATTTCTTATTCTCTTCATGAAACCATGTACAAGCTTTCAGGAGTCTGTACTCCGGTCCATTCTGTTTTGTGAGAATTTGTAGAGAACCTTTTGTGAGCCTTGCACTGGGTGCGGTGGGCAGAAGTATGTGTGGGAGGGGGTTTGGGGAGTGGGTGGAAGAGGATGGGAGAGAGCAGAGCTTTTTCTGATTTTTTTTTTTTTGTACAGTTTAGGAGGTTGTTTCAGTCCAAGTCCATAGGATTGAAATATTTTCCTTCCGATTTTACTGATAAAACAAACAAAAAATCCACCCTTCACATTGGACGAAGGTCTAATTTCCAGTCTCCTTTTGTATCTCACGTTATAATTTTATTTCTTACCTGTCTTGATATCAAAATTTGGACAGAAAGAGTTTGGAAAATAGGCATAAGATCTTATCAGAATGTGACATATGTTTAATCTAATCTCTGCAGCCAGCTCCCCTGGGGGACTGGTGGACGGTTTGACAATTTGTATCTTGGCCTAGTCGGGACTCCACGCCCTGGGATGATTTCCCTTGGTGAAATGAACATGGCAAAGCCACAGTTGCTGCTGGCACTTGCCAGTACACATTCCTCTGCTTTCTCTACGCTCTGTTTTTTCTGTGCTCACCCCAGGAGCTTTTAGAGCTAGCAGCGTGTTTCCCGTAATTTTCTGTGTGCTGCAGCTGCAGTGCTGTCTTCATTTAGCAAGACTGTGCCGTAGGGTTGGGCTGTCATGTTCCCGAGGAGCCTGCAGTCAACTGTGCCCGTGTCACCAAATATCTGGATGCTTGGCACTGTGTAAATTGGGTAGATCAATTTGTTCTTGGTGCTGTTTGTCTGTAGAATCCTCTGGCAAACTGGCACCTGTTTTATTCTTTGCTATCAATGATTTGAAGAAAAGCCTATTTATCCAATTTCATGTATTTGTAGAAAGTCACTCCCAGTTTTCCTGGAATTACTAAAGATTTGATGAGTAGTATTCCAAAGCATTCTTTTTTAGATGCTACAGAAAAGGGATATGGGGTTTGTTGTTCTCTGCCCAGGCCCCAGGTCCATTCTTTTCCTTTCTGCCCCGCTCTGTGTCCAGCAGGCTGACCTCTGTCCCTTCTTTCCCTGGAGTCCCCTGCTGGTGCTCCTGCTCAGGTTTAGTTAGTGGGAAGGTGGAGTCCTGAGCGAGGCAGGAAGGAGGAGTCAGGGGATTTTCCTCCCTGCTCTGTGCCCCTTCTGGACAAGAGCTCCTGCCAGGCAATTACTCACTTCCTAGCTGGAGCTTTCCCTGGGCCCTGGGAGTGGCAACAGCCTCCCACTCCAGATGAACCCCAGGTACCCCCATTTCTCTTGATTCCCTCAATGCTCCAGCACCTCCGAAAGTAAAATTCATGACAGATTCTTGAACCATCTGAGTTGGATTCTGTTTCCTTCTAGGACCCTGACTGATAGAAGGGGTGAATTTTCCAAAAAAATACACTTCTTGAGTTTTCAGAAAACACTCCTCTGTCACGGATTCAAACATGAGAATGGCATGGCTGGGACAGGCCAGCTGAGCACTGGAAAGGGCGTGGCAGAATTCCCTGTGTCCTTGGGCTGTTTTCTCTGCAACTGAGGGTTGAGTCCTGCACCTGTGAAAGTCTTTTAAAAAGTATGAGGCATTTGGGTATATGTATACCATGGAATACCATGCAGCCTTAAAAAAGATGAAGCCTTTACCTCTTTTATGTTTACATGGAGGGATCTGGAACATATTCTCCTGAGTAAAATGTCTCAAGAATGGAGGAAAAAGTATCCAATGTATTCAGTACTTCTATGAAACCTACTTAGATTTACTCACACTTTGTTATGAAAGATAGAACACAACTGTAGCCCAGGATGAAGGAGAGAAATGGAGTGGGAAGGGGGGGAGGTTTGACAGAGGGAGGGTAAAAGGCAGGACCACACCTACGGAGCATATGACAAGTGTACAGGTCAAGTCTGTCAAGTGTAGAACATAGATGTTTTGGCATAATAATCAAGTAAATGAGGTGAAGGCTATGGTGATTGGTTTGATCTAACCACGTCAGATTATAAATATAAAAAAATCACATTGCACCCCATATATGCATAAATGTATTCATGATGTATGTGTATTTGACTTAATTAAAAAAATGGGAAAAAAATATGAGGCATTAAGCCATAAAACGCAACATTATACGTGAATGGCTGCCGTCTGCATTGTGCCATTGAACTTCATTCTTTCTCACCCTGCCTTCTATCAGCCGCTCTTTATAATTTTGTGTTTCCACGTCATTAACTAATGTTTAGATTCCCATCTTGGTTTAAATGATTTATTATGAATATCTTGCTACTGTGGTTTTATAGCGGGGTGACTGGGTTTGGACCTCTGTTGTTTCATGCTTCTAATTACATATTTATGACTTGACTCTGGGAATTTTGGGGGCCAGAGTAAGCTGCGGCCCCTGGTAAGTTTAGTTTGCTTGTGGGTCAAATCGTAATAGTAACACCTGCCAAGTCCCCTTACAGGGGATGATATATAAGACTTTGTGAAAAAATAGGACGGCATTTTTTAAACTGGAAGGAACAAGATCATTATTAGAAATTGCTGTGGATTTCAGTTTGCTCTTCTATAAAATATGAAACATTGGAGTGGGAATGAGTAGTGGTTAGAGGTCCACTCACACTTCAAAAGGTTTCTTTTGTGAGAATCTACAAAGGGCCTTGAAACCTATTGAAGGGAGATTTGTGTCTCACATTTTTGAGAAAGTTTTCCCAAAGACAAGGAATGGTATTATTAACATACATCTCCTACTGGTCTTGATAAGGAGGGAATTAAGGGTAACTGAGGCCATAAGGGTGGGGTCCTAATCTAATAAGACTGTGGCCTTATAAGAAGAGGAAGAAGGAGGAGAGAGATTTCCATGTACATACTGAGGAAAGACCATGTGAAGATATAACAAGAAGGCGGCCATTTTGTAAACAGGAAGAGAGCCCCGGAGAACCCAACCATGTGGAAACAATGGTACCAGACTTCCAGCCTCCAACATGCTGAGAAAACAAATGTTTGTTGATTAAGGGACCCGTCTGTGATATTTTGTTATGGCAATCCACACTGACTAACATCCTTAACTTAGCTTTGTTATGATTGTAGATTATTAGCAACTTTTAAAATTCTTTAGGTCTAAGGAGAGAAGATAATTAGTCATGGCTTAAAAGAAAAAGAGTTATGTTTAGTGAGTTTAAATACAAATAAAAACATAACTTTTCATACCTCGCTATTCATTTTCCTTTCATAAAAAGGAAACATCCGTTAACTTTTGTGAACATGTATAATTTTAGGAGAGAGATTTTGTAAAGCTAAGTAAAGGTAATGTGTGTGTTATTCTTTTTTTTTTTTTTCCATTATGTGACCAATTTTAATGTAAATAGCAGTCTCAATGCAAGGATGAGGTTCATGTTTCATGGGAATAAAGTTCCAAAACTTCCCAGAAGCTGGCTTTTGGGTGCACATGGTTTCAGCCCAGGGCCACAGCCCAGAACTGGGCATTTTTGAGACTCCCTGTCCTGGCAGGCCTCGGGTCCAAGACGAGGTCTGTGGCTCCTGCCTTCAGACAAGGAGGAAGGAGGTATTAGGCCTTGTGTCCAAGGTAGGAGGGCAGAAGTATTACCAGATGAAGGGGGTCTGGCTGCCTGTGACTGTCAGCCAATGTGCAGAGATGGGGACAGGTCCACCAAAGTTTCTCAGAAGGCCAGCAATTCTGGAGAACAGTGAGAGCAGCCTCTCCAAGACTGTTCTGTTCTTCCATTTCCAAAATCACAGTTTTATACATAAAAGTTAAAAGCAAGAACCGTACTAACCCTTATCTTCAACAATAGTAATTAACACTTATTTTAAACAACATAATAAACAATAATTGGCATAATCCATGGCTCATATAACAACATTCCAATTCGAAAGTTTATCTCCTAAATCAACTACCCGCAACTACTCAAGATACATACTTTCGGGTGAAAGCTGAATTTACAAAACAAGAATGGGAGACATGAGAGGAAGGTCGGTAGGAGCCAAACCTGCCAGACCAGCTGAGTTGCCTGAACCCTGCCCGAGGGCCTCTGTCTTAGTCACACTCCATGCCCACTCAGAAGCCTGGATGATGCAAAGTGCATCACTCATTCTCCATACCTGAAAGAGATGCAGACGTGTACGCCACATCCAGCAGATCTCCCTCACACCTGAGAAGGGTGCAAAATCAGCAAAGCTGAGGACTCCTCTGACATATGATTTTAGCAGGTGGTCTCAAGTTTTAAGAGGACATTGCTTACGATGCATCTGAGGACTTTCCATGTTAGGAAAGATGAGGAGGGTCCCTCCCTCCAAGCAGCTTGTAGCTTCTCCAGGAACAGCCCAATGCACGGAAGAATAGGAAAAAATCTACAAACAGAGCTTTTGAAAAAATCTACAAACAGACAGGGCTGTGTGCTGTCTGCCCTTCTGCAGAGCTGCTGTTTGGAGGATTGAGAGTCATCTCTGCTCACTCCCTCATCAATGGAGCTGGATGAGAAACGGGGGTCTAGGGGGGTCTGCCAGAGTGGTTTCCAACTGGCTGTGCCTGCCTGACTGGAGACAGTAGCCTGTGACCTTTGGAAGAGACGGTGACCTTCTGCATCAGAATGACACAGCCTTAGAGGTTTTCAAAGGCAAGAATGGACCCTGAGTTTTCCAAATGGCTGTGCTTTCTTGGGTCATTATTCAAAATGAACTGATTATTCCTCCACCCCAGCTCAAATTACTGGCTAAATAGTATTTTCCCACTGAATGTTCCTGAGGCTGCCCCACTCTGCCCTGCGTGATGGCATTACACCCCAGGGCTTCCACCACCTATGCCTTACCGTCTATAGATGGGTGCATGGGTGCGCTGATTGCACTTGAAAAACAAGAGTTTGTGTATCTGACAGATCTGGAAATAATCAGTAACTAAGGTAGTAGAGGACAAAAAATAAAATCCAGCTCTTGATGAGTAATTTAAATACTGTGAATACGCCACAGCTTGCTGTAGTCCTGGGCACAGGAGCTCTGCAGTCACAGTGTGTCCTGGAATGCAGTGGGGCCAGGGCATCCTGTCTTTTAGAGACCCCAGGAACCTGGTAGAGCTGGTGACCTGGGAGGCATCCTGGTGTCTGGGAGAGGAGACTTCTTCCTCCCGTAGGTCCTGTAACTTCATAGGTACCATTATCCTGGGTTTGAATGGATCCCCATCCAAAATTCAGGGTTGAAACTCAATGGCCAAATAGGATACTATAAACAGGAGGGGTCTGTAAGAGGAATAGGCTAGGAGGGCTCTCAGCTACCTTGTGAATAGGATACGGCCCTTATGGAAAAGGCTTTATGTGGTGTTCAGCCAAGTGAGAATGCAGCGTTCTTTCCTCTAGGCTCACAGGGGTCCTCAAACTACGGCCTGTGGGCCACATGAGTGTGTGTGTTATTCTAACATGGTCACTGTACAACACTAACTCTAACATCTAATCTGGAAGCAGATGGATGCTGGGAGGCATCGTGGATCAGGAACTGGCTGAACTTATTTCTAGCCCTGCCTTGGAAAATACTGACACTGTGATTTTGAGCAAGTCATTTTATCCCTCAAGCTTCAATGTCCTCCTCTGGAAAATGAGGGGGGGTACTGTAATGGTGTCTTGGAATCTCTTCAAGCTCTCACACATTAAAAATGTGTACGACAATGCCTTGTAAACTTGTTAAAATTTTTATCAGTCTGAAAGATGCCACAGGCTGTTAGAGGACGCTGCTAAAACAGTACTTACAGACCTTCTAATAATAGGCAAATATTAATATAGTCATTGTACTCTTAACTTTTTAAGTGTGTTGATTTCATTATCCACGAATAGAAAATAAAATATTGTGGTTCTCAAGGAACAAGATAAAAGGAACAAAATCCATATGCTATATAAATCAAGATTCCTTTTCATGAACATTTTATGCAAAGAAGCCATTTTCAAAGACTTGCTATACCAGCAAATATACACTAGGTGGAAGCAAAGAGTAAGCTAACATGTTAAAAGGTTAGACTGCTATTTGCTGGGGAAATGAACTGCACTTTTTTGGATAGTAAAGGTCTTAAAATTATTGGTTACATGTACTTTTAAAGATGCTAATCAGGAATGAAGACAGTAACACTATGTAAAGTGGATCGCTGTTAAAGTCTAATCTCTATTCTCTTTCATATAGAGTCCAGCAGGTACCATAAAAAGTTAAATATTAAGTCATTTATCTTAATTTCTGGAATCTCTCTGGCAAATAAACATAATACAGTGACCAGTAAAATGACTCTGTACTCTCTCTCTCTAAAATGCCTCCTCCCCAAAAAGGTTTACAGGGATAAAGTATAATAAATTCAAAAAAGAAGTCTCTAAAGTTTATACTATTTTGAGTTCAGTGATGGAAAATTTACCTCATTTTATATAATTTTACATGTCACTTCTTTAAAAAATTGTGTGCGGCTATCTACTTCTTCCTTTCAAAATTAATCAGGCCTTACAGTTTTTAAAATGTGAAATGAAGGCATGATTTCCCTATTTAGGCACGCAGCAAGTCGAAATTTACTTTATTATCAGTCTTTATGCAAAGCGAATGGCTTAGAGCTACCTTTGAGATGCATTGCTTGGAAAAGGAAAAAGCATTTTGAAGTTGTTTGTGTGGGTGGTAAATCACAAGCGATACATTCTGCGCAAAGGTAATTTCTACATGGTGTTTTAGATAAAATCTGTTGTTTAGACTACAGGATGGCACCATTGTTTATGAAATACCCGGTAGTAACTGCAAGGTGTACCAACAATTGCCTAATGGTGAAGTGGTGACTGAGGAAGAGACTGGTGTTGAGAGAACAGCCCTTAGCAATCTTGGTAACTTTGCAGGAAATCATTTAATCTCCATTGGGGTGCAGATTCCTGATCTGTAAAATGTGAAGCCAAGGTCAGATAACCTTTAAGTGTTAGTGGTTGCGTTCTAAGATCCTGTAACATGTGTTCTGCTAAGGCCAACCTAGACTGAACAAACTAGATTTCCAGAATTAGAACTTATGTTCTTAACTTGGCTTGTTTTCCTCTTGGCCCATAACGGAAAAGTAAAAATGGGTAATGAATGATGTAAGTGAAGAGGTTTGGGGTCATCTCTCTGTTCCTTGGCTAATGCTGCTACTGATTGCCTAGGGAACAAGAAGTAAGATGTTCTTATCATCTGCTACAACCCAGCAATGTTGACAAAGCCCTATGCAAATAGACCAAGGTAGTTCAATGTATGTATATGCTGGCTTTTGACAACGGCATTAGATGCCGAGACATAAAAGCTATGTGTTGGCTGTCTTTGAGCAACTTAGTCTTCTGAGTTTCAGATTCTATAAAATGAAGACACCAATGATTCAAAAAAACAGTTCTGAGTGAGAGCGCTCGCAGTGAGAATAAGATGAAGTCGTTCTGGCTGGATTTGCGCGACACAACTGGTCTGGTTGGTTTAGGTCCTACGTGACCTTCACCTCATCTCTCCCATTCTTACTTTTTATAAATTCAACTTTAACCTAAATGTGTATATCTTGAGTAGTTTAAGATGATTAATTAAACAAATTAACTTTTAAATGTTTTTTTGGGTCATAAATTATGCTGATTATTGTTATAGGTTGTAGTTATGCTGATTATTATTTTTTATAGGTCATAGGTATGCTGATTATTATTGTTTAAGAGTAAGGTTAATATGGTTCTTATTTTAAACTTTCATGTATAAACTATGATTTTGAAAATAGAAAAACAAAACAGTCTTAGAGAGACTACTCTCACTGTTCTCCAGAATCTTGGCCTTCTCAGAAGTACAGTTTGGTAGACCTATCCTGGTCTCTACATGGTGGCTGACAGCTACAGGCAGCCTGACTCTCTTCATCTGGTAACATTAGGATTAAACAAATGTTCACTAATTTGCCCTGTGTGTCAAGGGGGGCATTTCTGGATAATGATATCCAATACCTCTGAAAAAAGTATGTTTCCACATACAATGGCAGCCCTCCCAATTTATCGGGGTTCTTCAGCTCTAAATGTCATCAATCCTGTTCATCAGCAAGAATAAGTAAGAGAAATAGAATGGAAAATATGGAAGAAAATGAGTACATTTTACCTCTCCAGAGAGTAGGCAATTCTGAAAATTCTTATATGAAATTCAACACATGGAACTCATTTTACTGGCCCGTATAAAACAGAAGTTTAGTACTTTTCATTTGGCATTCAATCACTATCACACATTGCTTGTATTCCTGGCATTGTTCTTTCTATCAGCACCAACTTGTCAATAGGTACATAATCTTTCTCTTCATTGTCACCTTCAAAGATGTTTAGTTAAAAATTCTGTGGAAATTGGGAATTAATCTAGTCAATCACATCCTTAACTTTCAATAACTCCAGAAAAACATCACAGAATGAAAGAATCCTTACCACATGCTATGACAAGCTATACAAAGGGAACAATTGGCCTTTTCTTCTTAGACTATTATCGCCTAGCAAGAGAGGCCCTTAGCATTTCTATTTTCTGTGTAGTTGTTCATCTTATAGCATACTGTATGTAAAAGTTAAGCATTAACACCACTTGGGACCTCTTAAAGTGCATTTAATGGGCTCAGCACGCCTTTTATCTACTCTCTGAGAGCTGCTGCAGCTCGACAACACACCTAACGGCAGGTTACTCTTTCTCCATTATGTTGAAGACAGAAGGTGAAGGGATAGAGAGGGTAAGTGGCTTAGAAATGATTATCGGTAGAGGAACTAGACAGAGAACTTAGGTCACGTTTTGACAGTCGAGAAGTTAAATCACAGCTTTTGGGTCAGTGTTAAAGCCTACCATGGTAATAACTTTATGGTAATAGTCAAAGATAACATTCAGTGTTTAACAGTACGTCTACCTAGAATGCTTCCAGAAGTACTGCATACTTAAAAGATAGAAAGTTACTTACTGCTGTCATTATTGTTACATCCAAACGGACAACAACGATGACCTACATTTAGGTAGAGGCTGAATTCTTACAGTTTAGAATTCAACTTAACTGAGTACTAAGCAGAAATAAGATTTCAATACATATTTGTGGATTCAAACAAAGAGCTTTTAAAATATTAGCTACAAAGCTCTGTAAGAAAGACTGAGTGGGTGTCATTATACCAAATTTTCTGTGACACAGATGAAGACGAATGAAAAGGGTGTGGTCTTTGGAGTCTTAGAAACTTGGGCCCTTAGCTTGGCTCTCTGCTCTTACTAGCTGTGTGATGCTGGGAAAGTTATTTGAACTCTCTGAGCCTGTTCTTTTTCCCCAAAGGAAAGTAGTGATAGTCCAATCAAAGGCAGAATAAATGAGATTACACATGCATGTCTCTAGGCCTCTGTTACTAATCAGCACTTAGTTAGAGACAAAAATTAGACCAGAGGTTGCCTGACTTTGCATCAGTTGCTTTTTGCATGAACGAAGTCAGACTTAAGGTGATAATCTGATAGTCATTGTATCAGGAGCCATGGCCAAAACACCTGACAGGCTTGGAAGATTTGTTATTACTTTGCCTTATGGAAGCTTAAAAACTCATGATCATAAAACAATTAACATTTCTGCTGATCTGGAACCAATGTCATTTGAATTGAGATGGATTTTTCCTTTTACTTTTTTCCCCTCAGCAGGCTGAGTGTGGTCGAGCTGAGTTGCCTGATATGGCACTTTTTAGATATCATTTCAAGTTGATATTCTATGTCTCTCTTGTGGCTGGAAATACCCAGTAGCTTCTTAACTTTAACTCTGACATATTATCAATGTGTCAAGATGGAAACCAGTTGCTGCAGAATCTCCGGCTCATAAGCCAGACGCAGGAGCCAGGCTTCTGAGATGGATGCAGGGCAGGGGCACTTAACCTGCTGACTGGACGTTGGATGGCTGTAGGGTGGCCTGGAGGTTAGTGGTGAAGGAATAGCTTTTTCTAATCATGGCTGTTGAGGTCACCTCCATCCGTGAAATTAAATGCAAATTTATGAATTGTGTCAGTTTTAATAAACTTCCTGGACTTGAATTCTTTTGATGCTCACACTGGTTTCCCTACTCTGGATTGAAGTCTCAGGAATTTTCCACTAATTGAGAACAACGGAGTGGCCTAATGAAGAAAGCATAAGTTCCCGATGAGTTCTGTGAACTTAGGTAGATCAGTTAGGCCCTTTACGTCCTTTTCTCAGTTGTGTAATGGTGATAATAAGAATAGAAATTGAGAAGATCAGTCATGTTGATGTGTATAAAACAGTCTGAAAATTTAAAGTGTCACTTAGACAGTGGTGGCTCATACAATAACTGTTGGTATTAGCAGAAAGAGGAGGTACAGTGACAAATTTCTTTTTCTTTTTCTTTTTTTGTGAGACAGTCTCATTATATTGCCCTTGGTAGAGTACTATGGTATCACAGTTCACAGCAACCCCAAACCCTTGTGCTTAAGCGATTCTCTTGCCTCAGCCTCCCAAGTAGCTGGGACTACAAGCTCCTGCCACAACACCAGGCTATTTTTTTGTTATTGTTGTCATTGTTGTGTAGCAGGCTCCAGCTGGTTTGAACCCACCAACCTCAGTGCATGTGGCTGGTGCCATAACCACTGAGCTATGGGCACTGAGCCTACCATGACAAATTTGGTTAAGCTCTGTGCCTCTCCCACTGTGCTAGGTCAAACTGACTCCAGGCTCAGCTTTGTGACCAAGGAGAAAAAATCCCCACTGGTTTTGGTTGCTCCTGGATCAACACATTAGTACACTGAGATTAATGATACCCTATCAAGCCATCTGAAAATCTTAAGAGATATACAGTTAAAGAAACCCACCTAGGAGGCCAGCACATTCAAGGAATACAGTTGAGATTCATGAGACAGCATTGACAACACAAAAGTCTTTAAATGAAGAGTTCATTTAGGAGCTAAATCTATTCAGAGAAGCAGGGGGAGGTTTTATGATTCATACGAATCCGAGAGAACATCAGCGGAAATCTGAGGCTGGCTGAAACACTGAATGTCCAATTTCTATTGAGTCCTCCAAAGACGTTGTCTGGATTTATCTAGGTAAGTAGAAGAGGTCAAATGGGTCCATGAGTATGCCATCAGTAATGTTTACTGACCTGTAATTTAATGAATTTTAATGAAAATGAAGTCAGATGAGGTGAACTGTTTCTAATCTGATTTCTATGCATCAAGCTAAACTCTTCTCTATTAAGCTAAAGCCCGGGAATTGTAACAAAAAACAAATAAGTAGTGATCAGCAGACTGTAAGAAAACTGCAGTCTGCAGGGCCTGTCGGCTGCTAATTTCATTGACACTCTGGATTCTCACTTACCTCAAGACTCAGGGAGCTGTTATGTCTGCAGAAAAAAAAGCAACTGATCAAGCTGTCTCTCTTCTTTGCTTAGAGGTTATAACATCTCAAGCCTGGACTTGTCATCGAAAGGTTTGAGTATCCCTTTAATCTGTTAGAATCATTTGCTTCTCCAGGTTACTAAACCTAACATTTTGTACAAATAAATTCAGGATCATCTTAGCATGACTTGAAGTCTTAAAATCACAGACTGCACCAGTCTGATGCTCTCTCAGCTGCTTAGAAAGGAAGAGGGTTCTGCCATCTATTACTATTAATTTTTCTCTGTGTTTAATATTTTATCAAAGTAACACATGCACTGGGTAGAACTTTAAGTAGACTAGAGGACTCCTAATGAAAGATGGCAGTTCCTCACCCTGGCCTTGCCCACTCCCATGTTAGTTTTCCAGAGACAGCAGCTTTTTCTGCTGTTTTTAGTTTTTCTGATCTTTCTCCTCCTGTAGGATTACAATGCTTTTCTTGGTCAATCAGATTCTGACATCACTTATTAATTCTCTGCTAAGAAAGAGTTTACTTGATTTAAACTATTCCGTCCCAATAATTGGGCCTCATAATTGGCTTACCCTATTGGTTATCATTAGACCATTACATAATACACTCAGGTCTCTGTTTCTTTAAGTGTGGTAATTATTCCATATTTCTTGCCTTTTTGCTTTGTCAGATTAAAATATTAGCAAATATAGAAATATTTGGCAAGCTTCACAAGTGGATTCAGTAAGGAGAAGTCACACATATTTATTCAAGAGTCCTAATGTCCAGATCACACATAATGTACTCAAGGATCCTTAGCTGGATGAGCAGGTCTTTTACAAAGAGCTGGACAGTCCTTCTTCTTGTTTTATCAAGGATTGAGACTACAAAAGTGAAATAACAGAAATCAAAAGGCAAGCATGGACACCCAAAGCTCACAAGATTTAGCAAGAAACATCCTTAAAAGTCATTAAACAATTTTGAAAAGAAATTCAAACTGTGAGGACTGAGCTCTGAGATCAGAACAATGAGCTCCATGAATTGGAACAGAGGCTTTCTGAAAGAAATGTCTACAGTTTTGAAGAATACTTTCCCCAGACAAGCTTCTTTGTAAGGGATTTTTTTTTTTTTTTTTAACAAACATGCCTATTTTTGACTCAGCTCAGAAATGAAATATTTCAAAAGCCCCTTTCAAGCTCAGTATCTCTAAAAATTACTCTTTCAAAGTTATACCTTCAGGGTTACTAGAGAAGTGATATTAAGAGGGATACCAAGTTTGTGAAATTTGGGCTTGGCCACGATGTACAACCCTCCGCACCCCCGTTAATTCTTTCAGTGTTTCAGATAAGACAATCAAAGAAATTTCAGTTGGAAATAAAGGGCAATATTAGCAGGGGTGGGAAAGTGTTTCAAAGTTCAGTTTTGATAAAAGAAACTACAAGAATTGCTTCTTGTCTGTGTTTAGGAGTTTTACAAGAGGAGTTTTTGCGAGAAATATTTTTACAAGTTCTGCTTTTCATAATTAGTGGCATTGAATGCGAAAATGTAGCTGAATTTTGAACAGTATCAGTCTGAACTACCTGGATTCACTTATATACAGTTTTCTTTTCAATATATATATTAAAATTTTTTTGAAGATTGTAACACTTTGATAAAAAACTTGCAGATGAACCATGTAGCCTAGAAATGTTGAAAAAATTAAGAAAAATTTAGATATGGCATGAATATATACTCATCTATTTTGTCATTTACTATATTACAATTTATATAAAATTAATATACGAAGTTAAAATTGATCAAAACTTAGGCACACACTTACAGACCTTAGGCACACATTTACAGACCTTAGGCACACACTTACAGACCTTAGGCACACACTTTCAGACCTTAGGCACACACTTACAGACCTTAGGCACACACTTACAGATCTTAGGCACACTTACAGATCATACATGGCACCATTTATGGCCAAGAGAAATGAAACAAATGTAAAGATGCTAAATTATACCTGGGTAAAATTACTGTATTATACACTGTCCTACTGGAATAACATTGTAGCCACCTGTTGGTATTTGCCAAGGGCTCAAGTGTTGTGAGTATCCCCTTAAACCACTGATGCCAATCATCTCTGCAGCAGCAGCTCTCCTGGCAAGCAAATCACATTTGCAGTAAAAAGTGATTTCTTGAGGTTCTCGTATTTGTGTGTGTGTGTGTCTACTGCAATATCACAAATGTTGAATAATACCATGAGACCCATATGAAATGCTGCTAGTGATACTGGACATGCTCCTAAGAAGCAGAGAAAAAAGTTGCAACATTTTAAGAAAAAGTTGAATTGTTTGGTATGCACCATAGTTAGAGGACTGCAGCTGTAATTGTCCATCATTTCAAGATAACTGAATCCAGTGTAAGGATGATCATTAAAAAAAGAAAAGAAAATTTGTGAAGCCGTTGGTGTAGCTACTTCAGCAGGAGTGAAAACCTTGTAATTTTTGCAAAATGTCATTTTTTAAAAATGTCTTTTAAAGTGAGGCACAGTCTCACTTTATCACCCTCAGTAGAGTGCTGTGATGTCACAGCTCATAGTAACCTCCAACTCCTGGGCTTAGCGATTCTCTTGCCTCAGACTCCCAAGTAGCTGGGAACACAGGCACCCGCCACAATGCCCAGCTATTTTCTTATTTTGTTGTTGTTGCAGTTTGGCTGAGGCCAGGTTCTAACCTGCCACCTGCAGTATATGAGGCCGGCTCCCTACCCACTGAGCCACAGGCACCGCCTGCAAAATGTCTTTTTATTTAATATTGAAAATGCGGTTTTTATGTGGGTGCAGGATTTCTGTAAGAAAGGCATACCTACAGGTTCTAATATGATTTGATAAAAAGGAAATAATTATATCACAAGTTAAAGCAAAAGGAAGGTGAAAGAGCTAAAGCCAGAGAATTTAATGCCAGCAAAGGATGGTTTGATAATTAAAAAAAAAGTTTTGCCTTTTTTTTTGTTCGTTTGTTTTGTTTGAGACTGAGTCTTACTTTGTTGCCCTCGCTAGAGTGTTGTGGTATCACAGCTCATAGCAACCTCAAACTTGTGGGCTTAAGAGATTCTCTTGCCTCAGCCTCCCAAGTAGCTGGGACTATAGGCGCCCCCCCATAATGCCTGGCAATTGTTTTTGTTGCAGTTGTCCTTGTTGTTTAGCAGGCCTGAGCTGGGTCCTGCCAGCCTTGGTGCATGTGGCTGGCGCCATAACCACTGTGCTGTGGGCGCCAATCCAAAGGGTTTGACTTTAAAAATGACAAGAAAAAAGCAGAGATAGGTGGTAGCAGGTGAGTTACCAGATATCCTTAAGAAAATCATTGAAAAGACATCTGCCTGAACAGGTTTTTAACGCAGATAAAAGTGGCCTATTATGAAAAAAAAAGCTACAGGGGACATTTATTAGTAGAAAAGATGGGGACCACCAAGATTTAAGGCAGGAAGAGCAGGCTAAGTATTGTTTTGTACCAAAGCAGTCAGGTTTATGACCAAGATTATCCATATCTATAAAGCTGCCAACTGCAGAACTAAGAAGGGAGAGGATGAAGCTGCCCGTCTTCTGATTGTGCAGCCAGGCTGGGATGATGCGGACACTTACTCTGGATCAGTTCTGTTGACGCTTTGTCCCTAAAGTCAGGAAGTATCTTGCCAGCAAGGGACTGCCTTTTTAAAGGTTCTCTGATTCTGGACATTGCCTCTGGCCACCCAGAACCCCGTGAATTCAACACTGAAGGTATAGAAGTGCTTTACTTGCCCCTGAACACAATGTCTGTAAATCAACCTGTAGACCAGAGGCTTGTAAGGCTCTTAAGGCTCCTTGTACTTGGGAAGGACTGTCAGAGCTACGGTGAGAACCCTGAGAGTCCATGGTGAAAGTCTGGAAGGGTTACTCCATTAAAGATGCCATTCTTGCTATAGAAAAACCCATGAACGCCATCCAGCCTCAAACAATAAATTTCTTGTGGAGAAAACTGCCTGGATGTGCGTCACTTCACGGGTTTATAACAAAGCCAATGGAGGAAATCATGGGATTGTGGATCTGGCAAAAAGGGTGCGTGGTGAAGGTTTCACGATGAGAACCTGGAAGAAATTTGACTGCTAAGAAATTTGACACACCGCAGAAAGTAACGGAAGACACCTTGATGGAGATGA
The DNA here is from genome assembly GCF_027406575.1 of Nycticebus coucang. NCBI lineage: Eukaryota > Metazoa > Chordata > Mammalia > Primates > Lorisidae > Nycticebus > Nycticebus coucang. Next base: position 19,705,141 of record NC_069788.1, on the reverse strand, counting down.
CCACTTCTGAAACAGGGCCAGACCATGGGAAGGAAGCTGTGGAAGCTCCACTGCCAGAAAGCAAATCGACATTAGTCTGGCAGAGGGCTCTGACTATTCACCACTGCGTTTTAATTCTTTTTGGACACAAACACTTGTATGATATGAACACTCAAACTAATGCAAATGGTGGAAGAAAAATTGGTTCTATATACGAACATTTTTAGGGAAATGAAAAAGCAAAAAAGTCAGACAGGAATGATGATCTATGTCCATAAAGTTATACCTGCCTCTCCTGTCTCCCTTTCTACCGCCCTCACCTCTTCCTGAGACACTAAGACCAAACTCTCCTTTCCCTCGTCCTCCTCAGCCTACTTAATGGGAAGGTAACAAGGTTGATGATCTTTACGAAGATCTGTACTTCCACTTAATAAATGGAATGAATTAATAAATTTTCTCTTATGATTTTTCTTAATAACATTTTCTTTTCTTTAGTTTATTTAAGAATATCATATATAATGGATATAACAAAATACACATTAATTGACTGATTATATTATCATTATGGCTTCTGGTCAGTAGTAGGCTATTAATAGTTACATTTTTAGGGAGTCAAAAGTTGTATGCGGATTTCTGATTGCATGGGGGTGGCTGTCTGTAACCCCTCTGTTGTTCAAGGGTCAACTGTATTACCTAATATCAGGACACATTCATTATGTGAACCATATAACAAAAATAATAGACAGAGTATGAGTTATCTCCGAATAAAAATACTTTCTGGAGAAATGATACAGAACTCAATTTACGTGAGCAGCTACTAATGGCCTTATCCATACATTTGGGGCATAATTATTTTAATCAGAGTTGGTTTGATTTTCATCATGGACAAAAATGCCGAGTGAGGTAGTTTACATTAAATAGAACCAAAAAAATCTATTAAATAGAATCAAAAAATATTTTTCTATTCTATTAATCTATTAGATAGAATCAAAAAATATTTTTTCCTCGCCTGATTCTGCATGGTAATCTGAAGGTATCTGTGTATATTTATGTGTGTTTGTAAACCTGAGCATTATAAATATGAATTAAAGCAAGTTATTTTTTCTTCATAAGACTGTATAAGCAAATTATAAGTGATTTTGAACAATTCCATTTCAAAGCTCAAATTTAATGAAGACTATGCATTAGACCAAAATAGTATTTTGTTTTAAAGAAATGTTTAAAGTAATTTAAGTTTGTACTGTGCCTATCTGGGTAGAGTGTGTTTTCCTGCTGGATCTCAGAGGGCATTGCTCAGATTTCTCTGCAGCATTTAGTGTTATCCATGAAGTAATCCAAGAAATCACTCTTTTGTCCATGTATGGACTACATGCGTTTTTGCCTCGGCAGTTTCCTCTTTTTGTGTGACTTCTGGCCCAGGCTGGTCCATCACATCTACCTGGACATCATAATATTCAGTAAGTGGCTTCCCTAACATTTGAGAAGTGGACGCAACATGAGAGTCTTTTCCTTTGTTCTGGATCACGTGGTACGAGGAGCAGCTATTTGGAATGCTGACAACATTCTTTTCTGGCTGCTTGGACATAAAGTCAAAGAGAAAAGCAGAATAATTCTGAGAGTAACACGGAGCATAGGACCTAACCCTGCCTGAGGCTTTAGACTTTCTAATAAGAGACAATCACTTTGTTTTTTGTTTTAAGCTAGTTTGTGTTGAGTTTCTGTCCCTTACAGCTGAAATAATCCTGACTAATTCAACAAATAGGCAAAGGAAAAAAGCTGAAAGGGAAACAATTTACAGTGAATTTTGAGGTGGTGCATCTGGTTCTTAGCCACATATGGCAAAAATGGGATGTGTCCTCAGATGCGTAGTGAGAGGAAAAACTAATTCCTGCTTTAGTATAGTTCAGATGTCCAGAATGTCAGTACATTTTACAAACTGTGTTAGTGATTACCATGCTTTGGTCTGCTAATTAATTTATAAGAATTTCATTTGTTTACATTGCTAAATTTAAAAATACTTATTTTTTTTAAATCGACAGATAAACGTGTATGTATTTATCCCATACAACATGATGTTTTGAAGTCTATATACATTGGGAAATGACTAAATCTAGCTAATTAACACAAGCATTACCTCACGTAGTTATTTTTGTGATAAAAATACTTTATGTCTGTTCTCTCAGCATTTTTAAAGAATACAATAAGGGTTTGAAGAGCTATATTTACATGTGAAAAGCATAATCATCTCAATAAAAATATATTGTCAATGACTTTTATGGTTATATGGAAGTAAATCACCTTTTTGATAAATTATTTAATAGCTTACTAAGCACATACAATTTCCCCATATAGCTAGGTAGTTTTATGTAAAGATTAGACGTTTAGGGAGATTAATGGGCAAAAGAGTCACAGTAATTCATCTGACTTTACACTATTCTTCTCCCCCCCCACTACAAAAGCACATGCAAATATACTTTACTGTTTATTACAAAGAAATATAATTACTGCGTTACGTGCAAATTTATAGTCAATAAACCAAGGGAATGAAGCTGTGTAAAGAAATGTGGATGTAAACTGGACAGGCATAGTGAGACACTTGTATCTCAGACTGTCTACACACCAGTTTAGTTTGACTCTTTTGATTGCCAGTTCAATTTCATCAAAGTATTTGAACTAATTTTTTGAATTGACACATCAAGTAAGGTGAACCGGTTTGTGTGAGTAAACCCCACCTTGGTAACTCATGCTACCATGTTAATTAGATCATTCTTTAATTGCTTTGTAAGTATTTGCCCCAAATTCCCTTTAGAACTAGATCTGGGAATAATACCTGAGGCCTTTGACTTTCAATCAGCTGCTCTGTCTACCTCTCAATAATATTCTGTTTATAATTCGAACTTTAACTACAGGTATACCCTAGAAACGTAGTCCACAGTTGGAAGGGACCACAAAATGCTATTTTATCTACCAATTCTGTGATTGAAAACTTAAGCTCAGAGCTCTGACATTTCTGTTCAAAGCAAGTGACAGAGGTGGGCCTGGACACAGATCTTCGAGACTCAGCCAGGGCTTCTATTGAAAAGCCCTTACTCAAAGGTTCTGCATATAACTTAGCATTTTTCATTGTATTGATCTGGTTTAAGCACAATTTCATATCTCAACATAACATTCTAAATCTGCACTACATGTTCAAATTATCGATAGGGATTGCCATACTAAATAATTGAAATGTTATTATCGAAAATTAATTGAGTTTTATTTCAGTCAATAAATAAAATATATGTATATTTTTTCTTTTTAAGATAGGTTCTCACTTTGTCACCCTTGGTAGAGGGCTATGGCATCATAGCTCACAGCAACCTCAACTCTGAGGCTCAAGCGATCTTCTTGCCTCAGTTTTTCATTTTTAGTAGAGACAGCGTCTCATTCTTCCCTAGGCTGGTCTCCAACTCCTGAATTCAAGCTGTCCATCTGCCTTGGCCTCCCAGAGTGCTAGGATTACAGGTGTGAGCCACCGCACCTGGCCTGTCAATGATAATATTTTTATGTGTATTAACTCATATTAATGATTCTTAGATTTTTTTTTAGTATAAAATTGTACAAATCATTCTTTCTGGTGATCTCATCCACTTTTCATAAGTTCTCTTTACTTGTTCTAGACGGTCTTAGGCTACATTTTGTGTGTTTGTTTTTGAGTTGGCACATCAAGTAAGATGAGCTGGTTTATATAAGTAAACATCACTTCAGTAATACAGCAAGCATAGTAAAACATTTTAAATTGAATAACGAGTTTTATATAGAATCCTATATAAAGGGTGTACCATAGGTCATCCTTAGAGTCATCATAGATAGGGAAAATGGGAAAGTACAGTTGAATGTACCTCGATATACAAGATATTCATTACGAAATTTTATAACATATTTATAAAATATTCTCTGTGTGTTAGCCAGCTCTTTTTACAAATTTTCAATGAATATTTTGTAAATAATGGTATATTTACCTACAATTCCCCATTTTCACTATGTATGACAACTTTAGGGGTGATTTTTGGGACACTCTTTCTAGTCTAGTTTTATGTGTTACTACTTTTTTTCACTATGTGAGAGAATGAGAAGGAAGTCTCTAGTTTTCAGAATAAAATATCTTTTTAGAAACTTTAAAGCAGCAGACCTTTAAGAATTCTGTATAAAAATGTCTGTGATGGAATGCCGAGTATGCCCCAAAGGTAATATTTTATTAAAATCATGAAATATAAATTCATGATTTTAGAAGTTCTTATTTTGAAAGGTGAGGGTGATGGTAGTTTGCCAGACTATTTTTAAAGAAAAATATATTGAATCTCAACAAAATATCACAATAAAACCAGCGTATTTTAGTAGCTGTGAGCTTGCCAATAGTTAAACTGTACTTAAATCCCAGCTCTCCAATATTCTAGTTAATCTGACACTGGCAAAACTAGTCAATTGTCTTGTGTCTTAGTTTTCTGATGTAAAAAAAAAATGGAGATAGTAAGCAGTTTTTATATTAGAATTGTTCAGACAATTAAACAAATGCCTGCATTAAAAGCACTAAGAAATGCTCAATAAATATTAGCAATTTTTATTAAAAATAGAAAATTATTTTATAATACTCCTTAAAAATGACTAATAATTATTGCTATTGTCCTACATTTTGCTATATTTCTTTTGAACCATTTGAGAAAAAAGGGAAACTCTTTGTAAAACAAATTAAACAATCTGTAATTTGACCACTATGATGGGTGCACATGTATGAGTGGTCTGTGAATTCTGCCCCAACACTTTCTGAGATTTGCTTAATGTGACTCAAAGATCTAAACTCTTGCCTTTTCTTATCATTATAATCAACTCTTTCCTGAGTGCCATTGAGGTAAGCGGTAAAGATGTTAAATGTTTATGTAGCAAGCAGGCATATTATCATAGTAGCATAATAAGCAGTCAGGAAAAAAATGCCCTCTGGCAGAAAGTTATCTTTGGTTATGCTTTATTTTGAGCTCTTCTGTTTTATGAGATTGATTAAATGGTTCATTTCTATTAAATCACTGTTGAGAAAAGAGAGCTTTCTCATACAGAGGGTTGTGACAAATGTCATTATTTAGGCCAGTATAGCACGTTTTTCTTAGTAACAAGTCTCATGAAGAAAGTTCATTTGAAAACACTTTCGCTGCTCCCACGATGTTCTGCTGAGCTTTTATTAAGATGGAGTATTAAACACGGCACTAATGACTCGTGAGTAAAAATGCCGTGAACTAAATGGTGCAAAAAATGCATCAAGCATTTGATTAAAACATGTTAAACACATATGCACGTCCCAGAGACTAAGAGAAAATGAGAAAGGTCTTGCTTTTATATTGGTTTAGAGCTTCCAGGCTTTTCCTTTCATTATTCATCATCCTTGGCTGCATAGAACACTTGTGCGCTGTCATTTCTTTGTAGAAGCTGCCATTGTGTGAAGATGGATGTGCCTTTTTCCTCCCTCTTCTCCCCAAAGATGAATTCTCAGTCTCAATTGCTTCCTCATGGTACGTGCACTTATCTTCGTCTTTTGTGCGCTGGAGGGGAGCACAGTCCTCCATTTCTGTGTCTCTCAGAAATCTGAGACAAACGCCTCTTCCTCTGTCATGCAGCTGTCCCCTACAATGTCAGCCACGCTGACGCCTGCCTCCAGGAGCAAGCTGGTGACACACACCATGGGAGTAGCTCCCCAACAAGGTACTGATCAGACAGCCTTGCCCTGTTTTTGCAATTTAGGGGACAAACATTACTCTGCCTTCTTTTTATTTCCTTTCCTACTTTCCTCCCTTTCTCCCTCTTTTTCTTAAATCACTTTTTCTTTCCCTTTAAAACAGGGAATCAAGCTTGTAATCAAGACCATTCTGTTAACTTAGTTTCAAAACAGAGACAAAAGTGCATAATGTTCAAGTGGTAAGGTTAGGTTCTTTCCTGGCTTCCGGAGGTAAACATTCTGGGCATTTAAGGAAGGTTCCATGATTATTCGTATACTGTATATATATTACATAAATGTATGTAACATATACATCTCTTCCACTTGTGTGAGGCATTTATATTCCCCATGTTCCAATTATGTTGGTCCTTTCAGGATTATCCAATTACTACAGTGTGCTACCTATAAAAATCTTCTGATATTTTTATATACAAAATTTTATACATACATGTAAAATACATTTTATGTACAGTGTGCTACCTATAAAAATATTTTGAGATTTTTAGATACAAAATATATTTTAAATTATGCGCCTAGTGAAGATGTCATATGGTTCAAAGACTAAAAGAAAATAGAATTGATGCAGAAAATGAAGTCTTCATTGATGGACGTTTTTGAAACCAGACATGGGTACAAATAGTTCTGTAAGGAGAAAAGATGAGGGGAGAGAAGTGTCTGTGCTTCAGATACTCCATTATTTTTAATTATCATTAGCATCAAATTTAAACTCACTAGTCTGGCCCCTGACTCATTACCCATTTTAACTCATACCCTCCCCTACAAGTGTCCTGTGTGGTAGCTCACTGATTTCCTTGGAAGTTTTCAAAAGTTTCTAGATTATCTTCCTTCCATGCTTTTGTACATGTAGCTCCCCTCTTTGCCTGGGTAAATGTATATATATATATATATATATATATATATATATATATATATATATATATATGTAAATATATATGTGTAGATATATGTAAAAATATATAACATATATATTTAATTCAGTGGCGCCCTCCTCTAGGAAAATATTTTTAGTTTCAGTTCTTAGGTTTGGTGCCTTCTGTTGCCTATATTACATATGTAATACAGGCATATATGTAATATACATATTTCTTTCATTGTCCTTTTTATTCACTCATTTATTAATTTATTCCACAAATACATATTGTGTGCATAATAGGTGACATCTGGAGAACTGTCTGCTAATAGGCCTGTTGTCTAATAGACTGTGACCTCCTTAGGTAAGAGACATACAGTTATTCTCATTTTTTCATTCCTGGGAGTTATGTTCTATAAAGTTGGCACAAATATTAAATTAGCAAATATGGAAGTATTGCTCCTAGGAGAAAGACAGGGATAGGTTCCTGCAAACCTCTTGTTCCTACATTACCATCGACTAAGATGTCATTACCATTCTGCAGGCTCATTTGTCAATGTCCTTAAAAAATGAACCTCATCAGTGTTGAAAACCTGTTTTTTCACCTAACCCCTTTCCTGCATAATACTTGGTGGGTATCTTAAAAATTCTTTTTTTAGACGGACGTGGTGGCTCACGCCTGTAATTCCAGCACTTTGGGAGGCCAAGGCAGGAGGATTGCTTGAGCTCAGGAGTTTGAGACCAGCCTGAGCAAGAGTGAGACCTCATCTCTACTAAAAATGAAAAACTGAGGCAAGAGGATCACTTAAGCCCAGGAGTTTGAGGTTGCTGCAAGCTGTGACTCTACGGCACTCTACTGAGGGTGACAGAGTGAGACTCTGTCTCAAAAAATGAAAAGTTCTTTTTTTATATGTATTTCACTTTTAATTGGAAAATGATAATTGTGTATATTTGTGGGTACAATGTGATATTTTGATACTCGTAAACATTAAGGAATGAATAAATCAAGCTAATTAACATATCCATCTTCCACAGCTTCTTGGTCTAAAAACTAGCCTTGCCTGTGAGTTTAACATATTGCCCATGTATTGCCTTTTTAATTGTGAAAGCTAGCCAGCACTGGGCGAAAAGTTTAAAGTTTTCCTGACCCTAGATACCATGACTAAATTTTTTTGGCTTTCAGCCTTGCAATGAGGTCCTCTGACACACCTTTTAGAACTGATCATCATCTCCTGAATCCACCAACCTAGCAACTTTTTCATCTTTTCCATAGACGTTACTTCGGCATTTTCTGGAGTGGCCTCATGTACAGATTGAAGAATTCAGCCTTTCTTTTTCTGGATGTGCCATGTTGTTGATCAATGAACACTGGACTCATAGCCAACAGCATTATAACTCATGTCTGAACTGAAGCATGTTTAACACATGAACTGTCTTTGTAAGGCCCATCACCATCGCCTTGCATTTAGGAATGTTAGCGAGCACTTCAGTGCTGTACTTTTAGGCCACTTTTAAACAGTGAAATTACCAACAAAAAGCAAAAAAAGTGTAAAAAACAATGTGCTTTAACTAAATAGACCTCAGAAAGGAGATTTGCTTACAGTAGGAGAGCTGAAGCAAGAAGGCAGAGGGTCACCTTGTCTGGCCTCAGCCGGGAGCTTGCGTCTTAGATGACTCAAATTTTTCACCCCACCTATATTTATGAATGACCTCAAATGATTGCAAATAGCTGCCAGTATTGACTTTGGGGTTACAAATAAATTTTGTACAGAATCCACAAGTAATGAGGGTTAATTGTATTTTTCTTCTATTAAATAGGAGGAGCTCAATAAATGTTTGTGGACAGAATGAAGATTGCATGCAAGCAAAAAGCTATTTCTCGAGGTTCAGTGAATTAAAATTCTTTATTCAAACTCTACATTTGACAAATAGTTGATGCTAAGAATGTCAACAAATTATAGAAAAATCCTGTGTGCATACTGTAAGTATTATGTTTCCACTTAAACAATATTGTTAAGTGCTTTCTCCAAGGCATAATCTAACCATCATAATTATGTATGATATTAAATAATTTTTTATGTGCATAAAAAGTATAAGATATATCTATAAGTGGTGATAATTTCTGGAAGAAAAGCAACTAGCAACTCTGGAGTGATTGCTTTCTCTGATACAAAATAGATGAGCTATCAACAAAATAAGTATATAAAACTAGAGTTGATACTTAAACATTCCATCAAAAAGTCCTGTCTTTGGTAAAGAAATAGAATTGATTGAAAGCTGTTACATCCACAACTTACATTTTCCATAAAATCTAATTCCAGTATGACATATGGAGAAATGATTCAGTGCAATTCACTGAGAGGCATAATTTTGGGTTGATTTTCAATTAGCAAAGACTTTGAATTGACCTATGCTTATCTTCTGGTTTGTTTCTCCTTATGCCAAAGACAGGAGGTTTCAGGATGTTTATAGATCTAATGATATAGTTGACGAGCATAGTCTATAACTGTTATATTTACACAAAAATACATCACCTAATGTAATCCATTCATTTATTCAGTCAACAGATAGCCATTGAGTGCTTACACATATTCATTGAGAGCACTCGAGGCCTGTTGCTGGGAATATATTGTGAATGGAACAGGTGTGAGTCCTTCCTGCAAAAGCTCACAGTCTCCCAGAAGAAATATACACTCAATAAAGTGAAAGAAGAATTAATAATATAAATACAGACTGTGAAGTAAACCATAAAGTAAGAAAGTCTGGGGTTGGAAGAGAATAATAATCACAGAGGCGGCATAATTTGATAGGTGGGGTTTGCTATAATTCGAATGTTTGTGTTCCCTTCAAAATTCATGTAGAAACTGATTCCCGTCTTCATGACAAAAATGCAAGTTGAAACAGCAAATACTGATGGAGAAGCTACAGCAAATTATCCAGAAAATCTAGCGAGGTCATTGATGGAGGTGGCTATACTTAAGCAACGGTTATTTATTTATTTTATTGTTGGGGATTAATTGAGGGTACAAGAAACCAGGTGACACTGATTGCATTTATTAGGCAAAGTCCCTCTTGCAATGATGTCTTGCCCCCAAAAGTGTGGCACACACCAAGGTTCCATCCAAAACAGCTGTTGGAAGAAGATGCCATCTAGAATTTCATAGCCAGAGTGAAATCAATGCCCGATTTCAAACCTTCAAAGGACAGACTGACTCTCTTGTTAAGGGCTAATGCATCTGGTGACTTTAAGTTGAAGTCAAATATGCATTTACCATTTGAAAATCCAAGGGCCTTACGAATTGATTTTGCTCTCTCTGTGCTTTATAAATGGAATAGCAAACCCTGGATGACAGCAGATCTGTTCACAGTATGGTTTCCTGAAGATTTTAATCCCTCTGCTCAGAAAGGAAAGGTTCCTCTCACTGTATTACTGCTCATTGACAATGCACCTGGTCACCAAGAGCTCTGATGGAGAAGCACAGAGTGATTCATGTTTTCATTCCTGCTAATACAGCAACCCATAGATCAAGGAGTAATTGTCTTTCAAGTATTAATATTTAAGAGACACATTTTGTAGGGCTTAGCTACCATAGATGGTGATTTCTCTGATGGATGTGGACAAATCAAATAGAAAGCCTTCTTGAAAGGATTCATCCATTTAGATACCATTAGGAAAGTTTTGTAATTCATGGAAGGAGGTGAAAATATTAACATCAACAAGAGCTTGAATCCTTTGAGGGATTCAAGACTTCCGTGGAGGAAGTAGCAGCAGATGTGGTAAAAATAGCAAAAGAACTAGAATTCCAAGTGGAGCCTGAAGATGAGATTGATTTGCTGAATCTCACGATCAAATTTGGATGCATGAGGAGTTGCCGCTAATGGATAAACAAAGAAATTGGTTTCTTGAGATGGAATCTACTTGTGTCGCAAAGGCCATGAACCTTGTTGAAATGACAACAAAGGATTTAGAGTATTTTATAAACTTACTTGATAAAGCAAGGGAAGGGCTTAAGACAATTGACTCCACTTTTGAAAGAAGTTCTAGGCTCAGCTCCTATAGCGCAGTGGCTAGGGCACCAGCCACATACACTGGAGCTGGCGGGTCCAAATCCAGCCTGGGTCTGCCAAACAACAATGACAACTACAACCAAAAAAGTATCCAGGCACTGTAGCAGGAACCTGCAGTTCTAGCTTCTTGGGAGGCTGAGGCAAGAGAATCGCTTAAGCCCAAGAGCTTGAGGTTGCTGTGAGCTGTGACAGCACAGCACTCTACCCAGGGTGACATAGTGAGACTGTCTCAAAAAAAAAAATGAAAAGAAAAAAGAAAGAAGTTCTACTATGGGTAAAAACATATCAAACAGCATCACATGCTACAAAATAATCCTTCATAAAAGGAAGAGTTAATAGAATTAGCAAATTATTGTCTTATTTTAAGAAACAGCCACGGCCACCCCAATCTTTAGCAGCTACCGCCCTGATCATTCAGCAGCCATCAATGTGAAATCCAAACTGTCCACCAGCAGAAGATTAGGACTTGCTGAAGCCTTTGATGATTACTTGCCCGACATACAGGGAGAAAAGAAATGTCCATTTAAATGCACACTAAGAAATGAGGGAGGGGTCTGAGACTCTTCACATGTGAACCAGAGAAAGGTGCTGTTATGTGGCTTCAGGAAATACAACAAAAATGGCCTTGCTTTACGTTCCCGGTGTGGCTTGTGCACAGGGCCAAGAGGCAGCATCACCAGCTCTGGGTGAAGTGACAGCTCGTTGCCAACGTTGGCAGGAACAAGACTTGTCACAGACTATGGTTTCTTTCTTTCCTTTTTGTTTTTAAACTCTCCCTAAAATTTAAATGGTGGTAACAGAGAACTCACTGCCACAAGGAAGAACCTTTTATAAGAAGAAAAATGACTTGAATATACTATGGGAGAATATGCCTTTCTGATAGTTTTAATTTCACTTGCATCACATGAACTACAAGCTCAATCTAATTACTGATGGTAGGAAAATATTCGTTTCTCCCATCCAACACAGCTAAGATCTATGTTCTTTGACCTATAGGTCTTGGGTGTGAACTCCTGGTTCATTTTTCTTGCTACTCACAGACATTTTCAAAGACTTACTTCCATCTGTAGATGGCAGTAAGTTATTACTGTTTTTGTTACTCTGTCCAGTGGAAGGAAGATTAAATCCAGTTTAGAGAAACAGAATATAAAGAGATTATTGTTTTACCTTTGGGCCAGTATAAAGAATAATAACTCTTAGTTTTTTTTTTTTTTCAATAGAAGTTTGATTCCCTCCCCCATTTTAATTTCAAGTAAAACTGAAATACTTATGTATTCTCAATGGACTCTCCGCTAGCTAGGATGAACTTATGTTTACATACTTAGAAAAAGAGAGTAAAGGGTATTGTCTAAGTCAGCAGCTCGAGAAATCAACTCTTTCTTTTTTTCTTTTTTTTTTTTTTGCAGTTTTTTTTTTTTTTTTTTTGGCCTGGGCTGGGTTTGAACCTGCCACCTCTGGTATATGGGGCCAACACCCTACTCCTTTGAGCCACAGGCGCTGCCCACCAACTGTTTCTTTAGGTGCGTATCTATGGAAGATTAGTTCAGATCTTAGAGCCTACTGTTATACGTACATCAAACAATGGCATTTTGCTTTCAAGTGTATGCATATATAAATGAAATGATTAATCCTCTAATCTCACAATAAAATGAGATTTCTTCCTAAATCACTCACTGATTTCCATCCCTACTATTTGAAAGAAAAAAACTGATCACCCACACAAAAGGGAAAGGAATTGTCAAACTGTAGTTCTCTTTTGCTTTCTCTTGCCTTGTGGTAATTCCCATATTTCCTTACAGATGGAAGCCACCAGTCTTTGCCATTAAGGGAAACACAGCAGGACCCCGTGAGGATCTGTGGAAGCTGAAAACTGACTTTATAACTTAGCTCTGAGTCTTGAAGCGGCATAAATCACACTATAAATCAGAATACCGGATCCAAAAATGTAAGACAAATAGAGTGAAAGATGAATTTCCCTCCTCGTACTTCTCCTTTTGTTAGCACAATTAAAACAACAACCAGCTCCTTTATTGCTTGTGATTTAGCAGTTAGCCAAGTAAAGTGACAACTTCAGGCTACAGTAAACAGAGCCATAGAGCAAGGAAAACACAGCCAGTAAGGTGAGGCCGTTACTGTCATACCATGCCAACCGATACTGCCAGGTTTCCAAAATAAAAAGCAATTTTTCCACTATGGTGAATAATTTGCATGTTTGCTGAGGTTAGCTTCATGGACTCTTCCTATTAGAATAAGCCAGTTTATACTTACACCTGTTCTTTGATTCCTCTAAAAGGAAGTACCTGAGGCCACAGAGATTAAGTTAGCTATTTTTAAAAATGGCTTTGGGATATATGCTTAACATTCCACCTTTCCTGTGCTAGCAGAATGCTTTTTGCCCAAAAGAGCCTTTCTATTTATGTATTTACTGTTTACAGGGTAGGATTTATTTTTTACTTTGTATGAGATAGCCTACTGTGGATAAGCTTTGTTCTTTAAGAGCCCTGAAGGCAGGGATTCTGTCCTTTTCCAATCTTTCTTGTAGCACCTGGCAGAGGAAAAGATAACATAATGCCAGTGGGCTACAGTATAGAGGTCTCTGCTCCTGCTTTTCCAGTCTCATAGGTAACATTTGTGCAGCGCCGTACATTTTATTTTTAAGTGGTTTGTTTTAAATTTTAACAGAATATTTCACAAATACAAAACGTTTTCAATTTTTCATGAGCAGGGGAAAGCTAACCCTTTAACTCAGGTATCAAATTGTCCTTCTTTCTCTGGTGAGATTCAACTGGTAATGTAATGGGTCTGCAAAGCAATGTATGAAAAATTGTTCATGAGTAAAGGGCTCTGTTCATTCCAATTCTGTCTCTTGCATAAATCATTTCTGTTGAGCCAAAAATGTGGTGGTGTCAGTTGGGTGGATTTGCCTGATTTCAATAAAAATATAAATAGTACCATAGCGGGGCTTTTAGACCAAGTGCTAGCAAGATCTGGGACAGCAGCTAGACTCTTCTCATAACCAGGAGCTAGAAAGAAGACGTGAGTTAGAACCAGAAGACAGTGCCTACAACAGAAAATATAATGGGTACCATGTGCAAAGATCATGAAGTTGTTGACAGAACTTGGGCTGTAGGATTCAAACAGATTTGGGCTAACATTTCTGCTAAGCTACTTATGCCATCTTTTCTGAGACCTTGAACAAGGTGTTTAATCTTAGTTTCCTTATTTTATCATGTAGGGGCTGTGGTGCCTACTTTAAAAATCTACATCAACTAATGAGATAATTAAAATATTTAGCATCCTCCTCGAAGTATAGTAAAAGAAAAAGTGGTAGTTGCCCCCAACAATAGCAACGGAGTAAGAGCGATTTCAGTGGAACATTCCATAGGATGCAGTAAAGGGTGAGAGTGTAGAGCAGAGGCCGAGCAGACTCCCTGAGACGTAAATCCGCCTTTATCACTGGTGTGACTGGGGATCAATTGTTTAACCTCTCTGTGCCATAATTTTGCCATTTCAGCACTAGAAATAACTACACCGTGAACCTGCTAGCATTGTCACTAGGACTGATTGAGATAATGCATAGAGTATTTAGGACAGTGGAAATAATCAATGATGTCAGCTATTTTTATGAGTATTTATCTGGCAAGAGTACAATGGCTCTCTCTTTGCCTGTGAGGGTTACATTATAAGACTCCCAGTGCATGCTTGAAACTGCAGACCTTGTTGAACAACCCTATACATACTGTTTTTTTCTCCACACACATTTTATGATTAAGTTTAATGTATTAAGTCAGGCACAGTGAGAGATTAACAACAATATGTAGCAATAACACAGAACAATTATAACAATACGCTAGTATCACCACTCTTGAGCTTTGCAGCCATTATTCAGTCAAATAAGGGTTATTTGAAAACAAGCACTGTGATACTGTCTCTGTTAATTTACTAAGCAAGATGGCTACTTAAGTGGCTGTTGAATGGGGAGCGTATATATAACATGGATATGTTGAACAAAAGCATGGGTCACGTCCCAGATGGGACACAGTGGCATAGTATGAGATTTTTATCATGTGATTCAGAATTGCACAATTTATAACTTAAGAATTGTTTATTGCTGGAATGTTCCATTTAATATATTCAAACTAGTTGACTGCAGGTAAATGCAACTTTGGAAAGGGAAGCTGTGGGTAAAAGGAGACAACTGTACAGAAGTAGCCCAGATGGTATTAAAGGACAAGAGAGCAGGTGTTTACAACTCTCGTATAGCCACCTATTGTGGTGTCCCCGGAGGGGAGAAAGAGGCAGTGGCTTGATGATGTTGGCAGCGCTACCCAGTGAACACAGGAATTGATCTCTCTCTGAACATTTGCATCAAAAGGGTGGATGTGAGCCTGACACAACTGAGAGCAGCAAGGCTGGAGAATTTTTTTTGACTTCTGATCAAGTCATCATGTTTCAGTCAATTCTGAATCACACTATTTAAATAAATCTGTGAATATTTTGGAAAGGCAGGAAGTCTGTAATTAATCCCCATGGGCAGTACTGAAGCTGCTTGTTCAAATCAAGAAAAGCCTTCACAGTCTCTCCTTTCAACATTCTGTGCTTATATAATAAAATGTCCTTGCATTTGTATGGTGCTTTGAAATTTAAAGCATTTCCATACGTGTAATTTCATTTCAGCCTCTTACAGCTCTGGGGACTAGGCTCAGTTGCTATTGGTCTCTTTTTCACGTTATAGGCAAGAAATTGACATTTTGAGAGAAGAGACTTATCTCAGTCACATAGCCTTTAAGAAGACTCCAAAAAAGCCCGCCCATGTTACTCAACAGTTTTGATAAGGTTGGCTTTTGCAGTTCAGTTTTAAGTGATGTAAGATCGCCCCATCCCAAGGGCCACTGGAATTACTACCACATTACGATTAACTTTTCATTGTGCTTTCACTAATTATGATAAATTCCTAACATGCCTTTAAAATTTTTTTCTTCTGTATTTATATGAGCTATTTGGGGCTACTTTAGTTTGAAATTCCTTTGCCTTTTTTTTCCCCTAGGAATAATCTCTAAAAAAGGCTCAGCTATATCAGAAAGATATTACGATGCAAAGATTAGAATAGAGCTTTAGTTGAAAATGAAGATGTGGTAACTTACACCATAATATTTTCAAGGACAAATAAAATTCTTTATTTTTGTAGACTTACTTCTGGGCTTATTTGTCTACATCAGAGAGGCAACAAAAGAATCACAGCTGGACTTGCAGATGCATCTGACAGGGAGAAAATCTAGGGTATGTGCAGAAACACTTTTTTTCCTTATTGCAAAAACTGAACTAAAATATAAAAGCAGCTTTGGAATTGAGATTTAAGCAGGAAAAGCAAGTGTGGAAGATGGATAACCTTTGATGTCAAGTTGATTTCTCCTATCTGTGTGGTCTGATTTCAGTTTGAATATTAGCTATGAGATCTGTGGTCCTGTGTTCTCCAAGCCTGGAAAGGTGAAGGCAGAAGATTTCAGAGGTTTCTCAAAACTCTAATAAAAATCTCTCCGGCCTGATGACCCCTGATAAATTTCACTCTTCTTTTCAGTAAAAAGCTCCCCAAGACAGGCTCAAAAAGGAGGATGTTCACCACTATTAAGTCTCCAGTCAGCCATGCTAGGCTGTTCAGAAATTTCATTGGATTTTTTTCCTTACCTAGCATTTTGGGTGTTTCAGTCAGTAATGCGAATACAAAGAAGAAGAATTTGGTAGCAATACGTGAAAACTAGGTGCATATTACATTAAATGCACTCTTGGTTACGTGCAAGTAACATGTAAGTAACATTTAGCTAACGGTGTAATAATCTTGTATAAAAATTGAGCTTGCTATGAAAGCATACAATGTGATGTATTCCACTTAAATGTCGGTTTATGTTTGTCCTCTGCTGAGGGGCCTCACAGTGACATACTGCTCAATAGAACTTCTGTATGCTCTAGCATTTACTCTATGGGACTCATCACCCTTAAACTTGAGTATAGCACTATTTTTATGCTTTGCAAAGTGACTAGCAAAGCACAGTGGGGTTTTTTTTTTTTTCAATGTGCTTGCTAAACTGACCTGCAGATGGATGTTTCTTTGTTTAAGGACAATTTCATAATACGAAATCAATACAGATGAAAACATCAGTGAAAATCTCAGAAAAACAAATTTAAGGTATTTCTAGCCTGACTTTTATGAGTTTGAGTTTAAAGGAAAGCATGAAGAATTTTTATTTCATTTTCAATGTGTAAATTCTAGGCAAAGAGAATATCCTAATAGGTTTCTGTAGATGAACTAATAGAGTGTGGTAAATATTCTGTTTAGTCTCTGTAATCATTATAGGGTTCTTAATAACCTCAGGCAGTCCTATTAGGATTTATTTTGTTCTCTGAGGATATGTCATTAGGATAAAAGTAAAACAAACACTTGAAGCTAAAGCAAAGATTTGAAGACCAATGACCAATTATCTTGGTATATTTGCTATGGCCCATCCATGTACGTGAGGATTGGACACTAATCAGTGGGATACTGAGATTCCCCTCTCCTCACCCCTCATGAACCAGCCCATAATATGTGGGACCCCATTCAAGATGAAAAGGAGGAGTTCCTAGTTTTAAAAGCAGAAAAACAGTTTTTTCCCTTTTGTTATAGTCTCTTCCTCTCTCTCAACCTATCATCTGATGGCAGTTATCATGTTTTTTATGTCTGCTGTTTAATGACATCCTTTCTCTGGCATGGGATACTCCCAGGGTGAGTGCAGGCCCTCACGAGCATCTGAGACCTGCCGAGGGTTTAGCAAATGGTGCCCATCTACCAACCCCAACTCTCCCTGTGTTCACACTAGACCCTTGTAGCGTGGAGGTGGCAGTAGTCACTGGGTGAGGGATGGGGGAGGAGAGAGGTAACTGAGAACTTTTCCTGGAGATATAAGGAGTGTACCTGGCCCACCAACTGAAAACATTTCAATGACCCTTATTTAATCCCCTCCCTTAACTACTTGACCTTCTGAGTTGTTTGTCAGAAATGGTGGGTTGTCTGTGAGACAAAGGGGTTGAGATTCCAAAGTCCCCTGAGCAGACTTTCTGATGCCAAGTTTATCAGTTCCCACAACGTGCCCCAGTGTACCAAATAGCCCCTTGTTAGTTATGCTGTGGCCTGCCCGAAGGCATGCAGCCCCGTCTTTAAAGGCCCAGCGTCTCCATTCATCAGATAGACAGAATTGAGGCAGCTTTTCTTGTTCTCCCAATAAAACATCTGTGGTATTAAAAGTTCCTTTCATCCTCAGCAATCCTCATTGTCTTAATATTTGGATCTTTATGAGACAGCTACACCCAGCCTGACTCCCCTCTGTAGTTTCAGCAACAGGAGGTGATGATAGAAGGACTGAACATGAGACATGGCCCCACAGCCCTGACACATGTCCCACTCTTCCAACTTACTTCACTTACAAAAGGCAAATTCAAAGATATTGTATTAGAATCGTAACATGAGGACTGCAGAGCATAAAGTTCCTAGTGCAGGCTCTTGTGAGTGAGATGCATGGTGCAACTGCACTGGCCTGACGTCATGGTCCCCAAGACAGAAGGTCCATGGGGTGATGGAGAAGTGATGCCTTTCTCCTGAGTCCTGAGGCGAGGAGGTTGACATTGCCTTTCTCCTCTCTTGTCACTGTTTTCTTACTTCAATATACTCTTTGTCTTTATTTTGACCCACATTTTTTTATGTAAAAATGATAAGAGGGGCTCGGTGCCTGTATCTCAGTGGTTAGGGTGCCTCCACATGAACCCGGCCAGCGCCTGCTAAACAACAATGACAATAACAACAACAACAACAACAACAAAAGTAGCCAGGTGTTCTGGTGGACACGTGTAGTCCCAGTTACTTGGGAGGCTGAGGGAAGAGATTTGCTTGAGCCCAAGAGTTAGAGTTTGCTGTGAGCTCTGACACCACAGCACTCTAGCAAGGGTGACAATGAGACTCTGCCTTAAAAAAAAAAAAAGTCTCTGTGCCTGTAGCACAGTGGTTACAGCACCAGCCACATACACCACACTGGTGGGTTCGAACCTGACCCAGGCCAGCTAAACAATGACAACTGCAACAAAAAATCACTGGGTGTTGTGGCAGGCATCTGTATTCCCAGCTACTTGGGAGGCTGAGGCAAGAGAATCACTTAAGCCCAATGGTTTGAGATTGCTGTGAGCTGTGACACCACAGCACTCTACCGAGGGCGACTTTGTGAAACTGTCTCAAAAAAAAAAAAAAATGATGAGGGGAAAGAAAGTGGAAAACAGCTCTGACAAAGTGTAATTGCACACTGGGAAAATTGTGACTCTCATGCAAATACAGTATGAATGCATGCCAAGATTTTATTTTAACTCAGTAATTAATGTAGGAATCAGTAAGATGTCAAGACTAATTCAAAGAAAATTTGAAAAGTAATGTTAAGATAAGATTCCTGGATTGGATATAAAACTGATTATTACCCGATGATGTCATGAACTTTAACATTTAGGGCACTTTTTCATGAAAAGAAATTACTCTCATCTCTACTGAACAAAATCTACACGTTAAGCTCTGCCCCTACAAAATAGAAAGTCAAGCCCAGTACTGTGGCAATGTCCAAGGGATCTCTTTGGTTGGTTCCGACTGGGGGATGATTTATCTATTCATATGATTTGCCCCATCCTAGAGTTTTCTGGGGTCTTCCTTCATCTGACCATCACGTTAAAAGATTCTCCCTGTTGGACTCTGTAGGTGTTGAAATAGATGTGTAACACACACTATAGTGACAGAATAAAGTACAAAAATTTCAATGTATTTAAATAGCATGGATTTGCTCAATACTTAAATTAGATGATATACTTCTGGACCATAAACAACAGCATTGACAGAATGCTTGGATTCTTATTTAAGATAAGAAGGCCTTTGTGATCTTCAGACAGATGAGAAAAGAATCTCAGGGAGGACAGGTGCTCTTATTAAACAGAGGAACAGAAAAGAGACGTGAACCATTGCTCTGGATCCCAGGGGAAGCGTCCAGTGGTTCTGTGTAGTCCACCTCCTTGGAAGACCAAGGATCCATTCACAATTGCCTCCCTGTACAAGGTGTCCAAGGGTCACCCTCTGCTCGGGAGAAATTTCAAGCCCCCAGGACTCCTGGATGTGAAAGCGCATGGTGCACATTCAAGGCCTGTGTGTCCCCTTCACTCTGCACTGGCTCTGAGACTTTGGCCTCTACTTCTCTGTAGAGAAAAGTGAGCTCCTGTGTCAATAAGCTCCTGTTCCTTTCACTTTCCTCTCCACCATTCCTTCCCCAGCCCAGTTTCCTCTCCTGGGAGCTGAAAACGTCATTCTGCAATCATGCATGTAAATATCTGTGGCTCTTGTATTTAAAGCTATAATGCTTCTGAGGCTTTAATTTGCTTTCCTGTGTGGATAGGCAGATTGGGGAAAGAAAAAAAAATCCCCTTGATCATTAATGAGAGAAAGAGCAAAGGGGAAAGAAATCGGTCAGGTGTACATTCAGGCATAAGCCAACCATGCAGGTAACATCCAGATACTTTCCTCCCTCAAGACTGAACTCCAATACTTAGGCATGATTTTCTGCCAATTCTATTGCATTTCAACTTTATTTGTCATAAATTCTGCTAATCTAGAACTGAAAGAGAAAATTACGTATCTCTATGCCTATTACAAGTTAAATCAGATATGAAGAATAGGTTGTTGGTATTAGAGCATACCAAACTCAAGGTACTTTCCCAATTATTGTTGAACAATCTACTCTGGAAGTCTTTTTTTTGGCCTCGTTTCTATGATCTGGCACCTCACTTCCTCACACTGTTTCTGAGAAAGAGTGTTATATGCTATTCATAGGTATTCCTGGAAAAATGCTTTTTTGGGGGCGATGAAATGAGTTTAGAAACTTTTTCTAAGAAAAGAATGGGTTCTTCTTTAACACCTGGAAATACATTGTGAAGTGCCAAGGGGAGGAGTAAATAGCACATGTGACTTTACAAATTTGTCTTAGAAAAATTCCTTCTCCCCCACTTATTTTTTTCCCCTGAGGAATGCTTATTAGCATCTCTTAAAAAATAATTTTGAAAATTCCAGCCCAATTTAATTCCCTTTTCACACATAAGGGATGCAGGAGATTTTACCGCCAAATATGACTCCTTGGTTTAAAGCAGTGGTTCTTAACCTTCCTAATGCTGCGGCCCTTTAATACAGTTCCTGTGGGTTGCAACCCACAGAATGAGAACCAGTGGTTTAAAGAGTATTTTGAATCAAAGGCCCTTAGGGAGCAGCTGGCTTGGATGGGGTTTTCCTTCTCTATCTCCATAAAGACCACAGGGACCCATCAAAGAAAATCATCTTTTCTTTCTCTTCCTGTTATCTCCTATTTATTGCAGGGAAAAAAAATCAAGATGCAACCACCAGTGGCACAACCCATTTTCAAAATAATGTCTATCTCTTTAGTAAAAGAGAAACTTTATAAGTCAACCTGATTCCCCATCCATTCATTCTCCCAAGTGTCTATTCATCCTCCCTGGTAACCATTTCTTGACCCTCAACAGAATTGCCTACATTTCTGAACTCCTTCCTCCCCTCTGAAATGGGGATATATAAGTATCTGGGTCTCCTTAGGATACTGGGCAATCACTCTGTGATTCTCCCCATATGCTTGGTAATAATAATATTTATATGGCTTTTCTCTTATTAATCTGCTTTATTGTAAGTTGACTTTTCTGGGGAGCTTCTGAGGGCAAAGCATCCCCTTTGCCCCAACAGCCCAAACAATAAAAGTGAGTCCAGAAACGCTTAGCAGTGTATGTAAGAGTAAGGGCAGAACCCAGGCCTTCAGTGTGTTAGACTTGTCTACAACAATGAAGCTATAATTTTTATATATAGCCTAATCTGTAAGTATCATTCCCAAGTCAGACAACAGCTGAAACAGATACCAAATCATCTAGTGTAGAAAACTAACTTTTTTTATTTGGGATGAAACAAATATTGGAAAACTTAGGACAGAGAGAAGCTAAAAACTAAAAAAGTACATTTAATTGATCCTGTCTCTATTAGCAGTATGGACTTGAACAAATGTCTTAATTTGTTTTCTATTCTTGAAGCAAATTTAGAACTATGTTTTAAAGATATTTTAAGTATTAACATCATTTTAGGATAAAGTCTTCTCATCAGAACAATGCAGCTATGTCATTATACCAGGCCCAGACAGTACTTGGTAATCATGAGGTCGATGGCAGTCAGCAGTGTTAACATCTGGACAGTAGGGGCTTGAAGCCATTACTGCATTTTAATGTCAATTAAACAATACCCGAATTTATTTCTAGTATTTTCCCATCTAGTCTGTGTGTTCTCAAGTCCTTAGCAAGTTTTAACTTTTGGCTCCACATCGCTCGTGGTTTAGGGAGGCAGGTAGAACCAATTTTTGCTTCATGTTTTTAGAATAGAAGGTTAAGCAATTTTACTAAGGAATATGGTATACCAGCAAGTAAGCCAGGAACAAAATGTGAGGGTTGGGAACTTTGTCTACTGCTGAACCCAAAGGATTGGTTTGTTTTCTTTCTAAATTAATTACTTAAACATTTTTGTTTTAAGCATTTGTTTTTAAAAATCTAAGCCAAAGGACTCTGAATATCTACATTTTATTTTAGCTTTAACTTTGCTCTGTTTTCATGTAGGTTTGTCAAGCTTTTCACACAATTTTAACAGTGGTGTGTCTAATGATATGTAAAAATCACGGTTATTAACACCATTTACCAAATTCTTCGTTTTTTTTTTCTGGTACATGGAGGTAAGCCATGCAGATTTAAAACATGAATAAATCCTTCTAGTTACAAAATAAACAGGCTTTAACACATCTTCTCCCACTAAGAAAACCCATTAATAGTTTTTGAAGGCAAGCAAAACAGTCAAGAAAAACATATTAGCAGGTCATATTTAGGTTGCTTATCCTTTGAAGGGGAGAGAGAGAGAGATGAGGAGAGAGAAATTATTAGCATTCTGTAAGAAAAAGAGAGAAAAGATAGTTTTCAGATGGGATTTAAGTCAGAGAGGTCTCTTATGCCCAGGAAGATCAATCAGGGTAAATGAGTTCTCTGTGTATTATTACCTAAGGGTAGAGAAAATTGAAGATGAGATTTTTTCCCCTACTTGTTTGACCTTGCTGCATAAATATGATGTAAAAAATATGTGTGGAATTTGATAGTGGAGAGTGGTCTTTTCCATCGGTCAAACCTTGAAACTTTTAACTCTTTGAGAAGTTTGGTATAAATGACACAGTTTCTTTCATATTTAATCTTATTTGTCATCAGTGAAATATGATTGTATTTGCAGTCATGACTTTAATGAAACTCTGACAGGAGAGAACTTAGATGTCTTCTGTCCTATAAAAACAGATGCCCAATCCTGTTGCTGCTCTCAAGGATGGTGGTAATAAAAGTGGTTAGAGAATCAATTTCAACTGCATTTGTACTTTACCAAGAGCCGTATGACACTCACATTGGTAAGAGTTATACTTTCCAAATATGTGCTCCACTTTTATAAGCAACTAAAACCCTGCAGCTTCAGTCACACTCTTCAAACAAGAATAAATGACCTTACATCAATCCATTTTCACAATGCCTGGTACTTGCAGAATGGGAGAAGAAATGAGATAAAAAAGATAAACAACAGGTATTGTGAAACCTGGGCTGTTTTAACCTAAGATTGCGTTTTATACGTAAAAATAGAAAAACACATTTTGTTCTGCATACCTTAATGTTTTATGAACCCGAAATTATTATAAACAAAACAGCATGTAGAAAAAGTTTCCATGTCTTATTTTTGTGAAGCTCTAGTTTATCACACAGCTTAACACAAAAGAGACTCTATAATGTTCATTGTATGACAAAAGGATGGATGGATGGTTTGAAAGACACACAGAAATTATTTTACTCAAACAGATGAATTAAAATAATTTCTAAATATGGCAATTCTACAAAAAAATTAGAAAAAAATACCAAAATATTTTGTTGTGAGGCATTACATTTTGTGTAAGTATATTAATGAGATGAAACATGCCTGTGCTTCTCCTTTTATCCTTTGGATAAGTGCCTTAAATGCTCAATTAATTAACACAGTGTGAAATAGGGAAAACTATAAAACCACATGTGTTCCAAGTTTTTATCTAAAACCTAGTAGGAGGCTCGGCGCCCATAGCACAGTGGTTATGGTGACAGCCATATACACCGAGGCTGGTGGGTTCGAACCCAGCGTGGGCCAGCTAAACAACAATGACAATTGCAACAAAAAATAGAGGGCATTGTGGTAGGTGCCTGTAGTCCCAGCTACTTGGGAGGCTGAGGCAAGAGAATTGCTTAGCCCAAGAGTTGGAGGTGGCTGTGAGCTTTGACACTATGGCATTCTACCCAGGGTGACATAGTGAGACTCTGTCTCAATAAATAAATAAATAAATAAATAATAAAAAAACCTAATTGGATAATTTTTTTTCTTTATCTCTGTTTCTGTAACAATGAGAGCTCCCTACAATTGAGATGTTCGGAGGTTCTTTGGTAAACTTTTATAGCTGAGTATAATCTAGTCCACTATAAAGTAGTCTAATATTGTGGTCCCCAACTCCTGGGCTGCAGACTGGTACCCGTCAGTGGCTTGATTAGAACCCTGCTGCATGCAGGAACTGAGAGGCAGGTGAGCAGGCAAAGCACCATCTGTGTTTAGGGCGGCTTCCCCTTGCTTGCATCACCGCCTGAGCTCCACCTCCTATCCCATCAAAAGTGGGCAATGGATTCTCATAGGATGGCAAATCCTACTGCCAACTAACTGCGCATGTAAGTGATCTAGGCTGCGTGCTTCTAGATGACCTGAGGTAAATGCAATGCACTTGAATCATCCCAAAACCATCTCCCCCACAACCCTGGTCTGTGGAAAAATTGTCTTCCATGAATCCAGTTCCTGGTGCCAAAAAGGTTGGGGATTACTGTTCTAGTACAAGGGACACTTAAATCTTGGGTACAATTTCAAAGATATTTCTGTAACCAGAAAGTAGAAACAAAAGGAAGGGTTAAATCAGGGGTCCTCAAACTACAGCTGGCAGGCCACATGTGGCCTGACGAGGACATTTATCCGGCCTGCTGGGTGTTTTTGCCACAGCTGCCTGTCCTGCTTAGTAGCTGGCTTGTCCTGCCCAGGCCACAGTGCGCATGTGTGGAATGTGCCTCACACTCTCCAATTCCCCTCCTACTCTCCGACTCCACTCCTTCTTTCTGTCTCTCCACTCCTCCTCTCAGTCTCTGGTGTAATTGTAGGAGTCACCAGGTTGCTTGTGCAGAGCCTGCTGCTGCCTAAGGACTGAGGTAAGAACAAGTTAGGAGGTCTTTTTTTTTTTTTTTATTTTGCAGTTAGTAGGGCCTTTTTTTGCAGTTAAGGGTGACCTTTTTTTCTGAAGTTAGGAGGTCTTTTTTTTTTTTTTGCAGATGGGGGCACCTTTTTTTGAAGTTAGAAGAGCCCTTTTTTTCAAGTTAGGAAAGCCTTTTTTTTAAGTTGGTTAGTTGGTTGGGGGTAGTTTCTGGGAGGGTTGCATCACAGTGGTAACACAAATAGTCAGAACTCAGTGCTAATGCAGATTGTCAGTGCTCAGAGGTAATGCAAATGGTCAGAGTTCAGAGGTAATGCGAATAGTCAGTGCTCAGTGATTATGATAATTGTAAGTGCTCAGTGTTAATGCAAATTGTAAGTGCTCAGTGTTAATGCAAATTGTTAGCAGTCAGTGTTATCGCAAATGGTCAGCGGTCAATGTTAATGCAAATGGTCAGTGCTCAGTGGTATCGCATGGGGGCCCCAAACTGGTAATCTGCCTAGGGCCCCATGGGAACTTAATCCGGGTCTGCAGACAGCCAAGGAGTAGGAAACCCAATTTAATTGCCAGTAAATGCATTTATATTCTGATTGCTATTCAGTTGTGTATGATGTTGTATGTTGTGTGCTGTGTAAGCCCCGGTTCACACTGTTGCGATCTCTGAGCAGTGCGAGTTCAGCCATATGCGTGTATGGCTGAACTCACATTAGATTTGGAAGGAAAAAGGCATACATGCCTTCTTTTTTCCTGCCGTGGAATCTGTTCTCATGGGTATTCTCACCCATAAGATCAGATTCCTGTGCGAGTTCACAGATCACAGTGTGGTTCACACAGGGTAGTGTGAACTGGAAAGGTGGTGGAGGAACCAGCTCTGTAATCATTCCTGTTCCCGCACCACACTAGTGTGAGCCTGAGGTACAAGTAAGAGTTCCACTATATGGGCACTGGCGAGGCTGAAATGATGTGGACTGGCAAGGCTGCATTGATGGGCACTGATCAGACTGCATTGTGGGCAAAGTTATTGCTGGTATATTGTTTTTGGAGCACTGTATATATATATATATATATATGTATTTTATTAATAGCAATTTGGAATCCCTAGGAAACAATAATATTAAGAAAGAGAAAAATGACTTAAAGTGTAGGATATTCAAAGAACAGTGGACTTATGATTACTTTTTCACGCAGTACAAGGAAAGAGCTGTGTGCTTGATATGCCAGAATATAGTGTCTGTGTTCAAAGAATATAATTTGCGTCAACATTATCAAACTCAACATAAAGATAAATATGATAGTTCAGTCGGAGAAGTGAGAAAAGATAAAATATTAAAACTGAAATATACATTGAAAACTCAGCAAAATACTTTGTGAAGCAGAAACAGCTAAATACTTCATCACTGTGAGCAAGTTTTCAAGTTGCCAAGATAATAGCATGCACTGGCAGACCATTTGTGGAGGGAGAATTTGTTAAAGATTTCCTTCTTTCTGTTGCCAAAGAGATGTGTCCAGAGAAGGCCGATTTATTTAGTACAGTGAGTCTTTCAGGACCCTCAATTACACGAAGGATTGAAGAAATGGGAGACAATTTGCATCGGCATTTGCAAAACTCCACAAAAAACCTTTCCTATTTTTCCTTGGCACTTGATGAAAGTAATGATGTTCGTGATTCTGCACAACTTCTAATTTTTATTCGTGGTATGAATGACTATTTCAAAGTCACAGAAGAGCTTGCTGCACTGCAAAGCATCAAAGGAACAACTACAGGAGAGGATATTTATGAAAAAGTTTGCCAAACCATGAATAGTTTGGAGCTGGACTGGGCAAAACTAGCCAGCGTGACAACTGATGGTGCTCCTAGCATGGTGGGGTCTAAGAAAGGAGTAACTGCTCGCATTAACCAAGAGATGGACAAACATAACCATTCTCATCCAATAGCCATACACTGCCTCATCCACCAACAAGCGCTGTGTAGTAAATCACTGAAGTGGGACTCTGTTATGAAAGCTGTGGTATCTTGTGTTAACTTCATTAGGGGTAATACACTAAACCACAGATAATTTCAGGAATTTCTCTCTGAGCTAGTTAAATGTTGCCTGTGAGGATGTTCCATACTATGCAGAAGTCCATTGGTTGAGTTGAGGGAGAATTTTGAAACATTTCTATGACCTACTTCCACAGATTACAGCTTTTCTGCCTTCAAAAAACAAGTACCAGAGCTCAATGATGCAGAATGGAAATGACACCTTGCCTTTCTGATAGACGTAACAGAGCTACTCAACAATTTCAATGTGCAACTTCAAGGAAAGGGGAAGCTCATCTGTGATATGCAATCACATGTGAAAGCATTTGAAGTAAAATTAGGCCTCCTCATCAAACAAGAGGAAAATTTCTGCCATCTCCCCATAACTTTCTGTTAGCAGAAAATCCATTGGTTGCATTCCCAAATAAAACATGTGTGGATTCACTGGAGAAGTTGCAAAAGGAGTTCCAATTTAGATTTAAAGAGCTTCATCTCCATGAACAGGACATACAGCTTTTCCGTAACCCATTTTCTATTGACATTGAAAATGTGGATACAATTTACCAAATGGAACTGGCTGAACTGCAGAATTGTGACTCTCTGAAAGATGCATTCAAGTCAAGCAGCCTTCCTAATTTCTATGCATCTCTCCCCTCTGAGACATATTCTAATCTCAGGAACCAGCACTCAAAATGGCAACCATCTTTGGCAGCACTTATGTCTGTGAACAGACTTTTTCCAGAATGAAACATCTGAAATCTCCAACCAGATCTAGACTAACTGATGCACACTTGCATCACTTGTTACAACTAGCAGTGACAAATATGGAACTGGACAGTGACCATCTCATTAGCCAAAAGCAGGCCCATAGTTCCCATTGAAATACGGTAAGTTTGTTGATTTAACTTTACTTGTTCTTCATTTTAAATATTGTATTTGTTCCTATTTTGTTTTTTTACTTAAAATAAGATGTGTGCATAGGAATTTGTTCATAGTTTTTTTTTTTTTCCAAACTATACAGTGAACTGACCCCCTCTTTAAAAAGTTTGAGGATCCCTGGGTTAAATCTTTGAAGATGTTATTAGCATAAACATGTGGCAAGAAATTGATCTGAAATAGGTTTCTTTTCCCTTCGGTATGTAAAAGTGTAGGGCTGACGGTTGAACTAGATTAGGGTTCATCTGACCCAGATACAGAATAATAACTAAAAGATCTCAGCAGGTAATGCCTAGCTACATGACACTGTGAAAGGACAATGAAGACCAGCAAAGATTTTGTAAGGAGTTGCAACTCAGTACAGGACAATTGCAAAAGTTAAGACACAGTACCTTAATTTGCTACACTGTATAACAGTTGTTACTATTGCAATTTCAAATTCAATTTAGGACTATTACCTCATGTTGAAGAGCTAAGTCACTTGGAAACTAAATACCTCAGAAATCATGAAATACTGGCTTCTTTCTACCAATGTTAAAAAAATATGTCTACAAAATGAGATTACAGATAAAAAAATGGGTTGGAAGAAAGTCTGAAATGAATTGAAAGAAAAGTTTATAACTTTATAATTTTCAATTCTATTCACATGGGACATTGATAATAATGGTAGTTCTCTAACATTAAGAAATATATCTTTTTTTGAGAGACTGCTTAATACAGAATAATTATTAATTTGAGTTAGATGTCCTAATTTATCCATCTGTTGCCCTAGGGCAGTGGTTCTCCAATGATGGCCCTTGGGCCAAATCCTACCCACCACCTATTTTTGTAAATAAACTTTTACTGGGACCCAACCATGTCCATTCATTCGCATCTTGGCAATGGCTACTTTCTTGCTACGATAGAAGAGATTAGTAACTGTGATGCAAAGTCTAAAGATTTTCTATTTGGTCTTTGACAGAAAAACTTTGCTAGCCCCTTAGGGCGTGGAGGATGCACTGGTTAGTGATGAATCACAGCTATGACAACAGTTAGAGGCATGGAGAGCAGATTCATTTGGATGTGAGATTTACTGACTTCAATGCATAATAATAAACATTCATACATGCTCAGCTTCTGGTAAAACTAAGACTAGGTCTAAAGTTAATGTATCAATAATTATTTATTATAGTATCAGTGACATAAGTTTTTAGTCTGGTGGTTGTATAGGGTGTATTCCCAAACCCGATGCTCCACTTTAATTATTGTTTAACCTATTTTAAAACATCTGGTGCAGAAAGGGGAAAGTGACTTAAATATTATCTGTTTAATTTGCTAACCTTCCTATGCCCTTTTGGAAACAGCTTGTTCAAAGTCCACAGAGATTTGGATTCTCAGAATAACCCTTCTGTATCACTTTTCTAAACGGAATTTCACTACATGCAATTTGGACTTCTCTGAAATGAACAACCACAGGGGTTTGAAAATTCTAGCACAGATTTATAACAAAATGAAAAAAGATTGGACACTGTCCAGAAACATGTGATGGTACTTAAAGCAGAATGACATTTGCTCAGTAAAGCTGCTAAAATGTTTCTTGCCTTAATTCTTTTCAACATGAAATTTATCTTCTTGTAAGCAGATTACACTCATAGACAAGGTAGGGACAGCGGTTTACAACAGTGAATTATAATAACTAAGTGACTGAAATTAGTGATGATTTTGTTTACAAATATCCATCATAACCATATGTTATTTTGTGAATCTAAAGGCTAACTCCATGGTACTGAATCTCTGTTCATTTACCCTACTCTTTTTTAGAGCATTCTTTGAGGGTTCTCTCCTGCTGTCCCACTATTATTATTCTTTATTTTTAATTCTTTATTCATTGGGTATGTCTGTGTAGATGGAAAAAGTTCTCCCTTTCTTAAGTTTCTTATATAGGAGGTATCCTCCAACCTTTGGATGCAGGGGCCCTCAAAAGGGGGACAGTTCACTGTCCCTCAGACTATTGGAAGACCGGACTATAGTTAAAAGAAAAACTATGAACAAATTCCTATGCACACTGCACATATCTTATTTTGAAGTAAAAAAACAAAACAGGAACAAATACAGTCACACCACCTCATGTGGCCTGCGGGCTGTAGTTTGAGGACCCCTGCCGGTAAAATGTGATGATAAACTGTTACTTGCATTTTCAAGTAAAAAATTTTATGCACCCATGCTAGAGTATTAAAACAATCAGTATCTCTGTGTTTTGAGACAAGGCAAGTAGAGAAGTAAAAGGGTTTTCTTCCTGTCTTTGTAATAATAAGTCTTTTATAATTTGTTACTTTGAAAAGAAAAGAAAGCTTGCATGACCCCAGAAGAATTTCATCAGGCCACCTTGTCCATTCTCCTTGAATCCAGAGAGGCTGAATATTAATACATCTTATTTAAATTGATCTGTTATTTTGAAAACTGTCTTGCACCCAAATTTATTCTACTGTACAAATAAGAGGAAACAGAAAGGGAGGTTAGAACTTTGCCCAGCTGGGCTCAATAGTGAGATCATGTTGGATGGCATTGACTGAGAGATAGGACATGCCTAAAAGGGCGAGAAGAGCAGAAAGATAGTTTGGAAGATCTGGGAAAATCACTTTATAATGTGGCAGCTCAGAGAAGAAGAAAATCTTTGGATTTGGCCAATACCATCATTGAGAAGTGAGTCACCCAGACCGTTGAGTCCTTTCAGATCCCATTTTGTTGAAATCAGAGTAAGACTGTCCTGTTGGCACAGAGTTTCTCTGGGTTTCTTTGTTGGGCAACTTTATATCGCTTAGTGGATTCTGAGCAGGAGTGTGGAGGAAAGAGTGTGGTCATGGTAATGGCACTCAGTGTTCTGCCTCTTTGATCTGTGTTCTTTCTGAGGGACTGAAATTGCTCGTGGCCTTGTTGGGAGTCGATAGCCTCCTTCAGGACATATTCTCGTTCTCCCTGTACAGACTGCTGGAGTGTTCTGTCTATGGTTGGCTCTCGGTGTTTTAGATGGAACAGGAAAGCGTTAAAAGGCAGTGTTCTTATTCTGACAATCTGCCCCATGGCCCCAGGGGCTTTGTATTAATCTTTTGACCTCTTAAATGCTCTTCTTATAATGAGAAATCATACTTATTTATTTATTTAGACAGAGTCTCATTCTGTCGCCCCGAATAAAGTGCCATAGCATCATAGCTCACAGCAACCTGAAAATCTTGGGCTCAAGCCACCCTCTTGCCTCAGCCTCCCAAGTTATCTGGGACTCCAGGTGCCAGCCACAGTGCTGGGCTAGTTTTTCTGTTTTTAGTAGAGACAGGGGTCTTGCTCTTGTTCACGCTGGTCTTGAACTCCTGAGCTCAGGCGATCTACCCACCTCAGCCTCTTAGAGTGATAGGATTAGAGGCATGAGCTACCCAGTGCCCAGCTGAAAAATCATTTTTTAAAAATTGCTGTTTTGGAAATAGCTGAATCCAGGGTACTGTGGTATTGGGGTATACAGCAGAGTAGCTGGAAAGTAAGCCACAGTGGCCATGGATCAGCATGCAGTTGACACTGACAATCAAGGTAGAAATCCTATTCCCAGGATGTGAAAAAATGCTTCACTTCTTGGATATACAGCTGCAAGACTCTATTTGGTGAGCAGAGTAGAGGCACATACAGATCTGGGAGTCCTCAAGCAATGCTTGCCAAAGTCAGTCGACATCTGGGTAGATTTCTCTGGAGTTATGGTTGAGAGTTTAAGAGATTTAGAAGTAAGTATGGAAGGTCAGAATAAGGTGCAGAATGAAGACTAGCAGGTTTATTTTTGTGGGAAAATTCACCCTAAGTCCTTAGGTGAAAAATCCCTCTTAAGGGCTGATAGAACTTCCACAGTAGAGTGAAAACTCTTAGTGTACAGAACTGGAATCTTGAATATATGTCTTTGTTTCTCGTATGCCTTGGATTTCAATTGGCTCCTAGGCAACATTTTTTTAAAATGTAACTAAAAGAATAAACATGTGAAGTCTAGACAAACTTAGGACTGCCTGTATCTAATTTATTAGGATGATAATCTTTATTTTTAATTTTCAAAAACTTAATACTTGATCTAAATAAATATTTAATATAAATAACTAAGATTAGAAATAATGTAAGGTTTTTACTTCATGCAAATAAGAGTTTTATTATTTAATGTATATGTGGTTTACAAAATTTTGGAAAGTTAATGTTCTAAAGTAAATCTAATGCTGACCTAACTCTTTGAATTGGTGATTTTAGACACTTGCAGAAAATTAGAGCATGTTAGGTTTATATTGCTGCATAACAACATTATCACAAATATTAGCAGTTTAAAGCAACACATATTTATTAACTCATAGTTTACATAAGTTAAGAGTTTGGGCATGGTTTAACTGGGTCCCTTTGCATATGAATCTTAAGAGTTACAGTAATGATGTTGGTCAGGCTCTGGTCTTATCTCAAGGCTTGAGTGGGGAAGGACTCACTTCCCAGCTCAAGGGGTGGTTGGCAAAACTCAATTCTTTGCAATTGTAAAATGAAGGCTTCAGTATGTGCAGGCTGTCAGCCAGTGGCCACCCTTAACTCCTTGCTATCTGGGCCTCCCTCAAACTGCTGCATGCTTCATCAAAACCAGCATGAGAGGGAATCTCTACGTGATGCAGCTGACAATTCTATGTGACCTTATCAAGGAAGTGACATCCCATTACCCTATTTTATTGGTTATTCTTTTGATTAAAAGCAAATCACAGATCCCATCCATGCTCTGGGAGGGGAACATGGAAAAACATGAACATCAGTAGAGAAGCCTTTTTCCTATTCCTATTTTACTTAACCAGGACTTGGGGTTCTTATGCTGAGTTCTGAAGGTTGACTTCATGAATAATTTTTGCATTATTATACTTTTAAAAACAGTTGTTATTAAACCATTATAAAGTAGAGCACATATTGAGTAAAGTCTTGACTTTGTTTCCTTCAGAAAAGTAGTAATAGTCAAGGAAGTTGTCTTCACTCTTAGCTCTAAAATTTATGCTCTTTTTAATTCTTTAAACCTTCATCTGTTGTACTTAAATAGGTCTATGCTGCTGTTGTTAATCAAATTATAAATCAAGTCACATACTTAGACACAGGGGATCAGAAGCCAAATTTCTAGACCAGTGGTTCTCAACTTGTGGGTCACTACCCCTTTGGGAGTCTCCTGCATATCAGATATTTACATCACGATTCATAACAGTAGCAAAATTACAGTTAGGAAGTAGCAATGAAAATAATTTTATGGTTGGGACTCACCACAACATGAGGAACCATATTAAAGGGTCGCGGCATTAGGAAGGTTGAGAACCACTGCTCTAGACACTCTAAGAAAGTATCTTTTCCTTTTCCACTAAACCATGCTGTTTTTTTTCAAATTCATTACTGTCAGTCTGTGATCATCTCTCAAATATAACACCTTGACTTCATCATATCTGTCTATTCCTCTGTTCCTTGTATGTGCCATTTGTTTTTTTTTCCCTCTGCCCACCATTTCTTATCTTGCTTTTTTTGATGGAATTTTTTCTTTTCCATGCTATGTATACAGATAGATATTTTCCATGAGATGAGGTCGATTTTCCCTTGACTTGAATTATTATAATTTGTACACATTTTAGCTTCCATCCTGTTATTATTTGTAGCTTGGAAATAAAGAATTCTCAGAAGATGGAAGAAATTTGGGAGTATGTTCCACAATTCCCCAAATGAGACTTTCTCAGAGTTGATTCCCTTAAGACATTTTAGTGAAGCAGAAAGTAATTTTAATTAAGATGTTCTTTCTTAAGCTTAAGAGCATGGTAAGTCTATTTCAAGGAGGAAAAAGGATATAGGATTACAAATAAAAATAAAGAACTCACAATTTTTTTCTCTATCTCTAATTTTAGAGGTCTAAGTGGATCTTTCTTTGGAAGATGAATAAAAAACAAACAAAATTAAAATTAATAAACACATTAAAACCATTATCAATATATAATAACCTCTCATTCACATTTGCAAAAAGCAGGACTACCTAAAAAAAATTGAATTCTTTCAAATTGCCAAGATCAGGTCTAATTACCTAGTTGTTTTCAGAGTCTGGGAATCTCTTGTCACTGGAGCTAAAACATAAATTTCTTTGAGGAAATAAGTATTCTCCACACACGTGCTTTGCCTAACTGATGCAAACACAAACTCTGAAGTTTGGGACCTTTCTATTCTCTCAGTACATTGACAATCCTGCTGGCTTTTGCTGTTTTAAGCATTTGGAGTCATGTAATGTTGGTTGGAAATCAGGAGGGTGATACTGACCTGATGCAGGTGCCATTGTTGTGGCATGGATTATGAGCACACCAAGGGACGTGGCAGTTCTCAATGTTCATTCCACGCCAAGCTTTGTCTATGATGAAGAATTCTTTGTTGTTTACTTGAAGTTCTCTGATGCAGCCTTTGAACCCATAAATATGGCCCACGCTTTTATGGATCTTAATGTTCGCAGGGACGTGGCCAAGGAACATTGATTCAAAATATACCTGGAGGAAAAGTAACAACAAAAGCTCTTATTTTAGCTTGTCAGATTATGTGGAAAAGATCTTGGATATTTGGTTCTGTGATTGAATGCTTTAATGTGTTTTTAGTGTAAAACAGGGTGCTATTGTCGCCTAGTTTTGTCACTTCTACTAGGTGGTATGATAAGTTACTTTAGAAAAAGGTTCTCATTTTACATTTCCATTTCATTTCTAACAATGTCTCATAATATTTAGTACAAAAAATAGGCACACGATGAAACTTGCTGATTATTTGAAATGAATTTTTGAACTCAGGTGTGTGCATTTTTTTTTTTTTTTGTAGAGACAGAGTCTCACTGTACTGCCCTCGGTAGAGTGCCGTGGCGTCACACGGCTCACAGCAACCTCTAACTCTTGGGCTTACGCGATTCTCTTGCCTCAGCCTCCTGAGCAGCTGGGACTACAGGCGCCCGCCACAACGCCCGGCTATTTTTTTGTTGCAGTTTGGCCGGGGCTGGGTTTGAACCTGCCACCCTCGGCATATGGGGCCGGCGCCCTATTCACCGAGCCACAGGAGCACCCCAGGTGTGTGCATTTTAATGTGTACCTAAACAAATAGTACCTAAAAAAGAAAATAGAGTCGTAGTAATTAATTATCACTAGGGGTTGAATTGTGTTTTCTCCAAATTCATATATTGAATTTCTAACCCCCAATACCTCAGAATGTGACATTGCTTGAAAACAGGGTCATTACAAATGCAATTTCTTAAGATGAGTTTTCGACATTGGGGTAGGGTGAGCCCTTTAGTACAATAGGACTTTTTGGACATTTATGAAGAGTTTAGAAGGACAGTAGTATTTTAGGATTTTTGTAAGGAAGATTGGACATGGGCAGACCTCACTCAAGGAGATTGCCACAGAAACATGAAGGCAGAGATCAGGGTAACACAACTACAAGCCAAGGACTGTCAGAGATTGTAGGCAAACTATCAGAAACGAGGCAAAGACATTGAACAGATTTCTTTCTCAGAGCAAACAACCTCGGAAGCAAACAACCCAGCCAGCACTTTGATCTTGGGCTTCTAGTCTCCAGAAGTGTAAGAACTGTTAAGACGTTTCTCTTTTTTAAGCCACCAGTTTGTGATACTTTGTTATGGCGACCTTAGTAAAGTCATACCATGATATGCATATTTCAAATATCCTAAAATAGCATCTGAGCAAATTGTATGGTGCTTAGAAATTAAAAATGTTACCCTTTTTTTCCTCCCGAAGTATGAACACAAACATGCATCAGAAGTAGAACTTTGATTGGATTATGTTCTATTCAGTTCTTTTATTTGCCCTTTCTTTACGAATCAGATCAAGAAAATGCTTATGTTTTGGGAAGACATAAAGAAGCCAGACCATGTCAAAAACAACCAATCTATTTATAGGATAAGGGGTAGAATAAAGGGACTGTGTAAAATCAGGCTTTTGATCTACCTTTATGCGGACTATACCTCAGAGCCACATTTTACACAGGAGTCAGCTCTCAGGCCTGTGTATAAGATGACTGTTTCACAGAATATAAATTGCCTTGGAAACCCCTCGGGTATCACTTTGGAGTCTAACGTGCTTTCTCTGAATAATTTCAACCCAGCTACATTTTTTCCTCCAGCTTTGAAATAGCTTGCCATTCTGTCAATGCAGCACCAGATGAAGCTGACGTTTTGGGGTCGTGTTGTATAAAACTCTAGAACCCCCCTCTGTGTGGCGAAACATACCACTCTGATAGACAAGAAAGATCTGACAGAGAGAGTGCTGCAAATTCACTTCTTACATCCCGGGCTCACGGCAGACCTTATGCTCATTGACCAGGATCCTGTACATGATTTAAACTGCTGCTGAATCTCTTCTTTCCTGCCCTTAGTAGCATTTATAATTAAATTAAATTTTAAATTAAAATCCAACTCTTCTCCTTAACAATCAATGAACTACAAGTTAAGGCTGGTCATGCAGTGACACTTGTGTTCCTGTATCTCTGATATTTCCATTCCCAAACACACTGTCACACCCCAAGCTGATTCCATCACAGATGGAACAAAATGGAAAACCATCATTGCAAGAATTCTAAAAACTAGAGCCTAATAATTAAGTTATGAGTCTGGGGGAGAGGAGGGCATCTGAGGTGCCGAGCCTGTCACTTTACATTAACACTAATATGTACCGGCTCCATGCAAATGTGCTTTTAAAGAACAGAAACATGTTCAATTCTAAGTACATTAGAGCCTCTCCATGACTCACAGCAGGTCAATATCTCTATGTTTGAGCTCTTGTTCTTTTTATAATACTCAGTCTCTGCCCCTAAGGACATTTCTTAAAAATGCCCTGGACGGTGACTGTCTTTGTGTATAGTGTGGGGGGAAAATCGGCTAAAAGTTTCCAGGTGTATCCATAGAGCCCTCAAATAGCATAGGAGTCTGTTTTCACATCCCCTCTTTTTCATATGCCGAGTCAGCTTATGTTAATTGCTCTAACAAACCACATGGGTAGTAGCTGACCTTTTTTGCTTTTATCAGCTTAGATAAGTGATTCACTGCTAATACAATCTGGGATCTATTATAAACTTTCAGACTCAGTGCTCCAAGGCTTGAGGATTTTTCACATCTTTGTGTATCGATCACACACCTGGAAAACAAACGTCTCGCTGCTTTGACAAGTGTGCTGTTGTAACGCAAAACAGACCGAGGATGGGAGATGCTCTCCTTTCCTGTCAGCAGTAGGCAGATATGAGGGAAAATCCACAGAAGTATCTATGATTTATTAGACCATTAAAAAACATCCCAACAGTGGAAGTGGATGGGTCTCCTACATGTATTTCTTCTCATCTGACGCCCAAGCTTAGGTGGAGCCTTCAAATGTCTAAAAAAGCAAATGCCGTTGACTGAACATAGGTAACCATTAAAATGGTTGACTTCCTTTATTCCCAGGCTTTCAATTATCCAAGCGCTGACTTTTGTGTGTATAATTATTCCTCAGGAGACAGGTCTTTAAAACAGGTCTGCTAATAACTCCTGTGAATCGGACTATGAAAAATAAAGTCTGACGTCAAGATCTGATCTTACAAGTTAAAACCACAGAGAATGGACATGAACAATCAAGAAGGAATCATCAAAATAAGAAAAATTATAATTGGTAATGGAGAGAAAGGGAGTTCACATCTGACAAAAGCAAAACGACACTCACTTTCCTCTCAGAGTTTCCCTTAAAGCAGTGGTTCTCAACCTTCCTCCTGATGCCATTGTTAAAATGGGGTTGCAACCCACAGGTTGAGAACCACTGCTTTAAAGGAAGAATGTAGTTGTTCTTTCATAATACACAGGAATAAAATGAGATGACAGGCAAAGGGGGAAGTAAACTTCTAAAACCAGCAGGGTGGGGGTGGAGAAGAAGCTGTTCTATGTCTTTTTTGTCCTGTTTTGATTTAAATTTAGGTGTTGGAGTACTGCATACATTTATTTAATAACATCTTGGTTGAATGTTTACTTTTATTTTACATCCTCAATTGTGTCTAATGTTAAATGACTTTTGTGTTGATGAAAATATGGGTAGATAACTGCAAATATACTTTTTGGTTACGATTCAGTATCAGAACATACTTGTCTATGGTAATATAATAACGTATAATTTAAATAAACTGGCTTTTATTTAAGAATGACTACCAAAGTTTTGCTTGTAGTATTGTCCAAATTATATGCAAATAAATTCAAAACCGGAAACATTGAGTTTTGCAATAAAGATGGATAAGAGATGCTGGGTAAAGTATTTCAGAAGAAGCATTTATTTAAGTAACTTTGCACATGTGCCTAAGGCTTAAGTCCTTAAAAACTATTTACAGACACTAAAAGAGGAGGATAGAAATACAGAAGCAGTATTTACCAAAATCCTCATCCTTCTGCAGTTAAAAGATCTCTCTCTTTTTCTCTTTGTTTTCCCTCAAATAGATAATCTGTGAGCATACGGTCTATTCGCTATTAATTTCCATTTATTTTTAGCACTGGGCATCCACCCTGATTGCATTTCCCAGGCATCCACAGCAGTGCCTTGAAAATAGGAGATTTCGTACAAGTCTGTTACAAATAACCTGCTTTTCTGCAGCCTCCTACTTTTCTTTCAGGTGCTTTTACTACTTTACGGTGACTTAGAACCTTCCTGTTCTGCCAGATTCAGCAGGTGAGAGATCCTCACTGAATACCACCCCAAAGGAAGTCATATTATTATTCTAATATGTGCATATACCTCTTCATATTTAATCTATATGGCATAGGAAACAGGACAGTTATTGAGTTATGAAGTTAAAGTAGCTCATACAACAAGGTTATTTCTTAAAAGGTTGATAAATATCAATGAAGTTCTCATTGTTCCCACATTTCACAGTTAAAATATTCGATTCTTAAGGGTTTCTAGAATGGGATATTCTCAAAATAATATACTCTCCCCTTGTCAAAGGAAAAACAGAGCTTCAGAGATCCGATCAATGAGTTGCTGCCCTGTGAACACATAGATCTCAGAAAGTGGAAATACGAAAGAAGGGTCTGGGATTATCTATAAAAAAAATTACTTGTAATCTGGGGACATAAAATCATAAATATTAGGTACAAAATAATAATGTACAGGTCAGCACAATGGCAGAATAAGAAGGCCCAATCTCTCCTTCCCCCAGGGAGATACAGACTCAACAACATATGAACTAGTTTCTCACTTTATGAGAAATCTAGAAAACAGGGGTTCTTGCATGTCAAGCAAGCATGAAACCAGCTGCATCAAAGCGGAAAGGGCAATTCATGGCACTCACTCACCACAGTCCCTCCTCCTAACATAGCATAGGACAATGGAGAAAAAACTCTGAGCTCCCAGTTTCTTCATAGGAAGAGAAAGAAAAGACTGAAACACGTCCAGCATGCAGCTTCTGTGTGGAGCTGCTCAAAGATTTGGCTTCTGTTTTGTTTGAATCAGGAAAGGGCACCACACCAGGGCTCATGGAGAGTAAAAGTGAGAGTTTGGACTAACACACAGTCATTGACCACAGTTCCTTAGTCTGGTTCATCATGGAATGAGTGATGGAAAACCCTCAACTCCCAGCTTCTCCCTAAGCAGGAAGAGAATTGGAGTGTGTCCAATGTTCTAGCTTTTTTTTTCTTAGAGGAGATATTGTCTTGCTAGTTTCTATTTCCCCAGCCCAGAGTGCTAATGAGACCTGGCATGCTCTAACCTGGGGCCTGATGAGAACAAAAGAGTGGGTCAACTCGTTTCTGCTCCAGAGGACCCAACAGAGGCTTATAGAGTTTGGTGAACTCTTCTTCAGGAGGGAGTGGGGGAGAATAAAAGAGTGGAACACACATACAATGTTCTGGCTTTTTAGAAGGCTGCGCAAGAAACTTACTTCTGTCTTTTCTGACTTGGAGGGCTAAAGGGTACCCAGCATACTTTAAAACCTGAGGGCTTCTGAGATTAGAAGAGAGCTGGGCAGCTTGTGGCAGCTCCAGAGAGTCAGAAATACTATAGGCAGACACCAAAGGGAGTGAGAGATTATGGGCTCCTGAAAAACACTGGCAAGTTACTTAAATTGGGAGTTTACATGCACAAATGAAGAGAAAACACATCCACAGAAAAAGTTTGAGAGGCCCTCAGAATCTCTAGCCAGGCTGATTTGTAAAAGTTCCTCCCTGTATGAAAAGCCAGCCAAAAAAGACTGGGAGATGTGGCTGGTTTTTTTCAAACAGATGGGTTCTATAATAACATTACAAAGCACAGGGAGAAATAGCAAAACATGGTCCATTCAAAGGAACAAAATAAGTATCCAGTAAACAACCCAAAAGCAACAGAGGTATATCAATTACCTGACAGCTAATTCAAAGTAACCACTGTGAAGATGCTCACTGAGGTCAGGAAAATGATGCATCAATAAAATAAGAATATCAATAAAGAGATAAACATACAAAAATGAACAAAACAGAAATTTGGGGACTGAAAAGTACAATTCCCGAAGTAAAAAAATGCACTAGGGAGACAGTAATAGAGGTTTGATTCGGACACAATTTCCTGGTTTTGAGCACAAAAGTGGGAGACTCTGTCACTTTAATAGTCTGAAGTCTGGCATGTTGAATATCCCTTCTCTCCCACAGCTGCTGCAGCCACAGGGCAGGGCTGTGTGCTCTGGGAGAGTGCTTTTTGGGAGTTAAGAATGTGGAATCTTTGAGCTTTGTTCAACACAGGAAGACTTGCTCCAGACCAGACAAGGAGAAGAAAAGTTCTTTTCTTCTGTCACCTTAATTGGGCTAGAGGAGTCTATCCATCTGCCCACAAGGCTGTGAGAGTATTAAAACATCACATCTGTGGTGTATGAACTGTGGGTCAGCTAGGATTTGGTCCTTGAGTCAGCCTCTAATTGGCTCCCTTATCAAGACTCTGTTTGTATTAAGACCATACACCTTAAAATAGTAAAAAGTAGCAACTAAATCCATGCAATTAATATAATTAGTTGTAGACTTAGTCTAGTTAGTAGAAATGCAAGTGCAGCAAGAACCAAGGTGGGATTGTTTGTCTTGCCTCATGAGATTTATGATTGTGACCCTGATATAGGAGATAAATACAGAGCTAGCCTGATACTCGGGGCAGCACACTGGAAGCCTCACAAAGAAGGGTGTGCTGCCTCCCAAATCCCCGCTGCTCTTAAAAGTATCTCTTTGTCTCTATCTATTATTTCTCTATTAATTCTCTATAACTCTCATTAATAATTTTCCACTGGTTTCTTGCTCCATTAGGCCACTAGGAAGTAGAATCACAGTGTGTCAGGGCTGGTCTCCCCAACAACCATTAGGTAAATCAAGACGTGCATTATGGAAGTCATGAAGGAAGAGAGAGAGAGAAAGGGGAAAAGCTTATTTGTAGAAATAATTGCTGAAAACCTTACAAATTTGAGGCAGAATTAAGAAGCTGGCTAGGTGTTATGGCTCATGACTATAATCCCAGTGACATAGGAAGCTGAGGTGGAAGAATCACATGAGCCCACGAGTTCAAGTACAGCCTAGGAAATAGTGAAACTCCCATCTCTAAAGAGAATGAAAAAAAAAAAAATCAAGAAACCAAAAGGACTTCAATTAAAATGAATTTAAAGAAGTCTCCTCTGAGACACATTATAAACACATTGTCAAAAGTCAAAGACAAAGACAGAATTTTCAAATTTTTAAGAGAAAGATGACTTATAATATAAATGGGAACTACTATGAAACTATCACTGGATTTCCTTGCAGGTCAGAAGAAAGTAGTATGATATATTTAAAGTGCTAAAAATTAAAAGCAAAAACAAACCTGCCAACCAAAAATACTGTATCAGGCAAAACTGTCCCTTGAAAATGAAAAAAGCATGAAGACTCTCAGATACACAAAAGCTAAGGTAGTTCATCACTATACCTCCCTTACAAGAGGTAAGAGGTAAATGCTTCAACTCGAAGCATTTAAAATACTAGGTTAATACTAGGTTAATATAAAAAGTAAAAAAAAGATACCATAAATAAAAGCTTATGAAAGTATAGGGCTTATTAATGATATAGGTAAATATAGAATAATGTAATATTGTAATGTTGGTGTGTAAATTACTTCTGATTCTGGTATAGAAATTAAAAGATGAAAGTATAAAAATGACTATAGCTATAGAACACATATATAAAGATGTTATTTTTGACATCAATAACATAAAGTGTGTTTGAGAGAAGTAAGAGAAGCATTTTTGTATGTAATTGAAGTTAAGTTGTTTTCAATGGACTGCTTTAACTATAAAATGTTCTATCTAAGCCCTTTAGTAACCATAAATAAAATACCCATAGAAGATATAAAAATGAAAATGAAAAAGAAGTCAAAGTATGTAACAAAAAATCAGCAAAACCAAAAAGTAGCAAGAGATAAAAAGAAGGACAATTAAACTCCAAGACAGAAAATAATTAACAAAATAGTAATAGTAAATGGTGTAATCAAACTGAATGTTTTCCAGTTTTATATAACTATGAGTGTTTCAGGCTTGGTGTCTGTAGCTCAGTGAATAGGGGCGCCTGCTAAACAACAACGACAACTGCAACCAAAAAATAGCTGGGTGTTGTGGTAGGTGCCTGTATTCCCATCTACTTGGGAGGCTGAGGCAAGAGAATCGCTTAAGCCCAAGAGTTTGAGGTTGCTGTGATCTGTGATGCCACGGTACTCTACCGAGGGTGACATAGTGAGATTCTGTCTCTAAAATAAACAAACAAACAAACAAACAAACAAACAAAAAAAAAACTATGAGTGTTTCATATGACTTTCACCACTTGAATATTCTGTG
This sequence comes from Nycticebus coucang, assembly GCF_027406575.1. NCBI lineage: Eukaryota > Metazoa > Chordata > Mammalia > Primates > Lorisidae > Nycticebus > Nycticebus coucang. The sequence goes on along the minus strand of NC_069788.1, from coordinate 19,662,281 downwards.
TCTTGAATCTAAATGTTTTGTCTTCTCTGGCCTTAGCATGACTTTTTAGAACATGAAAACAATTTTATTCCTACCCACTTGAATAGTTTGGAGTCTGCTGCGGTAGCAAATAAAGAGCAGCAGAGTGCATTATAAGGGAACAAAAAGGGATTGGAAATCAGAAAGCCTGGGATCAAGGTTTTTTTCTTACCTCTGTAACATTTTGGATAAGTCTGACATTCAGTTTTCTCAGCCATAGAAAGGGAGTAATTGTTCTCCCTTTGCGAGATTCTTACACATATCAAATGAAATAATGTATATGGCCATAATTTGGAAAATAGAATGTGCATATGCAAATGTTAGATACTATTATGCACTTCTTTTGGGTGCCCATGTATACTCAATGAGAGATTATATAGAAGAAATGGAGATAAAATGAAATTTCCAATTCATTAGGGCAGTACATATTGGCAGTTATAATATGTACCAAAATTAGTACTTTGGAGCTCTAATTATACAGATTAATTCTTTACGATGATCAAATGAACCAGGAATTCTTTATCTTAAAAGTAGTGCAATAAAGTTATCCTGAGAAGCATGTAACTAACCACACCATTAAAACTGAAAGAATTCAGCAAATTGCCTGCTCTCTGGAGGGACAGACATTGTCTCTTCTTTCAATGTAGCCTCATTTGATGTCTCTAGGAAAAATATTCTGGCCAATGTAAATCTGGAAAACTGAGAATGGTCTTTGCAAGAGCACAGCACAAGCACTACCATATGCTGTAAAAATATAAGTTTTTAAAAGCTGTAATGTCTTGTTAATCTGTCTCTATCCCTGAGCTGTCTTTTTTTTTTTTTTTTGACATTAAGCATAATATATTAAAGGCAAAGTGTGTCAGGAGAATCAATTTATTGTTAAATTTCATAAAACTTTTATAGTGACAGGCAACATTCAATAAGTTTAATTGTACCTAAAGTATGGATTTTCTGGTGTTTTGATGGAGAGTTTTTAAACAACTTCTGTTAAATTAAGAAATAAGATTAATACTTAGTCACTTAAGAATAAATACTTATTTGAAATACTGAGGGCACCATCAGTGTCTGGAATTGGATATTTTCATATCTACCTGAGAGGCAGGCGACGTCTCCGTGTCTTTCCTCTGCACTGGAGGTTTGCCATCTACAGCCATTTCAATCATACAGGCAACCCCAGGGATGCCAATTGGCATTGTGTAACTAGAAGTTAAAACAGAAGAGGCCATTATTGAACGTGTTATTGGCAAGAACAGAGTAACTTCACACATGGATGGTGAGTACTTCTTCAATGAGAGAGGTACTTTGCGGATCACAATAATCCTGAAATATGGTCTCAGTCAAGTGTGAACATTTTCAGATAGATAAAAGATATATTTCTTTTCCAACTCTGCATTTTATTCTCCTCCTTTCCTCCTGACTTTAAACCAGGACTTGAAATGCTTTCAGAAAGTTAACCATCCCCCCCAACAAAACAAAAAGAGCTTTATGTGTGTAAGTAGGTGCTGATAAATTTTAAGTGCTAACTGTGGTTGACATACGGTTTCACTCATGCAGGAGATTGTTGGACAAATAACATCAATGTTGAATGATGCTACACTCCCTAGGTAGAAATTTCCCCTCCCTGGCCTACAGGGGAAATAGAAATGGCATAAGAAATGAAAAGCCGCACACCCCTGAGCAGTGAGATTACACCGCGATACAGTTATCAGGACTCAGAGAGCATGCTGCTCATACACCGGCTGGTCCTGTGGCTCAGAGATAAAGAAAAGTTTAAGGCTAAGGGAATTTGTAGAATGAATAGCAGAAAGGGTCAATAGGCAACTGAAAATTTATCAGATGAAAAGGTACATATACTAATGAACCTGGCATACTTTTTGAACAGTGTATTTAGAATTTTAAAAGACAATTCACATGCTGTCACCCTGGCTCCTGTCATATCTTCCACTGTTTTGAAGTTTATTCCAAAGAGATAATATTTTACAAGTACATTCACTAATATTAATGATGGCTATCTCTGCATAGAGTAGAGATGATTTCAATTCTCATTTCTGCTTACTTATTTTCTAAATTCGAGTCCATGAACTCGTTTCATTTTCATTTTAATTTTTCCAACCTTTCCAGGTTTCCTGGGCCTGAGAGACCTTCCAGGCGACAGCCGTTTCAGTGTTAAAACTAGGAATTACCAGCAAACCAAGCGCCCTCTCTTATTTTTTTAAGTCAATTTTATTAAATAATCATTAGTTAAATAATTTATGAATACTTTTTCTTTTTTTTTTTTTTGGCCAGGGCTGGGTTTGAACCCACCACCTCTGGCATATGGGACAGGCGCCCTACTCCTTGAGCCACAGGCGCTGCCCAATACTTTTTCTTAAAATAGCTCTTTAGACTTAGTTAAATGAATGAAACAAACTGAAACTCTCCTGATTCCCTCATCCCTTCAAAAAGCACAGCTAAGGCTGTTTCTTCTCCCCCCCCTTACCTAGTAAGTAATCAAATCTAATATGGTCCCTCCAATAAATCATTCCAAGCCTCTTTTGACCTCCACTCTGGTTTTACCAGGGTCACATCTAATTCTGATCACATTGCTCTGGAAAATTCTGGGATTCTAAGAATTTCCCATTGGCTGCATATTTTCTGATATGTGCATGTGAATGGATTTATTTGTCATCTTTGTTGATACGGCCAGGCTGGCATGCTCAGATGCTTTACCCTGGAGATGGAGAAGAGCTGCCTGGGAATCATGGGTCCTCACTAACAGATCATAAGGTCCTCTGTCGGTTCCCTTCAGGCCTCACTGCAATCTAACCTTGAGGCCTCCATCTACTTCCCTCCTTTTCCCCCTTCAACAAATGGTTGATCCTGCTTACTTCGTGTACTATTCTGGTAATTGATACTTTAAGTTCACCGGAATTTGTTTCCACATGTTGTTCTTACTATTTTCATTTTTATAATGGCTCATATCTGCTTACAGACCAAATTGTGCCATAAGAGACTAAAAATGCTCTATAAACAAATTGCACATTATGCCACATAAATCATTTGAGGGAAAGTCTAAGTGCATATCCCTTATGGCTTCCAAGTATTGCTGAGCCCAGCTGAGTCTAATGATTTAAAGACTCAAGGATCATATTTTGAAACAATCCATAGACTGGCTGTGTGATCTTAGGCAAACCACTTAACCTTTCTTCCCTGAAGTGTGATTATCCACAGAAGGCAGATAATCATTCTAAGTTCTTAAACGGTTAGTGAGAATCACATTATTTAATGTACATAAATCATTCAGTGCTAATATTAAAATCCAAGTTAAAGCAATTATTTGCTGACTAGACAGGGATCTCTAAAGAGATTTCTATGAAAATAAATTGCACAGTCAAGTTGAAGTGTTCATTTACTTCTAATAATATTGCTTGTAATAAAATTCAAAATCAAATACTCAAGTTGAATTATTTTAAAACTTAAAACTTAATAAAACAGATACTTTTTTAGTGCCCTTAATATTCTTTTTTTTTTTTTTTTGGCCCTTAATATTCTTGTACTTTAGATTTATAATATTTGGAGATGCCAAGAACTATAAATTGAAACATTTTGGTTTGGAAAAGATAATTTATTTGTAAACCTTTAGAAGACCCTGCTAAAACTGGAAGTCCAGGGTATTCAAAACCAAGGGAAAGTTTGTAAAAAATATAAAAACATGGAGTGAATTGGTTCATTAATTAAGTACTTTAATATAATTGGATACTGTCCAGATTTTTAACAAGAGTTGTAGGATAAAAATTACTGACAGGAAAAGATATTTGTGTGAGATAGCGAAAGAGATAAAAACAACTTGAATCATACAATAGTATTTTTATAGAAATATGCATACAGATAATACCAGAATTACTTTTACCAATAGTGGCCATCTCTGTATGCTAGGAAAGAGGATGATATTTAAATCACGTCTTTTGTTTATGAGCATTGAACATATGTTCTAATTTTACTTCCTAAGACAACAATTCCATTTTTTAAAAACAATCAAGGATTAAATTACTTTGCAACATTTTTCTCTTGCTTCCTAGATTCCATACCTCCCTTCCAGGTACATCCAGGTGTATTTATCTATCTTCTTGACAAATGTGTTTTCAATAGTTCATGCATCTGGATTGTAAACTCAAAACTATACCACACTTCCTGTTACCCCTGAATAATGATTCACACAAACAATTTTTAATTATTTTTTAGAAATTTAAATAGTAGCTGATTATTTTCTGCCATCGACTGCAGATACGAAGTTGTTATTAGTTCAATTAAAAGCTGTTCCTTATTACTTTATCTTTTTTCTCTGGCGGCTTTAAGGTCCTGTCTTAGCTGAGATAATGAGTCTAGATATGGATTAATCACAATTTATCCTTCTCAATACTCTGAGTTCACTCTTGATCTCAGGAATTATATTAAATGTATTCAATTTTGGAAAATTCTCACCTGAGTCATCCTAAATATTGCTTTTGGATATTACCGGAAATCTCCATTTGTACAACGTACATTAGACATTTTTTGGAAGCCTCTTATACCATCTTCTAAATTCTTAATCCTGCTTTCATTCGTTTAAAAACATTTCTTAACTTCTCTGTCTTATATTTTTCACAAGCACTAATTTTTTCTTCAGGTGTTTTCAGACTAGAGATTATCTTATCTCTTGAGTTTTAAATTTTTATGAATTTTTTAATTCTCAAAATTTTGAAATTTTTCCAAATTTTTTTATGTTTAATTTTTGCCTATTATGTTTTTATAATTTCTCTTTTAAATGAAAATTATTTCTTCATTTCTACTTTCTAGCATTATAAGAATACTTATTTTAGAGTTTTTGTCTGACTCTTCCATAGAGCGTAACCTAGAGTGATTCTTATTTCATTTGTTGGTTTGCTTGGTCCTTTCTCAGTATCATCATGCGTTCTGATATTGGGCTGCGATGTATTTTGGTTTTTCTCTCTTTTTGCCCATTCCCCTTTTCCTGTTCTCTTCTGCTGTGATCTGACAAATGAGAATCAAAACAGATCCTCCCATCTAAACCAGAATCTCAGATAATGAATATTGGCTAGTTCTGTCCTATGGTGATACTGAAGGTATCCACAGTTTCATTTACAGAGCTGACAGAGCTGACAAAGTATCAGGTCATGATTGTTCGATTGAATTGCATTGTTTTCCTGGGATGGCAGCTTCCTAAAATTTCAAATTCCAGATGGCGGTCTTCCTCTCTCTCTCTCTCTGGGTGAATGCGTATGCATTCCCCCCTACATATTTTATCTATCTTTACATATTTAATATGTTGGGGGTCTTTGCACAGGAACTCTCCCCTGGTTTGGAAGCCAACTGGGAAAACCACGCTGAAGATATGCAAGTTTAAAATACATAAAGTCTGAGAATGCCTGGAGAAGGCATACATTAACTCAGGCTGAGAAAATAGAGGCAATGCAGCCCTCTCTGGCCTCTGAAGAAGGCTTTTATTGATTTCTAACAAAGATGTATGTGTAAAATGTAATAATGCCAAAAGACAGGGTTGAAGGATCCCAAGTCCCTAGGAAGACTGGATAGAGAAAGAGGCTGGGTAAGGGGTAGGACGGTGCTAACAGACTAGACAGCTGATGGGTATTTAGAAAGGGGGACAGGAGAAACTACTTCTGTCCCTGCATACAGGGAAGTGAGCCAGGTTTCCTAATCTAACTACATGTCAAAAGTTTAAAGAGCTTAGTCTCTTCCACCTGTGGACTCTCTAACTGCATAGGCCTAGTCTGGGGCCTGCAGGCTCTTTTCATCTTCCAGGTTTTTTTTTTTTAACATTTTTTTTTTTAATTAAATCATAGCTGTGTACATTGATTTGATCATGGGGCATCATTCACTAGCTTTACAGACCATTTACCAAGTTTCACATATACCCTTGTAAGATGCACTGCTGGTGTGATCCCACCAAGCCCCTTCCCTCTACCCCCCTCCCCCCCTCCCCTCCCTTTCCCCCTTTGCGCTATTCTTAGGTTGTAACTGGGTTATAGCTTTCATGTGAAAACCCTAAATTAGTTTCATAGTAGGGCTGAGTACATTGGGTACTTTTTCTTCCATTCTTGAGATACTTTACTAAGAAGAATATGTTCCAGCTCCATCCATGTAAACATGAAAAAGGTAAAGTCTCCATCTTTCTTTAAGGCTGCATAATATTCCATGCTGTACATGTACCACAATTTATTAATCCATTCGTGGATTGATGGGCACTTGGGCTTCTTCCATGACTTAGCAATTATGAATTGACCTGCAATAAACATTCTGGTACAAATATCTTTGTTATGATGTGCTTTTTGGTCTTCTGGTTATATGCCCAGTAGAGGGATTACAGGATTGAATGGCAGATCTATTTTTAGATCTCTAAGTGTTCTCCATATCTCTTTCCAAAAGGAATGTATTAATTTGCATTCCCACCAGCAGTGCAAAAGTGTTCCCTTTTCTCCACATCCGCACCAACATCTCTGGTCTTGGGATTTTGTGATATAGGCTAGTCTCACTGAAGTTAGATGGTATCTCAAATTAGTTTTGATTTGCATTTCTCTGATGATTAAAGATGATGAGCATTTTTTCATATGTCTGAAGGCCATGTGCCTGTCTTCTTCAGAGAAGTTTCTCTTCAAATCCCTTGCCCAGCCTGCGATGGGATCCCTTGTTCTATTCTTGCTAATGCGTTTGAGTTCTCTGTGGATTCTGGTTATTAAACCTTTGTCGGAGACATAACCTGCAAATATCTTCTCCCATTCTGAGGGTTGTTTGCTTGTTTTACTTACTGTGTTCTTGGCTGTGCGGAAACTTTTTAGTTTGATCAAGTCCCACCTAGTGTATTTTTGAAGCTACTTCAATTGCCCGGGCTGTCCTCCTCATAAAATACTTGCCCAGCCCGATTTCTTCAAGGGTTTTCCCTGAACTCTCTTCTAGTATTTTTATAGTTTCATGTCTTAAGTTTAAATCTTTGATCCAGTGAGAGTCTATCTTAGTTAATGGTGAGAGGTGTGGGTCCACTTTCAGTCTTCTATAGGTTGCCAGCCAGTTCACCCAGCACCATTTGTTAAATAGGGAATCTTTTCCCCACTGAATGTTTTTAGTTGGCTTGTCAAAGATTAAATAATGGTAAGAAGCTGGATTCATCTCTTGGTTCTCTATTCTGTTCCAGACATCTACTTCTCTGCTTTTGTGCCAATACCATGCTGTTTTGATCACTATCGATTTGTAGTATAGTCTGAGGTCTGGTAGCGTAAATCCTCCTGCTTTGTTTTTATTTCTGAGTAATGTCTTGGCTATTTGAGGTTTTTTCTGATTCCATATAAAACGAAGTATTGTTTTTTCAAGATCTTTAAAGTATGACATTGGAGTTTTAATAGGGATTGCATTGAAATTATATATTGCTTTGGGTAGTATAGACATTTTAACAATATTGATTCTTCCCAGCCATGAGCATGGTATATTTTTCCATTTGTTAATATTTTCAGCTATTTCTTTTCTTAGAGTTTCATAGTTCTCTTTATAGAGATCTTTCACGTCCTTTGTTACATAAATTCCCAAATATTTCATCTTCTTTGGCACTACTGTGAATGGGATAGAGTCCTTAACTGTTTTTTCAACTTGACTGTTGTTGGTATATATAAAGGCTACCGATTTATGAACGTTGATTTTGTAACCTGAGACACTGCTGTATTCCTTGATCACTTCTAAAAGTTTTGTAGTAGAGTCCCTAGTGTTTTCCAGATATACTATCATATCATCCACGAAGAGCGAAAGTTTGATCTCTTCTGAATTATATGGATAACCTTGATCGCCTTTTCTTCCCTAATTGCAGTGGCTAAAACTTCCATTACAATGTTAAAGAGCAATGGAGACAATGGGCAGCCTTGTCTGTTTCCTGATCTGAGTGGAAATGATTCCAATTTAACTCCATTCAATATGATATTGGCTGTGGGTTTGCTGTAGATGGCCTCTATCAGTTTAAGAAATGTCCCTTCTATACTGATTTTCTTAAGTGTTCTGATCATGAAGGGATGCTGGATATTATCAAAAGCTTTTTCTGCATCAACTGAGAGAATCATATGGTCTTTGTTTTTTAATTTGTTTATGTGCTGGATTACATTTATAGATTTACGTATATTGAACCAGCCTTGAGATCCTGGGATAAAACCGACTTGGTCATGATGTATAATTTGTTTGATGTGTTGCTGGATTCTGTTTGTTAGGATCTTGTTGAATATTTTTGCATCTATATTCATAAGTGATATCGGTGTATAATTTTCTTTTCTTGTTGGCTCTTTTCCTGGTTTGGGGATCAGGGTGATGTTTGCTTCATACAACATGTTGGGTAGTCTTCCTTCTTTTTCTACCTTTTGGAACAGGTTGAGTAATATAGGTTCTAATTCCTTCTTAAAGGTTTGGTAGAATTCAGACGTGAAACCATCTGGTCCCGGGCTTTTCTTTTTAGGGAGGTTTTGTATGGTTGATGCTATTTCCGAACTTGATATGGGCCTGTTCAACATTTCCACTTGATTCTGGCTAAGTCTTGGAAGGTGACGTGCTTCCAAGTATCGGTCGATTTCCTTCAGATTTTCATATTTCTGAGAATAAAGTTTCTTGTAATATTCATTAAGGATTTTTTGGATTTCTGAGGAGTCTGTTGTTATTTCGTCTTTGTTGTTTCTGATTGATGAGATTAGAGATTTTACTCTTTTTTCCTGATTAGTTTGGGCAAAGGTTTATCTATTTTATTGACCTTTCTGAAAAACCAGCTTTTTGATTTATTGATCTGTTGTATTATTCTTTTGTTTTGAATTTCATTTAATTCTGCTCTAATTTTGGTTATTTCTTTTCTTCTACTGGGTTTGGGGTTGGAATGTCCTCCCTTTCCAGTTGCTTGAGATGTCCCATTAAGTTTTTAACTTCTTCTTTTTCCCTTCTCTTGAAGAAGGCTTGCAGTGCTATAAATTTCCCTCTTAGAACTGCCTTTGCAGTGTCCCAGAGGTTCTGATAGTTTGTGTCTTCATTGTTGTTGTGTTCCAAAAAATTGGCGATTTCTTTCTTAATCTCATCTCTGACCCAGCTATCATTCAGCATAAGGTTATTTAACTTCTATGTTTTTGTATGAGTATGCAGATTCCTGTTGTTACTCAGCTCAAGTTTTATTCCATGGTGGTCCGAAAAGATGCATGGAATAATTTCTATTCCTTTAAATTTACTGAGGTTACACTTGTGACCTAAGATGTGATCAATTTTGGAGTAATTTCCATGGGCTGATGAGAAGTATGTGTATTCAGTTTTGTCGGGATGAAATGTTCTGTAGATGTCTGCTACATCCAAATGTTGGATGGTTAGGTTTAAATCTAAGATTTCTTTGCTCAGCTTCTTGTTGGAGGATCATTCCAACACTGCCAAAGGAGTGTTGAAATCTCTGACTATTATGGAGCTGGAGGAAATCAAGTTGCTCATGTCTGTTAGAGTTTCTCTTATAAATTGAGGTGCATTCTGGTTGGGTGCATAGATATTAATAATTGAGATCTCATCATATTGAGTATTACCCTTAACAAATATGAAGTGACCATTCTTGTCCTTCCTTACTTTTGTTGGTTTAAAGCCTATTATATCTGCAAATAAAATTGCAACACCTGCTTTTTTCTGATTACCATTTGCCTGAAATATGGACAACCATCCTTTCACCCTGAGTCTGTATTTGTCTTTTAAGTTAAGATGTGACTCTTGTATGCAACAAATATCTGGCCTGAGTTTTTGTATCCAATCAGCTAACCTATGCCTCTTTAGAGGACAGTTTAAGCTGTTCACATTAATGGAGAATATTGATAAGTATGGTGAAGTTTTGGGTATTGAGTTTTTCAAAAGTCCAGTGGGCATTTTTAATCCTTTCGCCAGTCTGGAAATTGGAGTTTGATCCGAAGTTTCTGAAAGAGTTTACTTTTGTGCTATAGGATTGGGTTGGTCATTATGGAGGATAGGTCTGAGAATATCCTGAAGAACTGGTTTGGTTATGGCAAATTTCTTCAACATATGAATGTCATTAAAGTATTTAATTTCTCCACCATAAATGAAACTCAGTTTAGCTGGATACAAGATCTGGGGTTGAAAGTTATTTTGCTTTAGGAGATTAAAAGTTGATGACCACCCTCTTCTGGCTTGAAAAGTTTCAGCATAGAGATCTGCAGTCCTTCTACTATTCTTCCCTTTGAAGGTAATGGTTTTCTTTCTCCTGGAAGCTTTGAGGATTCATATTAACTTTATATTAACTCCTTCATATTAACTTTAGTGTAGTTAATTATGATATGCCTGGGGGATGTCTTATTGGGGTTGAGTCATGCTGGGGTTCTGAAGCTGTCTGCTATCTGAATTTCAGAATCTCTAGGCATGTCTGGAAAATTCTCTTTCATAATTTCATGCATAAGGGCCTCTGTGCCCAGCGAGGCCACTTCATCTGTTTCTGGAACTCCAATGATTCAGATATTCGCCTTCTTCGAATTTTCCCAGAGCTCTCTGGGAGAGTGATCCATTTTTGCTTTCCATTTTTCTTCCTCTTTGAGAGTTTGGGAGCATTCAAAGGCTTTATATTCAATGTCAAAAATCCTTTCTTCTGCTTGCTCCATTCTGTTGCTGAGGGATTCTACTGTATTTTTCATATGTTTGAGGGCTGCAAATTCTTGCTTCAGTGTGTCTAAGTCTTTGGTGGTTTTGTCTTTAAATTCGTTAAATTCTTGAGACAACTTTTGAATTTCTCCTTGAATTCCTAATTCCACTTTGTTAATCTTGTCTGCAATCCAAATTCTGAATTCAATTTCTGACATCTCAGCCAGTTGTTTATGAATGGGATCTTCAATTGCATCTGCCATATCTTTCCTTGGGGGGGTTGATCTATTCTGGTTATTCATGTTACCAGAGTTTTTCTGCTGATTCCACCCCCATGGTTGTTTTACTCCCTCTGATTTTTTTCCCTGGGGCTTTGTTGAAGGCCTGTACAGTGTTGTGGCCTGAGAAACTGGGGCCCTGTCTGGTGTGGTGGGGCTAAGTGGTTCTGTCTTGTTTTCAGCTGGTTTCTGTTCCACCCTAGTGAAACAGATACTTTGGATTGAAGTCTCAGCTGTGGAGAAATATCAGCAATTAAATCACCCCACCCCCCACCGGCAAATAATTGGAAAAGAAAAATCAAACCTTCCTACCACTGTGCACCCAGGGCACCACCTGATTTGTCCTCAGGTGATTGGTTCAGTTCAAAAAGGTCCAAATCAATTGTCTCAGTCTGCACCTGTCTCGGGTGAGAGAGTTTAAGAGGTCTCTGGGAACTGGATCACAGGGGTCTGGTGACTACTCTGGTGTGGCTTGCTCCAGTGCTGCGTGGAGTCAGGAGAAGCCACCCAGCCAATAAATCAGTCTGGGAAGGTTGCTGCCTCCTTCCCTACCTTGCACCGTGTCACATCCAGTCACTGGTAGTCTTGCAGTTGGCTGACCCATTTGCCTGTAGTGAATTGGTACTCCAGGAGTTTGTACCTGCCTGAATCACAAGGAAGTCTGCCAGGCCGCTGCTCTGCCTCTCTCCAGCAGGAGGAGGTGAGGCCTGACAACCTCGGGTGCTAGATGATGGTTGAGGGGTTTTCACTCAGGTCCAGTCTCGCCCCTGATTAATGTTACTGACAGAACAGAACAGAACAACTCTGTGATTCCCCTGCAGAAGAGAAGCTGAATTGAGCTCCAAATCAGCTTGTCTTTGCTCCTGTATTGTCTATAGGCTGACGATCCCCTGAGGGGCAGGTGAGTCTTAGGTTAATAAACTGGACCTCTGGGTCAGCCCCGCCCTGGGAGTTTCCCTGGTTTGCAAGTTGGAGTTGCCTCAGGCAAACTCAGAGTCTCTGGTTGCCCAGGGAGACAGGGGGTGTGGCTTCAGAATATTTGGTAGTGAGCCATATTGCTAGCAAAAGAGGGCTGCTGCTTTATGGCTCAGGCAACGGCTGCTCCGGTGTAGCTCCCCTCTGGCCAACTGTCCTCTCTCCGCTCCTGTACCCCAGAGTCTGCACTGACCGGCTGCAGCCCAGCACTGTCTACACCCCTCGAGCAATCGCCCAAGAGTCTGGACCCCCGGGGGACAGGCCTCCAGAACTTGGAGCGAGAGCAGAGGGGAGTGCGGGGAGCACTGGGAGCCTGGAGTTGTAGGCAGAGAACACACAGAGCTTTACACAGTTTTATGCCTGGCTGTATTGTCACCAAAAGACGGCTGTCACACTGTGCCTCAGGGAACTGTCACTCCAGTGCAGTCCCCTCTCTGCCAACCGACCGGGACTGGCCTCCAGACCCCAGTGTGAGCGAAGGGGAGCGCTGGGAGCTCAGAATTCCAGGTAGAGACTATATACAATTTATACAGTTTTATGCCTGGCAGGAGGACGCCGTGGCACCCTAGTAGTCTCTCCCGTGGAGTGTAGTGGGAGGACCTTTGAACTCTTACCGGTTGTTTGTGGGGCACTCTGAGCCGTTCTCATGGGGGAGGGGACTCCCATCTGCTGGGTGATGGATTTTGTACCTTTTATTTGTATCCTTATGGTCGCAGCTCACCTCAGCGGGGTTGACGTGCATTCTACAACCTTCTCTTTTAGTGCAGCTCAAATCCACCAGGTTACTTGCTGAAGTTTTATCCTTTAACTCTCCCACTGGACGGGAGCCTCTGTGGAAAGCAGGGTTCAGTCAGCCATCTTGTCTCCTCCCCTCATCTTCCAGGTTTTGATGAGCCCCCAGGGATTGCACATCTGTGTGCTTTCTCTTGGATACCCCAGGATTGAGAGGGGGCCCCACTGAGAAGTCAACCTACCTACCTCCCACTCAGTATATACAGGTGTAATTGCATATTTTAAATTGCACGTGAACTTTATAGACAGTCTGTGTGTATCGAACCTTTCACAAGTCATCTTGAGCCAATAACTTTAGTTCCTTTTGCCCTATAGGTATCAAACTTATTTTAGACTCATATCTTGGCAAGCCTGCATTATTAGCTCTTTTGCTGCTTTGCATTTTTGTGTATCAGGGCCTACATTTATCCTGTTTTTGAACTTGTCTTTGTTTGAAGTTGTCTATTTTTAATTTTCTGTCAATCGTCTGTGTCTGGCACTGAAGTTACAGACTCATTTTGACCTTTTCTTCTTCTTTTTAAATGATAAGACAAAAATAAAAGATCAAACTAAGTACTTGCCTTTGAACAGTCATGTAAATAGAAAGTTATCTTCAATTTGTTAGAGACAGAAAAAAGAAAAGTTAAGCCATTTGTGGGTTTTATGATTTTTAAGGCTGTAAATTTGGAAGGAATAATTTCTTTGGCTTTTTTTCATTCCAGGTTTGTTTTGTTCTAAAGGCACAAAATGCATCTGCCTCATTTTTTTTTTCAGTAGCATATTTCAAAAGCATGTAAGTAAAGTGGTTTGTTTTCTTTCCAGAGAGAAATAGGAAGCATGTTCTTTTTTTTTTTTTTCTGAGATACCTATGTTTGATTTGTCAAATCTTGGAGTTATATGAGTCACTGGCATTAAACCATAATGAGATGAATTGCTTTAAAGGACTATCGTATTGTTGTGCTGAAGGAACACAAAACATAGTTCTTGTATAATTGCTGCAGAAAGCCACAATAGAATAGTAACAACACTGAACAACAGCAATTGCTTCTGGGGAATATTGCAAAATTGATGATGATACTGAATGCTTTCACAGGTGCAAAACATAAATGTTCTTTTCTCTTGTCACTGTTCTTGGCTATTACCCAGCCGTGATGCTAGCTTGTTTAATTTCGATGAATTAACATTGCTAAAATGTTCCTCCCTCCTTCCATCCCTCTCCCTCCCTCCCTTCCTCCTTCTCACCCTTCCTTCCTTCCTTCCTTCCTTCCTTCCTTCCTTCCTTCCTTCCTTCCTTCCTTCCTTCCTTTCACCTGACTTAGACCTTGAAAATAAACGCAAAACCCAGTTCTTTGGATGGATATCTTGTAGTATAGATGGCTAATAAGTGAATTTCCAGATTTGTAATGACTGAATTCCTAATAACTATTCTTAATGTTCAGTGAATGAATGTAAGCCTATTGCTCTCAAGCAAATGGGTAGAACATGAATTAAATGCTAGCTCAGAACTTTTATTTAAAGGAATCTTTGTAGGCTAGATTTTGGATTGAGAGAGGGTAAGTGCAACTGTGAGCTGATGTTCAGCAAAAAATTTTAGCTGAGTGCATGAGAAGAGGTAGGATGGGAGACTCAGAGCCCGGAGATTCAACATCAGCAGATGGCAGTAAAGGTACATGGCAGAGATGGAGGCACCAAAAGGCATCAGGTTCCTACAAAGACTAACTTAGGGTCTAATTGATAGTGTGATTGTTTTAGCTCCCTGTTTGTAACAGGAAAACATTGAAAAATATATTTCAAAGATTAGACATCAGGCAATATAGATGAAACTGTCCAGAGACATACAGGTCTCCTTACCAGTTCACTTATCCAATGCAATTGTCACGGCCGTGTGAGCCAATTCTGGAAAATGCTGTTTAAGTATGTAACGGTTTTACTGCACCCTTATCAACACAATCATATTTCTTGAGGTTGTCAGTGCAACTCAGCACAATCTAAATGTTAAAATAACATAAGAAAAAGATCAGGCATAGAAGCCACGGTGTCAGGCCCTTTGTTAAACAGAAGCCATGTAACCTCATTGCTTTTACAAAGCATCCTTGAAGCATCTCTCTCTTTTTGTTGCAATGGGTCTCAACCTTCCTAATGCCCCGGCCCTTTAATACAGTTCCTGTGGGTCACGACCCACAGGTTGAGGACCGCTGATTTAGAGCTTCATTGAGTTGGTCCTCCTGGCAATACAAACAGTTTGTATAAAGAGCTCTGCGACGATCTAAGTGATCGTTGTGGGGACTTTTTGTCTCTGAATGATAGTCACGAAATGGTCATTGGTTTTAGATTATTTCGGTCTTCCCTCTGACTGAAAAAACAGCCCAAATATACTTAGTAACAAGTGACAGAGAAAACTAAGCCATTTTCCTGTGAAGCACTGCTATTATGAAAACGATGTGCAGTGAGTCCTGAGGACCACTGAAGCAGGAGCTTCGCTTACACCCTTGATTAAGCAGAGCAGTTGTCAAGGGAACGTACAACCAACCATCACAAGACAGCAGAGATTTTCCAAGAACTGTGATTTTACTTCTGACTATGCTATCTGATTCACGTGCCATGGGACTCATGACATATTCTCCAGATGTCACCACCTCCTGAATTGTGCCTGTAAATGTCAAAACAGCCAATGTCCCCCCTCCCTTTCCTTTTTTTTAAAACATTCACATAATGACAATTATAATCACACAGATTTAAATTGGTGTCTGGAAAGGCTGCTGTTTTTGGCCTGACATCCAGTTTTAACTTATCAGAACGTGATGATGGAGGTTGTCAATGACCTGCTGGAGCAGGATGGTGCTGTCTCAGGAGAACGGATTATGCCCATCTGTTCTCAGCTCCACATTCAGTGAATTCACACTGGTAGCTTGAAATTGGCCATGGTGGAAGTATGTATGCCAGGGAAACTGGCAAATGCTATGAATCACCACCTTTTCTTTTTTTTTCCTTGAGAGCAGCATAACACTGAGTTTGTACATATTTCTTAGTAGCATTAGAACAAGGGCATAAGGGACACTGAAAAGCTCAACTTCACCATCGGCCTTTTATTCACGATTTCAGTAGAAAATCTGCTTTATTTATAATCTGTTAGTTCACAGTTTTAGATTGGATCCATCCACCTTGATGGCTGAATGTGGGGTCCAAGAATAGTACCCCTAAAACCCACACATGTTCAATTTACAAAATACCAGATTATTGAATTTTACTTTCAATACTTAGTATTTGTTCAGGTTTGTTTTTTAGCAGTTTTGGTGGTAGTTTGTATCCAACCCACTGAGTAGTCAATCAAAGCTCAGGATTTATGCTTATTGACTCCTGATTCCTTTTTCTCCAGGACTTACACTCAGACAGATACATATTTTGAGAAAGTAAAGTTTTCCAAGATGAAAGGCCATATGGAAAAACTCAGTGAGATAATAAGCAGATCATTTTTCCAAATTTGAACAAAAAGCAATTCAGAGGATATTGATCTGTGGAGATTCACTCCCATTGGGTCCTAAGTTAAGCTGAAGGTACGTTGACTTCAGGAAAAGGTCATGTGTCTCCCTGCCATTTTTTTAAAAAAAGATATCTTAAAGCAAGGGATTCTTTTTTATAAAATTATCTTAAGTTCACTTTTCGTGTATAGGTTTCTTGCTTTCTACATACTATCATTTCTATATGGTTAGGACTATTTGTGGTACACAATTTTCCTGGTAGTAACATCTATGAATGTTGAAATATTTATACTGTGTCATGTTTAATCCAATGAAGTCAGTAACAATCCTGGATTTTATTAAAAATAAATGAAGAGAGAGTAGATTAATAGAGATGCAAAAGATTTAGATTTCAGAAGCAGTCTCTGAGCCTAAATTGTAAATATTCTCATCACTGTAGGTGTAGAAAGCTTGTGGTGTGATCTATTGAGCTGAATCCCAGATCAATACCTCTTTGGTTTCATATTTCTTTGCCAGGTAGCATACCACCTAAATGTCCCTTGCCTCACCTTATGTAATTTTGCTTTGCTCAAGGGTATCTATTACTCATTCTTTTATATGACTTTTTCTTTATGGTTTCTGACACCTTATATATGTCACTTCTTCCTCGACTGTCTTTCTTAAACATCTTGGTTAGACATAGCTTCCACATCTTTAAAATTTCCTATAAGGAGAGAAGATAAGTCAAGTTCATTTCCACCCCCAAACTTTCAATTTTGAGATAACCCTGACAAATAAAATTTTAGAAATTCAGCCAATATAAATATAGATAGAATTGACAAATATATGCAATCTAGTCTTAATAATTAAAAAAAAATGACTAGCTCTTCTTTGAGTTTATTTCTTATAAATGGCTTCCCTGAGAGCACTCCCAATTTAAAGATGGAGGGGAATTTAATTAAATAAGTGATCATGATGATGAAAAAAAATGCTTTGTTTTACACTCTCACAATAGAGACAATACATTTCTGTGATTGTTCCTGATAAGAAAAACAATTACACTAAATGTTTTGGAATTTTTCCGGAAGATGATACATAAAAGACTCCAAGTGGAACCAAAATCCACAACATGTCATGCAGAAGAGAAAAATCACTGATAGTTAGAGATGGTTTGAATGTTTGATACTGCTTGATATGAATAGTAAACTATGTTACTACAAAGCTTGTGGGCCCAATAATACTTTGTTCTATATGGATCAAAACCTGTGGGATACTGCAAAAGCAGTTTTGAGAGGAAAATTTATCGCTTTAGATGCCTACATTCGAAAAACAGAAAGAGAGCGCATCAACAATCTCACAAGCCATCTTATGGAATTGGAAAAAGAAGAACAATCTAAGCCTAAACTCAGTAGAAGAAAAGAAATATCCAAAATCAAATCAGAGATCAATGAAATTGAAAACAAAAGAATCATTCAGAAAATTAATGAAACAAGGAGTTGGTTTTTTGAAAAAATAAATAAAATAGATAAACCATTGGCCAGACTAACGAAGAATAGAAAAGTAAAATCTCTAGTAACCTCAATCAGAAATGATAAAGGGGAAATAACAACTGATCCCACAGAGATACAAGAGATCATCTCTGAATACTACCAGAAACTCTATGCCCAGAAATTTGACAATGTGAAAGAAATGGATCAATATTTGGAATCACACCTTCTCCCTAGACTCAGCCAGGAAGAAATAGAGCTCCTGAACAGACCAATTTCAAGCACTGAGATCAAAGAAACAATAAAAAATCTTCCAACCAAAAAATGCCCTGGTCCAGATGGCTTCACTCCAGAATTCTATCAAACCTTCAAGGAAGAGCTTATTCCTGTACTGCAGAAATTATTCCAAAAAATTGAGGAAGAAGGAATCTTCCCCAACACATTCTATGAAGCAAACATCACCATGATACCAAAACCAGGAAAAGACCCAAACAAAAAGGAGAATTTCAGACCAATCTCACTCATAAATATAGAGGCAAAAATTCTCAATAAAATCCTAGCCAATAGATTACAGCTTATTATCAAAAAAGTCATTCATCATGATCAAGTAGGCTTCATCCCAGGGATGCAAGGCTGGTTTAACATACGCAAGTCCATAAACGTTATCCACCATATTAACAGAGGCAAAAATAAAGATCACATGATCCTCTCAATAGATGCAGAAAAATCATTTGATAAAATCCAGCATCCTTTTCTAATTAGAACACTGAAGAGTATAGGCATAGGTGGCACATTTCTAAAACTGATTGAAACTATCTATGACAAACCCACAGCTAATATTTTACTGAATGGAGTAAAACTGAAAGCTTTTCTCTTAGAACTGGAACCAGACAAGGTTGTCCTCTGTCACCTTTACTATTCAACGTAGTGCTGGAAGTTCTAGCCAATACAATTAGGCAAGACAAGGAAATAAAGGTAATCCAAATGGGAGCAGAGGAGGTCAAACTCTCCCTCTTCGCTGACGACATGATCTTATACTTAGAGAACCCCAAAGACTCAACCACAAGACTCCTAGAAGTCATCAAAAAATACAGTAATGTTTCAGGATATAAAATCAATGTCCACAAGTCAGTAGCCTTTGTATATACCAATAACAGTCAAGACGAGAAGCTAATTAAGGACACAACTCCCTTCACCATAGTTTCAAAGAAAATGAAATACCTAGGAATATACCTAACGAAGGAGGTGAAGGACCTCTATGAAGAAAACTATGAAATCCTCAGAAAGGAAATAGCAGAGGATATTAACAAATGGAAGAATATACCATGCTCATGGATGGGAAGAATCAACATTGTTAAAATGTCTATACTTCCCAAAGCAATCTACCTATTCAATGCCATTCCTATCAAAATATCAACATCGTACTTTCGAGATTTGGAAAAAATGATTCTGCGTTTTGTATGGAACCAGAAAAACATATAAGCAAGAAAAGAACAAGTGATCCCATCGCAGGCTGGGCAAGGAACTTGAAGAGAAACTTCTCTGAAGAAGACAGGAGCACGGCCTACAGACATATGAAAAAATGCTCATCATCTTTAATCATCAGAGAAATGCAAATCAAAAATACTTTGAGACACCATCTAACTCCAGTAAGATTAGCCCAAATCACAAAGTCCCAAGACCAGTGATGTTGGCGTGGACGTGGAGAAAAGGGAACACTTCTACAATGCTGGTGGGACTGCAAATTAATACATTCCTTTTGGGAAGATGTTTGGAGAACACTTAGAGATCTAAAAATAGATCTGCCATTCAATCCTATAATTCCTCTACTAGGTATGTACACAGAAGACCAAAAATCACATTATAACAAAGGTATTTGTACTAGAATGTTTATTGCAGTCCAATTCGTAATTGCTAAGTCATGGAAAAAGCCCAAGTGGCCATCAATCCACGAATGGATTAATAAATTGTTGTATATGTGCATCATGGAATATTATGCAGCCTTAAAGAAAGATGGAGACTTTACCTCTTTCATGTTTATATGGATGGAGCTGGAACATATTCTTCTTAGTAAAGTATCTCAAGAATGGAAGAAAAAGTATCCAATGTACTCAGCCCTTCTATGAAACTAATTTATGGCTTTCATATGAAAGCTATAACACAGTTATAACCTAAGAATAGGGGGAAGGGGGAAAGGAAGTGGAGGGAGGGGGGAGGATGGGTGGAGAGAGGATGATTGGTGGGATTACACCTGTGTGCATCTTACAAGGGTACATGTGAAACTTAGTAAATGTAGAATATAAATGTCTTAACGCAATAACTAAGGAAATGCCAGGAAGGCTATGTTAACCAGTGTGATGAAAATGTGTCAAACTGTTTACAAAACTAGTGTATGGTGCCCCATGATCGCATTAATGTACACAGCTATGACTTAATAATAATAATAATAATAATAATAATAATAATAATAAAAGAAATAATGTGCTGGGTAAAGGGGAGGTGGAGCTAGTCTTTTTGAAGGTCCCCACAGAAGGTGAGGAGTGATGATCCTGTCATTTGCTAAGTGGTCAGTTTTCACAGAACCTAGAGGAATGTGCCAAGGCACCAGCATCAGCAGTGCACATTAGTGTTAATGAGGGCTGACAGATTTGTGCAACATATTCAAGGCTGCATTGAAACAGAGACAGCTAGTAATGCCAGGATAATTTTACTCAGAGAACACAAGCTGGCATCTCTTAATTGCCAGGCTTATGAGGCTCAAATAAAAGTAGAGGATTCCAAGAGTGCCTAGCTTTGTTGCTTCTAAGAAAAACAAGCAAACAAAGGAAATAGATTTTTTTCCATCTTTAGCTTCATCTGCTTTTTTTCTTCTTTAGGAAATCCCATTTCACTACCTGATGTCTTTGTGCAGCTCTGTCTTTCCTCCTGGTAGAGATGACACTTAAGCAATCATGACAGACTGAAATGCAATACTTCAAATTGATAAATTGAAAGTGTGATTATTAGTAGTAATGGCTTCTTACAATGGAATATAGGCATACCTCATTTCTTGTGCTTTACAGATATTATATCTTTTTTCCCCAAATAAAAGGTTTGTGGCAACTTATGCCTTGAGTAAGTTTATCAGTGCCATTTTCCAATAACATAGGCTGATTTTGGGTCCCTGTGTCACATTTTGGTAATTTTCACAATATTTCAAAGCTTGTCATTATTATTATATCTATTATGGTGATCTATGATCAGTGATCTTTGATGTTACTATTGTAATTGTTTTGAGGACACACACCCATAGAGGACAGCAAATAATCTGTAACTGTTGAGTGTATTCTGACTGCTTCACTGATTGCTGTTCCTTGTTTCCCTCCATTTTCTTTGGCCTTTCAATATTTCCTGAGACATAATAATATTGCAATTAGGCCAATTAAAAACTATACAATGGCTGCTAAGTGTTCAACTGATAGGAAGAATCACATGCCTTTTAATTTTAATCAAAATCTGGAAATAATTAAGCTAAGTGAGGAAGGCATGTTGAAAGCTGAGATAGACCGAAACTGTTTGATGCCTGACTGCACCGAACAGTTAGTTGTGAATGCAAAGGAGAAGTTCCTGAAGGAAATTAAAAGTGTTACTCCAGTGAACACATGAAAGATGAATGCAGGAGGTTTTGCTGACATGGAGGAGGTTTTAGTGGTCTGGATAGAAGATGCAAGCAGTGACAACATTCTTTAAGCCAAAGCCTAATCCAGAGCAAAGCCATGCCACTCTTCAACTCTGTGAAGGCTGAGAGAGGTGAGGAAGCTGCAGAAGTAAGTTTGAAGCTGTTGGAGGTTAGTTCATGAGGTTTAAAAAAGATGTCTTCATAATATAAAAAGTGCAAGGTGAAGCTGCAAGTTATCTAGAATATCAACTATCTGAAACCATTGATGAAGGTGGCTACGCTAGACAACAAATTTTCAGTTGACACAAAACACTCTTTTATTGTAAGATGTCATTTAGGAGTTTTATAGGTAGAAAGGAGAAGTGAATGCCTGGCTTCAAAGCTTCCAGGGACAGGCAGACTTTCTTCTTAGGCCTAATGTATCTGATGACTTTAAGGTGAAGCCAGTGGTCATTTGCCATTCTGAAAATCCCAGGGCTCTTAAGAATAATTCTAAATCTACTCTTCTGTACTCTTTAAATGAAACAAGAAGGTCGGGTGACAGCAATGTATTTATAGCATGGTTTACTGATTATTTTAAGCCCACTGTTGAGACCTACTGCTCAGCAAAAAGATTCCTTTCAAAATAATCACTCATCGATAATGCACCTGGTCATCCCAGAGCTTGATGGAGATGCACAGGAGATTAATAATTGTTTTTATGCCTGCTCATACAACATCCATTCTGCAGCCCACAGATCAAGGAGTAATATTGACTTTGAAGTCTTCTTTAAAAAATACATTTTGTAAGGCTATAACCTTCATAGACAAGTTATTGATGGATGTGGAAAAAGTAAATTGAAAATCTTCTGGAAAAAAATTAATCTTTCTAGATACCATTAAGAAACTTTGTGAACCATTGAAGGAACTCAAAATATCAATACTAACAGACATTTGGGAGAAGTTGATTCCCACTCTTATGAGTGACTTTTAGGGTTCAAGGCCTCAGATGGAGTGACTACAGATGGCAGTGAAAATAACAAGAGAACCTAGAAGCAGAAGTGGAGTCTGAAGATGTGACTGAATTGTTGCAATTTTATGATCAAACTTGAATGAATGAGTTGTTGTTTCTTATGGATGGGCAAAGAAATGGATTTCTAGAGAAGGAATCTGTTCCTGGTGCAAAGGCTTGAACCTTGTTGAGAGGACAACAAAGGGTTTACTTATCAACTACTAAGTAATACTCTACAGTGGCAGGGGTTAAGTGGATTGACTCCAATTTTGAAAAGTTCTACTGTGAAAAAAGGCTAACAGCATCAATTGTTACAGAGAAATATTGTGTTAAAAGAAGAGTCAATCAAGGTGTCAGATTACAATTGTTGTCTTATTTTAAGAAATTGTGATGCCACCTCAGCCTTCAGCAACCCCCACCTTGATTAGTCAGCAGTCATCAACATCAAGGCAAGACCTCCCACCAACAAAAAGATCATGATTTGCTGAAGGCTCAGATGACTTTTAGCTTTTTTTTTTGTTAGCAAAAATGTATTTTTAAATTAAGGTATGTACATAGTTTTTTTTAAGACATAATTCTATTACATACTTAATAGACTACAGCTATGGTTCCCAACTCCCAGGCTGCAGGTTGATACTGGTCTATTGCCTGTCATGAACCAAGCTGCATAGAAGGAATTGAGTGTCAGGTGAGGGAGAGAAGCCTCATCTGTGTTTATAGCTGCTCCCCATTGCTCACATCACTGCCTGAGCTCTGCCTCTTGTCAGATTAGTGGTGACATTTGATTCCCATAGGAGTGACAACTGTACTGTAAACTGTGGATGCAAGGCATCTGGGTTGTACGCGTCTTCTGAGAATCTGATGCCTGATGATCTGAGGTGGAGCTGGGGACATAAGCATAACTTTGGGTGTTATTGTCTCCCGTCACCCCCAGATGGGACTGTCAAGTTGCAAGAAAACAAGCTCAGGGCGCTCACTAATTCTACATTATGGTGAGTCATGTTATTATTTCATTATATTACAATGTGATAATAATAGAAATAAAGTGTACAATAAATGTAATGTGCTTGAACCATCCTGAAACCACCCTCCCCAACCTGGGTCTATGGAAAAATTATCTTTTGTGAAACCAGTCCTTGGTGCCAAAAAGGTTGGGGACCACTGGACTATAATATAGTATACAAATAAGTCTTGCAGGGTAGTAGAAAACCACAAAATTTGTATGACCTGCTTTATTGCAATATTTGCTTTATTGTGGTGGTCTGGAATTGCACTTGCAATGTATCTGAGACATGCCTGTATGATAGAAAGTACTTTATTTAATACATTTATATGGCATTTATTATGAACCAGGCATTATCCCATGTACATTAGAATATTAAACAGCATTCACCCTATTAGCTAAGTTGAATCCATTTAAAAACAACAAAATTGAGGCACTTATGGGTTAAGTAATGTGTTTAAGATCATACAGTTCATAAATGGAAACACTGAATTTTGAACTTGTAAGTTGTAGTTCCAGAATCTAAGGTCTTATCTGCTGTGCTATAGGTTTTTTTTTTTTTTTATTTGTCATGAAGGTATTATAAATTTCCCATCATTACCTTCTAATTAGTGGATCTACTTCTAAATAGGAGCAAAAAACTAATTCTTTACCTTAATTGAGACAGGAAAACTTTTCAATTTCCTTAACTTCTGAAGGTATCTTTGTCTCCACCACTAACTCAGTTCTCTTAAGATTGAGGACTTCCTTTATCCTATCTCCCTTAGTCATAATCTTTCCATCAGTTATACTTCGCATGTCCTCCTTCTCTCTGCCCAAACCTTCCCAGACTTCATTGTCTGTCCCTAGGACTGGATTCATGCATGAGTGCTAAGGAGGGCAAGGAGAGATGGAAGCGAGATCCACTGAGACTCCGCAACACCCTTTTCAGACCTTGCTTTTAGCAAGTCACAGGAAGGAGGGGGAGGCATATTAACACACTTGACGGTGTTGGTGCCACATTGGTGGCAGGTTTCTGGGAGGGTACCTGGAAGAGAATCACAGTGCTTGGTAGAATTTCATCAAGCAAATTTATTTAGAAGAGCAAATTTATTTGGAAACATCTATGATTGACCACCTTGGGACTTTGCATCCTGGATGTGGGGGATTTAGAGCTAAAGATGTTCACAAAGTTGTATTATTCTATTGACAAGACCTCACGCAGAGTCTGGTGAGGTCTTGTAAACATCAGGGCATGTCATAATGTTCTATAATTACCCCGTTTCCTTGAAAATAAGATTTTCAGGTGTGCTCTCAAAGATGCGTTAGGTCTTATTTTCAGGGGACGTCTTATCTTTCCTATAAGTAGGTCTTATTTTCGGGGAAACAGGGTACTTTTGTGTCTGTCTTTCTCTTTGGCCTCTGTTTCTCAGCATAGGGATGGATCTGACACTCCTTGTTTTGACCTCAGCACTAAGCACAGTTCCTGATGCATAGTGTATAAAAATGGTATGCTTGTATGTTGATCTGAATGAGGTCACTGAACTTGGGTCATTTGAGACCCAACATGCCAGTGGAACCATATCCTAGAGGAACCACTTTTATTTACCTGCTGCCTGCCCTATCTAGAGTCCAATGACAATTCTATCTTCTCTTGCTGTAAAGGCTAGCTAGTTTTATTTAGCATATCCACTCAATATGAAGTGGAGAGAATAGTCAATGCTACCGTACTCTGACCACAAGTAGCTGTCTATGACTTTGGGAAAGTTATGGAGATCTCTGTGTGTTTCTGATATGCAAAGGGATTTATACAGTTCCATTCACCTACAAAAGCCTACTCTACTCTATACCTACTCTATTCCAGGTTGTCCAGTGCGCATTTATCTTGTATGAGAAATAGTGTGCAGGGAAATCAAAGATCTGTGCTGCTATTCTCCTATCCCTGTTTGATCTACAACCATGTCTAATGTGTAAAACTAGTTTATTACCATTTGGTCCTGAGAAAAGATGTGGAGGTTATAATCTAATCTAATAATATACATTCTTATATATACAAGATGAGTACACTTTAAAATATGCCACACTTTAAAATACACTTTAAAAATATGCCACAATGGGGTATTTCATTTGAAAACATAAAATTAATTCAGTTTCCTTTGGAAAGAAAATGGAGACACAGTTGTGACCTAGACATTGTATAAAAAGCAGGTTAGAAGCATGACCTAGACATTGTATAAAAAGCAGGTTGGATACCTTAGGGAAAATAATCTCTTTTTATATGTTTAGTTGTTTTATTTACATGTTTTTGCTTATTTTCTCATTGAATCCAAATTCCCTAAATATCTATGTTAAGAATATGCTTTGACTTGCACATTATTTCAAGTAAGAATAAACTAATACATTAAAAATCGCATAGGTTTTGCACTGACGCAGATGAATAACAGATCTCTTTTGGGTGGTATCTCAGCTGAAATTTGATTTTGGGAACATTTTTGGTTTTCCCATGATGACATGTAGCACGTGGTAGAAAAACAGCCTCTTAAAAATAGAATCTATGTGTGTTATCTTATTTGGAAAAAAGGTCTTCGCAAATGTGATTAGAAATTAAGGATTTTGAGGGGAGGTGATCATCCTGGGTTATCTAGGTGTGTCGTAAATATCATCACAAGTGTTTTTGTAAGAGAGAGATAGAAGGGGAGAAAGTGATTAGAGATTATAAAGAAGAGAAGGTGTTGTGAAGGCAAAGACTGGAAAGATGCACCCATCAGCCAGGAATACCAGGGAATGCCAGCAGCTACTGGATGCCAGAAAAGTGGAACGGATTCTCCTCAGAGCTGTCAGGGAGTGCGGCTGCCCACACAACACCTTGATTTCACACTTCTGAGATAATAACTTTCTGTTGCTTTAAGCCACCAAGTCTGTGGTGATTTCTTAAAACTGCAAGAAAAAGACAGAGACAGAGCAGATTGCCTTTCTTTCCTTTTTAAAAGAAACAGTTAAAAATGAGAGGCAAAAGTTGGAATACTCACAGCATTCAATAGTTAAAATCGAATTCAGAGATGAATGAGATTAGAGTGTGTATGTATTGGATTGTAAATGGACACCCCATTAAGATACACAGATAATCTAAATGATGTGGGTTTACCTTCTATCTTTGCTGCAGAGAGGCTGTGAGATAGATCAGAAGGGAACCGTGTCTGTCCTCTCACATTTCCACAGAGTAATCTAACTTGAGAGAAAACACTGATACAATCAACATAAATCTATTGCCAACATATAAAATCTAGTATCTGCATTTACTGTAATTCAAATAGGGAGAAAGAAGCATTCTAACAGACCTCTGTAAAGTACAAAGGAGATCATGTTGACTGTTTCTCCAGACACTAAAGGCTTATGGGGCAAATACAGTCATGGTGGTAACCAGAAAAGAAATTGTCAAAATTATTCAACCATTTCCATTTCTCTACCATACGATATTTTGGAGTCTAAAACATCTTCCCTTAAATGTTTTCATTGGTTCTTTGTGGGAGGGATTATGTTTGCTATTGGTGATAAAAATCAACATTGATATTCCAGGGTTTTACCCATTGCAGACATTTTATTGCTAGGTAATCAATATAGCAAAATTTCCCATCGTGGGTTACTTTAACTTGGAATCATCTGATAGTGCTAGTGTCCTAATTTTGGAGAGAATAATACAAATGTTAAAATCATAAATTATTTATGCCAAGAAAATCTAGAATTCCTTGAAGCAATAGTTTTGTTAAAGGCCACTTCCTCATTGTTTAACAGCTCTGCCATCATTTTTACAAAAGCCGTTCCTCCTTTGACCCCATCATCATTATTCTTTATTGAGCATTTTTTAAAGCCAGGTGCTAGGATCAACACCACACATAGGTCATCTCAAGGCTGTGGTTCTACCTAGGGGTTTCTCTCCCCGGAGAACATTTGGTAACGTCTGGAGACATGATTGTCACAACAGGGCACGAGGATGCTGCTGACAATTTCTATTACCAAAGGCAATAAGTGTATAGAAGTAGTTTGGATGATTTTGTAATTTTTAAAATTTGTCCTCACTTTTTACGTGTTTTCATCAAAATAAAAGGTGGGCATACCATACAACATTTTGTGTCTAAAATGGCCTCAGTCCTTGGGTATCAAGAAGCTACTTAAGGGAGATACTTCTTCTAACCTGTTTTTATTGTGGTAAAATATATATTTCATAAATTTACTATTTTAACAACTTTTAAATGTAGAATTGAATGGCATCAAGTATTTTTACAATGCCATTTTACATCATCTGTTTACAAAACTTTTCATCACTTTAAAAATAAACTATCGACCTCCGGAAGAGCTGTGCCGCAACACGTGATTAGTGCCCGCTGGACTTCCATAAGAGCTGTGCTGTGAACCATAATGGGTGCCACAACGGCCTGCTCATCTGGCCAGGGACTCTGGTAGCCGTGTGCCCTCTGGAGCCCTCCCTGCCTCTGCCTGGAGCCTGTCTCCTGGAGAGATTCTGCTGGAGCCTTGGGCTCTCTGCCAAAGTCAATGGGTGCCAGGCACTCCCACAACCATGTGCACCAACCCCCACCCTGTTGCTGGATCCAGGTGTGCCATCCTCCGGAGCTGCTCCCACAATAAGAACTCCCTAGCTGGGGAAGCCCTAGAGGAGCTACACAGGGTCACTCCCTACAAAGATACAGCAACAATAGAGTGATCCTGCTGGGGTCTAATCTTGCAGAGAAACCTCCCCAACTCTGAGGACAGCCAGAGGCAATGGTGAAAAACAATCATGAGGTGAAATCAATGGAAATACTCTGGAAATATGAATAATCAGAGTAGATCAATTCCCCCAAGGATCAATGGGGCAGACACAGCACATGATCCCATGCACAAATAGCTGAGAGGTCAGAAATCGAATTCAGAATCTGGATAGCAAATAAGATCGAAATAGAATTCCAAGCAGTAACCCAAAAGATGTCTCAAGAATTCAATGAATCCAAAGACCAAATGACCAAAGATTTTGACATATTGAGACAAGAAGTTGCAGCCCTCAAAGATCTGAGAAACACAGTAGAATCCCTCAGTAACAGAATGGAGCAAGCAGAAGAAAAGATTTCTGACATTGAAGACAAAGCTTTTGAACGCTCCCAAACTCTCAAAGAGGAAGAGAAATGGAGGGCAAAAACAGATCACTCTCTCAGAGAGCTCTGGTATAATCTGAAGAAAATCAATATTCGTCTTATATGAATCCCCAAAAGTGACGAAGTGGCTTCAAAAGGCACAGAGTCTCTTCTCCATAAGATTATAAAGGAGAACTTTTCAGACATGCCAAGAGATTCTGAAATTCAGATAGCAGACAGTTTCAGAACTCCAGCACGACTCAACTAGAATAAGACATCCCCCAGACACATCATAATCAATTTCACTAAAGTTAATATGAAAGAAAAAATTCTGAAAACAGCCAGATGAAAGAAAACCATTACCTACAAGGGGAAGAATATTAGAATAACTGCAGATCTCTATGCTGAAACCTTTCAAGCTAGAAGAGGATGGTCATCGACTTTTAATCTGTAAGAACAAAAGAACTTTCAACCCAGGATCCTGTACCCAGCTAAACTGAGTTTCATTTATAATGGAGAAATGAAATTCTTTAATGACATTCACATGTTGAAGAAATTTGCCATAACTAAACCAGGTCTCCAGGATATTCTCAGACCTATCCTTCATAAAGACCAGTGTAATCCTCCACCACAAAAGTAAACTGATCCAGAAAATTTGGTCAAATTCCAATTTCCACAGTTGCAAAAGGATTAAAAATGTCCACCGGACTCTAGAAAGGCTTATCAATATTCTCAATTAATGTGAATGGTTTAAATTGTCCTCTAAAGAGGCACAGGTTGGCTGATTGGATAAAAAAACTCAAGCCAGATATCTATTGTATACAAGAATCTCACCTTACATTAAAAGACAAATATAGACTCAAGGTGAAGGGATGGTCATCTATACTCCAGGTAAATGGAATGCAGAAAAAATCAGGTGCTGCAATCCCATTCACAATGCAATAGGCTTTAAACCAACCAAAATAAGGAAGGATACGGATGGACACTTCATATTTGTTAAAGGTAATACTCAATATGATGAGATTTCAATTATTAATATTTATGCACCAGAACACACCTCAATTTATAAGAGAAACTCTAACAGACATGAGCAACTTGATTTCCTCCAGTTCCATAGTAGATGGAGATTTTAACACCCCTTTAGCAATGCCGGATAGATCCTCCAAAAAGAAGCTAAGCAAAGAAATTTTAGATTTAAACTTAGCCATTCAACATCTGGACTTAACAGACATCTGCAGAACATTTCATCCCAACAAAACTGAATACACATTCTTCTCATCAGCCCATGAAACATACTCCAAAACTGACCACATCTTAGGCTACAAATCTAAACTCAGCAAATTTAAAAAAATAGAAAGCATTCCTGGCATCTTCTCAGACCATCATAGAATAAAAGTTGAACTCAATAATAACAGGAATCTGCATACCCGTACAAAAACATGGAAGCTAAATAACCTTATGCTGAATGATAGATGGGTTATAGACGAGATTAAGAAAGAAATCACGAAATTTTTGGAACAAAACAACAATGAAGACACTAACTAGCAGAACTTCTGGGTCACTGCAAAGGCAGTCCTAAGAGGGAAATTTATAGCACTGCAAGCTTTCCTCAAGAAAATGGAAAGAGAGCAAGTTAATAACTTAATGGGACATCTTAAGCAACTGGAGAAGGAAGAACATTCCAATCCCAAACTCAGCAGAAGAAAAGAAATAACCAAAATCAGAGCAGAATTAAACAAAAATGAAAACAAAAGAATTATACAACAGATCAATAAATCTAAAAGTTGTTTTTTTTTTAAAGATCAATAAAATAGATAAACCTTTGGCCAATATAACCAGGAAAAAAAAGAGTAAAATCTCTAATTTCATCAATCAGAAATGGTAAAGATGAAATAACAACAGACCCCTCAGAAATTCAAAAAATCCTTAATGAATATTACTAGAAACTTTACTCTCAGAAATGTGAAAATCTGAAAGAAATTGACCAATACTTGGAAGTATGCCACCTACCAAGACTTTGCCAGAACGAAGTGGAAATGTTGAATAGGCCTATATCAAGTTCTGAAATAGCATCGACTATACAAAATCTCCCTATAAAGAAAAGCCCAGGAAAAAAAAAAAAAAAGAAAAGCTCAGGAGCAGATGGGTTTACATCAGCATTCTACCAAACTTTTAAAGAAGAACTAGTACCTATATTACTAAACCTCTTCCAAAATACAATAAAAGAAGGAATACTACCCAACACATTCCACGAAGCAAACATCACCTTGATCCCTAACCCAGGGAAAGACCCAATAAGGAAAGAATATTATAGACCAATATCAATGAATATTGATGCAAAAATATTCAATAAGATCCTAACAAACAGAATGCAACAGCAGATCAAAAAAATTATACACCATGACCAACTGGGATTTATCCCAGTGTCTCAAGGCAATATACGTAAATGTATAAATGTAATTCAGCGCATAAAAAAAGTAAAAAATAAAGACCACATGATTCTCTCAATTGATTCAGAAAAAGCTTTTGATAATATCCAGCATCCCTTCATGATCAGAACACTTAAGAAAATTGGTATAGAAGGGACATTTCTTAAACTGATAGAGGCCATCTACAGCAAACCCACAGCCAATATCATATTGAATGGAGTTAAATTGAAATCATTTCCACTTAGATCAGGAACCAGGCAAGATTGCCCATTGTCTCCATTGCTCTTTAACATTGTAGTGGAAGTTTTAGCCATTGCAATTAGGGAATAAAATGCGATCAAGGTTATCCACATAGGGTCAGAACAGATGAAACTTTCTCTGTTCGCAGATTATATGATCGTATATCTGGAAAACACTAGGGATTTTACTACAAAACTTTTAGAAGTGATCAAGGAATACAGCAATGTCTCAGGCTACAAAATCAACACCCACCCATGAATCTGTAGCCTTTATATATACCAACAATAACCAAGCTGAAAAAACAATCAAGGACTCTATTCCTTTCACAGTAGTGCCAAAGAAGATGAAATATTTGGGAATTTATCTAACAAAGGATGTGAAAGATCTCTATAAAGAGAAGTATGAAACTTTAAGAAAAGAAATAGCTGAAGATGTTAAATGGAAAAACATACAATGCTCATGGCTGGGAAGAATCAACATTGTTAAAATGTCTATACTACCAAAAGCAATATATAATTTTAATGCAATTCCTATTAAAGCTCCATTGTCATATGTTAAACATCTTGAAAAAATAATACTTCATTTTATATGGAATCATAAAAAACCTCGAATAGCCAAAACATCACTTAGAAATAAAAACAAAGCAGGAGGAATCATGCTACCAGACCTGAGACTGTACTATAAATCGATAGTGATCAAAACAGCATGGTACTGGCACAAAAGCAGAGAAGTAGATGTCTGGAACAGAATAGAGAACCAAGAGATGAATCCAGCTACTTACCATTATTTGATCTTTGACAAGCCAATTAAAAACATTCAGTGGGGGAAAAGATTCCCTATTTAACAAATGGTGCTGGATGAACTGGCTGGCAACCTGTAGAAGATTGAAACTGGACCCACACCTTTCACCATTAACTAAGATAGACTCTCACTGGATAAAATATTTAAATTTAAGACATGAAAGTATAAAAATACTTGAAGAAAGTGCAGGGAAAACTCTTGAAGGAATTGGCCTGGGTGAATATTCTATGAGGAGGACTCCCCAGGCAATTGAAGCAGTATCAAAAATACATTACTAGAACCTGATCAAACTAAAAAGTTTCTGCATAGCCAAGAACATAGTAAGTAAAGCAAGCAGACAGCCCTCAGAATGGTAGAAAATATTTGCAGATTATACCTCTGATAAAGGTCTAATAACCAGAATCCACAGAGAACTCAAATGTATTAGCAAGAAAAGAACAAGTGATCCCATCTCAGAGTGGGCAAAGGACTTGAAGAGAAACTTCTCTAAAGAAGACAGATGCATGGTCTACAAACACATGAAAAAAAGCTCATCATTCTTAATCATCAGAGAAATGCAAATCAAAACTACTTTGAGATATCACCTAACCCCAGTAAGAGTAGCCCACATAACAAAATCCCAAAACCAGAGATGTTGTTGTGGATGCGGAAGAAAGGGCACACTTCTATACTGCGGGTGGGAATGCTCATTAATACATTCCTTTTGAAGGATGTCTGGAGAATACTTAGAGATTTAAAAATAGACCTGCCATTCTATCCTATAATTCCTTTACTAGGTTTATACTCAGAAGACCAAAAATCACAATATAACAAAGACATCTGTACCAGAATGTTTATTGCAGCCCAATTCATAATTGCTAAGTCATGGAAGAAGCCCAAGTGCCCATCGACCCACGAATGGACTAGCAAATTGTGGTACATGTATACCATGGAATATTGTGCAGCCTTAAAGAAAGATGGAGACTTTACCTCTTTCATGTTTACATGGATGGAGCTGGAACATATTCTTCTTAGTAAAGTATCTCAGGAACGGAAGAAAAAGTATCCAATGTTCGGCCCTACTATGAAGCTAAGTTATAGCTTTCTCATGAAGGCTATAACCCAACTATGGCACAAGACTATGGGGAAAGGGCCAAGGGAGGGGAAGGGAGGGGGGAGGTTAACGTGGAGGGAGGATAATGGGTGGGGCCATACCTACGGTGCATCTTAGAAGGGGTTCAGGCAAAACCTACTAAATGCAGAATACAAATGTCTACATACAATAACTAAGAAAATGCCATGAAGGGGACGTTGAACAGTTTGATGAGAATATTTCAGATTGTATATGAAACCAGCACATTATACCCCTTGATTGCACTAATGTACACAGCTATGATTTAACAATAAAAAAATAAAAAATAAAAATAAATATAAACTATCACTTGTGAAAGTTGATTATATGAATTGGAACATTCTTATTATAACCAACAAAAACAGAGTTGAGAAGCCAGGTGGGGAGAGCACCCCGAGAGTGTTAACACTACTCCAGGAATGTGGTTCTGAGCCGGGTGCTGAAATTGCTTGCTATTACCTGAAAGCAGGTTCACTAGCTACTGTAACAATCTTCTGCTTCTCTAAGAATAGTTTTACCCACTGACATTCTTGCTGTGCAGAACTTCCAGCCCTTCAAAACTTCACTAGTGCTGATGTACTTTCTTGAAGAACAACACATAAGATTTGTTTTTATAAAACCTCTGACCTGGTTTCTCTGTTTCTCTTTGTTCTTCAGACATATCAAGGACCACCCAGTCTGTATGCACACCCTCAGTTGAAATTCTTGCTTCCTAAATGAAACATTTTGAATTTAGAGATTTGTCTCTATATTTTATTTGACTTCACTAAACCCGTAGCACAGTGGTTATAGCACCAGCCACATAGATCGAGGGTGGCAGATTTGAACCCGGCCCAGGCCAGTTAAACAATAATGACAACTACCACAAAAAATAGCCGGGTGTTGTGGCAGATGCCTGTAGTCCCAGCTACTTGGGAGGCTGAGGCAAGAGAATCGCTTAAGCCCAAGAGTTTGATGTTACTATGAGCTGTGACACCATGGCACTCTACTGAGGGTGACATAGTGAGACTCTGTCTCAGAAACAAAAAAGAGAAATAACTCGTCATTCTGGCCTCTTCAGCCCATGAGTAATGTCTATTCTGCCTTCTGTCGCTATGAATTTGTTCATTACATGTATTTCACATACATGGAATCATGTAATACCCTTTGGGGTCTGGATAATTTTGCTTAGCATAAAGTTTTCAAGATTTATCCATGTTTTAGCATGTATCACAACTTCACTCCTTCTTACGTCTAAAAACATTCTACTGTATGCATATACCATAATTTATTTATCTATTT
This sequence comes from Nycticebus coucang, assembly GCF_027406575.1. Lineage (NCBI taxonomy): Eukaryota > Metazoa > Chordata > Mammalia > Primates > Lorisidae > Nycticebus > Nycticebus coucang. Next base: position 19,628,049 of record NC_069788.1, on the reverse strand, counting down.
ATCTATTGGTGGACCTTGTCCAACTTTGGGCTGTGGAGAATAATCTGCTATAAACATTGGAATACTAGTATCTGTTTAAGTCCCTTTTCTTCAGTTCTTTCAAGTGTACATATAGGAGAGGAAATGCTGGGCCATATGGTAACTGTGTTTAACTTTTTCAGTAACCATCAAACTGTTTCCTATGACCTCTGTACCATTTCGCATTCTTACCAGCGATGTACGAGGGTCCCAATGTCTCTAGAGATTTACCATTTATTATTCTTCATCTTTCTCAGAAAAATTATGGCCATTTTAGCAGGTGTCAAGTGATATCTCCTGTAGTTTTTGACTGCACTTCCCTAATGATAAATGATTTTGAACATTTCTTCAAGTGCTTATCCATTAAAGGAACAAACTGACTTTCTGTATTTACAGCATTTCTGACATCATATGTGTGGGTTTCTACACCAAGGAAATTTCCGATTCTCTCTGGACCACAACTGGGTGTCCTACAATTTAACTCATTTCTGACACTAACTATTAAGGGCTCTGTCCTGAAAGACTGCCCCTCACTTCAGATGTCAATCATAAGTATGGTAGTGGGTCTCCTCTAGCTTACCTACACTTCTGCTTGACTTGACTACAAGTCGGCATTCCCATATCCCCCTCCTTGGTTTTAATAATCTGCTCATATGGCTCAAGGAATAGAAGAAAATGCTTTACTCACTATTACTGGTTTGTTATAAAGGATACAACTCAGGAACAGCCAAATGAAAGAGATGTATATAGGACAAGGTATGGTGAGGGCTGCAGAGCTTCCAAACTCTCTGTAGGCATGCCACCCTCCCAGCAGCTCAATTTGTTCACCAACCCAGAAGCTCTCTGAACTCTGTTGTTAAGGGAATTTTAGAGAGGTTCCATTGTATAGTCATGATGGATTAAATTGATGGCCGCTGGTTAAGCCTTAGCCCCTCTGTCCTTTCTGGAGGAGATTTCAAGAGTCTTAGGAGCTCTTGTGGCAGGAAGCACAGGCTAAGACCAAATACACATTATAACAAAAGATGCCATCACCCCTATCGCTCAGGAGGTTACAAAATGTTTAGGAACTCTATGCCAGGAATTGGGGACAGAAACCAAATTTATGTATCTTATTATGTCAAGGCTACCTATATGTCTTCTTTGCAGAAATGACTAGTCAGGTCTTTCTCCCATTTTTTAATTGGTTTGTTTGTCTTATGGCTGTCTCTACTACTCATACAGTGAGTCAAAACATTCCTCAAATACATTTTCACTGACTCATCACAAGTCTGCTTTCTTCAGAGAAGACAGGATCCTTTCACTCTAATAGGCACAAAGCTATTAAATGTGATTTCCTGCTGAATTCTGGAAAGACATGTTATTTTACTTTCTTAAGAGGATTAAGATGAAAGTGAAAGGTATCAAGGATTCTGAAAGATTTTAGGTAAATTGCTCCAGGGATGATTTTATTTTTGAATGTGAGAAAGAATATTAATAAATAAATTTTAAGCAAGCAATGACAACTATAATAATGAGGTTAATTGCTGTCTAAAGTAGGTCAGGCACTCTGCGGCAGATTTTTAAACAAATTATATAAACATAGACATAACAACCTTCAAGGATTGTCAAAATTTCTGGTCTATTTTAAATTTATTTAAAATATTTAATAGGTTAATTTAATTATGTTCGGTTAGGAATGGTTGACAAGAAAATAAACTTAATCATCAGAAAAATTAGAAATAACTCAGTTTTCTAGAATCCTCCCCCAAATTAGTCATGTTGACAATATTTTATATATGTATTAATACATGTAATAGTTATAATGTAATTTGGACACAATGAGATTAGAGTATGTATGTATTGAATTGTGAGTGGGCTTTCCACTGGGAAGATGTACATATAATCTAAATAACTTGGCTTTAACAAATATTCAGCTGTGGAGAAGCTGAGAAAAAATCAGAAAGCAGCGGCATCTTGAACATTTTCGCAGTGCAGTCTGATTTGTCAGGGAGACTGATTTAATCAATATAAATTCAACACAGTGAGGGGAAGAAGAACAGCTCTGGATTCCTAATCTATTGTCATTGGTCATGCTTGTGTTGCTCTGTGATAGGAATGTACTTAAATGGGAGGCCATCAGAGGTCCATTCAGGGTTAAGTTAAAACAAAACAAAAGTTGAAGAGAAAATGATCTGAAACAATAAAAGTTACAATCTGCTAACAGCACCACTACTGATAGCTTGAATAAGACCCGCTAAGTACAAGGGGCTGGTTGCTTGTATATGTCTTATATATATTAGCTCATAACCCCCAGAAGGAGACAATACTATTATTATTATTTTTTTCATCGTGGCATTATAGCTCACAGCAACCTCAAACACTTGGGCTCAACTGATCATTTTGCCTCAGCTTCCAGAGTAGCACCTGCCACGTGCCCAGCTATTTTTTAGAGATGGGGTCTTGCTTTTGCTCAGGCTGGTCTCAAACTCATGAGCTCAAGAAGTCCACCTACTTTGGCCTCCCAGACTGCTGGGATTACACCTATGCTGTCTTACAGTATGCATTTTACAGAGAAGAGAACTGAAGAACAGGTATATGGGTGACTTGAACATGCTGTCAAGGAGCAGAACCCTGATGTGGCCCCCACCAGCTTGCCCATGTGTTTGCATGCTTCACTCTCATGCCAGCAGTCTCTAAACTTGTCTCCACATTGCAATCTTCTTGGGGGGATGGCAAAAAATTTACCAAACTGATCACTTGATTGGGAGACTATTTATCTCCCAATCTCTAGGGGTGGGACACAGAGGCCAATTACTTTCTGAAGTTACCAATATGCAGATAGGTTTGGGAATCTCTGTACTGTGCAATGCTGCCTTAGGAACTAGAGTTACTAAGCCAGAAAAATAATATAACTAGGGGACGAAGAACAATAGTGGACAATCTTAAACATATGATGAACAGCAACAAGGACTAAGACCAATATCCCAGTAGTCTCTTCCCACTTAAAGGAAAGAGAGTTTAAGCTGCAAGATGAAATTGCATATTTCTATTATTAGTATCCTACTTACCAACACAACATGCAGAAATGAGCATTTTAAAGAATAAGGCAGGCGTTCTCAACTTTTTAAACAGGGGGCCAATTCACTGTCCCTCAGACCGTTGGAGGGCCAGACTATAGTTAAAAAAAAAAAACACAACAACAACTATGAACAAATTCCTATGTACACTGCACATATCTTATTTTGAAGTAAAAAAGCAAAACGGGAACAAATACAGTCACACCGGCTCATGTGGCCCACTGGTTGCAGTTTGAGGATCCCTGCAATAAGGCATCTGCTTTCCACTTGAAATTAAAAATGGAATTGTGTTCAGAAATAAGGAATAGCTAGACATCAGTGTCCAGCGATTGTCTCAACTGAGGGGTGGGGGAAGGGTGGAGGCTACTGACATTTGTCCCATAGTCACCACGGAGGCTATAAACACCTTGCAGGGGATGGGGTAGGCCCCACAGTAAGAACTTTCTGGTCCACAGTGTCCAGTGTCCAGTTTGAGAAACTCATTATAAATGACCATTTTCTCTTGTTTATAGAGATGGTTAAGAGATGCAGTGTATTTAATCTTCCTTCTTCCAGGATGTGGTTAATTCATATTTACTCAACAAGTGCAACAGAGCTACAGGACGGTATTAAAATAACTTAGACAAACTTTGAATTTCTGCTAACTGTACCACCATGGAGAAAATCCATAATAATGAATTTGATGGCGATCTCTAGCTATGAGGGTAAAGTGTAGTGATCACTTTAAAAGTCTGTGATTTACAGGGAGGAAAGGGAACTATAAATATAGATATAAAATTGACCTATCAAATATGTACAAGGCCAGTGAGTGAGAAAGCTGGAACCAGGTATTGAAAATACTCTGATGTTGGTTTCTCAGTGCCCAGAATATGTTTATTTTCACCTGCCTATAAAAGGTGGTAAAACTTCTGTGAAATCAGAGTAAAGAATCATGTAAGATGCAACTGGATCATTGAAAATGGGCAGAGGAAATTTGACACATTGCTCGAAGTAATACCAGAAAGAGAATAATCTTTAAATTGGTGCTTCGTATTTTTTTCTTGCGGTATATTAATAGCATTTTCATGCTATCCTAAATACTTTTTCTTTTTAAAATTTTTTCACTACATAGCTCTGTCTCACAAAAATAATAAAATTCTATTACATTTGACTGTATATAAAGAAAGTGATTATTAGGAAATCTGATTATAAATTCTCAGAAGTTTACTCTAGCATATCCTATTAAAATTGGATTTGGGCTTACCTCAGAAGTTTTGGCTTGGAAAGCTCTACCTCTGATCTTGTCGAAGGCATTAGTTTGCATTAGCAATAAAGAACAGTGCTGCATGTCTGAAAAGATTTTGAACTAGAATTCTGGTTTGCACTTGTTTTTTCTGTAATGACCAAATAAGTGATCTTTTAAGAGATCTTACATAGCAAGTTCTGTTGTATAACACAGTGATATGCCTGGAGAGGTATTTGTTGCTTTTCTCCTATTCCAGGCTAGGAAACAGTATATGCAAAAGCATTTGAAGATGACAGGACCATTAGGTATGAAGGAGTCTGGGTGGAGAATGGGGAGTGAGGAATGAGAGATGATTCTGACTTTGTAAACAGGAGCTACCTCTCAGATCAGGGAGAGCCTTAAAAATCCTATTGATGAGTCTGAGTTTAAGCTATTGAATGCTTAATTTGGAAAAGTAAAATAATCATATTTGTAAAGAGGTGGCATTATTCTAGACATTTAGTGACACGGTTCTGGAGGTCTTATGGAAGATGGACTGGACAGGGTTAGAGTTCAGGCAGGGAGACCACGGAGGAGGATACAGGTATCACACGGTGACTATGAGAGCACGCACCAAGGCCATCAGGGGCATCAAGAGGAAGGAACATTGAAGAGTTATTTAGACATTTCAGGGGTAATGAAACTTGAGCCTTGGTTGGCTGTGAAGTGTCTGATGAAGAAGGAAACTAAGAAAGAGTCCTGGATTACTGATTTTGGATGCTTATAAATACTTTAACGTCATCATCTCTTTTAATCTATGATGTAGTAATTATTATTCACCCTCCACAGATGAAGACACTTGGGTTAAGTAACTTGCCCAAGACCAGACAGAGGAGAGTGGTACAGCGGGAATTTGAACCTGAGGTTATCAAACACCAAATCACGTGCTTTCTACTGTTCTAATGCCTGGGATGAGTATTACAGGAGGAAAAGAATATGTGGGACGTTAGATAAGATAATGCATTATGTTTTGGAAAGGCAGGACCTCAGATGGCTATGGATTGCATAGCTGGCTCAAATATTGGGCAATTAAATAACTGGAATTTTAAAATATGGTTTTACCCTCACTTCCTGTGTTATGTTCTACCTTATTGCATTTGACAATGATGACTGTGGCAAACCTTTTTAGATTATGCCCAAATCTAAAAAGACCAGTGATAATGCAAGCATGTTACAGAACATATTGGGAAGCAGACTGTGGAAAAAGGTCCTATTAACTTTTTCATTAGTCATTTTTAACCACATTACACATTAACACTTCAGTACACTTCACAAAATAGCAATTTGGGTTTTTTATTCAACCACATTTAGTAGAAAAATAGGAACTGAATTAAGTGCAATGTAGAAAACAAATAGTGCAAAAAATGTCATGAATATTAATAGAAAATCAGGCAAATGCAGTATATTTGAGTTTGTATCACAAAATATGCAATTCATTCTTTTGTGGAATTGCTATTTCCAAACAAGATAGATCGCTTTAGTCATTTGAAAAAATGTAAAATGTAAAAAATTCATGGAGAAAAGACAGGCTCAGATTATGGGAAGTATGATGGATTTCTTAATAAAAGAATGAGGTTTTGAATAAAGTACTCAGTTTGGCAGCATCTAACAAGATCATATTCAGTGAATATGAATCATTAGTAAACTATGAAACTGTGAACAAACAAATACGCGAGGGGATTAAACTATAGATGGAAGTTGGACACTTGGTTCTCGCCTGTAATCCTAGCACTCTAGGAGGCTGAGGCTGGTGGATCACTTGAGCTCACGAGTTTGAGACCAGCCTGAGCAAAGGTGAGACCCCTGTCTCTACTAAAAATGAAAAAAACTGAGGCAAGAGGATTGCTTGAGCCCAAGACTTTGAGGTTGCTGTGAGCTATGATGCCATGGCACTCTACCAAGGTGACAGAGTGAGACTCTATCAAAAAGAAAATAAATAAATAAAAAATAAATAAATATATAAACTAAAGAAGGAGAGCCAAATTGGCACACTTAAAAATACTTTTTTTTTGTTTGGGACAGTGTCTCACTCTATGGTGGTGTCATCATAGCTCACAGCAACCTCAGTCTGTCCACTCAAGTCATGAGCTCTATGAAAGGAATTGACAAACAATTCTTCTTAAAGGTCCAGAAAATAAATATTTTAGGCTCTGCAGGCCACAGAATCCATGTTGTAACTTGTCCACTTGGCCACTGTAGCTCTAGAGCAGCCTTAGGCAGTACATAAACAAATAGACATGGTTGGGTTCCAGTAAAATTGTAGCCGATTGCGGTGGGTCACAGCTGTAATCCTAGCATTCTGGGAGGCTGAGGTGGGTGAATTGTTTGAGTTCATGAGTCCCGTGCTCTAGCCCTAAGAATAGAAAACCTACCCAGGCCTCATGGCAGGCACTTATAGTCCCAGCTACTTGGAGGCTGAGGCAAGAGTTTGGTTCATGGAAAGGAAAACTGAATATTTAGACTCAAAAGCAAGCATTCGGCTACATTCAAAGTTGAACCAAGGGTCATTTACTAAGTGCATGGATAATATACTTGTAATTCTAGATGACTTACGCCTTTTTTTTTTTATTGTTGGGGATTCATTGAGGGTACAAGATGTGTCACATACTGAGACCCCCCTTCCCTCTCTCTCCTCTTCCTTTACCTTCCCTCCCTCCTTCTCTCTCTCTCTCTCTCTGCTCTCCCCTTACCCCACTCCCACCATGTCATTAATTGTCCTCATATCAAAATTGAATACATAGGACTCATGTTTCTTCATTCTTGTGATGCTTTGCTAAGAATAATGTGTTCCATAGATGACCTATGACATTAACCTTTCTCATGGCTTGGGGTAGATGTAGTGGCTGGGTTTTGCCTCTTTAGACAGTGGGTGATAGACTCTGATGATGGACTCCCATAGTTTGAAGTCAGTTCCAGCATGGAGTTTGCGTGTGTGTGTATTGATTTATACACACACATCCACACACAAACACACACACACATATAAATATATATACAGTGTATAAAAAACTACAATATTTAAACAGAGAATGTAGGCTAGAGTAGCTATAGTTTTCAGAAAAATAAGAATGATGGTGTGTAAAAATTCAAAAGTTCTTAGAAAATGAGGAAAATAGATTTTCCTGCATTAAAGAGATCTAAAAAGCAGGCTTCAGTTTTGTTCACCGAAAACAGTGAGCTGAAAGATAAGTGCTTTATATGTAAAAAATGGTAAGTGCTTTGCCCTTTACAAAGGGAATCCAGAAAATGCTGCTCTCTTAATATGTCCTGTAACTTGCCCCAGATTTGAGTATGAATAGAGATGGCCCTAAAAATGATAAAGCAATAAATCAGAAAGCCCCAAAGTTCCTTTTGTGTCACAGCCCTTACATGTTCAGAGGCAATAACAATCTTCAGAACATACCAATTTCCCTGGGGAAATTGAAGGAACTGGGAGAGAAAATACTGAATAGGAATAAAAAATGTTTTTGCCTTTTGTTTTCCTCACTTTGAAATTTTTGCTGTCCACATGTGAATTGGAGGTCTTAATAGACCCAGCCATAAGTTGATATCTAAAGCAGAAAGAAAAAAAAAAACAAACATGGATGGGTCTGTACCTCAGCTGGAATCTGAAATAAACATAATCATTTCTTTTTTAATTTTAATGTTCAAAGCATTTGCCGTTCTTTTCACTCTCTTCACATGCTACCTGCCTCTTCTTTTCATGTATTTGAAACTCACCAACTCTTCTCTTCATGACTTTCTTTAGTTTCTAAAATGCCAGTGTAAGTGAGAAAAGGTAAAAATTGTTAGAAAAATCTGTGTCCTTTGGAAAGTTCATTGAACACACAATTTAACACATTAATGATGAGTGTGAGCAGAATTTTTCTTATAAAAGTAAGAATCACGAGGCAGCGAGCATTTTCTTGGTTTCTACTTGGCTGGCTTTGGAGACATTTGTAGTTTTTTTTTTTTTTTTTTTGTAGAGACAGAGTCTCACTGTACCGCCCTCGGGTAGAGTGCCGTGGCGTCACACGGCTCACAGCAACCTCTAACTCTTGGGCTTAAGCGATTCTCTTGCCTCAGCCTCCCGAGCAGCTGGGACTACAGGCGCCCGCCACAACGCCCGGCTATTTTTTTGTTGCAGTTTGGCCGGGGCTGGGTTTGAACCTGCCACCCTCGGCATATGGGGCCGGCGCCCTACTCACTGAGCCACAGGCGCCGCCCAAGGAGTCATTTGTAGTTTTAATTTGGGTTACTTGCCAAAACCAGGAAACAATAATTATTTCCATGACTATTAAAGTTTCATGTGAATCTTAACATAAATGTGCTTGCAATGCCTTGCTTTTCCTTTACTACTAATAATATGTAACTATTTTGTATATCACTTTAGAACACATTTTAGCTGGGGACTGACAAACGAGAGTAAGGGTGCCCTGCTCTATTCCCAAAACATTTGATTCCAGGCCACTTTTCATTGTAGAGTCAGGACAATCTCTTTTAGAGCATCTATTAGATGCTCATGTAAATATGAGATGCATCTTTCTCTGTACTGTTCAAAAGACTGACATCCACAAACCTTCCATGAAGGGACCAGAGAGTGTCCCAGGAAGAAAGATCCTTGTCCTTTGATGCACACAGTTCTCTCTTGACATCCCCTGTTTCACTCCTTATACCCGAATGGAAACAAAAGTCCTTGTACCATTTGAGTTCAACTTAATGGCTTCTCTTTTTTTCTCCCAGGACTTAGTCCTTTCCACATTTTTTGTTCTCCCAACACACCTCCTCTTGACTCCTCCTAATCTTTGCTTTTAAGCTGTTCTCAGCTAATCTGCATCTAATCAATTAACACTTTCCTATGGTTCAGCATCAACCACCTTTAAGTGTTTCTACTCATGCTGTACACTTTTCTTCTAAAATTGCCTCTGTAATTGATGGGCACACCAAAAGCTCTGATGTAAGCATTACATAAGAGTTCCATGTAATAAAAACACTTGTACCCCTTTAATTAATAAAAAGTTAAAAGAAAGAGAGAAAATAGACCCATCTTGTTTAAATTCCAGGCGTGCCAGTGGGTAAATTTTGTATAAAAAAATAAAGAGACCTACGTTCTTGCCTAAAAAACACACAAACAAAACTTGCATCCCTGATAACAGAGACTGCTAAATCTGTGCCCAGGCTACCTGGGCTTAACTCCCAGTTAGCTGAGTGACTTTGGACAAGTTATTTCACATTTCTGTCCTCAGCTTCCTCTTCCATAAAATGGGGGTTATAGTAACATTTTTCTCACACGATTGTTATGACGATTAAATGAGTTAATACAGGTAAAACATTTGCAATACTGATAAGGAAATAGTAAATACTTAAAGAACTGTTCCTTTTATTGAAGTGGGCCTCATAGAGGCCTATGACATAGATGTACAAATAATGATGAAATAACCATGTTTACCAATAACTTATTAATTTTTAGAAGATTGAAAGCATCTAGTGGCTGTTGGAGATGTGGACACTACTGACAGTGTTAGAGAGGTGCGGTGCTGGCTTCAGATAGTTGCTGAAATAATTGAAAAGAGCAAGTAAAGTTTTAGTAAGAAAAGGAAGTTTTATTAAGCGTAAACAAAGTTTATTGAGAAAGAGAAAAGTAGATTTACAGAGAAAGAGCAAGGAATAGGCTTCCAGAGCAAATTATATTCATCATAGACAATGAATGAATCCCCATTGCTGGGACAAAGGAAAAGAGGCAAAGGTTATGATTGGGGGGTTCTCTTTGGGAGGGTTATATCACTTGGGTCAGGCCTACCTCATGGTTCAGAGGTCACCTTGGAATCAGAGTCTTACTATGCATGTGGACCTCCCATGAGCCTCTCTGAGATCTCATGGGAGGGTAGACTAGTTTGTGTCACCTTCAAGACTCTGTTCTTAGTCTACAGCAGCGGTTCTCAACCTATGAGTCACTACCCACAGGAAATGTATGTATTAAAGGGCCGTGGCATTAGGAAGGTTGAGAACCCCTGGTCTAAAGAGTCCTCTACATCCTTTTGCAGTTGGCACACTAAATTCTGATTGGTAGATTGTTAGGGTGGCCCCTCCTCTCCAGGTGTGAGCAATCACTTGGGACAGAATTAAGGTAGTGGCACCAAAATGGGGGTCCTACCTTGTCCTCCTTCCCAGGAACTATCTAACAATTGGATGAAATTGGCACGGCTTTTGAGTAACAATATGACACATACCACCACAGGATTCAGTATTCCATGCATAGGTATGGATCATTCTGAAATGATCAGAGCAATGGACTAGTATTCTTTCAATGCCTTCCTAAACAGCATGGGGATGTGTAGATTGCTTGTATGTCATACTCTCGGGTCATGAGGAGCCAAGACTACTGGTTCTTGCTTACCCCTTCAGGCACCTCCTCCCCCACACCCCCTCACCCCCCGCAAGTCACCGCCATCTCACATGCATTGAGCCAGAGCTGATGCTGAACTTAGCCACCAACATGAGCATTGCTCTCTAGCTCCTCATTGTACTTCCACAGAACCTCCTCCCTTCCCCCAGATGCAGTGAAGTCCCTGAGGGGTGAAGACAATGGAGATCATTGCAATCCTTTCACTGTTCTCCAATCCTCCTTATGACACTCTCCAAAACTGTTTCCCTGAGGTTCAAGAAAGTCAGCTGGAGGCCAAGGTTAAGACATTTTGTCCTGGGTGACTGTAACCACCTCTCGTCCTCTGGGTGTGAAGAGTAGGATTTGGAGATGGATCACTAAAAGGGACTAGAGGAAATGAAAACACCTTCCTTTAATATCTTACCACCAGTAGTACCCTTGCAAAATAAAAGGGAAAAACACCAAGTAAACTTCATATTGACTGTTATTTTAAACTGTAGATAGACTTGAAAAACTTATTATTTAAAAAAAATTTTTTAATTAAATCAAATTAATACGACGGTACAATTTTTAGGGTACATTGTTCTCACTTCCGGGGTAAGGTTCCATTTGTAGAAGAGCCCCTCACCCAGGGGTCGGGTTATACATCCTCACAATGTGCACATTAGGTGAGATCCCACCTCATGCCCTCCCTCCTTCTGTTTTGAAAAACTTTTTTTTGTTTGTTTTTTTTTGAGACAGAGTCTCACTATGTCGCCCTGGGTAGAGTGCTGTGATGTCACAGCTCAAAGCAACCTCAAACTTTTGGGCTTAAGAGATTCTCTTGCCTCAGCCTCCCAGAAAAACTTTTTATAAAGACCTTCCCCAGCATTTCCTGGACACAGACAATAGTTTTATCAGTTGTGTTAATGAGGTAAAGCTCAGTTAGCTTTATTTATGAAATTTTGTGCGTACACAGATGGCCTATTCCTATATATTCTGTAAATAAAATTCCAAATGCTTTCAAGGATCTTTCCAGCAAAAAATTTATTTGCTTTTTAATAATGTTTGATAAAAACATCTTTCTTATTTTCCTTTTATGCTGTTATCATAGTTTCCACATTGAATGGAAAGGAGGCTTCAAAATACTCCCATTAATTAATGGAGAGCTTTGATCATTAGTTAAATGACTGTGATTTAGCCGCTTTCCTTCACATGTAGAAATGCTCTAGTCTCTTCATTACTGGTTTTTTCCACATCAGCATTACCTCGCAATGATTCTAAACAGATGTTCTGGTTAAAATGTGATGAAAGCTAATATCAAAATGGCAGCGAGCTGGTGAACTCTTCCGATGGAATGTTAAGTTTGCTGATAAGGTAAAGCACTCCTGTTAAGGTGAGTGGCTGTACCCTGGTATTGTTCAACTCAGCTTGAATTTCAGCTGAATAATTCTGGGCAGCTCCATTTGTTACTCAATGTAGTTATAAAAATGTATTTGCCCTTTAGTCTGTGACATTCCTCACACTTCTCTGAGAGTGCTTAACATTCTTTCTGTTCCTTTTAGGGGAAAAATATATTTTTCCTTTTTTACTGTTGATAATAGAATATTTTGAATGACTTTTTTTATATGATAGAACTCCATGGTGAGAAAGTGTGATTTACTGTGCCAAGCTGTTTTGTTGATTTAGTTTCCAGATGAGCATGAAAATAAAAGGCAGAAGTGAACAGTTTAGATCAGATAGGAAATATTAGAAACCAAAGGACAGATGTAACTCCTGAAAAATGTGAAATAAGGTTGTTCAGACTAGATTTAGAATTAACTTTAATTGGGGCTAGTTATATGTAGAACACTGAGATAATCTTTGGCAGAAAATGTAATAAATCGAGAGGGACAGGGTACCCCTAACTCGGCCACCTCCCTCTGTGAGCACACAGGACAATCATAGAATAACCATTATTTTTAGCTCAGCAGCTACTGGCAACAGAGTGAGTCATCTCTATGACGATGTGAGCATCTTTTGGCCACAGGTACTTGAAATTATTTTTGAAAGAGACTAAAAAAAATGCCAAAAAAAGAAAAAAAACCCAAGTTACAGTAATCCAGCTGTCATCTGGGGATAACAAAAAATCTATCTACCCTTTGCTTTTTTAACTGCAACATTTTTTAACAATGCAAAATTTTAAAAAGGTAAGTGTAAATATTTTAAGAATATTGACAGGTTTTTTTCCCTTTTATTTCTGCTTTTCCCTAAGAGTGACTTTTTTTTTATGTTTGGGTATTAAAAAAAGTTATGTATTACAAACAGTACACACATATGTATATATGTAGGTAATTTTTAAAAATATAACCGACAATGTTAGCTCCTTGACGTTGGACATTAGACCTTGACTCTTGCCTGCCAAACAGTGAACAGTGACAATTTGAAGGGCTACATTTCAGAGTTGAAGTACAAAAGGAATCTAAGGGTAAGAGCATTTAAAAAAACAGTTTGATATTCTAGAACTTTGAGAATAACAGCCTATTTCTGGTCTATCTCCATATCTATCTACCCATTGATCTGTCTCCCTCTCTCTCTCTCCCATCCATCCATTTGGATTCATCAGAGAATCACCACCATTTCCATGAGCACCTTGCAGTGGGATGACAGGCCACACACTGGCCCGTGCCTGTCTTCCTCTACCTCTCAACTTAATTCTGAAGCATGAATTGGAGTTGAAATGGGCTTCACGTTTTATTCTGTCACCCCCTTTAAAAACAGAAACACAATTGAATTTATTCCTTTCTTTTTACTGAAGGAGGAACAATTCCCTCTTAGGAGGGGGTATTTTCAAAAGCTGCTTAAACTTCTTCAAAGACAAGGAAATGACTGAATTGCAAGCACTGCCTTTTCTCCTAATAAACTCTGTCTACAAAAGAAAGTCAGCCTGTCACTCACTGACATTTGCATTTGATTATGGTTCATATTTTTCACCATCACAATATTTCTTTGCCTGAAAAATTGTTTGTATTTTTGCCACTTTCCGATCCTCATCTAGAAATGAGGTACAGTCTGTTGGTAGGTCATATTTTTTGTGACTTTTTACATTTTCTATTCTCTTTGAAGGTTGTAGGACAGAAGTCAGGCTTAGCTTTAGATTTCCTATCCCCTTTGAAGGTTGTGGAGCAAAGGTCAGGCTTAGCCTGCCCGTCACTGCAAATTTTCTTTGTTGTCACAACATACTGTGCTGGATGTTAATAGCATGGGGCACCAAGGATATTTCACCCAATGGCCTTTTTTCCTTCTTATTATATATATGAAATTAACCAGGTATTAAAATTGGGCATGTCTTTCCTTGAGTAAAAATGGTTTTTTCAATTCCCATGTCTAATTTTAAAGTGTGTCATTAGGTTAAAAGATAAACACGATATAATTGAGGTAATGATATTATCAAATATTTGGGAAAGTCAGGGGCAATAATTTAAATCATTCTACTCGGGGGACCAGATGTAGTTAGCAAGGATGGTCTGTAGGCAAGGAGAGAGAAACCCATGGTGATGTCATCAATACGGGAAGAACAAAAACACAAACCTGACAAGATGGCATGCACTAGTGAAAAGAGCAAATGTGAGAGAATCTGGACAAAAATGAGAAATGGATAGACAGGCTCAAATTTTCAAGTGGAGCTTTTCAAAAGATACTTGCTGAGCATTTAGAACTCAGGCATAAAAATACCTCCTAGGACAAGCGTTATTTCATGTCAATTTTGACTTAAATTTTAAAATGTGAGCTGTAATGTTTAATTTCATAAATCTCAAAGAGTTTTTTTTTTAATAGGATCAGGTAACAATATTTGCAAAATATCGAGAAGAGTACTTACCACATAATAAGCATGGTAAGAGTTCTCTATTATTTTCATCTCACTTGGTCCTCGCACAATCCTATGAGGTAAATATTGCTATTATTTCCTTTTCATGTGTGTCTCAGAAGGTTAAGTCACTTGTTTGGAGAAACTACATGTCTTCACTGAATTCATTCTTGGTAGGGAGTGTCGCTGAGGTGGCTACCCTTGTCTGCAGCTTGGGCTGCAGGACGACAAGAGGATGGATGGCAGACAGTGCCCTATCACAGTCAGCTCTGCTGTGGCCTGAGTTGGCTCAAGAAAGGTTAAAGTGGTACAACCCTTTGTCTTGGGAGAGGAAGGATTCATATGGGCCTAGTACAAACATAGCACCTGACTCTGTATGACTCTGTATGATTAAACAAAGGCGACTTCAAATACTTCTCATTTAATTATTTTGCATGATCGAGTCATGATTATTTGGGGGCCTATAGCATTCTGCAGTGCCATCCAATAACATTGTTTATTTTTATATGATTATATGACCACTCTGTAATGGTCATAACTTCTGCAAGTTTTCCAAAGTAATTTCTGACTATTCCCCATCAGGTTCAGTTGTTCTTGTTTTCCTGAATACCCGCCACTCTGTTCCCACCAGGTGTCTGCTCATGCTGCTTCTCCCACTTGAACGGCTCTTCTTTCTTCCACTTCCTCCGTTAAAATCCTACCCAGTCTTCAAATCTCCAATCCCTCCTGCTTCATATGTCAATCCACGTCGATTTCTCTCTGAATTCCTGTTGCACTTATAAGCTGTCCCTTGTGGTATAGTAATTATTTTGTGTGTGAGTGATTAAATTTCCACCAGAATGGTAAGATTCAGATTAGAAAGTGATTAGTTGTTTTTTCCTCAATATTTTATTATCAAAGTTTTAAACATATAGAAAAACTAAAGGAATTCCACAGTGTAAACAGTCATATACCCAACTCCATCCTATAATCAATACTGCACTTTGTTTGCTCTGTCATTTATATACCTCTGTTCATTCTTCTATCTATCCATCATTTCAATTTATTTTTTGTGATGCATTGCAAAAATCAGTTGCAGAAATCAGTGCCTTTCACCCCTAACCCCATCACTTGAGCATACCTGCCACTAACTAGAGTCAATATTTTTAAGGATATTTTTGGCATTACCTTCTCTATAGTCCATAGCACCCAATAGAAATTTTTGCCACATCATAGAAGATTAATGTGTTCACATTGGTTTGAATTCAGATATCACTTTGCAAAGCACTGGAAACCAAGAAAAATGGTCTCTGGATCTCTGGAGACTTAGAGGCAGACAGAGGTGAGTATGTTTTTTAGAGTTTCAGAAGAGACACACCCTTGTTCAGCTTCTACAGTCTAACTGTAACCTCTCAAATATATTCCAGGAAAATGTTGAGGCAGACTTTGAGGAGGGACTTAGCTGAGCCACTGTATGTGTCACCATCTGATTGACTAAAATATTAACATGGGTGCTGTGGAAGTAAGAAAGAGATATCCTAGTTTATCTGAAGATGGATAGAAACGAAGTGATAAAATAGTCTTGACAGGCAAAAATATGGGGTTCATATGCAGCAGCCAGTGGCAGCCTGTCCACTGTACCCAGTTGGGTAGAAAGTCAAGTTCTTCATTGAGCAAACATGCACTCCAGATGGACAGGATGGAGCTTTCAGAGGGCTGTTTCCCTGAACCTGTATGGGCAGTGAGGTCTGACCTTTATTAGCTGAGTCAAAGTCATAGTGCTTCTCAGATCTGGTAACACCTTTAAAACATGTTATTGTGGTGGTCATGATTAACCCTGAGTTCTTCATTTAACTGAAATATATAGGAGAACCTTCATATACTGATCACCCAAGGGACAGTAACCAACTGGTCAATGCACAGTTGTGGTCAACATAAGGACTAGGCCTACACTACTGACATTGTATAGGTGGTGCATGTTGCGTCTATGAAAATTAGGTGAAGTGACAAGACTCTAGGCATCTCTGGCTGGTGGGATCTGCCCATAAACATCCCTTTGAGGACAAAGGGAGTCGGCGAGAGACTTATGGACCCCAGGAGGAGGACAAAAGCAGTGGAAAACTGGCAAGTGGTTGCATGTATTTGTTAGGTCTAATCCCACTGCAGCTGTAAGTACAGCAGCAGTGAGATTGCAATCTGGAAAGGCCTTACCTGTGGGCTGCTTTGGTTTTTTTGGACTTGGCACTCAGTTGAACTACATTGGGAGAACTTGGGCAAGAGTGAGGAGGACTTTGAGCATTGTCTAGGGCCCCAGACTAAGCTGCTGAGGCAGACGGAGCCAATAGTGTTCAACTGTGGGATGCAGAGCCATTGGGGGAGAAGTACCCAGGCAAGTTCCACCCTCAGGGTTGCAGAGCAAGGATCCAGCAGGAGCTAGTAATCTGGTGACTGAGCAGCCTAAAGGCGGAGACTGAGATGCCCTGTAGCCTTAGCCCTCAGCAGCATAAGCGAGACCGGTCTTGGCACACTGGTTAAGTGGATAGCTACTTCACAAGTGATCCCACCAACAAGCACTTTCCTGGGAAAGTTTCTGCTTAGCCAAGGTCAGCAGTTTAAAGTGGCTTTCAAGAGGACTGAGAAGAGATTTAGGCTCTCCATCCTGTGGTGTTTGAGAAATCAGCAGAGGCCTCCAGTCTCCATCTCATACAGGCATATCAGCATTGTGAGTAACATCTCCTACCCCAGAAGATCACCTGTTGCCGAGACAATATTCAGGAAAAGATATATACTGCTTAGTTTTTTGGATTTTTTTTTTTTTGCTTTTGTTGTTGTTTTGTTTTTTAATTTCAACTTTTCCCTATAGATCTTTCTTTTCTTTTTTCTTCTTTTCTTTCTTCATTTTTCTAGTTTAAATATAATTTCCCATTGTTATCTTTTTCAACAATTAGAACTTCATTTTTGCTAGTGTTTCTACCCTTATTATTTGGGTTTTCCCCCAATTTTATCCTGGAAAGTTTTCTGTTTGCTTGTTTTGGTTTGATTTATAGCATTTTTGTCTTTCCTTTCTACTTGGTGGAGGTGGGGTGCTGTGTCTGAACAGGCTAGCAAAGAGCTACTGACCTCAAAGGAACCACCCAACCCAGCACTCCCAGACGGTGGGGGTTTTAAGGTTGGGTCAAAGTACTCTGCTGTATACCTATATTGCTCTGTCTTTCTCCTTCTGTGCCTTTCTTATTTTTGTCAATATTCCCTTTTAACCACCTCCTTTCCTTTCTCTTTTCTCCTTTTCTTTTTCCCCCCTTCTTGCTCTTCAACCTTCTCATGCTTCTGGTCTTGTACTAAAAGGACACATTGAAGCCCTGTTCCAGAGGCATGGCAACTTAAAGAGCAAGAGGAAGTGAAAGGAAAATTAGGGCAAGGAAACAGATAAAAGAAATCACTTATTAGAAAGAATCAGCAGAAAACTCCTGGCAGCATGAAGAACCAGTCTGGAGCAACCCCTCCGAGGGACCGTGAGGTAGCTACTGCAGAGGATTCCACCAATAAAGAAATGTTAGAAATGACAGAAAGGGAATTTAGAATACAGATGATGAAAAAATGAAAGAAATGATGGAAACAATGAAGGAAACTGCTAATAAAGTGGAAAATAACCAAAAGGAAATCCAAAAACAGAATCAAATAAGAGATAAACAATATGAAGAATATAGAAAGGATATAGCAGAGCTGAAGGAACTGAAGCAGTCAATTAGGGAACTTAAAGATGCAATAGAAAGTATCAACAACAGATTAGACCATGCAGAAGAAAGAATCTCAGAGGTAGACAACAAAGCTCTCGAGATAACTCAGATAGTTAAAGAGGCAGGAAAGAAGAGAGAGAAAGCAGAACATTCACTGACAGAATTATGGAACTTTATGAAGCGTTCAAACATATGAGTTATAGGTATCCCAGAAGGTGAAGAAGAATGCCCCAGGGGAATGGAAGTCATACTAGAGAATATTATAAATGAAAATTTCCCAAATATCATCAAAGATTCTGACACACCTTTCAGAGGGATATCAGACCCCAGGTCACCTCAACTCTAACCGAGCTTCTCCAGGACACATTGTGATGAACTTCTCCAAAGTCAAGACAAAAGAAAAGATTCTTCAAGCTGCCAGGAGTAAGCACCAGTTGACCTACAGGGGCAGATCCATCAGGGTGCCTGCAGACTTCTCTAATGAAACGTTCTAAGCAACAAGACAATGGTCATCTACCTTTAATCTACTTAAACAGAACAATTTCCAGCCCAGAATTCTATATCCTGCTAAGTTAAGCTTTAAAATTGATGGAGAAATCAAATCATTTACTGATATACAAACATTGAGGAAATTTGCCACAACAAGACCAGCTCTACAGGAAATACTGCAACCTGTTCTATACACTGATCATCACAATGGATCAGTAAAAATACAAAGGAAAAACTCAGCAGTTAAAGGACAGAACCTAACTTCCATACTGATGCAAAAGATAAAATGAAGCAATGGACTGTCACAAAATAAGATGAATAGAACACTATCATACTTATCAATTATCTCAATAAATGTTAATAGCTTGAATTCCCCACTGAAGAAGCATAGATTGGCTGACTAGATTAAAAAACTCAAGCCATCAGGTGGCGCCTGTGGCTCAAAGCAGTAGGGTGCTGGCTCCATATGCCCGGAGGTGGCAGGTTCAAAGCCAGCCCTGGCCAAAAACTGCAAAAAACAAACAAACAACAACAACAATAAAAAAAAAAAACAACACACACACAATTCATCCATTTGCTATCTGCAGGAAACACTCCTAGCTTCAAAAGACAAATGAAAACTCTGAGTTGAGGGTTGGAAGACAATTTTTCAGGCAAACGGAATTCAGAAGAAAAGAGGAGTTGCAATCTTATTTTCAGATACATGTGGATTTAAAGCAACTAAAGTCAAAAAAGATAAAGATGGTCACTTTATATTGGTCAAGGGAAAAATACAACAAAAAGATGTTTCAATTCTAAATATTTAGGCACCCAATTTAAATGCTCCCAGATTTTTGAAACAGACCTTACTCAGTCTGAGCAATATGATACTCAATAATACCTTAATAACAGGGGACTTTAACATTCCTCTTACAGAGCTGGACAGATCCTCTAAACAGAAATTAAACAAAAATATAAGGGACTTAAATGAGACCCTAGAACAACTGTGCTTGATAGATGTGTATCGAACACTCCATCCCAAAGATAAAGAATATACATTCTTCTCATTGTCCCATGGAACATGCTCCAAAATTGATCACATCCTAGGACCACAAAACAAACCTCAACAGAATCAAAAGAATTGAATTTTTACCTTGTATCTTCTCAGACCACAAAGCACTGAAGGGAGAACTCAACTCCAACAAAAACGTTCAACCCCACACAAAGGCATGGAAATTAAACAACCTTCTGTTGAATGACAGTTGGGTGCCGGAAGAAATAAAACAGGAAATCACTAACCTCTTTGAGCATAACAACAATGACGACAAAGCTACCAAAACCTGTGGGGTACTGCAAAAGCAGTTTTGAGAGGAAAATTTATTGCTTTAGATGCTTACATTTGAAAAACAGAAAGACAGCACATCAACAAATTAACAAGCCATCTTATGGACTTGGAAAAAGAAGAACAATCTAAGCCTACACCCACTAGAAGAAAAGAAATCTCCAAATCAAATCAGAGATCAATAAAATTGAAAATGAAAGAATCATTCGGAAAATTAATGGAACAAGGACTTGGTTTTTTGAAAAAATAAATAAAATAGATAAACCTTTGGCCAGAATAACGAGAAATAAAAAAGTAAAATTGCTAGTAACCTCAATCAGAAATGATAGAGGGGAAATAACAACTGATGCCACAGAGATACAAGAGATTATCTGTGAATACTACCAGAAACTCTATGCCTAGAAATTTGACAATGTGAAATGGACCAATATTTAGAATCACACCCTCTCCCTAGACTTAGCCAGGAAGAAATAGAGCTTCTGAACAGACCAATTTCATGCACTGAGGCTAAAGAAACAATAAAAAAGTTTCCAACAACAAAAAAATGCCCTGGTCCAGATGGCTTCACACCAGAATTCTATCAAAACTTCAATGAAGAGCTTATTCTCGTTCTGCAGAAATTATTCCAAAAAATTGAGGAGGAGGAAATCCTCCCCAACATGTTTTACAAAGCAAACATCAACCTGATACCAAAACCAGGAAAAGACCCAACTAAAAAGGTGAATTTCAGACCAATTTCATTAATGAATATAGATGCAAAAATACTCAACAAAATCCTAGCCAATAGATTGCAGCTTATCATTAAAAAAGTCATACATCATGATCAAGTAGGTTTCATCCCAGGGCTGCAAGGCTGGTTTGACATACGCAAGTCCATAAACATTATCTACCATATTAACAGAAGCAAAAATAAAGACCATATGATCCTCTCAACACATGCAGATAAAGCATTCGATAAAATCCACCATCCTTTTCTAATTAGAACACTGAAGAGTATAGGCATAGGTGGCACATTTCTGAAACTGATTGAAGCTATCTATGACAAACCCACTGCTAATATTTTACCAAATGGAGTAAAACTGAAAGCTTTTACTCTTAGAACTGGAACCAGCAAGGTTGTCCTTTATCACCATTACTATTCAACATAATGCTGGAAGTTCTAGCCAATACCATTAGGCAAGACAAGGAAATAAAGGGAATCCAAATAGGAGCAAAGGAGGTCAAACTCTCCCTCTTTGCTGATGACATGAGCTTATATTTAGAGAACGCTACAGACTCAACCACAAGATTCTTGGAAGTCATCAAAAAATATAGTAATAGTCTCAGGATATAAAATCAACGTTCACAAATCAGTTGCCTTTGCATATGCCAGTAACAGTCAAGATGAAAAACTAATTAAGGACACAACTCCCTTCACCATAGCTTCAAAGAACATGAAATACCTAGGAATATACCTAAAAAGGGAGGCAAAGGACCTCTATAAAGAAAATTATGAAATCCTAAGAAAGGAAATAGCAGAGGATATTAACAAATGGAAGAACATACCATGCTCATGGATGGGAAGAATCAACATTGTTAAAATGTCTATACTTCCCAAAGCAATCTACGTATTCAATGCCATTCCTATTAAAATACGAACATCATACTTTCAAGATTTGGAAAAAATGATTCTGAGTTTTGTATGGAACTAGAAAAAAACCCTGTATAGCTAAGGCAGTTCTTAGTAATAAAAATAAAGCTGGGGGCATCAGCATACCAGATTTTAGTCTGTACTACAAAGCCATAGTGGTCAAGACAGCATGGTACTGGCACAAAAATAGAGACATAGACATTTGGAATCAAATAGAAAACCAGGAAATGAAACTAACATCTTACAACCACCTAATCTTCCATAAACCAAACAACATCAGACCTGAGGGGAAAGACTCCCTATTCAATAAGTGGTGTTGGGAGAATTGGATATCCACATGTAAAAGACTGAAACTGGACCCACACATTTCCCCACTCACAAAAATTGATTCAAGATGGATAAAAACTTAAATTTAAGGCATGAAACAATAAAAATCCTCAAAGAAAGCATAGGAAAAACACTGGAAGATACTGGCCTGGGGAAAGACTTCATGAAGAAGACTGCCATGGCAATTGCAACAACAACAAAAATAAACAAATGGGACTTCATTAAACTGAAAAGCTTCTGTACAGCTAAGGAGACAACAACCAAAGCAAATATACAACCTACACAATGGGGAAGGATATTTGCATATTTTGAATCAGACAAAAGTTTGATAACTAGAAACTATAGAGAACTCAAATTAATCCACATAAAAAAAGCCAACAATCCCATATATCAATGGGCAAGAGACATGAATAGAACCTTCTCTAAACAGGACAGACGAATGGCTAACAAAGATATGAAAAAATGCTCATCATCCCTATTTAATAAAGAAATGCAAATCAAAAGCACCCTGAGATACCATCTAACCCCAGTGAGAATGGTCCACATCACAAAATCTCAAAACTGCAGGTGCTGGATGTGGAGAGAAGGTAACACTTCTACACTGCTGGTGGGACTGCAAACTAGTACTTTTTGGAAGGAAGTATTGAGAAAACAGACAGAAGTCAGGCTAGACCTCCCATTTGATCCTGCAATCCCATGTAGGGATGTACCCAGAAGGAAAAAAATCCTTTTATCATAAGAACACTTGCACTAGACTGTTTATTGCAGCTCAACTGACAATCGCCAAAATGTGGAAACAGCTTAAATGCCCACCAACCCAGGAATGGATTAACAAGCTGTGGTATATGTATACCATGGAATACTATTCAGCCATTAAAAAAATGGAGACTTTACATCCTTCGTATTCAACTGGATGGAAGTGGAAGACATTATTCTTAGTAAAGCATCACAAGAATGGAGAAGCATGAATCCCATGTACTCAATCTTGATATGAGGACAAGTAATGACACGGTGGGGGTGGGGGAAAGGGAGAGCAGAGAGAGAGAAAGAAAGAGGGAGGGGTGGGGAAAGGAAAAGCAGAGAGAGGGAAGGAGGGGGTGGGGTCTTGGTGTGTGCCACACCTTTTAGGGGCAAGACATGATTGTAAGAGGGACTTGACCTAACAAATGCGATCACTGTAACCTGTTTTCTTGTACCCTCAATGAATCCCCAACAATAAAAAAGAAAAAAAAAAATAGAAAATTAGGGAAGTGCCCGTGTAGGGAAGTGGTTCACTATGGAGGTTCTACTGTATTTATATCCTTATCCGTATCAATCTCCACATTCATATCACATACACCCCCTCATTCATCAAATGAGAGGTTCTTTCTCATCCATGTATCTCTGATCATCCCCTCATTAAGGTCATCTCCTAACACCCCTATTAATATTTAGAAAGCCCCCCTCTCCCATCATTTAGCTGCATGTTTGCTTTCTGTTTTACCTGAAACATTTCTCAAAATCACTAGTTAGTTATTCACTTATTTCTTATATTTACACCTTAGGCTAAAACTTCATGATGCCTGGAACACATTTTCCCTTCTTCCCTATGATTAGAGGGTCTTATGGTACCTGACACACAGTAGACTCCTAATTAAAATATGAAAATGAGGAATAGGGAGAGAATTTGTTTCATTGGTATCCTAAATACTCTTTCTGTGCTTAACTCTCACCTTGGCCCTTTTATTTCCCCATTTTTGAGTACTTTTATCCACCCTCACCCCTTCACTGGGGTCTTTACTCAGACTTGACCTTTTGAGTAGTGCTGCAAGTTACAATATGATCTACGCCATCCTTAAAAACTCCCATTCTTTAAGCATGCTGTTCTCAGCTAGGGGTTAGGAGAAAATTATATCTGATGGAAGAAATTGACCACAAGCTGTGAATGATTGAGAATTTTGCTTAATGCTAAATCTGAGGATGTTTATATATTATGAAAATGGAAAAATCTGGCAGTGTGACTAAGCAACTTAAATAATATTAGGCAATTTATGTGAAAAAAAGCTAGGGACTTTAGTTGGCTGAAAACACAATAGAAACGATCTTAAAATTAGGGAAAGCTAATTCATTCCTCTTTGAGCATATTATAACTTCACTTTTATTCTGCATTTTGCATTATAAGGGGAATATTGAGCTCAGTTGTCTCTGACAGATTACATCGTAGCTGATAAGTTGAATGGAGAAGGAGAATGTAGGGAATAATTGGGATGGTGAGGATCTCCTAAATCATGTCATTGAAAAATAGATTAGGAGCTGGAAATATTTTGTCTACAGAAAAAAAAAAAAAACATTTAGGGAAGATGAGTAAACTTCCTTCATTCATTTCAAATATATCTATTGAGCACATATTGTATACTAGCACTAAATTAGATGCTATTAAAATAATAGTGATTAAAAACAAAACCATTCCTGCTCACTAAAATGTTTGGATTCAATGGTTAGAAAATACTTAAGGGCAGTTAAGTAAAAACAAGAGGAGAACAAAATTTATAGATTTGTGTTTGTTCTTTTCTTGTTTCTTTTAGAAGAGTAGGTGGAGGATCAGTGGACATAAAATTGGGAGAAAAAACATGTTTACTTAATGTAAGCAAGTCCCTAACATACATAGTGTCTTTAAATCTGGGATAGGATGTTTTCTGGGGTAATGATTTCCAATTATTGTTATAATTTAGTTAATAAATTATAACAAGGTTCATGGTGGTCATATATATAAATTTTATATACATTGGGGGATAAGTCTCTATTCTTAGGATTCTATGATTCTATGTTAATCAAGGTCACTAATTTTCACTTGTGATAACCAGAGAAATGAGCATGATTGTTCTCACAGAAAGAAGCCCTTCAGGTCAGGAAAAGAGGAGTCATTTGATTGGGGCTTGCCGATCATTTTACAAAGGAAAGAGTCGAGTGTCCTATGGGCCTGACACCAGGAGCAAACAATTAGTAACTCTTTTTTCTATATTTATTAGGAAGTAAAGCACAAGTCACAGAAAGGGAAAAGATAAAGGTAGCAACATGTCACCTATAAAAACAGACATAAAAGGTGATGCCGGCAAGAGTGCCAAACCCAGACTGAGTTCTAACTTTCCTATTGTTTTCTGGAGTGTGGCTCCAAGCAAGTCTCGTTTCCTTTCAGATGTGAAGTTTCCCTCAGCAGAAAGATGAAGATTTGGACCATATTATATTTAATGTAGCTCTTAGCTCTTATGCTTAAATATTTTAGAAAAAATTAAGTGTATATTTTGTGAGAACACTTAAGTGTTTTGGAACCTGTTAGAAATATTTGCCATCTTCTCAGGGGATCAGTTAGAATAATCACGTATAATAAAAACACCACTCCTCTGATTTCTGAAACTAGCAATAATTCTTGCAATGAAAAACCACTTAAATAAGCAATTGGAAATATTTTTAACAATATTGTGATATTTTAAAACCTATTCTCTTAAATCATAATCAAATATTATTATGGCTCACATTTTTCTGTCCTATTCTATGAATTGAATTACTTAAATACATTCCAATAAAATTGGCAGTTCTAGTGACAATGTATATCTAAAAGAATACAGTCATCTTGCCCGAGAAAAATCTGAAAGATAAGATATTAATATGTATCAATATTTTAATTAAAAACAAATATGCATATAAGTACAACATTTCTCTTATCAGACAGAAGGGAAATGTGCTGAACTTTCCTGTCTTTCTGGGCTTTTAAAGTGTCTACCATAGAATATAATTGATCCATGTAAATTTCAAGGTTGAAAAGAATCTCTTTTAAAAGCTTTTTGAACAGTACCTAACAATTACAGCCTAATGAATTTTAAGTAATGGAATGCTACAGCTTTTTTATACCAGCAATACAATGACATTTTTTATTTGCAATAAATATAGCAGAGAACCTCTGTAAGTTGACCACCCAAGGGATTGTAACAAACTGCTCAACATACAGAGGTGATCAACATAAGGAACACGGCACACTGTGCTAATACATACATGTGGTGCATGTCTGCTCTATGAAAATTAGGTCAACTTAAGGAGGTGGTCAATGTAGGAAGGTGGTCAAGTATGCAGGTTCTATTGATAATTCATAAATACCTTTAAAGCACTTTTAGTTGATCATACCCAGGCAATTTGTGGGCTAAGTAAAAATAATCACATTAAATCCCTTTTTTTAACTTCAAAACTGACAAATGGTACATGGATTCCATGTTTCTTCTATTATCACAATTAGAACCTACTTTCACTAAATTTATTTATTTATTTTTTATTTATTAATTATTTATTTTTATTAAATCATAGCTATGTACATTAGTATGATCATGGGGCACCATACACTTGGTTCATAGATCATTTGACACATTTTCATCACACTAGTTAACATAGCTTTTGTAGCATTTTCTTAGTTATTTTGGATGGCAAACAAGATTAACAAAATGGAATTAGGAATTCGTGGAGAAATTCAAAAACTGTCTCAAGAATTTAACGAATTTAAAGACAAAACCACCAAAGTAAAGGTCTTTTAGTAAATTTAAATTAAGTCGAAATAGAAAACAGAAATTAAAACAAGTTTTAGGTTTTGTACACGATTTTTAATGATAATTGTTTTCTTTTTTTTTGATTTTGGCCAGGGCTAGGTTTGAACCTGCCACCTCTGGCATATGGGACCAGCACCCTACTCCTTGAGCTACAGGCACCACCCTATGATAATTGTTTTCAACATTGTTTTCTTCACTAATTTCATAGAGCGTACTTTAGAATTAAAAGCTTAGAGAATTTTGAATATTTCTTAAAGGTTTCATGAAATGTGCAAAGTTTAGAGCATGTAAACTTTACTTGTTGTCTACAGCATAGTTCATGTTATATTGAGTGGTGATTAAAGTTGAGCTCTGAATTCAGATTTTCTGACTTGAAAAATTTCTGAGTGGTTTCTCCGCATCCTAAGCCTCTGTGCACTTTGGTATCCTCCTTTTAAAATGAGTACAACAGTACATCACTGGGTCAACATTAGGGATAAATAATTATAATCAATGTAGGTAACAAGCTTAGAAGTATGCTTGGTAGCGTTAAGAACTTAATTACAGATAGCTATTTTTTCATTAATATAATTTAGAGACTTTCTTTAAGAATAAGTTAGAATCAATAACTTCTCCATCTAACTTTGAAGGCCCTCTGCTAATGCTACTTCCATTTTTTGCAACATAGCTTTTGGAATTCCCATTAGGTTTAAGTCAATTTTCTACCTTCTTATATGAACATTTTATCATTCGTACATTTGCATAGAGCAAACCTACTGCCTAAATAATACCCCTAAAAAAAGTAAATTTCTATGGGCATCACCTGCTTAACTCATCTCCTGTAGTAAGATTTTCATGATGAAGTTTAGAGGATAATTCTTTTTCTTCTAATTTTAACATCTCAACCCTTACATAATTGTTTATACTTTTAAAAATCAGTTTCACATGTGTTCTTGGGGACCCAATCCCTTTCATAAATACTTACTCTTTTCCTAGCATTTTTATGATATTTTAAGTGGGACAAAGAGGATTTTTGCACCGTTCATTGTTTGATTTTGAAGATAATAAAAGATTAACGGAGACATGACAAGATGTGAGCACCCTGAGAGTTGAGAGTGAGGGAGATGAGGATGATATGGGACCTGTCTATCCAGCTTCTTGATGGGAGGTGAGCCTGCAGAAAGTGTAGTGTGCAATTAGGAGAAAAGAACATGAAGAATGTTTCAAGGAAGAAATTCCAGCATTAGGTGGGACCAGCACGGTGGGAAAAGAATTGTGGCTTTAATAAGATGGTCATCCCACCTTGGTCTTAGAGAAGAGTAAACATGGATCAGTAAGGAGCTAATAAAGATACTTTATGATAAGACACACAATTCCTTCTTGAGATGGTGATGGAGGCAGGGCAAACACATTATAGAGTCTTTGATTTGAAAGTGACCTCACTTAAGGAGTATTTCTGGAAAAAATATTTGAACAGCAAGGAACTATATAGCCTGGTTACATATGAGGGGTCTGAAGTAAAATGGCCTAGGTGGGAAGGCTGTTTCAATTACTTATTAGTGGCATGGCCTTACATGAATTACATAATCTATTTAAGCCCCAGTTTCCTCATCTCTTAAATGAGTAACAGAAAAGCAACTATCCTGTAAGATATTATGAAGAATAATGAGACAGTGTGTAAAAATATTTACCATAGTGGATGTCACATAAATGCAAAATTAACATGGATTACACAGATGTTCATGGACATGAAAAATGGAATAGAATGAAATTATTGGTATGCAGGTGAAGTTTTCAGCAGATCCTTGTAAATAAAATCCTGTTTTGTTGGCGTGGTTCCAAACTTAACAAACACTTATTTTTCACCTTACCATCATCTGGACAGCCTTCTCCCCTGCTGCTGTGGAAACAAATCTGCTTACAGTAGTTGAAGTAGGAAGGTTTACACACTTCATGACTCTGCCACAGCCTGTTCTCCAAGAGCTCCAGGCCTATCATTTTCCCATCTATGAAACTTTAAAAGGAGGCAGGCATAACAAAAAAGAAACTTCAAAAACATTTCCACCAGAGGGTAGTGGATTAATCACTCTACTAACTGTCCAACTGTGAAGTGTTTTTAATAAGATACTATTAAATAAAAAGTAGTGAGCATTTTTTCTAGTCCTAGAGCAACAACAGAAGAAATAAATCTGTTGGATGATAAACTATAACAACTATACAATGTGTTTGAGGAATGCTTGCTGTTTTTCAAAGCACTTCCATATAGATGGTATTAACAGCAGGTTGAATGGCAGAAAATGGGTGTTATTACTTTATGTTTCAAAGAAAGAAACAGGGAAAAGACTTTGGAGGTTTACAGACAATGCTTTACCTCCTTACTTCTCCATTCCCACACTTCTGCCTTTTGGGTGTGCTGGGCCTTCACCTTGAATCAGAATGAACCTGTGCAGATCTATCCTTTTGTTCTATACCCAGGTGCACCATGTTTGAGCAGTGCCATATGTTCTAATGGCGGATCACTGAATGGCATCCTTTGCAGTGATATCTGTCAATGATGGTGCACATCTGCACAGCTGGCATTCTGGGTTTTGATGCAATTATTATTTAGCTGTTCTTCCTAAGAGTCACCATTGCTTTAGGTCACTCCTAGTAAGAAACAGTTAAACAATGTCATTAACATGGGCATTCAGCTCCCTGGTTAGTACAGTGAGGTGAGAGTGAATGTGAGAACATACATCTAGTTTATCTAAAAATAAAATTATGGCTGGGCACAGTGGTTCACGCCTATAATCCTAGCACTCTGGGAGACTGAGGCAAGCGGATCGCCCTAGCTCAGGAGTTTGAGACCAGAGAGTAACCCCATAACCATTGGAAAAAAAAATAGAACAAAAAAACTAGTTGGGTTGTTGTGGTGATACCTGCAGTCCCGACTACTTAGAAGACTGAGGCAAGAGGATCTCTTGAGCCCAAGAGTTTGAGGTTGCTGTGAGCTTTGGCACTATGACACCCTACACAGGGTGACAGAGTAAGATTCTGTCTAAAAATAAATGAATGAATGAAAAGAAATAAATAAGAATAACATTAACTTGTTTAGCTATAAGTCAAACCCAAGTGTCTCAGGCTTGCTTCATCAGTTGTGGAGAGTGAGCTCTGAGGCGGCAGAGTCCCCCTGGCCCGGCAGATGTTCAGGGAACAACCTCTAGCTGCTTTCCTCCTACAGAGTCAGTATGTTTATCTTCCTCATAAAACAACGTGTTTTTCTCCTTCTTAGATGTTTTGCCAGAAGTCATATATCTCTTTCATTATCTAATCTTTAGGAGCTATGCAGAAAACTATGCAACCCTTCCCTTTGTTTCTATACAAGCCTATACCTTCAACATATGTTAATGATGTTATGCAGTAGAAACTATTAACAGAATGAATTGTTCTTGATAAAATTATTTACATTTTCCAATCATATTGTAAGATCAAAAATATGTTTTTTTTTGTGTATGCTACTTCCTCATAACAACTCAGCTGAGACACTATAACGTAAAGATGATTTTGTATTTTGGTACTGGCTGCAGTTGTGACTTCTCCAGACCTTCTGATCCCTCCTTGTGCCTTGTACCTTTTCGCTCATTCCCCATCATTCCCACTCTGATTAATTCTCTCTCACGCTGGTTCGCAATAATCAGTCAGTAAGTACTGATGGAGCCACAAAGCTCAGCCAGCTGTGGTGGATGCCTTGGCGTGCTGCCCTGAGTTCCTTGGGGATGAGATGGGCACAAAGACCTGGTCCTCTTATCTCAATTCAGCAAAATATGAACACCCCAGAGCCAGAGGTCCTTTTAGGGACAGATGAGTCCTCTGTTACAACTGCTTTCAGTCCATCTCTACCTCCTATCAATCCTGCTTCCCTCGCTGCCTACCAGGTGTTCCCAAGAACATTCCTTTATAAACTTCCTGCATGGAAACCTTTGTGACACAGTCACTTTTGAAGGAATTTAACCTAAGATACAGTTATCAAGTCTCCGGGCTTGAGAACCCCTTCTACCAACTGTAGGAATTACAATTCATTATAGAATTTTCCTTTCCAAATATTTTTAGGAATCCCAAGACTTGGTTGCACATAAGTGTCCCAGTATCAGATCTGCTTTTTTGGTGTTTTTTGTGCACCAATTCAATACATTACTGTTTCCTGTTCCAAGAATTCTACACATAGGGTTATGCCAAACTGGTACTGTGTTTCTATCACTTTCTCTGAGTTTATGAGCCACAGGAGTTGGAACTGTCCTTCATCCTAATCTTTGGTACTGCACCCTAGTGGGAGGCGTGAGTGTCATTGCCATTACCATGCATGCAGGAGAATGTTCCTTTGCTACTTTATTCTTTTGGGGGAGGAGAAGCGTTTCCCAGGGCATGATAAAGTCCGTCTTGTGCCATTACATGGGATTGGAGGGTTTTGCACTCCAATGGTGGGAGATTTACTTAGGTGTTTAATCAGCTTTGATGTAAATCAGCAGATGAAGTTGGGTACCATGGATTTAATTTCATCATGAATCACAGTAATTCTTGTTTTATGGTCATTAGTATAGGACTTTGTTTTGCAATCTGCTTTTTAAATACTTTTTTATATTTGTAACATTTTGACTTTAGGGCAGGATTGGAGTTCTGATATTACTGACAATAAGAAAGAATTAGATCAGCTACTGCACAGTTGAGGAGTAAGAGGGACCAGGACAGGATCTTATGTTAAATACCATAAAACAGAAATTTACTGTGTCTCATGATGATATTAGAATAAATTATCTGTAGAAATAGTAAAAGTCATTCTATATATATATATATTTTTTTGTAGAGACAGGGTCTCACTTTTATGGCCCTCGGTAGAGTGCCATGGCCTCACATAGCTCACAGCAACCTCTAACTCCTGGGCTTAAGCGATTCTTTTGCCTCAGCCTCCCGAGTAGCTGGGACTACAGGCGCCCGCCACAAAGGTCATTCTATATTTATTGAGTTAAAACACTTTGGCTTAATACCAGCAGCTGTCTATGGAAACAGCTTTTAACTTTAAAGAAAATTAGTAAATCTTTTGAAAAGTCTTAAATTATTCTTAACTGAATTTTATGTTAGGTGGAAAAGAGTTCAAAGATGTTAAATTGTAAAGCAATTTATATCAATATATATCTTCTTTTGGTTCAGTATATTGATAAAGTTATGAAACATTTCTGGAGGTGGAAGCTGGCATAAGTCCCTTTAGCTTCATTTGGAAAGTTACATGGTTGTCATTTTTCTTTTAAAATAAATAAGATGGTCTCTATTTGAGTTCCCCAGTGAGAATTATTCTAAAGAAGTTAATAAAAATAAATATGTTGTCAAAGATTGAGGCCTACCATTAAGAATAGTCTTTAAAGAATTTTTGCAGTAAAAATCTATTTCCTGATAATTATTTTAAGGCAGTAAGCAAATACCCTCTAACCATAATGATAAATCCCAATTAAGGAGAGCTATGGGGCCAACTGAAGTGGGTTGGAAAATACACAAAATATAGATCTGTATTTTAAAATCACTACTCCATCATTTAATGAAAAAGTAATACTTGACATTCTTCATGAATCTTACTTTTCAACATGTTAAATTCTTTTATTTAACTGTCCTGTGTGCCAAAGCGTTCTCTGACCTCATCAATTATTGTTTTCCCACCTAAATTTCTATATATTCAATTTTACTCCTAAGTCTTCATTTGTTTCCCATTACCTTCTAATATAACTGTCAAAATCTTCTCTTAAAAGTGATAGACTACACACATTTCAGAATTACAGAGAGAAGTCTTTTAGGGATTGAAGTTCATTTTGCTGTATACTCTGGCACCACACACGAATAACTCAAACATCCTTAATAGTCTTTTCTGACACTTGTAGAAATTTGCCACTAACAATAAAGAATGAAGAGAATCTCAAGCCTTCCTTGGCATACGCTGCCAGAGCTAAAAATTTTTCTTGCCTTTTATTTTTATTTATTATGATTCTTTGCATTAGAAATGACGGTCTTGATGGTGATTTGCTAAAGATCCGAACATCCTTTCACCTTGGACTTTATGTAAGCATGATAAGTAATTCCCATATAGTTTCCTGCATGAACATGGTATCATCTACATCTTGATATCTTTGCAGATATTCTTTGATCTGCTGTCCCCTGAAGAATTCCTCATCATTTTTCAAAATGGAATTCATTTTCAATTTTGAAAAAAAATGTTTCTTTCTCGTGGAGATTTTACATTCTTCTTAGTAAAGAATCTCAAGAATAAAAAAAAAAGTATCCAATGTACTTAATACTATTATGAAACCAACACTCACACAGTCATACGAATGATAAAACACAAATATAGTCTAGCAAGGGGAAGGGGAGAAGAGGGAGAGGGCAGGGGAAGTGGGAGGGCGATTGGTGGGAGGAGGGAGAGCATTTGGTGGGATCTCACCTAATTGTGTATAGTGTAAGGGCATATTTCAAAATGTTAATCAGTTTGATTTAAGCGTTCCACATTGTATATCAAATCATCACATTGTACCCCATATATGTATGTAGTTATGCTTTTAATTAAAATTGAATAAAAAAAAGAAAAAAAATAGGACAATCTCTCTTTCTCCTCAGCAGTCTTTGTGGTTGCTCTGAGGACTTGAGGGCTAGCCAGCTCTCTCTTCTGTCTCCTCATCTCAACAGAGCAGACGAGGAGTTGTGAACCTGAGTTTTCACTTCTGTAACTTTCCATTTTGACAGCTGGAACTAGATTGTATAACTAAGAGGGCTACCATTGCAATATGCCTTTTTTTTGTGATTTTATTTATCTATTTTTCTTTCTTTTTTAATTCAGAGGGTACAAATGCTTA
Organism: Nycticebus coucang; assembly: GCF_027406575.1. NCBI lineage: Eukaryota > Metazoa > Chordata > Mammalia > Primates > Lorisidae > Nycticebus > Nycticebus coucang. Next base: position 19,594,619 of record NC_069788.1, on the reverse strand, counting down.
AGTTCCCTTGTTTGCATTTCTTAAGCACACTGGATGGCAGACTCCACTGGTTCACATTCAGGCTATGATTTTTTTGCTTACAAAGCTTCATCATATTTTTGCATCACTAAACACCAAAGTAATACTTAACTTCTTTGTTTCTCATGATGTGTGCAAATTTTAGAGACAATTTTTTATACTAGCAGAGGATTCTCCCCAATAATCCTAAACAGTACACAAATTACCCACTTGTAGATCCATAGACATCTTTGAAAGATTGTTCTTATGCTATTTAATGAAAAAAATTTAGTTTTACAAGGAATAAATTGCATTATAACTTGCTATCCAGCTTGTTTTGATGATGTTATGTATGGACATTTTATGTATGCATAGTGTAAATGTGGATAAAGGAGCAATGTTTAGATTTATGTATTTATACACATATTAATGTATAATAAAGTATTATGTATTTCCTATATAGAACTCTAGTTTTCCTTCATTTCCTCTAAGAAATACCAGATGGAGGAGCTGATGAAAAAGATACAGAAATTAATATTGAAGTGATGAAGTTTGACCTTTTTAAGATGAAAATCTTGCCAAACTTTCCATATTGACATGGCAACATTTTATGAATAAATCTAATATCTTATAGATTTAGCACAGTTCAAAAGTCACCATCTGTTTCAAGAAGTGAAGGTTCTGACTATTACATAGTTTCTTGGCTCCCAGTCTAACGGCATGCAATCCATAGCTTATATAATATTAACTATCAGGAATGTGTGAAAAACTTTCATTTATTTTAGAAAATTAAAAACATAAATAACATTGTTGAGCTGCTGTCTGTCAAAATTATAGCTGTTAATACATTATGGATGTTCTTTCTTCTTACATAAGCTTGGGTAGCTCCTGTTCATTCTCTACATAAAGTTACAGGGAGAAAGTTTAACTTTATTATATATATAATAAGAATATATTATTGTATATTATATATTATATGTATTTATTATATCTATTATATATTATATATAATATGAATTACATATATAAATGGCAAAAAACTGGAATCTAATGTTGAGTAGAATTGTCTGAAAGGCCTTTGACAAATTAAATATAGGTTATTATGAAAGTTTTTTTTCTTTGTTACTTTCTTATTTTTCTATAAATTAGAAACTTACTTAAAAATATCTTAATTTGGTATAACCCAAATCAGTCCTATTCAGAATCCTTATTTCCCATTCTTTTGAGGTTAATGCTGATTTTGCATTATAATAAATTTTGTATCTACCTTATTCGTCAAATGACTGTGGGATATGAGTTAATTAAAATGAATAAAAAGTTAAATAAAATGATGTACATAAACACTATATCCATATCCATATATACACAGACTCATGTATGAAGTTTTTATCTCATAGAAATTAAAAGATCAACCGGAGATAAAAATCAGTACCTTTAAAAAAATCTCAACAGCAGTTTTCTGGACTGAATATTTAAAAAGGTAATTTGATATCACCTTTAAAATAAAAATGCCTGCAGTGGTTTTCTCTCATATATGTTTGAGCTTTAATAAGTACTAACAAAGGTTCTTGCTGCCCCAAATACTAGACACATTTCCAGACTCTGTACAGTTGATCTTAAACTGTGCACTACTGTTTACACTAACCTGCTATTAAAAAGTGTCTACTGGGGATATGTGGTTCTGGCAGTGTTGCAATTTTTGGCTATCATTCCACATGGACTTTCCTAAGAATGTGCTAACCAAAATAAATGATTGGTGATTAGAGTGCACCTTCGATAGAAATGGATAACTTTATACTTCTGAATAAATCTCTGAGGAAATATTGGGTGTTCGGGTTGATAGAATCCAAGAAGGCGGAACAGGCTGAGAGGTTTCAAAACATGCAGATAACATAGTCTGTTGCCTAGAGGAAAGGACAGAGGGTGTTTTTAGAGAATAAAATACTGGGTAAAGAGTTAGCTTTTGTGTAAAACAGACCGTAAAGGTGCCAGAATTTTTTAAACTTCAGAAACTTTAAAAAGTATATATATAGTAGGACAATTTTTCTGAACTTCCCCCAAAGAGAATAACCCTTGCGAAAACCAATAGCTCTCTGTATGTGATCGCTTTCAAAATTCCTTGAAATGAAAGACAAACCGGGCGTGAGTATGAATCACAATGTATCTGTAGAACTGTGATCTCTGCTCCATTTCATTTAAGAAGAACTTCTATCTCGATACTGAATTGACCTCAATCACTACAAGTAGCTTATTCAAGTTTGTTCTACTGCTTCTACCCTACAAATATAATGTGGATATAGTAGGAGGAAATACCGGCTAATAACAAAATTAAAAAATAGTGGCTAAAAACAAAATAAAAATAAAGCCATCCTTTACCCGTTTAACTTATGGCTCAACCTATTAATATGTGAAAAATAAGTTTTTATCCATTGTGCTACACTATTATTGTCAAGAACCTCTTAGACATGCATGAAATTCCATCAATATTCATATTACTAAAAGAAGCCTCATTCATATGCTTTTTTGAGAGAAATTTATCCTGAATTTGCATAGCACGAGTCCTGTTAGTGAGAATTATGATATTTAAAAGAGCTGCTTGAAAAGACCTTTTGAATTCTAAATTTTGCCCAGCTAATGATAGAAAAGTAAGAGCAACCACATGAGACAGAAAGAGATAGTGGCATCGACAGTTGCATGTGTGGGGATAACGCAATGGGAATCACAGATCAAATATGGAGATAATGCAATGGGAATCACAGATCAAATACGGGGATAACGCAATGGGAATCACTGATCAAATACGGGGTTAACGCAATGGGAATCACAGATCAAATACGGGGATAACGCAATGGGAATCACAGATCAAATACGGGGATAACGCAATGGGAATCACAGATCAAATACGGGGATAACGCAATGGGAATCACTGATCAAATACGCGGATAACGCAATGGGAATCACAGATCAAATACGGGGATAACGCAATGGGAATCACAGATCAAATACGCGGATAACGCAATGGGAATCACAGATCAAATACGGGGATAACACAATGGGAATCACAGATCAAATACCGGGATAACGCAATGGGAATCACAGATCAAATACGGGGATAACGCAATGGGAATCACTGATCAAATACGCGGATAACGCAATGGGAATCACAGATCAAATACGGGGATAATGCAATGGGAATCACAGATCAAATACGGGGATAACGCAATGGGAATCACTGATCAAATACGGGGTTAACGCAATGGGAATCACAGATCAAATACGGGGTTAACGCAATGGGAATCACAGATCAAATACGGGGATAACGCAATGGGAATCACAGATCAAATACGGGGATAACGCAATGGGAATCACAGATCAAATACGGGGATAACGCAATGGGAATCACAGATCAAATACGGGGATAACGCAATGGGAATCACTGATCAAATACGCGGATAACGCAATGGGAATCACAGATCAAATACGGGGTTAACGCAATGGGAATCACTGATCAAATATGGAGATAATGCAATGGGAATCACTGATCAAATACGGGGATAACGCAATGGGAATCACAGATCAAATATGGAGATAATGCAATGGGAATCACTGATCAAATACGGGGTTAACGCAATGGGAGTCACAGATCAAATACAGGGATAACGCAATGGGAATCACTGATCAAATACGGGGTTAACGCAATGGGAATCACTGATCAAATACGGGGATAACGCAATGGGAATCACAGATCAAATACCGGGATAATGCAATGGGAATCACTGATCAAATATGCGGATAACGCAATGGGAATCACAGATCAAAAGATACGCCCAAAGACACGAATCCGAAACCTCCGTCTCTGTGTGTCCACTTCCATTTCCTCTACCCTCTGGCTAGAATCTTCTTTTTATCTTATTACTACAAATTTTGAGAGACCTTATGTTCTCAACTTTTTCTTTATTTTTCTAGGTATTAACACCTTCCACACAATAATTCTAGTCAACAATGAACTATTCTCAAATGTCTTTCATCTTATATTTTTCCTCCTGGTTCCTCACTTTTCTCTAGTCACCACCTTACTTCTTTGTACACCTTCACATTAAAACTTCTTCAAAGAGTTGTCCAAATGTATTATCTCAATTTTCTTCAATCTGTGTTTTCGTTCTATTCTGTTACAATGATGTCTTCAGGTATGGAAGGATGTGGACAGTTCCATGGACTATTAGAGCATTTGATAAACTTTCCTGTTGCCTTCCCTGATATTCCAACTCTGGGGTTCTCTACCGTTGCTCTGGTTACTCCCTGTCAGATTCATTTACAGGTTCACTTCCACTATAAGTCATTAAACTTAGCTCCCCAAGACTCAGTCCCAGGCAATTCTTTCTACTCTGTACTCTTTTCTATGCCCATGGTTTCAGTTACATCTGTACACTGATGTCTCTTAAATTTATATTTCTCCTCCAGACATCTCCCCTGAGTTTTACATCCACATATCCAATTGAAAAGTCTGCTTTGTGTTTCAAAGGCTTCTTAACCTCTTTACACTTAAGCATGAACTGATGACCTTCTCCAACAAATCTGCTCTTCTTGCCTTCTTTACTATCACAGTGGACGATAAAATCTTCTATTCAGTTGTGCATCAGAAAATGAATATTCATTTTTGACACCTCTGCTTTTACTTCTGATAATCAGTCACACTTTTCATGCTAGTCCAAACCACCAAATGTGGGCATATGTCAGCCATTTAACTGATCCTCCTGCAATCACTCCCTAACATACAAAGCTGGATAAGTTTTGCCAACTGCTAAACTTTCAAACTTTGTCTTCAATTACTAAACCACTCTCTTCTGTGCCTCTGTTCTAAACACAGACCTATGGGTTCTCTGAATATACCATGGTACTTTCCCACCCAAGAATCTTTTCATATACGTTTTCCTCTGCTTGATATGTATGACCCCAGCTTTGCCTGATGGTTTGTTGTTCTTTTATGAAGTTCACCTCTGTTAATTTCCAAAGAGCTTCCTTGGTCTCTCTAGCATGGGTTAGGATATTTTGTGACTTGTTCTTTCTGCACCACATTTCTTTCACTTATAACACATCTCAATTTTTAATTATTCCCTGCTTTGTGTGACTATCTGTCAATCTCCCTCATTAAACTGTACATACATTTTTTGCTTTGGCTTACCATTCATTTCTAGAAGCTTGGTATAGTGCTCGAAATATAGTAAGAATTATTTGTTAAGTGAATAAATAAAATTAAATATAGAATAAAAAAAAAAACAGAAGAAACACAAATAAAAATGAGAGGCAAAAATTAAGACCCAGTGAAAGAGTCCTTAGCAAATGGACTCTCAAGAATTTTTAATTAATGATATATAATAGGTAATAGATAATGTAGTACAAGAGTCAGCCTATTGTCACCTTGAGTTCTTATAGGATATTACCTAGAAAATAAAGCATATTTGCATTTTTGCTTCACTAGAGATATACATATCTCCTTTATATTAATACTTTGTAATTTTGCATAAAATTAATCCAAAGTGTTGGAAAGTTTTGGATTTTCAGTGTTTTTGGAAGCATCAATTTTTTTTAATATGATTATTTCAACTTGAGGCTATTTAAGAATATGAGTGAGTTGAGGATTCCTTAATTAGGGTACTATTACTTACAAATGAATAGGAAAATTATTCATTAAGGAAAGTGTGAACAAAAATAGAAATTACTTCATGTATAATTGAATGTGCCACTGCCCATTCATATGTAGTTATGACATTATATAAAATGATGATCTTATCAATGGAAATGTTTTTTAAATAGTTCTCTAAGTTATTCATTTTCTTAACTGGTTCTTTTTTGTGATCAGAAGCAAACTCTTATAAGAGAGATGGTTAAAATATGAGTTGTCCAGCCCTGTGAAAGAGATTGCTTTGTTTGTATAGAACTCAGTGTTCCAAAGGGTATACCTAAATTAAGAATAATAATTTCATTACTTCACAGTAATTTCATTGCCTTCTTGTTGTAATCAACTGAATTGTCCAGCTCAGACATCCTCATTTCTTCTTTCATTCAGTCATTTACTGAATCTCTTCTATTTGTCAGATAGGAGACAAATGCATTAAAAATGAGCAAGATACCATTCCTGCCTGTAAGGAGTTTACATTTTCAGATTGGTATCAATTTTGTTGATGTTATTTTCAGATTGATGCAGTCTCTTAGAACATTTGTTTGATTTATCTAACCTTCATAGGTTAGCCAAGATTTCTGTTGATCAGACTAACTTATCTAATTGTCATCTTACACACAAATTCAGTCACTAAATGGTATTTTTCACTGATATAGAGTAACTTTGGAGACCATTATTGCAAAATTGCTATACTGATGAATTATTTTAAATTCTTGGCTGCTACATGTAAATTTTGTTTAGTAACACCCTTGGGATGTAACCATCGTATTTAGCCATTTCTCTCTTCTAAATTTTCTAAAACTGAAGAATAAAGTATTAATAATTTAAAGACTACTTTACCCAAATTTATATAATCCAGACACACACTTCCATTGATATTTAACAGGTTTTTCTTTTTTATTGGGGTTTCTATTTTTGTGCAGATTCTTTGGATTCCTTCCCCAATTCCTAGCAGCTGAACTCTTTTTACTCAAAAAATATTTGAATAATTAAACTAGAACTTAATTTCAACCGAACCTTTTGAAGTTTTACTATCTGCTTGAACCATATCATTTTCAAGTAAATTGAATTATTGTGTATAAGATGTGATTTCAAAATGATAGTATCACATTATACCATAATTCAGTTTGTATTCCACATCACCACACAAAAAAAAGTTAAGATAAAAAAAAGCCAAAAATAAGTAAATAAAAACAAAACAATTTGTAGAACTGAGCACTACAGTGGAATATAGTACTTACTGGACTCTGATAGAGATGAATGCATTTGTGTTAATGCTGTAATTGGCAGAAAGAGTCAAGATATTCTCGGGACTTCCACATCCGTATTTAACTGTGGGCCTTCCTTCCACGAGAAACAAATGAAGAAACTGTTCTCCAAAACTGTTCTCACTACCTATAAGAACAAACAACACATTAGTAATTAATGGAGATTTATATTTTATTCAATGACAATTATTCATTCAACAAATACAATCTTTGTTTCCAAAGAGTAATTGTTCAGTGGGATGGTAAGACAGTTAGTAGATCCTTCTTCAATGTAACGAGCGCCCTAGAAATATATGTTATTTTCCACAGGCTTAGGAGAGTATGCTATTAACATGAACTGGACATGAGTTTAACTTCTGACTCTCTAACAGGTGGACATTCTTAACTATTTTGGATCTGAGTTTCCTCATATGTTAAAATGGGAAAATGAGAGTAACTAAGTATGATGTTAGAATTATTGTGTTAATTAAATAAAATAATAAATGGAAAGTTCCAGGTACATGTTGAATAACTGGTATTTATTATCATCATTATTATTGAATCTAATATATAAATGCTATTTTCTATTTCTGATTTGTTAAAATTCTTTATATCTTTTTTTTTTTTTTTGGCCAGGGCTGGGTTTGAACCCACCACCTCCAGAATGTGGGGCCGATGCCCTACTCCATTGACCCACAGGTGCCACCCCAAAATTCTTTATATCTTAATATCAAAATAATATACATTTTTCATAAAAATTGGAATAATGAAGAAACATATAAAAAATAAATATTCCCTTTTCTCTCCATTCCATTCACTACCCTATTTTGACATATTTTCTATCACCTATCCACATAAATATTTACATATGCCAATTTTAGTGTTAAAAGCAAGATCATATTTTATTTATAAATTAATGAATAGCTTGATTCATATTTTTCTTCACTTAACAATGAATTTTAGACAGCTGCTTCTGTAAGTTAATAGATATCTCTTTTTAACTTTCTTAATTAAAGTATAACTCACACAGAAAATCACACAAATTGTAAGCATGTAGCTTACTGAGTTATCACAAAGTGAACCCACTCATCTAAACACCAACCCAATTAACAACAAAAATAACCTTCCAATCACTGCTCTTTTCTTCTCTCCACCAAATTAACCACTATCCTGATGTTTAGCAAGTATGGTTAGTATTGCTTGGTTTTAATCTTCATATTAGTGGAATCATACTGTATATATTCTTTGTGTCTGCACTGATTCTCCCTTACCACAGTCCCAAAATAGGTGAATACAATACAATAAGGTATTTTAAAAGAGAGAGAGAGAGAGAAATAGACCACATTTGCATAGCTTTTATTACAGCATAAAGATATCATTATTCTATTATTATTGTTGTTAACCTCTTACTATGATTAATATATAAAGTTAACTTTAGCACCATAGGTCTGTATGTTTAGGAGAAAACAGTATAGATAGGGCTGGGTACTACCCATGGTTTCAGGCATCCCATGAAGAGTTGGGGCATATCCCCCAGAGATAAGGGGGAACTATTTTATGTCTTTCTGCTCAATATTGTGTTTGAGAGATGCTATTTATGCCATGGTCTATTCATTGTCATTGCTTTATAAAATTCCCTTAAATTTACAAGCCAGTTGTTCTTCCTACTGTAGATGGTCATTTCCCCTCTACTTGTTGACTGTCATGAGTAATGCTGCTATGACAATCTTACAAGTGTCTTCCTGTTACAGTGCACACACGTCTGTTGTGTTTACGCTTAAGAGTTGAATTTCTCTGTCAGAAAATAAAAATAGGATAAACTTTTAGTTGGTTTACCAACATGACTGTTTGTATTACCTCCCTGACAGCAGTGTGTAAGAGTCCAGCTGGTCCCAATCTTTACTAGCACTCGGCATGGTCACCTTGTAGAGGTTAATGACTTTGTATTTATTACAGATTTACCTTTTATTTTTCTGATTACTGATGAAGTTAAACATAGTCTCATGTTTACTGCCTATCTAAATATAGACAGCCCCCAAGTTGCAAACATCTGGCTTATGTATAATTCAAGCTTACAAATGAAGACTTACAGTTAAGTCCCCAAGTTACAAAAACTGATGACCTGCATTTAGGAATGCAGGCTATTACAGGTATAAGGTATATGTACCTGTTCCAATTTACATACAAATTCAACATGAACTTACAGAACTTATCTTGTTTGTCACCTAGCAATTGCCTGTGTCCTCTTTTGTGAAAAGTCAGTTTCTTGTCCATATTTCTATTTGTTTGTTTGAAGCTCTTTGTCAACTATATGTGTTGCAGATATCTTCTTTAATTCTGTGGATTAACTTCCCAATCTCTTAAGGGTGAGTTTTGAGGAATGTATCTTCTTAATTTCAGTGTGAGCCAATTTATGAACTGTTTCCTTCCCAGTTATAATTTATTCTTTTCATGTCATCTGAAATCTTTGCCTTCCACAAATTAACAAAGTTATTCTCCTACATTATCTTCAATAAACTTTACTTAAAATTTACACTCTACCTGGAATTGATTTTTTCTATGTAATGTAAAGTATGGGATCATGGTGAACTGAATGATGGCCACAAGACTCATTCTAAATGCTGGAACTTGTGAACGTTAGTTACCCAATATACCATTAGTTACCCAATATACCAGATTTTGCAGATGTGATTAAATTAAGGAGTGTGAGATGGGAACATTATCTTGAATTACCTGAGGAGGTCCTAAATGTAAGCACAAATGTCCTTAAAAGACTGAGCAATAGAGTATTAGGCTATGTGACCAGAGAAGCAGAGACAGGAGTGATGTAGCCACAAGCCACAGAATCCTGAGAGCCACCGGAAGCCAGAGGAGATTCTCCTTGGGACTGTCCAGAAGGAGCCAGCCCTGATGAACTTAATTTCATCCCCATATATTCATTTAAACTTCTGAATGTAAGAGAATAAGTAACTTCAGAACTGTAAGAGAATACATTTCAATTTCTGTATTAGAAAACTAAAACAGAGGTCTTTTTTTATTATTTCCATTTTGATTTCTAATTGATTCAAATCAATGCAAATAATTCTCATGATGTATATACTGAGTTCAGTATATATTTGTGGAATATACATTTTTAATATTTTCGTGTTTCCCTATTCCCTACTTCTTTTGTTTATTCTTTTTATTACATGGATATGTGTATTTGTGATGATGACATTGTTTTTTGCATTCAAGTAACAGAAAAGACACCAACAAAAGATTTGCTTTTACCTGGAATTGAGATTGACTATTAAACAGCCTTCATTTAAAAAAAAAAAAGAGACACCAACAACAGCGTCTTAAGTATCTCCAAAAGTACAATCCTCAGAAATGCTCAGCATTAATATTCAACAAATACTTCGATAGATACAAAGATTGCTAGATGGATAGACATGCAGGAAAACATTTTCTTTATAAGAGCAGGAGCCTACTATATATGTATTTTAAAATGAAAATTATATTAAATCAGGAGTTCTCAAACGCTTAGGTCCAAGGACTCCTCTACTCCTTGAAAATCTATTGAGAAACTCTAACGAGTTTTTATTTACATAATATGCATCTTTTGATTCACTGAATGACAGTTTTAAAACAAAATTTTCAAATATTTATTAATCTGTTCACTTACCTATTACATGGTAACCTAAATAAGATGTTTTGTGAAAAGTAATTATACTTTTTAAAACAAAAAGTGTCCGAGAGAAACAGTATTATTTTAGAGTTTTGCAAATATCTTTAACGTCAACCTTACTGGGAGACAGCTGGACTCTCGTACCTACTTCATATTCAACTTGTTGTGAATTACTGCTTTGATTGAAGTATGCGAAGGCAAGCCTCACCCAGACATGGAGGGCTATTTGAACAACCTTTTCAAATACATACAAACTAGACTGATGGAAGTTCTTTAAAGTTTAGTCAGAGTGTGGAATCTAAAACTATATTAATGATCTGTGCACACTCTGTTACATTAAATCTCACTGATGTCTCTTGCACTTTGAATAGATATTTTGCCTGTGTATGACTTTGTAACACAATTCATTTATCACTTGAAAAATATTGGTTCATTGAGTTTTGCAAATGTTTCAAATATTGACACACATATAAGAATTTTTATGTAATGAAATTTAATACAATAACATAAACATCAAATTAATTAATATAACCACCGACATCATCAGAAAGTGTTAGGAAGCTCTCAAGTTCATTACGGAGAATGTAGATTTTCCAGACTTCTAATTTTTCTTTGAAAGCTTGAGTTCCATGATTGGCAAAATACACCGTTAGCTATTTTCCTTGAAGTAATAGGCTTACTGCAGTAATTTTTGAGAAAATAGCTGCTGAACACTCACGTCTGAACAGCCACACATTGTTAATTAGTTGTTTCTCAAGTCATGTTTTCACAGTGGGAAGTTCAACTAGCAACTTAAATAATTGTACGAGTGGTTTTCCTCCAGGCAGATATCACACTTTAGTGTGTAGCTGCCTTTCTTAATATGTACGTAATATGTACTTTCTTAATTTTTTACACAGAATATTAAAAATTGTATACTCAGGGGTTGAGAACTAACACTAAAAAATTTAATTGCTCACTAAGAACATTTTCATGTGTGCATTTTTGCATTAAGGGCGTAACAAACAACAATATAATGATTCCTAGGACAATCTGGTGTCACTGCCTTGACTCTAAGAGGCCAGCAATTTTTTCTACTATGACTTTGCAAGATGAATACAGCTGTCAACCCAGCAATCTTGACCTTATGGACATCAGGTTTTAGCAATCCATTGGGGGCCTCTGAATACATTTGGACTATCCCTGTGTTAGAGCTTACTTCAAATTAAAAGAAAAAAAAAGCAAGCATGTCAAAAAGTTTAGATTATCTCTTCCCCTTATCTCAGGTTCTAGCAGCCTGGATTAAAAGCAACAGCCAGGTCTCAAAGAATGGATCAGAAAAAATTATGAAAGACTTTGAAATGAGAAAAATATATATATCTAGCTTTAACCTTCAGGTTCTCTGCTCCTTTCTTTGTCCTTAGGTGATTTCACAATTCTATAAATTGTAGGAAACTAATAAAAATTTAAATGATTCCTGACTATAGAAATGTATATTGTGTCTTGTGAAATACATTGATTGTATAGGTAGATCCATTTTTCCTATGTTTGTGAGTTTACTTGAGAAATCTGTATACATGCATATGTTCCCTTGAATTTTTTTTTTGAACTGGTTTTAGTATCTCACCAGTTCCTTCACTAATTAATAGGTAAATAAAATCTTTAATGTCCTGTTTTTATATACCCTTTCGATAACAATCTTTTAACAAAGGAAAATAAGGAATGATTCATGTTATATCAGAATAAATCAAATTGAGTTTTCAAGGAGGAAATTTGTACAGAAATAGTGAAAATGGTGTCCCCTGGTATTAGACAAGACCTCAGTCTTTCACTGGGCAAAGATGTTCACATGGAGGATGACCAAGATGGGGAAGAAAGGAGGATCCAAAACAGTTGCAGAATCAGATAGGGTCGCAGACGTAAGAAATCCAAGGAACAGAAGCATATTTCCCATTTGTGCTTCAAGCTGTAGAACTTACTGAGAATATAAATGCAGTAAGAGAGCAAGACAAAGTGAAATTGATTAGGTCAATATCGCAGAGGAGACACATTGAACAAAATAACAGCACTGAAGATTGATAATAAGCTGGATTTACAAAAGGCATAAAGAATATGCTTGAGAATCACTCATTTGAATTTCTCCTGTATGTCTTAGAATTTTGAGTATTATTTTTGTCTCTTATTTTTACTGGGGTTGGGATGGTGGTGGTTGGGAGGAGGCAACAGGAACACATTTGGAAACATAAAACTCCGCACCAGCATCTTGTGTTTTCTCTCCCAGGATCCATAAAAGGTTATATCACAAGACGGCGTACGGCTGTTCCTGCTTGCACTGTTGGCTTGTCCTCCACTCCCATCCTTCTGAGAGTGGGGAGGGTGTTAAGCACTAAGGGACAATCTGCTATCCTGATCCAGTCACCACTTTTACTCAGAAGTTCTCTATGTCTTAATATTTTTATAAAGTTCTTTATGTTACCATTTCAGAATCAAATCCTCCACTTAGGTTGTAAAAATACAATATATAGAGAAGAGGGGGAAACACGGCAGCTGAACATTTAGGTCAAGCTGTTGTACCATATGCACAATGTTTGTTTTTCAAAACTTCAAAAACTGAATTTTAAAGATTGATTATACACATTCAACAAGACGTATGTGGTATCACAAGAATGAGGTGGGATTACACCTGCGGTGCATCTTACAAGGGTACATGTGAAACTTAGTAATGTAGAACGTAAATGTCTTAACACAATAACTAAGAAAATGCCAGGAAGGCTATGTTAACCAGTGTGATGAAAATGTGTCAAATGGTCTATAAAACCAGTGTATGGTGCCCCATGATCACATTCATGTACACAGCTATGATTTAATAATAAAAAAAAGTGTTAACCTTCCTAAAAATTACCTCTCAAAAGAATCAGAAAGATTACTGGGAATAATATTAAATATTCGAAGATTCAGAAGAATTTAGTGAAAAGCTTTTCATTGATTCTTGAATAAAGACATTACTTTAAGTGATACTTGCCAATAACTTTTTAAACCACAATTCCAGATGCAAAAAACAATCCTACAGACTATTATACCAAATGTTAATAAATGGCTAATTGAAAAAAAAAAAAAAAAGAATGAGTTCTTTTTATAGGAAGTTCACCCACTAAAATCAATGACAGGGAAGAATAGTCTTCTCCAAGCAACCCAACATCACATTATGAACCACAGCTGCCCTGTCATACGGTACACAAAATAAGGCTGCTTTAATAAAGGCACAGAAAGGAAAATGGAAATAAACAATTAAGCTTAGCATTCCCTATAGTCTTCTATATATTAATATTTTTTGATTTATCATATTGACTTATTCTATTAATAAGCTATTCTTGCTTTTATATAATACTGCTTTTGAAGAAGCTCGAAGTGTTTTGCAAATAACATATGATATTATTTTGGAAAATGGAGAACCTGAGGCCACTGCTGTATTTGCATAACTCAAGGGCAAATTGATCACTTCAGGGAATACAAAGTGTAGTGTTTGATCCATTGACTGCCCCACCCTCAAATCAATTCAGTTTGTAGTATGTAAACCTAAATTCTGTAATTAGAGAAAAGCTATGAGTAAAGAGTCAGAAGAAACTGTTTTGTTCTACAAACAGTATTAAAGACATATTTTCAAACACAATTATTGATTTTAGAACTGAAAAATTAGTGGCAATTAGTAAAAGAAAAAGAAAATACAGAATTTCTAAAATAGAACTACTAAAGAAAATTGTAATTAATATGTTTTCTTAGATAAGCTTATATATTTTTACATAAAATTTCATGGGTTGAGTAATCCACACGCCATATTAAAGTTAGTTAAACATTGTTCATTGAACCCAAAGATATCAAGCAAATGTGAATTTCCCCGTCTCTGTCATTTTCTGTCTGTTTCTCTCTGTCTCTCTTTCTATATGGCAAATGCTCTAAAAGAAGCATCTCTTTCTCCATAATGTTTCAATTTGTTCTACCTTTAGATAGGACTTGAAAGCTCTGGAAGAGCTTGTTATTAAGCCGTGGAAAGAAAGTGATTCTGTTGTTTCATCAAAAGGATGTCTGATGATCCATTAGAGGAGAAGTGTGAACTTATCCTTGTCTCGAAATAGTTCTCTATGCTTTTAGGTTGTATAGTGATTTTTACAGTAAGTCATTATAAAATGTATTGACTTTTTTCCAAATGCTTTATCCAGATGATACTTTGAAATTTAATGAAATCTCTAATTCTCAAATTTTATTTTTCCTAAGGGAATGTGTCTACTGATTTATGAGTTAAACTTAAAAAATGCTGCTTAGAATAATGAACAATAATTGGAGTATTCCTCTCAAAATAATAGACTCCAATGGCTAAATTTCATAGCCTTTTGGAGAGATAACCCTAACAAGTTAGAATCTAATATATACAAATGTATATGTCTGTGTATATAAATATAATTATTGTCGTAATAATAAGAATGTAACATAATCTTCTTCTTATATATTATTATATAATTATTTTATAAGAATAATGATATAAATACCACACCAAGGGGGCAACAACGATATCCTAACAACTTCTTTACAATTTAGTTTGCTTGGATATTGAATTGAGTTGTAGTTTTGAAATTTGTAAACATAGATACTCCATGACTTCATTGAAATAATGAAGGTAGAGGATTTATTATCTTATATAGTACTACTTCCATGAAAAATGAGTATTTTTCTCTGTTTGAACTATTATAATGAATATTCCAAACATCAATGACGATTTGACTCTGATCTTCTATAAATAACATTCAGAAGAAATGCCTTTGTTATCAGTTTGGATCAAAATAAACTTCAATATCTTTTCTTATGGAATTAATAGTGGTGAGTACAGATAGCAGTCATCTTTAAGTTAGGTAAACAAATTATCAAATTTGGAAATTTCTAGAGAATGACAAGGATTTCTATCATCTCTCTTAAAAGAAATAACTCCTTACATTTTTATGATGTTTTACATTTTTCAAAACACTATCATATGCAAGTTTGGTAATAAAATCATGTCTGCATCATTGCAGTGACAGTAAGATATGGACAAGTTAATGGGTTTACCCTGCATGGTACAGTTAGCTCCCAGCTGAGTCGAGTTCACACCTGCCCCGGGGTCACCTGCTGACATTCCAATCAGGACCACCTGTGGCAGCAGTCAGAGTATGTCTCCATCCCGGGTGCCAACTTCCCGGCATGTGATAAAGACTGTTCCCTGAGCTCTCACTGAGTTCTCTACCTAGCACAGAAGCTTCTGTCCTAGCTCTATAACTACTGCCCCTAACGGTTTGGATTTGTGTACAGCAGCAGTAATTCCAGTAGCAACCTCAGCAGCAGCTGCTCATGGTTTGAGGACGCCTTAGAGAGCTGATGCTGACATGGGCAGTACTGGTGTTAGGGGAGTTACTTGGTCAGTGGAAAGACAGCCGGCAGAGAGGCTCTGGGGAGAACCTAAAGAGCATGGCATCAACCCGGCAGGCATAATTAGATATTAAACACATGTTAATGATATGCTTCTGGAGATGGGCTTCTGGGCCAGCTTCTGAAATGTATAGAGGGCCTATTTTAATTTTTCCAAGCTTGCTAGTCTGCACTGCTTAACCAGTTAAAGCACTGGTAGTACATGATTCCTAGGGGGATGGAGCCTCTTCATTTGAGTGAAATGGATAAAAATGAAGACCCCAAATCACAACATTTTTTCTATTTCTACTACTCTCCCATTCCTGATTCCAGCATTTTTTTTTTTAAGTTTATTCTTTGTCCTGGTGAAGATGGCTGTCAAATGCATGTAATGCTAATGCCACTTCTTAGACAAAAATGTTCTAACCAGGGCCCCTAATTCCTTAGTGCAATGTGCCTGTTTTAAGCAGGTTAGACTCATTAACTCTCTCAATCCTTGCAACATATTTTTCATATCTTGGACATCATCATCATTACTATTATTTCATTTTAAAGAAACTGAGGCACAGAGATAGAAAACAACTTGCCTAAAGAGCCAGGTAATCCTATTCCAGGGTAATTTCCTTGTACACTGAATTACACTTTTCTTGAGATGAGCATGGAAACTATTTCCATCTTGACTGGGCTCATTTGCTTGTTTTTGTTTATTTGTCCTTGCCCCACCTCTGTCCACTGAAAGCAAGCTTGTTCCTGGCTGACTCGTCCCCCTGGGGGGGTTACTTCAGAGGCGGAGGTGTATCTCTCACTGACTTATTTCTTCACACATTTCAATCACAGATGTAGAATCTAATTGTTGTAGTTCAAGAGAAGTTTAATGAATCACATCATTCTAGGTCAGTGGTTGGAAAACTATGGTTCATGGACCAAATTCTTCCCAGGTTTGATGTTCCAAATAAAGTTTTATTGGAACAAAGCCACACCCATTCTTTTGCATATTGTCTGTGGCTGCTTTCATGCTAAAATGGCAGAGTTGAACTGTATGGCTGGCAAAAATATTTGTTTCTTGTTACGGGAAAATTTGCCAACCCCTGCTCAGCTCCTGATTTTTCAAATAGAGGCATGAAAAAATTATCTTTAAGTTATGTTTTATTTCTACTTATCAGAGGAAAAAAGTCCAACAATGTTAAACAGGATAAATTCCTCAAATAAAGATTCAGTATCTACTCACTGTTCCTCACTACCATGAAGGTTGAATAACTTACAAACAGAACTTTAAGAACTATTGCAGTCAAGCACTTGCTGTATGAAAGGTACTGAGTGGGGTACTGAGGAGCTGGGGTGAGTAGCAAACCTTTAAATGGAGTTCTAGATGGGGAGGCATTCCTTATTTATTAAGGAGATATAAGCACAGACTCCTAATATAATGTCTTTATTCTGCCCCAGTTCTTCATTTATATGTCTAATGTGAGATTTTCACATCAGCTTTCCACAGAATTACATAATATAGATACTATCTCTGCACTAAATGGTGAGAAACTAGGGATAGAGACCATCTCGCCATCAACTTCGCATTCCTCACAGCACCTAGCAAAATGCTGTGTACTTTCTAGGCACTTGAAATTTGGCTTTGTTGTCTTAAAAAAAAGATAAGAGGCAGTGAAAAGAAGTTTCTAAGTGCCTCGCAAGTGGTGGTGGTGCATGAATTCATCAATCCATGCTTCCAACCCTGCTCCTTCCTGTATCCATCTGGAGCTAGCCCTACTGGGAGCCACTAACAAGGGACAAAAGTATTCAAAGAGTTTTATGGTGCACACCATAAAATTGATTAAGCCAACTGAGCAAACTCCTTCCCTAGAAGGAAAGAAGGTGTTTTCTAATATGGTGTCAGGAAAAGCAGTGGGATTTCATGGGCCTCCCATGTCATTGGAAAAAATACATTCTGATATCTAACAAGGGTCCTGTGTATCTGGTGGGAATCATTTTACAGAGAAAGGCAGATGTTATAACTCTTTACATGTAATTTTTTTTTTCCTCCCAGTATCAGAAATCTGTTCTTTTAGCCCTCCCTAAATGCGAAAAGGGAGGCCTCGGTGATCCCTTGTCAATTCCTCTCTGTACCAAATGCCTCGGATTGGTCTTTCTTCTGTTTTCTACTTTAAATACAAACATGAAGTAATATAAAGATTGCTTCTGAATCCTGTCCTCCCACTGGAGCTACGGATATAATTTGCCTCCTGGGACTTGGTCACATGTCTGCTTCTAATTCTCAAAGATGACATATTTCTACAGGGCACACTTCTTCCTTTTCAAAGAGGCAGCACAGAATGGATCTGATGGCATAGTAACATACCCTGTGATGAAACCTCTGCATTGATCCTGCTTGCTGAATAGAGCTCATTTTCTGAAAGCGCACCTGAAGGATTTTGTGTGTGGTCTCATCCTTCTCCCATGCCCTACTCGTAGCTTCTTTGACTGGGTTCCAGAATTCTGAATTGGTTCAGTGGAAGATTCAGAAAGCGTGCTTTTCATCTTGACTGCTACTGTCAGAGCTGCCTCTCTCCCACAGAGCATTCTTTTTTTAAAGCCATCCTTTCTAAGGATTTTTACTGTAACCCCATAAGGATTCAAGTTTTATCTTTCTTTTGTTCCTTTTCGACATCAATTAGTTGGTGAGGCAAACTGAGACAAGATAAAGGTACAGTTTTGAATTAGGAATATCATTCAAAGGTGACATCGTTTATCAGCCTGATAGTTCTTTATCCTTGTCCCTTAAATATTTGATGACATAAACTACAAATGTTCAATAAATGTTTGTGAAGTGGAATTGAGTTGAATTGAAATGTTTCAGGAAAGAAAAAAAAATGGCAAAACTAAAAGCAAAAATAACACCCAAACAACCCAAACAAAACCAGTCCTTAAGATCGAAAGTGAAACACCTGTTTTAATTTGCTTTTACACATAATATACTGATTTCAAAAGAAAGAAAATGATCCCTTATGTCAAATTAAGGAACACCTTTTAAACTATGAGTGTCTAATGGAATCACAAAAGTCTTTCTGTTCGTCTATTGTGAGGCCCTTATGAGGTGACAAATTCTAAGAGGAGAGAAAGCAGCAGCCCCAAAAACATTCGACTGAGGTATGGCCAACAGTGTAGGATTAAATTACCAGCTGATGAACGAACAGAAAGAATGCTTTATAGATGGAGATACTTTCTACATTCACAGGTTAGGTAACTCTCCTGACTAAGTATGTTTGACATATCCAGTGCTGTGAAAAGAGTGGAAACTGGTAATGATTACCGTGGCACTGTTTTATTATCAATAATTTCTCGTCTGATTGTTTTGGTAGGCCATTGGATAAGAAAGGCAAAAATCATTCTATGGCACTAACATCAACTTGAGTTTTATTAAATTCAGGTTCCAACTTAGCGTGTATATGTGCTTGGCATGCATTTCTGCGGCCTTTAGAAAGAGCACATTGAGAGGCAGTGTGGGCACAAGCCAGAAGCTCAGAGCAGGATTATCCCTGGGGTTTGGTTGTTGCTTCGACTGTGAGCTGTTTTTAGTTGGTGAAAATATATTTTCCCCAAAGAAATACCTTCCAATTCTATATCACTAACTTAAAAAATTATAAAGGCAGAAAGTCACCTTGCTTGTGGATTTCAATTATTATGTTTGTGTCTTTTGTTTTGTTTCTCCCGAGATGCACTATTACCTCCAAATTTCACGGTTGTCTACCAGCACTTAGATTTTGTATATAGAAACAAGTTTTTCTTTCCTTTTTTCTCTCTTTTCTTTCAACATAAATAAATCAGACATTCTAAAGCCATCATTTAAACATGGGTACTTTGCTCCTAGGGAATAAATAATGCTATCTTAGTTCTGACAGGTTAGTTTCTTTCTAAAATACAATGTAAATCCTTTGTTTTAATTTAATCTTCAAAACTTGTAATGTCACCCAGATTTCAAAAATGCTTCCTTTAGGCATTTCAAAGTCAAATAATAAAAAAAAAAAGGCTTAAACTCTGTGTAGAGAGTACAGAATGGTGAATCAATTTAGCAAACTATTTTGAAGTAGAGGAGTAAATCATTTGAGAAATAATAAGTGGCCCCCCAGTAGTTAATCTATTAAAGTAATGAAACATTATATCTCTAATATAGGGAATTGTTGAAACTATTGTGCATTCATTTCAAAAGAGATAAAACAATTGTTATATTTTGAATACTGCAGGTAATACACTTTAGCGATGTTCAATCAGAGAAGAGAGAGGATCATAAATTCTGGTTACAGAGAGACTCTTGTGAGCATTCTGCATAGCAATGCAGAGGGCCCTGAATGTAGAGACATTAATGAATGCTGTTAATATTACTTTTTTTGTTATTTTAGAGAACAGCTTATGTTAAGATGATAGCTATTTCTTAAAGACAGGAATTTTCCCGATTGTCAAATGAATCCCAGCTTTGGAATGCCTTTTTTCGAAGTTAGCAAGTATTGAATGTAATTCATAGTTAGTGATTTATATCATAAAAATGTGCTCTGAAACATTTGCAGCATTTATGTTTTACTGCTATAGCCATATGCCATCAAATTCATGTGCTTGCTATATTCTTTCCTGCTGGTTCAGAGCCTGTTGGTAAGTCATGTTCCATTGGATGACGCATAAATTAAAAAGACTTCTAAAAAATGGCAAAGAACTCGGATTTTTTTTTTGTCATGCTTATTGCGCTAGACTAGAAAAGTTTTTCCATAATATTTAAATGAATAATTCATTGATTCAATAGGTTAACATTTGAGAAAGAAACATGACATAGCGGAGGTCAAACATTTAATACTCACTGTAGAGAATTGTTCCCTTTGAAGTGTTTGTTTTTATAGTCAAGTTGATGGTAACTGTCCTGTTGTGTTCTTTCTCCAGGACAGACTTCATCTCATCCAGAGTTGGAAAAAAAGGCAGTTCTAAATAGGAATTCCCATTGAAGGATGGTAAAAACAAAGCTGTATCTAAAAGAAAAAAGTCATATTAATATGTTCTGATAGCACATTGCTACTCCAGTAGATAAGAACCAAGCATTCATTTAAAAAGGTAAATATTAGGTACAAATTGGAGAAATTTAGATATACGTTTCTAGCCATTGTCTCAAATAGTCGATCATTGGTCCAGAGTAAAAGAGTTTGAGTAAGAATTTTAATTTGATGCTCATGGATGAGTTTTAAGGCATAATGAACACCCTGAAATTTTATGAAAAATCTGTACACATACATATTTAAAAATCCTAGTTTTTAATAGATTCTTAAAATGAGACTCTGAGACTCAGATTATCACTTTGTGAGATATCAAAATATTAAACATTAAAATGCTTTTTATATATGTTTCAAAACATCAAGTTACACACTTAAAATTGATGAATTTCATTTATGTAATTATACCTCAATGAAATGTTAAAAAAAAAATCTGTGACACACGAAATTTAGAAAACTGTCACATAAAAGCATTTTATTAATATTCAGTGATTTGTAATATTATTTTTATATTTTATTATTAGTGGTACTATAATATGCTAGATTATTAGTTTTAGAATTATTCTTACAGGATTTAGTATTTTAAATGATTATTATTTTTTTTTTTAGGGACAGAATCTTACTTTATTGCGCTCAGTAGAGTGCTGTGGCATCACAGCTCACAGAAGACTCCGACGCCTGGCTTAGGCGATTCTCCTGCCTCAGCCTCCCAAGTAGCTGGGACCACAGGCACCCACCATAACACTCAGCTATTTTTATGTTGTAGTTTGGCCAGGGCTGAGTTTGAACCCACCACTCTCGGTATATGGGGCTAGTGCCCTACCCACTGAGCCACGGGCACCACCCGAAATGATTAATATTACAAAATCTTGAAGCGCTTAAGATTTGAAAAGTATTTTTTGTTTTTCATCTCTATATCTATATAATTGTTACATTCAAAAAGCATAGCACAGGAGATGTTAGAAATGCTACTTTATTTTTTGTCTTTCTCACAATGTGGGACATTTTCTGTGGTTGAAAATTAGGTAGTTCCTATAATAAGTCATATAATTATTCTGAAAGTAATATCCAGTCTAATTAATTTATTAACACTTAAATTGTCCACCATAAACAGGATTTTCCTTACACCCCTCCATCAGCCAAGCCCTATAGGGGTCCTGACACGTGCTGTCTTCCTTTGGAGGCAGGCGTAAGGTGGTTTTTGTTCTTTTTACCACCTCCCTCCAACCCTTCTTAAGTCTACCTGCCCTTTATAAACCCTTCTTCTGAATAGGGAAAAAACAAGGTGGGGTGTAAAGGAGAGAGAAGTACACAGGAAAGAACAGCTGTGAGAGCTGGCAACTGAGACTGTCGTAAGCGGTTTCCTGCTCTCTAGGTATGGCATGTTTAAAACTGATTGTGTAACACATCATTCAGCTCACGTTTGAGATAAACATTACAAATCTGCACGTTGTACCCCATAAATGCAGTAATATACACAGTTATGATCTAAGAACAATAATAATAATAAAAGAAAGTGGAAAAAAATAAAACTGAGAGATTGTTTCTCTCATGTAGGGAGGCCTATATAAGATGCTCAGTTAAATTTGAATTTCAGATAAACAACTAATATTTCTTTTGTATAACTATGTCTCAAGCATTTCCCCAGATATACTAAAAAACCCTTTCTGTTTATTTGAAATTGAATTTAACTTGGTGTCCTGTATTTTTAGTTGCTCAATCTGGCGACCCTATCACTCATGAGCATTTGTTGCAATCTTTGGAAACCCTTTGTGAACTGCGACTTCTAGAAATTGTAGTTGTTGCCTGCGGTTGGCTGCTCACTTCTACCTTGGTTCTGTTCTGATTTTTCATGTTCTGCCCAGACTCTTGCTGTCAGTGATGACTTGTCTGTGTTAATGCAAGAGTTGCACAGATCAAGTCAAACAGTCAAGGAACACTTTTTTCAAGACTGTTATAACTGAGGAGAGAGGTCAGAACTCAGTTTGACCTCTGCTCTTTTGAAATAAAAGATGGGAGAATTTTTTTTTTTTTTTTTTTTTTTGAGACAGAGTCTCACATAGAGTGCTGTAGCCCATAGTGTTGGGATTACAGGTGTGAGCCACTGCACCCAGTGGATGGGAAGATTTTTAAGAGCCAGTGTGAGAGGGAGAACATAAGCCATTGTGTTTGCCAACTGTCTTTACCCAAAGTAAATCTAAATTCTATATATCTTTGTATCAGAATGTAGTTTCGCAACTTGAAGCAAGGGACCCATAGAAATTAGGCTTCTACCCTTCCCCAGAGGCTGAGAGACAGGGGTGCTATCTTCTTTGATGATTACATTTCCAAGTCCTTGAGAAAGACATCCCTGGCTTATAAAATGGACAAAAAGTTCTTAAAAGATTTACATTTCAAAGGGGGAAGAGAAAGAAATTACAATGGAAAGTTTTCTAAAGGAAATGCTACGGGAAAGTGAGGTCAGTGACTGAGAGTGAGGAAGACGTCTGAAGTTTAGTCAAGCTGAGGGGAGTGTTAAGGCCATTTTGGTCACCCATGTAGGAGAACCGTTTGCGAGGAACCTGAAATAACTCTAGGCTAATTTTTTTTTTCCTGAGTGGCTCGTAACTAGCCCATGGTACAGACCCCTGTATCCCATGCCATTCTCTGCCCTACTGTATGGGGGGGTAGGTAATTCCCAAACACAGTCTGTCCCCCTCCTCACCCCAAAGCTTCTTTAGCTTTTTGACAGATATAAATGTATGGTCTCTGGGTCCAGGGTCCTTGCTGTTACCCCTGAGCGATTCAGAAGTGACCCAGTTGACGCTACCCCCAAACACATCGTCACATGTGGCAGGTGGAGACAGTGAGGAGTGAAGTCCACAAAATAGGCTTCTGCAACAGTATTTTTTCTCAAAATTATGTCTCTAAAATTCTCTTTCTTCTATAAAAACTGACACGTTTTATATCAGTAATACTTCCTAGTTAAATCTTGCTTTTAGGTAAGACACTTCATTTTGTTTAAAGCATCATGTCCTTGTGTGCCAGAAGAAGTTTATTTTTAACATTTTGTTTATGTCTATAACTTAGGCTTGCTTGTCAGGTATGAATAATATGGCTTCTCTATTAGCGCACTGCTTGAGTTATTTGGAAGGAGATATTTTACCATTCTTTGGCCTTTTACACACAATCTTTTGACTCCTTAAAATATACTTACCTGGTTCTGTATTTTATTGAATCTATTTTTGACACAAGTCATTAAGGCCTTATTAGCAAATCCTTCCTCAGTGGTCAGATACCTAGAAATTTCCATAACGCTAAATAATCATTTTTATTACAACCTTCTCTTTCTTTCCCTTTCCTGACACAGTGCTGTACTTTGGCTGTCTTCTTACCTACCCAGTAAGTTTTTTTGCAGACTGTTCTCACAACCATTCCATGATGCACATAGTTAGCAAGGCTCTGTCTGGGGTCACCTAATCTTCTCTGCCTTTTCTAAATCTGCGCCTCCTCCACTTTCTTACTCACAGCACTGGCTCTTCCAAGCTTAGAAATTCAGCATCATTATCCACCCAACTCTTTTCAAACGAGTTGCTACTTCTTGGCACCTGTTTTTCAGATCAAACCCAGCATCTTTTCTTCTGCTACCACTACTCTTACTTAAGTTCTCGTTACATGTCAACTCAGCTGTTCCAATAGCTTCTTTCTAACTGGTCTCCTTTCCTATAGTGTCTATTAGTTGTCATTGCTGTCATGTCAATTTCATTCCATTGTAATCATCTAAGACCTTTGGTCAAAAACCTTCAGTGACTGCAGAATAATTATCAAGTAAACCCAGGCTCTTCATCGTCTTATTTTTCAGTGCTTCCACACATATGTACATATTTACTGGTTTGTACCCTACTTTCTTCTGTCGTCCTGCTTATATTCCGACTGTTTTATTTGTTTGGAACATGCTTCCTTAAAATCCTCGGTATAAAAATCCTCTTTCAATTCAGGGCCCACATGAGCATTCTCCTAAATTGGTACTCCTTGTAATGCTGTATCCACAACTCATTTTGTCTATGCAATATTTTCTATCTTATATTACAATTTTGTTGTTATTGATGTGGAAGACAGAGTAGTAAATCTGTTACTTTGGATGAGGGAAGTAAATTTACTTTAATTAGGAGAAATACAATGTTCTCAGTAAATGATTTTTGAGAAGGTATTGGAGGAAATAGGAGTTTAGAAAGTGACTTAGCTTTCTTGTGATCAGAAAAGGCCGTGATATAGTTGGAGTTTCCACTGGATGAACGAATAGATTTAGCAGATACTGCACTGCCCATGTCCTAGTTTTTAATAATATTATAAGGAGAAAAACCACATGCCAATCAAGTAAAAATGCAATGTGTCTAGCAATACACTGGGGAATTTTAGATGAGGAATTTGGAAGCTGTTATAGCACAGGAAAATGGTTAAGATTACAGAGAGATGGACTTGGGTTATAAGTAAATAGGATCCTTAGTGTATAACTTGGCTACTATTTGGAGGCTGCCTATCTGTTTGGTCTCTCATAGATGTATTTTAGACTCTCATGTTTTTTTCCTAACCCATCCTATTGGAAATTTACTCATTTATTCAAAAAATATCTATTGTTCATTTATTCAACAAACATGATTTCATTTATCGAACAAATGCCTATTGAGTGACTAACATGATTTCATTTATTGAACAAATGCCTATTGAGTGACTACTACACGCCAAATACCCATCAAGGAATACAGTGAGGAGAAAAATATATAAGTGTCACCCATATGTAGCTCAGTTTCTAGTTTCCTGGAGGGAACCCCCAAGTTGGGATTTGTTAGAAGTTTTCCTCCTAGTGTAGACGAATTTTTAGGGAATCCTAAGAAAATTACCAGCCTTCCCTCTTGGGCATTTTTCCTGAAATGTGCTGTTACCAGGAGCATTGAACTTAGTGTCAGATGTAACACCAGACAGAAAGGAGAGCCCATAAACCCTGTCTCATCTGCCCTTCTACATTACACATTCTCTGAAGAAAAGATCTGTGTTTGATTCATCTTTGCATTCTCCTATAGCTTGCCCAATTTTGCTCATTAGGCAAATACTACACTTTTAGTCAAATACAAATGTAGCCCAAATTTTCATTTGTGGTAGTTTTGATGAAAAAATAAAAATACTTTCATAATTGAAATGGGTTGAGAGAGGACTGTAAAAATGAAGTTCCAGTATTTTTCTTGTGGTTAAGGTACTTTACATCATTAATAAGACCACAGGAAAATTTTTGGCAGAGGACAGTCTTTGTAGATGGGTTTATGTCTGAATAAAATTATTTACATCCATAATCAGATCTTCCTTAGTCTGAGAAGTAGGAAACTCACAAAGTCCAATAAAAATACAATTCAATTTGCTACAAAATGACTGCTCCTGTTTGCAGGAGCAAGTCTATTCTACAATTCAGGTACACCTGCCTACTTTCTGACTCACATGCTTCTAAACCTATTTTTCAGAACTGACAAGTTTTATGAAAATTGTGACAGGAAATAACAATTATGAGCAATAGACATTTGCTATTGAATTGCTTTCTAACCATATTAATTTTCATTATCACCATGTTTAGTGGATATGTTGAAAAACAGAACTGCCCTAAATATGGAAAACAAGACTAATTGGGGTTAGGCAGAGTGTTTTCCTGCTGCTTCCAAAAGCCTCTTCAGGCAATGCTATTTGAACACACTCCAAATTTATTTCTCTTCCAATTATAAATGAAAAAACAACAGCAATGCTTTTATACAGAAACATGTATTTATCATCTTAAAAAATAAGTTATATTTAATAGGTGGTTTGTGATTACAAAATAGATATCTAAAATATACTCTGCAATGTTTAAATGTGTTAAAAGATCATATGGGCCAATCAAACTAATTACATTAACTTTTATATCGTTAACAAAATAAAATTAATTCAGAGTCATGGGACTATTCAATAAATCAACTGAGAAGGAGAATATTTTAAGTTCCTCAATTATATTAAAAGATAAAACTCTCAAATTGTCAAAGGAAGCTTTGAAACCACAGTAGAGAGTTTGAGTACTTTATGTTGAAAATATAGATGAATTTAATTCTTTTTCACCCAATAGAGTTCTATGGTATGAATTAGAACCACAGTCAATTAATAACAACTCATTGAAATTTTATACAGGAGAGTTCCACAGAGTACTTCTAAAGAAAACATGAAAAAGATTAATATCTATGCCCTGAACACAATGAAACCGAGGAACATAATTGTTCATTCTGAATAGGAAAGGGGTCTCCTTTGTCTACAATGTGTGTTAAAGTGCCCTGAGCTTTAAAGTCTTCTATAATCGGCATACTAATATATAAATAAAGCTACAAGTACAGTGTGCCGCACATTATCAACATACAACTTCATTGAAATTCTTAGTACTAAAACAATCATAATATTGTTTTCACCTTTATAACAGAAATAGATTTGATTCAATCAATAGAAATTAAAATCTAGTACTACTGAAATGTTTTTGTTGAGTCTTTTCTCATTTCCCCCAGAAAGAACATCTTATAAACTCTATGACTAAGTTCATAAATAAGTGATGATAGATATAATGCAATTATTAGCAAATGTTTTGCTTTAACTTAAAAACATCACATTGTTTTTATTTTATTTTAGCTTTATAATTTAATTTTTATATGTGGTAGAGTTAGTTATTTGCATTACTCTTTTGTTTCATAATTTCCTGTCTATAATTCGGTATATTTTTCCATATAAACTTGGGATTTCAATGAAATTATAAATTAATTGGGAAATAATTGGCATCTTTACATTTCTTTCTCATCTAAGAACAAGATATTTCTCTTACTCAGGTCTTTTTTATATCTTTCAGAGGAATCTTACATTTTTTATTTATTGAAGGTCTCCAGATTTCAGATTAGTTTTTATTGTTGTGGCTATTGTCTATTGGTTCTTTCATTAGTTTTCTGCCTACTTCTTATCAATTATTGTAATTCATCCACTTTGCTTAATTCTCTGAATTTTTGCTAGTTTCTCAGCTGATTCTTTTGGAATGCAATGATCTACAAATAACAATGCTATTTCCTCCTTTCTAATGCTAAAAAAAAATTCATCATTAAAAAATATAAATCTAACCAATATTATTAAAGATACAGAAATTATAAACATTTAACCATTAAAATAAATCCCCTAATGCATGAAATAAATTTAAATATGATATATACATAATTATAGTAATTTATAACATCATTTATTATAATAATCAATGAAAATAATTGTTAATCAATTACATGTAATTATTAATATCTTAAAGATTTATATCTAGTATACATACAAAAACATAACACAGTGTACAGATTATATAATATGTATAAATTACACTAAACTTTTTTAATGCATTACATTTTTGCTTATTTTAGAATTAAAAAAATTAGAGTTAGATGACCCAAATGACATGGACTAAATTATTACTTTATTTGGATAATTTCTGTATGTTAGACATTCACATCAGATCAAATCACAAACATTGATTAATGAATTAAATGACTGAGAAAAATTTTTGGCTACTCTGTTTGTTGTTGCAGTTAGAACGGCTGTTGTTTTTGCTGTATCTCCTTTTTTCCTCATAGAAAAGCACTTGCAAAAATCAGACCTAACATTTTTCCTCTGAACTGTAGCCACTTCATTCCTCCACTGCATGCATGAAGAGAGCTGCACAAGGAAACAATATGCATGAAAAGCACTCTTTCTCATCCTTCACTGTCAAGCCCAATCTGGCAACAATCTCATTCCTCCCTTGACTTCTCTGTTAACAAATGGCTGATCATCGTGATCTGCCATTTGATCCTATCAAAAATCTGACTCCCGAACCTATGACTCTGCTTCCTTCCTCTTATAAAAGAACACTAATAAAACATCATTTAGCACACCAACAATACCTTGGATGTAGTAACAATAAAGCTAGCACAAGAAAGATACAAAGAACTATAAATATCTTGCCCTCTATTTGACATGTCATAATGGCTACTGAACTTTCTCTAGTCTATTCCTATACCTTGTTCTCTAGTTTAGAAACTTCCTGAGTGATTTCATTTGTTCTCATAACTTTAGCTACTTTCTTGTTTCTAAAAACTCTCAACTTCTTTATCTTTAACACAGACAGATCCTGACCTTCTGTATGTAGCTGTCTGCTAGACAGATCTCCTTGGAAAAAAACAGAGGTAATCTAAAATCAATATATCCAAGTTTTTTATTTTTGTCTTTGAAATTTGATCCTATTTTCTAATATAGAGTTATCAAAACAAATATATATTTTTATTACAACTCTTATTCAACTGCATAATAAGATTTTCCCATATGACTCACTGTATGACAGCTCTAAGGTCTTTAAATGCAGGCAGCAAGGCTTAACTTTTTGTGTGCCCCAAGAAAATAGAACATTTTTGGTAGATAATAAATGTTTGATGAATGAATAAAACATGTCTCTTATATTTTGTTTTACATTTAATTTTAGAATTTCTATCTACCAAATTGTTCAAGTAATAATCTTGGAATAGTCACTTAAATCTCCTGTGTTCTGTAACCTCCCACCACATCATTTATTTTACCAGTTATTTTATTCTTTTTAAAATTTTAATACATTTGGGAGTACAAGTGTAGTTTTGTTACATGGATATATTGTATAAGAGTGACTCTGGGATTACAAAGTACCTATCACCTGAATACTGTATATTGTACCCAATAGGTAATTAGTAATCTCTCATCTCCCTCATAACCTCCCATTTTTTTAGTCCCTAGTGTCTGTTATTCCACTCTGTATGACCGTGTCTACCCATAGTCACATGCAGTATTTGATTTTTAATCCCTGAGATACTTTACTTGGGATAATGGCTTCTAATTCCATCCAAGTTGCTGCAAAAGACCTTACCATGTTTTCTTCATCCATCCATCAGATGGATGAAGAGTCAAAACAGTTTAACTGAATGAGACTGTGCTGTCATACGGGCCACAGATTAAAAGATCAAGCACAAAAGTGGCAGCAATTCATAGACTTTCTAATGTATTTTTTCCACTTTTATGCTTGTTGAACTAAACTATTGAATGTTTTTAGATTTATGTCTGAATTTTGACCTTCATTTGTCCAAATTCTTATTCTATGTGAAAGCATTTCAACCAGAGAAATAGTGTGCTCATAGTGGGCATAGTCATAATCTCTTATGATTAATAATAATTTATTCCTCGACTTTTTCAGAGTTTGTGATTATTTTCAATGTATGAAATAACTTTCTAATTATATCATTGGCATTGCCTTAGTCATCTCAAAATGACTTATAGCAGACTAGAATTTATTTTCATACAACATAGATGTCTAATTCTTTAAAATGCCTTTCTTGGTTATTAAAGAAATTAAAGAAATAATAGAAAGGATAAATTAATGGGATAAAGGAGGGAGTAATAAATAAAATAGGAGGGTTAAAGAAAGTAAAAAAAGTTTAGTATAACATTTATAAGTAGTAGCATAGCAAGGCTGGGAGAAAAGAAATTTTTGTAAAAATCTATCATAGGCATAAATCTGAGAGAAAAGACATAAAACTGCTAGGCTAATGATTACCATCTGGAAAGATTTTTATTTCATATTCCAAGCTAGGAAATTACAAAAATAGGGTTTATTACCCCTCCCCTCACACACACAAAGGCCAATGTAAAGACTCCACTGTATGAAACATATTAGTTCTATGTTAAATGCATAGTTTGCAAATATTTTCTCCCATCCTATAGATTGGCTATTACTGTTAATTATTTCTTTTATATGCAGAAGCTTTTTAGTTCAATTAATTCCCATTGTTTATTTTTGTTTTTCCTACATTCGTTTTTTGCGTTCTGAGTAATCAATTATTTGTCCATGTCAATGCCCAGAAGAGTTTTTCCTAAATTTTCTTCTAAAGTTTTTATGGTTTCATGCCTTATATTTACATATTTTATCTATCTTGAACTAATTTCTGTGAGTGGCAAGAGATGGATCCTGTTCCATTCTTCTCCAGTGGCTATCCAATTTTCCCAGCACCATTTATTGAAGAGGGCTTCCTTTCCCCATGTTGTTATCTGTTTTGTTAAAGATCATTGGTAGTAGGTAGATGTTTTAAGTCTAGACAGTTTATTCTTTTCCGTTAGTCTACATTCCTACTTTTTGTATCAATACCATGTTGCATTGGTTACTATAGACTTACGGAAAAGTTTGAAGTTATTTATGTTTTAGAAATAAGGGCTGTTTAAACTTAATGTTAAATTTCCAAGAACTTCATTAGTTTGAGTAAAGTACTTAGAGATTTACTAGAATGATAATATTTCAACATACTTAAGGAAAAGCTTAGAAATCGTTAGATAAACAACTACATGTCCACACAAGAGAAAAAAAACAATAAATTCAAATGGGTGGAAGATAGAAAAGAAAAAAGAGGGGAGGATTGATAAACTCGCACCCAATAGGCACAAAGTAAGGGCATATAGCATTCCCCTTGGGTGAAGAGCTCAACTACAACTTGAACTTTACTTAAGAAACACAAACAATGTAACCCAATCATTTGTATCCTCATATTAATCTGAAGAAAAAAAAAAAAGAAAAAGAGAAAAGGCTTAGTAGCAAATTGCAAACATTTGAAAAGTAAATAGTCATCATTTCAAAAGTGTATTTTGATTGACCTTTCCAACTATTAAAATGATAAATATTAACAATAACACTAATTCATAGAAATGCATTAAATTAAAGTTAAAGAAAAACCTTCTTGTATGGCAAACTAAGGTAAATGAGCTGCGAATCAGTAAATATTGATTATGGAGTTTTGGAAAGATGGCTGACTAGAGACACCAGCATCCTTATCTTCTCAGAAAGAAGAGAAAGTGTTAGATGAAAAAACAAACAAAACAAAACAAAACCCCACAGAACAGGTAGGGTGTAATTCCAAAGGGAAAGTGCCAGAACATACCAGAGATTGCACAAAAAGTTGAGAAGCAGAAGAAGCAGGAACAAGATATTAGCAGAGATCAACTCCTGAAAAGCTTGAAGCCTGACATTAAAAGTTTTGTTGTTGGGGGCATTGAGGGAAGATGCATAAACTAACGTTAGGAGGCCAGAGAGCTCGCATGGGCAGAACTGAAAGGAGAGTTCTGTGTGGGTCCCAGCTGCAGCTGATTTTTGGAGCAACCTTTCCCTTTCATGATACCTAAACTCTTGGCCTGAGTCAGGACCATGGACAGAGAAGCTCCAAGTTCAAATTGGTAGCATCATTGCTGGAGAGCTCAGTGAGTCTGAGTTGGCCAGATGCTGGGAAAAGACCTTGGGACAGGAGAGAAGGGAGAATAGTGAAACCCACTCCTTACAATCAGATAGTGAATCTCAGATGTTCTCACCTACAAGCAGACTTTCTGGCTTGGTGAGGCTGCTTTAACCCCTCCCTTGTGGCTTTCTCCAGTGGCCTAGGAGTGGACCTACAACCCTTGCTGAGACAACTTTCTTGCTGACCCAGCCCAGGCTGGCTTTCCTCCTCCACCTGCCTCTGCTGTGATGGAGAATAAGAAATTCCCTGGGATTTCAAGCGCTCTAATCCATCTCCTGGGGGCTTCTCCTAAGGATCTAGAGCTGGTCACAGGTTCCAAAATACAGCACTTCCTCTGGCTCTTTCTATCAAGCACCACCTACCAGCAAGGAGGACAACTCATATAGCCCACTAAAGCATTTACCGACTCAATCATTTGAGTCATGGTTGATTCTTAACCACAAGTACCACCTCAGAGATTAAACTGGGTGTCCTAACACAATTCACAATGTTAAGAATACCATAGGTTGAGGATAGAGAAAAAAATATTGAAGACCTCCATTAAGAGACAGGGAATATTTCCACACATAGTACATGACCACTGTAGCCTATAAATAAAAAAACTAGCAACTGAGAACATCATCCAAACTAAAGGTATTTATAACCAAGGCATCGATCTAGAATCTATGCCCTCATCAAAGCACCCGCAAGCAAAGCCAAAGTTTCTTACACAACATATGCTGAAGGAAAACTCTAAAGAGTGAGGAAGAAAAAAAGTCCTATCTAAACAAAGAAAATCCCTTCCCAAGGAAGTGACAGCTTCTCCAGATGAGGAGGAATCAGTGAAAGAACTCCAGAAGTGTGCAAAATCAGAGGAAATAAACACACACCCAAAGTGCATACAACTGTCTAGCAACAGATCCCAGATAAAATAAACATTGAAGTAAAAAGCAAAGAATTCCAAATATGAATTGAAGGAAGCACAATAAAAATCTAAGATGAAATGGAAAACCAATTCAACAAAATCATGTAACAATGGAAATGAATGACAAAATGTACTAAAGAGAAAGGCATATTATTTAAAAAAAACAAAACAGAATTTCTGGAGATAAAAAACTTATTTAAGGAAATATGATACACAGTAGAAAGCATTAGGAATAGGTTAAGGCAAGGAAGAAGAATTTCAGAGCTCGAAGACAATTCTTTCAAATTAATGCAGTTAGTAAAAATAAATAAATAAATAAATACGAGAGAGCGAGAATCAAAGAATCAAGAAGAATGAACAAAGCCTATCAGTAATAGGAATTCTATGATATTTGTAACAGATTGTTCATTGCGGCTCCATTCATAATAGCCAAGTTATGGAAGAAGCCCAAGTGCCCATCGACCCATTATGGATTAATAAATTGTGGCATATGCATACCATGGAATATTATGCAGCCTTAAAAAAGATGGAAACTTTACGTCTTTTATGTTTACATGGATGGAGCTGAACATATCCTGGTAAAGTATCTCAAGAACGGAAGAAAAAATACCCAAAGTACTGAGTACTTTTATGAAACCAATTTATAATCACTCACACTTTCATATGAAGAATAGATCACAACTATGGCCCAAGATGAAGGAGGGAGGAGGGGGGAAGGTAGGGGAGGAAGAAGGTCAGATTGAGGGAGGGTGAATGGTGGTATCACACCTATGGTGCATAATGCAAGGGTACCTGTAGGATCTATTAGTATAGAGTATAAAAATCTTAACACAATAACTAAGTAAACGAGATGAGGTATATATTAACCAGTGTGATGTAAGCATTCCTAATTCTATATGAAATCAGCACTTACTACCCCATAAGTGCATTAATGTATATATGATACAAGGTTATAGTAACCAAAACAGCATGGTAATGGTACAAAGACAGAGACATGGAATTATGGAAGATAATAGAGAGTCCAGATATAAAACTATTTACCTATATCCAATTGATCTTCAAAAAAGCAGAACATACACAAGGGAAAAAAGCTCTAGTCAGTAACTGGTGGTAAGAAAATTGGTTACCCACATGGTACATTAAGAAGAATGGAAAAAGGTGCCCTGTCTTCCGCAACTCACAAAAATTAATTCAACATGGATAGAAGACTTAAATGTAAGGCATGAAACCATAAAAGTTCTAGAAGAAAATGTAGGAAAACTCTTCTAGACATCAGACTAGCTAAAGAATTTATGAATAGGCCCCAAAGACATTAGTTCAACAACAAAAGTAAATAGGACTTGCTTAAATTGTAAAGCTCTGCATAACAAAGGAAATAATCATTAGAGCAAATAGATACCCTATAGTATGGGAGAAAATATTTGCAAACTATATATCTGAACAAGGGATGATATCCAGAATCTACGAATATCTCAAAACAAATCTGTGAAGGAAAAAAAGTAATAACCCCATCAAAAAGTGGGGAAAAGACACAAACAGAAGTTTTTCAAAAAAGATAGACAAATAGCCAAAGAACAAATGGGAAAAATGGGCATCATGGAAATGCAAATTAAAACCATAATGATATATTACCAAACTCCTGTTAGAATGGATTTTATTAAAAACAATAGATGCTGGCATTTATATATAGATAAAGGAAAGGTTATACACTTTTGGTGGAACTGCAAATTAGTAGAACTCCTATGGAAAATAGCCTGAAGGTATCTCAAAGAGGTAAAAGTAGACCTACCAATAGATCCAGCAATTCTACTACTGGGTATCTAGCCAGAGGAAAATAAGTCATTTCATCAAAAAGACACCTGCACTTGAATATTTTTTGCAGCACAATTCATGATTGCAAAGATGTGGCATCAACCCAAGTGCCCATCAATTCATGAATGGATTAACAACAAACTATGCATCAGAGCTGTTATCCTACAAGCTGATAATTAAGTTCATGAACTCGGCACCATGCACTACACTGGAAGCACTGTGCAAACAACTTGGTAAGGATTCATAACCTTGGCATATCAGTGTCTCACGGCTGTGTTTAAGTTGACATGTGGCAGTGTTTTGCCATGTAGCATTCATTATTATTGTTGTGTGTTTTTGTGTGCTATATGGCAACAGCTCTGATGGTTATTTCAGAAAAAGAGCTTCAAAATTTCTTTGAAGGGTGAAATAGGAGCTGGCATTGATGCATAGCTTTCCAAGGGGAGTACTTCAAATGTGACTGTAGTGATATTCAGCAGTGAGGTCTATAACATTCTTTCTAGAAAATGTTCACGAACTTAATTGTCAGACCTTGTATACTGCAAGATGGTGGTCATGGGAGAAAAATCTTTCCTATATATCCTCCGGAAGAATTCTAAACTAAATGAATAGTTTATAAGCAAAATAAAATAAAAGCCTATAAACTAACAAGACTATAATTGTTGCTGGTGGGACTGTAAACTAATACAACTTTTTTGGAAGGAAGTATGGAGAACCCTCAAAGAACTCAAGCTAGACCTCCCATTTGATCCTGCAATCCCATTACTGGGCATCTACCCAAAAGGAAAAAAAGCCTAGTTTACATTTGGGTTCACTATTGTTCATTCCATGGGTTTTAACAAATGTATGATGTACCTACCCTTGTAGTACTGTATAGAATATTTTCACTGCTCTCAAACTTATCTGTGCTCTGCGTATTCATCACTCCCTTCTCCTTATCCCCTGGAAACCACTCATCTTTTTATAGTCATGATAGCTTTGCCTTTTCCATAATGTAATGCTGTTGAAATTATACAATATTTACTTTTTACGGATTGGCTTCTTTCATCTAATATTTATTTAAGTTTCCTCCACGTCCTTTCACTACCTGAAACCTCACATATTTTTGGCACTGAATAATATTCCAATGCCTGGATATACCATAGTTTATCAACTTACCTTGCTGTGAAGTCTGCTCTGTCTGAGTTTGATATTTGGCTCTAGTTTTCATTTGATTAGTGTTTTAGCATGAAATATTCCTCTCCATCCCTTTAATTTTTAATCTATATATGTCTTCATATATCAGGTAAGTTTTCATTTAGGTAACGTACAGTTAGTTCTTCTCTTAGAACCACTTTGACAAACTTTGTCTTTTATTGGTGCAATTAGACTACTGACAATTACAGTGATTATTGATATAGTTGGATTAATAGCTACCATATTTGTTACTGTTTTCTATTTGTTAACTTTGTTCTTATTTTTGTATTCTACCCTTTTTTCCCTTTTATAGTTTTAATGGAATTTTATATGATTCCATTTTCTTTCCTTTCTTAGTATATAAATTGATCCTTCATTTGTTAGTTTTACATTTTTTAGTGGTTACTCTAAGATAATTAATCTGTAATTAATTTAAGTACTTTCAAAGTATTCTCTGGCAACAAATTCTCAGTTTTTATTTTCCTGAAAAAAAATCTTTCTTTCTCTTTCACTTTTGAAGAATAATTTTATAGGATACAGTTTTGTGAGCCAGCACGGTGAAGGGGAATGAACCAGAGTGGAAGCAGTGGGGACTGAGGAAAATATAATGTAAGAGAAGACACAGAGACAAACGATGGATCCAGAGGTCTGACTGAGCTGATGGCTGTGGCCAGCACCAAACCACAAAATCAACTTTATTTATAGTATCTCCACAGAGTTGTCTACGGGGAAGTAGCATAGACAATATGGGGAGGTAACATAGACAAAAGACATATCTTTGGTCTTATAATATGATGGAAAATGTAAATGCCTTTAATAAAGACAAATCATCCTGTTAATGGTTTCTACTCAACTTCCCTTTTCCTTGAAAAGGGAAAGATCACAAGGATATCTGCATAGTTCTTAAAAATTAACTAGACAAAGTAAGTTACATGACTTCTGGAAGGGGGAGCTGGTTCACCTTTTGGGGGCAGGACACAAATATAAGAGTGCCCTTATCTAACAAAAGCAATCAACATAACTTAGTTCCGTGTACCCTCATTGAATCCCCAACAATAAAAAAAAAGAAAGAAAGAAAGGAATATGGTTGTTTCCGGAAAGGAGGAAAAGCAGTTGGGGTTCATTCCCTGAATGTTCCCCAGACTGTGGGGGCCCTGTGCCTCTCAGCCAGCTCTCCACAATACAGGATTATAGATTGTTAAAATTTTTTTCAACATTTTTTTTTTCCTAGACAGAGTCTTATTTTGTTGCCTGTGGTGGAGTGCCACTGTGTCATAGCTCAAACTCTGGGGCGTAAGTGATTCACTTGCCTCAGCTTCCCAAGTAGCTGGGACTACAGGCACCTGCTATAGTAACCGGCTGTTTTTAGAGATGAGGTCTCTGTCTGGCTAAGGCTGGTCTCAAACTTGTGAGCTCAATCGATTCCCCTGCCTCAGCCTCTCCAAATGCTAGGATTACAAGCTTGAGCTACCGTGCCCGGCCTTTCCTCCTCAACACTTTAAATATTTCGTTCCAGTATGTTTTTGTTGGCATGATTTTTGAAGAGACGTCAAATGCAATTATTTGCTTTTCTATACATACATAAGATGTTCTTTCCTTTGGCTTCTTTTAGGATTTTGTTCTGTTTTTGATTTTCAGCAGTTTAAATATTATGTGCTTTAATGTGGTATTTTTTGAAATTCATCCTGCTGCTTGTTTTCTCCAAGCTTCCTAGATCTGTGGTTTGAAGTCTGATGTTAATTTGAGGAAATTCTCAGCCATTATTACTGCAGATTTTTCTTCCATTCCTTTCTCTCATTTCTTCTTCCCATTATACATACATATGTTACACCCTTTGTAATTGTTTCACAGTTTTTGGATATTCTGTTTTTTCTCTCTTTCTCTCTTTTCTCGTTGCTTTATAGTTCTGGAGTTTTCTATTGACCTATCTTCAAGCTCAGTGATTTTTTTTATTCAGTTCAATCCACTAATGAGCCACACAGGCTTTTTTCACTTCTGTTAATAGTATTTTTGATAGCTAGTATTTCTTTTGGTTCTTTTCTTAGAATTTCCATCTCTATTCTTATACTAATATGTCTTTTTGTCTGCTACTCTTTTGTTTAAAATACTTAGGATATTAATCATAATTTTTTAGAAATTTCTGACCTGATAATTCCAACATTCCTATTATATTCGACTCTGGTTTGGATGTTTGTAAAGTCTGCTTAAGCTGTGTTTCAACGTTTAGTATTCTTTTTAATTTTTTGTTGAAAGGAGCTGTGAGGTATTGGGGAAAAGGAACAACTGTAAATAAGCATTTTGTAATATGGTGGTAAGGTGTGAACTGAGAGGAAGTGTTCTACGGTCCTATGATTAGGATGCAATCTGTAAATAGGCATTTAGTAATGTGGTGGTGAGGTGTGGAGTGAGTGAGGGGAAGAGTTCTATGGTCTTATGATTAGGACTCCATCTTTTGGTTATCCTGTGTCCCTGGGCTTGGAACTCACCAGTACTTCTTGGTTCTCCTTTCCCATGCTTAGGTGGGACAAGATGGTTACAGTGGACTGGAGTTCTATATTTCCTTTTCCTCAGGAGTGTAGGCTCTTGGAAAATAATTTCCTCT
This sequence comes from Nycticebus coucang, assembly GCF_027406575.1. NCBI lineage: Eukaryota > Metazoa > Chordata > Mammalia > Primates > Lorisidae > Nycticebus > Nycticebus coucang. The sequence continues at coordinate 19,555,756 of NC_069788.1, read as the reverse complement.
GAGGAGAGGCCTTGTTAAAAAGAAGAGAATGCTGTGTCATATTTCAGAATGATTCTTTTCCTCATTCCCTTGCTGGAAGCATGAGGGGATTTTTGTCTGATACTCATTGTGAATACCCGGTAGAGCTCCTGGAGCTAAAACTCACAAAAGTATGAGGATCGTACCCCACTCCAACTTTGTCTTCCTTGAGCTTTCTCAGACTTGTCTACAGTGAGACTCCAGCACTTTATCAATTATAGTTCCAGTTTTTGTACCCTGGCATGGCTCCCACAGAAGTCTCTGCTGCACTAAATTGTGATTCTCTGCATTTACCTATTTCTCCAATATTTTTGGGCTGTTACTTTCCTTGTGACCATACTTCTCTGATGGAGCTCAAAAAGTTGTTGATTTTTCAGTTTATTCAGTTTGTTTCTGTGTTGTTATAGCAGGCTGGTGACTTCTAAGATGCTTACATGCTGAACTGGAAAGCATAATTCCATTGCTTTTTTTTTTTTTTCTTTTTGAGAAGGTAGCTGAAGCTTTTCAAAAAGGAAAGCAATTTTCTGAATATTGAATCGTTAGAAATATCTGTCTTCAAGGACTGATTGTGCTGCTAATTAATTTGAAAATTGAGGCTCTTAACTGTGCTGCTTGACTCTGAAAAGGTTGTGTAAGAATGTCTTCCACAGAGAGGTTCTGTCCCCAATAGCCCTATTTCCCTCTTTCCACCTGCACACTCCTCCTCACTAGCCCTGTTTCTTGTTTATTGAACTCCATCATTCCTGTAATATTTCTTCCATATTACTTTAACAATATAATGTCATGTTTTAAAATCTCATTTGGTATAAGAACTGTGCTAAATATTACATTTACTATATTATAGTCTATTTTAACCTTAAATACAACTCTATAGTCATGTCCTTTACAAATGAGAAATCAAGGGCCTGGCAAAGCGAAGTCACTTCCACAAACAGTCACACAGCTAGGAAATGCCAACCCAGCCCCGGGAACCTCAGAGGTCCTCCATGTATATGTCACTGGAGTTTCATGCAGTGGAGTCTTTACATTGGCCTTTGTGTGTGTGTGTGTGGGGGGGCTAATAAACCCTATTTTTATAATTTCCTAGCTTGGAATATGAAATAGAAATCTTTTTAGATTAGCCTAGCAGTTTTATATCTTTTCTCCCAGATTTACGCCTATGATAGATTTTTTACAAAAATTTCTTTTCTCCCAGCCTTGCTATGCTACTTATAAATACATAAATATATAAATATACTTATAAATATTACACTAAACTTTTTTTACTTTCTTTAACCTTCCTATTTTATTTATTACTCCCTCCTTTATCCCATTAATTTATCCTATTATTTCTTTAATAACCAAGAAAGGCATTTTAAAGAATTAGACATCTATGTTGTATGAAAATAAATTCTAGTCTGCTATAAGTCATTTTGAGATGACTAAGGCAATGCCAATGATATAATTAGAAAGTTATTTCATACATTGAAAATAATCACAAACTCTGAAAAAGTCGAGGAATAAATTATTATTAATCATAAGAGATTATGACTATGCCCACTATGAGCACACTATTTCTCTGGTTGAAATGCTTTCACATAGAATAAGAATTTGGACAAATGAAGGTCAAAATTTAGACATAAATCTAAGAACGTTCAATAGTTTAGTTCAACAAGCACAAAAGTGGAAAAAATACATTAGAAAGTCCATGAATTGCTGCCACTTTTGTGCTTGGTCTTTTAATCTGTGGCCCGTATGACAGCACAGTCTCGTTCAGTTAAACTGTTTTGATTCTAGCTAAGAACCCTAAGTACAAAAACACTTGACTATATGGGAAATTGTTGGGTTCAAGTGCGGGGCAAGTAATTGGTATGAAAATAAGAGAAAGTTTAAAAGTTCATATTGTAAACCAATTTTCCCTCTTCTATTAAAAACTAGTGGGATAGAAAACTGCTTCCAAAGAAATCTTTTTGAAATCACAGCTAGAGACTGCAAATATATTGTTTGGCTGGTAGGCTGATTTTGTCTTCCTTCTACAGAAGAATATAGACTTCTGTTGAATTAAGGATAAAAATACATTGTAAAGCGCTACACAGTATGAACCTGGTGATTAATGGTTTTTTTGTGCAACACAGAATCTAAAGAGTCTTTTTTTGAAAAGTGAGCTTGAAGGAAACACAAAGGGTCTCTCACTCCCTTCTCTTTCCAAACTCTCCACCTCACCTCAATAATATGGAACACTTTTACACTGCTGGTGGGACTGCAAACTAGTACAACTTTTTTGGAAGGAACTATGGAGAAAACTCAAAGCACTCAAGCTAGACCTCCCATTTGATCCTGCAATCCCATTACTGGGTATCTACCCAGAAGGAAAAATATCCTTCTATCATAAGGACACTTGCTCTAGACTGTTTATTGCAGCTCAATTTACAATCGCCAAAATGTGGAAACAGCCTCAATGCCCACCAACCCAGGAATGGATTAACGAGCTGTGGTATATGTATACCATGGAATACTATTCAGCTATTAAAAAAGACGGACTTCACATCCTTCATATTAACCTGGATGGAAGTGGAAGACATTATTCTTAGTAAAGCATCACAAGAATGGAGAAGCATGAATCCTATGTACTCAATTTTGATATGAGGACAATTAATGAGAATTATGGTTATGGGGGGGAACAGAAAGAGGGAAGGAGGGAGGGGGGTGGGGCCTTGGTGTGTGCCACACTTTTTGGGAGCAAGACACAGTTGCCAGATGGACTTTACCTAACAAATGCAGTCAGTGTAGCCTGGTTTATTGTACTCTCAATGAATCCCCAACAATAAAAAATAATAATAATATAGACACTGGGGGCGAAGGGGGTAAGGAATGCAGCAGAATGCTATTTGTCTCCCCTCCCCAGATTGCTTTAACCTTGATGATTTTCAGACATTTCTTATTAGGTATTTGGTGGATAGGTGCACTATGTCTAAAAAAGATTGGATGAAAATTGACACTGTGTGAATGTGTGTAGATAAGGAGTTCAGTTTTGAACATTTAACTTTGATAATAAGACATCCAAGTGAAGGCACTTACATAGTATTTGTTGGCTACATAGGTCTGAAGTTCAGAGCTATGCTGAAGATGCAAATTTTGGAATTAAAGCTGAGCAATGATGTGAAAGAGTTCTTAGGGAAAATAGGTACATTTAGAAGAAAATGAGGATTAAGATGAAGACTGAAGGATATGTAAAGAGAGGAGTTAGTAAAAGAGATTTAAAAAATGGCCACCAGAAAGGCAGTCACCACACAGAAATACAGCATTCAAGAAGCCGAAAGAATAGTCTCTTAATAAGAGACAACTTTTTACATTGTACAAAGCTTCTAGATCAGCCTGTGATAAGACTAGGAAGGGAGGAATTGGCAGTACTGATTTAAAACCAATAGAGCGGTGCCTGTGGCTCAGTGAGTAGGGCTCTGGTCCCATATGCCAGAGGTGGCGGGTTCAAACCCAGCCCCGGCCAAAAACCACAAAAAAAAAAAAACAATAAATGAATGTTTGCTTTGAGAAAAGGACAAAAGTCATAGGGTCAGCAGCTGCAGCAAAATAATGGGACTGTTGGAGATTTTATTAAATGGGAAGAAGTAGGGTAATTTAAATGCTACTGGGAGGATAGAAGAGAAGAAAATTTAATATACAGGATGAGAGTGACTATTTCACAGTTTCTGTAAAGGAGGGGGGAAATATGATCCATATTAATTAGGATTTTTAGTTGCAAAAAGAAAAACTCACTCAACTGGTTTAATCAGAATAAAGTAATTACACCTCTGGCAGAATTTCATCATATGATTATATCCTACTTACCACATAGGAATTATGTTCTAGAGGCAAGTCTCATAGCATGAAATTTGGCAAAATACAAAATAAAATATGAAATACAAAATACAAAATAAAAGAGTACTAAAAAGATGCTGGGCACCCACCATCCAAGGGAAGTATACTACAGGAGACAAAGCATGGCTGGAAGAATTAATTTTAGTTAGTAGTTTAGAAATTTTCCCTATGGCAGTGAAGATAAGAAAGGACAAACGGGTGATGATCCGAAAGTCAGTTTTGAGAAATACCATCCAAGGGCAGCAATGTTTTCTTAGAAAAGTAGGACACCTGTTGAGAGTGAGGGTGATAATGAAGGTCTAAGGTTTGAGAAATGTGGAAAAATTTAAAATAGTCTTTCTGGAGACTTGGAAAGAAGGCTGAACAAACAGACATAGTATTTACGATCTGCGTAGAAGGTTATTGTGGATCGATGACCATAAATTTATAGTGGCATCAGTCTCCTCAACTAGATGATTTCCCAGGTGACAACATGGAGATGACAGATACCCAGACTTATCTGACTTTAAATTCTAGATGGAAGTCCTTTGAAATTATTAGAGAAGAATGAGAAGTTAAAGAGATATTAATGTTATTGTATAAAACCCTAAGCATACTTGAGCCACTATTACTTCTTCATAAGGACAGATATTTATCTTTGCTGTATACTCCATATTAATTAAGCTGACCTTTCATTCCATTTCAGCTTGTCAAAGTATATTTTGGCTTTGATTTTTGTCATCCTTCCTTTTCTCCTAGGCTTTATGTCACCTGAAGATTTGATAAACAGATGGCATCTTCACCATATTACTAATGAAAAAGCTGAACAGGATAGTGCTAATGATATGACCTAGTAATATTAATATAAGGAGTTTAAGTCAAATGCTTAGATAGGTGGATTTTAGTAATCTTTTCCTCAGTGATACAACCACAGACTTTTATAACTATTTCACCCCTACACTCTCTGGAATTTTTTCACACCTGGGAAAGCTGATACTCAGGAAGATTAAGGGATTTTTTCAAAGTCACCAACAAGGTGGTGGAAGTTCGAGGTCAGACTAAATTTTTATATTTTTATTTTATTTTTATTGTAATTAAAAAATTACAATTCTATATGTATGGGGTACAAAGTGATGCAAAATATAATATATTACATACATAAATATATATAAAATAGCACACATCACAATGTAGAATTACTGAATCAAGCTACTTAAAATCTCCATAAAACCCAATACTTACATCTTCTTCCTGTGTAACTCAAACATTGTGCTCACTAACAGTGAATCCTAGGACTTATGGCCCCTTTACAAACGACTCCTTTCCCTCGCGTGAGTCAAATTCTTCTTATATTTAGAGGTTTTTGATGTATTAAGTAAATTTTTATTTTCTATTAATAAACAGTAAGAGGATTACATATGTCTTCAGGCAAATCACTTTTTAGCTTTTTTTTGTTGTTGTTGTTACAAATATTTCTGTGAATGAGTTGCCAGGTAGAGTGTTACATTAACATCATCTATTCCACAAGATTATAGTTAAGATTATCCTGCAAGATACATATTACATTGACATCATGACAATGAAAATGCAAACTATAGCTGAATTTAGTGTTCTGTGATTATAAAGTAAATTTTCATTCTGTTTCTTAGGTTATGTTGATTGGAAACTGCAAAACTGTCTGAGTAGCTAGAGGTTGATAAAGTGTTCCCTTACAGACAATATTCAGACTATAGTGTAATAGACAAAGTACATTTGAAAATATTTTTCAATTTGTAAATTTAAATACAAATAGGGTTATACTAAGCTATAAACCTCAATAAAAGTAAATCTCTATTCTTTTTTACAATTGGCAACGAATTAGCATTTAGGTTTAAGAATGTTTTCAACCCTCATTTAATCATTGCAGTAGTATAACATAGGCTTTGAAAGCCATACTGGGGTTTGAATCTCAGATCTGTCATATAGTAAGGTTATATAATTATTTCAATTTAAGTTTACTCATATGTGAAATGAGAAGCACACCACCTGCCTCATTAGAATGTGAGAATTAAATAACTATATTTGTAAAGTGTAAGGAATAATCTCTAGTTTATAATAGTCACTCAGTAAATAGAGGCACAATTTTTAGATGTCCAAAGTAAGATAGAATACAACTAAAATTCTACACATGAAATATGTTTTCTTTTCTAGATGGAGTTAGTTTCAATTACAAACTTTACCATGTTAAGCATCTATAGATATATCACATAGAATTTAGGTACTGTATACTGCATTTTAAGAGACTATAAAGACTATTTTTAAAATATATCAACGAGTAACTGTGTAAAGTGTTTTTTATTACGTTGTGTAAAATGGCTAAAGAAGGTTTTTACCTTCATCTACACGAGAAATTGGCAAGCAGATTAAATTCAGTGTTTTTTTAGCAAAATTTATGAGCATTATGGCTATTCATTTCAATAGTGTCTATGGCGGCTTTGACAATACAATAGCAGAATTGAATAATTATTACAGATGATATAGATGGTAAAAGTTAAAATATTTACGGCAATGATGGTGAGTATGCCAGGACATTTTATCAAATAATATAAACTCATTAAGGAATGAATATCTTGTTATATTCACAAGTCCATCCACATTTAAGGGGAGGCACCTATACCAGACAGAACCACCAGGGGGCAGAAACCTTGGGGACCATTTTGGGATTCTGACTACCACAGTGATGTACATTATTATGTCCATTTTATAGATTAGCAAATTAGAACTTAGGTTTAGTGATTAATTTGCCTAAATTCATATGACCAATATGTGTCATAACTTATAGCTGTCTAATTTAAAAGACAGCACTCATAAACATTATGTTTAACATTCTCTTGAAGTCTAATGATACAGAAATCAAATTATACTTAACATAATTAATCTTCTTTTTTAGTCACATGTCTATACATGTGACTTTGAAATTCATATCTCTAATTTTGATGCCTTGCTTAAGCAATAGTCCCCAATGTCTTAAAATCTGCAATTTTCTAATTTTGTGATCTACTTCAAATTTGACTCATCCAAAACCAATTTAAAGACATTATCCTTCTTAAAGTCCTAGTTCTTTTAGGTGCATCACCATTTTTCTTGCTGGTGTTGCCATCTTTGTAATCCTTTCTACTCTGCTGTACTGCAAACTCATTGAGAGCTGATATTCTAGGATCTGTCATGGAGCTAATTTGCAAACAATGGTCAGTCAGTAACTGTTTTTGTTTAATGCCCAGAGCTAGTCAGTGACCAAGGCTTTCGTTTACTAATTTGAAATATGTTTAATATCCATCTATTTTGTTTCATTTTGTATTTATGTTTGGTAATGAAAATGCATGATTTGCTCTTATTTTTTGGTAAGCACCTTTTTGTACTCATTTAAAAAAGTGAACATATTAGCTGTTTTTCAAATGCTATAAACATGCACAACTTTAGTCTTGCCTAAATGGAATTTAATTTACTTACAGAAGTATAATCCAATAATAAAAATTGTCAAGTAAAAATGAATTATTGACATGTTGCCAAAAATCTGAGTTTAGAAAATAAATTTTAAGTGTTAAGTTATTAATTCTATTAACTATGTAGGAACCACCCTTACAACATAAGCATGATTTTGTCCCTATTAGGATGTTACCTTTTTTCTTGCTTATGGATAATATGAGCTAGTAATGGATAATATGAGTTAGATATGTTTCCCAGATCTAGATGTCTAAGAAAATTTACTTAACAAAAATTTTCTAAGTTTAATGTTAACTGCTATGAACAAATAGACCTAAAGGCCTAATATGAATGGCATTAAAGAAGAACACTGGGGAGAGGTTAAGATTGCAGAGCCCAGTGCCAGAATGCCTGAATTTTCATTGTATTACCTAAAATTGTTTAGTAGTGTGACCTCTGGTAAAATGTTTAACCTCTCTGAGTCTTGCTTTTCTTATTTATAAAAAGGAACAAAAATGGCCCCTGTCTCATAGGTCTATTAGGAGAATGTAATGGATTAATATTTTAAAGAATCTGGGCCCTTATCTGGTACCTTAGAATCCATATTAAACAAACAAATGTATAAATTAGTGGAATATTTCAAATATTTTTAAAGATTATTTTTTCCCCTAGACTATGGAAATACAGTATCAAATCAGATATCCTGTGAAAATATCTATTTAAAGCATTCCATTTATGATGCAAAAATTATTGTAGAACCTTTATTAATAATTAGTTCCCTGGGATAGAAAATAGGAATATTTATACAGTATTTTTAACATACAGAAAATTACTGTTGTCTATTTTACATTCTTGTCATTCTTGTTAATGCTTCCATTCCAGATCAAACTTACACCTAGGAACAAATTTCTTGAATTGCTTCTTCTTTTAGTAGACTTTTTGAAGAATTTTATCATGGTACATGAATTTTATTATCTCTAAACAACAAGCATGGGTAAATTAATGCAGCAAGATAATACAGCAAATCTAAATCTATTTGTACATAAGACAGACTGTGGCACAGGATGGGAGACACAAGCTTGATCTGAACCTTTTAGCAACCTCGAGTTAGGAGACAGACAGCTTTATCGTCCCTAATAGCCAGCTCTGTGCTTGGTATTAGTTAGACATTTTTCAGATTAAATCCAAAGGCAAAAATTGGGTCATAAATTCTACGAAGTTCTGGGAAATATACTGGGAAACAAAGTGAGATGGTAGCCACCAATGTCACCTCTAGGGCTTAGCAGGAACAAACAACAAGATATAAATACAAAATTAAAATTGATACAATTAAATTACAGAGAGATTTTAGTCTCAAGATCCCTGTTCAAAGATTGTTCCTTTGATTTAAAAGTTACCCACAGCAAAGTTTCTTTGCAGAGTTCCCATTTCCGGGCTCCACGGAAAATTCTTTCCCTGGGCTCAGCACGGCCAGGAGGGATTTGTCAGAGCTTTTCTAATTTTACAACTATTAGATAAAATGATAAGGTTGCTGGGCCACTGGAAGGTGAAGCGTCCAAACCAGGATTTTGCTGGTTTAAAGAAAATAAAAATGATGTATAAAATAGCAAGCCCCGTGGAACAATATAAAAAAAAGTCAAGGGAATGCATACAGCTATAAAAGATGTTTAAAGCTAAGATTCTCACAGAGTCTGATTTTCATTTGAACGTTGTGGCTAGGAGCAAAGATTCACATTGTTTGGCAGGTTGGAAATAGCTCACTGGTTTTTATTTTTAATCAAAGTATAAGAAACATATTGATAATATGAGATTCTTCCTACTCTCCCCACTCCGGATTCTGGTCTTTCCCTTATGCTCGAATGTTCCTGCTCTCCATCTACTTCAACTTTTCTCTCAGGGGAAGTTTTGGAAGGCTGGCTAGAAACAAATGAAAAGTAAGTTTTCCTTGACAAGAGTGTTAAATAAATTGCTTCAAGCATCCAATGTAACATATATATTTGACCTCTGTGGGATGTGGACCAAATATTTGTTGATTGAGTGATCATTTCCACCAGCCTGAATTTTCACACAACATTTGCTATGGGAGTAATGGCTGTTCCGTGAAAAACAAAGGTTCATGCCACATATAATATTAGAAATATTTAAGGCTCCTCCTGGACTATGATTTATAAATTATTTAAGCTGAAATATCATACTGAAATATCTTCTGAGTACCTGGTCCATGGCAGATGTGTTCTAGTTTCTGACAAAGACTCACTGTACAGCATGGCCAGAAATTTTCTTATGCAAGGTGTTTCTAGAAGCTGTATTAATGACAGCAAGTTCCTTGATTACTGATATATTGGAAGAACTCTATTCATTATAACACGTAAATACGACTCTTCAAATAATTAAACATAATCAGAAATTCAAGTCAGCACAACATTTATCAAAAAGGAGGGTGGGAGAAGTGAGGAATGTCAGAAGTGAGAGACAGAGATATGGAAAGAGAGAGAGAGAGAGCTGATTTAACCTCAAATCTGAATCGTATTTGGGTTTTTGCCCTAGTGCAGCGGTTCTCAACCTGTGGGTCGCGACCCCTTTTTTCCATTTGTAACAATGCAGCGATTAGGAAGGTTGAGAACCAATGCCCTAGTGGATGAAAATGATTTTGTCATTGAAGGATGAGATGGTTCTATGTAAAAATTCCTTTCTACAAGAAAGCGATTCATATTGTCTCACACTGAGCAAAGGAAAAATTCTGTTCAAAATCATTTCTCTTGGAACTTATTTTTTCTGGTCATTCTGCATGAGCAGGATAGAACCCAACCCCAAATTTGTTTCTGATAATACCACACACACCAAGGGGCTGATATAAGGTTCACGATGTGTATAACCAGACTTCCTAGGGATAACAAGGCAGGCCTCCCAAGCAGTCTAAAATGTCTTACAAAAACAGAGAAAGGAGCTCCGTTTGGCTTTTAAGGTGTTCAGTGGGTGGGGCTAGACTGAAGGTCCCTGTGCTTGGATCAGTCTTTTGCGGTTTGAATTTTTCTCTGTTGCGAAAGAAAGGAGCCCCTAGGCTTTCTCAGCTTGCCCTGATGTGGATTGTGAAGAGGAGTGAGAAAGATAAGGTGTAAAGGTTGTCAACAAACATCAAAAAAATGGAGTCAGATTATCGGTTAATTGGTGTGTGCACATCTGCGGCCTTCTCTTCCATGTCAACTTACCTCTTAAATCTCCTCAGGATGTGTTCATTGCCCATTCACTCTAAGATAGTCTCCCATGATAGTTACAGTTGTTTCAAAGTGTTTCCACCAAAACATTGTGTTGTTTCACACCTCATGCCTTTGTCATCTTCCTTCTCTGCCAGGTCTTCCTTCTTCCTACTGCCCCACTCACGACCAGCTCCCTTACTCTTCCCTTCCATAACTCCTCATCTTTCAAAGATCAGTTCAGGACCCCACGGTAAGTCTTCCCGGAATCATTTATGTCCTTGTCAATGTCTACATACAGATTCATTTCTGAATCCAGAAACAGATGCTCATAATAATTACATGTTTACTTGTATACATCTACACAGATGTACTCAAATATCTGTTGAGTACCTGGTCTATGGCAGATGTCTTCTAGTTTCTGATAAGACAAAGACTCATCAGCATAGTTAGAGATGAGGTACAGGTGACCCGTCATAATAAAGGAGCAACTTTATAAACATCTTAAATGGGATATATTGAAGTTTAATCTTGAAAGGAAAATATTGGTTTCAAATATTTATCTTTCAATGGAAATACAAAACTTATGAACTTTGCATTTGAAAAAGTTACGTCGTTTACCAGCATTGACCTGAATAATACATTATTTATGTCATTTGTATCTATTATAGAGTTTAAAAAGCTTAAACACAAACTCAGTATTAGTTTTATACAAGGGAAAAAAAGAAGGCTCATTTATTTGAACAGTATTGTGTGTGTATGAGTCTTAGCCTAATTATTTCTGCTCATCTAAAAATTGTGGAATGATAAATTGTGAAAATTAATTTTCACTGAAAGATACTTTTAACCCAAAGTTTTAGATCTAGTCGACCAGATTTTCTTCCTTTTGTTCTTTTCTAATAGTACTACAAATTAGGTAATTTCTTTTCTTCACAGATTTGTTTCATGTTGTGTTCAAACGATTCCTCCATATTTCTATTTATTTAGGAAGACAAAAGTTTGTCAAATTTTCATACTCACTTTTCTTTAGAGTTCATATAAGGTCATTGTTTCAATTGACAATAAAATTCACAAGCCTTTGAAGATAAGGTGAGCTATATTTATGGCTTGATATGTAGAAAGAATAACTTGAAAATCAATGAACTTAAAAACAAATGTATCTCAGGCATCACATAAAAATGAAAAAAAAGAAAAAAAAAAAAAAACACAGAAGAGCTTCAGGTCACACAGTCCACAGAGTGTTGAATCTGTTTCGAGGGACCTTGACCCTTTCCAGGAGCCTGGTGATCCCCACAGGTTATGCATTAAAGGAAAATATAACTAGAAAGTTTAAATTTACCAAATAATTATGTCTCAAAAAAGTGATCTGGAAATTTTGAAATAATTTTAACAAGGAATATAAAATATAACATTGGAGATTTAACAGGTCTGTTAGACCATGAAAACTGGCATCTAAACATTCTTTGACAATGTCATTTTGTCTCTTTTGGATGTGAGAGCTATACCTCTAAGTCAAAGGCTATTAAATTGGGGACATCTGGAGGGCCTCCATGAAGAAAACTTCCTCCAATGTAATAGTAACTCTGCTGTGTACAGAGCTTATTACATTGCTACAGGCTCTTACCTGAGCAGTGCAATCTTTTATTTTTAGCTCCTTTAGATGTTTCAGTTGCATTTCTAAAAATAATATTTTCACTGCACATGCAATTTAGTGCATCATTGCCCCTAATTGCATCTTTAAAATGCATGCTGTGACTATTTAGCCCTAAAGCATACTATGAACTTTTTTAAAATGGAGCATGCTTTGATTGCTGTGACTTCTTAATTTTCTCCATGAAATGAATATCCCTTATGTATATACTATGAAATAAACAATGCTGGAGGAGGACTATATCCCTCAGATGGCTCGTTCAGTTCTAATTCTCCTAACATGCATATTCAACAAAAATGAGGTCATGCTTGTCTCTAATCCCAAGGCAACTCCTAGGCAGCAGACACAGAAGGGCTATCAACTTGCTGGATCCCCTGAGCTCTGGACTGCAAGGGAGGAATTTTTCTACATTCTGCAATAAAACATATTTTAAAGATTCTTTATGAAGGATATATTCCTGCAGTTGGTAATCTATATAACTCTTTTAGCAAGTTTCTACTGATTTCTTTCTGCTGACTTTCAAAGCCAGATAAAATGATATTTATTCATCCATTCAAAAAGTTATTTATTAAGTCCCTTCTAAGCAACGGTCCCTATGTTAAATTCTTATAGGTCATTGTGCATGGAGAGGTCTCACAAAGAGCAGCAAATAAAATAATAAATGAAAGGAATATTTATTACATGCGATAAGTTGCTATTTAAAAAAGCAGGAGGATGAGATCCAGAATGAGAGAGTCAGCAAGCTCTCTCGGAGGGATACCGTTGAAACTTGGCAGTGAAGGATGGGTTGCAATACTAAGGCAAATTACATATAGCCCATTGGTCCACTGCTTGTTTTTGTAATTAAAATTTTGTTTAGAACACGGTCACGTCCCTTGTTCACGTGCTGTTCATGGCTGTTTCGTACTTCGCCAGCACAGCTGAGTAGCTGCAACTGGGATTATATGGCTTCACATTTTGAAAATCTTTCCTATCTCCCCCTTTATAAAGAAATGTTTTCTGAACTCTCGTAGAAGGAGCAGCTGCCACAGAGAGGCAATCATAGGAGAATGACACTAAATTAGGACAAAGCAAAACAGAACACGGTGTTAGAGGAGGTGAAAGGAAGCCAGGGGGCAAGAGGTCAGGTGGGAGAGTCTAGTGGGAACCGGGTTCTGCTGAGCCTCAGAGACCACAGAGAAGTTTTCATTCTCAGGATTACAGAAACCAGGGCCTTTGAGAGGGAAGAGACATGATCTAATTTATGTTGTTAAGAGATTTTGTACCTAATCCTTGTGGAGTACTTACTACATGAACAGTTGTAAGCCTTATATATATTAATTTTATTTTTATATATTATGAATTAAGCAAATTATACCTGATTTAGAAAGAAAGCTATGTAGCTTGCTCGACATGATACATTTACAGAGTGGTGACAGCAGGGTTGAATCCAGAAAGTCTTGATCCAGAGTCTATACTCTTAACCACTGGGCAGCACAGCCTTGTTGCTTTGCCTGTGTCTACAAAGTGGCTGGTGTGACTTGTGTATCTGTGTGTGTTTGTGTTGACTGAAGCAGGAAAATGAATACTTAGGAGACCGTGAAAAGAGTAAAAATGTAGTAAGTGGCAGTGGGCTGTGAGACTAAACATTAGTATGACAAATGGCTGACTTACAAGAAGGATTTTAAGAAAGTAGTCACCCACCTGATAAGTGGTGAAGCACACTCTAGATTTTGGGCCTGGAGATGCTGTCATGGACACACACTTTCCATAGCAACTTACGACTTTGCAGAAATCATAAATGGTGCCACAGACCAAAAAGGGCCCCTACATGTGAGCCTATACTTCTGTTTTTCAGAAGGGAAACACAAATATGACTAAATTAAGATAGAAGACAGTTTCCTGAGCCTTCATTTAATATTTTTCATTACAATCTACCAAAAATGCTAACTGTAATAATATACCCTATTCTAGATTAACATTTTTCCGAACATTAACTTTACATGACATTATGCATTCATTTTCATATTTTAGTAATTGTAGTTGTCTCTTTCTGAGTACAGTATCTGCCAAAGGTACTTTATCCCATAACATTATAATTTATGTTCTTGGAACTAGATGATTTGCTTTCATATGTAGATCAAAGAAATTATTTTCCCAGCATTAGAAGATGTAATAGGTTATATACATTTTTTTAAAATATAGATGGCCTGTCATAGAATATACTGAATTAAAAATAAACAAATAAGAATTAAATATATTGAGTTATTAGCTAACTATCTTGGTGAAGTAAGCATAGTTGAAATTATCTTAATTAGGAGATAACTGTCTCTGATAACATTAATAAGGCTTTAAAAAGGTTGCATAGATCGTGGAACAACTATAGACTAGAAAGCATAAGTGAAAAATAATCTAATCTCTTTTCTTACAAGAGTTTATGTGTGTTTTTTATCTTTGAAAAGAGATAGCCTGTATTAATACAATTATTCAACATTACAAATTTGAGTTTACAGGTTGAAAGAGAGTTTCTCTCATGTTTAGAGACAACTACATTTGAGATACAACAATTAAAAATACCTGCAATTCAGTCTTAGCCTCCTCTTGTATCCACATATAAATATACAGGACTCTTCCATTTATATAAATATTTTTATTTTATTTTATTTGGGGGGGGCTGGAGCTTATTTATTTACTTTTTTAAGATAAAGAACATAATATTATTTATTCGGATATTCCAGGGCCACTGTGCTTACCATAGAGCAGCTGTTTAACAAATATCGACTGAATGAAAAATATGGAATGCTTCATGAATTTCTAGGTCATTCTTGCATAGGGGCCATACCAATCTCTGCCAAAATTGTTCCAATTTTAGTATATGTGCTGCCGAAGTGAGCATCATTTATATAAATATTTTTAAATGTTCAGCATAGTCAATACTATTTGTCTTGGTTTTTAAAAGTTTTACACTATGCGATAAAATAAATAAAAAATCAGCACAATAGAAATTACTATTAACATATTTTTCTTAAAAATTAATAAACCTGTATACAATAGGCAGAAATAATTAACGATCAGAATTTTCATATAGCAATTATATGAAGCATACATGACAAAAACTTAGACTATCGCTATTCAGTAGAATTCTATTTCTCTATTTATATGCAAGTAAAATTGAATGTACTAAGTGTAATCTAGTAGATATTATGCTACGCATTATGTTTGACTATAAGTTTTGCATTTTATTTCTGTATTATAATTCTAAGTCTTATAAAATTTGTATACTGTGATAAAGGGCAGTCAAAAGATTAAAGTTAGTCTTGAGAAGAGACATTTGTTTTTTTTTTGTAACTGTAAAAGTAATAAAAAGCTGAAAATTTAATTTGGCTTTTTAAATACATACTACATATTAGTATTACTGATTATACAATTTCAATTATCATTTGTATGAGCAATTCTATCAGAAGATATTGTGTATAACTTTTAGTTGTATTGAGTTGTACCAGTAGAGTAAAATTACAAAGAAATGCATGTTAGATGAAAATGTTCATTTTTTCTCATCTAGGTTTACTCACAAACATTCACACACAGGCACACACACATACATAGGCACACACAATTACACATACATGTTTACATGGATGAATTTGTAATTTAGTAACCTTACCAATAGTAGAACTGTAATAAAGAATGGAAGAATTTAGAGTCCAAAGTTATTTCCTCAAAAGAGTACATTCTAAAAAACTTTAACTCAAAAATAATAGTGCCACAGTATAACATTATTTTTCTATTTAATATCACCAACTTATAATAATGTCAAAAACCTTCTAAACATGTAAAGTAATTCCGATAATTTCTTTCTTTTTTCTTTTTTTGAGACAAAATCTTACTCTATCACCCTGGCTAGAGTGCTATGCATCATAGCTCATAGCATTTCAAAGTCTTGGGCTCAAGCCATCCTCTTGCCTCAATCTCTCAAGTAGCCAGGACTACAGGCACCTGCCACAAGGCCTGGCCAATTTTTCTACTTTTAGTAGAGACAGGGTCTTGCTCTGGCTTAACTGATCTCCAACTCCCAGCTCAAGCCACCCTCCCACCTTGGCCTTCCAGAGTGCTAGGTTTATAGGTATGAGCCAACACACCCGGCCAGTTCTGATAATTTCTTGACAGTGAAATTCTCCCACTATCAAAATTCTATGTACTCTTTGTGAGATAATATTCTTTTGCTTCTTTCGAATTTAGAGAGTAGATGATTTGTATTTGGCACTATATATATATTTCTAAATCTATAAAAGATTTTGATAACTTTTGGAAATAAAAATCTTACCTGTTTTTTATTCTGCCACTTTCATTTTTTTCTCTCATTTATGAGTTAATGAATATCTCATTTATGCTATCCTTGATTTTGAATTATTATTTTATTTGTTATTACTAGCTGATAAGTAATATCTTACCCAATATTTTAAAAAATGCTATATTTGTGTCTTCTCAATAACCCTTCAATAATTACAATTTTGTTTTGCACTCTTGAAAATTCGCCTGTTTAATTATTGGCTAGTGACATTTGAATCCTTTCATGAACAACTGTTATGGATGAGTTACACACACACACACACACCCATACACACACCCCAAATCACTTATTAAAAGAAACTACTCGTCTTCCAATATAAAGTTGGGATTGAAGCAGGACTGGTACCCAGACTGTAGTGACTATAAGTCTATGACTTTTAATCTTAATTTAGTCTTGGAGATCTAAGATAATCAAAAGAATAATTATTTCAGTACTTTTATCAAGCATGGGCAGCATTTTGAGTTACTTCTGGGCAGTTTCAGTCACAGTAGGTTTATAGAAACCTCCTTTACCATGGCTTATAATTTTTTGACCTTCTTTGGAAAATTGAGCAAGAGGGCCCACACTGACTAAAATATGTCTCTGTCCTAAGTAGTGAGTAATTTTGCTTTGCCCTTTTGATCCCGAACAGAATGAAAGAGCACTTTGTAAACAGGGCAGCTCCTCAGCTGCTATTGGCTGCAATACTACCTGTAGCTTATGGTAGAAATTTGTTATGTTAATTTATAATCCTTACTTATCCTTTTTTTGTATTGTTTTGTTTGAGACAGAGTCTCATTTTGTTACCCTCAGAGTGTCATGGTGTCATAGCTCACAGCAACCTCAAACTCTTGGGCTCAAGTGCTCCTTCTTGTCTCAGCCTCCCAAGTAGCTGGGACCATAGGTGCCCGCCACAACGCCAGCTATTTTATAGCTGGGATCTCGCTCTTGCTCAGGCTGGTCTTTTATACATGTACAGACATATATAAAAATAATGTTATGGTAGGTGAGGTAATGGAAACTAGCTCAAATTATATATATGCGTGTGTATATACGTGTGTGTATACACACACACAGACATATATATATATATAATTTGAACTATTTTTGAGAAATCCACTTACATATTTTTAGCTATGTCAATAGTGCTCATTGCAGAGGTAGGAATTGATTTAATATTTGTATTCATATATAGTTTTTTTATCCTGTTTTAAAATTTCTTCCTCCATGTCCTGTAATATGCACTATAATATCTCTTGTAATATGTATTTTTTACTATTACTCAACTCTCAGCTTTACTCCTCCTCTTTAATCAGTCTATCCATACTACCCACACCTGTCTTTTTCTCTAGAGCCATTTTTTACTGGAGATTTGCATCCTTCTGCTCTCCTGTGTCCTATACATCTCTGGGCCTTAACGAAACAACTCTTCTGATAGAACCTCCTTTCACAAACCCATTTCCCTGGGTCTGATGTCTTTCTGTTTCATTGTTTATTCCTTCTTTCCTGAGGATTTCTGCTAAGTATCCCATAGAACTTGATTGGGAGTTCTGAACATGGATAGTCAGGAAGCTTCTTTGGAGTGGTCATCTTTAAACCAAAGCTTGAGCCATGCAAAAACCTAGGAAGAGTGAATAGTTAGATAAAAAGCTCGTAAGGAAGCAATGTGTTGTTGGTGTTAGTTACAGAGCTCAGTGTCATGGGGAAACTGAAAGTCAAGATTTACTGAAGCAGGATCAAAGCCATCTGGAGATTTGTAGTCTATGATAAAAATTTTGGAATTAATTTTTGTTTCAGTAAAAAGTGAAGTTTTTAAGCCAAGGAGTGATAAGAGACATCTTATAATGTAGAAAATGCTGAGGCAGGACTTTATAATAATCTACGTTTCTTTTTGGAAATGAAAGAAATCTGCTAAAATGGCTAGAAAAATAATGAGATAAATTTCAAGTGTTTAGACTAAGGAGGTAGAAAGTTTTAGTAAAAAAGGTCATATAAGATGATGGCTGTGAAATACATCTTAAAAGAACACATATGCCTCAGGTGCGGGAATACAGATTCGGTGAAGAAGTGAATGCAAATACAGAAAATAATTTCAAAAGTTATGACAGTGACTTAAAAGGCAAAAAAAAAAAGTCTCGTTTGATGAAAGTACAGTTAAGAGGCGTTTGGGAATGCTGATATCAAGAAAGCTGGTGTTGTAAGTAGAAGAGAAGCAAGGAGTAGAAAGAGGCTGAAGATAGGGGAGAAGGTGGGAGCCTCGTGTCTGGACAAGATTCCAAGTAAAGACACCAGCTCAACCTGACAAGGAATGAGGAACTCTGCATACTGACTAAAGAGATTTCAAGGAAGGGAGGATGGAGCAGGAAACAAATATCCATCAGGTAAAGGGTGAGGTCAACTAACGTTTCCTACTCATAAATGTGGACATCTATTTTCTGGGCATATGCTAGTTTCTATGGATGTAATGATCAGATGCACTTTGTGTTCTCAAACTGTGCTCATAATTAGTAAGAAAGGTGGAATATTAAATAAATTTTTCATGGCAGTGGAAACATCTACAAGACAATATGGGTAATCAGAGGTGGAGTAACTCTGTGGACTAAGGTCAGAAGCTAAGGGATGGTGATTTACTGGTGTCGTAAAGAATGAGTGTGCACTTACTAGTAGACACAGAGAGAAGTGGAGGGGGAAATTCTTGAAAGAGGTAATGCTTTTTAACAAAAAACAAAACAAAACAAAAAAATTTGTTAGATGTTAGAAAGCAGAAGTTTCTCAGTTATGGGAGGCCTGCAAGATGTTGAGAAAGTGAGAGCACAAAGCAAGGACTAGATCATCCACTATCATAAGCACAGGCTATAGCATTTAGGTGTTATCATGGACAATATTCAATAATATGATCAAATTTTTGATTTATAATATTCCTGTGATCAAAACAGTGGGAGGGCTTTCAGGGGTGAGTAGGAAGGGGCTGAAACCAATATTATAACACTATGGTAATATTTTAAAATAGAATAATTACACAGGAGCAGTGAGAAGGAGAAAAGTGTTTGAGTAATGTTAAAAAAAAAGTGTTAGGACTTGGGAGTTCTTGGGTGTGGGTGGAGTTGACCTTGAGAGGGAGTACAGGCATACCTCAGAGATACTGCAGGCTTGGTCCCAGATCATTGCAATAAAGCAAATCACATAAAATTTTTGGTTTTCTAGTGCATATGAAAGTTATATTTACATATACTGTGTACCATTAAGTGTTCAATAGTGTTAAATCTAAAATAACAAAGTACATACTTTGAATTAAAAACACTTTATTGCTAAAAAATGCTGAGGCTTATCTGAACTTTCAGTGAGTCATAATTTTTTTGCTGTTGGAGGATCTTGCCTCAATGTTAATGGCTGTTGACCAAACAGGGTGGTGGTTGCTGAAAGGTGGGGTGGCTATAGCAATTTCTTAAAATAAGACTATAGATTATGCCACCCTTCCATTCACTAAAAAAATTTCTCTGTAGCGTACGATGATGTTTGATACCATCTTACACACAGTAGAACTTTTTTTTCAAAATTGGAAAAGATTTTCTCAATCTGATCAAATCCTGCCACCGCTTTATCAAATAAGTTTATGTAATATTCTAAATCATTTGTTGCCCTTTCAACAATGTTCACAGAATCTTCACAGGGAGAAAATGCCATCTCAAGAAACCACTTTCTTTGCTCATCCATGAAAAGTAACTCCTCATTCATTCAAGTTTGCTTATGAGATTGCAGCCATTCAGGCACGCCTAAGGCTCCCCTTCTAATTTTATACTTGTCTTGTTATTTCTACAAAATCTGCAGTTACTTCTCCACTGAAGTCTTGAACTCCTCAAAGTTATCCAGGAGGGTAGAATCAACTTCTTCCAAACTCCTGTTAATGTTGATGTTTTGACCTCCTTCCAGAAATCATGAGTGTTCTTTATGGCATCTGGAATGGTGACTCCTTTCTAGAATGTTTTTAGTTTACTTTGCCTAGATCCAGAGATAGTGAACTGTCAACAGTGACTTGAGTGGAGAAAGTAATAGCAAGAGCTTGGGTGGATGGCAGCAAGAGAGGGATTGGCTAAGCAATAAAATATTTAAATTCCAAGTGACATGTTAGGTTGGTAGGGAAGGAACTAAAATCAGAGCACAGTTAATAAATAGATGATAACAGTGACCCAAGATGAAGGGTTGGGCTTTCCAGGAAACAGAACAGGTGCAGCATATGTAAGTTGCTAATAATAACTCTATGAGGGAAAAAATAGTAGGTAAGACCACAGATTTGAGAAGACTGATTATTTTGGCCTAATACTGCAAGGACATTTATAGATAATCAAGGAGAGATGAATAAAAAAGACTTCAGAACATAAAAATCCGGTTGAAATCCTGAATTCATGCTCATCTAACATGTGCATTTTCATGACTTTTCCAAGGAAAATTGGGCAACTGGGAAGTGGTCATAGGGAGTGTATCCTGAGTTAAGAACTTTAAAGGGAGGGCATATAAAAGACAGTCAAAGCCGGCAGATTTGGACCATAGTTGAACCATAGTGGCAGAAAGGACCCATTGATTGCCAAGTTCAGCAGGTGGAGGTAGGTGGCTAAGCAATCACAATGAGAAGCAAAATTGAATGTTTTTTAAAAAGAGAACACAAAAAGCTGATGGTTGTGGTCAGACATAATAATTTCAGATCTTGAGATTTTAGTTCTGAAAAGTTTCCAATGTTTGAAAGGGCTGAGATTTGGTCACTGGAGTCTAATGTGTTAGAAGAGCTATAAGTGTGGCCCTGAAGAGGTTGAGAAGAGATGGCACAGTATTAGTGCATTGTGGGAGGTTTGCAGTGTAGTTTAGGTCAGGCATTCTGGAGGGCCTGTTGATCAGAGTCTGGATTCCTCAAAACCCATATGTGCTGAATCGTACTCAAGGCTACCTGTAGCCTGGTGGTTTACAGGCTATTTTGTGATTTTTACACCCTCCAGCTCAGGACTAACATTCTAGGAGGTCCTGTTTGACCAGAGTCTGGGACCCTGCCCCTCCTGGTGCCCGAGACAGCCTGATTTATATCTTGAGGCTGAGTATGGAATGCTGAAATGCTTAGCAACTACAGATTACATATCACCTGAGTCCTCCCCAGGGCTAGATGGGAATCACTGAAGAGAGTTAGGAAAGTTAACATTTACCCCCTAATTTGTAAAGTGTGTGTTGTAATCATATGATGTATTGCATAATTTTCCCTTTTTTGTCCCCCCACCCACCTTTTTGTTCTTTTGATTGTTAATGATTGCTTGGGGTGCCCAGCTTCAAATTACTAAAGTTAACTTTATGTTTTATGTTGTCAGCGTAATTTATGGGTTTTGGCTGAATAAAGAGATCTTTGGGAGAACAGATCGATGCTGTACTTGCTGGATGCTACCAAGATAGGCCTCTCACAGGCTCACAATGGTTATTTCACCTGCAAAAACTGAGTCTAAGTCTGTTCTTGTGTCGTGCGCCCTCAGTGCAGATCTTGGCAAAGGTTGTGGGAACCCAGGCCCCCACATTCCATTAGCTATTTGATAAGAGAATAAATGAAGAAATGGATTGATAGGTTAATGTGTGGATAAATAGGCAAGTAGATAAATATATGAAAGTATTAGAAGTACTAAGTGTAAATGGCGTTATATCCTAGAGGTTGGATAATAACAGCAATGATAGTCAAAGGGAGGGTAACTGTCATAAACAACAGAGAATCTGGGCCAAAATATATTCTGCTCTTGGGGTGACTCCCAGTCTATTTTGTCTGGTTGTTTATACTGATTAATCAACACAAATCACAAAATTGTATTTTACCACTATCTACAAATGTCTAATAAGAAGAAATCCTAGATGATGATTTCCTCACCTTGAGGCTTATGATGATATTGACTTAATTTCTTGCTTCATAGATTACCTAAGTTAAAATGCTCTGTGTAGTTTATTCACAGATCACATAATGTTTAATATCAGTACCTCTGCTGATAATTTCTATTTGTCCCCTCAGATGTTCTACGCCATTTTCCACTTGGTACACAGACCAGGGAGGCTGACCTGTATGGTCTTCAGTGGACTACTATGCCTTCTGGTGACCAACTGGGTTCGGGTTACTGTAACCTTCTCAGGTTACTTCTCAGGTTACTTTTTGGGCTCTCTCACTCCACGTTTTGGTAACCACTCTCTTCTCTCCTCAGGGTCTAGTAGGGAGAAGAGTCACTTCCCTATTAGGCCCAGAGTTCTCCATTATCCTTTATGATTTCTCTAATCCTTGGCCATACATTCCTAAATATTCATTTATGAAACCATCCTCCAATTTGCCTAATTTGACTATGCCATCTGTTTCCTCCTAGGATTCTTACTGAGGCAGAATAAAATAAAAAAAAATCATTGACAACATAGTTATTAACATGTTTAAAATGCATTTTTATAAACTTGCAATATTTTCTCATATTCTACTTGTACCACATATTATTGAATTTTTTCATCAAGTTATCTTATAATTCCATTATCATTTTAACTTCAGTCGGTGGAAGGTAAAATCCTAAATATAAATGTAGCATGTCTCTTAATTAGTTTTCACTAAGTAAGATTCTTGATAGTACAATACTTTATTCCTTGGCTTGTGATATACCCAGAGATTTCTGGAGAAGTTTTTTAGGTATAGATATATGTACTCATCTTTAAAAATATTTTGGGCAAGGATGTTGGTTGGCATGCTTATGCTGAATTACTAACAAGCCAGAAGGCTTTTGTCCTGGCAAGAATAAAGTGATATTTGAACATGAGATACCATTGGTACTATAAAAAGATAAATTACTTGTCTCAGACTCTTAGTGAAATTGGAAAGCAAGTTGATCACTTTTACTATTGCAGATGATTGACTGGAAACAAAAACCATATGTTTTCAGAACAAAAAGGTTAATATCTGAAACAGCCAGTTTTTCTTATTTTTTGGCAACCAATAGAAATTACTACCTGGAAGAATATAAAGAACCATGAAAACAAGCTCTTTTAACAAAATCTTCATTCCAAAACAAAATGCACTAATTTTGTAAAAACATATTGTATCTAAATATATAAGCTGTAATCATGCAATAAATGTATTTCTATTTCATTCCTGATTGATTTTAATCACCGAGAGTGATATACAACTTAATGTTAATTTATTTAAAAAACAGGCATTTTTGTTCTTTACTGTAAGAATAAGGTTAAACATTTAGATCTCTAAAACAGGTACTGTCTGATTGGCAGTTTTTATATCTGGGAGTCCAGTTTGCTAGTTTATATGTCTTTTATATATTTAAATTCTCTACTCTTACCCTCACCCAAAATGTCACCTAGCTCCTGTATGGTCTTCAGTGAATTACTATGCCTTTTGGTAACAGGCTATGTTCAAGTAATGGAAAACTCTAGTAAGAGATCAGTGAAAAGAAGC
The DNA here is from genome assembly GCF_027406575.1 of Nycticebus coucang. NCBI lineage: Eukaryota > Metazoa > Chordata > Mammalia > Primates > Lorisidae > Nycticebus > Nycticebus coucang. Next base: position 19,531,832 of record NC_069788.1, on the reverse strand, counting down.
AGAATGGGTCTGAGCTATCTATGTCCTTAGCCTCATTCGTACACAAGTACCCTCTTGCGAGACTGGAATCCTGTACTGAAGGTTACAGGTCCTCTCAAGGCAAGACTGTTACTTATGAAGTCCTTTTTAATTCCATGCCAAAAGTAAAAATGCATTGTTAATGAAGTTACCAATATGTCTGAATCAGACATACTCAGATTTGTGCTTGAAGCATAATGTTTTTTATCAGCTAATACTGGCTGTACGGGAAGAGGGAACAGAGCAGAATGGGCAGTAAGGAAAGAGACTGGGAGCCTTTGAGGTGGGGAGAAGAAAGACTTTCTATCCAAAAGGATATTGAATAGAGTGGAGGGATGCCACATTGTCTCCTATGAACACCCCCTCCATTTATGGTCTTATATATGTGACGCTCCAATCAAACAAATAAAGAAATTATTATAATGCGGTATAATAAATAGTCCTGGATTTTATGGAAACACACAGAAGGGATCCTTAACACAGACAGGATATGTCAGGACAGCCTTCCAAACAGAAGTGAGCTCTGAACTGAGTTCTGAGAAAAGAGCTAGACTTAGTCAGCAAAGTGCCAAAGGAATAACCCAAGATATTGGAGTCTTGTGCAGAGAATGTAGAAAACACGGCCAGTTCAGTAAGCAAGAAGCAATACAGCACATCTGAAGCACAAGGTAGAGTAAGCCATTGAGTAAGAGGAAAGAAGGAGTGGTAAGGGATGGAATTTTCTAGGTACGCAGGGGCCAGGTTGTAACATACCTTGTGCTTACTAAGTTTAGGGAAGGCCATTGAGGATTAAAAAGGAGTCACGATCAGCCTTAACGTTCAAAATTATAGTTCTGGCAACAGTGTAAGACTTACATTTGTTGGTTAAAGAAATAAGAGTATGAACAGTGGAACTGATATGTTGTTTTACTTCAAGTAGGATATAATGAGGGCCTAAATTAGTGCTGTGGTGATGTGGCAGGATATTTAGAGCAGATGAAGACAAATCTCAGAAACATTCATGATAAAGTCACATTGAAAATGGGGGGAGGACTATGGAGAGGACAGAGAAGAAATCTAGTCTGACCACCATGTTTGTGAGGAAAATTGATAGTCACTGTAGTAATACAGAGATCCAGCAGATGAATGGACAAATTGTGGTAGATCCAGAAAATGGAGTATTATCCTGGAATAAAGAGACATGAGTTATCAAAATATGGAGAGTCATGAAGGAAATTTAAATTTATGTCACTAAATGAAAGAAGCCAGTGTAAAAATACTACATACTATATTATTCCAACTTTATGGAATTCTGGAAAAGGCAAACTGATAGAGACAATAAAATATTAGAGGTTGCCAAGGGACAGTGGGAAGGGAAGGATGAACAGGCTGAGCACAGTGGATTTTTAGGGCAGTGAAACTACTTGTATGATATTACAATGGTAGGTACATGTCATAATTCATTTTTCAAAATCCATAGACTGTATAACCCAAAGAATAAACTCTCATGTGAACTATGGACTTTGGGTGATGATGAGTCAATGCAGGTTCATTGATTGTAAAAATGTATCATTGTGGTAATAGTGGAGTGTCATTAGTAAGAAAGGTTGTGCATGTGTGTACAGGAACTCTCTGTACTTCCCTCTCCATTTTGCTGAAAACTTTAATCTGCAATAAAAAATATTTTTTAAAAGATGGCTAAGATTCTTGGAAATATGTTAAATTCAAATGGGAGATGCCTTTGAGACATTCAGGTGGAGATATGTACTAAAGAATGGGATTTGAGAGAACAATCGAAGATGGTGGCCGAGTAACAGCTGCCTTGTGACTGGGCACAGTGAGTATAGGGAGACAAGACTCCAGGCACCTCTGGCTGGTGGGATTTGCCCATAAACATCCCTTTGAGAACAGAGAGAGTCAGCAAGAGACTCCTGAACCCCATGAGGAGGACAAAAGCAGTGGAAAAATGGCAAGTAGTTGCGTGTGTTCATTAGGTCTAATCCTTCTGGCAGCTGTAAGTATAGCAGCAGTGAGATTGCAAACTGGAAAGGCCTTACCTGTGAGCTGTTTTGTTTTTTTTGGACTTGGAACTCAGTTGAACTACCTTGGGAGAACTTGGGCAAGAGTGTGGAGGACTTTAAGTGTTGTCTAGGGCCCCAGACTGAGCTTCTGAGCCAGACGGAGCTAATAGTGTTCAACTGTGGGCCGTGCAAAGACATTGTGGGAGAACTGCCCTGGCAAGCTCTGCCCTCAGGGTCACAGAGCAAGGATTGGGTGGGAGTGAGTAATCTAGTGACTGAGCAGCCTAAAGGTGGGGACTGAGACACTTTGCAACCTTAGCCCTGAGGGTCATAGAGTGAGACCAGTTTTGGCACACTGGGTAAGTAGATAACCAATTCCGGAGTGATCCCAGCAACAAGTGCTTTCCTGGGAAAGCTTCTGCTTAGTCAAGGTGAGCAGTTTAAAGTGACTTTCAAGAGGACTGAGGACAGATTTAGGCTCTTCACCCTGTGGAGTTTGAGAAATCAGCAGAGGCTTCCAGTCTCCATAGCATACAGGCATATCAGCATTATGATTAACATCTCATACCCCAGAAGATTACCTGTTGCCCAGACAATATTCAGCAAGATATATATACTGCTTTGTTGTTGTTGTTCCTGTTTTGTTTTTTAATTTCAACATTTTCCCTATAGATTTTTCTTTTCATTTTTTTCTTTCTTCATTTTTCTAGTTTAAATATAATTTCTATTGTTGCTTTTTCAACAATTATAACTTCATTTTTGCTAGTGTTTCTATCCCTATTATTTAGTCCCCCCCAGCCCCCCAATTTTATCCCATAAAGTTTTCTGTTGCTTGTTTTGGTTTGATTTATAACATTTTTGTCTTCCCTCTCTACTTGGTGGAGGTGGGGTATTGTGTCCGAAAAGGCTAACGAAGAGCTTCTGACATTGAGGAAACCACCCAACCTGGTACCCCCCAGAGGTTGGGGGTTTTTAAGGTTGGGTCAAAGTACCCTAATGTACACCTATATTTCTCTGTCTCCCTCTTTCTGTGCATCTCTTCTTTTTGTCAATATTCCCTTTTACCCACCCCCTCTCTTTTCCCTTTTTTCTTTTCTTTCTATTTTCCATTCTTGCTCTTCAACCTTCTCATCTTCTGGTCCTGTACCAAAAGGACTCATCAAAACCCTACTGCAGAGGCATGGCAACTTAAAAAGCAAGAGGAAGTGAAAAGAAAATTAGGGCAAGGAAACAGATAAAAGAAATAAATCACTCATGAGGAAGAATCAGCAGAAAACTGCTGGCAACATGAAAAATCAGTCCAGAACAACCTCCCCCCCCACCACAAGGAACTGTGAGGTACCTACTGCAGAGGATTCTACTTATAGAAAAATGTTAGAAATGACAGAAAGGGAATTTGGAATACAGATGATGAAAACAATCAAGAAAATGATGGAAACAATGAAGGAAACTGCTAATAAAGTGGAAAATAACCAAAAAGAAATCCAAAAACAGAATAAATAAGAGATGGATGATATGAAGAATATAGAAAGGATATAGCAGAGCTGAAGGAACTGAAGAAGTCAATTAGGGGACTTAAAGATGCAGTAGAAAATATCAGCAACAGATTAGACCATGCAGAAGAAAGAATCTCAGAGGTAGAGGACAAAGCTCTTGAGATAACTCTGATAGTTGAAGAAGCAGAAAAGAAGAGAGAGAAAGCAGAACGTTCACTGATTGAATTATGGGACTTTATGAAGCCTTTAAACATATGACTTATAGGTATGTTTATAGGTATAGGTATACCTATACTTATAGGTATACAACTATATAGGTATATACCCCTTCCCCAGAAGGGGAAGAAGAATGCCCCAGGGAAATGGAAGCCATACTAGAGTTATTATAAATGAAAAATTTCCAAATATCACCAAAGATTCTGACACAATACTTTCAGAGGGATATCAGAATCCAGGTCACCTCAACTCTAACTGAGCTTCTCCAGGGCACATTGTGATGAACCTGTCCAAAGTCAAGACAAAAGAAAAAATTCTTCAAGCTGCCAGGAGTAAGTGCCAGTTGACCTACAGGGGCAAATCAATTAGGGTGACTGCAGACTTCTCTAATGAAACTTTCCAAGCAAGAAGACAATGGTCATCTACCTTTAATCTACTTAAACAGAACAATTTCCAACCCAGAATTCTATATCCTGCTAAGCTAAGCTTTAAAATTGACAGAGAAATCAAATCATTTACTGATATGCAAACATTGAGGAAATTCGCCACAACAAGACCAGCTCTTGTTGTTCTGCACACTGACCATCACAATGGATCAGCAGCAAAGTAAAAACTCAGAAATTAAAGGACAGAACCTAACTTCCACACTGATGCAAAAGACGAAACAAAGCAATGGACTCTCACAAAGTAAGGTGAATAGAACACTACCATACTTATCAATTATCTCAATAAATGTTAATGGCTTGAATTCCTCACTGAAGAGGCCTAGATTGGCTGACTGGATTAAAAAACACATGCCATCCATTGGCTGTCTGCAGGGAACACACCTACCTTCAAAAGACAAATTAAAACTCTGAGCTAAGGGTTGGAAGACAATTTTTCAGGCAAATGAAATTCAGAAGAAAAGAGGAGTTGAAATCTTATTTTCAGATACACGTGGATTTAAAGCAACTAAAGTTAAAAAAAGACAAAGATGGTCACTTTATATTGGTAAGGGAAAAATACGAGAAGATGTTTCAATTCTAAATATTTATGCACCAAATTTAAATGCTCCCAGATTCTTGAAACAGACCTTACTCCCTCTGAGCAATATGATATCCTATAATACCATAATAACAGGGGACTTTAACACTCCTCTTACAGAGCTGGACAGATCCTCTAAACAGAAATTAAACAAAGATATAAGGGACTTAAATGAGACCCTATATTAGAACAACTGTGCTTAATAGATGCGCATAGAACACTCCATCCCAAAGATAAAGAATATACATTCTTCTCATCACCCCATGTAACATTCTCCAAAATTGATCATATCCTAGGATACAAAACAAACCTCAACAGAATCAAAAGAATTGAAATTTTACCTTGTATCTTCTCAGACCATAAGGCACTAAAGGTGGAACTCAACTCCAACAAAAACGTTCAACCCCACACAAAGGCATGGAAATTAAACAACCTTCTGTTGAATGACAGTTGGGTGCAGGAAGAAATAAAACAGGAAATCACTAACTTCTTTGAGCATAACAACAGTGACGACAAAGCTACCAAAACCTGTGGGATACTGCAAAAGCCATTTTGAGAGGAAAATTTATTGCTTTAGATGCTTACATTTGAAAAACAGAAAGTGCATCAACAAATTCGCAAGCTATCTTATGGACTTGGAAAAAGAAGAACAATCTAAGCCTAAACCCAGTAGAAGAAAATAAATCTCAAAATCAAATAAGAGATCAATGAAATTGAAAACAAAAGAATCATTCAGAAAATTAATGAAACAAGGACTTGGTTTTTTTTAAAAAATAAATAAAATAGATAAACCTTTGGCCAGACTAACTAGAAATAGAAAAGTAAAATCTCTAGTAACCTCAATCAGAAATGATAAAGGGGAAATAACGACTGATGCCACAGAGAAACAAGAGATCATCTGTGAATACTATCAGAAACTCTATGCCCATAAATTTGACAATGTGAAGGAAACGAACCAATATTTAGAATCACACCCTCTCCCTAGACTTAGCCAGGAAGAAATGGAGCTTCTGAACAGACCAATTTCATGCATTGAGATTAAAGAAACAATAAAAAAGCTTCCAACAACAAAAAAAATGCCCTGGGCCAGACGGCTTCACACCAGAATTCTATCAAACCTTCAAGGAAGAGCTTATTCTTGTATTGCAGAAATTATTCCAAAAAATTGAGGTGGAGGAAATCCTTCCCAACACGTTCTATGAAGCAAACATCACCCTGAAACCAAAACCAGGAAAAGACCCAACTAAAAAGGTGAATTTCAGACCAATTTCACTAATGAATATAGATGTAAAAATTCTCAACAAAATCCTAGCCAATAGATTATTATGGCTTATCATCCAAAAAGTCATACATCATGATCAAATAGGTTTCATCCCAGGGTTGCAAGGCAGGTTTAACATATGCAAGTCCATAAACGTAATCTACCATATTAACAGAAGCAAAAATAAAAACCATATGATCCTCTCAACACATGCAGATAAAGCATTCGATAAAATCCACCATCCTTTTCTAATTAGAACACTGAATAGTATAGGCATAGGTGGCACATTTCTGAAACTGATTGAAGCTATCTATGACAAACCCACTGCTAATATTTTACCAAATGGAGTAAAACTGAAAGCTTTTTTCTCTTAGAACTGGAACTAGACAAGGTTGTCCTCTGTTAGTGCTGGAAGTTCTAGCCAATACAATTAGGCAAGAGAAGGAAATAAGGGAATCCAAATGGGAGCAGAGGAGGTCAAACTCTCCTTCTTTGCTGATGACATGATCTTACAGTTAAAGAACCCCAAAGACTCAACCATAAGACTCCTGGAAGTCATCAAAAAATACAGGAATGTCTCAGGATATAAAATTAATGTTCATAAGTCAGTTCCCTTTGTATACGCCAATAACAGTCAAGATGAAAAGCTAATTAAGGACACAACTCCCTTCATCATAGCTTCAAAGAACATGAAATACCTAAGAATACACCTAACAAAGGAGGTGAAGGACCTCTATAAAGAAAATTATGAAATCCTAAGAAAGGAAATAGCAGAGGATATTAACAAATGGAAGAACATACCGTGCTCCTGGATGGGAAGAATCAATATTGTTAAAATGTCTATACTTCCCAAAGCAATCTACCTATTCAACACCATTCCTATTAAATACCAACATTGTACTTTCAAGATTTGGAAAAAATGCATTTTGTATGGAACCAGAAAAAAAAACCCTATAGCTAAGGCAGTTCTTAGTAATAAAAATAAAGCTGGATTGTAACCGGGTCATAGCTTTCATGTGAAAGCCCTAAATTAGTTTCATAGTAGGGCTTAGTACATTGGGTACTTTTTCTTCCATTCTTCAGATACTTTACTAAGAAGAATATGTTCCAGCTCCATCCATGGAAACATGAAAGAGGTAAAGTCTCTATCTTTCTTTAAGGCTGCATAATATTCCATGGTGTACATATACCACAATTTATTAATCCATTCGTGGATCGATGGGCATTTGGGCTTTTTCCATGACTTAGCAATTGTGTTGACCAGTGTGATGAAAATGTGTCAAATGGTATATGAAGCTAGTGTATGATGCCCCATGATCATATCAACATATCAATGTACACAGTTATGACTTAATTAAAAAAAAAAGAAAAAAAAGTAAAGCTGGGGACATCACCATACCAGATTTTAGGCTATACTACAAAGCCATAGTGGTCAAGACCACCTGGTACTGGCACAAAAATAGAGACATAGACATTTGGAATCGAATAGAAAACCAGGAAATGAAACTAACATCTTACAACCGCCTAATCTTTGATAAACCAAACAAGAACATAAGGAAAGGCTTCCTATTCAATAAATCGTGCCGGGAGAACTGGATATCCACATGTAAAAGACTGAAACTGGACCCACACCTTTCTCTACTCACAAAAATTGATTCAAGATGGATAAAGGACTTAAGTTTAAGGCATGAAACAATAAAAATCCTCAAAGAAGGCATAGAAAAAACAGTGGAAGATATTGGCCTGGGGAAAGACTTCACAAAGAAGACTGCCATGGCAATTGCAACAACAACAAAAATAAACAAATGGGACTTAATTAAACTGAAAAGCTTCTGTACAGCTAAGCAGACAACAACCAAAGCAAATAGACAACTTCCATAATGGAAAAGGATATTTGCATATTTTGAATCTGACAAAAGCTTGAAAACTAGGCTCTACAGAGAACCCAAATTAATCAACCTGAAAAATAGCCAACAATCCCATATATCAATGGGCAAGAGATATGAATAGAACTGTCTCTAAAGAAGACAGACAAATGGCTAACTAACATATGAAAAATGCTCATCATCCCTAATTATTAGAGAAATGCAAATCAAAACCACCCCGAGAAACCATTTAATCCCAGTGAGAATGGCTCACATCACAAAATCTCAAAACTGCAGATGCTGGCGTGGATGTGGAGAGAAGGGAACACTCTTACACTGCTGCTGAGACTGCAAACTAATATAACCTCTTTGAAAGAAAGTATGGAGAAACCTTAAAGAACTATGGGGGCAAGACATGATTGCAAGAGGGACTTTGCCTAACAATTGCAATCAGTGTAACCTGGCTTATTGTACCCTCAATGAATCCTCAACAATAAAAAAAAAAAAAAAAAAAGAACTCAAGCTAGACCTCTCATTTGATCCTGCAATCCCATTACTGGGCATCTATCCAGAAGGAAAAAGAGTCCTTTTATCATAAGGACTCTTGCACTAGACTGTTTATTGCAGCTCAATTTACAATTGCCAAAATGTGGAAACAGCCTAAATGCCCACCAACCCAGGAATGGATTAACAAGCTGTGGTATACGTATACCATGGAATACTATTCAGCCATTAAAAAAATGGAGACTTTTCATCCTTTGTATTAACCTGGATGGAAGTGGAAGACATTATTCTTAGTAAAGCATCACAAGAATGGAGAAGCAAAAATCCTATGTACTCAATTTTGATATGAGGACAATTAATGACAATGACATGGTGGGGTGGGGGAAGGTGAGAGCAGAGAGAGAAAGAAGGAGGGAGGGGTCGGGAAAGGAAGAGCAGAGAGAGGGAAGGAGGAGGGGGTTGGGCCTTGGTGTGTATCACACCTTTGGGGGACAAGACATAATTGCAAGGGGGACTTTACCAAAAAATGCAATCAGTGTAACCTGGTTTCTTATACTCTCAATGAATCCCCAACAATTAAAAAAAAAAAAAAAAGAATGGGATTTGAGGCCTACCTTACAGTGCTGAGAACCAAGCCTCTCTCAATTGGAACACTGTCCCCAGCCCTTGGAACGAATACTCCCAGTTCCTCAACCAGATATGTCAGGTTTCTTTTAACTATAGACACATGAACACGAGTCAATGACTGCAAGTCAATGACCACCATTGTTCTATGCAACAAATATGTTTGACCACTGCCAATAATTAGGTAAGCAATAGTGAGATTCTGATATAGAGTCAATTATTCTTTTTTGTTCTCTTAAAAATTTTTTTATTAAAGCATAACTGTGTACATTAATGCATTTATGGGGTGCAATATGTTGATTATATATAAATTATATATATGTATTTTATATAAAATATAAAATATGTGCTAATTATAGATTTTATATATTTTTTATATATAATTTGGAATGCTTGCGTAAAACTGGTTAACATAGTCTTCACCTCATTTACTTAATTATTATGTTAAGATATTTATACTCTACTCTTAATAGATTTGACATGTACCCTTGCAATATGCACCATAGGTGAGGTCCCACCGATTACTCTCCCTCCACCCGGCCTCCTCCTCTTCTCCTCTCTCCTGCCTCTCCCCTCCTTCATCCTGGGCTATTGTTGTCTTTTGTCTTTCACATGAAAGTGTGGGTGATTAAATTCTCAATTATATGTTTCCTATAGAGAACATGAAAATTCTAACTGGTGAGTATTCTATCCTATCTTTTTCCTTTATCAATCATTGGTTATCTCCTTTTTAAGTAGATAAACTTTCTAAAATGTGTTTTCCCTGGAATACTGCAAGATCTCATTATCTAATCAACATCAAAAGTGAGAGAAGAAGAATTTTCAGTACTATGTTAGATCACACTACTGAATTTCAGGGGTCTCTTTAGCTTAGGAAATAAAATTCAGAAGCACCTTGTGACAACGCTCTAAGCTAACTGCCTTGCTAATGCTTGGGTTTGCTGTGTCTCAGCTTTCACTGCATCTGTCAGCCTGGTACATCTTTTCACTTCACTGAAAAGTGTCATGGAACTAGAATTATGTTATAGAAAGCCAGGAAGAGGGTATTATAAGACATGTTACTTTTTTCATAACTACTTTTTCCATGCTTCATACTATCATATTGCACCACATTTTGAGATCAAGAACTAGTTAACATTGCACAAAGCCTAACGAAGTATTTAACATGTGTTTATTCAGCAAGGTTCTATGAAAGAGAAAACTATCCCCAAAAGAAAATAGCTTTGATAATCTGTGTAACCACTGGTTCTGCTTTACGTACTATCCTTCAATTTGGAAATAGAAGTCCCCTCCCTTCCACGCTAAATTAGGACTCAGGGACCTTTGTTTGCAATCCCCAAGGCACAGCCCTTGTTTTCCAGGTCTTCCTACACTGTGAGCTGTCTCATTATCTCTGAGGCATGGACATGAACACGTTTCTCTTATTCTACTTATTGAAATCCCATCTCCCATGAACCTCACCTGCCTCTCTCTCTTCCCTACAACTCTTTGCCTTCTCAATATCCTGTGTCTTCACATTACAGCTGGGGAGGGCTGGAAGGAAGTGATAACTTCTAGTTGCCTAACAACTTCTTTTGGGCTGTAAAACATTGGTAGCACCCAAGGTCCTATGATGTGAACAGGTCAGCTATGCCTAGAGGAAAAGGGACTGTCTATCTGTTGGGGATAGACAGAAAAAAATATTTTCTTCCAAACTTTCTTTAATATTTCTGTACGTATATTTGTGTATCTTTAGCTAACAAGCTAACTTACTCAGAGAAAACCTCACCACTGAAAAAGTTTTTCTTTTTTTTATTTTGGTGAATAGATGTATCAGTTTTGTGGAATTTTAGCTTGAAAGCTGTTTTATTATTATTATTGTTGTTTATAAACAAAAAGGATGATAATTTGAAGGATTAAAATTTGACAGCTTCTATTGAATAAATGCTATCCATTCTGATTATTTTACAGACTGGATAATGTTCTTTGGACTAGAATAACCTCTGGACTAGAATATCATAGTTATTTTCCTTTTATTTTCTGTCTTATTTCCCAATGCTTTCGTTTTAGAATTATATATTGAACAGCTGTATAATCAGTTTTAAATATATATATATATATATTAACTACACATTGACAAACATTCAGTAGAACTTCACTAATTAGGGAAAGATCAATCTGAAATGCTCAAACACAGTGCATTAAAAGAAATAACATTTTTTTTGAGTGATGAAGCAGCAATACCATTAGTAAACAGTAGATCCACCCTGACACTTAGAAAGAAAATGTAAAAGTGTAATTAGCAAATTTTATGTAAAATATTTCAAAAGACTTTTTCAATTTATTATTTTATTACTCTCTAGAAATTCTTTATTAGTCAAATTCTTACTTTGGCTTCACATTCATGTATGAAAAATCACAAATGTCAAATGAATGAAGTTTTACCCTTCCTCTTGTTACATTTCCAATTCATTCCCCAGAATAAGTGCATGCTTAAAATTTAAAACATTATCTTTTTTCTTTACCCTTAGAAAAAAGTTCTTCATGCATCTTTAAGTTGATTTTAATAATTGAGGGGAAAAAATAAGTTTACCATATGACTTCAGCCTATATTTTCTACATGAAATGCAAAACTGTATCATAGGAAGATCTCCTTTTTCTTAGTCTCTTTTCTCCAAGTCTTTTTGTCATCCAATAATAACTCAATAACTGCTATGACCTGAAATAGCTAGATCTTGAAGCACATGTAACTTAAGCTTCAAGGCCCCTCATTTGCATTGATCCTTTCCGAGGTCCTCAGAAGACCCCTAGAAATGTGTTCATATAACCTTATGATTTTTTTTTAAAGTGTTCTAAAGTAAGGTAAAACAGCTCCAACTTAAGGTATGCTATTCTTTCTTTCCATTCTAAAATGCTCTCTGTTGCAATTTTCCTTGAGTTGCGTGATTTTGAAGTGGCCAAAAGTTTGGGGACCTATTTAGGGGTAGTTGAGTTGGAAATATATTTAGGTTGGATTTATAGGTAACATTTACGAGGCTAACAGTCACTTGTGAGCATAGTTAGCTTATTTTTAGTTGTTCTAATATAGAAATGGATTTCAGGAAAGCTACTGTCCAGTGTACTGAATCATCTGCTATTGATATGGAGTGTCCCCCATTCAGGGATGGATAAAGACACCCCCACACCTCTGAGTACAAGTAAGACAGGAAAAGGGCAGTTTTTCCATGTAAGCTATGTCCCTTCTGGAGTGCACCTCATGCCACTTTCCCCACCCCCCAGATAAAGGAACTACATTCATTTGTTAATAATCTCATTCAGTTGCTAATCAACTTTAAAGTCTGCCAATCCTGGCTAAAAATAATTCCCCAAATTGTATAAAGTCCCTAGACTTCTGGGGAGACTTCCCACTTGGGACTCCCCCCCATCCCGGGGGCCAAAGATTGTAGTGCCTTTTCTTCTTTCAGTATTCCTTTCTATCTTAATAAATTCTATCAGATCACTGATTTCTGTGGTCTGTGGGTTTATTCTTTGCATCTCTGAGATCAGGGACCTACTGTAGAATGAAACTCTGTCTATGATATCACACAAAGGAATTACTAGTGTAATGGTTATAGCAAAATATGAATGTGCTGCAAGAAGTATGAGAATTTATTTAAGAATAATCACTCCACAAAAACTCAAAGTGTCCTGAAATTTTACCAAAACATATATAAAAGAAACATTACAGATACTTTCCAAAATTTACTATCCTCTAAGTTTGGGTTGACCTAAGGCAAAACCTGAAGCAAAGATTGAGTATAGATAGTTAACATGGATTCACAAACACAGGCCTGAGGCAGTAGGGAAAGAGGAAGAAGGAAAAGCCCATCTAGGGTATGCTATTGAAGATTCTGTTTGGAAATTCTGGGCTTGAGTCCATTAGTACTTTGGGAAGTGTAGAAAATGCCTCTCCCCATTATTAGTGTGGAGGATGGGGGCTGGGGCATTTACTGTTGATTTTTATCCTCAGAGGGTATTATCTCTCCCATACCCCTTACTCCAGCTAAACTCCACAGGGCTCAGTAGACACCAGGGGAGATAGCCCTAAAGCAGAAAAGCAGGGCTAGTGGCTAGGTTAGGAAATCCTAAGGCTTATGAGACTTTAGATGTCTCTCCTCTATTTTCAGAACAAGGAGGATGACACTTCACTAGCCACATGACTGACCCTGGCAATGAAATGTGGGCTGAAAGGATGAGTGCCACTTCTGAACTGAAGTGCTTAATTGCTCTTGCTTAGGTGGGCCTAAGAGATACAATGTGGGAAATCAAAATCATTCAAAACATACTACCTGCCTCTCAGATATACCCTTGGATGCTGGAAGATATACCCAGCTTATTAAAATTGACAAGGAAATCAGGGGTGGGTCTAAGAGATACAATGTGGGAAATCAAAAGCATTTGCTATAGGTAAATATTTTTAGCTACATTTTTTTCTGATGAGACATTAAAGTTCAGTGAGGCTAGATCAGTTGCTTGAGGTCACATGTGGCTGGGGGAGAAAAAAAGGCATTTGTTCTTTGTCTTTGTGTTTGTTTGATTTTATGTAGAAAGAGGAAAAGCCTATTGATATCTAAGGGCCTTTAATTTGAAGGAGCTCAAGAAATTTCACCGCAAAATATGACTTCTTGGTATAAATAGTTTTATGAAGTAAAGGCCATTTGAAAATTAAAAAAGCATTAAGGGGGGCTTTCTGTCTATTTGCATAAATTGGACTGACCTGGTCAAAAGATCAAAAGCAATAATTGACTTCCCTTCCTCTCTGTCATCTCAGTATATTGCACTATTCAACCAGACCTGGCCGGAATCATTCAAAACATACTACCTGCCTCTCAGGTTAATTTAAAGTCAATCTGTTTTCTCTATCTATTCCGCCTCCCTAGAAAATGCAAACATCTCATCCTTGAACAGAATTTCTTATAGTCCTTATTTTCCTCCACTCTTCTAAAAGGTGTGTATAAAAATATCTGAACTTCACTGGGATATTGGGTAATCATTATGTGAATCTCCTCATGTGCACAGTATTGGTAATAAACATTTTTCTTATTAATCTGCCTTAATTGTGAGTTGAGCTTTCAGTGAACTTTTTTGGGGAAAGGGCAAGTTTCCCCTCATCCTTACAAATTCAAAATTCTCTTTATTCCAAGGGGTAATATTTTAGAAGTGAAATTTCCTGAGCTCCTTCACGTGGCACATACATGATAGAGATAAGAGCTGAATGTGCACTTACTTAATGCTGAAGATCATTCACTTTCTTCCCCATCACATGCCTCCCACGGAAGGGAGATCATCTGAGCCAAAGAGTCATATTCACTTGGGACTGTTCAGTTAAAATGAAATTGATAACTTGGGCTGATGGGTGCAGATGTAGTTAGTATGATGGTCAAATACTGTGCAATTCTTTTTCTAGTGTCTGGTGTTGGGAGATGAACTGTTACTGGCACTGAGCTTGTAGAAAAGTTGATCAAGCTTTGTGAATGAATCACTGATTCGTACAGACCTGTTGGACATGTTGAATTAGAAAGTGTAATGTAATACCTGCAGTCACACGGTGTAGTGACCCACTTCATATCTGATAACTCAAAGGCAGGAGAAGCAGTATAACTTTAAACTAGATGACTTACAGCAAAGCTTATTTGGCCATAGCTATAGGCAAAGGACAAATGCAGTGGACATTTACTAACACCTTGCTCCATGACAGACACCACAGTGGTGACTATCAAATGAGGTTGTCACATGATTAAATGAATCTGAGGAAAGACCCCTGCCTAGTGACCTCCCAAGAGGCCAGTGGCTAGGTTAGGAAATCCCAAGGCTTATGAGACTTTAGATGTCTCTCCTCTATTTTCAGAACAAGGAGGATGACACTTCACTAGTCACGTGATTGACCTTGGCAATGAAATGTGGGCTGAAAGGATGAGTGCCACTTCTGAACTGAAGTGCTTAATTGCTCTTGCTTAGCTCTTCAGCTCTCTTTGTCCAGCTGTGTGGGCTGTGGAAGTGCGTGCTGGTGCAGGGAAGCCATGGGAGTAAATTAGATGTAATGCAGAGTCACCAAATGGAGGGCAGTTTTCTTGCAGCCACAGTGGATGTTGCCATGTGTGAAAAATAAACTTTTGTTTTGTCAAGTTAAAGAGACTTTTGGGTTTGCTTGATACTACAACATATTACAGACTAAACTGACTAATTGGCAGGAATCAATTTTAACCCAGGCCAATGTGACTTTCAAGGCCATATGTGCTCTTTTAAGTATAAATTGCTGTCTCTTAATTCTACACTATTTTTATTTTTTTACTTTCTTTTTTTTTTTTTATTAAATCATAGCTGTGTACATTAGTATGATCATGGGGCACCATACACTTGGTTCATAGACCGTCTGACACATTTTCATCACACTAGTTAACATAGCTTTCGTGGCATTTTCTTAGTTATTTTGCTAAGACCTTTCCATTCCACATTTACTAGGATTCACATATACCCTTGTAAGATGCACCACAGGTGTAATCCCATTAATCCCCCTCCCTCCATGTATCTCCCCCCTCCCTCCCCTCCCTTTCCCCCTTCTCCCTATTCTTAGGTTGTAACTGGGTTATAGCTTTCATGTGGAGGTCCTACATTAGTTTCATAATAAGGGTGAGTACATTGGGTACTTTTTCTTCCATTCTTGAGATACTTTACTAAGAAGAATATGTTCCAGCTCCATCCATGTAAACATGAAAGAGGTAAAGTCTCCATCTTTTTTTAAGGCTGGATAATATCCATGGTGTACATATACCACAATTTATTAATCCATTCATGGATCAATGCGCACTTAGGCTTTTTCCATGACTTAGCAATTATGAATAGGGCTGCAATAAATATTCTGATACAAATATCTTTGTTATGATGTGATTTTTGGTCTTCTGGGTATATGCCCAGTAGAGGGATTACAGGATTGAATGGCAGATCTATTTTTAGATCTCTAAGTGTTCTCCATATCTCTTTCCAAAAGGAATGTATTAATTTGCATTCCCACCAGCAGTGCAAAAGTGTTCCCTTTTCTCCACATCCACACCAACATCTCTGGTTTGGGGATTTAGTGATGTAGGCTAGTCTCACTGGAGTTAGATGATATCTCAAAGTAGTTTTGATTTGCATTTCTCTGATGATTAAAGATGATGAGCATTTTTTCATATTTCTAAAGGCCGCGCACCTGTCTTCTTCAGAGAAGTTTCTCTTCAAGTCCCTTGCCCAGCCTGCGATGGGATCCCTTATTCTTTTCTTGCTAATGCGTTTGAGTTGTCTGTGGATTCTGGTTATTAAACCTTTGTCGGAGACATAATCTGCAAATATCTTCTCCCATTCTGAGGGCTGTTTGCTTGCTTTACTTACTGTGTTCTTGGCTGTGCAGAAGCTTTTTAGTTTGATCAAGTCCCAGTAGTGTGTTTTTCAAGCAGCTTCAATTGCCCAGTGGGTCCTTCTCATGAAAAACTCGCCCAACCCAATTTCTTCAAGGGTTTTCCCTGCACTCTCTTCTAGTATTTTTATAGTTTCATGTCTTAGGTTTAAATCTTTAATCCAGTGAGAGTCTATCTTGGTTAATGGTGAGAAGAGTGGGTCCAGTTTCAGTCTTCTACAGGTTGCCCGCCAGTTCACCCAGCACCATTTGTTAAATAGGGAATCTTTTCCCCATTGAATGTTTTTAATTGGCTTGTCAAAGATTAAATAAGGGTAATTAGCTGGATTCATCTCTTGGTTCTCTGTTCTGTTTTAGACATCTACTTCTCTGTTTTTGTGCCAGTACCATGCTGTTTTGATCACTATCTATTTGTAGTATAGTCTGAGGTCCTCCTGCTTTGTTTTTATTTGTGAGTAATGTCTTGGCTATTCGAGGTTTTTTCTGATTCCATATAAAACGAAGTATTGTTTTTTCAAGATCTTTAAAGTATGACAGTGGAGTTTTAATGGGGATTGCATTGAAATTATATATTGCTTTGGGTACTATGGACATTTTAACAATGTTGATTCTTCCCAACCATGAGCATGGTATATTTTTCCATTTGTTAACATTCTCAGCTATCTCTTTTCTTAGAGTTTCATAGTTCTCTTTATATAGATCTTTCACGTCCTTTGTGAGATAAAGTCCCAAGTATTTCATCTTCTTTGGCACTACTGTGAATGGGATAGAGTCCTTAATTGTTTTTTCAACTTGACTATTGTTGGTATATATAAAGGCTACTGATTTATGAATGTTGATTTTGTAACTTGAGACGCTGCTGTATTTTCCAGATATACAATCATATCATCTGTGAAGAGTGAAAGTTTGATCTCTTCTGAGCCTATGTGGATACTCTTGATCGCCTTTTATTCCCTAATTGCGGTGGCTAAAACTTCCATTACAATGTTAAAGAGCAATGGAGACAATGGGCAGCCTTGTCTGGTTCCAGATCTGAGTGGAAATGATTCCAATTTAACTCCATTCAATATGATATTGGCTGTGGGTTTGCTGTAGATGGCCTCTATCAATTTAAGAAATGTCCCTTCTATACCGATTTTCTTAAGTGTTCTGATCATGAAGGGATGTTGGATGTTATCAAAAGCTTTTTCTGCATCGATTGAGAGAATCATATGGTCTTTGTTTTTTAATTTGTTTATGTGCTGAATTACATTTATAGATTTATGTATATTGAACCAGCCTTGAGACCCTGGGATAAAACTGACTTGGTCAGGATGTATGATTTGTTTGATATGTTGCTGGATTCTGTTTGTTAGAATCTTGTTGAATATTTTTGCATCTATATTCATTAGTGATATTGGTCTATAATTTTCTTTTCTTGTTGCGTCTTTTCCTGGTTTGGGGATCAGGGCGATGTTTGCTTCATAGAACGTGTTGGGTAGTCTTCCTTCTTTTTCTACCTTTTGGAACAGGTTGAGTAATATAGGTACTAATTCCTCTTTAAAGGTTTGGTAGAATTCTGATGTAAAACCATCTGGTCCCGGGCTTTTCTTTTTGGGGATATTTTGTATGGTTGATGTTATTTCCGAACTTGATATGGGCCTGTTCAACATTTCCAGTTGATTTTGGTTAAGTCTTGGAAGGTGACGTGCTTCCAAGTAACAGTCAATTTCCTTCAGATTTTCATATTTCTGAGAGTAAAGTTTCTTGTAATATTCATTAAGGATTTTTTGGATTTCTGAGGGTCTGTTGTTATTTTGTCTTTGTTATTTCTGATTGATGAGATTAGAGATTTTACTCTTTTTTTCCTGATTAGGTTGGCCAAAGGTTTATCTATTTGTTGACCTTTTCAAAAAACCAGCTTTTTGATTTATTGATCTGTTGTATTATTCTTTTGTTTTCAATTTCATTTAGTTCTGCTCTGATTTTGGTTATTTCTTTTCTTCTACTGGATTTGGGGTTGAACTGTTCTTCCTTTTCCAGTCTCCTGAGATGTCCCATTAAGTTGCTTACTTCCTCTCTTTCTGTTCTCCTGAGGAAGGCTTGCAGTGCTATAAATTTCCCTCTTAGAACTGCCTTTGTGGTGTCCCAGAGGTTCTGATAGTTCATGTCTTCATTGTCGTTTTGTTCCAAAAATTTGTCAATTTCCTTCTTGATCTCATCTCTGACCCAGCTATCATTCAGCATAAGGTTATTTAACTTCCATGTCTTTGTATGAGTATGCAGATTCCTGTTGTTACTCATCTCAAGTTTTATTCCATGATGGTCCGAGAAGATGCATGGAATAATTTCTATTCCTTTAAATTTACTGAGGTTAGACTTGTGACCTAAGATGTGATTGGTTTTGGAGTAAGTTCCATAGGCTGATGAGAATTATGTGTATTCAGTTTTGTTGGGATGAAATATTCTGTAGATGTCTGCTAAATCTAAATGCTGGATTTAAATCTAGAATTTCTTTACTCAGCTTTTTGTTGGAGGATTGATCCATCACTTCCAAAGAAGTGTTAAAATCTCCGACTATTATAGAGTTGGAGGAAATCAAGTTGCTCCAAATCTATGTCTGTTAGAGTTTCTCTTATAAATTGAAGTGCATTCTGGTTGGGTGCGTAGATATTAATAATTGAAATCTCATCATATTGAGTCTTACCCTTAAGAAATATGAAGTGACCATTTTTGTCCTTCCTTACTTTTGTTGATTTAAAGCCTATTGTATCTGCAAATAAAATTGCAACACCTGCTGTTTTCTGGTTACCATTTGCCTGAAATATGGATGACCATCCTTTCACCCTGAGTCTGTATTTGTGTTTTAAGTTAAGATGTGACTCTTGTATGCAAAAAATGTCTGGCCTGAGTTTTTGTATCCAGTCAGCTAACCTATGTCTCTTTAGAGGGCAGTTTAAGCCATTCACATTAATGGAGAGTATTGATAAGTTTGGTGAAATTTTGGGTATTGAGTTTTTTGAAAGTCTAGTGGGCATTTTTAATCCTTTTGCCATTGTGGAAGTTGGAGTTTGATCAGAAGTTTCTGAGTGAGTTTACTTTTGTAGTAGAGGATTGGGTTGGTTATTATGGAGGATAAGTCTGAGAATATCTCGAAGAGCTGGTTTGGTTATGGCAGATTTCTTTAGCATATGAATGTCATTAAAGTATTTAATTTCTCCATCATAAATGAAACTCAGTTTAGTTGGGTACAAGATCCGGGGTTGAAAGTTATTTTGCTTGAGGAGATTAAACGTTGATGACCACCCTCTTCTGGCTTGAAAATTTTCAACAGAGAGATCTGCAGTCATTCTAATGTTCTTCCCTTTGAAGGTAATAGTTTTCTTTTGCCTGGCCGCTTTGAGAATTTTCTCCTTCATATGAACTTTAGTGAAATTAATTATGATATGTCTGGGGGATGTCTTATTGGGGTTGAGTAGTGCTGGGGTTCTGAAGCTATCTGCTATCTGAATTTCAGGTTCTCTAGGCATGTCTGGAAAATTCTCTTTCATAATTTCATGCAGAAGGTGCCTCTGCGCCTAGTGAGGCCACTTCATCTGTTTCAGGAATTCCTATGAGTCGGATATTTGCCTTCTTTGAGTTATCCCAGAGCTCTTTGTGAGCGTGATCCATTTTTGCTCTCCATTTCTCTTCTTCTTTGAGAGTTTGGGAGAGTTCAATGGCTTTATCTTCAATGTCAGAGATCCTTTCTTCTGCTTGGTCCATTCTGTTGCTAAGGGATTCTACTGTATTTTTCGTATCTTTGAGGGCTGCAAATTCTTGCTTCAGTGTGTCTAAGTCTTTGGTGGTTTTGTCTTTAAATTTGTTAAATTCTTGAGACAGCTTTTGAATTTCTCCACGAATTCCTAGTTCCATTTTGTTAATCTTGTTTGCCATCCAAATTCTGAATTCGATTTCTGACATCTCAGCCAGTTGTTTGTGAATGGGATCTTCAATTACATCTGCCATATCTTTCCTTGAGGGGGTTGATCTATTCTGGTTATTCATGTTACCAGAGTTTTTCCGCTGATTCTGCCCCATGATTGTTTTACTCCCTTTGATTTCTCCCCTGGTGTTTTGTCGAGGACTCGTACAGTGCTGTGGCCTGAGAAACTGGGGCCCTGTTTGGTGTAGAGGGGCTAAGTGGTTCTGTCTTATTTTCAGCTTGTTTCTATTTGATCCTAGTGAAACAGTTAGTCTGGGTTGAAGTCTCAGCTGTGGACAAATACCAGCATTTAATTCACCCCACCCACCAAAGGCAACAAATGGAAAAGGAAAATGAAACCTTCCTATAACCCACACCCAGGGCACCACCTGGATAGTCCCCAGGTGAGTGGCTCAGTTCAAAAGGTCCAAATCAATTGTCTCAGTCAGCAGCTGCCTCGGGTGGGAGAGTTCAAGAGGTCCCTGGGAACTGGATCACAGGGGTCTGGTGACTGCGCTAATATGGCTTGCTCCAGTGCTGCGTGGAGTCAGGAAGAGCCACCCAGTAAATAGATCAGTCTGGGAAGATTGATGCCTCCTTCCCCACCTTGCAGCTCTGTCATACCCAGTCACTGCTATCCCCACAGGGCTGTGAGCCAGTCAGTTGTCTGCAGTAAGCAGGTACTCCAGGGGTTTGCACCTGCCTAAGTCACAGGGTCGTCTGTGTCTGCTCGTCTAGGCCACTACTGTCTGTCTTTATCCAGCAGGGGGTGGTGTGGCCTGTCAACCTTGGGCACTTGATAGAGGCTGGAGGTGTTCACTCTGTTCCATCCCCACCCTTAGTTTGTGTTACTGGGTGAACAGAACAAACCATGGGAGTTTGTTTCTGACCCTGCTAGATTCTTCTGCAGAGGAGAGGCTGATTTGAGTTCCCAGAACCTGTGCCTCAGGCCCTGTCTTTAGTCCTGCGGGTTTGTATTCGCAGCATGATCAGTTGTCGGCTGTAGCCTCTTGGCCTCCTTTGTCTATAGACTGGTGATCCCCTGAGGGCCAGGTGCATCTTAGACTCAGTCAAGCGGTCCTCTGGATCATCCCCCACCCGGGAGTTTCGCAGCTCTGTGGGTGTGTTTCTATTCCCCGTGTTCCACACAGGTCAGTGCCACCTCAGGCAAACCCTTTATTCATGGGGCCTGTGTTTCAGTCCCAGGTCTGTTCCATGGTGGTTGCCATCTGAGAAGATGCTCGGCCTCATCTGGTTGCCCAGGAAGACAGGAGGAGAGGCTATGGGATATCTGGGGCTGGGCCTTGTAATTGCTGAAGACGGCTGTTGCTCTGCACCTCGGGGCACCACCGCTCCAGTGTAATTCCCTCTTAGCTGACCATCGTCTTCTCGCTCCTTTGCTACAGAGTCAGCACTGGCCAGCTGCATCCAGGTCCTGTCTGCACCTCTTGAGAGTTCACCCAAGAATCTGGACTCCTGGGGGGGCAGGTCTCCAGATCATGGAGTGAGAGGGGAGGGGAGTGTTAGGAGCTCAGAGTTGCAGGTCGTAACAGCAAGCTCATTGAGACCAAATGAACAAACAAACAGATACAAAGGTTACCAGGCACACGGGCCCATAGATACAGAGATAGACAGAAACACATAGACATACAGGTAACAGCCATGACAACAGCAATATAAGAACAACTGCAATAAAAATAGTGATAATCGTAAAATAATTGAAAGAAAGGAAAAAAAGAGAGAAAAAAGTGGTGTTAGTAGGAATGTTAAATGAGGAGAAAGAAGAAATTAAAATTAGAGGACATAGAAATAAAAAATATATCTATATAAAAAGTAATAATAAAAAATTATCGAAAGCTCCTCTAAGAAAATAGTGAGGAAAAAACAGACCAAAACAAAACAAACAAAAAAACCCACGAAAACCAAAAAAACAAAACAAAAAAAAAGGCACCAACTACAAAAATATTCTTGCATGTAGAAATATACCTATACATATCTATATGTCTGCTGTAGGGATCAACTTTCGTAGGAATATATTCATACTGCAATATACTTTCTGGACACCAAGTGGCACTGTGAGTGGTTCCAAGACTTGTACCTGATTTACAGTTTATACTGTTACCATGGTAACCATCTTCCATGGCCGATTGCCATTTTGGAATTTCTGTAAAAGTTTGTTGCCTAAGAATTGTGTAACCTCGGCTGTTCTTTTCCAGACAGCACTTGCGACCGACCTTCCCACTCAGTGCAGGTGTCTACTCTTCTTAAGTCTTTCCACTCTGTTCCCAGGTTCTCCTGCAAACTGGCGACTGCAATCAGCTATAGTGGGAGTGGTGCTGAGTTTGCACGGTCATTGGCGGGCTTGCGGTTTTATCTGCTGTAGCTGGCTCCCAGGGCTGAAGCCAAGTTCGTGGCTTCAGTAGCTTCGGGGCTTTAGCAGCCAAAGCCGGATCCGAGGCTTCAAGCCGGTTCCCGTGGTTGGAGCATTCGGGGGACTTATTCTGGGTTTTATGGTTCAGAGTTTCCCTTTTGGATCAGCGCCCACCAGTTCACCACACAGCCTGAGCTGCCAGCCCCCTCCAACACCTGGGGGAAAGGTGCCCGCCCTTTTGGGTAGTTCAATATGTCTGTTTCCGGGGCAGGATCCCTTCCCTTCAATTGTCCAACAGTTTGCCCAGCTCCCCGTGGTTTTGAGTGGCTCTCCTTTTGGATGCCTCCCTCAGTTCAGGAATAATTATTTGTCAATTGGGTTTTGTCAGCATTTACAAGCTGCTAACCTCCGTAGGGGAGGGGCCTGCTGGCCAGGACGGCAGAGCAGGGAAGAATCTCTACAACAGAGTCTGTGATTTTAAATTACCCCTCATATATAGCAATCCGCCAGTTCCCTGGGTGTCTCCAGCTGTCTGTCCACTCCAATAATCCACACCTAGGGAAGGTCCAGACCGCCTTTCCTCTCACCTAATGGCTTGGGAGAGGTGGGCTACACGTCCGTCCTGTCCGCCATCATGCTCCACCTTCTTAACTTTCTTTTTGTTTTTGTAATTTTGTTTTTGAAACTAAGTCTCACTTTTTGTCACCCTGGGTAGAGTGCTGTGGCACCATAGTTCACACAACCTTAACCTCTTGGGCTCAAGAGATTCTCTTGCTTCAGACTCCTGAGTAGCTGAGACTATAGGCACCCACCACAACGCCTGGCCATTTTTAGAGATGGGATCTCACTTGCTCAGACGGGTCTTGAACTCCTGATCTCAAGCAATTCGCCCGTGTTGGCCTTCCAGAGTGCTAGTATTATTGGTGTTAGCCATCATATCTGGCCCTTTACATTATTTTTGAAAGTTTCATATGTTTGGTATAAAAGTAATTTATGAGTTATATGAACATTTTGCAAAATATGGAATATAATCAGAAGGAAATGAAAATTATCATATAGTCTCAACACAGTTAAAATTTACTTACACACCTGCAAGTAAAATGTTGCATCATTCTTTTTATATTAAATATCACTATTGAGTTTTGTTCAGTATCATTACACATTCTCTGTAAACTTATTTTCTAATTAAACTTGTTTAATGGAAGTTTGAAAAAAATTCCCCTTCTTTGTCTCACTTGCTAGCTCTTTTTCCTGTTCTGTGCTACACATTGCTTATTACTTCTTTTCACACAAAGAGAATAGGCATTTGATGTGTTCCCTGATGTAGAAGCCCAGCCCCTATGATGAGAAATGTTGCTTAAATTCCACCTCATTCACCAATAATTCAGTTGTTCATGATAAATAAATCAGATAATCAAGCAAAATAACAGCTGACTGAGTCGACCAATTGTTTGCCTCATGGTCAGTTCTATAAAATCATAATCTTGTATTTTTTACCTTGAAATTTTTATAACATATTTATTTTTGCTCTATATTTCTATGCTTGGTATCTCTGAGAAATAGTATAGTACTGAAGCTCACGTTATAATGACCAGGTTAGGTGAGAAATTATTAGCAGTACAAATACCTAGAACTATGAATTTTCCCATCACAGACATGAGAAATATTACAGAATAAAAAGTTACAATACATTTTAAACAGGGAAAAGATTGAATCTCTATTTCCTTTGAAGAAAAAACTGACCCAGGAGAAAAAGAATATTTCTATTTATTAAGACATTTAATGAGACTGTGCTGCCCTAGCCTGGATGTTAGTATTCGTAAAAGACGAAAACATATTTAGTGATTACTGAGACAATCTCATAAGTCGCATCCCCTGTACTACCAATCTAGGACAGCATTTTCTTTTGTTTTGCTTTTTATCTCTCACTGTCATTGTTCAGCCTTTTCTAGTGGTGTTGCTCAGTTAGTTTCACAGAAAACACAACTAGTAAAATAACGTCAAGCTTAGCTTAGACACTGGTTCACTAGCGTCCTGACATCCAAAAATAACCCCTATTCTGCACTTGAAGAAAATGTGCCTGGATCTGTGGGCTTGTGAGAGAAGCCACAGCAGAAACTCGGCAGGCAGAAACTCTCTGTATACATAACAGCACATCAGTAGCCAGCAGCACAGCAAGCCTCCCACATACCCGCCAAATAGAGAGGCATGGAAAAGAGGCTCACTCCAAGGGTCTAATCCGATCTTAACTTTGATGAAGAGCCCATCACGTTCAAGTGCTGCAGGGAAGTTCCATATTCCCTATAGCTGAGATTTAGCCAGGATATGAAGTCTCTACAAAAATTCAGCAGTGTTTTCTGGGATAATAACAAGGATGAAAATGGAACAACAGCAGCCGTTGCCATTATTAGTGATTAAATTGTGATAGGAATTTATACTCAGGAATTTAGAGGTTATCGAGCCTAACAAGTATATGAAGTGGGTGCATCACATCCAGTTTATAAATGAGGAAACTAAAATAGAGAGGTTAAGTAACAATTAAAACGTGAAGGAGATGACATTCAAAGACAGATCTTTCCGATTTCAAAGCTTGTTCTCTTAGCCATTGTGTTATACTGTCTCTGTCAGGAGTTAACCTCACAGGTCACCTTTCCTCGTATTAGTTGTGTGATATTGAGCAGGAGAGTTAACACTCCTTCAATTTCTCCTATGAATAATTAATGTCCTGTTTTCATGGGGAGCCAGGGAGGGTTATTGTGAATATCAGAAGCAGATAACAAATGTCAAAGTGCTCTGTCAAGTTGAAATGCCATATAAATGTGAAGTATTTTATAGTCACTGTTACTGGTAATAGTAATTGTGTCCCTAATTGGAACTATCCTGCTGTTCCTCTCAAGTAAAGAATGACTCGAGGGCCTGATACTGAAATGGGCCCACTGAACTGTAGTTTCAGCATGTGGGAATTTATTAGAAATGCAGAATCTGAGGGTCCTCGCCCCCACCATTACAACCTGTGTTTTTAACAATATCTGAAATTATTCTTAAGCATGTTATGGTTGAGAAGCCCTTGCCTAGGGCAGCCCTGAAGACAAGGCTAGATTAAGAAGGATCTTAGAAATTCTGGAGATTTTAGGTCCTGCATGTGGCAGATTAGAACCCTTATGAGTTATCAAGTGGACCTCCTTCAGGACTCTCAGGATTGCTGTGATGTCTTTGCATGCATGGCATAGGGTTAAAAATTTTCAAAAAAATCACACAATATAACTGTTGAAACAATCAGATAAGAACTCTAGTTTTCTGAGATAGTGAAGTGTTCTTTCCAACAAGGTAGTAAAATGTACTACAGATAATTTTAGAAGAAGATAGTTCAGAGGATGGGATGTCTAAGGCAAAGGTTTTACTGATAATTTCCATTTCTAGACTTGATTACATAAGAAAATAAAAGCTTCTACATGATAAAATATAAATAAAAACCACACATGCATAATATAAATACATATTATATATACATATAAACATATGATATCTATAGCCATACTATAAAGAAATATACATGTGTAAGCACTAAGTATATTAAAAACCCTTTACCTCAGTAGATGTCAAGAAAACGCAAATAAAAAGTTTAATAGGATACCATTTGCTATCGTATTGGAAGAATTGTAAAAGGGGTTGATTACTTCGAATGGTGACAATTTTATGAGGAACTTGTCATTCTGATACACTGCTGACAGGAGAACAAATTGGCACAATATATGTGGAAGTTTCTTTGGTAGAATCTACGCACCCTTAAAATGATTATATCTTATAACCAAGCAATTCTACTTCAAGCAAATATTCTTACATGATACATGTATGTTTTTGCTTATATATATACAAATAATTTCATGTGATCACATTCATACATTGAAATAAGAAATAAGTAAAGACAATCTAGTTCAAATATTTGTAAATAGGGAAATGGATAAATATGTATGGTTCAATGATATATCGAAATATTCTCCTGCATTTATACATAATAAGGTAGTTCATACAAAGAATGTTTATGTTAAATTATCCATGGTGTACAGTTCAGTTAAAAAAATTACAGATATATATGTTTGCGTGTGTATATGTATATATACATATATACATACACTATATGTATTGATATATGTATTTATGTAATTGCTTTAAAATTTTAATATGACTATATGGTTTCTTATATATTAAAACAATCCTGAACATACAAAAGCAAAACTGTTGAAGTGGGGATATGTGGAGATGGCTCTGGAGAGGGGTGAGGAACTAAGTTTTAGCAATATAATGTCGGATTACCATATTTTGCTGTGTATAATGAACAATTTTTTGCTCAAATTTTTGAGAAAAAATAAGGATGCAAATTATGCATGGGTAGTACTTATTCCATATTTATGTGAATGTTTTAAATTCTTTTATTTATGCTTATGCATTAAAAGCGTAACTCTAGGAAGTAATAACGACATCAGTATGCAAAATGTTGCCCTAGAATATGGTATTGGTTTTGTTGAACTTACGACAAACTTGCAACAAAGGCATTTTGGGGCCATGAAGAACAACGCATTTCTCTTCATACATTTTAGGCAGGAGCTGGCCATTTGGCAGATATTTAAAAAAAATGATCAGAAAATCCCTTGGAAAATGTCAAAATGTTTTTTGTACCCTTCAAGCTTTACACTGACACTTACTCAATATGTAAAGAGCCACAGAGCTGCTGAGAGACACTTGGGACCTCCTCATACAGAGAGTGTCATCAGATTGTGGGGGCAATAGGAAGAAAGGCTTCTTCAGATGCCAAGAGAGAAGGCGGCAAGTGGGTGGGGAACCTCCAAAGGAGATGGAAGTGGAGCGGGAGGTGAAGACCTAGATTCTGGAGCAGCGTCAAACTGGGATGTCTGTTTCGACCAGGGAAGAAGAGGGTAAAAGAATAGCACGAGAAAGAAAAAAATGGTGATTTCTCAGGTACACCTCGATGGTGCTTTAACTTCATGAAGAGAGAAGGTTTGAGCTTGTGAATGTGAGCAGAACTTGCCCCAAAGTTCCAGCATCCTACAAGAATCAAGTTTTGGAATTTTATTCTTAAGTTAACAATCTTCAAAAGACTTACAACATTGAGCTGTCCCAAATCACCAATGTGGATGAGGTCCCACTCATATTTGATGTGCCATCCAACAGAACCGTGGACATTAAATGAACAAAGACTGGCTATTGAAACTAGTGGACAGAAGAAAAACACATTTCACTGTTGTCCTAGATAGTTGTGCAGATGGGACAAAGCTACCACCTACGAGCATCTTTAAAAGAAAAATTTTTCCAAAAGAAAATATTCCAGGTGGAATTATTGTCCACGTGTATGAAAAAGGATGGATGGATGAAGAAGGCATGGGAATCTGTTTTATCAAAGTCTGGTCATGAAGGCCTGGAGGATTACTTTACAAAAATAAACAGCGTTAATTGTTTCTGATCACTTCAAAGCCCACGTCATACAAAGTGCAAAAGCCATCACAACGGACTTGAAAACCCAACTCGCTGTGATACCTGGTGGACTAACCAGCCAATTACAATCTCTTGATGTGCCAGTAGCAAGCCCTTTAAGGCCCTAATGAAGAAAGAGTGGACATCATGGATGCAGGCAGCTGGTAAGGATTTAACACTTACAGGCAGAATCAAGCAAGCACCCGTCGCCCAGATTTGTGATTTGATCCTAAGATCATGGAAGGGTGTCAAGAAGGAACTGGTTGGGAAATCATTAAGAAAATATGGCATCTTTGGGAGCAGGACACAATTTAAGAGGGAATTTACTTAATAACTGTGATCAGTGTAACCTAATTCTTTGTGCTCTCAATGAATCCCAAATAATAATAATAAAAAAACAAGTCCCCCAACTGAAACAAAAAAATAATAAACAATGTGGCATGAGCAATGCTATGGATGGAAACGAGGATGATGAAATTTACCAGGATGAGGAAAGTGACTTTTCAGAAGATGCTGGTAATGAGACTCGATGCGAGAAGATGTTACTTCGGATACTGACAGTGACAAAGAGCAATGCATAAATATCCTAAATGTGTTACTGGTACATACAATTTCTTGTACCTTGCATCTACTCTTGTGTTTTGCAATTATTTGTTACATAAAATTACCTATACCAAAATATGTTAAAACAATAAATGCTAACATTCTTTTATAATACTAAAAAGAAGGACCTAAACATACAACAAATAAAAATTTGAATTAAAAAATTAGCGTAAAAGACTTTTTTCCCTAAAAGTTTGGCCCAAAACTATAGGTGTGCATTATACATGGGAGTGCATTCAACACGACAAAGTAAGGTCTCTATATTTCTTGTGGCAAGTAAATAGAAGATTTATAATTCAAAAATACAGTTATAAAAATAGTCAGCACTTTTCTTTCTGTATCATTATCATTTTTGGTAAGAAAATTGCTGTTTTCTGACTTGTCTTCTGAGACAGAGTTCGCTCTGTTCTCCAGGCTAGGGTGCCATTGCGTCATCACAGCTCACAACAACCTCAAACTCTGGAATTCAAATGATCCTCTTGCCTCAGCCTCTCGAGTACCTGGGACTTCCGGTACCTGCCACGGACACCTTGTTAATTTTTCTATTTTTAGTAGAGACAGGGTCTCACTCTTGCTCAGACAGGTGTCAAACTCCTGAGCTCAGGCAATCCACCCCCCTCGGCCTCCCAGAGTGCTGGGATTACAGGTGTGAGCTACTGCGCCTGGCCTGTTTTCTGACATCTCTGAGCCTTTCTTTTTCTCTTCAAGCACTGCCTCTTCTTTAACAGGGTGGTTAATGCCCCTCGTTAGTAATATTAGCTGTACAATTCATAAGTTAAGCACGTTCAATGTTTTAAACTCTGTGCTATATTTCAATTCTAAAATTATTTTTACCTTCGTTACTACAAATTTAAGAAAACATTTTGAATAAGAATGACAAATAAGTCTGCTCATTAAGATACAAATGTGCCTTTAAAGTACAGGAAGTAAGAGGACTGGAAAGAGGACAGGAATTATTTGTGTGGGACAAATCATAAAAACAATGGTTTCAAACATAACATTTAGATGATAATGGTAAAGAAAAATGTGAT
Organism: Nycticebus coucang; assembly: GCF_027406575.1. Lineage (NCBI taxonomy): Eukaryota > Metazoa > Chordata > Mammalia > Primates > Lorisidae > Nycticebus > Nycticebus coucang. The sequence goes on along the minus strand of NC_069788.1, from coordinate 19,501,976 downwards.
GACCAGTTTGAAATTCCATTGTCTTAATCACCCTGGGTATTTTCTCCTGGATTCATAAACTGTGATTAGGGCACATATCATAGAAGAAATAGCAGAGACTGGTCTAAAATGTGGTTGCAGCTGTCTAGTGTCAGTTTCGTGATTAAATTTTAGTGCTCTTAGGCCTCAGCTACGTGTTGCTGCTTCTATAATTTTCTATCCTGATCCCTCATTTCTAGTTATCTTAGGGGGCTTCAGAGTCAATTACAAGGGATGTCTCTGATTTTGAAGTTTTTAACCTAGCTTTTAGAACTGCTGTCAAGGACATTATTTTGCCCCATTGAAATCAAGTGACATTGTCAGTTATAACCATATTCTAAGATTGTCATTTCTTGCTAAGATTTTGGAAAAGGCTAAGATTTTGCTTCTAGACAGTCACCTTAAAGAGTCATCTGGAAAAAAAAAATTAAGAGTCACCTTCAAGAGTCATCTGGAAAAAATATTAAGAGTTTCACAGTATCTTTCACTGAAAAGTTTCAAATCATTTTCATGGCATTCATTAAGGTTTGCAAGGCCAGACATAGAAGTATCAAGAAAGTTTCTCTGAAATAGAGAATGAAAGTAGCTTAACAGGACAAGGTAGAAAATAAAAACCTACAGGGATGAGGAAAATACTAATGGTTAAAAAATCATTATATCTGGTGTAGGAAGAAATATGGTACATCAACTAAATTGTGAATACTGAAGCCTTATCTCATATCTCAATGTGTTTAAGATCTTCTGTGATTTATAATAAGCTGTAAGTGTGTTAATACTCAATAGGAATAATAATCATGACATGCCAGGTACCAGGCTAACAAGTTTACATATATTACGAGTTATCACTATACATTCTTGACAATCTTATTCTATTTGGAGTTTGAAGATTGGAGTTATTATTACTATCTCATTTTAAGATAAGGATACTGAGCCACTGAGATATTAGATTCTTTATCCACAGTCATGCATAACAAAGAATAACAGGATCTGAACCTAGAGAGGTTGGCACTTTTGTCTATATATTTAATCATATTTTACAGGTTACAATGAACAATGATAATTAGAATTGGTCTTTAAAATGGGGAAAGAAAGTAGGACTTGATTTTGAAAAATATTAATATTTCTCTCTAGGCCCAAAGTCTTTTCCCCATTGATGTTCTCATTAGCTAAAAAGTCATTCACTACTTTCATTGGAATCAATTATTTTTGTCATTACAAAATGTAGAATGTGATATAAACAGGTAATTAACAAAAGAGGAAATCTAAAGGATGATTGATAAGTAAATATATTTTTAACTTTATACATTATTAGGGAAAGAAAAACAAACTAAAACAATGATGAAGTGCCTTTTCACATTCTTTGAATAGGCAAAAATCAAAAAATTGTCAGATAATAATCAAATGCTAGTTATGAGGAAGAGACACAATAAGTTTTTCCTTGGCTCGGTGCCCGTAGCTCATTGGTTAGGGCACCAGCCACATATACCGGGCCTAGCAGGTTGGAACCCAGCCTGAGCCTGCTAAACAACAATGACAACAAAAAAATAGCCACGCATTGTGGCAGGTGCCTGTAGTTCCAGCTACTTGGGAGGCTGAGGAAAGAGAATGGCTTAAGCTCAAGGGTTTGAGGTTGCTGTGAGCTGTGATGCCATAGCACTTTCGACATAGTGAGACTCTGTCTCAAAAAACAAACAAACAAACAAAAAAAACCTATTATCCTTCATAGCAGGAAAAACAAACTTCTGAGGAGAGCAATTTAGAATTATCTAGTATAGACACAGATGCTCATACACTTTGCATAAGCAATTTTACTTTTACGTGTACATGTTAGAGAAATCTTCACACACATACACAAGGAGACATTTACAAAATTGTTTCTATTTTTGCAGCATTGCTTGTAATGAGAAAAAACAATAGGAGAACTTACAAATTAAATGAATAAACACGAGCTATAAGACTCAAAATGGATCAATTAAAAAATAGTTTATCTATAAAAGATCACACTGTCAAAATACGGGGTGTCCATAATGTTTGTGTACAATTGGCACACGAACTTTATGGAGACCCTGTATAATATAGTATGATAAGATTTATACAATGTTTGAAAATTTCCAAAATAATACCTTTTATTGTTCAAATAGTATAATAACTTATGAAGTAATAATAAAAAACAAGCTTACAGAGAGTTTCAATTTTGTCCTTTAGTTTTATTTAGCATTTTGAGGTAAATATGGCAAACATGGAGATTTGATGAAGCTGTAGGGTGGCCACTTAATATTCATTATCTTCTACGCTTTATTCATGTGAATAAAGTATATTACAATAAACATAACACATGCTCTTCATAAGAAAATTGAAAAATGCAAACACTTATCCCATTACTTAAAGACAAGTTTTAAAATTCACTAGATTGTCTTTTAGTATTAATATTTTAGTGATAGGTATACCACATACACAATTTTGTGTCCCCTGTAGAGGTATACCTAGCTGTATTTTTTTTCTCCAGCTTATTGTGAAAATAATATTCTGGCCCACAAAACACATTAAAGTATATTGTTGGATATCACATTTTAGGGCAAATAGTTTTGAGCGATTATTTTCCAATCCCTGCTCCCTAATCTGAGGTCTGTAAAGTTAGCGAGCATATTTGTATAATGGGAAATGGAGAAAATGTAGTGTGCCTCTCTAAGGACTGATGGGGGCTGATGGACAGGTCAGCTGGACACTTGGATGGTGCTGAAGGCAATGGGCTTGTGTGTGCATTAAAGAGAGACAGGCAGTCTGTCAAGTTAAACTTCACCTGCTTTACAGTTTTGCCTAGGGCTAGCCCAGGAGAGAAGGGTGAATAAACACACAAGATTTAATGTTATGCTGAATCAAATATGCAATTTGGAGCAATAGCTTATTATTAGAAACACAGACTGAGACATAATTTATCATCAGTATGTAAAAGGATTTAAGCATTTCCAACCAGCATAGACCTTATTTTGTAAAACATGGCTGGTGCCACTGACTGAAGAGCAATCCCATGGGTGCACTGGAGAAACAGGTCCCTTATTTTCAGCACCAGGCCCTGGGAACCCAGCTCTGCTTTCAGGAAAAGTTGGGAGACCATGTGCATTGGGGTAATTTGAGAAGTCAACAGAAAGGCTGAGCTCCAAAGTGTTGGTCTGACAACATGAAATTACGGATCCTTTTTGTTTCTTCTGAGCACACCCGAGGAAGGGTGTCCTGAAAACTTTATCAGTTACCTTCTTGATGTGTGAAGACAGGAAGAATTGAAATGTTAGACAGATCCGGGATGAGGCTGAAGCAAGTGAGGTTGTGTGAGTGCAGGGGCTGATCCTCTGCTTATTTATAATTTTGATATTTTTATTCATCATACATTTCTATATTTTGATCTTGAACAATATTAAATTATGTTAAAACAATAGTGATCTTGATTACTTTTTGGTGCTTCTTTAAATTTTGCGTGAGATGAATGCCTTATTTTCCATATTTCCCACACCTTAATTCCCTCAGGAGAAAGCAAAGTGATAGTAGAAAAAATGTGAGAATTCCCCGCCAAGCCTTCCCTTACTTCTGGAGGTGATGACCAAGGCTCAAAAGTGTATAAACTATATAAAAGTTCTCATGTACTCACCCTCTTTCTTTAAGTCTCATGTGATTCAGCGAATTTAATAAATAACTATGCTCACAACTTTTTGTGCCCCATGTATAATCTTTTTGACTCATTTTTTCTTACTGACAAGATGCAAATACTAATTCCTACTTCATAAGCTTAGTTGATGGTTTAAAAATTATATATAAAGAATCTAACTAGTAGCTTGTAATATAGTTGGTATTTGATCAATTTTTTTTTTTTTTTTTTGTAGAGACAGAGTCTCACTGTACCGCCCTCGGGTAGAGTGCCGTGGCATCACACGGCTCACAGCAACCTCTAACTCTTGGGCTTACACGATTCTCTTGCCTCAGCCTCCCTAGCAGCTGGGACTACAGGCGCCCGCCACAACGCCCGGCTATTTTTCTGTTGCAGTTTGGCCGGGGCTGGGTCCGAACCCGCCACCCTCGGCATATGGGGCCAGTGCCTTACTCACTGAGCCACAGGCGCCGCCCTGATCAATTTTTTTGTAGTAGAAGAGTAATTAAAGGCTTTGGGATGATTCCTCCCAGATAACACCATTCAGTTGACATTTAAAGCTGACGGTGAGAAATGGTATCTCAATATAGATTTCCATTATATCATTTCTCCATCTAACTCAATGGTCTGTCCAGATATTTTCATGACATGACCCCTCAGCTACTTCATGCATTAGCTCCAATGGCTACACTACTCCATAGTCTGTCCTGAACTTCTCTTAAAAATTGCTGTCACCTGTCCCCTCCCTGTTCAAGCAGTCCCTAATCTTCATTATTCTGCTTCCTATTTCTGGACAGCATCTGTCAGCTTTTAACGTCATATTTAACTTATGCATTCTATACCCTGCCTAGGAGGAGGTGCACTCCAGGATGCAAGTCTCTATTTTTGTCTGTTTTGTTCACTGAAACATTTCAAAATCTATTAGATTTATAGGCACAGGTGTTTCAGAAAATTTTTTATTGAATAAATTAATAGATTGAGAGTGGTGCATAAGTTAAATTTCTCCTTTTTCATGAAAAAAGAATTTGATTAAGAAAACTAATCTATGATGCTGAGCAAAAAAACCCTGAGAAGAAAAATAAGTTGTTTTTTTTTTTTTTTTGTAGAGACAGAGTCTCACTTTATTGCCCTTGGCAGAGTGCTGTGCCATCACAGCTCACAGCAACCTCCAGATCCTGGGCTTAGGCGATTCTCTTGCCTCAGCCTCCCAGTAGCTGGGACCACAGGCGCCTGCCACAACTCCCGGCTAAAAATAAATTGTTTAAAAATATAGTCGCTCAGGTAGCTAACAAAATACCTACAGTGGTGACTTGGAGGATTCTCAGCTGCATGTGTTGAACTAATGAGATGACATCTCTCTTTTTCTTTTTCTCTCTCTTTGAAAATAATCAGCATGGATAGGAGACTATTTCTTCCTGAACATTTTTCTGTCACTAACTCAGCCTTATCTTTATTACCTTACACCTGAAAAATTGCTGGGTTCTCAGTTAATTACATTTGTTTACTGATTTACTTGCTCCTTCCCTCCTTTTTCTTTTTACTCCCTCGTATTTTCAGGTCATCTAGCAAACTGCAATAATTATAGTCTTTTTGAGGACTTTCATAATGCCCTGCTAACAGACAAAATCACCCTGACTCCTGGTACTTTTTGCAGTATAGAACTTGAACAAGAGACATCGTGAGCACAGGATAAATTCATACATTCATTCAATCTTTCATTCCATTGATTCTACAAACATTTAGCGACTATCTACTATGGGCAAGCACAGTGCTGGGTGATATGGACAAATCAATGAGCAAAAAATGATCTTGTGTCCTGATGTAGCTGAAGTTAAAATCATAATTATGATAAAAACACGGTATTGTAGACGGTCATCCCTCAGTATTCACAGAGGATTCGATCCAAGACCTCCAAAGACACTCAAATCCCCACTTATGTTCCTTATATAAAAAGGCAAGGCATAGTGTTAGCATCTAACCTGTGCACATACTCCCGTATACACCCGAACATCTGTAGGTCACTTATAATAGCCAATACAATGAAAATGTTACCTAAATAGTTGTTATTGTTCGTTGTTTAAAGAATAATGACCTGAAAAAAGTCTGTGCATGTGCAGTCCAGAAAATTATCCATTTTTTCCGAATACTTTCCATTCTTGCCAAGGTGGCACCCATGGGCATTCAGGGCCAATTGTGTTTTAATTATCAACCAGTTATCTACCCTCCTGTACGGTCATTTTTTTTTTTCCATTTGAGCAATTTCTTTTTGTAGCGTGGCTCTTCTGCCTGTATTATGTCTATGTTTCCAGATAGTACAGCAGCAAGTGAGAGCCCCTTGGTGATATTCCTAAACGTGAGCCTTAACACTTGATTGCATTAAGGTAACGGTTTGGGGCATTAAGTAATTTAATCCTGACTGAAATATATATGAAGTATATACTTTATTATTCCCTTTTACAAATGAGAGAACTGAGGTACAAACTGAGGCAACTTACTCGCTAAAGGCCCCAGAGCTGTGAATGGCAGGACCGTCTCCAATCCCAGGGTCTAAACATCTGTGATTCATTTTTGTGCGGGTAAAAAATGACTTAACGGAATTTTGCCATCTCTTCTCTACTTAACAATTACAACCTCTGTTAAAGAAAGCCATTTAAAAAACATATTTATGGGGGGTGCCTGTGGCTCAGGGAGTAGGGTGCCTGTGGCTCAGGGAGTAGGGCTCACTGAAGGTGGCGGGTTCAAACCCAGCCCTGGCCAAACTGCAACAAAAAATAGCCAGGCATTGTGGAGGGCGCCCATAGTCCCAGCTATTCGGGAGGCTGAGGCAAGAGAATCGCCTAAGCCCAAGAGCTGGAGATTGCTGTGAGCTGTGATGCCACGGCACTCTACCAAGGGCAACAAAGTAAGACTCTGTCTCTAAAAAAACAAACAAATAAATAAAAATAAACAGATTTATGCTTTTATTTTCTAATGACTTTTAGTGGGATGGGAATAATCGTTTCAAACTAAGCAGCACCTAAGAGATTCAAAAGCACATTTCTAGATTACTGAAGTACACATGGTATTATTTTCCTGAAAAATTGGATCAGTGAATTCAATCACATGAAATGTCCATGTTACGTTACTCATTCTCAAGAACCAAGTGTATCATTTTTCTAAAGAAATTGTATTTACTTCCTATTGAATGCCAAATTGATTTGAATATTTAACAAGCTAAAGGGTTTCTGGGGACTTGGAGACTGGGCATTTCCTATGTAGTCTTTGTATATAAATCTAACCTCAGTAGCAGTATAATTGTTTGTTCAAGATACAGATCAAATCAACCTTAAAAAAACAAAACAAAAACAAACAAAAAAAACACAACATGTTATACTACCCGACTGGATTTAGGGCCATCCGCTGAATTCACTGAACTAACTTAAATCTAAACCTATTTTTTTCTTTCTTTTTTTTTTTTAATCTCTTCAAAGAAAGCATTTTCTGCTTAACGTAGTTTTGTCTTTTTGGCCATGGGATGTGTAAAAATGAAGGACGGGATATGTGCAGCTACTTGATATAACACACTTTTGACAAGAAGGCATGTGCACCTGCCAAATACTCAGCCTATGTACTGGCTGATGAAAGAATTCTCAGTAATGCATTTTCTCTGGGGGTCTAGTCCCAGACTTCAGTAATGGACTTCTTTGGGAACTCCATGGACATGCCAGGGCTATTATTCTATTGCCAAGATAGGCATATGCTAATTTACAGTCTAGGTGTCCTGGGGACAAAATAAACCACCCTCAGCAGGCATGAAAGAATATCATTGTGAATGACTTTTTGTTCATTTCATTTCAAAAATCTATATAAGATTTACTCTGGTTTCTCTTCAGATCATACAAAAATCTATACAAGAGAGACTCATCACTAAACAGGAAGTTCCCTTAATGAACCGGCAAAACATTTGATTCAAAATACTAGTTTTAGACAAACAAACCCTCTCTCCCAGCCCTCACAGAACTGCTGAAAATATAGTACAAACATATTTAAAAATTATAAGGAAGCAACGTGCTTCTATAGGGTACACTTGTGTACTGCTGGGTAACACAACAGAGCATCTGTGAAGACACATTAATCACAGGCACACAAGGATTTGATTGACCACATCTAATCAAGAAACTCTTGATATCTTAGAACAAGCATTTAGGGCAAAATTAACCTAAAGGGAAGCAAATATTTGTCTCCCGTCAGTAGGCTATCACCTTCCTGAAAGTAATGAACCAATTAAAATCTCTCACTACAAAATACAAGCAGTATATCTTGGGGATAATGTCTCACTAATTGCATCAATGCAAGGTCATTTTCAACAATGATTATTTCTCCTGGGATATACTTTTTCAGAAGATGTAGATAAAGTGTATTTTATGTTCACTATGAAAGAAGGTAAAAGACACCTGCAAATCTGAATACCACTGGAGAAAGTGCTAATCACTGGAAGAGATTATTTTCCATGATATCTTGTTAAACACTAATGGACCATGATTTAAAGAATTTCTATGGTGAAATTATTTTTAAATAGAATTACATAAATATCTATGTGGGATCTGGCTTTTTTGGTATAAATAACACTAAGGGACTCAAATAATCATTACATGTGGGCAGAGAGCTGGTAGTTGTTAGATATTGACAATTTTCAAGAATTTCTCCATTTATTATCATTCCTAGGTCTATTCTCAGAAGACATTTTATACTTACGTGAATATTACATTTACTCTCTTTTTCCCTTAAAATTTTACTTGTTTATTAAACCCAATATTTCCAGAAAGTGCTGATAGGACAGGTTTATAGGGGAGAAAGTCCCTTAAATCCTGGCCCTTGTTCTACCTTCATGTGAATTCTAGCCATGAAGGGAGAAAAAAAAATGAAGTGTGCTTTTGTCAACCTCAGCTCTTCCGCTTACATGAAAGGGTTCCTGAGAAATCGTTAGGAGAGAATATTACTTTGAGAACTCCCTGAATGTTCAAGGACCTCACATCCCCTTGCAGTCAGAGCACTTTGCAAAAGGTTTTGCACTGGCATTTATGCAGTTATTTCTGTGGCTATTTGATTAATTGATTCCATCCCCACTAGACCATGGTTCTATGAACACAAAGGCCATGTCTTTGTTGTCCTTGTTGCTCACTATGTTTCCATATGTTTTCAGCTCAACCAGGGAAAATGGAACGATTTCTGTAACTCGGGTATCTCAGGTGTCTTTAGCCCTCTCTGCTCCACTGTCAGAGATCACCTGGGAGTTCTAGGAGCACTTAAGTGTGGTATCCCTTGTTCCTTCAGAGGAATCTGGGGCAATTGGTATCATTGTCCCTCTTTTAAAATCACGTAGGGAATGCAAAGTCTTCTGTCAGGGAATGAATGCATGCTGGTTGGGATTGGGAATTAGAATTTGAATTCTTCTCAACCCAATTCAAAATCTACAGTTACCCTTCACTTCCTTTATTCTTTTCTTTCTCACAGTTAGTCCAAGGAAGCTTGGGCAAGGCTGCGCAAAAGTAACTTTAGAGAGGCCCATGTTATTGTTTGATTAACAATCTCTCATTTACATTAGACTAAAACTTGTAAGAACAGGCACCCTGTTGATATTGTTTACCAGGGAAGACTCAGCGCCTTGGTTTTAAGTGGGTGACAGGGATTTTACATGTAGCAACAGGGCACTTGAACTTGGTTAGATTTATGTGTTGTTTAATGAGTTAAAGATGGTTGTCCATTAGTGTGAATTATTCAGGCCAAAAAACACAGACAGCAAGCTTTTGCAGTACCTCAATTCAGAAATAAAATTAAAGCACACTGTATTTTGATTTGTTGAATGAATGAGAAAAATTGTTGGTCCTTATCTTTTGCCTTATTATTATATTGAGGATGACTGTCTATATTTAAACAGAGAAAATATTCTACCAAATATAAAGATTAGCAATTTTGTCTACACTGAAATTCTCTGAGGTACTGAATAGATTGATTTTGGTCTTTGATTTTTTTCCCCCGTGTTAGGCATTTTTGCATCTTGTGCCCCCTGACTTAACTGAAACTTAAGTAAAATAATGATAAACCCAGGAGAAAGGTAGTGTACATTTTTAGGTCAAAATGATGAATGGGCTTAGTGAGTTATTTTTAGGCAATTATATTAATAGTTGACTAGAAGCAGGATTGTCAAATCCTACACATGAATGTGCGCAATTCTTTGTATATCCATTAATTATACTTCAGTAAATCTGTTACAAGTTAACTAAGTAAAATAAAAGCAGAATGTCTGTTTCAAAAGGAAGATATACTAAAATCCTTCATGAAAACAAAGCAAAGTAGAAGCAAGGCTTCAGAATGTCATGGTTAATGAAAATGATGACAGTTCTGGCAGTATTAAAATCTACCAATACTCTAAGATTTTATTTGAATTAGTTTAATGTATTAAATATCAGTGGTATTAAATAAAACCATTAAAGTTTTTTTATAATAAAATAAAATTATTTATGTTAAAAATTTATGACCCTTCGTCTTTACTTTCTTTGATCTGATTACTAAATGTACAGGGAGTTCAGAATTCAGAAACTGTTTACTTTAGAATTTCGACTATAATTACCAAGTCAAAGCATAGATTACTTTCTCAATTATGAATTATACTTCATCATTTTCATGATTAATTTTTGGTTTTAATAGGCAGTTCTCTGGAGCTTTTAAATATTGGCAAGGGGCTTAAACTCTGATAAATTTACAGGTTGTTTAATGCTTTAAAAATGATTCAACATTTGTGTGGTCCAACAGGCCCAGAAATGTGAACTTCCCTTAAGGCTTTTGCAGAAGTTCAATTAAATTAGGCATTTAAGCTCTTATTCAAAAATATTGTCGCCTGAGATGCAGGGATTTTAGAGGACTAAAAACAGTGTTTATAAAATCTCTGTCATGGCATTTAACTATACCTAACTTCTGAAAATAGGAAAAGATAGTGGCTAATAAGTATTAAAACATCTTAATGGATAGAACTTCTATCAACTGTCGTTTCCTCCTCTATCTCTGCAGGTTCAATTACCTTATCAGGCCCTAAAATATCAGTATGTTCATTACTTGAGTGGATCATTATTATTATTATCGTGGGTGCTAAGGCTAATTTTTCTTAGTGTCTGACTATTGGGAAGCAAAAATCGAAGTGATCTCCTATTTCTGTTGTCAGAAAAACTTTGCCTTTGGAATATTCAAATTGTTAAAATAATAAATGGCACAGATCTGGTCAGGTGATAAACATAGATCTGTAGTTAACATGCAATAGTAATAAAACAGTAATGTTCCACCTAAAACACCTTTGATGATATGAGTGTGACTTGCGTTGACTTCACTAGTATTCCTAAAGCTTGTATTCGACTTTTAACCCAACTTTTTAAAAGGAGGTGTCCCTAGCCTCAAGGGCCAGGTTTTAGTGATGTGCTCAGGGTTTATAATAACAGGAAGAAATGTCTCTGTCTCTTGTGGCAGTCACACATTTAATCACATACGGCTAATAAATTACATTTACAACCTTCAGTCTTCAATCGATAGGGTGTTGTATAGGCTGTAGCCAAATTATGTAGAAAGAGGTAGGAGAAATACAAGAAGTATGTCGCTGGGCCTATCTAGATCTACATTCTGCACTCTGTCATCCTGAAGGGATTAACCTGTCGATTTTAACAAAAAGGAATCTCTCCAGATCAGCGTGTGCAGGGCCAGGGCCAGGGTGCTAATAAAGCATTCTAGGAAGACACGATCAATAGCCCCAGAGCAAAGAAAATATTTCTTCTCTTTCATTCAAATTTGGGATGAATTACAATAATTAATCAGGGAACAGATTATAGGGCTTATAGTAACTGACTCTAATTTACATGCTTCTTTGTAAAGTAGCCTGTTAATGTATCCTAAAATTTCATAGCAGCAAGATATTATACCTTAATTTAGTGGTATATTTAGTGGACATAATAATGTACTATTTCTTTTTAGTGGTATATTTAGGGGTATATTTCCTGGACATGATAATGTACTATTTCTTTTTTACTCACGATGTCATAAAAATTCTGCTAAAGTTGTAGAATCTCAGTTTATAAAATAACAGAGCTTCATTTAGATTCCCCACCATGTGCACACAAATAGGCTATTTCATAAGTTTCTAAAATTATATGAGCAGTAGAAGATGTCCTGCTGGCTGATCCAAAATACTTTGATAGGAGAAGTAAGAAAGATTTCATTTGGATAGTCAAAATCTTCTTGTACTTTCAGTTAATGGTTATGCAAATTTTGAAGCAAGTCATGATTCTAAATAAGAAAATCATAGCCTAAGGAATGATTACCATATATTTAGTTGCTTCTGGTATATAAAATGGTACCTATGATATAAAATTAAATTATACAGCAATGAGGAAAATTGATGGACTTTTGCATCTTGAGCAGTCTTAATGTCGGACAATAAGAATTGTGATGGTGATGATGGATTATTGATATTTGAGCTCATGACAGTAAAGTGATGAACTTTTCACAAAACAAATATGACAAGGCCAATCCTCAGATTCATGCCATCACTGGGCTTTCTTCTTTCGAGTTTAGTGCGTGGGGTTACTTATGGGAGACAGGTGTATACTCTGAGTCTCTTGAGGCACCAGAGTTCCAACATCAGACCTTATAATTTTTTTGCAAATTCAGGGTCAGTTATAAGAAAAGATATAGAATCCAGCTTGACTTTGCCTTAATGGTAATTACAATGTCCAAAAGGTATGGCCACATAAACGTGTGCACACACACATACACACACACAAGCACGTATCCATGTATAGATAGAAGCTATATTCATACATATATAAACATACGCATATATGAAACTACATAGAAAAGAATAAAAGAAAACTACATGAAGTAAATAAGAAGGCAAACAATATTCTAGGATAAAATATTTAGACGTATTGTTCCTTAAATAGAGACGTGGGCAGGGAAGGCTAAGACCAAGAGAGGGGTTATCACTTAATTCCAACAGGAATAAATTTCATACTCACGTTGGACAAAAGGATTATTGAAAAACCTATGCTCAAGGTGAAAGGAAATTATGGGACTAGAGCAGCAAGCTGGGGCTGGCAAATGGGGGCAGCTTCAGAAGAGGTCTGAAGGTAGGAGAGGAGACAGGAGTTCCTGGAGCTTATATGTGGATTGGTTGTGTAGAGAAGGCCACCTCAGGATGGGCAGTGACCTGTGAGCCAGGCCCTAGCCCACAGGGACTTCTCACGGCAATAGCCATCATGCAAGTACCTTGATCTTATTCTCCTCCCCTACTCTGGTGTGCCACTGTGGTTCTTTGTCTGACTCAAACAAAAGTCTGGGACAACAGGAATCTGTTGAAGTGTGGGTTTAGCTCAGCCTGCTCCTACTGAAACATGGTAGAAAAAGGTGGAGGGTGGAGGCTGGGGTGCGGAGGAGAGACAACCAGCACAGGAGTAAGCCCTGGGACACCGGCGTCTGGATCCAACAGGAAGGAAGAAGGAATTGCCGTATAATGCAGAAGGTAAGAAGAATTGTCAGTGAGCATCTAAGTCCTCTCTGGCTTGGATATATAACTGAGGACGTGGGGCAGACTGATGAGGTTCAATACTAGCTGCCTTGTATTTGGGTTATTCTTGAAGTACAGCTGGACTGAGATTTCAGGGAGGCAGTCCGTGGGCTACAAGGTGAGGAGCTGGGAGCAGAGAAAGCAAGCGAGAATTGATCTCGTCTGCAGTGAAATTCACTGCTTCTCTGTATTGTGCAGCTCTCAAAAAACAACAGCAACACAAAGAACCAAACATTTACTGCCTTTTCCTTTAGTTAGGATGAATAGCCACTAAGAGATAATAAAAAACTTTGATTAAGAAAGTTTAGGCTACTTAGGAATCAGGACTTCCAGACGTGATGTACCTCCCGAGCAACTTACTTTATAGATAAGTGTATGGTATCTTAGAGCTGCTGTAACAAAGTACCACACACGAGGTGGTTTAAAGTAACAGATTTATGGTCTCACGTTTCTGGAGGCTAGAAGTCTGAAACAAAGACATCTTCAAGGCCATGCTCCTTCTGAAGGCCGTAGGAAAGAGTTCTTCCTGGCTTCCTCCTGGCCTCTGGTGGTTGTCGGCAATCCTGGTGCTTTTTGGCTGCGTCACTGCCTGGTAGTTGTTTTTACCTAGACTATCTCCGTGTCTGCCCATATTCAACTCTCTCCCTTCTTATAACAGCAGCAGTCACAGAATTTTGTATGTCTCATCCTTCCTTTTGAAGACTCTACTTCTAAATAAAGTCATTTTTTTGAAGGTACCAGGGACTAGACTTTCAATACATCTTTTGAAGTTATACGGTTCAACTCACAACTGATGTTAATACTAAATAATATAACCTCATTCTTACTAAGTACTTCACATACCCTGTTTCCTCAAAAATAAGACAGTGTCTTATTTTAAGGTGTGCTCCCAAAGATGTGCTAGGTCCTATTTTCAGGGGACGTCTTATCTTTCCTGTAAGTAGGTCTTATTTTCGGGGAAACAGGGTAGTACTTTCAAATTCCTTTTGTCCTTTTTTATTCTACTGTTTTGTCATCTGTCTTTTAACTGCTGTACTGAGATGCAGGCAGGGCTGGCAGGCTATTCTGAAATTTGCAGAGTGTAAGGTATTGTGATTACTTTTAACAGCTTCCGTTGTGATTTGACCTTTTTATACGGTTGGCCCTGAACCTACCTCTACTTATGCCTAATATGTAGCCTATAATGAACTTATTCTTTGTAAGTTCAAAATGGCAGGAAACTTCATGATACAAAGGAAATTCATTTTTTCATTGGATATTTAAATTAAGCATTATTTATGGTACTCTTTGTGTAGGCATTGAATTTGTTTAAAAACTTCAAAGTAGCAGTAATGCCAGTAATATTAATCTACACCCTTGATTTTTTCTCTGAATTTTTACAAAGGGTGCCAAAAAAATGTAAGCATGCTTTAGGAAAAGAAAAAAACTGTATTAAAATTGTAGTAGTCAATATATACCAATAACAAATGATGAATCCAAGTCTCGTGGTGCACCTCCTGTAATTGCAGAAGTAAAACATGACTTGAGTATTACAAATTTAAAGAAGTTTTTTCCTTTCTTAAATTGTGTATACCTTTTTTTGGTACCCTCTGTATATCTATATTTGGAAAGTAAGTTAAGTGAAAAAGACAACAAACATCCCAAGTAGTGCAGAGATCTGTGTTTCCTTAAGACATTTTTGGTCACAACAATGCCTGGAGTAATATGTATAATATGGTATCAACATACAATATCAGTATGGTCCAGTGTTCCGGTTCCTTAGATCATCTGTTACACTCTAAAAAGGAATGAATGTGAATATACATTTCCATAGTCATATCTATACTTTATGACTAGACAATAAGACCTATATTTTATTTACTGAAAGCTAGAATGTATTTATTTTTAAAGTACCATTGAGAAACACTTAGGTATAGCAAATTTTTGAAAGACAAAGTATCCTTTGGAAATATAATATTTATTAATGATGTGTAATCTAATTAATGTGTATCTAATGATGTATCAGTTAGAGTCCTTTATTGCACATAACAGAATATCACTCAAGCTGGCCTAAGTGATAACAGGAATGTGTTGCCTTAGGTAACTACAAATCTCCATAGATAGGAAAAGTGTCAGATGGATTTTATCAGGGTTTATTTCTTGATCATTTCTCAGCACTTCCCTTCTCTGTGGTTTAGCTTTTTACTAGGGCTCACTTCCTTTATTGAAATAAGACATATTTCTTAAAGATGCAGATGAATTTCTTCCATGTTAAATATGATGGTAAGTGTTGGCCTCGCTGAGTAAAGGCAGCTGGCACACAGTCCCTCGATGTTTGAGGAGCAGCAGGCAGGGAGAGTGGCGGGGATGGTGAGATCCAGGGGGACCAGGGGAGATAGGGTTAGAGAGGGGTGCCAGATAAGTCAGGGGTTTAGAGGACCACGTCAAGACTTTAGTTTTTACTCTGAGTGAAAAAGAGACCCATATCAGGGCTTTAAGTCCAAAAGCCTCAATGAATTATATAACTGCATTGGTTTTTGGTTTCTGTGTTGGAAATAGATAATAAGAAGTAAAGGGTGAAAGCAGGAAGACCAGATAGAAGGCAAATGGAGTATTTCAGCTAATTTTATGTAGTAATGAGGTTCTGTAAATTAAAAATAGAATTCTCAGCTCCTAGCCAACTGAACAGACCCCTTCTAGGCACGGGGGGCCCAGAGAAACCTGTGAAACTGAGTCTCTGACCTCCCTGAGTTTCAGGATGAGCAGGGAGATACACCTGTTTATGTCTGTTCCCTATTGCAGTTCAGACGCCACAGGTGACTAGCACTAATATTAAAATGGAAGTCTTACTACTGACAGGACAGACTCTTTGCAGTGATGAGAAACCAAATCATCAACAGGACCTAAGGCCATGCCAGGCAAAGGGTAAATCACCCCAACACTTAGAGATTAGACTATGTTCTGTCACAAGTTTTCTCCTTCTCTCTAGTAGCTAAACAGCAATGGCCAGCAGATAAACAATATGAATACAATTCCAGCTCAACCACTGCCTGATACTGACCTCCACCGCTCTGTTCCCCAAGCCATAGCTACAGCTTTGACTGGACAAGAGACTAACTTCAGTAAACTTCTCCTGGTAAGATCAGTGATCATGGACCGAGAGGATGCACATGTGAGTAG
The DNA here is from genome assembly GCF_027406575.1 of Nycticebus coucang. Classification (NCBI taxonomy): domain Eukaryota; kingdom Metazoa; phylum Chordata; class Mammalia; order Primates; family Lorisidae; genus Nycticebus; species Nycticebus coucang. The sequence goes on along the minus strand of NC_069788.1, from coordinate 19,485,573 downwards.
CTTCATGTCCCTGTGTCACCTTTTGACATAAGGCCTACTTGTAATAGATCTAAATGTTAAGGCTCTACCCCAAATGGAATATGGATCATATGTAACATACACGTTTGTTCAATGTGCACGTGTCAGGACCACCTTCAAGAATATTTGTAGCTTCTCCTATAACCTGTTAAATATGTATACTTGGTTAACCTGTTCAGCTTAAACTCCTGCCTTAGCCTTCTCTCCTTCAAAGTGTCTGTCTTTGCCAGAGGCTACACTTTCCAGCCTGTCAAAATGTCCAGCCTGTGAACTGAACTCTATACGAGAAACAAAACTCTTCTCTTTAAACTTAAGATGAGATCTTTTGATGTTTTAAGCGAACAATTCCTTAAGATGAAAAATTTTGATGACAAACTTTATGCTACCAAAACTATATTCGTATAACAGAAGATTAAATGTTTAACATATCGCTTGGTTTTACGTATATGTATGTGTGTATATAAATAGATGTATCTAACCTAAGTAGGTGGGAAGTTTTATTTTTTTTTGAAAGTTAGAATCATTTCAACCATTTTTTATTTTAGAGAACCATGAAAAATCTTTCCTTAATCAAATTTTTCAAATATGCATTTTATCACAGAAAATAAACTTCTAAATCCTCTATCTCAGAGATATGTAGGTGCCTTAAATACGATGCCAAATTTTCTTAGAAAATATTTCTCAAAAAAGTGAATTTGTTGCTGATAACTAATTTGTTCCTCAATTTTTAAATGTTTTTTTTTTTTATTAAATCATAGCTGTGTACATTAATGCAATCATAGGGTACCATGTTCTAGTTTTACATACAATTTGAAATATTTTCATCACATTGCTTAACATAGCCTTTCTGGCTTTTTCTTAGTTATTGTGTTAAAACATTTATATTCTACATTTAGTGAGTTTCCCATGTACCCTTCCTTGTAAGATGCACTGTAGGCATGGTTGTTTCTCAATTTTTAAAGTGCTTTCAATTTCAGCTTGAAGTTCTGTGTTACCTGTTAACATTGAAAGAACTTTTAATTTCAAGAACCCTTAGTGAAAATGATTCAAGTATTGAACTTAGGTTTCCAGTATATTTTCCACTTAGTTTGATGATAAAAGTGGATTAAAATGTGAAATTCCTCGTAATATTATCTAAAATAAAGGATCTAATGTTATTTTGAAAATCTTCCCTCCCTTATTTTCCATTTCTGTTGCTGCACAAATTATTAATGGTATCCTAATTGAAAATATATAAGGGACAGATCTCACTAATAATTTACTTAAATTACATATAATTTACATTACTTTGATAATTTTACCCCTTGGAAACTAAAGCAATATTTATACTTTGTTCATAATTATTAAGGTTATTCTTTAAGAGGTAATAGACATCACTGACATCCTCAAACCACCCAATTGCTTTTCTCCTTCTACTTTCTATATTTTTATTTTTTCTATTTACTTTCAGAAAGAAAACTGACTTTAAGAGTGATAATTTCATGTATTATATTTTTCTCTATTTTCTTAGCTGATTTTCTTCATATCTCTTACTATTTGTTACCTTTCTTTAATCCTACTCTATAAACTATTGTAAAGCTAATCAACATTAATGAGGTTATTTTTTAAATTATTCTTCTAATCAGTCTTCCCTTTCTGAAATTTCATTAATCCCCTGAATTAATTATTTTCATATGAATATGCATGAAATATTTTTCTAGGAAGTCCATCTAATTTAGTTTGCTGATTGCACTGCTAATCACCTAGATAATTTCTAGTTATCCTCATAAACAATGTTTACTGAGGCTAATGTTTATGAAATTCTCCTATGGCAGATGCTGTGAGAGCCCTCTGCGTCTTCATCTACTATGATTCGCACTTGCTAAATCTATTTAACTTTCCACATTTTGTTCTCTCTCTTGGCCATAATTTGATTTTCCTGATACTTTAGATGCCATGGAAGCCTTTTTTTTTTTTTTTTTTTTTGCAGTGTTTGGCTGGGGCCAGGTTTGAACCTGCCACCTCCGGTATATAGGGCCAGCACCCTACTCCTTTGAGCCACAGGCACTGCCCAGGAAAGTCTTTAGTTGTTGGATGTTTCACACTGCGATTTGAGTGGTCCTCTATGTTTTATCTATCCGGAACCTCTTCACTTTCTTCTGGAATATGCACTCCCATACCAATCCCTCTCTCCCCATATTCCCTCTATTCCAACCATCAGATCCACGTGGTTAATTTTAGTAGCAGAATTAGCTAATGAGGGTGAGTACATGACCCAAACCCAGCCATTCATCATTCTTTCTTAGGTTTGACGTTCCTTTTATCAGAAATAAAAACTGATGCTATCTATGAAAGACGGCCCCGGATCATAGGTTCTTCAGCTGTTAATTTTTTCTGAATTACTTCTTCCAATATGAATGTGGATGCCATGTATTTTCCTAGGAAGCTCATCTAATTTAGTTTGCTGGTTGCATTGCTATCTACCCAGGTAAAGGAAGTTAACTATAAGGTAGAAAGCTTCAGAGTTCTTCAATACAAAGGGAGTTTGATGGTGTTTCCAGCTCTGGTGCTAATTATCTTTGAGTTCAACTGTACCAGGCCCATTCCTTTGTTCAGTTACATGAGAAAACAAAGTCATGCTTCCTTGTCTTATCTAAATTACTTTGGACTGTAATTTTGTACCTTAATGAAATTAGTTTAGGTTATTTAAATATACCGTAGCCCATCATTACATAGTAATCACATCACTAGGTATAGAAATCTGGCTAATGTTTACTTGTCTAACTCCGTAGATGAAAATGATGTGGAATGATAAACTTTAGCAGTTTGCCTCAGCATCATCCCCTTATTTTGAGTAGGAATCAGACAAATGCACCCTTTGGGAAAGATACACTGGTAATTCACTGTCCATCTGCAGGAAGGAAGTGATGTGACAAATAAAGGAGTTTTAGCATTGTCGGAAGGACATTCAAAAAGCACTTTAAACGCAGTGAAATGAAAGCACCAATAATAAAAAGTCATATAAATAATATATAACCCCCTACATCCAACACTGGTAGTTTTTTGCTCACATTCTTACAATAACATTATATCACTATCACCAAGAGACTGAAATTTATATACCAGGTTGGGCCTCCAAGCAAATTCACAATTGCCTTTCAAAGCAAGAATGTTGGCTTTGTTTCTTTTTACTTTTCTGCTTGCCTTGTGATTTGAAATTGTACCCATCGTGTGGCAATAAACTTGTGATTGTCCACTTTTAGAATTACCAGACATCTCCTTGGCATTAAATAACCATCTAAAGCCTCTGGTACATACTGATTCATTAAAATCAATGCAATAATTTTTATAGTGTGAAATGAATATTATTTTATTTAAAAACCAAAGAATGTATGTCCTGGTAGTTTCAGATCATACTTGACAGCTATTTCCTTGGGTGCGATTTCTACTTTTCAATTATTTTGGAGTACAAAATAAAGGAATACCACGTAAAAGATAAAGTACTAGCAGGCTTCCCCAGTAAGAAATCCCTCATTGCTATAAAACTACCTTGGCTAATTCCACACTAAAACTGCCAGAGAATGAAACTCAAGAAATTACATTTTTAAAAAGACCTGAAATGTCAATTTTAAATCACAGTATAAACTGCCAAACTAACTTTTGGAGGTTTTAACACAAGTAAAATAACAACTATGTGAAACAACCTAAGATGAACTTGCTATTCTCATGAAATTCCAGATTGATATTCACACAACTCTAATATTACACATACTGGCCTGGCCCCTAAGTAGGTATTTTTTTTTTTAATTTTTATTTATGTATTTATTTATTTATTTGGCCGGGGCTGGGTTTGAACCCGCCACCTCCGGCATATGGGACCGGCGCCCTACTCCTTGAGCCACAGGCGCCGCCCTAAGTAGGTATTTTTAAAATGTTGAATTTTTAATTGAATGAAAGAAAAGGTGCATTTCAGAGTTCATACAGCCTCCTTGCTGCCAAGTGAACTATCATAAACTTTCGAATCTTACAGTTCTAGGATGCTATTTGTTACTAATGATGTGTCTCTCATTCCTACAGACTTTCTATGTTTCAGGGAAGAATTGATAATAGAATTCGGGAAGTGATTCTTAAGGCACTGGGGACACATTAAGAGAATAGAGCTGTTATGAGAATAAGAAATTTTGTCGATTTTCCCACTGCACATAGTGAGTTAAGCATGTTCAGAGAGGGAGCTCAATGTTTAGCTGATAATTAAGAATGAGGTGGAGGGCTGCAGGAGGACAGGATCTTCCATATTGTGTCCAGGTAATGCAATGCATCAGGAAGATATTATAAAATCCGAGGTTTGATAATTGCCCGAATGGGCTATCTAATCTTTTGAAGGAGACAAGACTTAACACATGAAACAAGTAGAGAGGAATAAAGAACCTGATGCAAAAACAGAGACTGATGTGTTATAAAATGCTAAACTGGCTGCAATCAAACATTGTGCTCCATAGGACAGGCAACATCCTTCATTGACCATTAAAGATTTTAGATTAAAACCATTGGTCTGGTTGCATAAATTTATTCTTAAATCTTTAGATTAATAAAGAATACCTTCAGGTAAAGGTTCTAATGATACATTATTTAATAAATAATAAAAATAGATCATGTACCAAGTGATGATTCATTTTCTAAAAGGCTTTGGCCTCGATGTTTCCACTCATGCCAATAAAAATTCCTATAATAGGACAAGATCCAAAATTTATTCTCTATATTGGTTATCCCAAAACCATCATAACCTCAATTATGATGTGTAAACACAGAATGAATATTTATTAACTTTGCTTACTTTGTTACATTGCTGGGAGAGTAATGCAAATGAATCACCTTCAGAAACAGAATCCCCATTGCATTTTCACAGAGCTTGAGGAGACACATAACATTTCACTGGACTGCTTAGTAATTAGAAAATTACCACCAAGAGAATAAATGGTAGCATTCCAGTCCTACTAAACAAGATGTATTTTTATCTCAAAAATGCCATAGATAGGGTAACAAGAAAAGTAATTGCTTGTCACTTCTACTGCAAAGGTTGTAATATTCAACTTACTTTAAATGACAGATTTTTTCTAAAGCGTTAGAAAATTAGCTGGTAAATAGGTCACTGCTTTTGCAAGCAATCCATTTTCCTCACCAATACTCTCAATTACTTGAAAAAGCCAAAGAACTCTATGATGTTACTTGCAGCCTGTCAGAGTTTAATTTTTGCCTTCCAGTTTCTGTCTATGGTTGTATTTATAGGTGTTCCTCTACCATTCTTTTCTAACTGATTGAGGAAGACTACCATTGTCTTGAGTATTAAATATTCATTCTCAATGCTATATTAGTTGAATTTTAATATAAAAAAACATGTGGGAATATACACAAAATAACAAATATGCTTATCTTCAACATGCTTCTCATTATATCTGTTATGCTTTAGGTACATAGTACTTTTATTTTCCATTGAAACTACCTTTACAATTTGAAATCATTCATATGGACTAAATCCTACAATCACATTGTTTTCTTAAACCTTTCACTTTACTATTCCAGATTCCAGTTTGTACCTTTTTTTCCTCAAAATTATATAACCTTTTTGTTTTTCACTGAGAAAAAGAGTAGGTCTGAGGAGAATTCCCAGGAGTGGTAGCTCCAGCCGTCAGGGAAGAAGAGTCCAGGTTCCTGAGGCCAACAGCTGGGAGGGGCATTAGTGTCCACTGCCCCAACCCACTCGAGGTTATTACTTTTCCATTTTCTTCTTTTTCTTACATATAAAATTTTTACTGTTGTTGTTTCTACTGTATTATTTCCATCAGCTATAAACATGCTGTTATTTTGTATAAAAATCTGAATTTTTCAAATTTCAGATTAAGATGAGGTTAAAAATGATTAGGTTACATCGTTTGGGTTTGTTAGGTAAAGTTCAAATTGTAGTTGAGCCCTTCCCCCATGGGGTGTGCTGCCTACCCTGACACTGTTCACCTTAGGTGAGCGCACACCAAGGAGAGAGAACTCCCCTTTTCCCTTTCCCTCCTCCTCCCTCCCCTCACTTGAATTTAATTTTGTTTTTCACTCTCATGTGGGAGTATAGTTGTTCAACTTATAAGTTGATCTCAACTTATAAATGTATGAATGAGGTGGAAAGTGGGCAGGAGAAAATTATCTTCCAAATTGTGTACAGGCAACACAATGCATTAGGAAGGTATTATAAAATCTGAGCTTTGATATTTGCCCTAATGTTTTCATATTAGTATTGAGTACATTGTACACTTGCTTTTCCTATCTTGTAATACTTTACTCAGAACAATGTGCTTCAACTCCATCCAGGTTAATAGAAAAGATGTAAAGTCTCCCTCATTTTTATAGCTGAATAGTATTCCATGGTATACATATACCATAGTTTACTAATCCATTCATGGGTTGATGGACACTTGGGTGGATTCCACGTCTTGATGACTGTGAATTGGACTATGGCAAACATTGTAGAACAAACATCCTTATGATAAAATGATTTTTTTTTTTCTTCTGGGTAGATGCCTAGACTGTGGGATCGAATGGAAGGTTAATTTTTAGCTCTTTGAGGATTCTCCATACTTCTTTCCATAAACGCTGCATTAGTTTGCAGTCCCCCCAGCGTTGTACAGTTACCCTTTCTACACACCCTTGCCAGCAGCTGCAGATTTGGTGTTTTGCTCATCTATAAAGAAACAAAGAAAAAAATTCTTCTCTTGCCTCTGCTGCCTTCACCCACCGTTACTGGCAAGCATGCCTTGTTTTTCTTCATGCATCAGAAGCTTCTCCTTTACCTCAGGACACAAGACGAACTTCTCCACTGGGCTGCTGCTAATCTCTTCAGCCTGGGCCCTTTCATACGAAGTTCTTGCCGTTCTAAATATACTTCTGTCCACTCTCTGCTCCCAAGATGCCACATGCCCTGTGCCAAATACTGGTCCACTCTTCCCTGCACCCGCCTTCCACCCTACGTTTCTCTGCCCTCTTTCCCATCACTTGAGTCCCCCTCATGCAGCCTTCGGCTTTTGCTTAAGCACCATTTTTGCAGAAACCTTGGTTTATGGGGAGGTTAGTGCTCTGCTTATATGTGTGAACTTCTCTATCTCAACCTGCCCCCAGTAGATGGACCATTCTATTAGATAAGGACTTCACCTTACTTACTGCTATATTCCTGACTCTTAACATAGGATATAGTACATAGCAGGCAGTCAAAAATATTTGTATTTGCATGAATAAAGAAAGAAGAGAGAATTGAGGACACTCAATACTGCTCAATAAATATTAGCAGACTACCCATGTGAAGACAGAATTTACAGGAAAAATAAGCCAGTTTGGTTGTGGAGCTTAATGTATGGATTCTCACATTATACTGGCTGGTATAATTTCTTATATTCTCTTTATTTAAATATAAAAAGCTACTATAAAAACCCTCTTTCTTAACTGAAGGGAAATGCAATTGTTCCCTTTTCATTTCATTTTACGAAGTTATTTCATGTGGGCTGATTGAAATGGTGATGGGTCATCAATATGAATAACAAAATTTCACAGCCTTCAAAACAAATGTTTGATTTCCTAAAACTTGTTTTTTATGGCAGTTCTTTCTTAAGGATGCAATTTTTAATTATAAGCTTCATCTGTAAGAATTTATCTCCTTTTATTTTTATTTTATTTTTTTCTCAAAGAACCAATTTTTATTTTTTTTTTCATTTTTTCTTTTTTTTTTTTTATTAAATCATAACTGTATACATTGATATGATCATGGGGCATCATACACTCGCTTCATAAACCATTTGACACATTTTTATCACAGTGGTTAACATAGCCTTTCTGGCGTTATCTCAGTTACTGTGCCAAAACATTTACATTCTACATTTACCAAGTTTCTCCTTTTAGTTTGTGGGAAAACAATTGTTTTCAAATAGTGTACAATACACGAAAAAGAAAGTAAGCATACCTCTCATTGAAGTTAGCTGAAGTCTAGCAATTATGTTTTCCACTTCACTTTTGTAAGCAGGAAGAGATCTGAACTCCTCCATCAAGTCCCTTAGCATGCTGCCTTGTTAGACCTCTGTTTTAATAAAAAGTCACCATTACGCAAAAAATAAATAAATAAATAAATAAATAAAGCCTTTAAACTACTGGCATCTTATGCTTTTTCTCTTTTGGCAGACTAGTACTTGAAACCACTTGAATAGACATAGCTAAACTATCAAAAAGACAGTAAAAATATTTATAAAATAGAAAACTCATCTATGGCTCCTCCTTCTGACCTTGCAAATCTAAATTTATTTCACACGTCAATTGTGAAATCTGCCCATTTCATAAATTTGTTTGAAGAGAATAAGAAAAATTTCATTTTTTAAAAAATTGTAAGATTTCTATCCACCAGTAAGCCTTCGTTCACGTTCAATGCTATTTGTTAATGTCTACAATTAGCATTGCTATGGTTTTAATGCTGTGTTCTCCCCAAATTCATATTTTGAACACTTAATCACCAATGCAAGGATATAAGGAGGTGAGATCTTTGAGAAGTGATTAGATCAGGAGGTTTGAGTCCTCATGAATGAGACTTGTGCCCTTATAGAAGAGTCCCCAAAGAGCTAGATAGCCCCTTCACCACGTGAAGACACAGGGAAGCCTATAAACCAGAAAGTGGCCCTCACTAGATACCAAATGTCTCAGACAACAGATCCAGAAATACAAGTAATAAATTTCCTTTGTTTATAAGCTACCAAATTGACAGTATTTTGTTACAGCAGCCTAAACTGACTTAAGACAAGCATATATTTTAAGTCATTTCTCATTAACACATTAAAACATCGTTTAACCCATAAGGACAGCTACATGTTGACTATCATTATTATTCACTCAATAACAAAGGTTTTCCCAGAGAGAAATACCATAGTCACTTAATAAGATTATTTTCCCATCCTGTTTTATTTAAACACATAATTCCTGTCTAAGTCACAGTTGTACTATTGAAAAGCTCAGCATTTCACAGCGGAGTTTTAATCTCCTTTTTTTATAACTAGTGAATTACAAATTAATTATATTTTATTTTAGCTGAGTTTTATTATGGGCATTGAAAAGCCGCTGTCCTCCTGTGAACCTGCTTGAAAAGCAATGTGAAGACTTGAAAGTTTATTTTATAGAAATCTAAAATCAAAAGGAACAAGGTTTAACATCCTGTATTGGAGCCTTTACTGAAGATACTAAGTGCTAAAGGGCTCTGTTGGGATCAAATTCAGTTTTCTTTTCCATGAAGAAACTGTTGTCTTCAAAGCTTGCACCACTCTGCTGTCACGTCTCTGACCTCACAGTTATTATTGACATCATCTTTGTCCTAACAGCTACCTGTTGGAGAGCTACAATGTACCAGATGTGTTATTTATTTAACACACATTTTATCTAATCGTTACCACATCTGGGAAGTTGAGAGTCATAGCATCATTATTGTAGCTGACAAAGGTAAACAATTATAGGGCTGGCCCCAGTTTCATCTAATGCTGTTCTCACAACACCAGGCTAAAAGGCTCATTGCAATTTGAGATTATAACCTTCAGTGTAACAAATGCACATGCTTCATAAACCCAAGCCAGTCACACAAATGAGTGAGGCAAGGTGGGTGTTGGATTATGAAGTACCTCACACAAGCCCCTTCTATAGGGCTGCAGGCCCCACAAAGGGCCATCCTACGGGAATGTTCACCCAAGGTTACTGCTCTCTGACTTTTCAGGAAAGGCTGGAAACCTGGACATTTGTGGGCGTGTATGCATATACAGTGTGCATACGTGATGTAACACATATAGTATAGTCTCCTGGTTTTTTAAGGCAATCAAATTTATGTTTAAAAAATTATGTGAAAGCCAAATACAATATATAATATTTAGGGACATTAAGTTGTAATCTCTGTGTTATATTAATAAGAGTAAAGCCTTTGAAAAAATTTTAATGAATTTCAATGCATTTGTTAGCATACCAGATGTTTAAAACTATTGTGCAAAGTAAGAGTATAATTCAACCCCTATCACCTAATTCATACTTTTGGATGACAGTGTCTATGTATCTTTCTTTTTCTTTGTTTTGTACTTTTTGAAGCCCTTAAAAGAACATCACCAGAAGGAACAAGAGCTATACTGAAAAATCACTTGAGGCACCCTGTAAACAGGGACAAAATAATGGCCTTCTCTCCTGGAGTAAAAGCAAGTAAAGAGAAGCAAAGCTGTTCAGACAGATGTAGAGCGTCCTTTCCTCTCTCACTGATTAGCTGTTCCTTCTCTCAGAGGGAGAAAACCACAAGTGGCAAAAAAGAAACTTTCAGTTCAGCTTAGTCGCTTTTAAAAAATACAAGTGCTTGCAACACAAGCTATGTTTCGAAACTGCAAATAGTAAAAGTGAGTAAGCTCTCCCATGGAGATAGATTATAAATGACCGCTTTCCACGGAGAATGCTTAATTGTACTGTTTTCCTGTCCCCTCCCACCCACTCAGGGAGCAGCACACCTCCTGCTGTGTATGACACTGGAGAATGAATCACCCAATGAGGCTGCAGAAGGCATATATTTTTTCCCTCTGAAATTGTGTAACCTTTCTATGATAAAGAAAATCTGGTTTAGGAATGAACCGATTGACAAAACTCTGTCTAGATATGGAGATATTTCCCCCACCCCTTTTGAACTTTTCCCCTGTCTTTTGCTATATACAAAAAGATTTATTCAAAATGGATACAAATTCTTAAATGCAAGGAAAGCATGAAAAAAATTGTAGAAGAAAATGTAGGTTAAATTTTTCTAGATATTGGTCTAGGCAAAGAATTTATGACTAAAGACCAAAAAGCAAATACATCAAAACAACTAAACAAATAAATGGGTGTTGTTAAAATTAAAAAGCTTCTATACAGCAAAGGAAATAATCAACAGTGTTAAGCAGACAACCTTCCAAAGAAGAGAAAATGTTCACGAACTATTCATCTGACAAAGGGCTCATATCCAGAATCTACAAAGATCTCAAACAAATAAGCAAGGAAAAACCAAACAATCCTATTAAAAATGGGTAAAAAATACAAAGAGAAGTTTCTCAAGAGAAGACAAATGGCTTTCAAACATATGATAGAATGCTCAACATTACTAATCATCAGGAAAATGAAAATGAATGGCTTTTATTAAAAAATAAATTTTCTTGTCAGAATAGCCATTACTAAAGAGTCAAGAAACAGTAGATGCTGGAATGGATGCAGAGAGGAGGGTATGCTTATTATACACTGTTGGCGAAGATGCAAATTAGTGCAACCTCTGTGGAAAATAGTGTGAAGATTCCTCAAGGAAATAAATGTAGATTTAGTATCTGACTCAGCAATCCCCATACTGGATGTCTACTCAAAGGAAAAGCTGTCATTTTATCAAAAACACACTTGCATTTGAACATTTATCGAAGCACAATCCACAATTGTAAAGATGAGAAATCAACCTAAGTTCCCTTTATACACACACACACACACACACAATGGAATATTACTCAGCCATAAAAAGGCATGAAATAATGTCTGTTGCAGCAACTTGGATGAAAATGAAGACCAGTATCCCAAGAACAGTATCTCAGGAATGGACACAAACACTAGATGCACTTTCTAATAATTGGGAGCTGGATCACAAGCACACAGGGGCACAAGAGATGTAAAGGTCATTGGAAATCAGGAAGGGGGGAGGGATAAAAAGTCAGCTGTCAGGGACAATGAATAACACTCAAGTGATGGACACATTAGAACACCCAAGAAACGCATTATAACATGGAATGAAAACATTTGTACCTTCCTAACATGGTGAAGTTTTTTTTTAAGCAAAAAAATAAAAATTGGTATATAAAACCATACATGGCTAAATCCTAATAGTGTAAAGACTTATATATGTATGGACAAAAAATTGGAAAGGAAAGGAATATGCCAAATTTTTGACAGTAGTCATTTCTGGATATTTGTTCACTACATTCTCTGAACTCTCTGAATTTTCCATATATTAATGTAATAAGGAAGAAACGTTTTTCTCTTTTTAAATTTCACTTGCTATGTTCACTATAAAATTTCTTTACCACTATAGTAACAAAATTTGGGATTTTTCATGTTCATGATAATTAAAATTATTTGCCAATTCTTAAAGGAACAAGAAAATGTGATTATCTATTGGAAATATTTCTGTAACATGAAGAGTAATGAGTTGAGATGGTAAGAGTAAAGACAACCTTGAAAAAGTTAGCCTTATTTTTTTAGGATGAAATAATTGAACAGCTCTAATTTGTTTTCTCTTAGTTCATTTATTTTTACTTACATTTTATTCACTTTTCAGTATTCACCCAATCATTTGACCATATGAAGTTGCACAGATGTAACAGATGAAGTTGCTTCCTGAATACAGTACAGGGGTAGTCCATTTCTTTATAAACTGACTTCTTATCTGGTTTTAGCTGGGGGAAAATTTGCATGGAATTCCACATGTACAAACTTGAACAGGCAAATTAATCTTCACAATCATGTCTTTAACTCTCAGAAAAAATGAGTGCAATAATTCCTACCTTTCATTGAGCTAGGGTTGCAAATTCAATACAAGACAGATGTGAATTTTAGGTTATTTTTAAACATAAGTAGGTCCCAAATACCGCAGAGGTATATGACACTGAAAAAAGTTATTTGCTGTTCATAAGAAATTCAAATTTAATCGATCCTGTATTTTTATTTGACAATGCTACCATAAGCTGTAAAGGATAAAATCAGGTTACTTAGCTAAAATGGCAGACTAGTAGTGGATACCAACATTTTTTTCTTACCTAACCCTGTGATCTCTTGAAGAAACATGTCTTATTAACTGATATATATATATATATATGTCTAACCAGTGCTTAATTAAAAGCCTGACATGTAAGTGCATTAGTAACGCATGTAATATAGAATAAATGAAGTGTGTGTACGCATACTCAGAAACTGGATCAGTTAGTATGAAAAGGGGTGGGTAATCATTAGAGAAATGTTATGTTCCATCATTGTTTGCTAACTTGCTATTGTATGGAATTACAGACTTAGAAAGACTTAGGTAGAAATTCTTGTTTCTATTTCTTTCTTCAGAGAACATTACACATAAACATTACTGGATAGTTTTTCAATGTCATTGAAATACTCCAGATAATCAATTTTTATAATTTCTCTTATAATTTTATAATTTCATTATAAATATATAATGTCATTGAAATACTCCAGATAATCAATTTTTATAATTTCTCTTATAATTTTTATAATTTCTCTTTTTCCACTCTCAGAACCATACTAACTTGAATTACTTTGAAGCCCTTCGTGGACAACAGCTGCTATTAACACCAGTTTTAAAGTTCTTTATATGTATATGTGTAAATATATAGACCTATAAATAATCATTTTACATTTTAATGTGTAGGAATAACACAGGTATAAGGCTGTGCTGGAGCTGGCGTGAGCAAACTATGGCCATTGGGCCAAATGTGAGCCACCACCGGGTTTCGTATTGAGTATGCATGAGCTAATAGTTTTACACTCCAGAATGTTAGGGTGAAAGAATCAAAAGAATAACATCTTGTGACATGTGAAAAAGTATATGAAATTCAAATAATGTTTTATTGGAACAAGCCATGCTCATTCATTTGCATATCTCTTGCGATCACTTTAGCACTATGTGATGATTAGTTTCACCTGTCAACTTTGGTAAGCGGTAGTATTCAGTTATTTAATAAATGCTAACCTAGGTAGAGCTGTGAAAGTATTTTGGAGATGTGGTTAACATCTACAATGAATTAACTGTAAGTAAAGGACATTAAGTAAATGACATGAATGTGGGTGAACCTCATTTAATGAGTTGAAAGCCTAGACACAGGCATCCTCAAACTTTTTAAACAGGGGGCCAATTCACTGTCCCTCAGACCGTTGGAGGGCTGGACTATAGTTTAAAAAAAAAACAACTATGGAGGGGAGACAAGATGGCGGACTGAAGCCAGCTTTCAACAAAGGCTCCCGTCCAGAAGGAGAGTTAAGGGACAGGAATTTAGTAAGTATCCTGGTGGACTTGAGCCTCACCGAGAGAAGGCTGAAGAACGCACATCAACACCGCTGAGGCAAGTTGTGATCACAAGGACGCAAACAAAAGGTACAAAATCCACCACCAAGCGGATGGGAGTCGCCCTCCCCCATGAGACCGGCTCAAGAGCCCCACAATTGAACAAGCGGGCAGAAATTAAAGGCCCTCCCACTACACTCCAGGGAGAGACCTTCTAAAAACTGGACCTACCTCCCCTTCTGGGGTGCCGTGGCGCTCTCCTGCCAGACATAGGGCTGAATAAAACTTTGGGAATCCTTTGCCGGCAACCCTGAATCCCCGGTGCTCCCCTCCCGCCCACTGAGGTCTGGAGGCCTGTCCCCCAGGACTTCGGATCCTTGGGTGATTTCTCAAGGGGAGTGGACAGTCCCCGAGTTGCAACTGGTCAGCATTGACTCTGAGGCGCGCAAGTGAGGAGAGGGCACCGGGCTGAGGGGGAGTCACGCCTCGCGGCACTTCCCTGCGGTGCAGTGCAGCAACCCTCCCCGGGCATATGGGGCCCAAGACTGAATAAGACTCTGGCCTCCCCGCTGAGAGCTGAGAACCCCTATTCTCACTCGGGGTCTGAGGGCCTATCCCCCAGGAGTTTGGCTCCTTGGGTGATTTCTCGAGGGGAGTGCACAGTGCCTGAGCTGCGTCAGGTCAGCGCTGACTCTGGGACACGTGAGCGAGGAGAGGGCACTCTGCTGAGGGGAAATCAAGCTTTGGCGGCACTTCCCTGCGGTGCAGTGCAGGAGCCCTCCCTGGACCGTAGTATTGCGTGAAACTGAAAGAAACTCTAGCTTTCCCCCCCAACTCCCAATCGGGGTATGGGGGCCCATCCCCCAAGAGTTCTGATTCTTGGGGGATCTCTTAAGGGGTGTGGACCCAGCACAAACTGCAGCCGCTCAGTGCTGACTCTGGGGCGCGGGACAGAGGAGAAAAGGGTCGCCTGAGTGCCCACACCAGAGCAGCAGTTCCCTGGAGGTAGATCAACAGCCGTTTTTTCTTTAACGGCAGAACGCTCACTTCTGGATATTCTGAGGCCACACCCCCTGTCTCCCTGGGCAACCAGAGGAGGCCACCGGTGACACGGCTCACAAACCCGGAAGCCTCCAGGGCGGGGCCGACCCAGAGAGGTGTTCAGACGCAATTCTCCAACAGCAAAGATGTTTGAACTCAAAACAGCCCATCTTCTGTAGGCGACGACAGGAACAAAGACAGAACCTCCCAAAGTTGTCTGTTCTGTTCTGTTCTGTTAGCAGCATCCATCAGGGACGGGGCTAAGACTGAGGGAACACCTCCTTCCCATCACCTGCATCAAACACTCAAAGATGTCAGGCCCCATCTCCTCCTGCTAGATAGCGGCAGTCTGCGGGGGCCTGGCAGACTTCCTCGCGATTCAGGCAGGTGCAAACCCCTGGAGTGTCTGTTCACTGCAGGCAACTGGGTTAGCCATCTGCAGAGATACCAGTGACTGGGTCCGACGGAGGGGCAAAGTGGGGAAGGAGACGTCAACCTTCCCAGACTGCTCTGTTTGCTGGGTGGCTCCTCCTGACTCCACGCTGCACTGGGGTGAGCCGTGTCAGAGGAGTCACCAGGCCCCTGTGATCCAGTTCCCAGAGACCTCTTGAACCCTTCCACCTGAGACAAGTGCCGATTGAGACAGTTGATTCGGACCTTTTGAACTGGGCTAATAGACTGAGGACTTTTCAGGCGGTGCCCTGGGTGTGCGATTGTAGGAAGGTTTGATTCTTCTTTTCCAACTGGGGCCAGAGGTGGGCAGGTGGGGTGACTTAATTGCTGATTTTTCCACACAGCTGAGACTTCAAGCCAGAGTAGAAGTTGCAATAGGATCGAACAGAAACCAGCTGAAAGCAAGACAGAACCACTTTGCTCCACCACACCAGACAGGGCCCCAGTTTCTCAGACCACAACATTGTACGGGCCCTCGATAAAACCCCAGGGGAAAAACCAAAGGGAGTAAAATAACCATGGGGCGGAATCAGCGGAAAAACTCTGGTAACATGAATAACCAGAATAGATCAACCCCCCCAAGAAAAGATACGGCAGATGTGATTAAAGATCCCATTCATAAACAACTGGTTGAGATGTCAGAAATCGAATTCAGAATTTGGATTGAAGACAAGATTAATAAAATGGAATTAGGAATTCGAGGAGAAATTCAAAAATTGTCTCAAGAATTGAACAAATTTAAAGACAAAACCACCAAAGACTTAGACACACTGAAGCAAGAACTTACAGCCCTCAAAGATATGAAAAATACAGTAGAATCCTTCAGTAACAGAATGGAGCAAGCAGAAGAAAGGATTTCTGACATTGAAGATAAAGTCTTCAAACGCTCCCAATCTCTCAAAGAGGAAGAGAAATCGAGAGCAAAAACGGATCACTCACTCAGAGAACTCTCAGATAATTCGAAAAAAAGCAACATAAGGATTATAGGAATTTCTGAGAATGATGAAGTCACCTCCAAGGGCACAGAGGCCCTTCTGCATGAAATTATGAAAGAAAATTTTCCAGACATGCCTAGAGAATCTGAAATTCAGATAGCAGACAGCTTCAGAACCCCATCACGATTCAACCCCAATAAGTCATCCCCCAGACATATCATAATTAGCTTCCCTAAAGTTAACATGAAAGAGAAGATTCTCAAAGCAGCCCGGCGAAAGAAAACTATAACGTACAAAGGTAAGAATATTAGAATAACTGCAGATCTCTCTGCTGAAACTTTTCAAGCCAGAAGAGGCTGGTCATCAACTTTTAATCTCCTAAAGCAAAAAAACTTTCAACCCAGGATCTTGTATCCAGCTAAACTGAGTTTCATCTATGATGGAGAAATTAAATACTTCAGTGACATTCATATGTTGAAAAAATTTGCCATAAGTAAACCAGCTCTTCAGGATGTTCTCAGACCTATCCTCCACAATGACCAACCCAATCCTATACCACAAAAGTAAACTCACTCAGAAACTTCGGATCAAACTCCAACTTCCACACTGGCGAAAGGATTAAAAATGTCCACTGGACCTTTGAAAAACTCGATACCCAAAATTCCACCAGACTTATCAATACTCTCCATCAATGTGAATGGCTTAAACTGTCCTCTAAAGAGACATAGGTTAGCTGACTGGATACAAAAACTCAAGCCAGATATTTGTTGCATACAAGAGTCACATCTCAACTTAAAAGACAAATACAGGCTCAGGGTGAAAGGATGGTCATCCATATTTCAGGCAAATGGTAATCAGAAAAAAGCAGGTGTTGCAATTTTATTTGCAGATACAGTAGGCTTTAAACCATCAAAAGTAAGGAAGGACAAGAATGGTCACTTCATATTTGTTAAGGGTAATACTCAATATGATGAGATCTCAATTATTAATATCTATGCACCCAACCAGAATGCACCTCAATTTATAAGAGAAACTCTAACAGACATGAGCAACTTGATTTCCTCCAGCTCCATAATCGTCGGAGATTTCAACACTCCCTTGGCAGTGTTGGATCGATCCTCCAGAAAGAAGCTGAGCAAAGAAATCTTAGGTTTAAACCTAACCATCCAATATTTAGATTTAGCAGACATCTACAGAACATTTCATCCCAACAAAACTGAATACACATACTTCTCATCAGCCCACGGAACTTACTCCAAAATTGACCACATTTTAGGTCACAAGTCTAAACTCAGTAAATTTAAAGGAATAGAAATTATTCCTTGCATCTTCTCGGACCATCATGGAATAAAACTTGAATTGAGTAACAACAGGAATCTGCATACCCATACAAAAACATGGAAGTTAAATAACCTTATGCTGAATGATAGCTGGGTCAGAGATGAGATTAAGAAAGAAATCGCCAATTTTTTGGAACAAAACGACAATGAAACGACACAATGAAACAACAATGAAGACACAGAACCTCTGGGACACTGCAAAGGCAGTTCTAAGAGGGAAATTTATAGCACTGCAAGCCTTCCTCAAGAGAACGGAAAGAGAGGAAGTTAACAACTTAATGGGACATCTCACGCAACTGGAAAAGGAAGAACATTCCAACCCCAAACCCAGTAGAAGAAAAGAAATAACCAAAATTAGAGCAGAATTAAATGAAATTGAAAACAAAAGAATAATACAACAGATCAATAAATCAAAAAGCTGGTTTTTTGAAAAGGTCAATAAAATAGATAAACCTCTGGACAACCTAATCAGGAAAAAAAGAGTAAAATCCCTAATATAATCAATCAGAAACAACAAAGACGAAATAACCACAGACTCATCAGAAATCCAAAAAATCCTTAATGAATATTACAAGAAACTTTATTCTCAGAAATATGAAAATCTGAAGGAAATAGACCGATACTTGGAAGCACGCCACCTTCCAAGACTTAACCAGAATCAAGTGGAAATGTTGAACAGACCCATATCAAGTTCAGAAATAGCATCAATTATACAAAACCTCCCTAAAAAGAAAAGCCCGGGACCAGATGGTTTCACGTCAGAATTCTACCAAACCTTTAAAGAGGAATTAGTACCTATATTACTCAACCTGTTCCAAAATGTAGAAAAAGAAGGAAGACTACCCAACACGTTCTATGAAGCAAACATCACCCTGATCCCCAAACCAGGAAAAGACCCAACAAGAAAAGAAAATTATAGACCAATATCACTAATGAATATAGATGCAAAAATATTCAACAAGATCCTAACAAACAGAATCCAGCAACACATCAAACAAATTATACATCATGACCAAGTTGGTTTTATCCCAGGGTCTCAAGGTTGGTTCAATATACGTAAATCTATAAATGTAATTCAGCACATAAACAAATTAAAAAACAAAGACCATATGATTCTCTCAATTGATGCAGAAAAAGCTTTTGATAATATCCAGCATCCCTTCATGATCAGAACACTCAAGAAAATTGGTCTAGAAGGGACTTTTCTTAAACTAATAGAGGCTATCTACAGCAAACCCACAGCCAATATCATATTGAATGGAGTTAAATTGGAATCATTTCCACTCAGATCAGGAACCAGACAAGGCTGCCCATTGTCTCCATTGCTTTTCAACATTGTAATGGAAGTTTTAGCCACCGCAATTAGGGAAGAAAAGGCGATCAAGGGTATCCATATAGGGTCAGAAGAGATCAAACTCTCGCTCTTCGCAGATGATATGATTGTGTATCTGGAAAACACTAGGGACTCTACTACAAAACTCCTAGAAGTGATCAAGGAATACAGCAGCGTCTCAGGTTACAAAATCAACATTCATAAATCGGTAGCCTTTATATACACCAACAACAGTCAAATTGAAAAAGCAGTTAAGGACTCTATCCCATTCACAGTAGTGCCAAAGAAGATGAAATATTTGGGAATTTACCTAACAAAAGACGTGAAAGATCTCTATAAAGAGAACTATGAAACTCTAAGAAAAGAAATAGCTGAAAATGTTAACAAATGGAAAAACATACCATGCTCATGGCTAGGAAGAATCAACATTATCAAAATGTCCATACTACCCAAAGCAATATATACTTTCAACGCACTCCCTATTAAAGCTCCACTGTCATATTTTAAAGATCTTGAAAAAACATTACTTCGTTTTATATGGAATCAGAAAAAACCTCGAATAGCCAAGACATTACTCAGAAATAAAAACAAAACAGGAGGAATCACACTACCAGACCTCAGACTTTACTACAAATCGATAGTGATCAAAACAGCATGGTATTGGCACAAAAACAGAGAAGTAGATATCTGGAACAGAATAGAGAACCAAGAGATGAATCCAGCTACTTACCGCTATTTGATTTTTGACAAGCCAATTAAAAACATTCAGTGGGGAAAAGATTCCCTATTTAACAAATGGTGCTGGGTGAACTGGCTGGCAACCTGCAGAAGACTGAAATTGGACCCACACCTTTCACCATTAACTAAGATAGACTCTCATTGGATTAAAGATTTAAACTTAAGACATGAAACTATAAAAATACTAGAGGAGAATGCAGGGAAAACCCTTGAAGAAATTGGTCTGGGTGAGTATTTCATGAGGAGAACCCCCCGGGCAATTGAAGCAGCTTCAAAAATACACTACTGGGACTTGATCAAACTAAAAAGCTTCTGCACAGCTAAGAACACAGTAAGCAGAGCAAGCAGACAGCCCTCAGAATGGGAGAAGATATTTGCAGGGTATATCACTGACAAAGGTTTAATAACCAGAATCCACAGAGAACTCAAACGCATCAGCAAGAAAAAAACAAGGGATCCCATCGCAGGCTGGGCAAGGGATTTGAAGAGAAACTTCTCTGAAGAAGACAGGAGCACGGCCTTCAGACATATGAAAAAATGCTCATCATCTTTAATCATCAGAGAAATGCAAATCAAAACTACTTTGAGATATCATCTAACTCCAATGAGACTAGCCTATATCACAAAATCTCAAGACCAGAGATGTTGGCGTGGATGCGGAGAAAAGGGAACACTTCTGCACTGCTGGTGGGAATGCAAATTAATACATTCCTTTTGGAAAGATATATGGAGAACACTCAGAGATCTAAAAATAGATCTGCCATTCAATCCTGTAATTCCTCTGCTGGGCATATACCCAGAAGACCAAAAATCACAACAAAACAAAGATATTTGTACCAGAATGTTTATTGCAGCCCAATTCATAATAGCTAAGTCATGGAAAAAGCCCAAGTGCCCATCGATCCACGAATGGATTAATAAATTGTGGTATATGTATACCATGGAATACTATGCAGCCTTAAAGAAAGATGGAGACTGTATCCCTTTCATGTTTACATGGATGGAGCTGGAACATATTCTTCTTAGTAAAGTATCCCAAGAATGGAAGAAAAAATACCCAATGTACACAGCCCTACTATGAAACTAATTTGGGACTCTCACATGAAAGCTATAACCCAGCTACAACTTAACAATAGGGGGAAGTGGGAAAGGGGGGGGTGGGTAGAGGGAGGGGAATCGGAGGGATCACACCTGTGGTGCATATTACAGGGGTATTTGCGAAACTTGGTAAATGTAGAATGTAAATGTTTTGGCACAGTAACTGAGATAACGCCGGAAAGGCTATGTTAACCACTGTGATAAAAATGTGTCAAATGGTTTATGAAGTGAGTGTATGATGCCCCATAATCATATCATTGTATACAGTTATGATTTAATAAAAAAAAAAAAACAACTATGAACAAATTCCTATGCACACTGCACATATCTTATTTTGAACTAAAAAAACAAAATGGGAACAAATACAATCGCACCGCCTCATGTGTCCTGCGGGCCGCAGTTTGAGGACCCCTGTCTAGAGAGTAAAAGCTGAGGTTTCCTGGAAAAAAAGGAATTCTGCCTCCAGACTGTAGCATTAACTACCAAGTTTCTGGCCTGCTGAGTTGCCCTACAGATTTCAGACTTGCTGCCAATTTCTTACACTCTAGAAGAGCAGAATTGAGTAGTTGCAGTAAGGACTGTATGAGCTCACATAGACCAAAATATTGCTTTCTGGTCTTTTACAGCATTCTGTGCTAGGTGCACGTTATATTGGAGTTAAATCATTTTCTTTTCTTTGTTGATACAATTTTGTATCCAATAAATATTTATTGATGTTTATGTAGCAGGAATGGTGTGGGGAATTAGCAATAGCATCAACTTTCTCTCCTGGTCAGTCTGGCAGGCTAGAGTGGAGATAGATCATTAAAATGATGATGCTGTGAAGGTGGTAAGCAGGTGAGTGAGTGCCCTGGGGAGGTGTCTCATACAACTCCTGCATAATAAAGTTGTATAAAAGCAAAACCATCAGGGTGAAACACTTGTATATACTGAGTGAACATGCTACTTTTTCTTATTTATTTTAAGTAGGCCTGGTTTGGGTATATGAGCATGCTATACATATTTTTTAAACTTCACAAAGAAAATTTAGATACTATCTTACTCAGGTCGTGAATATTGCTTTCCACGGCAGGTGGGTAATCAAGCCAGTTAGAGTTTGGATGTAGCACAAATGGAATGGGGGAGACTATGAATTCTTGGATCATCAATTTTCATGTATTGGTATTTAAATTAAAAAATCTAAAGGTGGCGGTGCCCACAGCTCAGTGGGTAGGGTACCAGCCACATACACCTAAGCTGACCGGTTCGGACTCGGCCTGGGTCAGCTAGACAACAATGACAACTGCAACAAAAAAAATAGCTGGGCACTGTGCCTATTGTCCCAGCTACTCAGGAGGCTGAGGCAAGTGAATTGCTTGAGCTCGAGAGTTTGAGGTTGCTGTGAGCTGTGATACCACAGCACTATACAGAAGGCAACATAATAAGAATCTGCCTCAAAAAAAAAAAAAAAAAGAAAAGAAAAGAAATAAAAATAAAAAGATAAAAAAATCCAAAGGCATAGTAAAAGCCAAACAAAACCTATCTTCTGTCTTCAAGTGCTGCCAATTTGAGATTTCTGAGGCAAGATTTATCTATCCTCATCTCATAAATACAGATTAAATCCCAAAAATCTTAAGGAATTTGACTAAAAGCCCTCTATTTATTTGTGGCTGAGATTAGAATGCAACCCAGGCTCTTTGGCTACCACTGCAATCTTGCCTTTCTGTGAAAGAATCCTGAGGATGTGTTAGGACAGGATCATGAGAGAAGAGAGTGGAAGTCAGAATTACACTGGAGAAGAATCTTACCTTTAAGAAAAGGTTTATATGCAAGAAATACATTATTTATACCTTTAAACTTTAACATGGCTTCCAATGATGTTGCAGCTAGAGCCGTGCTGGGTGCCCTAATGTTTGAAGGAAGTAGGTGAAAAACAGTATCTCATGGTTTTATTTTTCATTTCTCTAATAAACACATTTCCATATGTTTACTGGCCACTCATTTCTACTCTTGAGAAATATCTATTTGTTTTGCCTCATTTTCCATAGGTTGATTTGCTTTTTTCTTCTTGATTTACAGGAATTAAAAATATTCTGTATATTAATTCTTTATTTTTGGCATATATTCTTTTTGTCCATCGTTTTCCTTTCTTTGTTTGTCTTCCTACTCCCTTCCTGGTGTCCTTCAATGAACTGAAAATCTCAATTTATTTTTGTCAAGTTTATCTATCTTTTTCTTTATTCTGAAACATGTTTTGTCTCTTCTTTAATAAATCTACTTTCAAATTGTAGACAAATTTTTCCATAAACTCTCCTAAAATTAATTTATTTCCCCTTTCATTTTTAAGTCTCTATTTGGCCTTAATTTTTATATATGGCATGAGGGAAAAGAATGAATTTGCTTTGTATGATATGGATAACTATTTGTCCTTCCATAATTTATTGGATAGTCTGTGCTTTCTTTCCCATTGATCTTTAATATCAACTCTCTGATAAGTCATGTTTCTCTGTGTGTAGGTCTGTTTGAAGTCTATGCAAACTGTTCCACTGACCTCTTTTATTCATTAATGACTCAATGCCATATTGTCTGACTTCCTATAGATTTACAACAATTCATCATTTCTGGAAAGAGAAATCCCCACATGTGTTGTACTTCTTTAAAAATGCTTTTCTTTTGTTCAGGTGCAGTGGCTCATGCCTGTAATCCCAGCACTCTAGGAGGATGAGGAGGGTGGATTGCTTGAACACAGGAGTTTGAGACCAGCCTGAGCAAGAGTAAAACCCCATCTCTATTGAAAAAATAGAAAAAATTAGCCAGGGTAGTGACATGTGCCTGTAGTCCCAGCTACTTGGAAGGCTGAGGCCAGAGAATCACCTGAGCCCACAAGTTTGACGTTCCTGGGAGCTGTGACTATTGCTCTCTAGCCAGGTCTGAGTGACAGAGTGAGGGTGTTTTGAAAGAAAAAAAAAAAAAAAAGAAAGAAAAGAAAAGAAAATTTAAAGGAAAGAAAGGGTGTTCTTTTTTATAGAACATTTTTCTTCCATACGTATTTTAGAATCAGTTTGCCACGTTTTACAAAACAAAACTGAAGTAATTTTGGTTAAAATTGAGTTGAAGGTGTAGATCAATTGGGGGATACTAGACTTCTTTATAATTCAGGCTTCTAATTCATGAACACTGGTCTATCTCTGCATATCACGTGCCTTACGTAGAACTAATTACTATAGTTTAATAGTAAAACTTAGTACCTGAAAGAGTACCCCTAACCCAAAACACACACTTGCTCTTTATATTTAGGAAGTCTCTCCTATTCCTGTGTTTATTCTCATGTCTTTTTGTCTTTTAATTTCCTTGAGTTTTGCTCCACTGCCTATTTTTCTACCTTTTCAATTAGATTGCTTATCTGATTAATTTGTTGTTGTTGTTGTTGTTGGGGATTCATTGAGCGTACAAAGAACCAGGTTACAGTGATTGCAGTTGTTAGGTAAAGTCTCCCTTATAATGGTGTCCCACCTTCGTCCACCCAGTTCCCCCTACCACCTTCCTCCTTCCCTCTCTCTCCTCATCCCTGGCTTTAGATGCCTACCTGATTAATTTTAAAGCCTTTTCCTTGACTATTATAAACATTGTAAGGGTATTAGCTTTCTTCTAGTTATTGCTTTATTTGCATCAAACAAATTTTTATGTGTAAACATTTTATTACTATCGAGTCCTAAATACCTCCTAGCTTTCATTGTGGTTTCTTCCTTATTCTTCCTTGACTGATGTGTAATTGAAACTATATTTTAATTGCTTCAACATATCTTATTATAGTCACCTACCAAAAGGTACTGATTTTTTTTTTTGTAGAGACACAGTCTCACTGTACCGCCCTCGGGTAGAGTGCTGTGGCGTCACACGGCTCACAGCAACCTCTAACTCTTGGGCTTACATGATTCTCTTGCCTCAGCCTCCCAAGCAGCTGGGGCTACAGGTGCCCGCCACAACGCCCGGCTATTTTTTTGTTGCAGTTTGGCCGGGGCTGGGTTTGAACCCACCACCCTCGGCATACGGGGCCGGCGCCCTACTCACTGAGCCACAGGCACCGCCAAAAGGTATTGATTTTTAATATAATTGTATTTTAGTCAGAGAACATGACCTGTATGATGTTAGGTTTGCCTTTTTGGCTAACATGTCAATTTTCTTGAATGTTTCTTGTGATTGGAGGTAATATATATTCCATGGTGGTTTGGGTCATCATATCCAATAATCTTGATCATTAATTTTATTATTCTAATATTGTACATTGTGATTATTTCTCTACTGGTTCTATGTAATATGGAAAAAGTAAACCAAAATTTCATAGTACTATCACCTTTACTGATAATGGAAACATCAATTCTCTGCAGAGTTTAAAAGTTATGGGCTGCATTACTATTCTATTTGTAGTTTTCAATTTGCATGCCTAATTCATTAGCAACACAGAGACTTTCTTCACTATTTTCTGACCAATATCTAATATTTTCAGGTATTTTAATTGCACATTTTATTTTTTCTTAGCTTTATAAACGTTTTTTGTTAAGTCTCTATAGTCAGTATTTATTTGAATTTCCTTACATATTTACTATTTTCTTTAAGCACCACTATTATTTGCAAATTAGATGACCAACTGAAAACCCTATTTACTCTCTAGAGCAGTGGTTCTCAACCTGTGGGTTGCAACCCCTTTTAACTGTATTAAAAGTTTGAGGCATTAGGAAGGTTGAGAACCACTGCTATAGAGTGTGTCAGGTAAATTTTCCTCAGTAAAGAGCTGTTGGTGAAAAATTATTTTAGTTTTTGATTTTAATTTTTTTAATTTGGATTTCATTAAAAAATATCACCACCCTCGGTATATGGGGCCGGCGCCCTACCCACTGAACCACAGGTGCCACCTATGGTTATGAATTTTTATAATTTTCCCATATATATGGGAAAGGCAAGAGAGAGACAATTTTATTCGCAAACGTGTGTATGT
Organism: Nycticebus coucang; assembly: GCF_027406575.1. Lineage (NCBI taxonomy): Eukaryota > Metazoa > Chordata > Mammalia > Primates > Lorisidae > Nycticebus > Nycticebus coucang. The sequence continues at coordinate 19,459,556 of NC_069788.1, read as the reverse complement.
GTGTATGTGCTGAAATTTCTAGCTCACCTTTATACTTACAGCCTTGGGATTTCTGATTTATCTATAGATGGGGAAATCTCCTTTTTGACTCACTAACTGGAATTATGCATATTTCCTACCAGTCTGCCAGGCTCAAGTTCACTGATCAAGCACATTCTATCAAGGTAAAAAGCATTCTTATACCGTTTCTCTCTTTGGATTACCAAGTTCACTTAGCATTTTGCTTATTTGACTTCGGTAATTTTTTTTCTAGTTCATCAAAATAACAAGAAGTATTTTTTTCTATTGTTTTCTTCATTTTTAGTTATTTTGATGAGAAAGTAAGTCTAAGTATCTAAGTTATTTTTGTCAGAAATCAATGTTTCCTTGAATTTTTAAATGTTTATATGTAAATAGCTAATGCTTAAAGATTTATGTTGGTCACATTTTAAGATAACACATAGCACCCACTGTTTAAATTATTTACTTTAAATTTCAAATTCCACCTTGTTCAATATTCATTTTTGTCCTCCTAGCTTTCAATTTTTTTTTTTTACATTTTCCAGTTGTTTCTTTGTCTTTTTATTGTTGCTTTGTGCTTTTGTTTTTATTTTGTTTCTTGTAAATATCAAAAAAAAAAAAAATTCACAGCTGAGCTTTGACACTTAACGAGAAAATTTAGTTAATGCTCCTTTATGTTAATATTAAATTTTTAAATTTTATTTAATTTACAATGCTCCATTATTTTTCATGATTTATTTTACTACTTTTCTACTTTTTTAATATTTTTAATATTTCTACTTTTTAAATATTTTTTAATAAAACTACTTTTTTAATATTTTTATTAAGTTGCTATTCATTAAAAATTTTCTCTTAATAATTTGGTTATTCTTATTTATTTTTTCATTTAAAATATTTTTAAAAAATCTTTTCTGAACAGGCACAGTGGCTCACATCTATAATCCTAGCACTCTGGGAGGCTGAGGCTGGTGGATTGCTTGAACTCAGGAGTTCTAGAGCAAGACCTTGTCTGTAAAGATAGCCGGGTGTTGCGGCTGGCACCTGTCGTCCCAGCTATTGGGGAGGCCGAGGCAAGAAAATTACTTACTTAAGCCCAAGAGCCCTCAACTGAAGTCAACAAACTGAAACTATCTCAAAAAATTTTTTTTCTGATCGTTTAATCAGCCACAAATGTCTATATCACTATTTGACAACTCTCAAATAACAAAAATACTCATCCTCTCTTATAAATACAATTTTTCTATTTTCTCTTCCTTTCTTCTCCTCTCCTCTCCTCTCTTTTCTTCTCTTCTCCTCTCCTCTCCCTCTTTCCCTCTTTTCCTTTTCCCTCTTTCTTTTCTTCCCCCCTTTCTTTCCTTCCCTGCCCACTTTCTTTCTTGCCTAGGGCACTTTCTTTCAGAGTGGCAAAATGTCAGCCAGACTCATAGCAACCTCATACTCTTGGAGTCAAATGACCCTCCTGCCTGCCAAGTAGCTGGGACTACAGGCTCCTACCATAAGGCCTCACTAATTCTTCTATTTCTAGTCATGATGGGGTCTTGCTCTTGCTTAGGCTGGTCTTGAATTTCTGAGCTCAAGGGATCCTCTCCTTTCAACCTTCCAGAGTGCTAGACTTACAGGTATGAGCCACCATATCTGGCCAAGATACTTCTTTTAAATACTGACATATCCCAAATCAATAGGATGAAAACTTGAGCTTTCAATGCTAGTGTCCAGCCTCTCCTACCCCGATTCTTGTTCGGAATTCACAGCTATCACACTATGACAAACTGCAGAACAGGCTGATTTAAAGGTGGCTATAACAATCCTCCTTTAGGCCACCATATTCCTAGAATTCTCTCCTATACATGCAATAGCAAGAGAGATGTTTAAAACAAAATGTATTGTAATGTTATGGCAACAATAATTTACCTTTCAATATAAGGATTAAAGTAATCAGATAGCTTGAGGTGTATCAGTAAAAAGAAGATGAGGAAGAATGAATAGGTGTGCATTAATAGGCTTATTTCCCTCTGAACTGTTGGAGGGTTGTACTCAATTCAAATACCTGGACTTTGAACCGTTGAGTCACAATGTACAGTAAAATTCAACTCCATCTTCAACTCCCCAACTAAAGAACTACCATTATCCACTATAACATTCATTATAGACCTAAAAATCTGAATGTAATGAAATAGTCAACTATCTGAAGAATAAATATAAATACTGGCTTAGCCCCCTTACCAACCATTCAAGTCCCTCCCTCAAAAACTTTTCTCATGGGAAAAAAACCCTCTAATATAACTAAGGTTTAAAGATTTATTTAAAGTGGGTTCAAATATTTATTTAATATTTAGTGTTAGGTTAATGTAAGTTTTAAATATTTATTTAAATTTTAAATTTAAATAAATCTAAAAATTTATTTAGATTTTATGTAAACTAAATTTATCTCTAGGTTTTACTTTTTATGTTATTTTATCATCCTTTCATTTTTACTCACATTTTATAAAGCAAAAAGTACAATTCACTCTTTAATGACTGTAGAGGCAATTGTGATATTTTATTAATATTTTATAGCATGTTTATCTCCATGGTTTATTTAATGGTGAGTCTTATTAAAAGTCTCCACCTCTCAATTGTCAAATTGCTACTAGAAGGAAAAAAAAAAACAATAAACGTTTTATTCCACAGATTTCTTTTATAATTTAAGAGAAAGTCAAGAGCTAATTTAACTTTGTATTTTAAACATTTTACTAAATCTCTCGTGGCTTAATATGATCAGCCTTATCAAATAAACACAAAAGGTATAAAATGGACCTAATGAAAATACTAGAAAGACAAGAAACAGAGAAAGAAACAGAAGAAACATATAAAGTAGCAATGGTGAGAATTTTTCAAAAGTGATGACAGAAATTACTACCTAGCCAAGAAGCTCAAAGAGCAACAGGTAGGATAAATACCAATATCAACACTAAGGTATTTACTTCACATTTAAAATACAGAAAACCAAAACCAAATGGCAAATCTTGAAAGATACTTGGGGTGGAGGTATAGAAAATTCTGTACCTAAAGAGAAACAGGGTGAGAATTACAAATTACAAATAACTAGCACTCAAAGAAGAAGAATTAGCTAGTGTTGTAGTGGGCACTTGTAGTCCCAGCTACTCAGGAAAGTGAGGCAGGAGGATAACTTGAGCTCAGGAATGTGAGGTTGCTATGAGCTAGGCTGATGCCATGACACTCTAGCCTGGACAACAGCAGAGTGAGACTCTATCTCAAAAAAAAAAAAAAAAAAGAAAAAGAAAAGAAAACACACGAATAAGAGAGTGAAATGAAATATTTAAAGCGTTGAAAGAAATCAACTGCACACAAAATTAGAATTTGTGTACAATGAAATTATCCTTCAAAAATGAGTGAGAAATAACTTTCTAGTGCAAGCTAAAATGGAAGGAATTTGTTATAAGTACACCTGCTTTGCAAGAAGTGCTAAGGAGTTCTTCAAGGAAAGGACAAAAATATAAGGTTATATCTACATAAAGAGAAAAAGAATGATAGAAAAGGAATACTTGAAGGCAAAATAAAATCTTTCACTTTTCATTCTTAATTGATCCAACAGATAACTGTTTATTGGATACAATAATAACAATAATGTATTCTGTGATTTTAGGGTTTGAATAAATAAAATGAACGATGGCAATGTTATAAGAGATAGGAAGAAGGAACTGGAAATGTTATAAATTGTTAAAAAGTATCTGCATTACCTGTGAAGCAATATTATGTTACCTGAAAATGGAGGGAAAATTCCTGAACATAATAAAGAACGTCTACAAAAAGCTATAGAGAATATTCATACCCTGTTTCCCCCAAAATAAGACATCCTCCGAAAATAAGACCTACTTACAGAACAGATAAGACGTCCCCTGAAAATAGGACCTAGCGCATCTTTGGGAGCGCATCTTAAAATAAGACACTGTCTTATTTTCGGGGAAACAGGGCAGTAGTATAAAACTAGATGCTTTCTTCTTAAAATAGGAACAAGGGAAAGATCTCCCTTCAAATCACTGTGGTTCAATACTGTACTGAAAGTTCTACTAATACAATGTGACAAGAAAAGGAAATAAAAGGTATACAGATAGTGGTGGAAGGAATAAAATTATCTTTGTTTGCGGATGACACAATTGTCAATGTAGAAAATCTCAAAGAACCAACAAAAGCAGTAAAACCTGAAACTATTCAGCAGTTACAGCAAGGTTTCAGGATACCAGGTCAGCATACTAAAGCTAATTGCCTTCCTATAGAGCAACAAGGAATAACTGGAAGTTGAAATTTTAAAAATATCATTTATAGGTGTTAGCACTAAAAAAGGAGAGAAAATACTTATGTATAAATCTAATAAAATATGTTTAAGATATGTAAAACTCTCACAGAAAAAATAAAGATCTTAATAAATGGAGAGATATTCTGTGCTCATAGATTATAAATGGAGAGATACTCTGTACTCAAGACTTGATGTTGTTAAGAGGTCAGTTTTACTCAACTTGATCTATAGACAAAATTCCAATCAAAATGTAAGTTATTTGTAGATACTGATAGACTGATTTTAAAGTTTGCAAAAGACCCAGAATAGCCGACATAATAAGAACAAAGATGGAGGACTGGCCTACTTAACACTAAGACTTACAATAATGATACAGTAATCAAGATAGTAGCACATTAATAGTGTGCATATTAATATGTACATAATGTGCTACTAATAAAAGACTAGACAAATCAATTGAAGACACATAATTTTAGTCAACTGATTTTTGAGAAAGGGGCAAGGCAACTTCATGGAGAAAGAATAACCTTTTCAACGAAGTACATTAGGATAGTCGGACTTCTACAAGTGAATATAAGCACAGACTACTATGAACTGAACTGTGTTCCTCCATATCAGTATGTTGAAGCCTATTCCTCAATGGGATTGTCTTGGAAGTTAAGTCTTTAAAGAGAAACCAGTTACATATTAAGTGCATAACGGTGGATCCCTAATCCAATAACATCTGGGGTCTTATAAGAAAAGAGAGAGAAAGAAATATCTCCACTGTAAGGTCACAGTGAAAAGGCAGCCATGTGCAGACCAAGGAGAGAGCCCTCTGCAGAAACCAAAACCTGCTGAAACCTTCACCTTGGACTTCCCAGCTTCTAGAACTGTGAGAAATACACTTCCTATTTAAGCCACCCAGTCTGCAGTATTTCGTTATGGTAGTGTGAGTATACGCAGACTTTGTGGCTTCCATGAAAAACAACTCAAAATGGTTCTTAGATCTAAATGTAGAACACATTTTAAAACTTCTAGAAGATAATGCGGGAGAAAATTTAATTGACTTTGGGTTTTGTGATGAATTTTTAATATGCAATGCCAGAGGTACAATCTATGAAAGAAAAGATTGGTAAATCAGACATCATCGAAATTAAAAACTCTGCTCTGTGAAAGATACTGTTACAAGAATAAAAAGACAATTAGACTAGGATAAAATATTTGTGAACACATATTTGATAAAGGACTTGTATCCAAAATATTCATAGAACTCTTAAATCTCAAAAATAAGTAAATAAGAAACTTAATTACAAAGTAGGCAAAAATATCTGAATAAACACCTCACCCCCCAAATACATATACAGGTGACTACTAAGGATATAAAAAGATATTCAATATCATCTGTCATCAGGAAATTGTAAGAGATACCACACATGCCTATTAGAATGCTGAAAATCTAAAAACTGATACCATCAAACACTGGTATGGATTGCTGATGGAAATAAAAATGGCACTGTCACTTTGGAAGACAGTCAGACAGTTTTGTACAAGGCTAAACATAGCCTTATAACGTGATCCAAGAATTGTGCTCCTAGGTGTTTACCAATAGGATTAAAAATTATGTCCAAACAAAAATATGTGTATGAATATTTATTGAAGGTTTTTTCATAATCGCTTAAAGCAAGCAATGTGTCTTTCAATATGCAAATGAGTAAACAATCTGTGATCCACCTACACAATTAAAAACTGGCAATAAAAAGAAATGACCTATCAAGTCACGAAAAAAGACACGAAGGCACTGCAATGCATGTTGTTAACTGAGTGGAGCAAGTCTGAAAAAAGGTTGTATACTATATAATTCCAACTTTCTGACAGTCTAGAAAAACAAAAACTGCAGAGTTAGTAAAAAAAGCTTCTAGTTTTCAGGGACTCATGGGGATGGAGTTAAGATATGAACAGACAAAACACAGGGGATTTTTAGGGTGGTGAAGTTTCTCTGCAAGCAGGCGTCCTCTAACTTTTTAAACAGGGGGCCAGTTCATTGTTCCTTAGACCATTGGAGGGCCGGACTGTAGTTTAAAAAAAAACAAAAAACTATGAACAAATTCCTATGCACACTGCACATATCTTATTTTGAAGTAAAAAAACAAAACAAGAACAAACACAATCACACTGCCTCATGTGGCCCACGGGCCGCAGTTTGAGGACCTCTTCTCTAATGGATACATGAACTGCACATTTGTCAAAACCCATACAACGGTACAACATAGAGTGAGCCCCAGTATAAATTACCTTCTTTAGTTAATAATATATCGCTATCCGTTTGTCAATTATAATAAATATCTCAAAATGTTTCAATAAAACATTAATGAAAGTTTTGTGAGTTTTCCTATGTCTGGGAGTTAGGGCGTATTTGAGAACTGTGTACTATATGATCAATAAAATTTAAAAAAAATTTGAAGAGAAAAAAACAACAGCTGCAAGTATCGACTAGCTTATGGTGATTAAAGAAAACGAACACTAAAAGAAAGGGTGCCACTGTGTCACTCTGTCCTATCCCTTCCTCAGATCCATTGGAGATAGGTGTCAGACTTAGAGTCCTGTGTGGCTCAGGATTTTTGGTTTGGAATGTGAGGGATGTAGAACAAAGGGTGGGAAGACTCTGGAGGCTGGGAAGGTTGAGCTTCAGGTCGCCTCATTTGCAAAGGACCACTTCCATGATTACGGGCCCAAATTAATATGGGTAGCTTTTATTATTCTTCAGGGGTTCAATCCCTCAAAAGTATATGTGTTATTCCCCACAAAACCTAGAAAGGACATACAGGAGAAAATCATATCAAAATGGAGGCCTGGTGAGGATTTAGTCTATATTTTGTTCACACACGACTATTTTCTTGGTCTGTCATGTTTTTATTTTAAAATGTCTTGCTCGAATTTAACTGGCCTAATTCATATTAGAAATTCGCCCAATTATGTAATTTCCTGGCATCTGAAACATGAAAGCCAATGTGATCCAGCTTTTAACCATGTTATATAAGCTTTTTGAATAATAAATCAAAATATTTTAGTATAGGTTTTGCTACATGAAGGAGACTTGGTATACTACTTAGGTAATTTAATATTAGTATATATTCGAGTAAGGACATGATATTATTTGTAAGAATAAGCAGTTGTTTCACATCATCGTTTTATTTGCTTCTTTCTTTTTAATTCCAGTTTAGTTAGAAATACTTTCTATAGTATTACAGAGAGACAGAAGATCTACAAATACCTGTTAGATATTTTTATGAGCTTTGCTATGTCTCTGAATGAATCATATATGGGGGAAAATAGTGAGTTATTATTCAATATGTTGGAGCTAATGGGGTTTTAAGTAAAATAGTAACAGAGCTTTAGAAATGAAATGTTTCTAAATTCAAAGGAATGGTGTGTTTTTACCAAGATAAATATTTCTGTGCACAGGAGTGGAATTATCAGTATGCACCTTCGCCTCCTGAGAGTGCCATCTAACAATGTCTTAGCCATTAAAACTAATGACCTGGAATATAAGAGGCCTAAATGGCCCTATTACACTGAAAAAAATTCTATCAATTCTCCAAAAAAGCAAAATAGATGTTATACCTATCTAAAAAGTACACTTAATGGAATACAACAAATTCCAACTACAGAGAATCCAAAATGCTTTTAAAGTACTTTTTAATTGAAAAACTTCTGAATCTCAGAAGATGGTTCCACAACTTTAAAGTAACAAACATGTCTTTTGAAGGATAGAATTTTGCTGGTAAATATTAATAGTGTTCACCTAGACAAGCGGTTCTCAACTGGGAGTGATTTTGTTCTTTGGGGGACAGTTATCAGCGTCTGGAAACATTTTGGTTGTTACAATTGGGGAGTGAATGGTGCTAAAGCATCCAAATGAATAGAGGCTGCTGAACATCTTACAACACACAACACACAGGACACGCCCCCCACCTTCCCACAGGACACACCTCCCACCTTCACCACCTCCAACCAACACACACACAATGTCAACAGTGCCAAGGTTGAGAAGCCCTGAGCAAGACAGGCTGTTGCAAACAATTATCAAACATACAACTAAGATTTGTGATGATCGGGAAGTACCAACAATTTTGGGATTCCCTCCTCATTCATTTCATTCCCACATAACCTCTGGCATCTGGCAGACTGCTTGTCAGTGGGCAGGCTGGGTCCACTCCACCTACCTTGGACATTGCTTCTCCTAAAGAGTGAACTGCTCAGATCACTCCCTGGAGAGGGAGGCCAAACCGAAGATGGTCTTCAAAATCCCATCCCTAACTGTTTCCTAAGAAGCATCTCTAAAATCATGACGTGGCAAAAGAAAAAGAGATATATTTTCTTTTTTTAACCTCCCCACGCCACCACTAAACAAAGGCTATCATACAACATGAAATTTCTTGTTTATTATTTACAAAAAAAAGTAAGAGAAAACTATAATAGTTCCCATTCCAACAATAATAACTAAAACTTATTTCAGAAACTAAGTTATGTGCAACTAGGCATTATCAATGTGATAATGCATCAGGTCCATACGAAGAAACACAGATAATAGAAAAGAGCTTTGTCAGAGCTTGTAATGGCTTGAATTATGGCTCGAGAAACATATATCTCCCAGAAGCCCAAAAGTATAATTTTATTTAGAAAAAGGATCTTGGTAGATGTAATGAATGTAGAACCTTAAGATGAGATCATCCTAGGTAGGAGTGAGCCCTAAATCCAATAATAGTGTCCTTTGAAGAGCAGAGAAGGGCAAAAGCTATTTGGAGGGGAAAGAGATGTGAGCATGGAGGTGGAGACTGGAGCTATTCAGTTCCAAGTCCAGGAATACTTTGGAATTGTCACCAGTAGCTGTTGGATTCTCTCATACATCCTCTGAAGGAAGTGTGGCCAAGCCAATAATTTAAGAATTATGGCTTCCACAACTACAGGAGAATAAATTTCTGTCACTTTTAAGACACTCAACTATAGTAACGTGCTATGGCAGCCGGTGGATACTAATATGGAGCTGGAGACTTGAGAGGTCTCAGGCTGCACCATGAGTTTGCTCCAGGTCTTGGAAGACCTGTGGAGGAGGATTAATATGTCTGGTAATTCTGTCATTTGATAAACCCAGAGTTATTAGACTCACCCATCAATAAAGGCACAGATGAGTGTCAAAATGTGCTGTTTGTCTATTGCTAGGGGGAGCAATCCATGATTTGATACCAGTTCATGCTCAGGGAAGCTAATGGATTTATATGTGGTATCTGAATGGACTTGATTTCAACATGAAATAAAGCTGAAGAGGTCCCAAGTCGGGGGGTAAGGTGTGACAATAGTAAAGCCCTTTGGCAGCTGGAGGGCATCACTACAAACCTGAGAATCAGTGCTCCTGTGGCAGGACCCCAGTCACCAACTGGAATGAGGATATATAAATGTCTGCAGAAGAAACGGTGAGGCAGCCTGAAAGTCAGGAAAAGGCTGTATTTGGGTTCCCTAAAGCCGGTGTCCATTGACTCATTGGAAGTTGATGTGTACACCTGTGGTGCATCTTACAAGGGTATATGTGAAACTTAGTAAATGTAGAATGTAAATGTCTTAACACAATAACTAAGAAAATGCCAGGAAGGCTATGTTAACCAGTGTGATGAAAATGTGTCAAACGGTCTATAAAACCAATGTATGGTGCCCCATGATTGCATTAATGCACACAGCTATGATTTAATACAAAAATAAAAAAGAAGAAGTTGATGTGATTCACAGCTTCTTCAGCATTATGCTGAAATTTCCGACTTTACCCAGGGTTTTCTGAATGCTTGAAGGTAAAATGCATTATAACTTCAGCTAATAGGAGATGGAAAAGTCAAGAGAGGGGCATTAACAACAAAACTGTATGTTAACAAAATACTGAATAAGAGGATGAAACAATTTTAAAACTATACCAGTAACTAATATAAATACATTTGCCTTGATCTGGATCTGGAACAATACCTGACTGATAGTAAGCACTCCATGAATTACTATTGAGTGGATAAGTAAATTTATGAATGAATGAGCAAATGCTTTGTGGGAGAAGAAAAAAAATATTTCGTTCTTTTTTTTTTTTTAGAGACAGAGTCTCACTTTGTTGCTCTCGGTAGAGCATCACAGCTCACAGCCACCTCCAGCTCTTGGGCTTAGGCGATTCTCATTGTAGCTAGGACTACAGTGCCTTCTACAATGCTTGGCTCAAAATATTTAGTTCTTTAATCAACAAATTCCACATTGAAGCTACTGTGCCAATGATTATTAATATTATTTATGTTCTTAAAATACATTAATATCCAAAATAAACTTTATGAATTCCAAGGCTATTATCTTTCTAAAATAAGAATTAAATTTTCTTGGACCATATGTGAAAATTAATTCTTTGTGGCTAAAATATTGAGCATTGAATATTTTATTTAAGTACATTTAAATAAACTGTAGCATATAAGCAAAAGAGATTAAGATGTAGAGTTATTTTCTCTCATGGAAACATATGTATTGGTATGTGAATAATCTGTTCTAAGATTTTCATGTTACCCGTGTTGTAGTTTGTTGTTTCAAACCAATGTTCTTCAAGTATATGATTTTATTTTAAAGACAAAGGCTCACTCACAATCACTTTGGAAGATCTGACGATGTCTCATAAAGTTAAACATAAACCTACCATATAGAATTTTACTCTTTGGAATTTACTCAAGGAAAATGAAAGTAACATGTTTCCAAAAAGCCATTTATAAGACTCTTTCTTTATGATAGCAAGATACCAGAAACAGCCCAGGTGTCCATCAACAGGAAGGGAAAACATATTACTCAGGAATAAAACATTATGAACTATTGTTACACTAAAACCCATGGATGAACCTCAAAAACACCATGCATTGGGTTTGGGAAGGGGGAAGGAATTCATTATAAACAAGCATAGGAAAAGTTTCTGGAATAATGTTCTAATGTCTGATGGGCTTTGCATTATAAACAGGAACATGCATTTGTCAAAAATGACCTAATGGTACATCGAAGAGTTGAGTATTTTATTCTTTGTGAATTTTACCTAAAAAAAAAAAATTTGCAAGCAAATATGGAACTCTGTAATATGCAAACTACAGTGTTTAGGGGTATAGTGGGCTGTTATCTGCATCTTTGAAATGTATTAAAGAATGAACTGATAAGATGGGATTGATAGATATTTAATAAACAGGTATAGTGAAATGTAAACAATAGAATTTAGGTGGCAGTAATACAAGTATAAATTTTTTTTTCAGCTCTTCTGTAGTTTGAAATCATCATAATGAAATGCAGGGAAAAAAACTGAAAGCATTTTCATAGCTCAAGCTTCCCTTTTCTAATTAACATTCACAGAGCAATTGCTTAAAAATTACTTTAAAAATATTTTATTTCCATAGAAACCAAAAAGATTTGCATAATTTTATTTTATCATAACTTTTATTCAATTTAGTATTTTTGTTTATTAAGATTGGTTCTATTTGTGTTATTTATTTGTGTTTTCTGATTTTTTAATTATAATTGGGCAATGAACTTTGATGTGTGTAATCATGACAAATTTTATATGCACATTGCATTACAAAGTGCCTTGGTATAGTTGATTCATTAGCTAGAGGATGAAGTCCTGATAGATTTCAATTTGAGCACTTTCTTGAGGTCACTGAAGTTAATTTATGTGAACAACTGTAAAATAATAAATTTGCAGGTAAAGTTTTATCTTTTTAAAATTCCACTAACCAGAACATATAATAACCTAGATTTAAAGATTAATTCACCTTTTTATGATGATAGTAATTGTGTACAGACACAGTTTCAGTCAGGATGTTATCTGAGGTAATTGCACGGTTGAGCCAATCTCTAAACCATTCAGGTACATGGCAATCCTGATATTTCTTAAAAGGATTTTCAGGCACCACATGATGTTGGTGATTGAAGATCAGTATGTCACAATCTTCATGTTATCGTCAACATTTTGTGATTGTTTAAAAAGTCTTTCAAAGGAAATTGGCTTAGAAAGATTGTTTTCTTTTGTTCTGTTTCATTGTTTTGATTCATTGTTAGCTAAAAAAAACCTGCCAAGAAGTAACTTGGATGGAACTGTGGACTATTATCCTAAGCGAAGGAATGAAAAAACAAGCCCTGCATGTGCCCTTAAATAATTGGGAGCTCTGAATGGTATTGAATCTTTGATTTGAGTTTCAGCTTGACTGTTGTTGGCATATATGAAAGTTACTGATTTGTGTCTGTTGATTTGACATCCTGAGACTTTGTTGTAATTATTTATCAACTCCAGAAGACTCTTGACTGAGTTCTTGGAGTTTTCCTAGATATAAGATCATGTCATCAGAAAAGAGTGATAGTCTGACCTTATCTGTTCTTATTTAGATACCCTTGAAATGTTTCTCTTGTCTGACTGCTAGTACTTCTAGCACTGTGTTGAACAGTAGTGGTGACAGTGGACATCCTTATCTGCTTCTAGTTCTAAGTGGGATTCCTTTCAATTTTTCTATGTTCAATATGATGCTGCTGACTGTGGGTTTGTCATATATAACTTCTACCTTTTTAAAGAGTGTCCCATCTCATTATTCTTAGTAAAGCATCACAAGAATGGAGAAGCAAGAACCCTACGTGCTCAATTCTGTATGAAGACAATTGATGACATAGTACATGGTGGGGGTGGGAAAAGGGAGGTACAGAAGGAAGGAAGGAGAGAGAGGGGTGGAGGGGGTCATAGAGTGTGACACACCTCTTGGGGATGGGACACAATTATAAGAGGGAGTTTATCTAACAAATGCTATCAGTGTAACCTGGTTCTTTGTACCCTTAATGAATCCCCAACAATAAAAACAAACAAACAAATAAATAAATAAATAAATAAAGAGTGTCGCGGCTATGCCTATTTTCTTAAGTGTTCTATCAGAAAAGAAGTACCAAATTTTGTCAAATGCTTTTTCTGCATCTATTAGGAGGATCATGTGGTCTTTTGTTTATACTTCTTTTCTGTGGTGAATTATGTTTTTAGATTTGTGTATGTTGAACCAGCCTTACATCCCTGGGATAAGGTCAATCTGGTTGTGATGAGTAATTTTTTTTGACATGCAGTTGAATTCTGTTTACTAAGATTTTATTGAGTATTTTTGCATCTATAGTCATAAAAGATCTTGGTCTGTAGTTTTCTTTTTTTGTTCTTTCCTGGCTTTGGTATCAGACTGACCAACATTGTTAAAATGGCTATACTACCCAAAGTGATTTACAGATTAAATGTAATCCTCATTAAAATACCAAGGTCATATTTTGGATATCTTGAAAAAAAAATAGTCCTACGCCTTATTTGGAAACAGGGGAGACCCTAACTAATCAATGCAATCCTATGAAATAACAACGAATCTGGAGGCATCACTTTACTAGACTTCAGGCTATTACAAGGCTATAGAGATCAAATCAGCATGATATTGGCATAAAAATAGAGACTTAGGCCTTTGGAACAGAACAGAGAATTAAGAAATGAAGCCATCCTTTTATGGCTACATGATTCTTGACAAAGCAAACAAAAATATACACTGGGAAAAATAATCCCTATTCAGTAAACAGAATACCAGTCTGTGGCATTCTGTTACAGCAGCAGCAGAAAATGGACTAAGTCAGTATTACTATGGACCATATGTGACATCACTGACAGTGGCTGGTTGGAATATGAAGTGTTTACACATTGGCTATTTAAGAAATCACCTCATCCCCCATTATCTGAGGAGACTAGATGGAAGTTTGGCGAGTGGAAGAGGTGAGAAGATAAAAGGAAGAAAGATGGGATAGCTCCATGAAACAGACAGAATTTATCAAAGTTTTCTTCATGTGTCAGGTATATACCAACTTCCAAATATTGTTTACATGGCTGATGTAAGCTTGTGACAATCTCAAGATTTTTGTTTTATTATTCTGATACAAAAATATGTGAGCAATGATGCATCGTGAGGCAAAGACCCATTATTACAATAATTCTTCATCAACTATCTTATTTTATGGTCGTAAAGATGCCAATTTCACCTCTGCATCTCTGCTCATGTGTTCCACACAATCATCTCTCTATGGGAAGCCCATCACTCCTCTGTGAGAAGACTACATAGCTGGTATTTATATGGAAAATTTTCTGTCTGATTTCTCATGATTGGTTATATTATGCAGCCTTTTAAAACCATTTATGTATTTTAGATTTCCCTAAAGCTATTTGGAGAATATTAAATATTTATTTTATTACATTATTACACAGCTAAAAGAGCACATTATACTCTAGAGGCAGTAAATATTAGCATATGAACTCTGTCTCCAGAATTTCTTCTCTTTATAAGACCATTCAAATAAAAATTTAGAGCCATAAATTGAGGAAAAAGACATAAATTTAGAGACATAAATTGGGGAAAATTTTAGGACCAAAATACAAAAATGGAATTAAATATAAAATAACATCAATAATTATGGTGTGTGACAATATTTTGGGTTATATTTATAGTTTATCTTAACGGGCTATTTTAGTGAACTTTCGAATGTAAGTGTATTGTTAATTTAATAGAGATGTCATATCTGTGGTCATCATTATGGGGGGAAAATAGAAGGAAAGTGAAAATAAATGTGTAAAAATTATGTCACAACTGAAGAAAAATTCTGTTTATCTTTCATGTGCATATTCCACAGTAGCTGTTCATACTCAATGTTCAGTAGATGTCTTTGAATAGGTAAAAGCAAGACCAAAATAACCACGGATACTAATATCCTCATGCAAGGAAACAGCTAGTCCTCCTTGGAGTCTTATTTTTTCCTGTTTCTTATTATCCTTCATTCTACTATATCTATTTTCCACTGACATTTTAGCATTGAGGGAACATTTGCACTATTAAAAATAATGAGCTAGGAAACCATGCAAATACCAGGGAAATGAAGTTCTGCTTAACAACTGCCATACTTTAAAAGCCACTTGGTAAAAGTTTCTTAAAGCTGTTAAATTATAAATGAGACTGACAGATACAGTCTGTCATTCTATAAATACATATTTTTCTTTGCATACATGTGCTATATAAATAATGCAAGGCTTATCTTTCAAATAAAGCCCATTAAATGTGGTATTTTCATGGTCATTTCTTGAAACTCTCTTTTCTTCTCTTTTGTCCTTCTTATTACATCCTTGTGTCCTATAGGGCTTGAGAGCTGATTAATGTGAAATATTTTGTCATTGTTACCTCTAACCATGAACTCAGTTTTTCATATCATATACAATTACAATAACATATACAATTCTCAATGGTTTAGGTACTAAATATGCATAATTTGCAATCAATGGCCATGAACTTTTAAAATATTCTTTATGTTTTTCCTTCATCATTTTTTATTCTAGTCTCTATTCTTTCTTTAATACTTCTTCAGGATTTCTCTTCTTTAATTCTATTGTTTGTTTGTTTATAAAATCTTTCCTCTTTCTAGTCCTTCCTCTTCTGCTTTTAAGAACTACAGCTTTTGTTCTTCAATTTGACAAATATTTACTAGTTTTTCTTTCCACCTTCAGCTGCTACCCTAGTTCTTCCTTTCTACTTAACCACTAACTGTATCAAATTCTTTTTAAATCACTTCCTGAAAGTCTGCTTTTGCCTCTGTTTTTAAATGGAAATTCCAGTGTCTTTTGTAAACTTTTTTCTTGGTCATTTCTTTTTCTTGATCATTATGTTTTACACGATTGAAGTATTAGTCTTTACGTTTTTCCTTCGATTTTTTTTATGCTTAAACTTGTCTAATTTTATTAAGATATAATATTCATTCACAGATACCTGAACTACATTTTTTTATTATTAAATCATAGCTGTGTACATTAATGTGATCATGGGGCACCATATTTCCTTCAATTTTTTGATAGCACTTTCTTCTAGTTTAATAACCACTTGATCTTCTGCCTCTTTGATCACCCTTTTCTCATTTAACACTAAATTGGTGTTCCCAGTGCATATATTGCTACTCATTTTCTATATATCCTAAACTTGAAGAATTTGATTAACACTGCTATCATTTATTTAAAATTTTCTTTTCTATTTTACCTAAGGTTTATTTATTTATTTATTTATTTATTTATTTTAGAGACAGAGTCTCACTTTGTCACCTTCGGTAGAATGCTGTGGCATCACACAGCTCACAGCAACCTCCAGCTCTTGGGCTTAGGTGATTCTCATGACTTAGCCTCCCGAGTAGCTGGGACGACAGGCACCCGCCACAGTGCCCGACTATTTTTTTTGTTGCCATTTGGACGGGGCCAGGTTTGAACCCGCCACTTTTGGTTATGGGACCAGCGGTGCCTTACTCACTGAGCCACAGGTGCCTCCCAAAAGGTCTTTTATTTTTAAAAGGTAGTCTTACAGTATTATGGTAAATGGATACATTAGCACTTTCCAAAAATAGATGGTAACTGTATGAGTTTGCTAAGGCTGCCATAACAAAATATCATACGTAGACTGAGTGGCTTAAAACAATGGATACTTATTTTTTCACAATTTTGGAGACTAAAAGTTCAAGATCAAGGTCTTGGCAGGTTTGGTTCTTTTTGAAGCCACTCTCCTGGGCTTCTAATGGCCACATCTTTCTGTATCTTCACATGGGTATCTGTAAGTGCCCATCACTACCGTTTCTTTCTGTGTTCAACTTCCTCTTTTTATAAGCATATGATCAGACTGCATTACAATGTAATGGAATGCCTCATTTTAACTTAATCACCTCTTTAAAGGCCCTATCTCTTCCAGTATTCTGAAGTACCAACAGTTATTATTTCTACATATGGATTGTGGGAGGAGACAACTCAGTCAAATTCTAGACTGATATTGTCCATTCCCTGTGATACACAATTTTAGTGTCAACTTGACTAGATTAAGGAATTAACTAAATCTAATTTAATTTGCATACATGTATATACTTACAATCTTTTCTACTTTATTATATATATAAATATAGTATCGATATGATATTGTATAATGCTGTCAAAAAGAATATACCCTGAGAGAAATAAAACATTATTAAGGGCTAAATTGTCACTGTGCAATTTCAAATCATCTCATCTAGGGAGAAAATCTGGAAATTATTTTAGAAGAGAGGCTATCCAAATAATTTACCGAATATCTCATATTTTAAAACATCACATGAATGAAAGATGGATGACAATATATATATTATCAAGATGAATACAAGTAAATTAATACAAACACAGAGAAACAGTATCTAGAAGGGAAAACTCCAAAATAAATTTCGATTTAAAACTGTATACAAACTTTATGGCCACCCTGTATATGTACACATATATAATTAAAGCTATCTATCTATCTGCGTGTAGTTGCGGATAGATTACTGCTGATTCATATCTTCCCTAGAAGATGACTAGTAAAACGTCGTGTTTGTTTTGATTCCAATTTCATCTTCAGGAAGAACATTGTTAAGACTGGGGAAAATAGAAAAGATACTCTAGATAGAAAATTGAACTTAACTTTGGTTGACCATAGAATAAGAGGTACTCAGTTTAGAGGAGTTTATGATTACAAACTTAGACAAGGGAGAGGAAAAGAACACAGCAACACTAAATCACTAATTATGTTATTAATGAATAGTATACAATTCCCACATTGTTATTGATGACTCCGTTCATTCATCAAGTGGAGTTAACTAAACTTGGTGAGCCTACATAGCTCTCTTTCGCCTATACCACACCTTATGGGAAGGAGTTGAAGAAAGGAAAAAAGATTCACCTGAAATGGATTGTGTACATAAAACCAAGACTATCCAGTATAACTGTTACTGAGGGCACTGAAAATCATGAAGGACGTGAAGTTAGCCTACAGGAGGCATCTAAGTTTAAACACAGAATTCAAAGGCTAAAAGATCAGAGTAAAAAAATCTAGTAGAAGACAAATGGAAATGGTGTAAAAAAAAAGGAATACTGAGTAGTCAGAAAACACTTTATTTTAGTTTTTCATTCATAAACTCATATACTGGCACATAGGGAGCCCCCAAAAGACTTGTCAAACAAAATCAATGATGAATGAATACTTATTTCATGTTTGGGAAAGTTATCAATGATATATTCTAAGTCATCCATTTGGACTAGGATTTAATACTTTTCAACTACCTTAAGTTAAGAGATTTAAAAAATTTGTTCAGTCTCAGTTAAGCTCCCATCATTTTTGTGAAGAAAGGAAGGGGAAACAGGAGACTTTAAATGAGCAAACTTCGTATCAAAAGGAAGAATGTGAATGTCAGAAAGAATACATGGGTAAGATTGAGTTTCATATTTGGATAAACATTAGAAAACATTTTCAACTATATAATTTGTGAGAATATGAAAAGTTGGCGCCATCAATTTGACGATAACTCCTGCTGACCCACAATCATAAGGTAGATCAAGGAAAGAGACGTAGAAAAGCTGATTCTGATTTTAACAAAGCATTTGTGGTTCTCGTGTAAAAGGAGAGGTGATGACCTAGCCAGGAGTTGGAAAACCATGGCTGCTAGGCCATATGTAGCCCACAGCCTGCTTTTGTACAATTTGTGAGCTATGAGTGATTTTTCTTACATACTTAAAGAGTTGTTTAAAAAGAAAAAGAAATAAAGATATATGACAGAGACCCTACACAACATACTAAGCTTGAAATATTTACTATTTGGTCATTTATAGAAAAATTTTTCTGACTTATGACCTTCACCACTTCAAAAGTATTTTCTAACTCTATTAAGCTAAGGTTTTAAAGCATAGGATTCTTGATATAATTGCAGAATTGCCAGGTATATCAAATAAAATACACAATACCCATTTAAATTTGAATCTCAGATAAACAAAAAATTATTTCTTAGAATAATATGTCCCATGCAATATTTGGAAAGTACTTATACTAAAAAGTTATTCATTGTCTTTCTGAAATTTATTCTTTTTCCTTTTAAAAATTTATATCAATATATGGGGTTCAAGTGCAATTTTTTTTTGTGTGTGTGCAGTGGTCAAGTCAGGGTTTTTAGGGTATCTGTTACCCAAATAATGTACTATGGACCCATCAAGTAATTTCTTATCCTTCACTCCCTCAGGCCCCTTACAAGTCTCCATTGTTTGTTGCTTCACTCTCTATGTCCAGGCGTACATGTTTTTTAGCACCCATTTGTGAGACCATGCAACATTTGTCTTTCTGTGCCTCATTTTTTTCACTTAAGATAATGACTTCCAATTCCATCCATGTTGCTGAACAAAAGCATGATTTCATTCTTTTTATGACTGAGTAATATACCATGGGATACACCATTGTATCCAAACATCTGTCAATGGACACTACGTTCATTCCATACCTTTGCTGTTATGAATAGTGCTGTGATAAACCTATAGGTTCGGGTATTTTTTTGATACATTTATCTCTTTTCCTCTGGGTAGAAACTCTAATAGTGGGATTGCTGGATTGAATAATAGTTCCATTTTTAGATCTTTGAGAAATCTCTGTACTGTTTTCCATAGAGGTTGTACTAATTTACACTCCTACACAAAATGTATAAGTGTCCCCTTTCCCTGTAGCCTCATCAACATCTTTCATTTTTATCTTTTAGTAATAGCCATCCCCTCCTCATCCTCCTAAGTAGATGGGACTACAGATGCTCACCATAGCTGAAATTTAAACCTTACTGGGAATCTTCTACTTTATCTGTCAACTCCTTGATTGTAGATATATGTGACTGCTCTGGTATATTTTGTAATTTTGTATTTATAGCAGGTTGAACAATTTTCCCAAAGGGCACTAATGAGAGGTCTTGAGGGAGTGTTTAATGAGAAGGCAATAGTCCTTTGTCTTTGAATCCATTTAACCTATGTTTACATTGATGCACTGAATAAAGACGAGCTTATGCTTATATTAACCACATGAGAGGTGGCACAAATCGCTGGAGAGACAGCATCAAAAGAATTATTTTAAACTTCAGATGGTAACAACTGATAGTGAAAGACAAGGAAAGGATTAAACAATGAATGATGTATATCTGGGCCTGGAGATCATTATTTTCTTCCCTTAAGCGAGGGTGATCTATGTTATTTATCCCATCACAATGATGAAGATAAGAGTTATTTTTTGGAGTGTTTTGAAAAGTGTGTTTATGCTAAGAAAGAGCCCCTTATAAAGTGTGGAATATGTAAAATACTTTTGGAAGAGCATAAGTGAACAGATTATCTAGGTCATTATAAGCTCTACTGAGAGTCTGTAAAGATAGGTGAAAATGTGTTCACTAGCAGAAACTTTGAGAAGCCCCTGGAAATACATACTACTTCGAAACAAAGTAAACAGTGTGATGTGAGACCGTATGGTTCAGAATACAGAATAGATAAGCATGATATGTGTAAGACAAATACTATACTTTAAAATTAATATAAAGCATGGTTGTATTTACTAAATGTGATTAAAAAAACCCTCTAAACATATAAAGTGAATAGAGTTTACACGAGGGTCACAATTGCCATTAAATTTCCTAGCTTTAAATTGAAAAGTAGAAGTATGACAGCATTTCAAATGATCTAAGTGTAAATTAATATAATATATGTGAATTCCATCTTTTTTATAATACAAATGGACTTAAATGAAGAAAACATCGCTTTACAATAAAGAGCAATTCTATACAGATATGCTTTGGGCTCCTAAACATATGTTCAAACATCTGAACAATGGCACGGTTGATTTCACAAACTCTAATTGTGTCCA
Source organism: Nycticebus coucang (assembly GCF_027406575.1). Lineage (NCBI taxonomy): Eukaryota > Metazoa > Chordata > Mammalia > Primates > Lorisidae > Nycticebus > Nycticebus coucang. Next base: position 19,438,490 of record NC_069788.1, on the reverse strand, counting down.
GAGTCATACATTAATCATTTTTAGCAATTCTCAGTGTTAGCCATTTTCAAGTGATTACACAGTAATCCTTTTGGATATTCATACATAATGCCTTTTTATTACTCCACAAAAAGTGAATTATAAATCAACTTAACGTGAAAATGTGTATAGTTCTCAAGTTTCAATCAAGAAAGGAAACAGCAATAACAATCATGCGTAAGAAAGAGAATTTACCTTGGCTTTTGCCTTCTTTTTTCCTTTCATTTTAATTTTTTATTTCCACAAATGTTAACTGTGCACAGGTTCTTTCTAGAACACAGTTTTGACATTAAACATACTAATTTGAGTAAGAGAACTAATCACAAGTGGCTCTTTTGTGACAAGCTATGTGACTGATGTACTTCACTTCAGAATCCATGGTGACAGGGTGGTTAGATTCATTCTTTAACCTCATGTTAAAGACACGTGAAAAAGTTAAAAACAAACAAACAAACTTTGTTACTGAAAAGCTTAAACCCTCGAAAATGTCAATGTTATTTTCTGGAGTCATTAAAGTGCATCTTGGGACAGTCATCAATTCCATTCTTCTTTTCCAGCAGCAGAGAGAACGAGAGCTACTTAGCTAGTCGTGACAATGCGCACTGCACAGGCTGCTCTCCCACGTAACCCAGAGCAGGCCTACATTAAACACACGCTAATAGCGCCACAGGTTAAACATGTAGTTAAGTGAGTATGACAATAAAATACCATAGGAAATCGTAGTCCTAAGAATAGCAGGAAAAGGTGTGGTTCAATGTGATCACCAGGGCATCTAAACGTACTTGTCAATCAGTTCTGCAGAGTGAGGTATGTGGAGCGAGAGCGTAGCCTTGCGGTTCACATTCATGCCAAGGAATTCATTATTTGACTGATGGAAGAGCACGAGCAGCACAATTAACAAGTAAGTCCTTGATTCTGGGGGAATATGCCTCGTGACAGTCCTGTGACGTGTGAAAATCATGCCCATCTGATTGAAATAACAAGTAAAATTTGTCACAAATATTTTAAAAATTGACATCATTGGTTTCAAAATTCCACTCTAAAGGTAAAGATAGAATTCATCTCATTTTCTTTATTCTGAATTCTATTACGGAAAGATCTAAAAGATAATCTTCAGTGCTCGATGATAGTAAAATTGAGATCAAAATTCAATTGAGTTGCTTGAATTTTTTGAGAGTAATAAATATTTATGGACTATTTATGAAAATTTAGTTATTTCCAGTTTATTCAGGACAACAAATTATACCAAAATTTCAGAGACGTACTAAAATTTGCCTAGTTCTTGTAGTATAGTCTTGTTTTAAAATGTTATCATAGGTGTAGGGACACTTTCTATGAAATTTGTTAGTTTTTATTCAAATAAATTTGTAAATACCACAGTCCAACTATTTATCCTTTATCTACAAAAGGAGAGAAAGATAAATGTAAGTGTTATGACGAGCACATCAATAAATCAAAGTTAGGAGGGTTGCCTAAATATTCAGATACAGATTGAAATTTTCAAAAAAATTTGAAAAAATCTCCAAAACTCAGAACTCGTTTGGTGACAAAGTCAGGGATTGTACCTCTGATTTGCTGTAGAGGGAAGATTTTTTTACAATTTTTCACTTTTTCCTAAATAACGTAGTATTTACCAAATATACCAAAAATAAAATACAGCTAAATGAATATTTAACTATTTACAAAAAGCAGTTCTCTTTAAATTTAATTAAAAAATTACTGGGTGGTGCCTGTGGGTCAAAGGAGTAGGGTGCCGGCCCCACATGCCAGAGGTGGTGAGTTCAAACCCAGCCCCAGCCTAAAACTGCCAAAAAAAAAAAAAAAATTATTTCTTTCTATATCTCAAGCACTATGCTAGATGCTAGGAAGAGAAGGATACAAGAAAAATTCAGGCATTTTCTTCAATATTTTACCACCTATGAATGAAATAAGTTAATACACTATGAGAATACAAGATATTAAATATAAAAATAGAGAAAGTCATAGGATGCTATGGGAACACACAGTGAGAAAGTGAAAGCAAGTTGGGAATGCAGAGATAAAAAGCTGGCTTCCCACTGGGAATAATACTTGATCAAGGCTTTTTCGTTTTGCTTGTTTGTTTGAGACAGAGGCTCCCTCTGTCGCCCTGGACAGAAGGTTGTGTCTTCAGAGCTCACAGCAACCTCAAACTCCTGGGCTCAATAGATCCTCTTGCCTCAGATTCCTAAGTAGCTGGGACTACAGGTGCCCACCACAATGCCTGGCTAGTTTTTCTGGTTTTAGTAGAGATGGGGGCTCGCTTTGCACAGGCTGGTCATGAACTTCTCAGGGTCACAGGGTGCTAGCAGTACAGGTGTGAGCCAACGCACCTGGCCTGATCAAAGCTTTTGAGGAGAAAAATAGCAAAGACTATTTCACATGGTAGGAACATTAAAGGACATGAGAGATGAGAGCATGTGGAAGGTTGGAAATTGTAAATCACTTAGCATAAATGGATTATAGGTTTGGCTGGAAGGAGGGTGGAGGAAAACAAAGGCAAACAAGTTAGCAAGCAGCAGATCATGAAGGACGACGTGTATCAGGTAAGTCAATGTATTTAGAAGAAGAATTAAGCACAGATCCTTTGGAAAAGAAGTCAGTAACCAGTTGAGATGATTGAAACCCCTTGAGTCCAAGAGAAAACACCAGGTAATCATGTGCAGAAAGGAATCATATTCTCAGACTTTATGAGAGAAGCAAAGTCCCTCAATTAGAAATAAAACAGGAAGTGAAGATATGTGCTTCAATTCTCACAACTCAAACATCTTTTCTCCCTATTTCTCAGAAGTTGTTCTGTTCATGAGTGATGTTAGAGAAATTGCCTAAGAGAAGCCCATGGCAGTATTTCCAGTCTGGAAAGGACAAGGCTATTCCTTTGTTGAAGGTAAGTGATCACAGGGAGACAGGCGTGGTGAAGGCCATGAAGTGCTCACCGTCCAGTCCCGCTGCTTCACTCCCCTGACAGTGCTTTCCTGAAGACACTCTTTTTATAAAATGCCTGCATTATAATCTCTGTCTTGGATTCTGCTTCTTAGGGAATCCATCCTGCGATAATTGGGTAGAAAAGTAAGAAAAGAGCCTTACTAACAAGCCTTTCTGCCACGTTAAGGAGACATCTCTGCTGGTGAATCACAGTTTCATAGGTCGCCCCTTAGTCCAAAGTCCAGAGCAATGGCTGAATTGAACATGAGAGGTCTCATGGTAGAGACCCGATCAGGGCATCAATAAAGTTTAGAGCTAAAAGGGGCTTTCACATTGATTTCAACGCTGACGCTTCAAAGACAGAGAAACTGAAGGTGAAAAAGTCAAGATTTCCCCAAAGCTGCCTTACTAATTACCGGGAGGGCTGATACTGAATTTCTCATCTTCTCACTCCTGGTCTTTTTCAATAAACATGTGCTTCTCAAGGAGCTGTGTCCTTAGGGAGGGCTCTGTATCAGCATGTGGGATTTTCTTGTAGTCATGGGAGATACACGGAAATTCGTGGAGGATGATTTCATTCACTATTTATATCACAGATATGTTATAAAATCAAAAGAACATGTATCTTTTAATATAAAAAATAAGAGAATCTCAAGATCTTTGGAATTCAGCAATGTGAACCCACTAGGGAATAGCTGAATTCCGTTACCATGAAGGATGACTCAGGGCAAATATTAAAAAAAAAACTGTAAGAAGAAATACCATGCTGTTTAGAGTGAATTCACTTACATATTGATTAAAATGAATCCTAGCTATAAATAATGTATATTATGTATATAATAGATATTATCTATAAGAGTACATTTCCTGTTTTCTCAAAAATTTTAATATAGTCTCCAAATTGCAAACAATGAGTGATAATTATTTCATCTTCTAAAAAGGGGTATTAAATATATCTAGGTGTTACATGCTAATTGGTCTCGCTGTCCAACCCCCCCCCCCAAATCTATATGAGAGAAAGTTAGAGATTTATTCTGGAGGGGGCTTCTTCAGAGTCAGTGGGTACTGAATAAAAGCTGCCTTCACCGCTTTAACTGATGTCTGGCTATGTCTGCCTTTGACATCTTCGAGTTAGGGGGCAGGGAGTGGAAACCGGGGCCTGTTCCTTACTGGGATTAGCCTGAGGGCAGTCAAAGGGCTGGAGAAACCTGAAGAACTAGTGAGGAGAGGGAGGATTCACCTGTGAGTGATGCCCTAGGATTCACAGTGTGATGCCCTAGACCTGCTGGGACCAAAGTGATGGTAAAGAACGTAGCTAGTGTAAGTTGTCTACAAATAATCTTGTTCTAGAATGTGTCTACCTCGTCAGGTACCCCAGCCAAAGGAGATGTGTGTAACTTTCCCTATGGTTGCAAAAGGGAATCTGCAGGATATTTTCTGAGGGTGCACAATGTAAACATAGGAAAAGGTATTGTAGGGAATCACCGGCCAACCCTGGATACAGCTGCCCTGACAATGTGTTTGCTGCCCAGGCAGAATTACAACCACTACGTGCAAAAGAATGTTACTTTTCAGTTTTCTTGACTCCTGCTATCTTGACCTGACCCCGAAGATTCTAGCATTGAGTCATTGCATCAAAGGAAGAGGCAGGGAACAGCTGCAGATAGGGTCTGGGAAATTTCAAATTGGATTAGGCTTTTTAATATCTACAAGAGACCAGAAAGGCATGGGATATACCCAGATTGCTACAAATAGGGGGGAAAGATAAAGCTAATTTAAGTCAGTAGTGGGAGAAATTAAATTGTTCTCGGATGTAATCCACCAAATTAGGTTATTAATAACTAAATGTCAGTACAGATGGCATTATTTCAATGCTTATATCCTTGGGTTTTGTTTGTTTTTTAATAGAAATGCATAGTAGTTTTTAAAAATTGGCAAGATGAGATGTTAAAGACATAACTCCCTTCACCATAGCCCCAAAGAAAATGAAATACTAAGGAATATACCTACCAAAAGAGGTGAAGGTCCTCTATAAAGAAAATTATGTAATCTTAAGAAAGGAAATAGCAGAGGACCTTAACAAATGGAAGAATATACCATGCTCATGGCTGGGAAGAATCAACATCATTAAAATGTCTATACTTCCCAGAGCAATTTACCGATTCAACGCCATCCCTATTAAAATACCAACGTCCTATTTTCTTTCTTCTTTTTTTTTTATTTCTTTCTTTCTTTATTTTTATTAAACCATAGCTGTGTACATTAGTATGATCGTGGGGCACCATACACTTGGTTCATAGATCGTTTGACACATTTTCATCACATTAGTTAACATAGCTTTTGTAGCATTTTCTTAGTTATTTTGCTAAGACCTTTACATTCCACATTTACTAGGGGCTTGCAAAAAATGATTCTGCGTTTTGTATGGAACCAGGAAAAACTCCGTATAGCTAAGGCAGTTCTTAGTAATAAAAACAAAGCCGGGGGTATCACCATACCGGATTTTAGGCTGTATTACAAGGCCATAGTGGTCAAGACAGCATGGTACTGGCACAAAAATAGAGACATAGACATTTGGAATCAAATAGAAAACCAGGAAATGAAATCAACAACTTATAGCCAACTAATCTTCGATAAACCAAACAAGAGTGTCCACTGGGGGAAAGATTCCATATTCAATAAATGGTGCTGGGAGAACTGGATATCCACATGTAAAAGACTGAAACTGGACCCATACCTTTCTCCACTCACAAAAATTGATTCAAGATGGATAAATACTTAAATTTAAGGTATGAAACAATAAAAATCCTCAAAGAAAGAATAGAAAAAACACTGGAAGATATCGGCCTGGGGAAAGACTTTATGAGGAAGACTGCCACGGCAATAGCAACAACAGCAATAATAAACAAATGGGATTTAATTAAATTGAAAAGTTTCTGTACAGCCAAGGAGACAACAACCAAAGCAAATAGACAACCTACCAAATGGGAAAGGATATTTGCATATTATGAATCAGACAAATACTTAATAACCAGGATCTATACAGAATGTTAATTAATTCACAAGAAAAATACCAACAATCCCATACATCAATGGGGAAGAGAGATGAATAGAATCTTCTCCAAAGATGACCAACAAATGGCCAGAAATCATATGAAAAAATGTTCATCATCCCTAATTATTAGAGAAATGCAGATTAAAACCACCCTCAGATATCACCTAACCCCAGCGAGAATGGCCTATCACAAAATCTCAAAACTGCAGATGCTGGCGCAGTTGTGAAGAGAAGGGAACACTTTTACACTGCTGGTGGGACTGCAAAATAATATGACCTTTTTGGAAGGAAGTATGGAGAAACCTCAAAGAACTCAACCTAGACCTCCCATTTGATCCTGTAATCCCATTACTGGGCATCTATCCAGAAGGAAAAAACCCCATTTATTATAAAAACACCTGTAGTAGGCTGTTTATCGCAGCCCAATTTACAATTGCCAAAATGTGGAAACAACCTAAATGTCCTTCCACCCAGGAATGGATTGGCAAGTTGTGGTATATATATATGATAGACTATTATTCAGCCATAAAAAATGGAGATTTTTCAGCATTTGTACTAACCTGGATGGAGGTGGAACACATTATTCTTAGTGAAGCATCACAGGAGTGGAGAAGTATGGATCCTATGTACTCAATTTTGATTTGAAGACAATTAATGACAATTAATGACATGGTGTGACATGGGGGAAGGGGAGAGCAGACAGAGAAGGAGGGAAGGGCTGAGGGAGAGGAAAATAAGGGGAAAAAAAAGAACAAGAAAAGAAAAGAAAATAGTGGCTAATTTTCACGTAAATTGGTTTTAATTTTGACAAAAGTATATTACTTAAACATTAATTTTTAACTCCACATGTTAATATGTTATTTAGGATATTATATCCTCATTTATAAGTGATATATGTTTGTATTTCTCCTTTATAATATTTTCTCCAATTTTAATATCAGGTGTACCTATATCAAGTAGAATGATTTTGATGTATTTCTTCTTTTTCTATTGTCTATAAGATTAAGCATGATCTGTTTTTTGAAATTATCTTTTACTTTTATTTATAAATATTAGTTGTCTATTTTTTGATACTTAAAAAAAAAATAAGAAGTTAACTGACAACTCCATACTGAATCTCAGAGTCAAAGCATTCTATAAAAGTCATACTCATATTTGACAATGTGAATGTTACTTTCTTTGCCTTATTGTTATTATTATTGCTTAATATTTGCTTAATATTTCGATGAAGCAATTGTCTGATTCCTTTTCTGAATGTATTATGTTCCTTCATTCCTTACAAGGCTTTTGTTTCTAATCCTTATCTTAAACATTGTTATTGTTATTAAATTTTAAGTATTTTTAATTTTGTGAAGGCAAAAAAAAATGGAAACCTAATTAACACATGTATATGTGAAAATAAAAATTAAAAAAAAATTGGCATTTAAATAGGCCGTGGTTGGAGTTCCGCTTTGCTAGAGACACTGAATGACCTCTACAAATTATTTTCTCTGTACTCAGTTTTTCATCAGCAGGATGGGAATCTTAACAGCTGTAGTTCACAAATTTTGTGGTATATTCACATCCACCATAATTCTTCCTTCTTGGGGAGCTGAGTGATTATTTACTTTTGGCCAGAGTGATTGGGCCGGGGTGATCCCCTTAGCCAAACTAAACAGTTACCATCTCTTCCTTGGGGCCAGTCCAGGGCGGATTTAGCCCTTCCTTGGCAGGACTCTACAGTGTTGATGCAAAATCAGTTGTCGGAAGGTGACAGGAAGAATGAAACGTGACTCAAACAGAGAAAACACTGAGAGTGCGTTTGTTTCTGGTTCTAGTTGTCTTCTGCATATATTTGAGCATTTCTATTCTATGGTTCTATAAATGACACATTTATAGTTATACAATAATTTTTCTTTTCTATCTTTGCTTAAGCTGATTGGATCAGATACACAGAACAGTTCAAAGAGCTTGTATTCAAATCCCATTTCTAGAATTTACTTGCTGAATAACCATGGACAAATTACTTAAACTCTCTGTTTCTATTTTTCTACTTGAAACACGGGGATAGAATAAGATTTCCTTTTTTTTTAAGAGACAGAGTCTCTGTTGCCTTCAGTAGAGTGCTGTGACGTCACAGCTCACAGCAACCTTCAGCTCTTGGGCTTAGGTGATTCTCTCGCCTCTGCCTCCCAAGTAGCTGGAACGACAGGCCACCACAATACCTGGCTATTTTTTTGCAGCAGTTTGGCCGGGGCTGCGTTCGAACCCTCCAACGTCGGTATATGGTGTCAGTGCCCTACTCACTTACTTATGAGGAATCAGTGAGTCACTATAGGTTAAGATTAAGAACATATTTTTCTAATTTTACTAACATGCTTAATATATACTACACATTTAACAAATGTTAGTTACATTTGAGTTGGTTTCTGTAACTTGGAGACAAAAAGAACTTTGATTAAAAAATTATTACTTGACTCAAAGGGTTGGTGTGTGGATTGAAAGAGAATGTGGATGGGAAGAGTTTGGCACAGTGTGTACTAGTGGTGAAACATCACGTATTAGCTGCTATTATCTGTCACTTTCTCATTTCTTAGTTATTGCTAATATCTGTGCTACGGTTTGAATGTGTATCCCCCCAAAAAACATGTGTTGGACACTTATTCTCCATTGCAACAGTACTGGGAGATGGGGCTGAATGAGAGGTGGTTAGGCTGGGCAAAATGATGGATTTATATCATTAGAACAGGAGTGGAATTGTTATAAAAGAGGTAGTTGGGCCCGCTTTTTCTTTCCATCTCACTCTCTCTTTGTCCTTCTGTCTTCTATCATAGGAAGCCACAGCAAGAAGGCCCCCGCCAGATGCAGTCCCTCAATCTAAGACTTCCTGGCCTCCAGTAACATCAGCCATCCAATTTTAGTTCATTACAAATTATCCAGCCTGTGGCATTCTCTAATAAAAGCACAGGATGGAGTAAAATGATCTAATATTACAGTAATTATCCCTTATTCCCAGTTCTGCTTTCCATAGTTTCACTTACCCTGTGGTCAACTGTAGTCTAAAAATATGAAATGGGAAACTCTAGAAATAAACAATTCACAAGTTTTAAATTGTGTGCCATTCTGAGTAGCGTGATGAAATCTTGTTCTATCCAGCTACATCCCATCTAGAATGTGAATTATCTCTTTGTCCATTTTATTTAAGGGAATGAGCATCCATGGATTTGGGTATTGATGGGGGTCCTGGAACAAACCTCCCATGGCTACTGAGGGGGGACTGTACACACGGAGAGGTTCGGTACTGTCTCAAGGTTCAGGAGTCCGGTGGAGATCTTTGAAAATATCCCCCCTCCCCAAGGATTGGAGGAAATACTGTAATCTTCAGGAACACTGATTACACAAAATCCATTTCCCACTGCAAGAAAAAGGTTATGTGTGTGAAGATTATGTTCAATTTCCATGTTCCCTCAAATCTATTAATACCTGTCCATATTTATTCATAATCACATCTATAATTCCAGGGCAGAAAAGAAAGGGACATCTACAGAGACACTTTTATAAAATAAAGCTATTGAAATTAATTTAATGTTTCAAGGACATTTTAAACAATAAACTCTTCTGCTCAGGTGGTTCTCAGTTTCATTAATAAGATTGTATTTACAAGTGAGAACATGATGTCATCTTTTAAATGTAAGTTCAATTAATTTTTCCAGCCAAAGGCACATCATATATTGAGGAAAATAATTGCCAGAAAATCAATTTTCCAGAGGCTACTAATTTTATCCTGAATTATCTCTGGTCATAATAGCCCTTTTGTTTTGCTATGGTGTAATAACATTTTAGAACAGGTTAAAATTATCCTTTGCATTTGCCATTGGCCTCTCATGTTATCCAAATATATATTCTTCCATTTTTTGTGCCCTGAATTCTTCTAGTTAACTAGAGATTGGTATTTTCTTTTAAATCTTTACAATTGCACTGTAAATAGTATAATACAAAAATATTAGTGTAGTTCCTATACCATTATGCTATAATGGTAAATGATAGTAAAGTAGAATTCAATTAAACCCCATTAGTTTACTTTTCTGATACTTTATTTTCACAGAAAAGACTGTTTTCTTGGAAGGAACATTGGTTGCAGTAACTGAGGAAGCTAGCCATTCTATTTACATTTTGCCATAAGTCTTTCCTAAATTTCTTGAGACAAGGGACAACAGACTCATTATAAATTTGAAATAAATAAGCAATGAAATTAGAGAAATTGTTTTTCTCCAATATTTTGTATTAGCCTTACGTTTAGTCTAAGAAAATAGTTGGTGCTTCTAGTTTTCCCTTAAACAGAAACTCATAAAAAGTCATTCTTACATATTTCTGTTCATGATTATATACTGTTCTCTTTGGGAAATTCTCTCCTCTGCTTTTCAAAATGCTGGTAAACATTTATATTTTTAGCTTTGGTTTAAATGGTATTTCTTCATAATAGCTTTTTAAATAGGTCGTTCTGCACTTTCTTCTCCCATTATCTTTTCCCTTATTATGGCACTCTGTTTGGGAGTTTGCATGTCAATTTGGATCATATATGCAATGTCTATAAATAGGCTTTATTGATTCACACCTCTTGTAAAAGCAAAGGTCAGAGAGCATGTCTATCTTATCCACCTGTTATGATCAGTTTTAGAAGCAGGGGTTAGTATATGGTAAATATATTGTAGTGAATTCATGGTAGAGTTAGACAAATGACTCCATGTAACTTAATTTATGAATGAATAAATATACTAATGTAAGAATGAGGGAGGATCAATGCAGAAGCCCCACAACCCACTTCTGTATAAGGCCTTGTTTAATAAACAAATGTAATATGCATGTCTGACATGCAGCAAAAGGTCAGGATTGGGTAAATAAATCTGGCAATGGTCAGCATATAGATGATATTTAAGGCTGCAGGATGCAGCTGGTACATTTAATTTCATAGTAGACAGATAATATAAGCATAGAGAGATAAAAGAGATTAAAACGAGTGTTCTGGAGTTTATTAAATAAAAAGTATTAATGCTTGGTCTTCAGATGAATAATGTAAGACAGTGTCCTAGTGGAGACTTCACGGAACTTCAGCTGCTTCCATTTTCTCACATTCTTCCCTAATCAAACTTTTAAGTAGAAAAGTCTCTGTTGTCTCCCCATGTCAATACTTTTTACAAGCAACACCATTACATTTGTTATGTCATTTTCTTGGTCCTTTGGCACTTTACAATCTGATATAGTATGCACCAGTGCTGTGGATTAAATCTTTGTCCCCTCTAGAGCTCATGTTGAAATTTAATGTAAACATTGTGGCTGTATTAAGTAGTGGGACCCATAAGAAGTGATGAGGCCAGGAGGGCTTTACCCTTACAGGTGGAACTGATGTCATTAGAAAAGGGCAAGTTGAGTCCCCCTTCCCCACCGCCTTCTCCTTTGTTCTCCCCTTCTGCTGTTTTATCATGTGGCAACAAGGTACCTTGATCTTGGACTTCCCAGACTCCAGAATTATGAACCAATAAATTTCTGTTCATGATAAATTATTAGATCTCAAGTATTCTGTTATAATAGCACAGAACAAACTAAGACATTAAGATATGTAACTACTGGGTACTTGGAATGTGGCTACTTTGAATTAAGGTACGCGATATGTGTAAAGAAACACCAGATTCCAAAGACAGCATGATATAAAAGAATATGAAGTATTCCATTGACAGTTTATATTATTTAAATGGTAATATTTTAGATACACTAGGTTTAGCGTTGAAATGATAATATTTTAGATATACTTGGCTAACTACTACATAAAATATACTATTAAAGATCATTTCTTCTGTACCTTATAGTTTTTTAATATGGCAACAGGAAACTTAAAAATTGCACATATTCCTTCCTTTATATCTTTATTGGCCATTGTTTCTATAGAATCAACAAAAATTAAGTATTGCACAAAATGTGAAAACCAGTTTTTTTCCTAATTGTTACCTGTGTTTAAACATTATTGCTTTAAAAACAATTTCATTGATAATAATATGAGGTATTGTAATTAACTTTTCTTCTTTCTACTGTTACAAGAAAATTTACATTAGTAAAAAATACTGTTAAACATGTCCGTCAATTATAAGCACCAGTAGTAAATTCATCCAATGTCATGTTTGTGTCTATAGTCAAATCTATTTTATCTATCTAGAGAAAATTGGGCACAATTGAAGTCATTACTATCTTAATTTTTCTAAGTTTATTCAATCATTTATCTCAAGTAGATGCAATGTAATATATTATTCTTGCAATTCAACTTGGAATCTACCATTGGAAATATTTGAAAGGTACATGCTGAGGCAGATTTGGGTTATGGGCATTGTATTCTAGCACCAGATTTTCCCTTAATTGGTAGTCTACTTATGTTAGTATACTTCTTTTGAACATTGTTTCTGTACCTGTAAAATCCTAGTTTAAAAAAAATTTAGTTTTAAGGTGCTTTCCAATAGCAAGTGATTTTCATAGCTCTACCAAAGACCCAAAGCATGTATTTTAATTATCTCACATGTTTTAAATTGTGTGTGTGTGTGTGTGTGTGTGTGTATGATATGTGTGATAAATCTATTATGCAATAAAGTCAAGGCGCTTGACAAATTTAGCACTGAAGTAGAAATATAAGATAAATCATATTTCCCTGTGTGCACGTATTTACAAATGTTTAGCTAGCTGGTTATGACTTTTTATAGAATGGGTCAGTCTCATTCATTTCATATCTCTGTTGTTTATGTCATGGTAAAGTTTTACTGTGTATGATTTGGTTTTCTGTGAATAACTGATGGGTCAAGTAAAAGGGGAGAAAGATACCTTGACTGTGAATTGCCTTTCATAATCACATTTGATACCAAACATTTTTTCTTCACAAAATAATACATTAGAAGATACAAGCCTGATTCAGACTGGTAACTTTTTTACAAAAAACTGTACCATATCCTGCACAGAAAACAGAAAGATCTGCTATACTTCTAAATTATTGGAGAAGAATTAGGGTTACAAGAGTTTTTATCCTACTTTTTGGCTTTCTAATTGCTTCCCAATTTTTCTCCCCATCTTCTCCCCATCCTCACTATAATTCTATAGTTTACTCTCATATCTGTCATTCTGAAGCCCAAATTTGGTCATTCAGTCTTTTGCATGATTGAAAACCTTTACTAATGAATTTCATATTTTAATCTGTCACTTTGGATTCTCTGCAGTATGAATTTTACCTAAATTTCCAGCTTTATATCTCAGCTGGTCCCACATGTGCCCTGATCCTAAACTAAACTCTTTCATGTGCTTTTTCATTCTAATTCCTTCTAAGTACCATTTAAACTCACTCTTTTAAATAAAAACACAATACCATTTTCTCCATAAAATAGTTTGTCCTGATGACCTAAATTGAAAGTAAGAAAGAGAAAAAAAAATTAGTTCATGAAAATATTTTGATGGTATATTTATGGCGTGCTTGCAAGGAGGAAAGGCAACATTTTTCTTTTTTTTTTTACTGAACTATTCTGCAATATAGATTAAGAAAAAAGACAAATTTCAGAAATTTAAGGAGAAAACAGAGTGTGCATGTGTGCTAAGAATGCCCATTGCTAATGATTATAATTGGGGGTGGAAATGAAGATGATCTTGGTGGATTATGTTACTATTTCAGAAGCTTATAGAACAATGCTCCCTCTTGTCCCTCTCTTCCCTTTCCTGTACAGCAATAGTTAGTATATGTTTTGAGGTTTGGCAATTGGACAATTTCAGAGCTTCTCCTGGGATTCTAAATCTTGAGCTAATGACTCAGAACATGATGGCAGTTTGAGTTCAAACACAGTGGTGAGGGTAGACAGAACAGCCTGTTTCTGAATGAGCCCCACTATGGTTCTCACTGCCTGGCCTTAGGAAACATTCTCATGTTCTTCCCGCAATTCTATGAGCGCCAGATATCTATTAGATATCTAGCCAATAAATCCCCTCTTCTGTATGATCTTGTAAATCTCCTGAGAGAGAACCAGAAATCCTGCATTAGGCAGGATACTAGCCACCACCCAAAGATGTCCACATCCCAATTCCTAAAATTCGTGCATATATGTTACTTTACATGACCAAGAAGAACTGGAATTGCAGAGGGAATTAAGATTGCTAATCAGCTGACTTTGAGATACAGAGATTATCCTGGATTATCTCAGGTTCTATACAATAAGAAGGGTCATTAAGTGTAGAAAAGGGAGATGGAAAAATAGGTCTGAGTGATATGAGAACGATTAACCCATCATCACTTGCTTTGAAGACGGATAAAGGAGCCCTGATCCAAGCAATGCAGATAGCCTGTAGAAGACGGAAAAGGCAAGAAAATATATTATCCCCTAGAAACTCCAGGAAGGAACACTGCCCTTCCAAGCCTTGGTCTAAACCCATTGAGACTTAAAGCATAGTAATAGGTACCAGGATAGGCTGTGGACTTTCTTTTTCTCCAACTGGTTTAGTGAGAATATAGTAGCTGACAGTGGTGAGGAGGTCAGCAGATTGGAGAGCTCCAGCTCACCCCTGCCTTCAGAAATGAAATCTTCTCCATACTCAATACTGACATCAAGCTAGTAGATGATCTAATACATGCCCACATAAGAGAAAAACTCAAATCGGTTCAAGGTGGGGGGCAGGGGAATGAGGGAGTGGGGGAGGGGAGGATGGGGGATGGGTGTGCTCCCACTTAATGGGCACAGTGTTAAGGTGTATGGCACACCTTTTAGCAGGGGCAGGACACAATTATAAGAGGGGCTCTGCCTCATAAATGCAAACACTGTAACCTAAAAAAAAAAAGAAAATGAAATCTTCTCTCTTCGATAATAGGTAATCTTATCTCCCCTTCAACCCTGTCCTTGACTTCAATTCCCATTCATTTTCAATTTAACATCTTAATATTTCAGCCATTGTAATTTATTAACAAAAATGCAGCATTGCTCTCTGATTTCAAAGACAGACTTTCAGTCATGGGTATTATGTTTGAAAAGGCAGACACCTATTTCTTGGTTTTATTATGATGATGTCGACTATTAATTCTCTGAAAAGGAGACAAATCACTGGCTATGGAAATCTCACTCATGCTCTGTTTCTCTACCTTTTTGGCTTTGGAATGTCTGACTGTGGCCCTGATTTGAAGTCAATAATAAATTCAGGCTACTCGAATACAACTTCCCAATACATTTCAGTTATAGTGAAAACAAAGACTGACATCAAAGCAGCCTTTTAAAAAAATTGTTAACACGACAAAATATCTAGTAAAACTTCTCATTTTTATTTCTAGGTTTGTAATTGACTCAGTACAATTAACCTTTAAACATATACGGAATATAAGCAGTCAGGATATCAAATAAAGAAAAGATTTCTTGCTCCTAATGGACGCCATTTAAATACTCCTTTATTGAACTATTTATAAAACTGTTTCATGGAACACTAAAAAGTATGTGGCTGCTTAAAAAATGTTAATACTGTAATTAATAGTCAGAAGCATACGCTTTCCCCCAGCACAAGGCACTGATATTCTAAATCTGTCACCCTGAACTTTACAGTAGGAATCAGCCATCTGCCTGTCTGCAGCTACATAAAACAAAGAAAAGAATATGGTCTTATGCTTCCCGTGGTTTCATGCAAGATTATTGAGGTAAAGTAGGCAACAAGGTTGAGCCAATATGAATTGAGACAGTGTGTGCCCATTTCTACCAAGTACAAGCTGTGCGACCTTGAGAAATTAATGTAACAACTTTAGACTCTGGAGCACTCATTTGCAAATGGGGGTAATTTACAGAGTTTACTTCAACTGGATTATTATTCTGAGGGTTGAGTAAAATAACATGCATGAAGCATTCACTAAATATATATTTATATTTATATTAATCAATTCCATAAGACAGCATTATTAGCTGATTGTTAATGATTTGATAAAGTAGAATATACGATACAATGCCAAATAGACAGGAAATAAGTGTATGGGTGACCCATTACTGGATAACATATCCCCTCCACCCTCCAAACTCTTTTCTGTGTTACTGAATCTAGTGCTATAGGCATATATGTTAATTTATACCTCCATTTTGCTGTGAAACACCAAAGTTGTTGAAATAAAATACTTTAACATTCTTTCACATGTTAAGAATAACTAAGAGTAAAAAGAAGCAAGGCTTGTGAAGAAAAAAAATCAATTTCCAAAATATCTTTACATTTAGATGTCTGTGCAATCAAAACTTTTTCAGTCGTGTTCTTTTATGTCTAGATTTTTCTGAAATTCGAATACTCTTAAAATGACTTCCTATGCTTTTAGTTTGAGTGAAATAATTATGAAAATGACTGACCACGCAGACAACTTTTGGGGGGGTCACCTGATGTGTTTTTCAGTTTAATTTATGGAGGTATGATAATAGCGTTTTCATTCAAAAATTATTAGATCAATATTAACTTCTTTGGTTTTCTGATTTTTGAAATTTCACTTTTTTAAGCAAAATTTCTTTTCTTCTTGAAATAAAGATGCTGTTAATAAACAGATGAAAGACTGGAACAGTTTAAAAATCCTATGTCATGCCATCACATTAAATTCGATTTTCTAACTTGGGCAGCGATATACCATGGTGATTAAATGTGAATTCTGGAGTCAGTGAAGAGTACTTCTAATCCCATTTCTACCACGTACAAGCTGTGCGACCTTGGGAAATTAATGTAACAACTTTAGACTCTAGAGCTCTCATTTGCAAATGGAGGTAATTTACAGAGCTTACTTCAGCTGGGTTACTGTGAGGGTTCAGTAAAACAATATGCATGTAGCATTCAGTGCAGTGTCTGGTAAATCATAACTCTTTACAATAATGTTATGCAAATTTTGTTCCTGAATCAGAAGTTCACATATTTTAAGTGTTAATTGTACTCTGTTAAGAAAGGGACTCATTTAAGAAATTATTTTCTTGGTAGTCTATCTGTAAGTTCTGATTTATCTGCAAAATTCTAAGCATCTAATGGCAAACACATTTTTAAGAAATTATATAAACCCATATAATAAACATAAATAGGGAGATTTAGGAACTGCTTATTCAAAGCAAAGTTTTTGCCAGGCAATTGAAACACTTTGAAACTGGTATATAATACTGTTTACTGAAAATTAAACTTAAAAATTATGGCATCTGGCCAACCTAGTTCATACACAAAAATTTATAGCTTGGTACCAGATTCCTGAATCACTGCCTTAGGCAGCAGTCAACATCTTTCAGTGTGGGCATTAAGGCATATACCATTACAAATAATATTTATAGCATTAGTTTGAAAACACAAACCTGCTCTAGGCTTTTGTTATGACTGAAAGAAGCAGGCACTTTATTGAAATTTAAGGGGGAAATGTTTAAAAATTATTAAAAATAAATAGCTATCGATTTTATATTTAGAAATATTTTTAATTCTGAAACTGCACATCCCAACGCACTCTGTGGATTATGTTGAAATACTAAAGAGGCAATATAATAAAATTACAGATAGTACTATGATATCGCATAGTCTAAAAAGAGTCCTATTGCATGAATTTTGTTTAGTGTATCAGATGCAGATATTACTGAATTAAACATTCTTTTAGAAAGGCAATTTCCAGTTGCTCATATTTATTAATGCAAATATCAAAGTATCTGATTACTATGCATTTAAAAAGAAATATTCTATAGTAGATTATCTAGTACTTACTAAAACATTATCATCTAATTATTAATTTTTATAATATTATAAATTCAACAGGAAAAATGGTTAAAATATAGAAAGTAGAGAGTGATTAACAATATGATAAAAATAATATAATTCCAACGATGAATACAGGGGAGATGCCCATTTTTTTTTTTCCTGAGGTCCAGTTTCCTACATTCTGGCACTCAAAATACCAAATGTGTTAAACCTCAGTCAAGACTTGGCTTAACCAGAAATGCACCTGAATTTCTTGTTTTCTGGAAGAAGGCGTAGGTTACTCTGTGAAGTGTTAAAGCTAATAGGTAAAAAGTTAAAGCAGAAAGAAGTAGAGGTTCAGTAGGGCAGGGAGAAATGATGGCTTAGAGGGTTATTCCTCATATGTGTATAGCTACTGACCAGGAAGGAGATAAGCTAATATAAAGCATTAAAATATCAAAGTGTATTTTAAGAGAGATAAGAAGGATAATTTTCAAAGACACCACCTAGCACAAAGTTAAAGAAAAAGTCTTCCCAGAGTTTGGTTAAATGTGAATCTAAAAGAGCTTTAGCACTTGAATTATCCCCCAAACTTCTACTCCGAATGTAATATATAAATGGTCTTAAATGCAGCCCTAAGCAAATCCCATGATATTTCACATACACATCAATGTGTCCAAAAATCGAGCCACGTTGATATATCTTCAAAAGCATTTTTCAGTTAAAAATTTTGAATTATAAGAATATTTATATGGTGTTTAAAATAAACATGAAAATAAATTTTCCATTTCTGTGCTTTTTACTGTATTGGCTTACTTGGCTGAATGTAACATTTATCACACAAGGTCATTTAAATAACATACATATGTACCTTTGAATTAACTTTAGGAAGTCCTACATTTTAGTACTAAAAAGGGGAAATATTTAATACAATCTTAGATAAGTGATGAAATTCTCTTCACTCTCAGTTGTAATTCAATAGTAATCCCCATCCCGACTCCCTAATTTAGAACTAATGATTAATTTTACATAGATAACAATGGATACTTGTCAGTGTTGGGGCATGTAGTTCTCTGCATCATGACCTGAAGCCTTGTAATCTGTCCAGAACAATTCTGGCTTTAGTTGGCTGGCACTGTCTTGATTAACTGAAAACCTCTTAGAAGGCTATTGGATGTTGACAATAGGGTAATTTTTTTTTTTTTTTGATTCATAAAGGGTTCCATTAAGGCTAAAACCATATTCTTAAGCATCGAAAATAATGTACTCGTCCTAAATGCTAAATTTAAATATGGAGCTGTGCATATAAAACATACAAATGTAGTGATTTGATTAGCCATTAAGCAATAAAAATAGTATTAATTAAAACCTAATTGTCTCCATGGTGATAAAGGAAGGATTCACCATAATTTTAGAAATAACTAAATAATAATGCTGCATTTGATTTTAACTCCTACTTTACATGGCAATTGAAGATATATTTTGAATGGCATTTCTTTCTTTCTTTTTCTTTTTTTTTGAGACAGTCTCAAGCTGTTACCCTGGGTAGAGTGCAGTGGCGTCACAGCTCACAGCAACCTCAAATTCTTGGGCTTAAGCGATTCTCTTGCCTCAGCCTCCCAAGTAGCTGGGACTACAGGCACCTGCCACAATGCTCAGCTATTTTTTTGGTTGTAGTTGTCATTATTGTTTGGCGGGCCAGGCTGGATTTGAACCCGCCATCTCCGCTATATGTGGGGGGTGCCCTAGCCACTGAGCTACAGGCCCCGAACCTTGAATGGCATTTCTAGTGTAAAAAAAACAAAAGAAAAGAAAAAAACCTTAGAGTTTTGTTTCTCCAATAATGAGCAGAAAGTACTCTATTAGAATTCATTTTTAAATAAAATTATACAGATGTTTTTTGTTCGTTCTAGCATTCATCAGTATGATTGTGTGTTTCAATAATATCCCATTCCCTGGTGAAGCTTTTAAAAATGAATACAGAAGAATAATGAAGATTGATTACCTTTTTCACAGAAACGGCCAGTAAAATGTAGGGGGCAGTCACAATGGAAGGAGGCTGTGCCGCTGGAGAGGAAGATGGGACGGCAGGTGCCTCCGTTGTGGCACACACTCTCCAGGCAGGCAGAGGGCGCTGCAGGAGAGGGACGGAGGGAAGTCCTCCCCGAGTCCATTGTTTGTGTCACACCAGAGGGAGCAATGTAGGAGGCTTTTGGAGAGAGGGTAAAATCCTGGAATCTGTGATTCATAAACAGATCAGAAAGCAAAGTATAAGCAAAAGTAGTAGAAAACTACATGGAATAACAGAACATTTGGTTTAAAATTAGCGGGAATAAAAGCAACATTGATTTGTTCTCAACAAGGCTTGAGGAGAAACAATTATCATGTTTATTTTACAATTCTGAGATTTTTCAGTTTTGAAAATGTCTAAAGTACATAATATGACCCTAGGTAAATCAGGGAGCTGTCGTAAATCTACCAGGTTTGAGACGCTAAATTAATTTCTTCAGGGTAGAAAGAATCCTGGACAAATTGACCTTCATAAGTTTCACAATCAGTTGTCTTATGGCAAAGAATTAGAATTTTGGCCTAATGTTGTCCTCTGGTTATTAAAATCTTAGGAGCCTAACATCAAGAAAACACCATGTTACATTACGGTGCTAAAATTAGGCTGATTTCCAGGTCCGTTGCTAGAAGTTTGCATTCCCCAAAGTGACTTCATTCATTTCTAGGATTCATGCAAGAGGTACCTCAGAGTACTCATAAATAGTTTAGTATTTTTTTTTGACAATTTTTGCTAATTTTAATTTTTCTTTCCTACTAAATAATGATTAAAAACAACACATTCTCTCTGAATTACATGAAATTCCTTACTTTCACACTCAAAGCCCTTCGACAATCTAATTTCTTTCTGCCTTTTTAGCCTATTTAATCATGATTCACAGTAAGTACCTTAAATTCCCTCAAACCAAATGAGATTACTAATCCTTAACTACCCGGAACTTTCCTAATTTGGGAAGTTCATTCAACTGCTTGCTATGTATTCTTTTCCTTCTCTTCCTAACTTACCCTGTAGTGCGAGTCCCCATCCACATTATTCCCTTCACTTACGCTTCTCACATGCCCCTGGCTCAACAAGATGACTTTGACGTTTCTCTCCTCATCTGTCATTTGTGCCACTGTTAAAACATTAGCCATGTGCTTATAGTTTAATGATTTTATGTGTAGCCTCTCCTATTAGGCTATACATGGTCATTGTTTTTCTATCTTCCTTCCACACACACATTTCTCATTTGAGCAGAAATCCTTATTAATAATAAACACTTTATAAACAGTTGTTCTGTTAATGTTTTCAGTGTACTTATTAATTTTACAAATTGTTAGGAAAGCAGTACTTTGGGAATTTCACTTAATATAATCATGAGAGAATTATCTTTTTTTTCTTTTGCGACACAGTCTCACTATGTCACTCTGTAGAGTGCCAGGTGTCACAGCTCATAGCAACCTCAAACTCTTGGGCTTAAGAGATTCTCTTGCCTCTGCCTCCTGAGTAGCTGGGACTGTAGGCGCCCCACAACGCCGGCTATTTTTTTTGTTGTGGCAGTTGTCATTGTTGTTTAGCTGGCCCTGGCCGGATTTGAACTTGCCAGTCTTGGTGTATGTGGCTGGTGCCGTAACCACTGTGCTATGGGCACTAAGCCAGAATTATCCTTTTAATATAAAAAAAGAATGCTGCAATAGAAATAATCAACAATTTGAGTGAATTTTAATTTTGCACATTGCTACTAATATAAAATATTAGCAAAAAGGAATCAGTTCAGACATACTTTCCGACAATAGAGACGTCGATAGCAATTTTTGTATCTACTATGCACACTGATGTCAACTTACTGGAATGCAAAAGTTGAAGAAAATGACCTAGATAACAATTTATAAAAACATTTAACATAATGTTAATGTAAAGTCAATTCTTTTGTTTTATAATTCTTTTGCAACCTAAAATTCTTCTTTATGGTGTTCATCACAGGTCGTAACAATGAATTTATTTTTATGGCTGTTGGAGGCTGTTCCCCTTTTCTCTCCTCTGTATTGCAAACTCCATGAAGGACGAATTATCTCTGCTTCATATTATCCTGAGCAACAATGTTTGGCCCTCTCCTAAGCTCTCCAATATATTTTATAAATAGATTTGAATATTTCTCTCTCTCTTTTTTTTATAAATAAGCAATGTACCACACTACTAAAATGAAAATAGCAAGCTAAAATACCTTTGTCGCCCTGGGATTAATTTTATAACTCTGTTATATAAATCTTTAGTTTTATAAATAATACAAATTCCAATGCTTTTGATGCAATATTATAATCAACCTTCTTTTTTTTCTGTTAGAAGATTACTGTAGTTCTTCCCATTTGTACTCACAATTTAAGTTTGTCCCTTTTAGGTAACTTTTGTCAAATTAAATTATAATGCTAATTTGAATTACATGGAATTTATTACTCAGTATTCTGAATCCTAATTTAATTTTTAGGTTAGTGTTTCTGAATAATTTTACCATTTCATCTAACATTTGCCATGGACTTCATGAACTGCAGTCAATCACCTCTTTCTCAGGAATAAATTAGACTGAATTAAATGTCAGTGCTTTTTTACTTTTATTATAGCTGCTTGGGAAGCCTATATGTCACCTGGAAAAAAATCAATATTTTGCATATTTCAGTTTTTAAAAATTACACAAAAATTATTACCATCAATTGATCGATCAATTAAAACATCAGGATGATCAATCAAATTTTGAAAGCAACATTAAACAGATATATTTATGTTATAAAAAACAAATTTCATATTTAATATAACAGCTCCTAATAGTGAAAGTCCATGGCTTTCAGCAGTTTTCTTTTTGTAAGTTACAAATTATGTCATGAATTTACTTATTTTAGAATTTAGAATGAAAATTTATTCAATTTGTTATATATTTTAAAATATTTTTTCTGATTGCTAAAATTTTAATGTATTTTTACATATATGTTAAAAAATCAAGTGAATGTGAAAGTTTATTAAAATAACTTCATGATAAACATATTAATATAATTAGCAATATAAAAAGGAGCAGTAAAGTTCCAACTTTTTTATTTTAAAAATCATGAATATATGAAAGTTTACAAATAAATCAGCTTGATATTGTCAAGATTATTTTAAAAATCTTAAAAATTGAAGTTCTTTGTCTTTCTCTTATAAATACTTGATATATTTACTATCTACCCCAAATAATAAACGTCAATAACTGCTTGATAACTTCTTGAGTAACTTTGTACAAGGATACAGTGATGAATCAGCCAGTGCTGTAACAAGAAGGGAGCCTTCCCAAATGTTCTCTTAATAAATTAATGTCTGAATAACATGATAATTCTACTTAGAAGTCAAGTCTGATCATTAGAGAAAGACGTCTTGATAGCATAGTGATTTCCAGTCGTATTGCAGAACTCTAGATGGAAGGGAAAGGATGCCACACTTTTCCTTACTTTGAACACTTTCTCTTTTGCTGGTTCTACAGAATCCCTTGGTTTGCAGGCATCAAATAGCCCTAGGCTGGGTAAACCATGTAGCTAAAAAATTCACATTGCTTCAGCCTGAGGGATTTTGCTCAGCTGACTTTACTACTGTGCAGCAGACAATGACCTCAAATTCCTAAGCAGGAGTGCCCTCATTTTCAGGTGTTTGAATCCTAAGAACCTTACTTCATGGGTAGAGAAATAAGTGAATCTTCAGAACAATGATAAAGTACTAAAAGAATAATGATGATAATATATTGAAAAAATAAAAAACCTCACCTAGAACAATCTTGACTTTAGGGCTCCTAATAGTGTAAGGGGAAGAAAAGTTTCAAAAATCATTGTGTTTAATTTAACAAAGTAGTAACATAAATTACTACTTTGAATAGTAGTAATTCAAAGTAGAAAAGTAGAATAAAGCATTCTACTTTTTCCACCTGTTAGAATATCCTATTTTACTTTTTGTTTTTTCATCTAAAAATAATTCTCAGTGGGCTGCTCTGTCAGTAAATAAAAATTCTTCACTTTCCTTTTAAAACTACAGAGGTTTGCGTTGTTTGGGTTTGCCATCACTGATTATAATAGAGTTTGTGATTATTACATTAAGGCTGTTCAAGTTCTTTTTTTCTTGCGATCTGGGCCATAAATTTATTTTTAATAGTCTCGTTGAGACATAAGTTACATGTAGAATGTACCCTTTTAAATTGTGCATTGTTGAATAACTTTTAGTAGATACACAATTGTACAACCACCACTATAATTTAGTGTTATATTTTGGCGTCCCCCCCAAATCCCCTTTTCTATTAGCAGTCACTCCCCAACACACAGCCTCAGCATAGCCTTAACCAACCTTTAATCTACTTTCTGTCTCTATGGCTTTTCCTATTTTGGACATTTCATAGAAATGTAATTATATGATATGCCAGATTCTTGTGATTGGCTACTTCGCTTACATAATATTTTTAAGTTCATCGTGTTGCCGTATGTATCAGAACTTTATTCTTTTTATTAATGGTGTGTACATTATATATATATATAAAATATGGTGTGGGTGTATATATACACATGTCGTGGATCTATGTGAGTGAACCCTGACCTGGTCTGAACGCCTGCTGGGAAACAATCCTGGAAATAACTAACTCAACACCAGTTTTAAGGAAAAACAAGTTTGAGGCTGCCTGGCGATGGCTTACACTAACTCAGGCTGAGTAGACCCAGAATGCAGCTCCTTCCTGGCCTCTTCAGAAGGTTTGCATTAGTTTTTAACAGAAGCGCATATGCGTGGCTTGGTGCTGGTAGCTCCGTGGTGGTTAGGGCGCCGGCCACATACACCAAGGCTGGTGGGTTCAAACCCAGCCTGGGCCAGCTAAACAACAGTGACAACTGCAACAGATAAATAGCCGTATATTGTTTCAGGTGCCTGTAGTCCCAGCTACTTGGGAGGCTGAGGCAAGAGAATTGCTCAAGCACAAGAGTTTGAGGTTGCTCTGAGCTATGAGGTCAGGGCACACTAACCACTCACCCCTCAAAAAAAAAAAGTGCATATGCAAAAGATAGGGTTGAAAGAATCCCAAATTCCCAGGAAGACTGGATAGAAAGCAGGGCAAGGGACTGGTAAACAAACGGCAGTCTATGTCAATAGACGGGGAGGGAGAAGCCAGTTCTGTTCAGGAAAGGGAAGTAAGCCAGGTTTTCTAGTTTAACTACATATCCATGAGTTTAATCCCTCCAGTCTATTGACTCTCAAATGCATGAGCCTGGTCTGTGCTGACCTGAGTGGCTGGCGCCTCAGGATTCTTTTCCTCCTGGAGAAGAACACCCAGGAATTGCCCTCTCCCTGGTTACCTCAGAATTGAGGCGGGGCGCTCTGCTGAGATGTCCATCTATCTACCTCCACAACATCAGATTTTATTTATCCGTTCATTAGCTGATGGACATTTGGGCCATTTCTGCCTTTTGGCTTCTATAAACAATGCTACCATGAACATTTGTTTAAGTTTTTCTCTGGATGTACGTATCTATTACTTTGCTGGATTATATATTCTATGCTTAACATTTTGAGCAACAATCAAACTATTTTCCAAAGCAGCTGCAGCATTTGGCATTACTACCAGCAAAACATTAGAGTTCCAAATTCTCCACATTTTTTTTTTTTTAAGACAGAGTTTCACTCCATTGCCCTCTGTACAGTGCGGTAGCGTCTCAGTTCACAGCACACAGCAACCTCCTAAGTCACGTCTTGGGCTTAGGTGATTCTCTTGCCTCAGCCTCCCAGTAGTTGGGACTACAGATGCCTGCCACAACCCCCATCTATTTTTTGTTGCAGTTTGGCTGGGACCTGTTTTGAACCTGCCACCCTCGGGATATGGGGCTGGTGCCCCACTCACTGAGCCACAGCTGCTGCCCAATTCTCCACATTTTTGTTGGGTCATAAATTCTTTTATTGGTATATTTTGACTAAGATCTCCCCATTTTCTTTAACCCCAGCTTCCGGCCTCATACATTCTTATAAATAGCATGTGCATTTGAATTTTTTAATGGATTTTGCCAAATCCCTCTCAAAAAGTTGCTTTAATTTGTATACTGTGTAGTTGCAACCTTTTACCACGTTTACACCAATAATTTTATTATCACGTTTTTTACTGTTTAGTAGCCAGTTATATAAAAACTAGAAACTCGGTGTTTTAAATCACATTTCTTTAGTAATACAGTAGGTAGTATAATAATGACCTCTGATTAAATTAAAAGTAGTTTTCTGAACTGCCTAACTATTAATAATATGTGTTCCATTCATCTGTAGTCATATAGGGTCAGGCCAGCTCCATAGATTCCCTTTGATAAGAGAGCATAGAAAGGTTATGATTGCTTGTCATTCTTTCCGAGTATCCCTATCTCTACTTTAATTATCAAATGTCATAGCTATAAACACATACGTTTGTGTTAACATACCTACCTTCATAGCTACATCTACACCTAGATGTATAACCTAACATCTCCTGTACTATTTCTGTGAGATTTCTTAGATGTCAGCCCCTCAAGTTTCATACACACTAATGGAAAATACCTAGTGATATTTTAGTGGTGGCGCCTGACAGGAATAAATTCAGGGAAGAATAAATTTCTGCTTTAACTTTCAAAATCACAGAAACATCATACTATCTAATAGAGATTTAAACATATAGAAAATGGCTTCAGACCTTTAAATTGTTCCTATTCTCAGCTAGTTCTAAAATCTCACATTATTTTTATTTGACCCAACAAGTTTGAAAATACTTAATCATAGTAAATTTTATCCGAGGGCAAAGCAACGTAAAAAATGTTGTTGCTATTCAAAATGTATTTAATTGGCATTGTTATGTTAAAGAAGGAATATGTAATATTACTCTTAGTACACGTACAATCTTTCAATTTTTCTGTCATTCAAGTAATTATTGGATATCAAAACAACAAATTATACATGTAAAAATTAATCCCCAATGTTTCTCTTTTTTAAATATAACATTATATAAGAGAGGCAGTCCCTCGGTTATGGAAGAGGTAAGTATTATATATTAGTTCTTAAGCTGAATTTTTTGTAAGTTGAAACAGGTACCTATTACCTGTTAATAGGTACTACTGGTACCAGTAGTACCTATTAACCAGGTACCAGTAGTAGCCTCTGTTGTTAAGTGAGAATTGTATGTAAGTTGAATATTTGTACCTCAGAGACTACCTGTACAATAAGAATCATATCCTCATAAAGGACTTAGTAAGTTTTTTTTCTTTTTTTTTTTTTTGAGACAGAGTCTCACGCTTTTTTTGTGTGTGTGTGTGTGGTTTTTGGCCGGGGCTGGGATTGAACCCACCACCTCCAGCATATGGGGCTGGCGCCCTACTCCTTTGAGCCACAGGAGCTGCCCAACAAAGTCTCCCTCTTTCACCTCAACTTCCCCTGTAGCTGGAACTACAGGTGCCTGCCACAACATCCAGCTAATATTTCTATTTTTAGTAGGGATGGGTCTCAGTCCTGCTCAGGCTGGTCTCGAACTCCTGAGCTCAAGCAATACGCCAGTCTTGGCCTCCCAGAGTGCTAGGATTACAGGTGTGAGCCATCTTCCCTGGCTAGGGTTTAGTAAATTTTAACATTATAAAATACAAATGAATTAATTTGCTCTTAACAAAATGGTGAGAACATTTTATAGATCTTATTTTCATAGTTTTCTAGTTTTTCTTACTGGACAAATGCATGTCTCATTTCTGTCATTTTCTATTCCTGTGCTGGGGTCCCCAGGACGACAAGCATTCTCATTCTCTCCTAACTGCTGGTCCCTGCTTGCTGCTGGGAGGTGGCACCGGCACTCCAGGGTACCTGAGACCGCTGCATCTCAGTACATAGGGTGGGGGTTTCTGAAAAGTCGGCTCCCCCTTGATAGGTCTGATGTCCCTTTCTCAGGCCAGCTGCACCTAGAGTCTCTCCTGATCACAAAGAACACACAGGCTCTCCACATTTTGATTCCAAAACACAAAGCCCAAGACCGGATGGGAATTATTTAAACACTTTCCGTTTCCACGCCAAATCAGGAAGCATCAGAAATTCTGGATTTCTTTCCTGTCTTCCCTTCAAATTCTACCTTTCCTATTTTGTTGTAAACTAGTAAAAAACTCCCTCCACCTTTTATCGGTTCTATGTTCGTATTTACTTTTCAATATCCTTAACTTTTAGTTCCAATCTTCCTCCAATCCACCCTCCTCATTGGACTCATTTTTCTTATCAGATATTACTCCTATGCCACAAATTACTCCAATTAAAAATATAAGTTCCTCCATGATTTAATTTCATCTTACTTTTCAGTCTTATTATATACCCAAAATGTGTTCTAATAACATTTTAGAACATTTAAAAACTAGGTGTAATATTTTCAATATTCCATGCTTCTTGTTTTTCATATATCAGGATTCCCCTAGGATGTATTTTAACTTTACAATTCCCCTTTTTTCTTTCAAGACACAGTTCCAAA
Source organism: Nycticebus coucang (assembly GCF_027406575.1). NCBI lineage: Eukaryota > Metazoa > Chordata > Mammalia > Primates > Lorisidae > Nycticebus > Nycticebus coucang. The sequence continues at coordinate 19,410,230 of NC_069788.1, read as the reverse complement.
ATTATAGTCTCAGAATTTCTTTTGGTTTCCTTAGACATAATTAATTGTATTAATATTTTACACATACCCAGCTAAAGAAATAATACCAGATAACTCTAATATTACAGCTACAGATAATGTGACAGTCTTTATTCATATCATCCTCCAAACTCAAATACTTCCATTCCCAAGAGGCAATCACTCTGTGTTCCATTTGTAAAAATACATATCCATATTCTCAGGACATAGAATTTACTTTTATTTCTTTATCAGTTTTTAAATAAGTGTGATTGTGTTAGTTAAAAGCAATGCTAGCTCCCAAATCTCAGTGGCTTAATAACATAGAAGTTTATTTCTTGTCCACAGAAAGCTCAGCCAGCATACGTGGAGGAGGGGAGTTCTGTTCCTTGTTGTCATCAATGATATTTAGGGACTTGAGTGACAGACTTAATCAGTCTTGGTACATGGTTTCTGAGGTCTCCTTGAGAGTCACACTCATATATTCAAATACAAGTTGTGTATAAAAGGTAGGGGAAAGGAGCATGGGGGATCTTAGTCAATCTCATTTCATTGACCCAGGTCAAATCAAACACATCGCAAGGAGCGATGTGAATCAAACACATTGCGATGTGCCTAAGAAGGCAGGAAAATGAGGTGGTTAACCCAGCCAGGCTCTGCTATGGAGATCAGGTTATACAAATTGTTATTAATAAAAATAAAGCATAACATTATATGTTTTGTTTTCATGTTCAGTTACAAAATATTTTGAAGATCTTTATTGTCATTATACATAGATATAGCTCAGAAATTTTAAAGAGAGAAGTTCTTAATGTACTCCGTGGATGAATTACAATGCAATGAATTGTTTCTCTGCTGTTAAACATTAGAGTTGTTTCAAACTTTTAAAATTGTAAATACTACAGTGAATATCATGTAAAAACCTCTTCTGATTACTGCTGGGAACCTGATAAATATGTGGTGGAATAAATTTAGAAAAGTATGTACAGGAAAATTAAACTGGGATCCAAAACTAAAATCATTTCCTAAAATTCTACAGTATTTCAGAGAACAAGCTGAGCTGCTTAGGGCTCTACCTCAATTTCCATTGAAGTTCTAAGGAAAGACCCAAATAGAGCTATATCTTGCACTATTTTTAGAAGTGTTTAACATACTATTTTTCTTCCTATAAACACTAAAATATCTTAAATTATTTGTGTAGGTTAAAAACACAAAAATACACTAAACAATGAAATAAAATCAAATACGTAGATAAAAAGGTGCTGAGGCAAAGAGTCTGACAGACATCAAAGCAACGCTGTCTATCTTACCTTGTTCTGGAATGCCCAGCGTTCTACTGCTAAAGCAATGGATTTAACCTTGTCTGATAGGAACATTTATTAATGGCTTATCTGTGAGAATCTGGGCAATTGACTTTAGCCAGCAGTATCCTCAGGACGGTAGAGATAGTCCTCCTATGAAGTCAAACGTGATGCCTTAAAATACTCTTTATAATCCATTGGTTTATCTCGAGACAAGTAGATTTGTTTAATAACCTTTTCAGTGACTTGATTTCATAATCTCTATGAAAGGAACATCATATGTCAGAGACCTACCAGGACTATTCCAGCTTAAAATAGATGGACCTCAGAGAATTACTGGGTAGCAGGGTTCAGTAACTAGTGTTGCCACTGATGTCTAATAAGCCTGTCTTGTCTTACTGAGTGCATTAAATTATCTTCAGGAATGCCGTGGGAGATTCACTTTAAATGCCAAGAATGTGACACCAACACTGAGGCACAATACAAGAGAGATTATAGAGAACGAATTTCTTATAGTTTTTACTTTTCTTCTAGTTAAGAAAGCAACCAGATTCTCCTAAAGTAAAATGCCATTTCTTTCCTTTTTTAAAAATCTTTCCAATCATTTTCTCAGAAAATCACTATTATGGTTGAGTTTGTCTGAAATAAAAGTGTGTTCATCTGCTCCATATATTCCATGAATATTTGTTGTGTGCCTAATAGGTGCCATGTAGACAGTATGCCAAGATCATCTGGTCGCACACTCTTAAGAAGCTCTTGGAGAGCTCAGTGAGACCCATAGACATACTAAACAAGAATACCATTCAAGATGGAAAAGACGCTGTGACAGCACACAGGAAAAAATCAAGTCTTCATCAAGAATTTAAAAAGTCTTCATGGAGAGGTTGGTTGTTCTAAATCCTAAGGAATATTGAGGATATTTCTAGGTGGCCAAAGTTAGGCTGAAGAAACAATATATGGAAAAGTGTGAAAAATTCCAGCATTGGTAGTCGGAAAATGTATATTTTGGAAAACGGATTTGTTAGTATAAATCATGATGGGATTATAGTTTGGATCTCTTTGAATTTTAGCACTTGAAATTCTTGTTCTATAGACGCTGAAAAGTTCTTCTCTTTAGTCATTCAAATCAGGTCCGTTCACTGCACAACTCTGGACATACCACAGTCTCCTGAGTTCCCATTCTCACTACCCCCCAAACCTTATCCTCTTTCCTAGATAGCTCTTCCCTCTGGCCAAAGACCTGAGCATGGTCCCTTTCCTCACTCTCCCTGCCCCATGTTGTGTGTCATCACCAAGACCTCTTCAATCCATTGGTCTGTATCTGTCTCAGTCCAGTTTTTACTATTACCACTTCTTGCCTGGGTGATTACGAAAACAATTCAGTTGGCTTCCTTGCTTCCAGTCTTAATCCTGTCAATCACCACAGTCAAGGTGATCTTGTTAAAATGTGAACCTGCTCACGAAACTCTCCTTCTTGGAACACTCAGAGGCGACCTATTGCTCTGAGCATTAAGTCTAATCTCTCTACCACAGCTTTCAAAGCCGTCCGCAAGCTGGTTCTGCCTCCTGAGGAGTCTCATCTCTAATCTCTCGGCCTTCAAACAATTTGTTCCTTTTTGCTTTGTTCTACTTTCCCTGATTGATGCCTGTTTGTACTTCAGTTCTTAACTTGGAAGACATCTCCGTGGGAAGCTTTGCCTGGCCCTCCTCAATTTTCATTTAGACACATCCTAAATGTTTAGCCCCGTGTACTACTTTGAGACATTTTATCACTCGGAACTGCAATAGCTTATTTATTTCTATTTACCCCTGAAATCGAAACTGTAAGTTCAGGGATTTTATCTATGTATTCCCTTCTCATAGTGTTCTGGGTGCTTAACCCAGCCCCTTTAACAGGAATGACATTTTATAGCTGCAGAAGAGTTGAATAAAAAAGTTAATGTGCGAGAGTCTTGATCAGAAAGTCTGTCACATATCATATTGAGCAGTCTGGACTTTATTTTTTATGTCAATGTTTTAGGTACATGTCGGGAAGTACCAGAACTCATAGAACAATGATGGGGTAGCTGCTGGGAACATCAGTATTTCTCAAAGTTAACTGATGTACCACTTATGCAGTTTAATTAAATTAATATTTAATATTTGCCTGGCTTAAGATAACACGATTTTAATAAACTTTCTCTGCACTATGCTACTCGAGTGAGGCATGAAATACCTATGAGCCTGTGTTTACTCTTCTCAGGCTTTAATTGCACACAGCAGAAACTCTTGGGAAGCGCCGTGGTGTGGTTGATGTTGTTGGGGTTTTATGCAAAGTGGAATAATACACTGAGATTTAAATGTAAATGTTTGAAAGTCACATTTTTTGTTGTAAATAATAAATGGACCTCGTATTTTACAATTGTGAGAACAACAGAGGCTTGTACTATTTTTACCAACATGATTACATAGTTAGGGTCTCAGGTCACTGCTGGTGACAGGTCATCACCCACCAATTACATTTTCAGATCTCAAGTGTTTCCTGGATTTCTTACGACCACGGCAAGCATCAGTGTCATTTTAGCTCTCACTTCACTAAAGAAGGATCAGTTCTGTACTAATTGAGCCCTCATGTGACACCATCTGTTGGAAAGGGATTACTGCACCTGTGCCTGGAACCAGCGGGGCTCTGCCTCCTCCAAGTCTGACTGAAATGATCACCAAGGCAACTCGTGTGTGCAGGGAGCTAATTCCCAAGGCGGCAGACATTGTACAGCATAAGTCAGGTGCTGGGAGTAGGCGACTGAATAAATTCAACTCCTTTCTTCCCCAAAAGACTGTTCTCACATGGTGCAGTATAGAAGTCTCTTGTAAATTATCGGAGGGGCTGAGCAGTCAGCAGTGAGTATTACGAAGCTGTGCTCTGCACAGCAATGCATCCCTTGCTATTCAACTTCCTTCTTTGCTCACTCCCTTTCCCCTTCATTCTGGGGACTGTACTCCACATAAACTATTAGTTAAGATTCTCTTTTCTAGGGAATCCAATTCAAGAAAGCTATATTTTGGAAATTGGTGACTAACCGTGGTTCTGCCCCAGGGAGGCCCTAAGTGAACAATTATTTGGTCTTTCTTTCATTACACCTTCTTGAGTCACTGTGACATTTTCATACTACAATATCATTCTTAAGAAAGATTTGTAACATTTCACAGAAGGATATGTTTGTTTGGAAAACAATTTGAGTGTGCATGTTTGGGATCTGTGTAGTTGAAGGGCAGCGCTATTAAAAAAAACATGGCATACTGTTTTCAGTCTCCAACTCGATAGCCTAAATTTCAGTTTGCTCTAACAGAGTCACTTTCTAGCTTGCTCCACTACAAATTATGTCCCCAGACTGACCTAATAGGATTCCTGTGCTGTCTGGCTTTTAAACTATTTGACCAAAACGGGAGCTACAAGTGGGAGTTGGGAAGGAGGCAGGAGTTCGGGTAGAGTGAGATTTGCTTCTGTGAACCTCTCTCTGAGGTCATGGCGAGCTGGTTGCATCCCCTGATAGAAGCTTTTACTCCTACATAGCTTCTGCCTTCCCTTGTCCCTTGGTCCCAGGATAGTAATAGCTTGTTAGATGCTCACCTGACTTTTCGGTACTACCCTTTGTGGTTCTACCAAACCTCATCCCCACTTGTATTGTTGCCACCTAGTAAATAATCCTGCTTGAACTGTTGTAATGCACTGTTGTAACAGGTTGTGCATCTGTTTCCTGTTTGGACCCTGACAAATGGACCTGTCAATACACCTGCCTTTGGGAAAATCACCTTGCAGAAAAGATGGAAGATTCAAAAAATATGTAGGAATATAAGAAGCAAAGAAAAAGGGAGAAATAGGCAAAACTGGGGGCACTACCTGCTTTAAGGGAAATTTGATGCTATAGATAACTTTCACCAAGACAGAAAACAAATAGTACAAAGGAAAGAGTAAAATTTGGAAACAATTCTGTGAAAAATCAAGCGCAAAGTGTTTTGAAGGTAAGAGGATATTAAATGCTATAGAATTGAAGCCCCCAACTCCCAGGCTATAGAAAGTTATCAGTTCAGTTCTTATTCTATGTTAAATGCTATAGACTTGAAACTCCCAACTCCCAGGCCACAGATGGTTATCCGTTCAGTTCTTGGCCTGTTAGGAACCAGGCCACAGAGCAGGAGGTGAGTGGTGGGCAAGTGGTGAGCAAAGCTTCGTCTGCACTTATAGCTACTCCCCACTGATCACATCATCACCTGAGCTCTGCCTCCTGTCAGATAAGCCAGGACATCAGCTTCTCATAAGGGCGCAGACCCTCCAAGGAAGTGCGCGTGTGAGGGATCTAGGTTGCGTGCTGTTTATGAGAATCTAATGCCTAATGATGTGAGGCAAATGTAATGCACTTGAGTCATCCTGAAATGCTCCTTCCCATCCCCTAGTCCATGGAAAAATTGTCTTTCATAAAGCAGTCCCTGGTGCCAAAATGTTTGGGGACCACTGCTACATAGAGAGACGGAAAAGATTGCAGTTTAAAACACGTTCACTAATTCTTAACATGTAACCATTATTGGTAGCCATGACACATGCAATTTCAGTACAGGCTGAGGCCGGTCATGAGCTATCTCCTCTTTTCACAGGAGATGTGGAAGTTAACTGAAAAAGTGAGACCTACTTTTGCTAAAACCTAAATAAATACCCAAGAGAAGAAAAAGAGATTCTCAAATAATCAGGACACTCAGATCCTCACTAGAAACTCTCTCAACTGAAATAATTCTTATCCATTTTGTCTATTAACATTATCTTTCTTTTCTCCCTAGTTCTAGTTTACACATTACAATTTATTTATTTATTTATTTTGTAGAGACAGAGTCTCACTGTACCGCCCTCGGGTAGAGTGCCTTGGCGTCACACAGCTCACAGCAACCTCCAACTCCTGAGCTTAAGCGATTCTCTTGCCTCAGCCTCCGGAGTAGCTGGGACTACAGGTGCCCGCCACAACGCCCGGCTATTTTTTGGTTGCAGTATTTGCCGGGGCTGAGGTTTGAACCCGCCAACCTCGGCATATGGGGCCGGCGCCCTACTCACTGAGCCAGAGGCACCGCCCTACAATTTATTTTTTATCAATATTTCTACTAATAAGTTACATTCATTATGAACATCATAAACTACTGACAGCAAAATATTGTAATAAAAATTAATGATGCTCCATATTCCTTTTGATTATCCTCACCTAAAAATATTCACTGCATTTTGATATTTTTCTAATTCAATTAAATAAATCAATCACCATTCGTATAGTAAAAAGGAGTTATTGCTATTTTAGTTGATCTGTTTCACTAAAAATACTGCCTAATTTATTGTAAGAGTTCATTCAATTATACCACTGAAACGTGTGGTGTTTGTGTGTGTTTTTGTATGTGTTTATATGTGTGTGTGTATGTTTGGGTACTTAATGGACATAATATAGCAGGTAGGCTACTTTGGAAATATGTTTGTCCATTATACAAATTTATCATGTTGTCTGATTTCATTTCTTTCTCTTACTATCCTATGATAAAAAAAAACTCATGGTTTCCAAGATAAACAGTAGAAATTCATATTTTATATATTCCTCTGTGTGATTGTGAGTTTCTGATTTGATAATGAATATTCTTTAAGTTTTTATCATATAAAAATATGAGTTTCATTCACTATGAATGGCATAGTCCAAAACACTTCTCTACATATCTCAAATATATGATCATTATATTCTTAATTCTGAAAAATATTCACATACTGTGGAATTTGAAATAATGCTTATTAACATACAGGTAGGCTAGAAAGTTCATGTGCATTTTAAAATAGTGAACAATTTAAAACTGCACATGAACTCTATGGCCACCCCGTATTAAATCTACCCAGTTTATAATGGAGTAGATTCAGGTTTGCAATTGCTCACTATATACCTCATTTGTCTTTCATACATTTAGGGTCTATGTAATTTAAATCTTTCACACACCAATAATGGAGAAATGAAAACCTACTCGTGTTTAAATGTTTTTGCTTTCAGGGCGGTTCTCATATGACTGATCTTGGGAGCAGGGCAGGCAGAGCTAACTCACTGGCCTCAGCCTAGTGGGGATTCACAGAGAATGGCTCTGTGGGAGCCACTTACACCAGGAGCCAGGGCTTGGTATTTCATTTAAGAGGCTCCTGTGGATTTGTCTCCAATTTCCTTTCAGCCCCACCAGTTTTCTTTTTATTACTATGCTGCAAAGGAAAAAAAAGACAAAGAAGCAGTTGAAAAGGGAAGCCCACTCAACCATACTAAGATGCTGTGGAGGTTCATCCATCCTGCAGCAAGGTTGCTAAGGACCCTGCAGGATGCCTGTCTCCAGTGCAGCCCACATGGACAAAAACGTCAGAAGTCGTGATTAGATTCGCCATTATGAGCCACCAGCTCCGAAGGAATGAACTGGGAACATAACCTGTCATTTATGGGCGTGACAGTAAATGTTGCCTTTGATACACATGCCCACCAGAGGCAGAGAGATCAAGATAATGAGAGTTATGCAAATAGCCACTTTACGGACCTGGAGTACAAATGAGTTTGCTTCTCTCCACTGGAAATTCCAATTCTATTTCTCCTTCACTGGCTCCCCCCAGCTTCAGTACCATAGTTGGTCTTGCAGATGATTTCCTTCCTGACATCTGGTCAATGCCTCAAATCTATTATCTTTCAATAGAATACTTTTTTTTTTTTCCTTTCAAAGCCGACTCTTATTTTTCATTTATTCAAACTGAAAACAACTTTGAGATTGCTTGGGTTAGTCTTTCCTTTCCCTCATTCTATTTGATGCTCTTTGTTCCCTCTGAATCCTAGGAGTAAGTCTCTCTGAATCTGGACTACTGAAATATTTCCAGTTCTAAACATCTCCTCCCTACAACATTCTGTATGTTTATCTGAGGCTTTGTGATTCACTTGTTTTCTGAGTTTTTTTATATCATTATATAGAATTTTTATCTTTCTCTATTTCATAGGTGATAGTTGCCTTCTATCACTTTCTTTCTATATATTTAGAGAAGACCACTTTTTAAACCATTTTTATATATTTATCCTTAACTCCGTTTTTAAAGGTCAGCTTGGTGGTATATGTATACCATGGAATACTATTCAGCCATTAAAAAAAATGGAGACTTTACATCCTTCGTATTAACCTGGATGGAAGTGGAAGACATTATTCTTAGTAAAGCATCACAAGAATGGAGAAGCATGAATCCTATGTACTCAATCTTGATATGAGGACAATTAATGACAATTAAGGTCATGGGGGGGAAGCAGAAAGAGGGATGGAGGGAGGGGGGTGGGGCCTTAGTGTGTGTCACACTTTATGGGGGCAAGACATGATTGCAAGAGGGACTTTACCTAACAATTGTAATCAGTGTAACTGGCTTATTGTACCCTCAATGAATCCCCAACAATAAAAAAAAAAAAATGGGAAAAAAAAAATAAATAAATAAAATAAAATGAGCAGCTTTACTCTCTAAAAAAAAAAAAAAAAAAAAATAAAGGTCAGCTTGACTGTAATTTCCAAGCTAATCTGAATTCCCTTATCTGAGTCCCATAGCGCGTAGCACATCACCTTGGAATGATCTCTTTGCATCTATTTCTCTTTCTGAACTATAAATACTAAGGAAGACCCCATGACTTATGTAAATTTGTATCAAGTAAAGATACAAAATTCAATTTAGTTTATTGGATGGAATTACGAATACTATGTCATTTCCCTAATTCTAAATTAAGAAGGGATGTGCAGTTTAATCCCTGATATAACAACTATTCAGATGCTCATCTACCAGGCCAGCAAGAAATGGTATCAATGATGATAATGACAGTGGTTACCATTCCAATTTTATGCTGTGACAAGAGAAGATTCTACATTTAGATTCCCAAGACCTTATTTAATGGTTGATAACTATAAAGATCCTGGAGATTCAGTCGTGTAGAAAGTATCCAGGGCAAATATTGACTATCAATGTCATTTTTTCACACTGTCATTTTACTCTCTTCAAACTGGTACCAAATCTTGATATGGCCCCTGCATCATAAGAAGCTTACTGGTAGTTTTAGGCTGCAGAAAGACCTGTGAATATTCATCCCTTTCTCCAATGGATCTGTTTCACCCTTTTCAATACAGCAGGGATTGGATTTTAATGATATTTTGAAAGTAAACCAGAATTTAATTTTACAATACAGTGTGGAATAAACAGCCCAACTCAGATGTCTAATTTTCAGGACTTATAAGTCAAGTCATTGTAAAGGGAACCTGAGCCACTCCAGTGCAGATCTCCTGTGATATTAAACTGCAGAACACTAAAGAAGCTGGAAGTGACCCCTTTCCCCAAGGCTTAAAGAGAATGACACTAAAATAATTTGATTGCTAATTGGAGAGGAAATGTATTGTAGAACTTTCCATAATGCAAATGTAGAAAGAACCCTGTGCTTTATCATTTTAGCTCTTGGAGGATAAGGTGGGTCAGTGACAACAAACAAGAGAAAAAGTGTGCTCTTTGAATCTAGGGTTACATAATTTAAAGATAAAAATGTTTATAATGCCAACAGTGTGCCAGATGGGAGAATATGAGTGTTATCTCAAAGTCAGCACAGCTATCACACACAAAAAAATAATCTAATAGCATTTAACTCAAGATATTAAATCACTACTTTTAGGTGTATAAAGATCAACTTATAAAGGAGTAAGGAAATGTCTCAGTACTTCTAGGCTGCTCACATTTTGAAATATGTGTTAATATAAAGTCCACTGGAGTTATCTATTTATGAGGGTAAGGCCCTAGGCATTTGCCTGAGCAGTCTCTCCCATATTGTACCCCACAGGCATCTGAATCAACACCCAACACATTGCCATGCTAATATACCGTATCAATACTTTTGTCAGCTAGAAATTTAGAATTCAATTAGATCAATACTCCGAGTCATTTGGACCTCAAATCTGTCTGTGCTTAAGGTAATAGTATATTATGCAATAAATAAAAGTGGGTACTTGCCTTTTGAGCAGACAGGCCCCATATTTGTTCTAGTTATTTGGAGTTTTCTAGGGGCCATAATCCTGTTTCTAGGAAAGTTACCCACTAGAATCCTCTTTATTTAAAGAGCTGCTCTTCTAGGTATACATGGGGAGCAAATACTGTAACAGAAGTTATATAGCTAGGGTCTTGGGTTGCAATTTTAACATTTTTTCAGTTAACTTCTTGATCCTTTACCCCATTGCTCACTCCTGCTCCCAGCTCTGTTGTACGTGGAATAAACTTATGATCAAGACAGCTGTAATGTTCCCCTCAGCTTGTCTAAACCTTGGTTTCTTTCGGACTAGAAGCCTCTGACTTCTCTTAGAGCATTTATTTTAGAAATATTTCAGTTGGAGATAATTTCTCTGAGATGTAAACCTTTCCTAGCCTTTTGCCAGCTTCACAATCCAACATCTTTCTCAAGGACCTGGGATATGTAATCTCCCGAGGTGATGGTGTCTCTCAATCCCAGTCTCTGTGAGACGGTAAAAGACTAACTTCAATAAACTCAAATTAGTAAACCCAGAAGCCTAACCACACTGACCCAGCTGCCCTCTACTGCCCTCCAGAACTTTCCCACTAGCTCACCCTACAGTGTGTGTGTTTGACCTCGGTAGAGTTCAATTTCTCTATCTTATTGCAGTAGTCTTGACTAAAGTCTTACTTGTCTGTTTACCTCTGTTTGGTGTCATTTTTCTTTAAAAACAGTACCTTCTTTGTAGATAGAGTCATATTTCTCAGTTTTATTGTTGTTATATCAATAACACAACATCTCATCTGCTCATGTATTCTAGAAGTATTTCAATATTTTATCTGCATGAGGTGCCTGTGGAAGAAACTACGTGCTTCCCTGATAGTCTTATCTGGTATTTTTCCCTTAAATAAGAGAAGCCCATATAGTTACTGGGAATTTAGCCATCTGAAGCAAAGACACGATTTCTCAGCTCCTCTTAATGTTAAATATGCTAGTGAGATTGACTTCTGGCCAGTGGGATACATGAAGTAATACGGGAAACACTCTTTGCCGCTTGCTGAAATGCAGCTAGGATTGCTGGAGGTGAAGTGGCGCTCTCACACACAGGATGGCAGAGCATCAAATTAGAAGCCTGCCCCACTGAGAACCACGAGGCCGCCATACTAGCTAGTACTGCTTATAGTCACATATAAAATACTTCCTTATTGTTTTAGCCATATGGTTTATTTGTTTTATATCATCCATGACTCAATTTAATCCACACTGATATCTGTACCTTTCCTAGTTTTCCAGACTTGTTATGCAGGAGTAGTTCTTACACTTCTTTGATAATTACATGGGATTGTAGTAAGAAGAAGAGATTCATACTCAGTCTTCAATTTTGAAATGGTAGTACTGTAGGAATTTTAGCTGGACTAACGTCAATATCTATAATGATTTAACAATATTTAAATATTTATTATATCAAAACCCTCCTCCCTACTTTTTCTCCATTTATTAAAGTTTTTACAACCATGGTAATATCTTATTAGTTTCCTTCAAACAAGTTTTTCATTATCCTTGTGAGGGTTATTCTTAGGAATTTTATACTTTTTGTTCTATGGCCAAATAGATGATCTTTTCTATACTATCTTTTAATTAATAGTAATAATATGCCTAACTATCACTTTATTAGCATATCATTATTAAATTTATTTTTAAAATTTTTCTTTTTTAATTGTTATGGGCACATAATAGTTGGATATATTTATGGGGTACATATGATGTTTTGATTGGTATATGTAATAGTCAAATCAAGGTAATTGGGGTATTCATCACCTTATGAATATTATCATTTCTTTGTGTTAAGAACATTACAATTCTACTCTTTTAGCTGTTTTAAAATATACAGTAAATTATCATTCCATATATTCATCCTATTATGCTATTGAATACTAGATATTATTCAGTCTATCCAAATGTATTTTTGTACCCATTAGTTCTTTCTACTTTATTTTCTCCTCCCTGCTACCTTTGCTAATTGGAAAAACACTCTGGGACATTGGTTTGGACAAACATTTGTTGAATAAAACCTCAAAAGTGTAGGTAATCAAAGCAAAAAGGACAAATGGGGTCACATCAAGCTAAAAAACTTCTGGATGGCAAAGGAAACAATCAATAAAATGAAGGGGCAACCCACATATTGGAAGAAAGTGTTTGCAAACTACCTATCTGCAAAGGGATTAATAACCAGAATACATAAGGAACTCAAACAAGTCAATAGGAAACAAAATCAAATGATCTAATTAAAAAAAAGGGTAAAAGTTCTGAATAGACATTTCTCCAAAGAAGACATACAGATGGCCAACAGGTATATGGAAACATTTTCAACATCACTAATAACCATACAAATGCAAATCATAAGTGCAATGAGATGGGCTTTATTAAAAGACAGGCAACAATGAATGTTGGTGAGGATGTGGAGAAGGGGCATCTGCTGTTGGTGGACATGTAAATTAATACAGCTGCTATAGAGAAATTAAATATATATAACTTGATAAGAATGTAATAATATGTAGAAAAGTAGAAGTATTTCAAGTATGTAGAAGTTCTTCAAAAATCTAAAATTAGAACTACCATTGCTGGGTATATATCTGAAAGAAGGGAAATCAATATATCAAAAAGATACATGCACTCCCATGAGTATTGCAGTAGTAATCACAGTAGCTAAGATGTGGAATCAACAACTGAAGTGCCCAACAATGGATGAATGAATAAAGAAAATCTGGTCTGTATACACAATAGAAAGCCATAAAAGAGAATGAAATCCTGTCATTTGCAACAACATAGGTGAAAATCAAGGGCATGATGCCATGAAACAGACCAGGCGCAGAAAGATAAATATTTCATGTTCTCACATATATGTGGGGACTATAAAAAAAAATTCAACTTGTGGAGCTAGAAAGTAGGCTAATAGTTACCAGAGGTTGGGAAGGGTGAATTGATTTTTTTAATTCTGATAGATTTTGCAGTCCTAAGATACTGCAAATAACAACTTTGTTTTAAATTTATTTTACTATTAAATTCTTTTATTTATGTTTCCTTATTTCATTGGCCAGAATTTCCAAAACAATGATAAAGATAATGAAAACAGATTTTCTCCCTTATTTATGTTTCAATAGCACTTTTTCTTATCTCATTAGCATCTCATTACTGTCATGTTCTCTGTTAACTGAAAATGAGATCTTAATCATTTAATATTCTTCGATGTCTGTTTTTCTGTGAGGTTCAACCCAGAGGGGTTCCTAAAATAAATGACATTGTTCTTGCATCTATTGAAATGTTCCTATCTGCTTGTATTTTTCTTACTGGGCCTACTAACAGGGTACATACCTAATATTAGGTTATTCTTGCTTACCTTTATAAATATTATTTAGGTGGGAGGAAATTTTCAATTTAATTGTAATTTAACATTTTATCCGTGATGTCTGCCTTGATTTCAAAAGTGGTTTTGTGATATGACATCTCTTCCTGAGTAATATAAGCAATTTTACTGTTTTCTGTGAAGCCCAGCTCAATGCAGTCAGAGGACTCATTCCATCTCCTAGCGTTGGGACAGATGATCTGAGCTTTGGAATGCTACATATTATTACATTTTTGTCATGTTATGTATATTTAATTTCAAATTATTTTTTGTCATTTTTATCTACTTTTATAATAATTTTTTGGTTCATTGTTTAAATGGTTCAATATTAATACTAATCCTTTGCAATCACAAGTTCCTCCTTTTTACTTAGCATAGCACTCCTATACATCCTGAGTAATATGCTGTTAAATACTGTTTGTCCATTTTATTAGTACATAAATAAAAATTTGTCAGGTATTTTTGAAACATCCCCCCCATGTAGCTTATTTATTTATTGCTTACTTTTTTTTTAAGTTTTATGTTCCAGAAAAAAATTCTAAGGCATATACGATTTTTGTTTCTTGAAAGTAACCTCTTGTTTTTTTGTTTTATTTTGTTTTTTGCCTTAATTGTTACAGTTAGTTCTCTACAATTTCTCTTTTCAGTATGAATACCTGTTCCAAGACCTCCTGGTATGACACGCGTTTCATTAACTTTACAAGAATGTGGTGAGCTCATCTGCTTCCACAAGCCTGACTTTTAAGCACCAGAAAATTTTCTTTGTAATGTCTTGATTCTTCAGGAAAAGGGAAGCAGCATTACTACGTTGGTGTGAAAAGCATGAGTTTTGGAGTAGGACTATCTTGGTTTCCATTCTCCCTCAACTATTTACAAGTTTTACAGCCTACGGAAGTGTCCATAAACTCTCTTTGCCTCGGTTTTCTGTCTGTAAAGTGATGATGGTAAATCATGGTACAAACGAGATGGAATTGTTAAAAAAAAAAAAAAAGGATAAAAAAGTAATCCACATTACTAAAAAAAAAAACTGGAACAGGCCAACTGCTCAGTAAATGTCAACTGTTACAATCACCTTATTGTCATCTCTCTTTTTTAGAAGGAAACTTTATTCTGGGGACTCTTCTGAAAGTTTTTCTCTACTGATTTGATTTCCTCAAGTTACTAACTTTCTTCCATGAACCCAATGTGTATTTAACTCAAACTTCTGCAATTTTAGTTTCATGGCAATCCTCTCTGATCTTACCTAGATCTCTTTTCATCTAAGCTTATTGACTTTATATATCATCTTCTTGTTCTTACAAGCCAGCCAGTTCTTCCCTTATGACTTTAATGTCCTATTTAATAACTTTTTGAATTTGATTTAATATGGCATTTTCCCCTGGATCTGTAGTAAACTAAAATACATTTTAGACGTGCTCTTCTTTTAAGACAATTTTTTTTCTCTTGCACATTACTATTATTTCATGAAAGATATGTTGTTACCTTGTTTTTAATTTCTCAATATTCATCCTCCAATACAGAAAGTCATAGTTATATTAGTACTTGCCAGTCAACAGAAGACAATGATATGATGGGGCTCTGACCATTGTTCAGAGACACACAGGTTAGAAAAATAGTTTCTTTTTAAATGTAGAACTACACGGTAGTGTGATATCTAAAGTTATCAGCCAAAAAGCTATTCTGCCTTTGGGCCTCTATTAAGAATGAGATGACATCTTTTCTAAATAAAAGAAGAACAAGATAAAAACTGCAACCTGAAACATACACAGCTATGTAATCTCTTTCTGTCTTTGCCATTAGCAAATGCTTTAATTTGTAGAACTATATTTACCAAGATAGATTTTATCCTTCTATTTTACATCTACATATTTGCATGTTGTATAGTTAAACCTAAAGTTTCTCATTGGTATAGACACATCAGAAATAAAATTTAATACTCCAGTGAGTTTAAGAAAAAGATGCTTGAATGGTAATGGGAAGGCTGCCTCGTTTTCAAATGAAACCTTAGGACCCCAAGCTAGCTAAAGGTGATTTTTTTTTTTTTTAATTGTTGGGGATTCATTGAGGGTACAAAGAACCAGGTTATATTGATCGCATTTGTTCGATAAAGTCCTCTTTTAATTGTGTCCTGCCCTCAAAAGGTGTGTCACACACCATGACCCCCACCTTCCTCCCTCCTTCCCTCTCTCTACTCTACACTTCCCCTAACCCCTACAATGTGCTAGGTCATTAATTGTCCTCATATCAGAATTAAGTACACAGGATTCCTGCTTCTCCATTCTTGTGATGCTTTACTAAGAATAATGTCTTCCACGTCCATCCAGGTTAATACAAAGGATGTAAAGTTTCCATCTTTTTATGGCTGAATAGTATTCCATGGTATACATATACCACAGCTTGTTAATCCATTCCTGGGTTGGTGGGCATTTAGGCTGTTTCCACATTTTGGCGATTGTAAATTGAGCTGCAATAAACAGTCTAGTGCAAGTGTCCTTTATGGTAAAAGGATTTTTTTCTTCTGGGTAGATGCTCAGTAATGGGATTGCAGGATCAAATGGGGGGGGTCTAGTTTGAGTTCTTTGAGGGTTCTCCATACTTCCTTCCAAAAAGGCTGTGTTAGTTTGCAGTCCCACCAGTCATGTAAAAGTGTTCCCTTCTCTCCACATCCACGCCAGCATCTGCAGTTTTGAGATTTTGTGATGTGGGCCATTCTCACTGGGGTTATATGATATCTCAGGGTGGCTTTGATTTGTATTTGTTTAGTAATTAGGGACAATGAGCATTTTTTCATTTGTTTGTTAGCCATTCATCTGTCTTCTTTAGAGAAGGTTCTATTCATCTTTCTTGCCCATTGATGTAACGGATTGTTGTCTTTTTTTCATGTTGATTAATTTGAGTTCTCTGTAGATTCTAGCTATCAATCTTTTGTCAGATTCAAAATGTGCAAATATCCTTACCCACTGTGTAGGTTGTCTGCTTTGGTTGTTGTCTCCTTACCTATACAGAAGCTTTTCAGTTTAATTAAGTCCCATTTGTTTATTTTTGTTGTTGCAATTGCCACGGAAGTCTTCTTCATAAAGTCTTTCCTCAGGCCAATATCTTCATGTGTTTTTTGTCATGCTTTCTTTGAGGATTTTTATCATTTCATACCTTATATTTAGGTATTTTATCCATCTTGAATCAATTTTTATTAGGGGAGAAAAGTGCAGATCCAGTTTCGGCCTTTTACATGTGGATATCCCATTCTCCTATCACCATTTATTGAATAGGGATTCTTTTCCCCAGAGTATTTTGTTGTTCAGTTTATCAAAGATTAGGTGGCTGTAAGATGTTAGTTTAATTTCCTGGTTTTCTATTCAATTCCAGATGTCTATATCTCTATTTTTGTGCCAGTACATGCCTTCTTGATCACTATTATCTTCCAAAATTAAATCAGAGATTAATGAAATTGAAAACAGAATCATTCAGAAAACTAATGAAACAAAGTGTCAGTTTTTTAAAAAAATAAATAAAATAAATAAACCAGACTAGAGGGACTTTACCTAACAATTGCAATCAGTGTAACTGGCTTATTGTACCCTCAATGAATCCCCAACAATAAAAAAAAAAAAAAAGAAAGAAATAAAATAATTAAAAATAAATAAAATAAATAAACCAGACTAACTAGAAATAAAAAAGTAAAATCTTTAGTAACTTCAATCACAAATGATAAAGGAGAAATAACAACTGATGCTAAAGAGATATAAGAGATTATCTCTGAAAATTACAAGAAACTCTATGCCCAGAAATTTGACAATGAGAAGCAAATGGATCAATATTTGGAATCACAGCCTCTCCCTAGACTTAGCCAGGAAGAAATAAATCTCCTGAACAGACTGATTTCAAGCACTGAACTCAAAGAAACAATAAAAAAATCTCCCAACCAAAAAATGCCCTGGTGCAGATGGCTTCACATTAGAATTCTATCAAATCTTCAAAGAAGAGCTTATTCCTGTACTGCAGAAATTATTCCAAAAAATTGAGGAGAAAGAAATCTTCCCCAACACATTCTATGAAGCAAATATGATCCTGATACCAAAACCAGGAAAAGACTCAACTAAAAAGGAGAATTTCAGACCAATTTCACTAATGAATATAGATGCAAAAATTCCCAACAAAAACCTAGTCAACAGATTATAGCTTCTCATCAGAAAAGTCATACATCATGATCAAGTAGGTTTCATCCCAGGGATGCAAGGCTGGTTTAACATACGCACGTCCATAAACGTAATTCACCATATCAACAGAAGCAAAAATAAAGGCCATATGATCCTCTCAATATATGCAGAAATAGTATTTGATAAAATTCTGCATCCTTTCCTAATTAGAACACTGTAGAGTACAGGCATAGGTGGCACATTTAAACTGTTCAAAGCCATCTGTGACAAACCCACAGCTAATATCTTACTGAGTGGTGTAAAACTGAAATCTTTTCCACTTAGACCTGGAACCAGACAAGGTTGTCCTCTATCGTCACTACTATTCAACGTAGTGTTGGAAGTTCTAACCAATACAATTAGGCAAGAGAAGGAAATCAAAGGCATCCAAATGGGAGCAAAGGAGGTCAGAGTCTCCCTCTTTGCTGACCTTATGATCTTTTACTTAAAGAATCCCAAAGATTCAAGCATGAGACTCTTGGAAGTGTTAAAAAAAAATACAGTAATGTCTCAGGATATAAAATCAATGTCCACAAGTCAGTAACCTTTGTATATGCCAATAACAGCCAAGATGAGAAGCTAATTAAGGACATAATACCCTTCATAGTAGCTTCAAAGAAAATGAAATACCTAGGAATATACCTCACAAAAGAGGTGCAGGACCTCTAAAATGAAAATTACGAAACCCTAAGAAGAGAAATAGCAGAGGATATTAACAAATGGAAGAACATACCATGCTCATGGCTGGGAAGAATCAATATTGTTAAAATGTCTGTACTCCCCAAAGCCATCTACCAATTCAATGCCATCCGTATTAAAATATCAACATCATACTTTCAAGATTTGGACAAAATAATTCTTCCTTTTGTATGGAACTAGAAAGAAACCCATAAGCTAAGGCAGTTCTTAATAATAAAAACAAAGCCGGTGACATCAGCCTACCAGACTTTAGCTAACTGTGATTTATTAGTTAGCTAATACCATGGACAAACTACTACTACAAAACACCAAACTCTTCCTAAGCTCACAATTCTGCAGGTGGGCAATCTGGACTAGACTCAGATGGGCAGTTCTTGTTTCACTGAGGCTAAAATAGGTTTTTTTCAGACTGCTGCTGCTTCTGCTGACATCCAAATAATCAAACATGGCCTCAATGAGGACAACTCTCTTCTGTTCCATGTGTCTTGTCTGGTTCATATAATGATTATAGGGGCATTCAAGAGAGCAATGGGAGTGTGGCATGCTTCTTAAGGCTTGGGCTTGGAACAGGCACAAGGTCGATTCTACTGCATAATAATGCTAAAAGTAACAACCATCCAGAGTTAAAGGGTGAAAATATCACTTCTTGATAGGAAGAACTGGTAAGCACGTTGTCAAGGGTATGGATGGAGAAAGAAATTATGAATTAAAGATGTTTTATAATCTATCACAGCAGAAAAGCCAAAAAATGCTTTCTAATATTTTATTATGGCAAAGCAAAATGACTTTGACTGTTAACTATTAACTCAGTTCAGTTTTGTCATTATGATAGTTATTTTTCCTCAAAATTTAAGCCACAAATTATTGATTTTATGTTAATTTTATCATTCTTTATTACCTTAGAAAGTTTAATCGGATGGTCTGTGTCAGAGTGATCATCATAAGTCACATGAAGAAAGTTACAAGAAATATCAATATGCATTTTGTAGAATATTTCTTTCCATGTGTGGATACTTGACTGTAGAAGCTCCCATTTATCACAATAAACTGAAAACTTGGAAATAAAGACCAACAATATGCTGCAATAACTGATTGCTATGGTCTGGTCTAACCTTGACTCTATGTGACTTGATCATAATAGACTTTGATTACTTAGAGCTATATACAATGTCTTGACCTGATGCTGAATTATCCTGATTTTAAACGGAGTCTCTTGTACTTCTTCTGGACCCGAATTTGAAATTTGCATGATGTCTAGACAACTAGAAAAGCATTTCTAGAAATGCTGTGGTCTCTTCATCCTTTGATAATCTGTTTTGACTAGGTAGTAGTGAGAAATCATGAACAGAAACATCGTGTAAACTTTACCAAAGGCTATATATTTCAGAATACTAAAATAGAATAAAAAAGAACAAGTCAGTCATATGTTATTATTTCCCAATTACTTGAACTTTACAAGTTAACTGGCAATGGATTACAGATTTGAAAATGCTGGTCTGAAAATTAAAGAGATTTTACATGAAGTGCTTAGTACAATGTCTGGGTAACATTAGGCATTCTCCAAAAAATTAGCCATTCTCATAAAATATCTTTTTATTCTAAGTGTTGCCTTCACCAGGATTTCCCAGGTCAGCACAATGAATTATAAAATTATGACCATACTTACATGCTAGGTTCTCTGCCTCCATGTTCTCTGTTAGTTGGTTTAATCATTCAGTCAAATAGTTATGAGTGGAGATAGTTTTTAGATTCAGGATTTCATAGAAACTTTATTCAGAGTAAAATAATAGCACAAATTTGCACACTTTGACAGGAACTGCAAATAAGCTTAATTTCCAGTGTTTATATATTAAGAAGAGAATCAAGAGGAAACATATTACAAAGAGTTGAAAAAAGCTCCAAGATAATAAGCTTGCATTATCTATTTCCATTTCTAATTTTACCTCTCAAAATTATAAGTGCATAACACCCAGATACTAAATACTCAATTAATTAATTAGTGGTTGGGCATTGTAATTAAGATGTGATTGAATTCTAGCTCAGTATTAACCTGAGCATAGGTAGAACCTGTGCAGCAGTGATTAAAGTTTGAGTGAGAGGCTAGCGAAATATTTCCATGGAAAGGCAAAACAATGAAAAGTGCTTTGTTATAAAAAAAAAACTAAAATCTGAATAATCAATGTTTAGCCAGTCAATGAAAATGTAACAAAAATTACAGTCCTCAGTGTGTGACTGTCTTCAGTTCAGTGACTTTACAGTTCCATTATTACAAAGCACTTTTTAAAGAATCTTTGTTATTGGACTGATGCCGATTTAAGAACCTATACATGTATACCAATTTTGGTTAAAAAAAAAATAAGTAAGTTGGTGAAGGACAGAATTTGAAGAACTGTCACAATGACACTCCACTTGCATGAAGGTTAGATTTGTGGCAGCCTCACTCATCTGGAACTGAGCTATGGGCAGGGCCTTGGTGAGGCCACTGTACAGTCTCATGTACATGGAGAGTCACCTGTATCACTCTCCAGGAGATGTGGGCTAATCCCAAATTATTAACCAAGAATCGGGGTGTTCAGTAAGATTCCAACAAATTAGTCACAGCACAATAAACTCGTCAATAGCAAAAGAAGTTAAGAATGCAAAAAGATTGCAAATATTAGCCACTAAAGTTATCACTGAATACTACGTATTCTATTTTAAAAACCAAGAGTATATGAAAACGGTCATACTCTGAAGGGTTAAACATTCACTTTTCAAGATAATTACTTAGAATATACTCTTGGGCCAGCCAAAAAAAAAAAAAATGAGGTGCTGTTTTATATATGTAGGGCCATTTAATTTTTGAAGAATCTAAATATATTTAGTTAAGTAAAGGCTTTCTTGCATATCCCATGAATTTATTTATTATACCCTTAGTTTTTTGAGGGGAAATGTTGCATGAAATTAACATCACGATACAACACACAATAAGATCTGAAATACTGTATTATGGTGGGACTGCTATTCAGTTAAGCCAGGGTCCTGTAAGGAAAAAGTAGTTCAAGATGTCTTCCCACTACATCAAAGTACGATTCTGCTCTGTTTTGCCTTTCCCTTCCTACTAATTCTGCCATCCGTCCTTCATCTCACGTCCCATCTACATGTTCTACCAGCTGAGGCCCATTTCTTGTTCATTATCCCCAACTTACCTCTCTGACAACTAAAATGAAGCCCCACTCTTTTCCTCCTAGATACATCCCTATAGTAAAATGAACTCTAGTGGAGTTAAAGACCTTAATATAAGAAATAAAATAAAACTATAATACAGGAAGAGGATATGGATGTAAAAAATACCTTCGAATAGGAAAAGCCTTAAAACTATTCACAAAACCAGAAGTAAAGGACTGATATATTTGACTAAATACAAACTTTAATTTCTGTATCCAATATGGCAGAGGGAATCAATATAAACCCACTGCAAAGCCAACAGAAAAGTGACCACTTTCTGGTTGCAGCATGTGGGGGTGGAACAAGGACACATGAAATGTCCACGCTCTGGAACTATGCAGGTTCTTCCCACTAATCCATGTTTGTTGCTATTCCTGGGCTTACGGGGGTGGGAAAGCCTCCAAGAAACTCAATACCCAACTGGTGATCAAAGGCTCATGGAAGAGGGAGAGGGATCCTTCTTTACCCTTTCCCTGGGCTCTGGCTCTCTCTGTGTTGGATCCTAAACTTATCTTTTTTTCCTTTGTCTTGTTCATTCTTTGCTTCTCCATTTTCCTCTGTGAGGTCCCCAGCAGACTCCAGCACTTCACTCTGTAATCTACAACCAATCTCCATCTCATCTACCCTCTCCCGAATTTGGGCTCCCATCTGCCCTCCCAGATGGTCCAGCAAGCAATGTTTCCAGTTAGCCATCTTGCTCCTTCCTTCTCATAATTGTCACGTTTTAAAATTTTTGCTTAACTACTGTTTGTTTAACAGTAGTTTTCATACATATTTTGGCCAGTTTTTTTTTTTTTTTGAGTTTTTGGCAGGGGATGGGGTTTGAACCCACCACCTCCGGTATATGGGGCTGGTGCCCTACTCCTTTGAGCCACAGGTGCCACCCCTGGCCAGTTTTTCTATTGAGTGGCCCTATGTATTTATATCTGAACTTCATGTTATCTGGGAAATAGCTATTTTTCATTTGTATATGTGACAAATATAGTCTACCAATTGCAGATTGTTTTGCAGTTTTCTTTACAAGGCCTTTTTGGGAAGCAGGCATTCTCAAATGTAGCATCATTAAATTTGCTGATTTTTAAAATGTATGTTAAAGATGTAGGATTTCTTTTATCCTAAAGTTTTAAAGATAGTCATATATATTCTTCTGAAACTTTGAATATTTGTCTTCCTTACTCTGAAGTCAGAGAAATTATCTCTTAGTCTTAAAAACTTTACCATTCTCTTTTATCTTTCTTAAAAATTAATTTTAGCTTTCTTAAAAAATAATTTAATTCAACTGAGATTGTTTTTTGTATGGTGGGATCAAATTATGTATTTTGTATTTTTTCCTTTAAAATAACCAATATTCTCATCCCCATTTGGTAAATCATGTCTATGTGCTGTTCCATTGTTCGTGTTTCCTTTCCGGTGCTGATACTACACATTCCTTATTACTGCAATTTGTCTTATTATAATAAGTCTTATTGTCTAGAAAGGCAATTTGCTCTACTAGTTTGTTTTTCATCCAAAAGAAATAGAAATCATTTGGGATTTTGCCTGGAATTGTATTCAGTATATATGTAATTATGTGTATTACTATGTATATACAAGTTAGGAGGAAAATAAACATATTTATAATATTAAATCTCTCTAGTCAAGTTTGTCTTTTTAACATAGCAAGGTTTTATAATCTTCTTCTCACGTAGGTTACTTTTTATACTCATTTATAGGTGTTGTATATGTTTATAAATGTAATTATAAAATTACATTTTGTATATCTTGGTACTAGCATATAGAAATGTAATTTGTTTTCCGGTATTGATTTTTAGCAAACTAAACTTATTAATTCTAATAATGTTTCAGTATTTTCTATTCAGTTTTCTATGAGGATAATCTATGCATTTTGTATCTTTTAAGCAAATTTATATAACTTCCATTAAAATTTGGTTTCTCTTACTGTAATAGCTAGGAACTGCTCTACCATGATGGACAGAAGCGGTGAAAAGCTTCATTTTTTTTTCTTATTTATTTATTTGTAGAGACAGAGTCTCACTTTACCGCCTTCAGTAGAGTGCCATGATGTCACAGGACTCACTCTAGCTCTTGGGCTTCTGCCATTCTCCTGCCTTAGCCTCCGGAGCAGCTGGGATTACAGGCGCCCGCCACAACGCCAGGCTATTTTTTTTTTTTTTTTTGGTTGCAGTTCAGCCGGGGCCGGGTTTGAACCCGCCACCCTTGGTATATGGGGCCGGCGCCCTATTCACTGAGCCACAGGCGCCACACTGCTTACTAGGTGTCTCCATGTTGTTCAACAGGCTCCTTCTACCTTTGTCATGATGAGACGTCAATTTTCATTGAAAGCCTTTACTATCCATTGAGATGGTCACACATGTTAAGTTTTAATGTAATTTTAAACTCTATTTCTTTATCTAATCTATTATTTTTCATAAAGGTCGTATTTCCTTTAATTTCATTTTGGGTTAGTTCGAAGTAATTATCTTCTTGAGAAAAGTTGTCTTTAATTAATTTTTTTCTGCCACCTTTTTACCCGATAGCTCTCCTCAGCTCTCTATGCACTTTGTCTATTTTTCCTCTGTATGGCTTTTGTATATTCTCATGTAGATTTTATTTTTTCAATTTTTCATCTTTTAAGTTTCTAATTCTTCTGAGAACTATTGTCCTGAATTAATTATGTGGTTATATTTTCCATATAGTCCATCCTCTTTACCTTAAATACTAAAGGTCTCACAGACACTAGATTACATTTCAGTGTAGTAATCAGTCCTCTTATCCAGCTGGGTAGATTGAGCTGCTGTCACGGTTGTTTACAGGGGAGAACCTCTATTTGCATACTCTCTCTTTGTCTTTAAAGCAGTAACAATTTGAAAACCTCCCTTGCTTGATGGTAGAGTGAATGTCAGAATTCAACTTATAACTGTCTGGTATTCAAAAGCTCAGACGAGGGTGCCACAAGCAGTCCTGAATATCATCTCAACTGTTTTCCTCCTGTTCTACATTCCCCACATCGCTAGTGATCTTCAACAACAACCTGTAAAACACCCATCTGGCAACTTGGTCACATATATAACCTTTGCCCCTCCAACTTGGTGGCTAGTAGAGAAAATGTTTATAACTCTCTATATTGATTTCTCTTAATTCTACATTAGTCTTGGGAAAAGGAGAAATAGATGTAAATAGGAAGATGAATATCCTCTTTTGGTTAAGTCCAAATTAATAATGCAAAGCATTAACTCATTTCTAAGTTCTGATAGAGTTTTCTGTATAACATCATGCTTGTTCATGTTTAATCTTACATATCTTGTAGTGGAGTGTGCATAAGTCTGTACATAAAGACAGCTAAACCATTTTGGGGAAAACTTTCAATCTCTAGATTGTCTATAGTCAGACAGAATCAGAACCAACTACAAATACATATTTATCATCTTTTAAAGCTTTTTACCTTAAGAGACACATTTCAAGTGCATTACTGTTAATTTTTTAATGAACTATAGCTTCTTATCTTTCTAATAAGAAATTGCCCTTAAAAATGCCTGTTATTATCCCTTGGATAATTAGGATAAAGGTATCTCTTTCTAAATATTTTAAGGTTAGCTCCATTTCTTAGATATACCTTGACCTTATTTTATGTTGACTTTGTGGTTGATATTTTGATTCCTGGGCCAAAGATTTATTGTTGGTTAAGTGCTAAGTTTCTAAAAATATTTAACTAAGCATTTAACCAATATAATTTGGTTGCAGTCCTGAAAAGACTTCCTCTAATTAAATACAGGTCAACTGTGTTCTTGGAGTGGCATGCTTCCCCTTTACTATTTCCCTGAATAAATGGATTAAAAAGTAGAAAATTTAGTAACCCCATTTTATACATCTGTTATTAATCCCATTCATAAAATGGTTTCTATTACATTTTTTAACTTAATCTATGCAAAATATTCTTAATTTTGACCTAAATCATGTAATTATTTCTAATTATTAAATAAATCTAGAAGCAATGAGGAAATGGCTACTAAACTTAGAGTCATGAAGGAGAAGAATTCAGTGAATGGGAAATTATGAGAATATTCAGAGAGACTAAACTATCCAAACAATCATTCTAATGTTAATAAAAGGAGATGGTTTAATGCTAGACATGTAATAGAGCATATTTCAAAAAGTCAGTAATGGTGAAAGTATATGTGTGATTACATGCACAGTTCAAGGGCCTGCAAATACTAGAGCACAACTGATACGTGAAGAATAATGCCCCCTTGCCATAGAAAATAGACCTCAGATATACTCCTCTAGGATAATGATATAAATTTAATGTCAAAACCGAGACATGACCTCAATAGTCTAGGTTCATTTCTATTCTTGTCACAAGATAGATTAACACTAGCTATTCTCAAAATAGAATTAATTTTGAAGATATTATGCAAGATGTTAAAAAATTCCATAAATCAAAGAAATTATTATGTATGAAAATATATTACAGCTAACTTAATGATGCAGTTTTTCTCAGGATCCATGTAAATCAAACAATGTCGTCAATGAAATCTTTCTACCATCATGTTTGACATCTATTCATACCTATTGTAGAAAGTCTTCAAAGTTCATCTTGTCCACACATAGAACCCTGAGGATGTATTGGATTCATTCATGTACTGAACGGAACACAAACTCTCCTCACACTTGTTCCCCAAATGAAAATCATGAGATTTTTCAGAAATATCTTTGTGAAATCCATAGTTGCAGGAATGTTGAGCACATCATCATCAATCTACTTTTAACATCACATATATGAAAATATAGAGGGATCCCCAAACAGCCTTATAACCTAGTTTCAAATGATTCTGATGAGAAAATTAATTTGGCTTTGTAAAGGAATCATCACAAAGGGCATACAAACGAACACCACATAAACTTCTGAGATAAAAGTATAAAAAGAACTGAGATTTATCAAACTCATCATAGAATAGAGACTTTGTTTTCTATATTTAATGAAAGAAAAAATAAGTAGAAGGCCTGGCCCGAGTAGTAGGGAAGATCAGGTAATACCGATGAAAACCTGAAAGAAGAAATAATCATACAACTCTTACTTCTTAAAGAGAATAATGTGCAAAATAGAAAATTTATCCATAAACATGAAGGAGGATTGATGTGCCAGTCAAATGTAACTTAAAGTAATGAGACAACATGCTAATGTAAAAGCTACACGTTTGCACAGTCAAGGTGAATAGAGAGCAAGTGCTTAGATGGACTCAAAAGTTCTAATGCAATCTCAGACTGAATTCTGAACAAACAGCACCCAATACAATCCATGCCTGTTAGATTACAATTTAAGAACTTTTGTCAGGTGGCAAATAAAACAATAGATAATGAAATATATGATGTCTAGAGAAGGAAAAAAGAACATTCAGGAAAAGTTGGAATGAGAAGTGTTGACATTTGTATTGAAAATATTACGGGCCCTAATTGTCTTTATAAATTGAAAAACAGGTTATGGAAAATGATTACACTAAATCAGAGAAGCTATAGATAGAGATTTCAGCATAACAGCATTATGGTGCTTGCAGCAGTTGAAAATGCAATTGGTTGCCTTACAAGGTAGTAAACTCCACATCAAGTCTTTCAGCAGAGCCTGAATGATCAACTGCCATTCACTTAGAGAATACTTTTGAATTAGGTGGAAAGTTGAACTATGTAACTGCTAAATATTCCTCCAATTCATGAGTGTCAATTGCAGCATTTGTATTACACTTGGAGTAAAATTTCAAGATTGTATATTAGTAATATGCAAATGAAAATATTCATTCTTACTTGGAAAAAATGTACTTCATAAGATCTGACATAAATGGCCACTGTCATTCTGCCTTTCTATTGTATGTAAAGCAATTTAACCTCGGAGTTTTAGATTATTGGGAAAGATAACAATGAAATTATTTGTTTACTGTAATTAGAAACCAAAAAAGATGGACTATTAAAATATTTCCTTATCTAAAAGTTTAATTTTTTCTTGACAATTTAGGATACCAAAGATTATACTCTGGTTGCTTTATCTACTGTTTTATTTTTTTAAAATCAATAATACCCAGATTTCCTCATTGTTGGAAGGTTAGTTATAGTTTGCTAGCTAATATCTTTATTGATAAATCTTCACTACTATAAAAACACATTTTGAACAATCTGCTGCCATCTTCCAACCCTTTTTGTTTGTATAACTTCTAGACTAAAAACATGTTTTTAATTATCCTATTATATTATAATTAATAACTCACATTTGTTTTTACTTCTGATAAAATAAAAACATTAAAAATATGGCTCGTCGCTTCATATCCTTCTACTAGCTTGTGCTTTAAATGAATACACTAAACAGAAGAAGCATTAATGACTTAAAATGATTTCATAAAAAAGGCTGCTGGTTTGTCTGTGCAAGAAAAATATCTGTGATATATACACTGTGGATTCCCAAAGGGAAAAGATAATATTTTAACACGGGTCTGAAGCTTACATCAGCCTGAAGCCAAAACAAACAATTTTCTTTTTTTTTAACAGAAAATTTATAGTCAGAGTTGAGGAAAAATGGCCATTACCAAATTTCTATTTACTATAGCTGTTTTCCATAACTCCCTAGAGACCCCTCTCTCTTCCTGTAAGGGCAAGGAGCAAGTGATGGCTGGTGGCCTTAGGAAATATAACAGGCATGGGGCTTCTAGCTCCATTTCTTACAGCTTGGGAGTATCTGTCTTCCAGGTACATATTGCTGAATTAACAGGCAGAAATTGGAGGAATGCAGAGTTGTTTTATTTTTCTATCTGTAGCTAGTTCTTAGGACCAATAACACTTTAGAAGTATTTTTGTTCTTCAGTAGATTCCAGTGACTGTCTCCCACCATACTGAGAAGAAGCCTGCTGTTCATCTTCTGTTAATTTCCCCTTTATCTTCCTTCAATCTCTTCTTGCTTACTAGGTAGCTTACATTCCTGTATCAAGTTCTTAAGAAACTAGTTAGCTTGTATTCCTGTATCAAGTTCTTAAGAGTCACCTATTTCAAAATACAGTTCATGTTTAAAAATCAAAGCTGTTTGGCTGTAGATTTAATCACTTCCTTGCTTTGATTTTTTATTTCTTTTGGGCTCTAGAAATTAGGGCACGATCCACTGGACACAGCAGTAGGCAGAGTAAGAAAAGATTTTCAATTTTTTTCGCCCCTTAGGACATGTTTTTAGTCTAGAAGTTATACAAATCACACTGTTGCTGTCTTATGGGTAAACCGTAGCTTATTCTAAATGATGTACCTGCTGGCAGACATGTTGTAAGGGTTTATTCTTAAAGAGTGTAAAACATACAGTAAATAAATTGGGAATGTATATATCATTATTGATATAAATGTATCAGGAAGTGAAGGCTGGTATTTTTTATTTTTGGTTAGCCTTCAGCCTGTATACAAATACACTGCTTGTGAGCCAGATTGTGTGACTGCGGGGAGGTGACTTAACCTCACTTGGACGAGGAAAAGAGAAAGTTACCTCTCTAGATGCTCTCCAGGCTATTTCCCAACTTAAAACTTCCATTATTCTTACAGATTTTAGAATATGTGAATAATTATAAACGTGCTTATCATCACTTGAATTTAGACGTGTAACTCCATTTATAACTGCAAGTAAAAAAAAATCTAAAACATTTACTCAGAGGAAAACTTACTATGAATTCATGCAGATGGTTCTATTTGTACACAACCCTATACACAATAGATCCACGGAAAGGAGTTTAAAATAAAATAAAGCTCTGTGAATATGATTGCCTAGTTATCATTGCGTTGTGCTCTAGATTGTAGGAAACAGAGCCTGTGAACATTAATCATCACTTCTGTAGTTACAATCAACTAGAACAGCTAGAAAAATGTCAAATTGTAACATCGGCTAGCTCCAGGGGGCGCTGCTGTACTGTGCATCAAGTTTGGTTTATTGATGAAGGCTTAAACGAGATTTCATTAAGAAGTTCTGCAGGTTTCAGATACAGAAAAGGCACATAAACTATTTATAATCAATTTAAACTTTGAGAAAATTAGGTAACTGTGTAAAATATTTATATGCAGTTTTTGAAAATGAATGTTTCTTTTGTTGGTAAGAGTATCTGCTTTCTGCAGCAACTAACTATGGTTGTGGATAGGACTGTTTTTAGTAACTTTTGCAGTCAAGGTCTCATGAAGGGCAATATATGTTCCAGTTATGGATTACTATAAAGCATTCTGCCTTAAAATTCAAAATGTACACAAAATGACATACTGAAATCTTAGACACTGCAATCATTTAATTGTCTCTGCCTTTGTTATATTCAGGTACTCTCTGATCAGAAGGCTTCTGTGTAATTATGTAAATTCTGTGACTTAGGACATCTTTCAAAAAATAAAACATCTCAAAAATAGTAGCAGCTCAAGATAATCTCAAAGTAACCACTTGTCTCTTACGAGAACTGTGAGAAATGAGGAATGTCAAGGTGAGAGGCAAGTACAGAAGTTAAGATCAGCAGTCTCATATATTTTAAAAGCATATTTTAAGAAGTACCTGGAGAAATGAATTATGTCACTTAAGCTATTATATATGGATTATGAATACCTAACATAACCTATAAATGTAATTAAAGCCCAAATCAGGATATTGAAACTGGTAGAATTTCTTAAACCTACGTGCAAGTTTAGCTCAACTACTATCACTGTTAAAATATTAATAAAACTTAACTTGACATTTGTAAGCCAGGTAGAGGTGACTTTTAACAGCCAAGAATCTTTTAAGTAAAAAATTGAAATTCTACTTATACTAAGGTAACTTCTGGTCAATTCTAGTACATGGATTGGTTAGAAAAGGGATAATACACCAACATATGAGTAATTTAGATTTTTCATATTAATCATTGTGCATTATGACATAATTTTAAACTTAGTTGATTAGTCTAACAGTCACATTGAAGGAGGGGAGATTAAAGGTAGCAAATATAGAATGCAAGGAGATAGTTTGGAGAGTTGTGCAATAATCCTGCACTAAAGTATTGATCTTAAATGTGAAATAAAGGGGAAATTTTTGAGATAGTTTTAGGAGATAATAATTGATGGAACTTAACTGACTGAATTAAAGGGATGGGTGATGAAAGAAGGCATTCTCTGTGATTGTGCAAGATGGTGGAGGCATTAGCTGAAAGTCCAGGGTCTATTAGGATGTCTGGGTTTGGCACACAAACATGCACTTCAGAAAAATCACTAGCAAGTAATATGAAATAAATGAACCCTTCATGTAAATCAGCCTATCAATCTATTTATTCCAATTAGCCAAAGGATGGACATCTTGTTATTGAAATTGGTCACTTAAATACCTTGATTCTGGGAGTAATAATCACTCTTGGCTACAAAGATTTTGGAACAGGTTTTAGTGCAGATACTCAAGCAACAATTCTGAGATGAGTTCTCTTTTCTGTGTCTGATGCTTCCAAATCGAAGGCAACCTTTTGTATATTCTCAAGAAAGTCAAGATTTGAAGGAAAGTGAAGACAAAGACCTATTACTCACAAAGTAAATAAATATAATAAAATATAACAAAACCATTTTATTATGAGAATAGGTATTAATTCTAATCTGAAAAGTAAAAATCGACCTCACTGACTGAATGTGCCTTTTGATGACCCCAGCTGCCAAGCTTCAAATGATCTGGGTGAGGTCTTTCCTAAGTGTTCTGGGGAGAAACAAGCAACTCCTGTTGTGTCCTGTTGGGGTTCCTGATCCTTAGAATTTTTAAGCATAATTAATGATTATCTCATACCTGTTCATTCTGAAATCACTTGTGAGCTCTTTCTAACAGATTACAGATGACCAATTGAATGACAAATTGAAAGAAAGAGGCTACATCGCCCGGGGAGAGAAGCACAGGCTGGAGAGAAACTCTTAAACCTACGTGCAAGTTTAGCTCAACTATCACTGTCATGGTACCAGAGGGCTAAGATTTCTACCCTCACCATCTCCTCTCACTCTCTCCTTTTCCCAGTTTCCAATATCATTTACATCTGTTTATGTCCATAGCTCCCACTTATGGGAGAGCACATGTGGGGTTTCTTCCCATTCCTAAGCTAGTT
The DNA here is from genome assembly GCF_027406575.1 of Nycticebus coucang. Lineage (NCBI taxonomy): Eukaryota > Metazoa > Chordata > Mammalia > Primates > Lorisidae > Nycticebus > Nycticebus coucang. Next base: position 19,378,295 of record NC_069788.1, on the reverse strand, counting down.
TAGTAAGGATAATAGTCTCCAGTTCTAACCAAGTTGCTGCAAAAGACATTAATTCATTCCTCTTTATGGTTGAGTAGCATTCCATGGTGTGTGTGTGTGTGAGTGCACACCTGTGGAATTGCATTCCACATCTATGCAATTATTAATTGTGCTGTAATAATTGGAATACAGATGGCTTTTTTTGATTGAATGACTTTTTTCCTCTGAGTACATACCTAGTAGTAGGATTGTAGATCACATAGCAAATCTACATTCGTTTCTTTGAGAAATCTCCATATGCTTTCCACAGAGGTTATGCTAATTTGCAGTCCCGCTGACAGTGTATAAAAGTTCCTTTCTCTTTGCATCCACGTCAGAATCTATTGTTTTTGAACTGTTTAATAATGGCCATTCTGACATGGGTAAGCTGGTACCTCACTGTGGTTTTAGTTCTTTATTTTTTTATTATTGGGGTTCATCAAGGGTACAAAGAACCAGATCTCACTGTGGTTTTAATTTGCATTTCTCTGATGACTAAGGGTGTTGAGCATTTTTTTTTTATATGTTTGTTGGCCATTTGTCTGTCTTTTTTGGAAAAACTTCTGTTCATTTCTTTTGCTCACTTTTTAATAGGGTTGTTATTTTCTTGTGAGTTCTTTGTAGATTCTGGATATTAGCCCCTTGGTGGATGTATAGTCTGTGAATATTTTCCTCTCTTATATAGGATTCCTATTTACTGTGCTGAATATTTCCTTTACTCTCCAGGAACTTATTAAATTAATCAAATCTCATTTATTCACTTTTATTGTTTTTGTATTTGCCTTTGGGGTCTTATACAATAATTTTTTTTGGCTTAGTCAATAACAAGAAGACTTTTTTCTATGTTTTTTCTAGAACTTTAAGGGTTTTATGCCTTACATGTAAGTCTTTTATCCACGTTTAATTAATTTTTGTATATGATGAGAGATAGGGGTCTTGTTTAATTTTTTTTTGCACATGGTTATTAGACGGGCTCACTTTTAGGTGCCCTGCTTTGCACAGATATTGCAGAATCTTCAAAATAACAAAGGTATTATGTACAAATAGGAGATACTTGAATTGGAAAGAAAGGAACTTAAGTCATTTTGTCTATTGTACTGTCAAGGTAGGTTTCCTCTAACATGCCTTTCTAATTCAAGATATATAAATGTAAAAACAAGATTAATATTTTTGAATATTAACACTTATTCTTTTAGGGTATAATAAGTATTTAATTTAAAATTTTTAATATTTTCATACTAACATAGGCCTGACTTTGATTAATTTTTTCCATCAACTTGTTTTTAGGAAATGAATGCTTCTTTTTGATAGGTTTAGAATATGTATTTAGTTTTACTTTTTGTGCTTTATTTTATACTCATGCTATTTGGTACAATAATGATCATAAGTAAATGAAGCCTTTCCAGAACCAAATCTAGAAATGTTGGAACCCTGCTGAAATGTGAATAGTTTATATATAAAACAGACTCCAACTTTTTTGTTTCTATTTTTAAAAAATTGAAACCACAAAGGCTAATGCTAAAGCTTGATTGTTTACTACACATTATGACTACAAACATGAAAAGTCACCTTGGAAAGCCAGATATTTTTCACTCTATTTGTCTTAATTATGTCACTGCCTTTAGCTACTCTTCCAATGACAGCCAAAAAGGGATTATCATCCAATTGTATTCCAGCATCAGTCACAAAATAGTTCCTGTGCCATGCTGAAAACGACAATGATATTTATGTTCTATGATTTTACATATCCTTACTTTCATATATATATAACTTTTACAAAATATTATGCTATATTGAATGCATTAATTTTGTCCACAATGTTAGCAATTCTTTTAGAATGTAAAAATCAATATGAAATATAGACATGGTATAATGAAAAAAATTGAATGCTCTATATTCTTTCTATTCGATGTAATAAATAAAATCAATTCTTATCTCCATAGACTCATCATATAGCTAACAAGTAGATTTCTAACACGAGAATTGCCTTGGGAAGTTCTAATCTTTGCAAATGCCAGCAATAGAGCAATGCAGGGAGCCTGCCCTTCTCTGATGAGATGAGGCAGCATGGCCACAAAAAGCAAGCATAAATCTTCAAAATCCTACCTCTGTTACTAAAATGGGCATTGTGACCTCATTTTCTTTAAAAGGAGAAAGATAATCTTGACCGGCTCCAGATCTAGACAAATACATCTCATGTTAACAACAGACTTGAAGGATCACCATATTATCACAGCTGGGCTGATAGTAAAAATTTTGGAATCTCCATAGCTGGATAACATAACTGCAGTGAAAGTTCTATGGAATCAATGGCCAACCATGGGAAGCTCAGCATTGAGTTCCACACACGCAGGGGGACCAACTATAAATTTCTGAATAACTGGATGAATGAATGAATTGATGTGTTCCTAAGGTAGAGAGATGCTGCACCCACGGCACCACAGCCGTAGTGAGGCAGCGCTGTCCGCGTTCTAGAACGACGGGAAGGTGGATTGTGCTCCATGGAGCTTAGCCCCCAGCGCCCCCAGTATGCACAGCATCAGAAATGGTGCCTAGCATGCTCAGTTACCCGCTTAAGTTTAAAGATTGTGGCATCTATTCATGTGTTTGTCATTCTGTACCAGAAGTCTGTTTGTTCTGATAAACTATCAATATGTACTTTCTTAAGAATGAACACAATACACTGTTGATCCAGATATAACACCACCTCATGAGCTTGCTAGACTCAGTAGCACCAATAGTGAGCACACAAAGATGTTTTCCCACCATAAATATCAGTGAACTAGGACAATGGGCATGAGAACAAGAAAAACAAGATGCATACATAAGTTACAAATTTAACAAAACATGTCCACCCACAATAAAGTTTTGTTCAGAACATCTTGCTTCACTAATTTTCATATGTAATACTACTAATAGGAGTAAAAATATATAGAAAATATATATAGAAGTAGTCAAGCATTATACATAAAGGAATATGTCAAGCTGTTTTAAAAAAGATTATAAGGAACTGAGAAGAGTTGCAGGACTGAGAGGAGTTGCAAGCCTTGACATTCCTAAGATAAGAGGGAGTAACCAGGTTTTACTGATAAACCACCCTCCGGAGAGCGAAAACCTTGAAAACATGTAATGCATGATAAACCGCATATGCAGATACAAAAATAATTTACAAGCGTAAGCAGAATGAAGATTGCATTGTTTGAACCTTAGAAAGAAAATGTATAAATACCAACATATACTTTCAGTAAATTTACAGCTGCATACTCCAACCCGTAGTGTGTCAGACTGTCATTCCTACGCCGATCTCTCAACCTTCCTCGTTCCTTCTCCCTGCTCTCCCTCGGACTGGAGCCCACCAACAGGGTGGTCCGCGGCAGAGAGATGAATTACAAAGCACTACAGGTAAATAAAATGCCTGTGAAGAACACTACTGTCACTGTTATACGAAATTCTTCAACAAGGAGGTCCCAACACTGTCTATAAACAGTGAGTGATGTTCTAGTCATCTCTTTCAAGAGTCTCATGGACTCATAACCGTAAAAAGGAGGTGGTGCTCAGATCTTTGAACGTGGTCACTGCTCTTCTCACCCTGCACACTTCCCTTGAGTGTCTTTTCTCAATTTGATGTTTTTATCTGTTAATTTTATATTTCATAATTCCAAAGTTATATCTTTAACTCATATCATTACCTTGGGCTGCAGGCTTCCAGATGTAAATTGGCCTCCTAGACATATCTACCTGGGTGCTCATAACCATATGAGTTCAAATTCTACACTTCCAAAATGAAAATTTTTGTTACCATAGATGGTAGACATTAATGTACCACTTAAGATCCTTCCTCATTTCTAGAGACTTGGGCTAAACTGGGCCCAGCCCTGGCTGCTGGTGGGTGGCTTGTTTTCCCTCATCCTCGGAACAATTGTCATGAGAGACAGTCACTTGCGTGGCCTCTAACAAGAGAGTCCGGGGGCGGGGCAGAGTCATCAGTCCAGCTTATTAGCCGGCAGCATCCGGCCCTATAACACATCCCCGTTAAATTCTCCATCTGCTCCACGTCTTTCTCCTTTGTTCTCTCTTGTTCTCTGCAAGATTTTATTCTTTAATAAAGCAGGTGGCCCATTAGGAATCCAGGCTGAGATGCCATCAAAATTCACTCCTTCTTTGTTAATATCTGCTGATGTTACCCATTTTTACTCTGAAACTGCAGCAAAAATTCTAGGAGTCAATCTTGCCTCCTTTTCTTCCTTAATCTGCTAGAAACTCAGGAGCTAAATCTAGCCGCCTATCCTTCTAAATAGCAGATGAATCATTCCTCTCTCTTTCCTCCAACACTGACTTCTTTCAGACACTTATTTATTTTTTTCTTAAATTATTCAAAACTCCTCTTATCTGCTTTCCCGAATTCCAGTCTCATTTCTTCACTTTTAGGCTGTGCTGTACATTGAGTGATCCGGGTAATTCACCTAAAATGCGTATCTTAGCAGAGCCCTGATTGCTCCGAGGTCTTTAACCCACCAAACCTTCATGATCTGTTCTGAGTCTAAATTTTTAAGCTTATCTCTGCCTTATGTTATGATCCAACACCAAATATGCCATTATTAAAAAAATTCTCTATCTTTTTATCTAGAATGATTTTTTTCTTCCCTGTTCTTCTGCTAAACTCTCACTTTAGAATCAAATTCAGGCATTTCTACATAAATCATGGCCACATTTTCTGAGGCTGAGAAAGCTGACTCCATTTTGTGCAATGTAAAATCCTTTACCACAAATTTATATATCCTCTAAAAGATGAGAGTTGCTTTCCTTTTGTTTTGTGTTTTTCCAGATTACCTGTGGCAAATGATCTTCACCCACCAATTTCTCCCTATGGATGGCATGGGAAGGCTCTACCTCTACCTCTTGAAAAGTATTTGGAGTTTCAGACTATGCCGGTGGAAGAGCAGGCATAGTTTCTGATCCTGATGTGCCTGCTTTGTGCAGGGTTTGGCTGGTTTCCCTCTCCCAAGCCCACTCCCTAAAAATGAGTACACACACCTATGCTTCATGAGGAGGAGAGTAGGCTTGTTTTGTACATCTTTACATCCCAGTACATAGCAGATGACCTGACCATCAGTAGCAGTAAAAGGTCAATACGTACTTACTGAATGTTTGGGAATGAATATTACAGGGATATACCACAAATGCATGTGAAGTCATTTTCAGCTGGGGCCAAATAGTACAGAATTCTTAGGAATTTGACATTTGATTTATACAGTTCCTTGGTAAGCACACAGAGAATTCTTTGTGTTGTCATCAGGTACACACACCTCTTGAGCAGGTTGCCAAATTGCCAGTCTGTAGAAAAGGTAAGAAGGCCTGATAACAGTAATCAATGAACACCCGGGTAGACCTAAAGGGACTGTCTACCATACCAGGCAGTGTCCACTGGAGCTTTACACCATCTTTGGTAATTAAGGGCTAAGGAAGTTGTCTTTCTGAGTGGGAGTGAGCCGAGCACAGGTAACTTTGATGACTAAGCCATCCCAGCACCAATACAGTACTAAATGAATTTTGCTATGACTGTTGATGTTTTTCATTGATCACAGGCATGATTATGGCAACCAGGAGGTATCAAATCATTACATTGCCACTATGATAAATATGTTTATGTATGGTCCCCCTTGTATGCCGTGAGTTCCTTAATAACAGCTACTCTTCCTTATACATCATAATATCCACAGCATAGCATTTTATTATTTGAAATACTGTAAAATAAAGGAATGAGTAGGTCGGTATGGAGAAGTGGTGAGATAGAAGCTGAAGGAATCCCAGGACATCAGAAATAAGTAAGGGTGTCCAAGGTTGAACAGAAACATACTGTCACCTTAGGGAGCTTGGAAACTTTGCAGCCTATATTGGTTTGTAGAATCTTTAATGATGCAACAAATACATCACCAAATTTCGGTGGCCTCACATAGTGGACCGTTTGAGCTTGCTCAGCAGTCTAATGCTGGTCTTCCTACTTGATGGAATTGAGAGCACAGAGTTTCTCTACACCGTGGTTTAGGATCTTAGGATCCTTCTATCCTGTCTCTTCACACTCTTGGTTAAGGTCTTAGACTCCTCATTATCCAGCCAGAAGGTGAGGAAAGAAAGAACAAGGAAAGTGAAAAGGAATCATAAATTTCTCATAGATTTGGGTCAGTCAGTAATACAATGCATTGCTATTCATTTTCCATTGGTGAAATCTAGTTCCATGGTACAAATTCTGTAAGAGATTGACAAATTTTTTCTGTAAAGAGTTAGGTAGTAAATGCTTTAGGCTATCTGGGCCATGTATTTCTGCTATAAATACTCAACTTTGTGCCTCTGGCACAAAAGCAACCACAAATGACATGTAAATGAGTGGGTGTGGCTGTGTTCCTGTAAAACTTACAGACACTGAAATCCAAATTACATATAATTTTCAAGTGCCAGAAAATATTGCTCTTATTTTGACTTTTTCCCCAGTCATTTGAAAATGTGAAAAAGTCTTTTTCATTCTCAGGCCTTGCAAAGGCAGGTGGGGGACTGAATTTAGCCTGTGGATACAGTTTGTTAACCTCTGCCCGAAGTGGAAAGTGGCTGGAGAAGGTATTCCTTGTTTGAGCTGGGTGTTTAGTAAAAGCTCCACCTTGCTGGAGTAGAAAGATAGATGTGTGTTCCTCAGGCTGCTCCTCTGGCCACTAAATATTCATACACACCTCTTTCTCTTATACAGAACATACACACCCCTTCCTAAGAGATATGGTGTCCAATATCATCCAGTCACTGAATCTGGCTCGAAGTCAATGATTTCTTCGTGACATCAGTTTTCTCAATCACATATGACTGTGGCTCCTTAAGGTCTGCAGGACTACAACGTGAAAGAAAACCTCCCTGCACCTTCTTCCCGCTCTCCCCATATAACAGACGGAGCATGAGCAGGGTGCCTGCTCAAAATCGAAAGGGAGGAACGGGACGGCGTAGGAATAACAGAAAGCGGCTAAGGCCTCACCTGTGACACCTCTGACTTAGCACTACAGAATTCCTTGATTAGACTGATTTTCATGGGGAATAACTTCCCTGTCAATTGTACCTGGGTCCAGGTGTACCTGGTCTCTGGTCATCTCTGAAGAGGGTTGGGGGCAGCAGGAACTCCTTGGGGAAAGTAGAGCTTTCACAGTCTCCATGCTAGTATAAATTTGGGGGCCCAAGTGGGATTTTACAGTTACAAGCTTTTTTTTTTTTTTTTTTTAATTTGAGCTTGTGATTTTTTTTGGCAATATATTTCCATCAAAATTTAAAAAGCACTGATTTATTTGCATCTAGTCTGATCATTGTTAACAACAACACGCAGTGCTCTTTCTTTGTTATTATTCTGAAACCAGCTTTATTTCTTTACTTTTCTTTTCCTATTGTGCCATTCTCTCACAGCTCAATGATGGCTACCTGAGGTGACTTGAAAATAAGTTTGAAAGAAATGGAGCATCCTTTGAGCTGATCTCTGGCACCAAGCTTAGATTTTTATGTCACTGATACATCTTAATGAGTCTGTGCTGCAGTTAGCATTACAACTTCTTAATCCTTGGGGGAGAGGGGTTCTAGAGATAGTCAGCTTTTCTAATCTTTAGAAGCTTTGACCATACCCTAGGTCCATAAATTCTTCCTCATCCTCAATCACAGCAAATGCATTTCCTGAACACTGTAGGCTTTAGCTGGTGAGGAGTAGCCCTGTCATCCCACCTGGAGGCAAGGAGGGTGGAAAGAGATGGAACAAATTTATCTGTAGCTAGCAACTATTCCTATGGGGCAATTTTATAACATAGAGGGGATATATGAGCTCTTCTGTCACATAGATAGTACCCTGTTTTCCCGAAAATAAGACATCCTTCGAAAATAAGACCTACTTACAGGAAAGATAAGACATCCCCTGAAAATAAGACCTAGCGCGTCTTTGGGAGCACACCTTAAAATAAGACACTATCTTATTTTCGGGGAAACAGGGTAGAAAATTTAATTTTTATTATGAAAGCTATGGTAAGCATTTGGAAGACTGGAATTTATTAATACCAAAAGCAGAAATTGAAAGTAAAATATATCTAGGGTTGGTTCAGTATATAGAAGCCTGAGGGCATGGGAGGATATAATTCTATCAGTCTCCCCACAGTTTTAAATATATGCGATAATTTTAGCAGAGCCATCACGAATGCTATTATTCCAAAATGAACAATCCTTTTATTTTTCATAGTAACAAAACATGTTTTATATTACCAGAACTTTAAATAGTACCATGTAAAAAGATTTATTTCAAATTCCACCATATATGATTCTATTAGTATAAGTCAAATCTAACTATATTCATTTCATGGTAAAACTAAAACCAGTTTCCTTTGCTTGAATGTTATATTTCTCAAGCATTAAAATAGCCTTTATATAAATATTGATGTCTTTCAATTGTCAGGGAAGGCATACAATGCATGAAGATTTAAATGAGACAGGAATAGAACATTGGAAAGTTTTTACAGTGCAGGAAAGTAAAAATATATTTCAGTTAAGAAAAAGCTTATATGAAATGAAAAGTCAAATTGGAAAAAAAAATAAAGCTGATTATAGACTCCTTGAGAGACTAGGAAGACCTCTGCATTTTGTATTTGGACTTTGCTCTTATGTGTCTTTGTGTGTTTTTCTTCTTACTTCTTTTTGTGTTGTTCTCATTTATTTTGTATTGGAAAATCATATCAATGTACACAGCTATGATTTAATAAAAAAATTAAAAAAAATAAAAATTGAAGGTGGTACTACTGAATTTCTTATGAGAAGCAGCATTCTTCTTAGATGACTATTGCTGTAATTTATTAGGAATGTGGCCAAATAAACAAATGCGAAGATGGCTGATTATAATAGTTACCAAAATGGAAACAATTCCTATGCCAAGTACATGGCTTATGTATAATGTTATTCAATCCTCATGTCAATCCTATGATACCAGTGTCCCTATTTACAGGTAAAAAAACTGAAGTCCAGAAAGGTTAAGTAATTTTGCCAAAGTTATATCAATAGGAATCAGCACATCTGAACTTTGAAACTTTTAAGAGCTCTAGTTTTAAGTCCTCTCCATAGAAATGCACAGTCTTAATAGCAATCGACTTCTACAAAACCCTAGGAGGACATAATTTGCACATGGGGTTGAAGATATGATTAATTTTTAGATCCATCAAAGAAAATCATGATTTTACAAAGCCAGTCGCTCCACTGCTTATATTTAAGGGGTAGCCGAATAATATGTATGTGTGCACAAATGTGCAGTTAATTACTTCACTTTACAAAGCTTATGTTGTTGAAGACTGAGTTCTAGTCTTGGATCTCTATTCTAATACATCTTTAGGCACAAGTACTTGAGGAACACATGTGCCTATTCTTTTGCCCATATTTACCCATAGACAAACTCTATTTCATGTAGATTAGGACTGTAGAGAAGAAACTCGTTTTATTTTTTGAGGAATGGATATACATGTGATAGCTTAATGCATTAATATAATTTGTAAAAATAAATCAGTGTAATTGTGATACCCATCACCCTAAACATCGGTCTTTTCTTTATGCTAGAAACATTAGAATTATTCTCTTCTAGCTATTTAAAAATATACAATAGATCATTATAAACTATAGTTACCCTATGAGAAGAAACTTAATTCAAAATTTTATGAAGTGGGCTTAAAATATCAGAAATATCACTTAAAGTAAAAGAAAAATTTGAGGTTATATTTAGATATAATAATTAGACTTTATCCAAATTTTCCCATTATTAAGATTGTCAGGGATATCTCATTTAAATTTGGAGAGTTAATAAATAAAAATACCTTATTTACAAATAGATATGTTCTCTTATGTCAAGTTTCCAAGACACATACACAATTAAACACAAAATTCTCTTTGATGTATGGGAGCAAAGTAGTAAATCATCTCTACATTTTCCCTCATGTAGGACTGTAGAAATTAATCAAAATACAGGTAAAACACTTTCCACAGCATGACATTATGAAAAAAAATATTCTGCTATAGGCTTAATTTCCAACTTTTAATGGCTAACATACTTAATGTGGTATATCTCATTATCTATATCAAGTTTAATATACCTGCAATATAAATTACATAGCTAAAATAAATGTCAATGGTTTAAAATCAGGCAATACGATGTTTAAGCTTTTATGACGATTAAAGACCATTTCTCAGAAGTTTTAGAATGGACCAAAATCACAGATAATGAAAGTTATACAAAATTAACACATAGTGAATATAATAAAAGTGAAAAAAATTGACAAAATGCAAAACTGAGAGAAATGAAGGACTATTTATGTTAGAAAAGAGGTCATGCAAACATATGTGTCCATCGAGCTGTCAGCCCAGCTCTGCTGGACAGTAAGTCTTAAAAATGAAGAATTGCCAAGATGAAATTTTAAAACATTTATTTTATTTATGTTGTTGTTGTTGGCTGTTACTGCAACGCATGGTCTGTTAGTGGGCATCCTGGTAACTATTAACAACATTTCCTCATGGTATGGCTCCCGTATTATTGTCCTCATGGAAATCAACAACCAATGGCAAAATTTAGCTATTTAAACAAGAGCTATTTAATACAATAAACTGGCACTTATAATAAATGGCCATCTTAAGGCAGACATATTTAAAAGAGAGTTTCTATGTTTCTGTTATATTCAACTTTGTGGGGGAAGCTCTCCACTCGTCAGTCTTAAATGTGTGAATGTAGAATAATTATCAAACTGCAATTTCAGCTCTTCTCTATCATCTGAACTTTACCTGTAAATGATAATCGTGTCTCTAGGAGACCAAAAATATCTCAGTGTTATAGCTCATTGATATAAGAGAAGTATCTGATGGCTAAAATCTGAAGAAGGTGATAATTTACCTCATTTTCCTCAATTTCATTTTAAATCTTAATGATTATATTATATGAATGTATACAATGATCAGGATTCCTTGTTTCTGAGCAACCTAATTTTTCTTTAGATTATGTTTTAAAGGGTTCCTATTGCCTACTAGAAAATGGTGAAATTTTTTTTTTAAATAAATGGCATCAATGCACTAATAGGATATTAAAACCCTATACTTTGGTCTTTTATTGATAAAATATTCAAAACAAATATTGGCTTAAAATGTAGGGTATCTAGGTCATTATCACACATTCTCTTAAATGTAAGTTAGATATTTTACAATTTATTTCCTTTTAAAAAGAATATAATGTCCAATTTAATGATACTACTGTCCTATAGAGATGATTAGGGGTATGGAAAATGAGCTCTGGTACTTGCTGCCTTGGGCTTCTGAATCATTTTCTTCTATTTGAATACTTTTCCCAATTACTAAAACATGCTCATTCAGAAATAGTAATTACTTGAAAAAGGATGACATGCTAACATCACATTTAAGTCAGAGTATTTGCCATTATATATAAAAATTTGAGAATAAAGGGCAAGATGGTTGTTTTGATGTAAGGAAGCTTTGAAGTGTATGAATGGCATGTGTCTTAAAGCTGTCATTTTTTAAAACTCAACAGTATTTTTTAAGATCTATTCATATTGATACATATAGATGTATTTCATCCTTTGCAGCTGACTTGCAAAGTACTATGTATTTCATCTTATTTCTCACTTTTTAAAACATTCATTTCCCAGGTTTCTAATATTCTACTATTTCTAATAAGGCCATTCAGAGAGTCATTAGTTCACATATGAGTGCTTCTGAATGGCAGAAAACTACAGGTGGAGTAACTGATTTAGCTGTTCTTGATGTTCTACCACAGTAATAGCTGTCTATTGTGCTGGTATGAAAAATCCATCTTTCATACTCAGGCATAAGACATAAACCAATACATGATGATAAATTCCTGGGCCTGAAGCATGTGCCACCAACTTATTAAGAACACAGGTGAATGAATGTAGGTGACCATAAAATTGAAATGGGCAATACTATAGGAATTAATCCAAAGGCGAACCTATTTTTTATGTACCTAAATATAATTATTATCAATTCCATCATTGGAAAAAATCTTTGTAGAATGATTTAAGCAAACAAAAACCTAAATCATCACAACTACCACCAAATAAACAAAAAATAAAAACTATAATAGGTGAATCAATTTACTTTTCTCTGCTACCCATAAAATTGTTGCTGGATTTTCTTATACCATCAGTATAAAGCTGACTGCCAAAACAAACAAATGAAAAAAAAAAACTGAGGAAGTAGAACATACTATTCTAAAAATTTAAATCTTTTGGTAAATTAAAAGTTTTCCATGAGTATCAAGCAAAAGACATACAAATTGTGGGGATATTCACCTGACTCTATGAGTGTAGGACTGGGATTTATATAATGCCAATTCTAGTTTTAGCTTCTCAGTAACAGCATATCAGTACTACAATTAACATCAACTAGTAGGACTTCCTGCATCACGTGTTGTCCTCCAGAGTGGAAACCACCATATGTGCAAATGAGCTTTACTGTTATGTAATGATTGGACAAACAGAGAACCAGCAGACCAATTGGTGGAGGACAGCAATTCTCATAGAATGACCTGGGAATCCCTAACAATTTTCCACATGGTCTGTGAAGTTAAAATATTTCTAATAATAATGTTTAGATGTTATTTGACTTTTTTCACTGTGGATTATCAAGGGTAACAGTAAATAAAACTACTGATGGCTTAATATGAATAATAATAATGCCAAGCTGTAATAGTAAGTATAGCATTACTACTTATAGTTCAAAAAAATCTCTTAAGAATGTACTTGAAAAAGCAGTAGAATTGCTAATTTTATTAAATTATAACTTATTAATTATACACCTTTTTACCAATTTGTGTGATGAAAAGGAATATGCACAAGTTGTTTCTGCTGCACACTGAAGTATGATCTTGCCTCAAGGAGAAGCACTTCAGTGATATTTGATGTGTGAAACCAACTAGCTACTTCTTATATGAAACACTATTCTACTGGAAAGAATAACATTCAAACTAAGATTGGTTATGCAATCTTAGCTGTTAGGTACACATTTTCTCAAAAGCAAAATGAGTCTGCCTCTTCAAGGAAAACAACAAATAGAATTTGTCACCAATGATAAAATTGGAGTGTTCAAGACAGTATTAGAATTTTTAAAAAGTCTCATTCACCATGGTGAACTCAATGGCCTTATAATACTTAAAAACTTATCTGATGATGTTGAAGGGGATATTAATAATGTTTCTATTTTTATATAGGTACATGTTGAAATTTGGAATAGCTGAATAACTCAAAAAGCTAATATTCTGATAGCACAAAAAAAGATCCATTCAAGAAGACATCCAATGTCAAGAAGACATTTCAATTCTAAATATTTATGTACTCAATTTAAATGCTCCCAGATTCTTGAAACAGACCTTACTTGGTCTGAGCAATATGATATCCTATAAAATCTTAATAACAGGGGACTTTAACACTCCTCTCTCAGAGCTAGACAGATCCTCTAAACAGAAATTAAACAAAGATATAAGAGATTTAAATGAGACCCTAGAACAACTGAGCTTGATAGACGTATATAGAACACTCTATCCCCCAAATAAAGAATATACATTCTTCTCATCATCCCATGAAACATTCTCCAAAATTGATCATATCCTAGGATACAAAATAAACCTCAACGGAATCAAAATAATTGAAATTTTACCGTGCATCTTCTCAGACCACAAGGAACTAAAAGTGGGACTTAACTCCAAGAAAAACGTTCAACCTCACACAAAAGCATGCAAGTTAAACAACCTTATGCTGAATGATAGTTGGGTGCAGGAAGAAATAAAAAAGGAAATCATTAACTTCCTTGAGTATAACAGCAATGAAGATACATGTTACCAAAACCTGTGGGAAACAGCAAAAGCGGTCCTGAGATGAAAATTTATCACTTTATAAGCTTACATTTGAAAAACAGAAAGTGAATCAACAAACTCACAAGCCATCTTATGGAATTGGAAAAAGAAGAACAATCTAAGCCTAAACCCAGCAGAAGAAAAGAAATACCCAAAAATTAAATCAGAGATTAATGAAATTGAAAACAAAAGAATCATTCATAAAATTAATGAAACAAGGAGTTGTTTTTTTGAAAAAATAAATAAAACAGATAAACCTTTGGCCAGACTAACTAGAAATAGAAAAGTAAAATCTCTGGTAACCTCAATCAGAAATGAAAAAGGGGAAATAACAACTGATGCCACAGACATATAAGAGATAATCTCTGAATACTACCAGAAACTCTACACCCAGAAATTTGACAATGTGAAGGAAATGGTTCAATATTTGGAATCATACCTTCTCGCTAGACTTAGCTCAGATGAAATAGATCTTCTGAACAGACCTGTTTCAAGCACTGAGATCAAAGAAACAATAAAAAAATCTCCCGACAAAAAAATGCTCTGGTCTGGATGGCTTCATGCCAGAATTCTATCAAACCTTCAAAGAAAATCTTATTCCCATACTTTAGAAATTATTCAAAAAAATTGAGGAGGAAGGAATTTTCCCTAGCATGTTCTATGAAGCAAACATCACCCTGACACCAAAACCAGGAAAAGACCCCACTAAACAGGAGAACTTCAGACCAATTTCACTAATGAATATAGATGCAAAAATTCTCAACAAAATCCTAGCTGATAGATTACAGCTTATCATCAAAAAAGTCATACATCATGATCAAGTATGTTTCATCCCAGGGATGCAAGGCTGGTTTAATATACGTAAATCCATAAACGCTATTCACCATATCAACAGAAGTAAAAACAAAGCCCATATGATCCTCTCAATAGATGCAGAAAAAGCATTTGATAAAATCCAGCATCCTTTCTAATTAGAACACTGACGAGTATAGGCATAGGTGGCACATTTCTGAAACTGATCAAAGCTATCTATGATAAACCCACAGCTAATATTTTTCTGAATGGAGTTAAACTCAAAGCTTTCATCTTAGAACTAGAACCAGACAAGGTTATCTTTTGTCACCATTACTATTCAACATAGTGCTGGAAGTTCTAGTCAATACAATTAGGAAAGACAAGGAACTGAAGGGCACCCAAATGGGGGCAGAGGAGGTCAAACTCTCCTTCTTTGCTGACGATATGATCTTATACTTAGAGAACCTCAAAGACTCAACCACAAGACTCCTGGAAGTCATCAAAAAATACAGTAATTCTCAGGATATTAAATTAATGTCCAGAAGTCAGTAGCCTTTGTATACAACAACAACAGCCAAAATGAGAGGCTAATTAAGGATACAACACAGATGGTATGATTGTGTGTGTAAGAAAATCCCCCAAACATCACAAAAATAACTCTGTTCAAACTAATAAATGAATTCGACAAAGTAGCAAGATGCAAAGTCAACACATAA
Source organism: Nycticebus coucang (assembly GCF_027406575.1). NCBI lineage: Eukaryota > Metazoa > Chordata > Mammalia > Primates > Lorisidae > Nycticebus > Nycticebus coucang. The sequence continues at coordinate 19,362,851 of NC_069788.1, read as the reverse complement.
AAGTCAGTTTCTTTTCTACACACTAAGAATGAACAATCTGAAAAGCAATTGGAGCATTAGTTTAATTGATGATAGCATCAAAACTAATAAAATACTGAAAAATTAATTGAACCAAGGAATTGGAAATCCTTTATAATGGAAACTATAAAACATTGCTGAAAGAAATTAAATAAGAATAAATAAATGAAAATACAGTTCATATTTGTGAATCAGAAAACTTAGTAAGTTTTGAGATGTTAACATTACCCAAAGCAATCTAAAAATTCTGTTCAATCACTAGCAAAATCTCAATGACTTATTATTATTATTATTTTTATTTTGCAGAAATATAAAACCCAATTAAAATTTTATGTGAAATGTCAAGGGACTCTGAATAGCTAAAACATTTTTGAAAAAGAAGAAAATAATTGGAGTTCTCACACTTTGTGATTTCAAAACTTAACTACGGTGATGTCATCATCAAAACCTTTTGGTATTTGCATAAAGACCAACATATAGACCAAAGAACCCAGAAATAAACCCTTGTACGTGTGATTTTTCACAAAGGTGCCAAAAACATTCAATGGGGGAATGGACAGCCTTTTCAACATGTGTTGCTAGAAAACTGGATATCTACATGCAAAAGAATGAAGTTCAACTCCTACCTAACACTATATATAATGATTAACTCAAAATGGAGTAAAGAACTAATTTTAAGTCCTGTACCGATAAAACTATCAGGAAAAATGTACAGCAAAAACTTCATGACATAAGATTTGGCAGTGATATCTTGGATATGACCCCAAAGGCAGTAAAAGAAAAAATAAACAAGTTAAATTTCTCGAAAAGTGAAAAATGCACCATACATCAAAAAATTTACCAACAGAGTAAAAAATAAAGAAACCCCCAGAGTAGAAGGAAATAGTTACAAATCAAATAACTGATAAGGGATAAATACCCAGAATAAAAGACCCCCAAAGAGCAAGAATAATAAAAAAATCCCACTTCTAAAATGGTCAAAAGATTCAAAGAGAAATTTCTCAAAAGGTTGTATGCAAATAGCCAATATGTACATAAAAAGATGCTCAATAACATTAATAATGAGGGAAATGCAAATCAAAACTACAATCTGGAGTGATTTCACACTGATTAGGATGTGAGTTTTTATGCTGCCCCATGATCGAGCACCCTGCCTCACCATCCCACCTGACCTACTCTTTTCCAATGTACCACAAAGCTAAAACAAATGACTCTTTTTTTCCCTTAACAATCAGGAAAAAAATAATGTTTTATCTATTTCATACTGATGCATTAATGCCTAATATTGTCTTAAACATACTATCTCTTTAGCACACCTCCACCCCCAACCACATTTGGAGAGTCTTGCAGTAACATCGGATTGTCTGAAAGGAATTTGTAACTAATAGTAGAAATTTAACCACAAGGACAACTTTTTGAGAGTGATAATTTGGGGAAAGTAAACATTTTTACCTCTAACCAATATACTCCATGCATGATTGTGAATGTGCTTATTTTGTTTTCTGATCATAACTATTTGTTCGTTAATATGTAGTATGTTATGCTTTACATAGCACAAATCAGATACACATTACAAATAAATATTCCAACTTGACTGGGGTATAGCTTAAACAATCTACAGTCTGTCAGAGAGTGAAGTAGAACGTGGATGTGTGAAGAAAAAAACAAAATAAAATGGATACAGTCTCACTTGATTAGATCATTTCAATTGGAAATGATACATTATGATGTGGTTATTTGTACAAGGGATTTGAAAAATGACTAGAGGGACTATACCTGCAATTGTCAATGTGATATTTTTTCACTGCTCTTGATGGAATAAAAGGTCCCCAGTTGTTGATTTCTGTAACTTCTATGCAGCCCGTAAAATTGTCAACTGGTTCAGAAATCTAAGAGAAAAAGAGAGAGAGAGAATGAGATGTTATATTTTCCTTCAATACTTTATTCTGGTCCAAACTGGTCAGAGTGTCTATTTGTAGGTGGGGTCTGATTTGACTTACTCAACATATTGATAGTACTGTAATTCAACTCTTCTCATAAATATAGATCCAAAACTTACGAGATTTTTCCATGTCTTGGCTATGGTGAATGAAGTTGCAATGAACGTGGACCAAGGGATAAAAAAACTGGATAAAATATAAAGTAATATTATTCAGCCTTAAAAAAGGAAATCCTTTCATTTGCCACAATTTGGATGAACTTGGAGGATGTATGTGCTAAGTGAAGAAAGCTAGAGACAAAAGCTAAAATATTATATGATCTCACTTTTAGATTCTCGGTGGAATCTAAAAAACAAAAAATTAAATAGAGATAAAGAATAAAACTGTGATTATAAAACCAGGAAGTGTGGGGGTGGGTCGGGGATGAGATGGGTAGGTGTACGAAGAACAAAGTATCAGATACTTAGAATGAACAAGCCCGGTGGCAAAATGTACATGAATACTGTTGTTAATAATGTTTTTTTTGGGGGGGGGGGCGGCACCTGTAGCTCAGTGAGTAAGGTGCCAGCCACATTTGCCGAAGGTGGTGGGTTTGAGCCCAGCCAGTGCCTACTAAACAACAATGACAACTGCAACAAAAAATAGCTGGGCATTGTAGCAGGCACCTGTAGTCCCAGCTACTCAGTAGGCTGAGGCAAGAGAATCACTTGAGCCCAGGAGTTTGAGGTTGCTGTGAGCTGTGATGCCACAGCATTTTACCAAGGGTGACATAGTGAGACTCTGTCTCAAAAAAAAAAAATGTATTTGGGATTGTTGCTGAATGACTAGATTTTAGCTGCTGTTGCCATACACAGACACACAAAAAATGAATGTGTGTGATAATGAATATTAAATTGTGATGGTAACCATTTCACTATCCATATGTAGTTCATAACATCATGTTGTCTATCTTATTTTATTTTAAAAATTAGGAGAAAATATTTGTCAAAAATTACTTGAGACTGTGGATCTTAGTACTATATGAATTTCACAAAGTCACTAATATGTGAATAAAGAAAAAAATAATTTTCCAATGACAAATAGGTGAAAAGCTGTGATACTCCTCCTTCCCGATCAAGACTTTACATTTTCCATCTTTTACATGTATTCCTTGAGCTTATTCTTGTGATACTTCAGTTACCTCACCTCATTTGTAACCACCAAACCATTAAGAAGTATTGCTCTTCTGAGGGCCAAAGCACACACATCGTATGCTAGAAATATCTGTGACACCTGCAGTCCTGATACAGACATGACTTTTGTGTTTGGGTGGGTGGCTTATCCTTAACATTAACTTGTTCAAAACATGGTCACAGAAAGATGCTAAGAGACCAAGAACAAAATGAAAAATTAAAGACATCGGAAAGCATTGGTTTTGGTGAACAAAAATAACCTCATAAAGATAAACACATATGGCTTTTCATTCTATTTACCGTCAACATACAATATTATATCAATAATTATAAGTGTATATAAAATTATATTTAGAAAAAGTGAAATAAACTAAAAGGGGTACAGCTTAGAATTCAATAGTTGGAAATTAGAAATGAACATGAATTTTAAGTAATTTCCTCTGTTAGGACAGAACTAACAGAGCATTTCTAAAAATTTTAAACTTAACATGGACCAAATTAAGACCAGGAAAACCATTAAACTTACATAATGAAAAACAAGTTGGCCAACTTGGTTTTTGAATTAAATGCATATGCTATTTGCATTCTCAAGACTTGATATATCCTCCAGAAATTTTAGGGTAAATGTATTTCATTTCATCTTTTAACCTGTAGTCAGTTTAATTTTTTTTTCCTTTTCTTACTGATATAAGCTTAAATGTGGTGAAAAGTCTCTCCACTAGTAGTACTCTGTCAAATGCCAAAATGACTGACTTAGAAAATAAGACAATATATCACACAGTAAGTTTACAAAGAAGTCAAGTTGGTGCCAAGAAAACAGAAACATTTGTCTCGTGTGCTGAGACGGGAAAGTATTATTTCTGATTGTCAGCTTAAAGTTTCTGCGGCCCTCATTAATCTTTTTGATTTTCAAGTTTAGTTTTTATTTTTATGCGGTTATATTTGGACTTAATTTTTAAGTTTGAAAGTAAATGTTATATCTACTTCTTCTGTGACATCACAATTAGTTTACTATTAAAAAAATAAAAAATAAAATAGGCTTAGAAAAAATACTTCTGACTGTCATGCCAGTGAAGGTTGGAACTTAATTTGGCATAGCTCAGCAATGGCATAAAAGTATACGCATTTTTCAATAGAATCTGAAGGGATCTGTTCATTAAGACCCTTATTATTCAAGAAGAGAAAGAGAACAAAGACAGTGACAACTTTTTAAATAAATACAAAGCCACCAGATAGCTATGAAAAAAGTTCTAAAAGGAAATTGTTCTATGATTATGCTATTGAAATATTTCTTAGAATACCATGATTGAATTTCATTTATATATAATAGATTAAAAATAAATATTAATTTAGTAACCTTGAGTTTTAAAAATGTGAAAAAAATTCCTTGCCATTATCCACTGTATTTGAATTAATTCATAATTCTTTCCTTGTTTTATGTTTTAATAGACTGACAACTCTATAGTTCTCTCACACATTAAAATCCATTCAGAATAGAGTTATTTGGCCTCCAAATTCTCATGTAACTTATTTTCACTTTAAAGATGAAAGGTTCATTTTGAAAAAAATAAGTAAAACTTGAACTCTGAAATATGGAATCTTAATATTAAACTCTAAGCACATGGTTTCTAGATAATTTCTAGTGCTGAGAATCTATTTTTCTTTGAATTTAGTTTATAGTAATCTGGCTAGTCAGGTTTCAGGGACAGAATTCTTTTTTTTAACTTTTATTTTTTTTATTTTTTTATTGAGATAGAGTCTCACTTGTGGCCCTCGGTAGAGTGCTATGGCATCGTAGCTCACAGCAACCTCCAACTCTTGGGCTTAAGCAATTCTCTTGCCTCAGCCTCCCAAGTTTCTGGGACTACACGTGCCTGCCACAATGCCTGGCTATTTTTTTGGTAGAGACGGGATCTCACTCTGGCTCTGGCTCAGGCTGGTCTCGAACCTCTGAGCTCAGGGCAGTCCACCCACCTCAGCTTCCCAGAGTACTATGATTACAGGCGTGAGTCACCATGCTCGGCTAGGGACAGAATGGCTCAGTGAGTAGGGTGCCGGCCCCATATGCCGAGGGTGGCGGGTTCAAACCCAGCCCCGGACAAACTGCAACAACAAAAAAATAGCTGGGCGTTGTGGCGGGCGCCTGTAGTCCCAGCTGCTTGGGAGGCTGAGGCAAGAGAATCGCGTAAGCCCGAGAGTTAGAGGTTGCTGTGAGCCGTGTGATGCCACGGCACTCTACCGAGGGCGGTACACTGAGACTCTGTCTCTACAAAAAAAAAAAAAAAAAAAAAAGTAAAAGAAGGGAAACAAAACACACATAATTGATATGAGATGTTACAAAGTAACAGAATCTTAAGGATAAGAAATAGTAAAAAATTACTTGTTAGGTTATAATAATGGTACTGCCGCATAGAATTTTCCTTTTAATGAGAAAAACGTGATAGTCACATGTGCTATCATGAGTTCTCAAACGCAATTCTTATTTTTTAACCAAGACAATGAAATAATGGCTCAACTTATTTCTAAACAATGTAAAATAGTAATGCCGTATGACCACTCATAGCAACAACAATATAATTCATGTTACTGAGAATTAGTACCCTGTTTTCCCGAAAATAAGACATCCTCTGAAAATAAGACCTACTCACAGGAACGATAAGACATCCCTTGAAAATAAGACCTAGCACATCTTTGGGAGCACACCTTAATATAAGACACTGTCTTATTTTCAGGGAAACAGGGTAGTAACAGAGATCTCACTTTTCATTTCAAATGTATTATCTGAAGTTTCTAAATATATCTTTAATATATTCTCATATTTCTACCTCCATATTAATAGAATAATATTTAATTGTCTCACTGTCATTTGCTCACTTTTGCCCTAGACGCTTTTAAAGAAAGCTGCAGTCAGCAGATTATATGTACTGTATAAGAGGTTTCCAAATTGATACCCAATAGCCCTCACCGAAAGCTTAGACAGAAAGCTACCTATGTATACAATGTTCAGAATTTGTAAATAAATAATTTAAAATATAATTATACAATTTTTTTAGAAACTTCTGTGTCTAAATATTTGATGCTATGAACAATAGGAAAATATGAGAAGGGTTTATATATTTTTCCCTCCTGGACATAGTAGAGACAATTACTTGAAGAATATCTGAATTCTTAGTTAACTTGCTGTTAAGGCCAGGAATAGTTTCCTGTTCTTTTTGAATCAGTACTTTATAAGTTCATTCTCTTTACATTATTACTATGGCTTCTGTTTTGTAAAATTTCAAACTATTAAGGGGGTACAAATGCTTTCGTTAGCCAGATACCTTACATCATGTTGAAGTTGCGGATTTTAGTGGGCCTATCACCAAGATAATGTTCACTAAACGTTGACGGAGAAGTTTTCACCCCTCTGATCCCTTCCCTTTCTTGGATTCCAATGATGTTTATGTTTCTTGGTTCCCATGTATGCCCAGTGATTAGCTCCCAATTATTAGAGATTACGTGTAGTATTTGTTTTTTCATTCCTGAGATACTTCACTTAGGATAATGGTCTCTCATTCCATCCATGTTGCTGCAAAGTATATCATTTAAGATCTTTTTATGGCTCCGTCGTGCTCGGTGTGTGTTTGTACATTCTATTTTCTTAATCCACTCATGAATTGATAAGCACTTCGCCCCTTTCTACATCTTTGAGATTGTGAATTTTGCTGCAGTAAACATTATTCAAGTTCAGGTGTCTTTCTCAAAAACAACTTCTTTTCCTTTCCGTAGGTACCCCAACAGAAATTTTTCAAAAGAATTCAGACAAATGGCCAAGAAACATATTTTTAAAAGTTCAACATCTCAAGTCATCATGAAAGTGTCGATTATAACCATAATGAAATACTACTATATCCCTTTCAGAATGGCCATAATTAAAAAGTCCAAATGGTAAGTCGACTTTTAGTTCTTTGAAGAATCTCCAAACTTCTTTCCAGAGCGATTGTACTAGTCTGCAGTCCCACCAACAGCACATGAGGGCTCGTTTCTTTCTATACCCAGACCTATGCACATTCAGTGAGGTGGCACCAAATACCCTCCCTCCCCTCTCCCTCCTCTTCCCACCTTCTTTCTGGACTATAATTATGTTTTATCATTTGTATGAATGTGTAGATGATTATATATTGGTTTCATAGTAGTATTGAGTACTTTGGATACTTTCTCTTCCATTCTTGAGATACTTTACTAAGAAGAACATGTTCTGGCTCCATTCACGTAAACATCAAAGATGTACCTATCTTATTAGTGATTTGATACAATTTTTAGAAATGTGAAAACTAGAGATGGCTTTTGAAGTATAATGTTAATTGATTAATATTGTGCAGTATTAATGAAATCAATGGTTTTCATACTGTATTATCTGAGAAGCCTTAGTGTTTCTTTTGAACTCCAGAGAACTTTGTTGAGTATAAGGAATTGAGTGGGGATTCTGCTGTCATGTTACTAAGGAAAAAATTAACTTTTGTCTATATGCTTTATATATTGACTTTCTGCAGCATATTTTCTTTGGATAAAGCTTCAATGGATAAAATGTATCTTGAATACTGGATTAAACAAAACCCTATATAAAAGGAAAGTTTTTGAAGAAATGTGCTTTATATATTGACTTTCTGCACCATATTTTCTTTGGATAAAGCTTCAATGGATAAATGTATCTTGAATACTGGATTCAACAAAACCCTATATAGAAGGAAAGTTTTTGAAGAAATGTACGTGTGTGTGAGTGTACAGGAACCTCTGATAGATAAATACATTACATGAATATGTGTGCACCTCCACTTGACTTACAGAGAACATTCTAGTTAAGCCACCACAAGACCTTCCCTCCTTGACGCTGCTTTTCCTGTTAAATTTGAACTTCTCTGTTGAAGGCTTTTCTTTTATTCAAAAGATACTGTTCCATGGTCTTCTGGTTTGGTTGTTACTGATGAGAAATCAGCATTAATTCTTTTTTATTAGGTTTTATTAAGATTATTGAAGACTCTTTATCAAATTCAAAAAGTTTTATTTTTTTATTTCTTCAAATAATTTTTCTGTTCCACTGTGTCTCTCCACCTTTTGGAACTCTGATTTTACATATTTTGACCCCTGTTATCAGGGGTGGTCAACTTTTTTTTCTCTGTTGCACCTTGGAAGAAGAGTTGTTTTGGGCCACCCATTAAATACACAAACACTAATAAAAGCTGATTAGCAAAATAAAAGGTGCATGTAACTTTTTGTGACATTAGACACCACAGACACACAAAAAAGTCCTCATGAAGTCAGCATGAGGCCTCGGGCTGCAGGTTGGACACCTCTGTGGGCTACAGGTTATTGTGTCTCTTTTTACTTTTTCCCATCCTTTTTATTCCTCTTTTTCAGCATTGTTTCTGTTCTTGTGTATTCAAGTTCAATGATCTTTCGTTCCGTGGTATAGAATCTGTTGTTAACTAATACAGTCCAGACACATAAATCTCTCCTCAATAATTTAAATACTATGAAGTCTATTTGTTTCTTTTTATTTAAATTTTCACAGTTTCTCCACTATCATATTTAAACTTCACCTTATTGTCCTCTCACGGTGCTGTTACAGGATGGACGCAAGATATCAAGACCCAAAGTCAATCAATACAGTGCCAATTAGGAAGTCTTCATTAAAGAAAAGACCGAACGGCCGGCTGTTCCCTTAATATGGAGAGCAGCCCAGACCACGGGTAGAGTTCAGCTTATGTAATGTGGGCTGATGTAATCTTGGGTGAGTTTGCATGACTAGAAAATTGCAGAGGCAGATATTATTTAAATGCTTACAGGGTATACAATAAAAATAATCACAGACATCCAGTCACATTGGTTTTAGTCATTCCTTCTAACAATATCTTTCCAGCCACCACGTCGGGTTGGGCCTCTTAGTATGGTGGGGGTCACAGAGGGCAAACTGGAGCAGTGTGGACTAATTTCTGCAGCTCAGACTTCTCAGCACCACGACCTCTGCTTCCCCTTTTTTCTTCTGTCTACTTTGACATTTCATTAAACAGTAAAGAGTTTATTATGATTTCTTACACACTTATACTACACTTAATGTCTAACGCTTTCTACTGTTTGTCATTTATTAATCTTTTTTGTTATCTATTTTCCCTACTCCTAAACTATTGTTAAACCTTAGTAACTTCCCTAAACTACAGTTAAGAAGTCTCCCCCCCCCTCCCGCTATGGATTGTGTCTTGCCAATTCAGCAAGAATTTAACCATGAAGCAAAAAGGAAGGCAACAAAGTAGGTGGGTGGGTGGGGGAGAGTGACAGGATTTTTATCGCATCTCAGTGCATCCACTCTTACCTGAATTCACATGTTACTCGGATTTAGTTTATTTCCTTCCTAGTATATTCACTAATAATATGCTCAAATTTCATTAGTACCAGCTTCAAACTGACTGAAGCAATTTGAAAGTTCATAAGGCAATATAGTGATGATGCAATTTAGTCCTATATTTTTTAGCTTTGTGGCTAAAAATGTGGAAAAGACACAAGTAATATTGTGGTGAAGAAATTAATGACGTTGAAGAATTACATGTGGAGAATTAAAGGAGAAAGGAGGGATGTAAAGAAGTGGAAAATTCAGTGCTATGAATATTGATTAAATGCCTATTAAGTATTTATTAGTTTTTCATAAATCATTCCACAGCAGAGGACTTTAAAAAAATAATAGGTCGAGAAAAAGAGGGAAATTGGTAGCATGTACCAAGTTTGAATACCTTCAGGTGAACTTAAATGTGAACATACAGTGTTTCAGACATTTAGCTATTCAGTAGGATAATAACAAAGTGTATGGTAATTATGTACCATATGTAATGCTAACTGTCACATGTTAATCTATAAATTTCCTAAATGTGGGACTTCAGCAACTTAATGACAAAACAACTATATGAAATGGAAACACTTTAGTCCATAAAATTTGGGGATACTTTTATCAATTTTATTTTGACATACTCATTAAATTGCAGGCAATTTGTAATATTGTGGGATTTGTGTGGTTATAGTCTAAACATAGTAGTTAAATAGAACATTAGTTAAATCTAAATCCCCAGATGAGAATAAAATGTGTACATTCAACAAATATTTATTGAACACATGCTGAGTAGTGAGCTCAGGGTGGCTACACAAGGTTAGACTAATTGTGTACTGATAGAATAAAGACTGAAATTTCATCCACATTTTTCTCTACTTTGCTCATAAAAGGTATACTTTTAAAAATCTGGATTATTTTCATTAATCCAAACAAAGTCACCATATAGGATCTGTGGGGCTAGGTATTTCTACAATATAATTTCAGTGGAAAACCAAAGTTCAGTTAAAAAAAATAGGAAGAGAGTAAAATATTGCTGTTTATGACCACAGAATAATTCATGGTAGACCAAAACTCTTTTAAAAATAACTAGATGGAGTGGAATTCATATAAAAGTCTATTTACAGGCTATAGAGAACTACCAAGGAAACAGGGACTTGAGGGGCCATCTCACACAGATGGAAAGCCAAAAGCGCTCCTCTGGACATTTTCACCTGAAGTATTTTGAATTTGTAAGTGGCAGATGAAATTTAAAGAAACTGAGCAAGAACCTCTCTAAATCCTGCAGTGAGGACAAAATATTGGAATTTCGGAGCAAAGAATCATCCTCTTTGGACATCTGGAATGAGAAAATTAGAGAACTGAACACTTGACGTTATGTGTCTGAAGTTTTCGAATCAGTTTTCAAAGTTCTTTCCACACTACGGTCTGTAGAGCCCAGACCCCATCCACAAACATTCACATACACCATTTCAGCGCAGCTGTCTGTGTACTGAGGACTTTTTATGATTTTTTTAAAACTCTTACAGCCTTCTGGCAATCCTCACATATGAAATGTATCCACTAAAAAGTACATTCTAGGGTTTTAGTATATTAACAGATTTGTTCAACTGTTACAACAACTAATTTTAGAATAAATTGTCACCCCTAAAAGAAACTCTGACCTATTAGTGGTTTGTCTATTTTTTCTCTAGTGCTAGGCAACCACTAATGTTACTTTCTATCTCCCCAGATTTCTATTTTATAATAATAATTTGTGATTGGCTTCTTTAATTTAGCATAATGTGTTTCAATGCCCCCATGAGGTAGCTTGCATGAGTATTTCATTCCTTTTTGTTGATGTAATAGTATTCCTTTGCATGAATATATGATACGTTATTTATCCACTCATCCCATGATGGACCTTTGTGTTAATTCCATTTATTTTTGCAATTATGACTCATATTGCTATGAATATTCATGTACAGATTTTTGTAAAGATATATGTTTTCATTTCTCTTGAGCACATGACTAATCTCAGAATTTTTCCATAGGTGTTTGTGTGATTCAGTTGGGTCCGTGTTCCCTGCTTTAGCTACTTCAGTTTAAATTTTGGAGAGGGAGCTAGAACCCTGAAGATAATTTGTCACGCTCAATATTAATACACCAAAGTTACTTTTAATTGAAAACAACCTAAGTGTTCATCTATAAGATCTTACGTAAACTGTTGTGCCACCTCATGTGGCAAATAGAAAGCAGGAATATCTTCACAGATCACTGGGGGGTGTGCATGGATGCTGTGGTTAACTATCTACATTTCCCTTGAGGAATGAAGACTTTTCTCCGTCCTTCCACTATTGGGAGCACTGCAGGCAGCATTCTGTGGAAATTACCTTAGCCCAAGAATGTAGCCTGACTCCAGTTTACTCCTCTATTCTGGGCCAGTTTGCATCTAACAAGGGATCAACAAGGGGGATCCAGACCACCTGCCCTAACTCACTCTAACTCTTAACAGTTTCCAGCTACAAAGTCAACACGGGCATAGCTAGAGCCTTTGTGGAGAATGTATCTTAACCCAACGTCTCCCTCTTCCCAATCTTGCTTCCTTTGTTATCCGTTCCCTTTCACATGTGCCATTTCCTCTAAACCACTTGCACGTTATTCTGAGCCTTCTGAGCCTTCTGAGCATTTCCTCTAAACCACTTGCATGTTATTCTGAGCCTTCTTCCCAGAGAATCAAAATGATCACGATACGCTGTTAAGAAAAACAAAATGGATGAATATATATGCTTGTGTGTGTTATTTATTTTATGTTTAACAATAAATGAGTGAATCATAAAATATGGTTACACATAGGAGGAGGGAGGAAATAGGTGGAGGTAATGATGGAAACTAGATTTCTTAAAATATATGTGAAGATAGGGGTTTGCACTTGAAAATATGTACATAACTACAGAATAAAATTTTAAAAAGCAATTCTTAAAAATCAAAAGTAGAATAAAGCAAACAATTCTGTGTAATTAGTTGGTAATAAAAGAAACATATAAAACAACAATTTTAATGATTTAAAAACATTTGAACATACATTCCAAGTAGGATCATTTTTTTTTTTTTTTTTTGAGACAGAGTCTTACTATGTCACCCTCGGTAGAGTACTATGGCGTCATAGCTCACAGCAACCTCCAACTCTTGGGCTTAAGCAATTTTCTTGCCTCAGCCTCCCAAGTAGCTGGGACTACAGGTGCCGAGCACATGGCCTGGCTATTTTTTGTTACACTTGTCATTGTTGTTTAGCTGGCCCAGGCTGGGTTCGAACCCGCCAGACTCAGTGTATGTGGCTGGCGCTGTAACCATTGTGCTATGGGTGCCGAGCCTCCTAATAGGATTTTAAGCATAGAAAGAATCATCAAAAATATTAAACTGCTTTCAGGGAATCTATGGGGGTGGTATGATGTGGTTATTTTGCTATAGATGTATCAATTATGGCATAAATCAAATATGTAATTATGGTAGTGTCATTGAGAAGGAGGTTTTTAGCATGTTTGGAAGGATATGAATTAAAAACCCAAGAGTTCCCAATTTTGATCATATGTATAACTATGAGTTCATAATGTATTTTATCATAATGATAACAAAACATTTTCTAGCTAGAAAAGCTTAAAAAAATGACAATGTAGTAGCAAGAAGCAAATTTAGAGTCGATTTATAACCTCCAATACTATTTCACATCACATTCCTTCGAGAAATTCCTGATCCTTCATCTAGGAAAAGATCAGAAACCATGGGAATTCTACAATATAAAGAACCTAGTCTCTTTAATGAAATTTTGCTCAAATAATAAGAGTCATAGGAAGATTCTGTAGATTAAATGATACTTGAGAGGCATATTAGCTAATTACAATTTGTAGATGTTATTTGGCTTAACTATTTGGTTTGTTTGATTTAAACAAACTCTTTTGTTTATAAAGTGGTTCCCAGGCAGTCAAACATGTAAAAAAAACTAACTAGAAACATATTAAGAAAGTATCACTAGTTTTTAAATGGTGATCATAAAATTGTGATTATGCATTTTGAAGACTCCATAATTTACAGAAACATATGTAGAATATTTATGGATAAAATGTTCTGAGCTCTGGAATGTTTACAAAATTTTAAACATGGATGGCCGAGTACGCATTTGATGGATTAGATGAAATAAAATTGGCTGTGTTTATATATTTATTGAATATGGCAGATGAGTAGTGTGATACTATCCTTTTGCATATAGTTGAGTTAGGTAAAGAAAAATGAAAACTCTAGTTTCACTGTGGCCCTCTACCAGCATTTCTGCTGGTATTTGCATGACCGCTTCCCAGCATCCTGACAGCCCAAGCAGTTATCCAGCTTAGAAATGTGGTTTAAAAGGCTCTAGTTATTTCAGAATTTCCACTCCTCTTGATATTTTCAATCTCTTTGCCTTTTTCTTCTCTCCTCCCCTTGTTAATACCTGTACCACTCTACCGTCTTTTCAGCACTGCTCTTAACTCTCACCTTGCAAGCTCCTGTCCCCAACTCAGAAAAACTCATTTTATTTCTGGGTAGTATTTTACTCTTTCAGCTCTCCGTCTCTACTCACTGATAAAAGTACGTATTTTTGTATTCGAGGTAAATATTTCAGCATTGTAGTAAACAAGATCCTGTGTTTGTATTTTAATACTGAAAATGTTTTTATCCCACTTGATTTATTATCACTGGGATAACCTGCCAAGAACAATTCAGCGTTGGTAAAAGAATTCATTGAGACAATTTTTTTTTCTATTTCTATTTTTGTTATATTTATTGTTTTATTTCAGAATATTACGGGGGCACAACCCTTGGATTACATACATTACTTTTGTACAATTGGAATCAAAGTTATGAGTGTTACCCAGATAATGCGCAATGTTCTTATTAAATGTGAATTTACCATCCCCTCCTCCCCCCCTTATCTGTTATCTCATGAGTGTTAATTCTAAATATGCACGGTAAGTATTGATCAATTACTTCCAGTGTAATAGTACATGTGGCAATTGTTTCTCCATTTTTATGATAGTTCACTTAGAAGAATAGTCTCCAGTTCCATCTAGGTTAATATAAGTGGTATTAGTTTAATATATATTTTTTTATCACAGAGTAGTATTCCATGGAATATATTAACACATTCTATGTATCTACTTATGTGTCAAGGGGCCCTTGAGTTTTTTCCATATCTTTGCAGTTGCGAATTGTGTTGCTAGAAGCATTCAAGCAGAGGTGTCTTTTATAAAGTGTCTTTTTTTCCCCTCTGGGTAAATACCAGTAATGGGATTGCTGGATCAAACGGTAGGTCCACTTTTAGTTCTCTGAGGTGTCTCCATATTACTTTCCATAGAGGTTATACAAATCTGCAGCCTCACCAACAGTGTCTGAGGTCCCTGTCTCTCCACATCCATGCCAGCATCTGTTGTTTGGGGACGTTTTGATAAAAGCCATTCTCACCGGAGTTAGCTGATATCTCATGCTGGCTTTGATTTGTATTACTCTGATGACTAGAGACTCTGAACATTTTTCATATGCTTGCTGGCCATCAGTCTGTCTTCAGAAAAGTTTCTGTTTGTGTCTTTTGCCCACTTTTTAATGTGGTCTGTTTTCTTTCTTGCTGATATGCCCGAGTTCTTTGTCGATGTTGATTATCGATCCTTTATCAGATTTATAGCAAGCAAATATTTTCACCCATTCTATAGGTTGTCCATTTGCTCTATTGACTGTTTGCTTGGCTGTGCAGAGCTTTTTAATTTAATCATGTCCCATTTATTTATTTTTGTTATTACCATGATTGCTTTTGGGGTCTCTGCATAAATTCTTTGCCTAGGCCAGTGTCTGTGGGAGTTTTTCCAACATTTTCTTCTAAAATTCTTATAGTTGCATACCTTTAGGCTTAAGTCATGAATTAATTTGTGCGAGTGGTGAGAGGCACAGAATCTGTTTCAGTCTTTCACATGTGGCTATCTAATTTTCCCAGCACCATTTATTGAGTATGAATTCTTCTCCCCAGTGTAGGTTTTTGTCTGCTTTGCCAAAGATCAGATGGAAATCTAAGAATGGTTTTATATCTGGGCTTTCTTTTCTGACCCATTGGTCTATGTTTATGTTTTTATGACACTATCATGCTGTTTTAGCTTCTATATAGCCTTGTAGTCTTTACCAGCTTGACGTCTGGTAAATTGATGCCTCCTGGTTTATTCTTTTTGCTTAAGGTTATTTTTAGCTATACAGGGTCCTTCCTACTTCCATATGAAGCATATAATTATTTTTTTCTCAATCTGCAAAAATCAATGGTATTTTCATGGGGATTGAATTGAATCTGTAAATCACGTTGGGCAGCATAAACACTTTAACAATGTTGACTCTGCCAATCACGAGCATGTTTTCCCATTTGTTATATCCTCTGCAATTTCTTCCTCATCATATTTTGTAGTTCTCCCTGTAGAAGTCTCTTGCCTCCTTGATTCAATATATTCCTAGGTATTTCATTTTCTTTGTTGCCATTGGGAAAGGTTTTGAGTCCTTGATTTGATTCTCAGCTTGACCTCTATTGACATATAGGAATGCTGCTGATTTGTGTACTTTGATTTTTTTAACCAAACACTTTGCTGAATTTATCAATTCCAGGAATCTCTTGGCAGAATATTTGGGGGTTTATAGATATAAGATCTTACCATCAGCAAAGAGTGATCACTGGAGCTCTTCTTTCCCCATTTGGATACCCTTCTCTGGCCTGATTGCCCTGACCAGGACTTTCAGCATTATACTGAATATGTGTGCAAGTGGTAACAGTGGGCAACCTTGTCTAGTTTCAATTCTATGTGGAAATGCTCTCAATATTTCTTTGTTTATTATGATGTTATATGTGGGTTTATCACATGTAGCCTTTATAATTTTTAGAATTTTCCCTATATGCCTATTTTATTTACTAGTTCTTATCATAAAAGTATGCTAAATTTTGTCAATTGCTTTTTTTCTGTATATTTAGAGGATCATATGGCCCTTGTTTCTGCTTCTATTCATGTTGCGAATCACATTTATAGATTCATTTGTATATATTACATATATACATATATATTTGCATCTCTGGAGAAAATGTTTTTTCTTTTTTTTTTTTTTTTTTTTTTTTTTGTGGTTTTTGGCCAGGGGTAGGTTTGAACCAACCACCTCCGGCATATGGGACCGGCGCCCTACTCCTTGAGCCACGGGCGCCACCCTCTGGAGAAAATGTTTTAAAGTACTAATAGTAATGATATCAAAGCAGTAACTAATATCTATTGAGCACTAACCATTATGCACTTATTCTGTTCCTCAGAGTAACTTTATTATATAGATTCTATTACTATTTCCAGTTGCTGTTTTCTATTTACTGCTCACTATTTTTTTTTTTTTCCTGATATTCTGGGAAGGCCATTTATTTCTGTAGCATCGTATTTACCTATGGACGATTTTTCACCAAAGAGAAGATTTAGGCCCTTTGCACTTCAGTTTCTATTGGAAGAAGGCATTATACAAGATCAGCTCAGCTTCTCTTTCCCTGTCTTTATTGTGAGAAGTTGGATACTCCAAAGATATCTGAAGGATGACCTTCAGATAAAAAGTTGAAGAATTCTTCCTGAAGTTGCCGAATTCTGTGTGTGGCTGCATCGAATGCTTGGTGTAAAGTATTTGGTATAAAGTATTCGGGGGCCCAATAGTTGGAGTTTTAAATTCATATCTCTAACTTAGCTATTATCAATAACAAAGATGAAAAAATTCATTTCTCCGTTGCCTTGGATATGTTATCCACTTGGCTCGAAATATCATCAGAAATAAAGGCTTTCTCAAATCTTGTCAGTCCCTATAAGTTTTGGAGAATATGGTGATTTTTCCAAGTCATAAGCCAAAAGTAGTATATAGCAGCACTGGACTTGACTTCAGACCGTGACTACAGAGGTCATGCCCTTCCTTCCTCCTCTGTGCTGAGAATCTTGACAGTCTTCTTTGACATCCTTATAACTGCTATGAATTTGGCCTTACTGAGTTGTTCAACTATTGGGAATTATGATTTATTGAAGATTTCTAACATTCTGTAGTTTTTAACATAAATGCTTTTATCGGGACTTTGAATATTAATATAAATAATTACATGATAATTATGTTTCAAGGTGAAGATTAAATATTTTGATGTACACTGTTCCGTACCTTATTTGCTTTTGATATTCCAACTAGTAAAATAATACAGTAGACTTAGTTAAAAATTCTGTTGTTGATATCAGCATATTATTAGAATATATGTTCATTCATCTTGGTAAAGAATAATTACATTGTAGTATTACAAGGAAGCTTTGAAAAGAAATACATGATACTACTGTCAACTAAATAAAAGAAAGGGGGAAGCGGAAAAATGTATGATTATCTTGATTAATAATAAAAAGACAATTAATGAAAAAAAAAGAAAGGGGGAAGAAAAATCATTAAATGTCATTATCTCGTTATGTATATTTTTGATGAATTACCTATTTATTACAGAGATAAAATGAATAAAAGCTCTGAGTAAACTCTTACTTATACTTGACCTAGAATTAAATTTTATTGTTTTGATAAAAGATCATAAGAGCCTATATTACTGAATAAGCCTTGCAGCTGGGTTTTCTTTAAAGACAAAGTGTGTCAATAACTGGTAAGATTGTTAATCAGTTAAAGAACGACAGAGCAAGTTTCCCAAGCTTAGAAGTTGTAAGGATTTCAGTGTATTTTTTAGGACCACAAATTCAGTTCCATTTCAAGTGTTTGAATTTAATTAGGTGCTGACTGTATGTCTTTTACATGA
The DNA here is from genome assembly GCF_027406575.1 of Nycticebus coucang. Classification (NCBI taxonomy): domain Eukaryota; kingdom Metazoa; phylum Chordata; class Mammalia; order Primates; family Lorisidae; genus Nycticebus; species Nycticebus coucang. The sequence continues at coordinate 19,344,533 of NC_069788.1, read as the reverse complement.
ATATAATATTTATTGAAAGTGACATGTTATGAAAACTAAACCATAATTTAAGATACAAAATATAGAATATATTTGTTTTCAGTCTGAACAATTAGGAAAGTACCAACTGAAATAGAAACTTAGTCTAATTTGTTCAGCACTAGTTAAGAGTAAGTGATGCTATAAAATACACAATTAGAATCTTAAATTAGAATTCAGGTGTACATTTTATTAAGTTCAATATTCTGATTATTCAATACAAATAAATATCATTTAAAAGTCTTTAATTTTTTAAATTTTAAAATAACAAAGTGATGAAATTCTTAAAAGAAACTTGAACTAAATTTGCAACTTATTCTAATACCGCAAATAATCATTCAATAGCAATATTTTTGTTATAAAGCATAATATTAAAAAGGGACGGTCCTGTCCTTGCCTTGAACTGCAAGAGTTAACTGTGTAGTTTTCTTACACTTGAAATGGTTATGTGTACTTGAAGGAGTGAAAAATAAAAGTAAATTCAAGCTTAAGGCAATGTTTCAGCTTCTCAGTTTTTTTCTGGTCACAGTTCACTAAATATAAAATGTGGGAAAAAGGCAGATTCTACTGTGTTGACACCAGGTGACAACTCATCTCCTAGGATCTCTACCACTTTAGATTCAGTATTAAGCTTGTCGTAAAAGAAGCCATTTTGGCAATTTTTCAGAATTGTCTCTATTTGGAGTGCAACAATGATGACATATTTTTGCCATACATAATATTCTTCTGGTCATGGTATTATTTCATATCCCCATCTATAATGTCAGAATACAGGTGAAATTTTTAGAGAAAGAAATATTGTACAGAAACTCTTAGAATCTGAACCCTGAAATTTAAAAATTTAAAAATTTAAGAATGATCATAACACTATGACTTGCTTAAAAGAAATTTTTTTCTACTAAATTACCAACCTTAAAATTTATGAAATAATTCATAAGTATTCTTCCAAATTCCAGTAATTACAGGAATTTTTTGCTAACCCACTGTCCAGCTGTTGCAAATTATTTTGATAGCATGTCCTCAGATTTGGTAAGCATAAGGAGAAAGTCAGGTATATGGAACTGGGCAACGGGCTAATCTCAGGCTTACCACTCTGCCCTGGTAAGCCATGCAGTCCTATACTGCGACTTCTCTTGTAAGTCTCTCTTTATCTATTCTGGAAGTCATAGAGAGAACAGTGTAAAGAAGAGGTATGTCTTTAAGTTAGAAGGATTCAGTGTAAAGTTCTTGCATTACTCTGGGAAAAGACTTATATCCTCAAATGCCATGTTGGTCTGTATACAGGTTAAAGCAATGTGCCAAAACCCAGTACATTCAAAGTTTTTAAAAATAATAACAACTTGAATGAAGATTGATCAAATGGTGTGACAATCCACTAGAATTTTAAGATAACCAAGAAAACAAACAAAATCCAAAGCAATGAAATATTCTGGGATTCTTTCAGTCATATTTTGGTCTATGCAACTTTTTAATTATTCCACATATTTATTTTAATGTGGCAAATATGGAAAGAGTTATTCTGATGAAGGTAGGCTGAACCAAGTAGTGTCCACGGACTCTAGAATTTCTTTCCTCTGTTCACATAGGCGTATCATACTCATTCACCTTCTGTTATCTATATACATATCTGTATCATATTTGAATCTATATCCATCAATAGATGTAGTATAGTGATATAAGTATCTACAAATAGATAGTTCAATTTATCATCCACCTCCTTCATTTATAAAGAGACCTGAGGGCAGAATAGTTTCTATTAAATTCAAAGTATCTAAATGTACAATGATAGAAAAGTTAACATTTGTTTCAATGTACTACATAGTCATTTGGAACAGAAATGGCTAGCAAGTCCATAAATAATTCATCGAGTAATTGAAGAGAAGAACACATATCCTCATTTTTTTTTCTTCTGAAAAATGGTAGGAAAAGTTTTCAAGATGAAAACATTTTTAGTGCTGTCCTTTTCCACTGGATTATCTCAATTTGCAAGTAAGTATGGTTTATTATTGCTGATCTTAAAGTAATATTTTTCATTTATAGCACCAGCCTCTTGGCAACCATCACAATGGTTTCCAGCAAGGGTGTTAATTATCATCCTCCTGTTTTCTGCCTAATCACAGACAAGTTTGTTCGTCTATGAGTGCACTGGTTCTTTGACAGTAAAATGAGAAGGATAATATAGCAGCTAGTTCTCACTTATTCAGGCCTCTAATAAAGTAATACATAAAATATTTTAAAACATACTTGGCCAGAAGGTGTTCCTCAACATTTGGTGGCATCACTGTCATGCGTTCACGTATGAACAAATCTTGAGGTCTGCTATTATCTTTATTGTTTCCCAATGTTGCTTCTCTCCTCACTAACCCATACAAGCCTTGTCAAAGCCACCAAAGCGGTTAGCTCAATCTTGCCCTGCACCTATCTCAATGTTTGTACATAAGAAGCAAGCCCTTAACAAGTATCTGTTCACTGATTGTTTGAATAGGTGACTTAATAACTTAAAGTACTTGTATACAGGATGGGAAAACAACATAAACAGCAATGTACTTTCTTACGCCTTTTTAGAGCACCTAGTCTTACATCTGTATGATAGAGAGAGTCACAGAATCATCACTATTTTAATACCAATCATTGTTTTTGCCCCTTGAGAAATAAAAATTTACTGTTAATTTTGCAGCTCTTTATCTTCTAACATTCTCTTCTTGCTCAACTCCCTCCAAAATTATTATTTTCCACTAATGACACAGTCCATCCTGATGGCTTTTACCCAGGTCCTACAGCAATTGTTAAAATTCATTCAACAACTTAGATGTCGAGACTCTGGGATTTACTAGAAACTGCTATGGGCTATACACAGATGGCTGAACAAGACATATCCCAGCCCTAGAGTGGCTTCTGTAGAGGGAAGAGGATAAATATACATACAAAAATCATAATTTAATGTTACTAGGTGCTTCATAAAGATAAGGAAGGATGTGGTACGTCCTACTCCCTTGCATTATTTCATTATTTCTGGCATATATTTTTAGAATCAATGACATATAATATTACATTAGTGGTACCCACAGGTCTGTCTAAGCAATAGCCCATACTACTCAGTTGGAAATGGGAAAGCTTGCAGCTTGAAGTCCAGATGCACTCGGGTTTGAACATTATGCTTCATTCCTTCATTTGCATCCTGGGGTGACCCTGTGAGTTCTGAACTTTTCAACATATTTTGGCTTTAAAACGTGCCTTTCTCCTGTGCATCTTCTAGATTAGACATTTGGAATTCTGTGAGTAAATGGCAATATGGTCCATTTAAGGGATCTTTCCATCACTTGGTTGAAACAGATCTGGTATAATTTCAAGTGCATTAAGAAAATCTCGGAAAGAAACAAACAAAAACTTTTCCCTGTTGCCTTGCTGATGCCAGAAATTCTACTCTCTGAAATGTATCCTTTTGGATAAAGGCTTTTAGGTTGTTGAAGTGTAAATATCCCTGGGAGAGGAATATTAAATTATCAAACATTTAACAACTTGCTATAATTGCTTTGATCGGTTTCTTTCTTGAGAATATGAATTGATGGAAAGGATCTAATGAAAGTGCGGGGATATTGGGCTTAAGGGACCCTGCCACCGGGAAGGAAGGCCGAGGGAAGTCTGAGGGTACCCACGACTGGCAGCTGGGAAGTCGGCCCTGCCAAGTGGATTCATTGTTGCCTGCAATCTAGCTTTTCCAGCCTGGTGGGGCAGCGGGAACATCTGTGCTGGGGCTGTCAGAGTCCCACAGGTACAGAAAATCTAGTTTATTAGGAGTGAATTTGTAAATACAAAGAAATGTGGCACTGTGAGCCACCAGAGGCCACCTGCTAGTGAAGCTGGCAAAGGCTTCCCTGAACACTGCTCTTATTAGGGGTAAAAAGAGTCATTCAAAACAGCTTAAAAGTACTAGATAATCACCCCAAACAACCAAAATGATAGGGTTCGGTTTATAATATGAGGTTTGTTTGCTCTTTAAAAAACAAAGAGATTAGTATAATAATGTATTAGACAATCAGACAATCCTCTGAGCAAATTCTGGCAGAGATGGAAGCAAATAACTTGAGTGCATGTCAGATATAAACAATTATATACACATTTCTGGGAAGTATAAATTAAACCACGATTCCGTGCAAACTTTTAAGTCCCCTAGTGAATAGCTCAGCAAAGCCTGAAAACTACCAGCACAAGCACCATCACCTCTATTCATCAAGTCTTTTTAAACATTTAATTTTAAAACATTAACTTTTACATGGGGCAGATATGTTTTAGCCTTATATGCTACATATGGATTCTGTAGTTGAGAGAGTGACTGTTGGGGTTCAGGCAGCTATCTGCATTCTTGGTTTGGGGGGGTACTTTCTCTTGACCAAAGAATGACCAGACACCCTAAATTAAGGCAAGTGTGAAACAAAGTTTATTGAGTAAGAGAAAAGACATGTTTACAGAGCAAGAGCAAGATACACGTTTATAAAGCAAGAGAGGTTTGCCATAGAAAACTAACTTGCCCCCATTGTCTCGACAAGAAAACACGCTTGTTATGGCCCAGAGTTCTGTTTTACACTGGTTTGGGCTCAGCTCACGGTTCAAACATCGCTTTGGAACCGCAGAGTCTTACTGCGCATGCGGACTTCCCTGAACCTCTCTGAAAGCCCATTGGATGGGTGTGGACCACACTGCAGATTTAAGCCAATGACAAGATACTTAGCCTAAAGGTTGTTCTAGGTCGCATTCCAGACTCTATTGTACCTGTCGAGCGTGGACCGTGAGCTAGAGAGTCTTCTGCGTCCCTTCGCAGTTGGCACATGATTGGTAGAATGACTGGGTGTTCCCTCACCCCAGGCCTTGGTAATAGCTCCTAGGGACAAGGTTAGGTGGGGCAGCACCAAGATGGGGGCCTGGAGACCCACCTTTTGTCCTTTTTCCCTAGTGGAGCTAGAAACCTACGCCTCTACCTAACAAAAGCAAAGACAGAACTTAAATGTCACAGTTATTTTTCTCATTAAAAAGTGAACTTTAGGTGTTTTCTTGAAACTTTTGCAATCTATGCTGCACAATTTAAGCATTTGGAAAAATAGCCAAGATTTTCTCATCTTCAATTTCACCCACATTTTTCCCATTTTCAAGTACTATTCTATTATTTTCTATAATTTGAGATATTATAAAACGTTGATATTAAGTTTCCCAGTAAATTGTCTCTGCATACTAGATAGATTAGTTTTGGAACTTTCTTTATGCAATTGGTGTAACATGTCATTAGAGGCCCCAGAATTTTATTCCTAAATTCCATTAAGACACGCATATATGGGCATATGTGATGCATAATAATGTAAATATTATAAATATATAAGTAACAATTAATTATAATTATGTACATATCTAGTCCGTAATTATTAAATCTTTTGATTATTTAATGTGTCAGGGAAGAAAAATATATATTCTTATGCGTTGTAATGTGGGAAGCACTTTTCCAGGATATTTCTTAATGTGGTTTTTAAAAACTTCAGTTATTTATAATCACCTTGTACTTGTTGCTGTGGCAACATATCTCCCATATTACTAACAACATCAGATGTTTCTTAAAACAACTCAGGACCAATACCACTACCCATTCTTGTCTTGTCCTAAGCAAAAATACTCATGAAATCACAAATTGATGTGCAGGTTGTATCAACCATACTGAAACATGCAGTTTCTATGTTTCAAAAAACAAACTACCTAAAATCGTCTTCCAGTTTCCTAAGGTCACGCACGTCACGCATTGGGAAATGGAGAGTTTGTCATACAGATCAGTTAAGAGAATGAGGTTTGGAGTCAACTGCCCTGGTTTAAATTTCAACTCTACTTAGAATTAGCTAAGAAATATTTTTGAAGTGTCAGATCTTCTATACTCCTCAGTTTCCTCATTTAAAATGGTGACAATAAATGTACTACCTCATAGGGCTTGTGTGAGAATTGAGATAACAGAAAAAAATTAGAGTAGTTCCATGTAGTTCTTAGCACACATTGTATGCTAATTTTACCGATATGAAATAATTATTACATAAGTATTTGTATTCACTGATCTTCAACGCAAGCAATGCTTCAATATTTACTGTTAGGTTGAGGCTGAAGCCTAGATCATTTGATCCAAATCCTGCAACTCTGTATGTTCCAAATAGGGTTGCAGAAGCTTCTAAATAAGTCTTAAATCACTTACCTGAGTAAGTTTATTTCCTGAGAGGCCCTAACTTATGGGTTTGAGCATACATTAATCTCCCCAAACTTTAATTCAAATATTTACTGAGTGGCTACCGTGCCCAAGATAGAAGATGTTAAGGCAATACAAAGATGAGGCAGGCAGTGCTCTCCTTGGGTGAGTTAGTGAATAACACTCATGAAATCGGCAGGTGGCAAGTGCCAAAGGAGAGGTCCAAAGGGATGAGCACAGAAGTTGGATGAAGTGCAAGGCAATTTCCAGCTCAGGGAATCTGGGAAACTTTAGCCTTTCATGGGAAATTTTAAGGTGCTAGACACTTTGCAAATCATTATGTATATTTTCTCATTATCTTCTGACCCTGCCTATAGGTTTCCCTTTCTGCAATGGCAATAGCTGAAGAGTAGCCTTATTTTATTAGTAACATAGGTTTGATCCAAGGTCCACCATTACGGCATGCCTTATTTTTTAAACATTATTTAATTATCCACTATAAAAAAGAAAAAAAAATTATATGTAAAGGCTTGGAATTATTGTCGTTTTTGTGTATTTGATCTCACTTGCCAACTTGCCATTTAAATGCTAAATATTCTAGCAATTTATGCTTTAGAAAATTATACTACATTGATGTCCCACGAGAATTGGCAGAGCTTCTAAAATTACTTAGCCTCTTCCCCCGAAGCAGCGTAAACATCAGGAGAATGTGCTTAATTAAGTGTAGAATGATTATATTTTTCAATATCTAAATCAGAATTTGAAACAACCAAAATTCATATTCTTAGCCTGGGCTTAGTAACACACTTTAAGTTCCACATCTTCCTGATCTTTTAAATGTACATCAGCCTTTTTTTTTTTTTTTTAAATTTTTTTTATTAAATCATAACTGTATACAATGATATGATTATGGGGCATCATACACTCACTTCATAAACCATTTGACACGTTTTTATCACAGTGGTTAACATAGCCTTTCCGGCGTTATCTCAGTTACTGTGTCAAAACATTTACATTCTACATTTACCAAGTTTCGCAAATACCCCTATAATATGCACCACAGGTGTGATCCTGTGGGATTACATCAGCCTTTTGTACATCTTCAGCCATTGGAAAAATTCTCTTGATTGGGAAGGAGGCATTTTTACGATATTCAGGTTTTGGTGTGGAGACGAAAGTTATCCAGTGTTGGCCAAATACACACAGTTTTGAAGTAATATGTGGTATTGTTATGCAGAGTGATTTTTGAGGATGGAATTGTCTCCAAATTGTCAAAATCTGTTTCATCATAATCTCCCTTTTTTCCCTTTCCTATTGTAACTGCAGTTGCTGTAGCCCTGAGCAGAGAGTCTGGCCAGCTGAGGAAAACCTGTCAGGTGAGCAAGCTTAATTAGCCCAGAATAGTTCTCTAGAGCGCCTTCATCCAAACCCTAAGGACAGATATGATTAAAGTCTATAAAAAATAAAAATGTACTTAAAATGCTATTTTGAGGCTCATTAAACTTGAATTAGTCAACATCTATTTCTGGGGGCAGAATCAATTTGCAGTTATTCAATGATTCACTTTGGCCAGTTAATACTTGGGTGACATTAAGTAACTCCAAATCAAAACAAAATAATTAAAATATATAGTGGAAAAAAAAACCCTACATTTTAAAAAATGGAAGTGAAAATAATTAGAATTCAGCCTCTGGTCATTTTTTTTCTTATGACAGAATTATAGACACAATTGTAAATGACTTTTTTTTTTCAGGGAACACTGTATATATTGAACAATATAAACAACAACAAAATAACTAGTTGTGTATGGAGAACCTCTCGTTTCCAGTTTAAAGAGACCATAATCAAATCCTAATACCAAATAAATTCAATTAAGGTGATATACAACAAGTGACATTTTTTATGTCTCATCTGAAAGGGATTAAAAAAAAATTGCCTATCCTTCTTTTGCCAGTACTTTAAAAATATTTCTTCAAGGCTCTGGCAGAAATGTGGAGGATGTTCCTCCAGTCTCAGGCATGTCTGGCTAACTTACCCTTTTTTAGTTTGATAGCACTAAATAAAGCAATGTGTTTGAATAAAATTTGGAAGCTTGTTAAGAAGTGAAGTGGTTCAAACCTGAGTGTTTTGATTCTAGTTATATAACAGTGAGGTCAGCTAATGATTTCCATAAAGGGACAGAATAAATATTTTAGGCCTTGAGGGCCACTTGGTCTCTGTCTCAAATGCTCAGCTTTGCCCCTGTAATGTAAAGCAGCCCTGGACAGCACATGAAAAAGTGAATGTGACTGTCTGGCAATAACACTTTAATTTGAAAACAGGTGGCAGGTCGGATTTGGCCCAGAGGCTCTGGGTTTCTGCGTCCTGATAGAGTGTGATGCCAAGAGACTAACCTGGTCAAGAGGGAATATTTTACAACAGTTATTCAAGCAGGGCTGTGCCCTATACAACTTTAACTTTGTGCATATAAAGCTGTGACTAAGGGAATCAGGAAAAGTTCCAGCAGCTCCAACAGGTTCCACATGTCTTTTGGTGACCTAAATGGATACTTCTCATATGTCACCAAATAATGATGCTGAACTCCTTATTGAATATCCTGTCTGTACTGAATTTTTCTGTGCCATGTATAAAAGCTAAACTTGCTTCATTTTCCCAGGTGGTGTCTATTCCTGATCCCTTTGCCAATCTGTATCTGAAATGAGCATTTCAAAAATAGAAATGCATGGGGTACGCGTGCAATTTTGTTACAGGCATAATGGTCCCGGATGTATCCATCATCCAAATAACGTACATTGTACCCATGAAGTAATTTCTCATATTCAGCCCCTTGTCACGCCCTCCTCACTGTCTGCCGCGCCCACGGCATTACCGCCGAAGCGAGGCGGCGCTGACCGCGTTTTAGAACGCCGGTAAGGAGGCTTGTGCTCCACGGAGCTTCGCCCCCAGCGACCCCTGCACAAACGGCATCAGAAACGGTGCTCTACGTGCCAAGTCACCCGCAGGAGCTTGAACGACCGTGGCAGCCTTTAAAATTTATTACTTTGCTTTTCTTTAGCATAGGTCTGTGTGCTCTGATACTAATCACAATGTGCTTTCTCAAGGCTGGACCCACCGCACTACAGGATAAGATAAGGCACGAGCCTGCTAGACTCAGTGCCGCCTATAAGTCAGGCACTAAAACGTTTAAGTAATAAATACCATCACAGTAAATACCAATGATTTAGGAGTAAAACAATTTCACAACCATGAGTGAGTTAAATTTTGTACTGTTTATTTTAGGTATGCTTTTAACTGTCATCAATTACGAACAGAGACAGAGTAATTACATTGCCAAAAATATCTAAAACAATCAGAGCTTACCTAAGCACGAAAACTGCAACCATAAAGAAAAAATTTGTAACTTTCCCAGTAATTCAGAATGACCCTTGTGTAACCCATGACGCCCCCTGCCTGTGAGCAGAAGTGTATAAGTACTTGCATAAGTTTCACAGTAAAGTCGCAGCTGCATACTCCAACCCGTAGTGTGTCGGACTGTCATTCCTGCGCCGACCTCTCAACCTTCCTCGCTCCTTCTCCCTGCTCTCTCTCGGACTGAAGCCCACCGACAGGGTGGTCCGCGGCAACTGTCCTCCTGGGTCCCCATTGTCATTCATTCCATTTTTTAACATCCATGTGTTCACCTCTTTTTAGCACTGACTTAAGAATGAGAACATGAGCTATTTGTCTCTTGGTGTCTGGCTTGTGAAGTGGGCTTTTTGTGCATCAATACTTGCAATTGGATAGAGGCTGTCAAAACAGTATCTCCATGTCACATTTACGGGAAGATGCCAGTCAGCTATGACGCTTCAGAGCTCTGCTGGCAGATTGAACCTACTTCAAAGTGGCAAAGCTTGGTGGACAACGTAGCTATAAATTGCATCACGAAAAGACAGCAATTGCAATACATCACGGAAGAAATGCTCAGAAATGTCCTCAAGTATCAGGGCTGTGACTCCTTCTGGAGGAGCGTGATCTGATCAGTCTCAAGTGGGATCTCCTACTGCAAGATTATTCAATCTCCACTCAGAGTAGCCACTCTCAGGTATCAGGATGAAGTGTTTTCTCCCCATTTCCGTGTTAACCATGTATGGAGATGGTGGTGTTTTAGCTGGAATATTGGAATTTGGCTGTCTCACTGTCCAGCATCTATTCCAAAGACCAAATCACAAGGGATATGGTACATACACACTTAGAAGTCAGAGTAATCCGAGGCCAGGCTGAGTTGAGGCAGCGTCCAAAGTAAATCAAGACTTTGATGCCAGAAAATGGAAACAGAAGAGATTCATAGTTGAGAAATGGTAAAGCAATAGCAGGAAATATAACAGTGCACGTCAGAGCACGTGGAAAATAAAATCTCAATGGGATAATTGCTGCAATCAGTGGCTGCATAACTCCAGTGCCGTGCAGGGTAAAGCCCATCTACTATTTTGTCACAAAACAGGAACTTGCATATGATTTTACCCTTCTTATGCAATATCCCGCCTTTCTTATATTAGTGGGCATTAGGATTAAGAATCAAAAAATTAGGGGGAGGAGTAATATAAATTAACAGCCCTTTATCCTTCTTCTTCCTAGACTTCCAAGTATAACAGACGATCCAAATTTCTAAACACATTAAGGAGACTTATGTAGGGTTGTCAATATCTTATTTTTCTCACAAGAACATTAACAACAACCATATACTTGTATTATGATTTCAAATTTAAAATGTTCTGCTGTCAACATATAGAAAAGATAAGGTTAAGAAAGTATTTTTATTTTTAAATCAATTTATCAAATTGAAAGAAAAAATTTTTATTTTACCCAGGAATGATGAAAACTGGGATTTGCCTATTAACCAATGTCTGAGAACCATTAACCTAATCTAAACACTTTGTTATTTGTCAAGCTTTAATAAACTCCCTTTAGAGAAAATAGTTAATTGTCTGGTTTCATAATTTTGACCATTTTATTAAAAACTCTAACTTCCTAACATACATTTTGCACCCTGTGACCTTCTCTCAGGATGTTGGGAGGTGTGCACTGCACCCTTGTACCGAGGGTGTTCACCCTTGAACAGAGGCTGTAACTGAATGTTTTCCACACTAGCTCTAGTTAGCTAGGGCTTCTTCCTCCGTGGTGCCATGAGCTCTTGACCTACCTCTTGGGCTAGACCTTCCTGGTGCACCATACCTGGTACTACACATATTTCTGACTTGGAAGTAACATAGGAGAGGAAGCAGGGGGAAGTTTAACTTGTAATGTTTTCCTCAACTATGTATATATATATTGTTGTCAGGTTAGAGTTTTCGGAAATTCAATTACAAGATAGTAGTTCTTCTTTCTGGAATCTAAATAAGAAACATTGGATGGAAAATTTGTTTCTCTCGCTCCCTCTTCCTTTAAGTTGTTCATTGCAGAATACACACAGTCTGGCCATAAAGGCACAGCTCTGTTTCAATAGGCAGTGGGCATGCGGAATGCTAAATGGAAAACCAATATTCCTATTACAACATGAAATGTACTAGCCAGGTTAGTGAGGGCCAAAGAAAGTAACCATTGCTTAAAGAAGTGCAGATTGTGAAGGGCTTAGTTTTCAATGAATATGATATTCTGCTCCTCTGCTTCGTGGGCTCTCAGCTGCTCAACAAACAACAACAAAAAAAGAGGCTTAGTTGATACAGCCTTTTGCAGCAAAGGGACTCAGTAGTGTTTTTCCTTGAAAATTCAAGGAAAATCAATCTCAGACAGAAACGAATGTGCTGTAAGTTTTTTGGATGTAACAGTGCACCCCAAAAGTGGCCTTTTCTGGAAAATGTAGTGTCAAAGAACATAGAACTGTATATTGTGATCATCACATCATTGTATTAAGAAGTATAAGAATATATTTTAAAAGAAAACCTTTTTGATTTATCAGAAAATATGTTCTTAGGGCCTTATTCAATGGCTTACTCCTATAATCTGAGAGGCGGAGGCAGGTGGATTGCTTGAGCTCAGGAGTTTGAGACTAGCCTGAGGAAGGGAGAGACCCATGACTAAAAAAAAATAACCGGGCATTGTGGTGGGCACTTGTAGTCCCAGCTAAACGGGAGGCTGAGGCAAGAGGATCACTTCAGCCTAAGAGTTTGATGTTGCTCTGAGCTATGAAGCCATAGCACTCTACCAGGGGCAACAAAGTGAGACTGTCTCAAAAGAAAAAAGAATGTTCTTTGTACCATAAGTAGGATTATCTTTAAACTATTCTAAGACTTCATTATTTTCCTCCAGGGTGTCATTTAATCTGTCAGCATTCAAATCATTCTCTTTTAAAGTGCTGGTCTTGTCACTCTCCTTGTGGACTTTCTGTTTTTAAACCCTTACTTGATTTAATTGTGGCATATTCTCATTTATCTGTGTTTTTGTACATAATTAAGCTATTTTCCATGTCAGTCTAATCAATACTGAGAAATCTTTCACTCTTTGCAAGACACGCAGGTTTTCTTTTTTTCTTTTATAAGCAAGTTGCATTGGATTTGCCTCTTGTTTTAACATCTGACAACTGGCAAAGAGGGCAGCGGATTTGCACTTTGGTGCTGATGTGACAGGTGTAATCACACCCTGATGTGAAGCTCAGAGGCATGCTTCAGTGGGAAGGACCCACACTTATTAGTGAATGTTTCCACATCCTGAGGACCTTTCTTCCCTCCATAACCTATTAACTCTGACTGAGACAAATTATTTAATATGTATAGCCTTAGTTTCTTTGTTTTTAAGGGGAGATAATAAGAGTTCCTACCTCTTGAGGTTGTTGTGATAAGTTAGTTCAATGTTTTTTCCATAAAGTGTTTAACCGCCTTTCTGGTTCAAAGCACGTGCTTAACATACATTAGCTATTAATGTATTAAAAGCTGTGCAAAATCATCACTCTAACAAATGTTGGGTAGGAATAGCAGCACAGTTCAAGGCAAGAGTCTTGGCCTGAGCACACCACAAACAAAGTTAAACTGGCTTCCTCCTTTCTTACATTTCATTTTATCACAACAAAAAGAAATGCTAACAGTGCCCTGGGGTCATTGACTATGTACAAAAGACCAAAGGGAGGTGGAAGAAGTGCGGTCATACACCAAGTTTTCCCTAGAAGCTTCTTTGACATCCTTCCCTCTCCATTAATCCTCCATTTATAGCCATTGGGCCAAAGCTCCCCTCTTTTTCTCTACCTGCCTTCTGTTCTGGTTTTTCTGACTCATGCCCAAGCATCCCTTTTCCACCTTCTTCAACATGACAGATTTTTTTCCCCCCCACAATTGATTTCCTTCTTATGTTTTATTCATATAAATTTCGGCTTCAAGACTTTCTCTGTTTTCTTCATCAATTTTTCATCAACATCTATGCACCAAGCAATTCAATCAAGAATTCTCTCCTAAGAGTAAATTATAAATGTCTTACCACAAAAAAATAAGTGAGGTGACAGTTATGATAATCATTTTTATTTAAGCATTCCACATTAAATATCAAATCATCATATTGTACCCTACACATGTATACAGTTATGATTTAATTAGAAATTACATTAAAAAGAAAAAGAATGCTCCAGAAAGACCAAAAGGGGACTATTCTTGGCCACAGATGACTTTGGTTCTCCTCTTCCCATCCTGCTGTTCGATTTTAGTTCAGTCATTTTACTATTCCTGTTTTCTCTAGTGTAGAATGATCTCGACTCTATAATCTCTAATCTGACTTTACAGTAAAATTTTGTCCAAGTGCCTAATTCTATAATGCCCCAATTTAAGAACATTGTAATATAGCAGACTTGAAAAATAAAAATGTGATTATTTTTGCTAAAAAAAGATTCTTGGTCAACCATAGGAAGATAATAAATGTGGTATTCAAAACAAGTAGAAACCTAATTTATTTTCTTTTCCCTTCCATGCCAATGACAAATCTATTCTCAGGCTGAAGTTACATATTTTACATTTCTTAACTTCATAGTACATTTGACCACTGGAAAAATCAATGTAATTTATCCAAAGTAAGTTGCTCTTGGAATTTGTATTGAGAAATGTTTTGCTGCTTTGACACTAAATTTTTTTTTGCAGTTTTTTTGTCCAGGACCGGGCTTGAACCTGCCACCCCGGTATATGGGGCCGGTGTCCTACTCCTTGAGCCATAAGGCGCTGCCTGATATTAAAAAACTTTTAAACGTTGTATTTTTATTGTTCTTTTAAGTTTTTATTGTGTTTACTATTGGAGCATTATTCAATTTATTTGTGCTCAGATATAAATTTAACTGTTCAGAAGAATATCAAAGTAAATATGATCATAAATTTAAAAAATGATTAAAGCAAAGCAAAGAAAAGAAAACAAAAAATATGAACAAAGAAGAAAACTATTCTTTTCAACTAGAAAAAAGGTCTGATAACTATGCTTTTTTCCACACATACACACCTATGGTAAAGTTTAATTTACAAATAAGGCACAGAGTAGTAACTAATGATAAAACAGAACAATTATAACAAATACTATAATAAAAGTTAGGTGAATGTGGTCTTTCTCTCTCCTGAAAGTACTGTGTAGTATTTTTGGACTGCAGTTGATGTGGGTAACTGAAACCTTCGAAAGTGAAACTGAGGATAGGGCAGTCATATTTTAATCCACAAAATCACTTACTAGAACCATGTTCAGAGAATTATATTGTCTGTATAACGCACTTGAAAACAGGTTAGCATAAATAGTGTGGTGGATTTACGTGCATGAATTAATTTGAATCTACACCTTAGGAGCGCTTGGGTATGTTTTAGTGCTTGTGGCCGATCACATAATCAAGGCTCCATCTTATCTCTGTCCCACATTCTCCTTGTCAGGTTGAACTTGCTATTCTCTCATCAAGAAGTAGCGTCCTTTCTCCAACTCTTTAATATTGGCTGAGCTGCTGGCAGTACTGTGAAGGCAGCAGAAGTGATATTGCAGGAGTCCCTAAATTTAGTGACATTTTAGGGGCCTAGAAATTAAGAGGATCTGTCAGTGTCTGCTTTTGTACTCTGGGGAAAGGCGGCTACCATGTAAGAAGTCCGGGTAACATGAGATGGTCATGCTGTACGTGAAAATTACAAGCTAGTGCCATATGTAGTGGCAATGGGGAGAGGGAGAGAGAGGAGGACGGAGGGAGAAAAGAGGATGAGAGAGAGAGAGAGAGATATTGAGGTTGATTGGGAATGGCTCAGCAGCCATCTACTCTCCAACCACTTATGCTAAGGCGCCTGAACACTTGCTTTGATCTTCCAGCTTAACAGATGCCATGAGACACATGAAATGTCCTTACTAGCTCTACCAAATGGCAGTACTGTGAGTAAATAAATTGTATGTTGCTTTAACCCAGTAGCAAACTGTTTTGGGTCATTTTATGCCATTAGCAAATAATTTCTTTTATGTTATGAAAATAATTTGCTACCTAGAAGTAGAATAACAACAGACGAAATGGATAAAATTTATGGTCTTATCTTTGGGACCAGGTGTTAGGCAGAAACTTTAAGATTCTCAAGGAGGCTGTTAGAAGAGGCTGTAAGAGCAGGGCGAGGCTGCTGAAAGGAGAACAGAGACCCCGAGTGATCTACTAGGGGAGAAAATAGCAAAATTGTTACCTGTGGCAATGCAAAAAAAATGGAAAGACTGTCTAATGATCGTGTGATCTGAGAAGATTTCCGGGCAGAACGCTGAAGCTGTCTCTGCCTTCTTTCATTACACTTGACTGTTGCAAGGTTTAGAATTAGTTAGATGAGGAAGGAGATTTTCAATTATTCAAGCAGAATTTAGAGTGATAGTAAGAAGTCAGAGCTTGATAGGTTTTAAATTAGAATGTTTCCTTCTCATTATTGCCTAGAAAAAAAAATTATCAAAAAAGTCAGTTTCAGGGCAAGGTCAAAGTTCCAAGTGCCGTTAGTAAAATACAGCCTCAGTATAAATAGTAAAACCAAGGTTTGATTTTTTTTTTTTTTTGAAATCTCAGAAAAGTTTAAGTTAGTACTTCCTAAACACACTCAGCTAAAGAAACTGGCATATGAATCTAGCAAAGTTTGCTTCCTGTGTCCTCTTAAAATGGCCTTTGAGAATCTTCTGGGTGCTAATCAAAGCTCAACAGAAGAAGGAATCTGTCTTAAAAAGGTTCACAAATGTGGCCCTTGTCTAAGGGTATGGACAACTTGCTTAATATATGGGAAGACCATAGTTTTAAAAAATAATAATACCTATTTGTAATACAAGGGCCAGACATAAGGTCAAAATATAGCTACAGGCTTTTGCTCTTCTCTCCAACATACAAGGAAGCTAATCAGCTGCAAACTCACATGAATTTTATAGGAAAGGGAGGGAGGGTGGGGCACAGATACCAGAATATGTCCAGGAGACATGGAGAACCTCTCCCAGGGAATATAGCAAAGCTTTCAAAATAGGAAATAGTGATAGGACTACGCTGGATTTCAGACAATCTATAGCTGTTATCTCTTATCTGTTCACTGTTGTGGGCTGGGTCTATGGAGATCAGATGATGTGTTTCTTAGACTGTAGGTCTTTGAACTAAGAACGGCCTCATCTGAAGATCTGGACTTGTGCAACCAGAGCTGGGGAGCTGCCCCGAGGTCCCCTTCACACAGTTCTTTGCAATGTGACTCCTTTTAGAGGTAGTTCCTATGTTTCCTCACCTGGAATCCAGGCTTGTCTTGTGAGAGCTTTGACCAGCTGAATGAAGCATTCTGAGTGTCTGAACCCAGACATTATAAAGGCCTGGCAGCTTCTGGTTTTATTCTGTAGAGAAATCTATTATAGTTTTCTGGAACTGCCATAAGGTGAAGTAATGCAAGCTAACACATGGAAAGGCTACACGGAGACAGTAAGAGACAGAGACAGACACACAGACAGAGTTCAAGCCAGCCTTCTGCTTTTCCAACTATCCTTGCTGAGACATGTGAATGAAAATGCCATATTGGACATTTTGTTAGGTAGGTAGTTAGGTAGTTCTCCTGGGAAGGAGGAAGGGGTGGGGAGTCAGGCCCCCATCTACAGCCCACCTGCATTCTGCCTCAAGTTACCTGCCAATCTACCAGTCAGAACTCAGCACGCTAACTGCAAAAGAATGTAGATAACTCTCCAGCCTAACAGTTACAGCAGAGTCTTGAAGGTGACCCAGAACAGCCTTCAGACTAGTTATCATGCCCTTAGCTAAATCTAACTTATAGTCCACAGTCCCACAATAAGTTCTCGGAGAGGCTCTCAGGAGGTCTGCACATGCAGTAAGACGCTGGTTCCAGGTGACCTCTGAACCAGAGGTAAGCCTGACCCAGTGGTATAAAAGAGAATCACCGGCCATATCCTTTGCCCCTTGGCCTATCTGCTGGCAATGGAGGCCCATTTGCTGGCAATGAAGGTCCATTTGCTGTCTATGGGAAACATATCCTACTTTTTAAACTTTCTTGCTGTGTAAACCTATCTTTCTCTTTCTCAATAAACTAGGTTTCATGGTTGCCTTACTTTGGGTTGTCTGGTTGTTTTTGAGCAAGAGCACTCCAAGAACCAACGACCCAGTCAGCTGCCTGAAACCCCAACATATTAGGAGTCATGCAGCTGACTTGGAATTCAACAATTTCATCCCCATGAGATTCCAAGTGGAGCAAAAAAAACAAGCTCTTTTTACTGAGCATTGCCATTATTGTAGACTGCAGAATTGTGAGGAAATAAATGATACCTACTGTTTTATGTACCAAGTTTTGGGGTAATTTATTATGAAGATACAGATAAATGAAATCTTATCTTAATCAGAAATTAGTGCCTAAAAATTGATTTCTTAACACTTCAGCAGTCCTAATCAAAATATAGAATATAATTTGCTAATCAGTATAGTATATAGAATGTTAGATATAACATATTTTATTGAACAAAAGATTATTTTCCGGTCTTTTAGTCACTTGGAAATATTTTATAATTAAGTATAAGAATATGGCAAACCACAGAATGATTTTTGGTATACAGCCTCATTTGTCATTTTGTTTTCCACTTTACAGAAGAAACTGTCACTTGACTATATCCCAGGGCGGTTTGCTGTTGTTGTTACCAGAATGTAAGAGTTTAGCCTTAAAATTCACTCTTCATTCAAGACATACGTTGAAGGGCCTGAGGACAGTATGAGATTTCCTGGGCTAAAAGAAAGGCTGGTACTAATTTTTTTATGTTTCTTGGCCTAGATATGTTTTCATGTTGGACAGAGTGTAACCGAGGCTGGCTTTCTTTGTAACACATCATGTGGAGGTGACGTTGTAAGGAAGACAGCATATCAGAGGCTACCTACCTTTAACTACCAGAGTCTCAGATACTTATAAAAATACAGAGCACAGGTGAAGAGTCAAGTTGAATTGAGACAATTCACAGCAAAAGGGAACTGGGGCCACTGCTGTGACTATGAGGAGGAGCAAAAGAGAGATTTAATGCTGTATATCCATTTGTTCACTTGGTATTACGATAATTCTTCAGAGAAGGACAAAGGAGAAGAGACGGACAAAAGCTAAGGTGTATCTGAAAGTTTAAAAAAATAACACATCCTGCATGAGTTTCCATGATACATCATCTCACATATGGTAACAGTCAGTGTGAGGCTCTCTTGGTATCAACAAGTGTATATTCTTTTATTTTTACCAGTAAGCCCCATATGAATTCAATTCTATTCTACTGAAATTAATGCAATTCAAAAATAAAATGAAATTCTATTTTGTTTCGATTCCATACATATGTGTGAGTCCCTAGAGCCAGATAGAACACTGGAGATTAAAAAGCAAAAAAATTCTAGAAGTCCATCATTTAAAAAGTATGTACAATAGTGGAACCAGACAGAAGACAAAGTGATGGTTGCAGTAAACACAAGGGGGTAAGTGTTAGAATATGATACAAATACAGGTTGCCGTGGAATCCTGTGAAGGGCCAGTTAACTCAGACTTCACTGTCAGGTAAGGTTCAGGAGAAACTGGCAGACAGAACAGCAGAAGCTTCCTGCGTGCAGACAGTGAAATGTGGTTTTCTGGGCAGAGCAGGGACACACACTCAAGGTACAGGGCCAGTGGGGTGTGGCGACAACTACATGAAACTACAATCCTGCACAGGAGTAGGAAACCCAGGCAAATAGAGCACCAGGGAACAGGTTAGTGTTTGCAAACTTCCAAGAAAGGAGGCTGAAGAGAATGAAATAAATCAATGATATGATATCTTAGAAACTTCTCTGACAGCCTATGGAGATACCCTGAGAATGCCAGAAATTTCTAGGTGGACATGGAGGGAGCCTGAGCTGTTTTGTTTTCTGAAAGACGGTTTTAGAATTCTGTACCCGTTCCTTCACTGCTCCCACTACAGCTAGCCGGTCACACCTCACCTCCGGACTTACCCACTGTCTCACGGAAGTCGCAACCTGATATTCCCACAGGCACTTTAGACCCATTGGTACAAAAACGTTATGCTGTAAGCCTCAAATATACACAAAAGTTTATTTTTAAAATGGATTTACTGCATTTTTTCATTGAATTTCTGCCTTTCTAATATAATATTTTCTATCTCAGGTTTTGCTCAGCGACCTAATTAGCCCTGAATAGAAACCTGATGGTCAACGTTGACTCCACCAACTAACCCACTTCAACTTAAAGAAAATACTGACCCTTAGAAGACATAGGTAGACTTTGTGAATGTTTTTATATACACAGAAGCCCCGGGAAGATGGGTCCTTATCTGATTACTACTCATCAGTGAATCTCCAACACGAAAATGCCTGAAACACAGAAGATACTCTCTAGATCCATGGGTGGATGGATGGATGGACAGATAGATGGATTTGTTGGATTAATAAATGATAAATGTAAATTTAAGTTTTGATTTATTTTTCTCTGCTCTCATCTTGTTTACAAAATGCATGCTAATGAATTAAGATGTTTTTCAGAATATAAATTGATTTAAAAGGAGATTCCATAAGATAGTTGAATCCAAAGAAACATAATACTAAGATTTTCTTATTGAGTTATAATATTAAGTGGTTTTAAAATTTTGGTCAAAACAGACATTGTATTAAATGTGAGCCATTAAAATAAACCAAGAACAACGTAGTTTGGTGAAAGGTGTCTCACTTTTTTATTCATAGTGAAGCAATAACATATTTTAAAAGTATGAGTTTTAATTTTGAATTGAATTTCAAATTGAGTTATTGAATTTACTAAATAACTGTGTAACTAAATTCAGGAAATTCTTCTTCTATTTGCCCCAATTCCCTTATCTATGAAATGGACGTAGTAATACTAAGTACTTTAAGAGCTACTAAAATCATTCAATGAGATAGCAAATATGAAGTGTTTATAAGAGTATTGTGCCTAGTAACTACTAACTACTATTAAAGGACAATGATTTTATAAAGATGTGTATTTTTCATAGCTCTCTGTGTGTGTGTGTGCATGCTGTGGGGGGGAAGAACTTTCAAAATGATCCTACTTCCACCCTTCCTTGAAACATCAGGCCAAGTATCTCCTTTGCAGTCCAACAATCAAAGTGAGATCACACAAAATAGGGGATCCTGGAGCTGTGGCAACCAGGTTCAAATGCCCAGTGGTGATTGTGCCACTGAGGTTGTGATCTTGAGAAAGCTGCTCGTGTTTTAATTTGGATATGGATAAACGACTATGAATGGATTAACAAATTGTGGTATATGTATACCATGGAATATTATGCAGCTATAAAAAAGAAAGACTTTACCTCTTTTACATTTACATGGATGGAGCTGAATCATATTCTTCTTAGTAAAGTATCTCAAGAATGGAAAAAAAAACACCCAATGTACTCAATACTATTATGAAATCAATGTATAATCACCCACACTTTCATACAAAAGATAAAACACAATTATAGCTCAGAAAGAAAGAGAGAAGAGGAGGGCATGGGGAGAGGTGGGGGGGCGGGTGGAGGGAGGGTAATCGGTGGGACCTCACCTACTGTGCATATTGCAAGCGTACATGTCAAATATATTAATAGTAGAGTATAAATGTCTAAACACAATAATTAAATAAATGAAGTGAATGATATGTTAACCAGTCTGATGTAAACATTACAAGTTGTATATAAAATCAGCACACTGTACCCCATAAATGCAGTAAGGTACACAGTTATGATCTAATAAAAAAAAGCTATGCATAAGGGCCTATTATAAGGTACTTATTATAAGGATTAAATGAGTTAATATTGTAATGAATTTAGAGCAGATCCTAGGGGAAAAAGAGGCAACAAACAGGTTACAGAAAGTTTGCTTCTTTGTTAAATAAACGGGTGAATGAATGTCTGTTTATGTATATTATGTGGTTACTTGTGAATGGGTAAGGTGTCCAAGACTGAGGAAGAGTTAATAGAAAACAGTGAAAACAAGAACATGTTTTTATGGAAGTACAGAAAATAAGTTTCGGTTTCTTATTCTGGAAAGGTAGAAAAGTTACACTGCTTTAAATTCCAGCAGGCTGCCTATTCATTAATCCACTTTTATAAGTGATATAAAAATAAAACGTATGATGAGCATTTTCACAAACCAGAATGATTATTTTTATTTAAAAAATGATTAGCGTAAGAACCAGGATCAGGCCTTCCATAGCATGAGCATCCATTTTTGTGTTTCCCAATTCATTTCTAAACTGTTATTTCTAGAATGAAATACATGGAACTAGTCATCACTTCAAAAAGAGGTTTTTATGTTTATTTATCAGAAGATAGAATAAAATAGTAATATTGGAGGAAAATTTGAAATTGTAATATAAAGGATAAAGGTAGTATCTCAGTCATTCTGGGAGTAGAGGCCTGCAGGAGAGGGTAGAGACCAAACAAGGCTAATAGCTTGCCGGTGTCCATGGCTGTGAACTGAGGAAGGCAGACTTCCAGCTCTAAATCTTTGATTCTTTTTCCTGGATCCCTACTGCACTTCTAAATTAGGTGACATTGCTGAGTTCTTAAGAAAGTACCATCTTATGTCATAGAGAAAAAATGGAGCAAAACCAGTAAGTTGACAAAATCTTAGTGATTGAAGGGTTGGCTCTTAAGTATCAGGAAACTCGTTTTCTCTTAGCATCTGTGTAACTAGACACAACTCCATCTCTGTCTCTATCGGAGACAGTGAGGTTACTGATAAAGGCAGTTTGAATAACTCCAAATTATGTAACGTTTTACAATTGACTTTGTAAAGTACTTTATTTTCGTCTTATGGATTATGCTGCAAATTCTCTGAATTTACGCTCCACTTCTTTTCCCAATTCCCAGCCTCCTTAAATTTTACATTACAATTTTCTTATGTGAGATCATTCACCTGAGGGTTCTGTTCTTTAGCCTTTGGCTAAATTAGCCTTAAGTCCTTAAATTTCACTAGAAAACTCCCTCACAAATTAACAGCCCCAGAGCACTTAAGCTGAAAATTGATTTTATTTTACTTGCTGTTGGGTTATATAGATTATGCTGCAAAATTAAATAGGATTTTAAAATTGTGATCTGTAATACCAGAATCCCTAACTAATATAAACTAGATTACTTCTTACTTTACTTTGTCCATTTTCCCCTAACCATTTGCCAGGGAATATTGCAAGGACTTTGATTTTCATAAATCTGTTAACACAGGGAAATAATGAATATATTCATTTTTTTCTCATTTTCTTCTGTATTTTTTTTTTCACAGTTTAAGCTACAGGCCTGAGATGTGTTTTTATGGGGTTTTGTTGATTTGTTTGTTAGTTTTAAAACAAAAACTCTTTGAGACCTTTTAAAATTAAATGAAAATTTAGATGGGAACAGAAGGAACACCAGATGGGAGTCTCTCAAGGGATGTCTTCAGGGATATCACATAGAAGTGAAGTGATCCTAGGTGAGCAGAATATAATAGAATTTGTTACTAGAAAAGTAAGTATCTTAATGCAAAGCATGTCTGTGTAATTCATATACACACACCCACACACACTTAGAATCATCTTGAACTGAAATATACTTTAACATGTACAACTTCATCACGTATGGAAAAGTAGCTTGAGGCACAGAGATTTGAAGCAATGGTTAAGAATATTGGGAAATTCATTTTTTGCGGGGAGAGATATTATTAAAAATCTGATGCCCTCATTTCAAGTCTGGCATTATTTTCAACAAATCCGAACTGTTTCTGAAAATATAATACAATGTGTAAAAATATATATATTTTTTCCAGCACATAACAATATCCACCAATTTGAAACTTTTTCTTTTCTTTTTTAACTTCAGAAGAGTTTAGAAAGCCTTGCATTATAGACATTTTTCTCTTTTAGGGCAAAAAAAGTTTGGCTGGAGTATCAAAAAGCTATACTTAGTAACAATGTGTTTTAGACAAGAACTTATAGAATGAATCAAATGTATTGGTTTGTGTTTGGGAATTTAGTCAGTGATCATATCCTGTGTAATTGCCTTAAGAAACCACTGACCTCTATCTGTTCTCTTCTCATTTACAGCCGCAAAGCTTTTAAAGTCACTACTAACATGCCCAAAGCTGAGTGACATACTTATTTTCAAAGAAAAACGATTCAGAAGTCTTCAACATTAACTCAAGTAATTTCAGTAATTACCACTTTAGACACATTTTATGGGAAACATAAAGTCAGATACAAATTCCTATTTATTGCTTCACAAAACTATAAAGCACAAACAAATTAACAAATCAAATGGAAACAAAACCATAACGCTAATGAAATTAAAGATGGAATAATTAATTTCACATAATTATTAGTATGAATCTGGTAAATTTGCTTTCTGTTCACTAAATTGCTGTATACCACATGATGATTTTAACACTGATTCCTATAACACAGGCACTTTTTAAAAATGTAAATTACAATGTACCTGCTACATGTATAACACCCACCTATGAATGTGCATACATGTATATAGAATGGATATGAATATTTTAAAGACCAGTAAGATGAATACCCAGCTACTCTCTACCTAGCTAGTGTAAGACATAATGAGCAATTTTGAGACCTGCTTTGAATGCTGAAAATTCCTGTTTGATCTCTTCTCCATCCTTACCTTGTAATCCCTATCCTGATTTTTGAGTTTATTAGTCCTCGCTTTGTTTATAATCTATCAAACATAGATGTATGTATTTCAAAGATTATATATTGCTTACATTCTTCTATTTAGGGAATTCATATAATGCGGATATTCATTCATGACCCTCCTTTTTTCCTTCTATATTAACCTTTTTGAAATGAATTCGTGTTTATGTGTGAAGGAGAAGATCACGGATTTTAACTATATGTGTTTGCAGTTTCTGGGGCACCAGGGACTGAGGCCCAGAGCCCACAATGGATTATCAGTTGACTAACAAAGGCAGATTCTCACATGGGAATTAAATAAAAGTGATCCTTATATGTACAAGGAGTGGAAAATAATTCTTATTGTGCTAGTCTACACCCGTTAATTTATTCACCTGTGATTAAATGCTATTGATGGCAGAAAAGACACCAAATGTTGAAGAGTCCAAATTATGGCAGTCCAGGAGGATGACCAAATAAAGAAATGAATGAGTGACTCATGACATAACTTCCAGAAGCAGCAATGAATTTCAAAATGTTGCAGTAAAGCCTTGATGTCTATTATTTTGTTTATGTTTATTAGAGAGGTGGGTTTTTGCTTACCAGTAAGCAGGCTTTACAAACGCCTACTGAACAGACTTTTTTTTTTTTTTTTTTTCTGAGACAGTCTCACTATGTTGCCCTTGGTAGAGTGCTATGGTATCACAGCTCACAGCAACCTCCAGCTGTTGGGCTTAGGTGATTCTCTTGCCTCAGCCTTCCGAGTAGCTGGGACTTCGGGCGCCCGCCACAACGCCCAGCTATTTTTTTGTTGCAGCTTGGCTGGGGCGGGGTTTGAACTTGCCACTCTCGGTATATGGGGCGGGCGCCCTACTCACTGAGCCACAGGTGCCACCCCTGAACAGACTTCTATCAAGATTAGCTTGACAGAAAATGAGGACAGGGTAGGAATTAGCTTTTTTTTTCATAATTTACTGAACCTAAAAGTGTTGAATGCTGTCACCTTTCTTGTTTTTTTCAGGTGTTTTATTTTATTTCTGATCATGTTGCATCTATATAACAAATGTCTTTGAAGAGGTCAAAAGGTTGAAAAGCATCCTGTAATAGTCTATCGCATACTCTTGTACTGAAGTGTCACTGGATACATACAACCTCCTTAAGCTGATGATGAGCTGTGATGAGTAATATAAGTGACCAATGTGTAAAGAAAGTAAATCACAGAGGTGATTTTTCCATTTGTTCTTCAGCAGTCTATTGCAAATTCTTCAAAGGAATTTTGTCTTCATGTTTCAGACTATGAATAGTATTATAATACTATTTTGGCTAAAGGAGTTTAATAGCTAATGACCCATAGCCCCTTTTATAAAAGTGAATGAATTATGTAGGAAAGTAAGTACTGATTTTGTAAATCAATGTCTTGAACATACATAAGATAGATAATACTTATTTGCTTTACCAAAGTATTCTTATTTCTAAATGGAGTCATTGAATATTTTAAAAATTATTGAATTGTATCATACTGTAATTTACAATTAAATTAAAATTAAGAAGAATATTTATGTTCTCAGAATGAGTCCCTAATTCTTCAAAAATTCCAGTCCAATTCAATAGGATATGCCAGTACATATTGTCTTTAATCTTAGCGACCAGCTTGCATTCAGAAAACAAGAACCTTACCAGAACTTATGTTATCAATTTCTGTATTAAAAAAACTGCTAATGGATTAACAATAATATTTCTTTATTTCCATGATTATTTTATTTCTTCATTTATTTAGCAAAGTGACTTAGCTAGTGCCACTGTAACTGGTCTGCATTTCTTAGGGATCAAAGCTTAGCATCCTTAAATAACTTGAACCCAAAAGTGAGAGTCTATGCATTGAAAAGTGTAAGCAATTAAAGAACTACCAAGGAAAGAGTTTCCCTCGCCTCAGAGAGGGGGAGTTTACTCTTACATCTTAAAAGCTATCACTTACGGTCATCAAGGGAAGCAGAGCTTTTCACACTCCAGACACAAAATTGAAAGTATCTAACTGTTTCATTCTCTTCTCCCATACTGAGCTCTGTGTGATTTTGTTAAAGGAAGCATTACACAACCTGTCAGCACATAGGCTTTGGATTAGTGACACTGGTCATGTGGAGGGACTCTGGTCAGTTCAGGAAAACACTATTAGAAACTTAGAGGTGAGAGGATAAATGGAACTTAGCACTTTGGGGCTCAAGGAATCAAATATAGTTCTTTTCCTTAATGTTTTACACTGCAAACCTGTTGTTTTTAATTTTCTGAGCACTCACAACCCACTGTGCTTAAACAGCAGCTCTTAATCAGAACACAATAATTAGATAGTTAGAACCTGCATGATACTTAGCTATTCAAGGGGTTGCACTGCACAAGAAACAAGTTCCACAAGTTGTTTTTCCATTCTTTTTCCCTGATCCATCCAATGGTTTCTCTTTAAGCATTATCACCTGGATACATTTTATAGTTTGCCTGCATCAATCATTTTGTACATAGCAATATTAGTGTATGGCACACACATTCCCATATACACACACAGTTACTGTGACACTCTAATAGGATAAGAAAAGAATAAAAATCAATAAGGGGCTGACATAAAATCTTTCAAACACAGCACATTTAACTTGAAGGGAAAACCCGCTTAGCTGGTTTCCTCTTTAATTTCAAGGTAACTTCATTGGTACACACGGAACGTTCCTCTAAATCTGATTACAACGAGAGTCTAGTTACCGTACATTACAGGACGGATACCAAGCTTTTAGTGAGATAATCATTTCATAAATGACAACCCTTTCAGGAAAGATTTTGGAGGAAAAGTCTTTAGAAGTATAGTCCATTATTATTCACAGCTCTGCAGCTTTAACACTCTGTCAAGGCCTCATTCTCTCTCTCTTTTATTATTATTATTTTATAATAACCTCTTTCTCTCTCTCTTTTATTAATGAGCTTGTAGAAAAAATAACTTATAATCACTCTCCTGCTTCTTCCAGTCCATTTATTATTCTTTACAATATTACAGTTGGTTTCTGTTCTGATTGTTCTCCTAAGTCTGTGGTTGACCTTTTGTAGTATTGGTATTGAACAGATAGATGCCCCTTTTGGAAACTCTCTGCACCTTTAGTCTTTGTGACTTTTTTATTCTTTTGTCGACTGTCAGCCTGGAATCATTAACCACCTTTATGAGCACCTCTTTCTTAGGCTGGTCCTTGATTGCTGAGCCCCAGTTATCAGCCCTCTTTTCTCCTGATATACAAAATCAATTCAGTCAATGGTTATGGTTTCCACGGTCTCTGTGTGAAGAACCCCACAGTCATATATTCCAGATTTCTTGTGAACTCAAGGCCCATATTTCGAATGACTTATTCTGTATCATAACATCCTGCTGGTAAGACTGATATTCAGCAGGACTGTACTGGATATATGCACCGATATAATGGACGGATTGATTAGTGGTGCTGAGAAACCAGTGGTTGAACATTCGAAAATCACCCATATCACCCAAAGTAACTCAAATGCAATCATAAATCTGCCATTTATCCTATAAGTAATACTATGTTCTTCATTTTAAGAGTGGCACAATAAATTCTCTCATCATGTAAGCTAACCTGTCATTCAAATTCTAATTTTACATCTTCTTACCTATAATTATCCTTAAGTTCAGTAGGTTTCATAGTTATCTACCTACCCTTATTGATATATCACTTCTTGTTTAATATTGTTCTTATCTAACTTTACTAATTTTTATTCTGCAATCTAAATCCCTCCAGTTCTACATCTCAGAATGAAAACGCCTGTGGCTCAGTCGGTAAGGCGCCGGCCCCATTTACCGAGAGTGGCGGGTTCAAACCCGGCCCCGGCTGAACTGCAACCAAAAAAAAAAATAGCCGGGCATTATGGCAGGCTCCTGTAGTCCCAGCTACTCAGAAGGCTGAGGCAAGAGAATCGCTTAAGCCCAGGAGTTGGTGGTTGCTGTGAGCTGTATGATGCCACGGCACTCTACCAAGGGCCAGAAAGTGAAACTCTGTCTCTACAAAAAAAGAAAACAGCATAATGCCGCTTCCTGTGTACCCCACGATTGCATTAATGTACATAGCTATGATTTAATAATAATAATAAAAGGAAACGTATGGAAAGACAAACTTCTTAAATGGCTCTCTTAGGTACCAACATATAAGTCTCTACTATTTTGCATTTTATCTAGAATCCCTTATGTTCTGGCTCCTGTTTACCTACTCAGTTTTTCCTCCTGCTCACTTCATATGAAATTCCACTTTGCCACAATAATGAATTATTTCTATATTTCCCTCTTCCTCCTTCAGATCCTTCCATGACCTAAGAGTGTGTGTGTGTGTGTGTGATATCGCTTCTGTCTAGAAGAATAGTCTACATATTATTTACCAGGCAGACACTTGATCTTCCCTCAAATCTCTGCCTAATTACAAACTCTCTTACTTCCCAGGAACTATCCTTTTCTATTTTTCTATGTTGATTGTATATATCATTAATGTTTATAAAAGAGGAAATATTTATATACAAGTATAGATCTTTAAGTCTTGACATATTCTCATAAAAAACCTCTACACAAAAACTTCTCTTTTACTTAGGAAAATGCATACATATCAATGAAATAAGAGTTCAATCCAGATGCAAATGACTAAAGGATACTTTGTGTAAGTTCTTAAGAGTCTTTTCATCCATTCTTTAACTAAGATTACCATTTAAAAACTGTTCATTGAGTTCAAACTACGTGACAGAAACTTTTCTTTCCTCGGTCTATAGGAAGGTAAATAAAATATATTTTCTACTCTTAGGGAACTTATAGGTTGATTTAGCTAGGAAAAGTTTAAAAAGTGCATTAATATTATAGAAGAAGTCACAAAAGTCTCTTTAATTATCAATACATTTACTTTTACTATTAATAGTGTAAATCTGAATCTAGAATAATTTCTACTGTGTTTTCAGATATAGAATTGCTTCATTTCTTCATGGTGACAGATACAGAATTTCCTTATTTCATTATAGGAATATGTGTCACACTACATATGCCAGTCAATTTTGTTATTTGTGTATATTTGCTTTTACTTTTTTTTATCTTATATATATACCACAGTCAGGGCACTTATTAAAAAAGTAGGTTTATATCAATTTGCTTTACCTGTGGGACTTTAAAATAATAGCATTTTGTATTTGCAATAATACAAACATGGTATGTTCAAATACATTAAAATACAGTGGTTAAATGTAATAAGAGAAAAGATTCATAAATGTAATAAGCTCTTGGCATACTTAGAAAACATACTTAAATTTGTAAAGCAATTCTCTGCAACAGCAGAAAATGGACCCAAATAATAGCATGTGTTAGCATTCAAGCCATTATCTTAAAAGATAGCTTAATAAGGAAGACAATAAGCTAATTATTTAAATGGAAATTTAAAGTGGGCTGGCATATATGCAAATCTCTGTAGAGACATTTCTCTATGGTAAGAGTAATTCTACGTGAAACAGAGAGTGGGGATGCTCTTCTAGTTTCATTTCTAAAATGATATTTCTTATGTGTTATTAAGCCAACCCACTCTCATATCCAGTGAGAATGACTAGGGGTGTGCAAAAGCCAATCTGCTTAATATTATCAAGAAATATAATATACAAACTATAGTTATAAATAGAAAATAGTACTGAGATAGAGCAATTCTGTTTAATGAGAATAGTAACTTTTAATCTACTTTAGCGTGACAGATAAAAATAGATGGATTATTAGTATAATTGCTCCAAAACATTTTTCCTGAAATCTTTCCTAAACCAAATTTTCATTTTTCTTTTCTAAATACAATTACACAATTAATATTTTAAAACTCAGTAGAAATACCTGGTTTTCCCCATGAAGATCTGGAAATCCACCTATAAAAACAGATCCTGATTTTGTAGTGGATTTTTCGGATATGTGACTGATCACTTTGCTTGCTTTTATAATCCTCCCTAGAATATTCAGTTCAGCTCGACATGGATCCAATTCTTGCCTGAAACCATTTAGAAAAGAAATTTATGGTTTTTGTATGTGTCATATAAACATTTTTCTGACCAATTAATTAAGCTACTCCTAAATGAAGAATTCAAGTAAATAGATTATCTCAACATAAAACCCACAAAGCCAGAAGTAGCTTAATCTGTTCTAAATTAGAAATCCTTAATGTGTTTAGCACATAAAAAGAAAGCTAATTTTGATAAAACAACAAATCACAGCAATCAATGAAATAAATAAATCCTGGTGATAAGCAGATCTTTCTTAATAGTAATGGAAAGGATGTTTGAGTATAATATCCCATTTCATTGTTGAATTTTCTGTATGAGTAAAAAATATTAAAACAGATCAGACTTAAATGTGGCTATACAGAGTACAATATCTTTAAGTGGTAAACAGAAATGTTCCAGACAAGAATTAGCTATAGAAATATAAACCATACTAGGAAGTAAAGCATGTAAAAATAAAGGAAGCATAAATCAAATATAACTTAATTAGGAGACTTAGAGTAATAATTTCCATATGCCCTTTTTTTTTTTAGAAAAATGAGGAAGACAACATACTTCAGCAACGCTCCAACGTGTAGATGTGCATGTTTCATTTTCTCTAGCCATATGTTTAACTAATCATTGAATCCACGGATTGGTAAAGTACACCCCTGGGGCAAATCTCGTCTGCCACCTCTTAGTAAATAAAATTTAATTGGATCACTGACACATGTTTCTTCCTACATAATCTATGGCTGTTTTCATGGCAGAGTTAAGTAATGACAATAAGACTCTAAATCCCAAAAGGCCCCAAATATTTACTATCTAACCCTTACAGAGAAAATCTTAGTGATTCAGGCAGGGGTGTCCAACCGCTGGCCTATGGGCTGCATCTGGATTCTGTGTGTACTTTTTTGCTTATCTGTGATGGCAAATACCATGAAAATTATGCATGGACCTTTTTTACTTTTATTTTTTAGCTCAATGGTTTTTGCTAGTGTTTGTGTTTCAATGAGTGGCCCAAGATAACTCCTCTTCTTTCAATGTGATGTGGAGAAGCCAAGACGTTGGATACCCCTGCAAGTAAACTTTATTATAATCCTTTTAAAGATAGATATCCACCTATCAATGTCATTCCTTATTATAAATATGTGACAGAAACTTTTTATTGAATCATAGCATACCTAATGAAGAGAGTGAACAGTAAAGCTCTATGAAATATCATATTGTGAACATTTCCAAGTAACCACTACCTCAGTCAAAAGGCATAAAATGACTAGCCAGGCCTCTCTAACCCAACAGGCAGGCGCGCGCACACACACACACACACACACACACACATACAACCTCTCCTTCAAATTCAGTATTGTGTTTTCAATATTCAACTTTGTTATTGAATTTAACAGTAGTCTGCTAGTTTTCAAGGTATATAATTGTATATAAGTTAATGTTAGTATACATTTGAATTTTTTCAATTTGGAGGTTACTAATAGTAATGTTACTATAAACATGCTTGTGCATATTATTTGGTGCACATAAATATGCATTTCTGTTGAGGATTTAAGAAACAAATACTTAAAGTTCTCTCTATGTTTGAGACATGCTCTACGATTTAACATTGTGAGAATTTTATTTGTCGCTTTAGCGTCTTACATTCTTATTTTTGTAATAGCGTCTTTTAATCATCAGAAGATTTAAATTCTAATTTGCTCCCATTGATCAATCTTACATTCAGTGATTAGTGTTTAATAACCTTAATGGCTCTTGTCCCCAATGTATTTTTTTTTTTTTTGGTGAGTGTGACGAGTTTATTTGAGTGACTTACAAGGATACTTGTTCCTGGGCAGCACAGGAATTTCCTCTATTTCATTTTTTAAAATATACTTTTCTATTGACATTTAGATCTACAATCCATCTGATATTGATTTTTTTTTATAGTCACTGGTATGTGTCAATTTTATTTTTTCCTTATGGAAATCCAGTTGACTTAGTCATGTAAGTGTACAAAAACCTATCTGTTCTCCCCTGTTCTAAACTGTTACTTCTGTCATAAATCATGTCCAAAATGTTGATCTGTTTCTAGACTCTTTCCTCTGTTCCATTGCTCAATATTTCTTTATCTTTGTACCACTACATCACTGTCTTAAGACTTACTCTAAAAATACAGTTTTTAGTACCCAATAGAGTAAGTTCTCCTACCTCAGTTCTTCTCCTCAGCATGGTTTTGGCTGAGGGGTAAGTGTATGTTTTTCTCCTGGGCACTCTTTCTCTTTCA
The DNA here is from genome assembly GCF_027406575.1 of Nycticebus coucang. Taxonomy (NCBI): domain Eukaryota; kingdom Metazoa; phylum Chordata; class Mammalia; order Primates; family Lorisidae; genus Nycticebus; species Nycticebus coucang. The sequence continues at coordinate 19,311,913 of NC_069788.1, read as the reverse complement.
TTACCCCACATTGCTTACCTTTGTACCAACACTACATTGCCTATAATACTTAGGCTTTGTAAGTTGAGATAAACCCTCTTACTTTGCTGTTTTATTCTTCTAATCTAAATTTTCAAAGGTATCGGCAGAAACTATTTTATAATTTCCTTTTATATTTTTGTTGGGGTTGGAACTTTCATGTCTGCCTTTTTCTGTTGGTTGTCTTTTCTTATTTTATTTGTTTCATAGATCAACACTGGCAGACAGAAGTAAATTTCAAAGAACATACTTTTGGCATTGTTGATAGTCTCTGTTCTCTACTTCTTTTACTACTCCATTAACTTCTGCTCTTATCTCTATGATTTATTTCCTTTAACTTTCACAGTGCTTAACTCACTCGCTCTCATATTAACCAGGCATCACCTCTGCAAGTGGCAGATACAGACCAGGAGGGCAGTTCTTAGGGCGAGAAGCTGGGGACCAATCAGGAGAAGGGACTGCAGGAAAAACGCAGAACGCCTGTCAATCATGTACATCATCTGGTAACATGCCACAGTCTCTTACAAGCCCTTCACCAGAGCTGGCCAATGAAAGGAAGCCACTGGGGAGTCCTTAATGCTTTTCTCCAGTCTTGGAGACCCACCGTTCCTTTCTCTAGAATGTATTTTTGCTTTCTATAGCTTCTTTCTTTTCTGCAATAAAAGCTGTTTGTGGGGAATTGCTTCTTGTCTGCAGTCTGTCCGTGGTACCTGTCCTTCTTGTGATACTTCCAAGCAAGAGCCAAAAATTCAAGACAATATTCCACCAAGAGGCCAAACCTGACAGTTTTTAATCTAATATATGCTCTCAAGATTGAATTTATTTCAAAACTTAAATTTAGCTGTATTCAACGAGTTTTATTTTTCATTATTATTTGTTTAAAATATTATTTAATTTTATTTGTGATTTCTTTTCTTTGGTCCAATGATTGTTCAGAATTGTGTTGCCGAACTTACAAACATACAGGGCCTTTCTAGTTATTTTTTGTATTCTAATTTTAGCTCAAATCAAGGTTGTTCAGAAAATATTCCATGGTTTTATAATATTTCTTTGAAATATATTGATTGAGGCTGCATAGCCCAACATATGGTCCATTTTAGTAATATTTTAATGATACCTGGAAGTCTGCAGTTGAGTGTCCTGTTGTACATGGTCACGTTTTACACACATCCACAAACACACAAATGCATTTATCCCCTTTTGAATTTAGAATAGACACAATCCATTAGTGAATCATGTCTGTAATGCATGTACTTACTTGTTTTCTTATCAAACATTTAGATAGATTCTTCACATCCTCCTCTATACAGATAATATGAAACTTAACTGAGCTAAGACCAGGTATAGCCTTGTAACCAATAGTCAAGCTTTGATAGAAAGTTTTGAACTTTTTTAAAAAGATTAATGATATCCTCTCTATTAAGAGGATGAGAGTAAAATTTGTTGAACATTTTTAGAACTCAATAGATTTGCTTGGATTCTGTATTTAGAAGCAAACTGGAAGCTTTCTGGGTTAATTATGTGTCACAATTAAACTGTTAAAAATATCACAGGGAGGATATGGCTTCCAGGAAGCTATTCATTAACTGATAAAAATAAAAAGCACAACCACTTCTGCTCTAATCATTCTGTAAAATTTAATGTTTAGAAAAACACTTTGCACTCTTTTGTGATTTTAAAATAGCAATAATATTTATTCATTTATACTGGTAATGAATTCATTTCTCATGAATGAATCCATCATGATATCAAACATTTTTTTGACCTCTGGATATGACAACTCAAAAATATATTGTATAAACTCTAGAGATTTTTATCCTGATAATAAAAGCAATATAAGATCACAGTAATTAATTTAACAATTTGTCTAACATATAATTAACTAAAGAAATCTTGAACCTTTTATTGCTTGGTTTTTATAATTATACCTAGAAAATATAGGTCAATAATATACAACTGCATCAACCGTCTGGTTTGAATATTTTTCTCTTATATGACTATATAATAATTTATTTGTGTGAATCGTATTGCTGGACTTTTAGTTTTTAAGATTATTGAAATTATAAAAATCACATTGTAATTATGTGGCATTTAAATCTTGGAAAATCATCTTACCCTTGTTTAATCATTTCTCTATGACATCCTCCTAGAAATGAATTATTGAATCAAATTATAGGCAATTTTAGTGATTTAGTATCAAATTGATGGCCTGTCCTAGAAATTTGTGCCTGTTCAGCCAGAATCTACAATCACATAAACCAATTCCTTAAAATAAACTTCTTAATTTATATTTTTGGATACTTCTGTTTATCTAGTAAAACCCTGACTGAAACAGATTTTCATACCTAGCGTATTGAGAGCATCAAGGTGACTGATTTTGTGACCCATCGTGTAAAGATCTTTCACATTATTTGATAATCTGAATCTATATTGATCGAGTATAGAATTTGACTCTTCATTGGAGTTGGACCTGATAATAGTTGCTGGGAAAAACTCAAGTCATATCTCTCTCCATTAGTGTTAGCCAGGTGGAATTTAATTCTTTACGTTTTCGATATGAATAGCAATGGATCCGGTGACTAGCCTTTGATAGTCAGCTCCAAGCTAGAAACTTTCTATGATGTTTAATCTGAGTAAATGAACAACAAACAAATGATATTGGGGAAAAGTTAATACATTATGGTGGGAAATTATTTATAGACATACTACATTTGAATTTTTTTCTTTCAAACATATTATGATTTTGATCATTCCAGTACGATTTCTATGCATTGTCACAAAGAGTGATCAGCTTCGCCATCAGAATACTATTATCTATGCACAAAGTGTGCGGATTTGTACCTTTGGATAAATAGGGAATGTTTTCTTTCATATTTAAAATTCTGCATGGATATTCTTGTTTTCAAAACTATTATCATTTCCAAAATAAATTACTCATTGTAAATGAACACAAGAATGGCATGTCATCTTTTCTCATATACCTATTTGAAGAGCTGGCAGCTATGTTGAAGGGAGATGAAAGGTAGGCACGCCTCCATTATAAGTATGTTGTAGACCATCAGGTTTTCATTGCCGAAGATGCAATTCCAATATTCCGTCTAGAAGGGTGGTTATTTTATTCAAGAGACACACTTTTTAACAGCTGCCGTATCTTTCCCCTTAGGCTCATTAGAGGAGAGGCAGTGCTATTCTGATTGCGCGCTACTGAATCTAACATGAATTGACTGGACGTAGAGAAAGTCTTACATCATTATTGTTTAGCATTTGCTGATGAACAGTTTGCCTAGCTCACCACGCACTGTGAAATTTTTCCATCAAGGCCTTTTTAATGCTTTCTCTAAAATCACTACACAGGGTGCTTTAAAGGTCAAATGAGTAGAGCAGAATTTTTTGCATAACTATAAGTATAGGACTCTCCTGAGGAGGACTGGTGTTTGAACTACCTTTAACTGCTCTTCTCCCAAACTCGCAATGATTGTTCAGATCTGCCATTTGTATACTTACGTAATGGTAATCATGACCTACACTCTACTAACTAGAACCTTGAAGGAAAGTTTATTGTGCTATAAATTCTATTCGTTGCATTCAGGTATTTAGGGTAGACATCAGGAAAGGTCAAGTAAATGCTGAACTCCATAGAGATGTGGGCGATATACTGTGATGTCATCCTCCTGGCTACCATATCATAACCCAGCAAGTTCTAAACTTGCACAGGTGTTAGCCAAGACTGCAGGGGATATATAAAATAAGCCAATCTTGTAAACAAGTACACAAAAAGAAAGTAAATAGCAAAATTTCATCAGGTTGTAAATCAACCCTCTCATGGTATTATTCTTGAGTGTTACGGTGGTCAAGGTTTAGAAATTACTCTGACTTCCACTTTATACTTTATGATCTTTCCATGCTTAATAAAACTATTTCTTATCGGCAGTACCAAACCTACCCACAGAACCTGAACATGTGTGTTTCTATTTTGTGGTTATCCCATTTATGTAGAAAAAAAACTTGATTGATTAAATCAATCATAAAGAAACAAAGACATTATTATAAAATCAAAATAAATCTACCCTTTCAAGAAGAATTTGGGCCTGTAAGTTGTCTATTCACACAAATAGAAATAAGAGAGGCATCAATTTAGATATTTAATGACAATACACTATTTTTATTGATACATAACAGTTGTGCATATTTATGGAGCAAATATGATATTTTGATACACTATTTTTATTAGATCAAATTATCCCAGGTATCTTGAGACATTTTATATTCATTGGAAGATATTTATTAAACTCCAATTGCAAATAGATGTTTTAATGGGAATTAAACAAATACAATGAATATTTCTATTAAGGAGACTCAATTCAATTCTCATAAAATATTCAGGGGATATAGAATTGTCCTTAGCTTATACTACCCTATCACATCTTTCTAAAAAGTAAAATAAACTCCCCAATTTGAAACTTTGAATGACAGACTGTGGCCAAAAGAATTACATCTAAATATGTCCATTTGGAATTCAAGCCTCTATCTCTCCGATTTAGGCTCTTCTCATTTAATTATGAGAGCACAACAGAAATTTTATGAAATCTTTAGATCAGTCTTCTAGTTGTCTTAAGACTTCAACTTGGCTGTGAATCCTTCTGGCCCTTAAGGTTCCTCTTTTACCCATTTCAATGGTACTTATAACTAAGACTTGGCTCCACTTATTACCTAAAATGTTTCTTACGTTTTCTATCTTAATGACCTCTTTAATGTCGAATACTAGTTAAGTGTGGCACTCATTTTTGTATTCCATTATGTACTGCTTTCTCTTTTATGTGATTGCTTGATATTTCTGTTTTATTTCTTCAGTGAGAAAGCAACGTCTCAATCACAGTTATGATTTATTCCTTTCTGATTTCTTTGCAAAACTTAGTGTTGGTTTAATAGCCTTAGAAAATTAAATTTTGAGTTTTACTTTATAGCAATAACCGTGTTCCTGAAATACACCAGCTATTTTCTTCTATCCTAAATAACTGTGATTCTAAAATAGTGGCCTTCTCTCAGGGAGAAAGCCCTTAAGTTGCCAAGTGTGGCCCATTCTCTGCCACCACAGCTGGTCTGGTCTCCAGGTTAGGAGGATAATATTCCTCCGCCCATGAGATTTCCTCCTGGCAAAGTTAACTGTTTGCACTCATTGAGCCACAGTCAGTTTTTCTAACAACTAGGCAGCTGAACAAAGAGACTCTAAAAACTTTGAATTCAGTATTAAAACTGCCATGTAATTGAGTTGTTTTCTTACTAATTCAAAACAAAGAATTATTCTCATTGATTTCATTTTTTCAGATTGCATACTCTTAAAAACCATGTAAATGGTCATTTTTTTCTTTTTTGTACTTGTGTGTGGGACAAAAGGTTTGACACATCATGTCATGACTCTTCTGAAAGGCTGTGCACTGCTAAAATTTTGGATCTTTCCATTGAATAAATGGATTTTTTAATATCTTTTTGCATCTGTGGTTGACATTGAATATCAGTGATATAATTAATACCCACATTAATTATAGTTATTTTAATTAAATTATATTCCAGAAGATGCAAAATACTCAATGTTAAAATAATCAAGATCAGAGTATTCACTACCAAGACCACAGATTAAATTTAAATCAAGAAAAATGTAACCAATTATTAACTTTGTCTTTATGAGCAACTAAACCACATGTAGTGGTATTTTCTTGGGTTAAAATATTAATTCCAGAATAAGAACACCAAGATAACTTCATAAATTATGTTAGTTTATATTGTCCATTATTTAGAAAAACAAAACCCCCCAAATTTCAAAATGTGATAATCATAATTTCTGAATACTCATTTATCTTTAAAATTTCATTTTTCTCAATTATTAAAAAGATAACCTAGATAGCATATTAATTTTAAAATATATATACCATGGAATAGTATTTAGTCATAAAAATGGTGGAGACTTTACATCTTTTGTATTAACCTGGATGGAGCTGAAACACATTCTTCTTAGTAAAGTATCACAAGAATGGGAAAGCAAGTACCAATGTACTCAATACCAATATGAAGCCAGTAGACGAGTTGACATGGTGGTACTTTTCTATCACTGGAGATTCTTCAGAGAGTCTTTGGCCCTGCTGTGATTGCCTCCAAAGTATACACATCAGCCAAATAGTTCAAGAAAACACCAGCAAGTAGAGGTGCTAGAGCAAGCGTGCTTGCTTAGAGAAATAAGAGAAGGATCAAAAAGCATCTTCAAAATTATTTGTGTGATAAAATCATTCCCTGAGAACCTGGATTCTCCTTATTTCATTGCTGAATCTAAAAATACGCCTGTTGAGTTGTGGAAATGTTTGGAGCCTGTGTAGGATACTGAAAGTGTGCATCTTACATCCTGTCCTCAGATGATCAGCACAGTATGCTTTTAAGAGGGATAGTTATTTCACTATGTAAATTTGGGTTTAAGTCCACAGTCAGATCCACATAGCTTTATCAGAGCTTAGCATACAGGTGGACACTTTCAGTTCAGTCTAGTTTCAGTCCCACAACTACTTGTAAAACCCATTAGGATTTGACAGTTTTGGCAATCTTTGATTACTAGGGTGTACCACACGGGGGTAGGAGAAATGATGAGGCTCTTAGTCACTTGAAACCATAAAGCTACTGGCTCGCCTGAATGCCATTTCAAAAATGCCTATATTGAGGGGAGACAAGATGGCGGACTGAAGCCAGCTTTCAACAAAGGCTCCCGTCTAGAAGGAGAGTTAAGGGACAGGAATTTAGTAAGTATCCTGGTGGACTTGAGCCTCACCAAGAGAGAAGGCTGAAGAACGCACATCAACACCGCTGAGGCAAGTTGTGATCACAAGGACGCAAACAAAAGGTACAAAATCCACCACCAAGCGGATGGGAGTCCCCCTCCCCCATGAGACCGGCTCTGGAGCCCCACAATTGAACAAGCGGGCAGAAATTAAAGGCTCTCCCACTACACTCCACGGGAGAGACCTTCTAAAAACTGGACCTACCTCCCCTACTGGGGTGCCGTGGCGTTCTCCTGCCGGACATAGGACTGAATAAAACTTTGGGAATCCTTTGCCGGCAACCCTGAATCCCCGGCGCTCCCCTCCCGCCCACTGAGGTCTGGAGGCCTGTCCCCCAGGACTTCGGATCCTTGGGTGATTTCTCAAGGGGAGTGGACAGTCCCCGAGTTGCGACTGGTCAGCATTGACTCTGAGGCGCACCGAGTGAGGAGAGGGCACCGGGCTGAGGGGGAGTCACGCCTCGCGGCACTTCCCTGCGGTGCAGTGCAGCAACCCTCCCCGGGCATACGGGGCCCAAGACTGAATCAGACTCTGGCCTCCCCGCTGAGAGCTGAGAACCCCTACTCTCACCCGGGGTCTGAGGGCCTATCCCTCCGGAGTTCGGCTCCTTGGGTGATTTCTCGAGGGGAGTGCACAGTGCCTGAGCTGCGTCAGGTCAGCGCTGACTCTGGGACACGTGAGCGAGGAGAGGGCACTCCGCTGAGGGGAAATCAAGCCTTGGCGGCACTTCCCTGCGGTGCAGTGCAGGAGCCCTCCCCGGACCGTAGTATTGCGTGAAACTGAATGAAACTCTAGCTTCCCCCCGCCCCACTCCCAATCCGGGTCTGGGGGCCCATCCCCCAAGAGTTCTGATTCTTGGGGGATCTCTTAAGGGGTGTGGACCCAGCACAAACTGCGGCCGCTCAGTGCTGACTCTGGGGCGCGGGACAGAGGAGAAAAGGGTCGCCTGAGTGCCCACACCAGAGCAGCAGTTCCCTGGAGGTAGATCAACAGCCGTTTTTTCTTTAACGGCAGAACGCTCACTTCTGGATATTCTGAGGCCACACCCCCTGTCTCCCTGGGCAACCAGAGGAGGCCACAGGTGACACGGCTCACAAACCCGGAAGCCTCCAGGGCGGGGCCGACCCAGAGAGGTGTTCAGACGCAATTCTCCAGCAGCAAAGACGTTTGAACTCAAAACAGCCCGTCTCCTGTAGGCGACGACAGGAACAGAGACAGAACCTCACAAAGTTGTCTGTTCTGTTCTGTTCTGTTAGCAGCATCCATCAGGGACGGGGCTAAGCCTGAGTGAACACCTCCTTCCCATCACCTGCATCAAACACTCAAAGATGTCAGGCCCCATCTCCTCCTGCTAGATAGCGGCAGTCTGCGGGGGCCTGGCAGACTTCCTCGCGATTCAGGCAGGTGCAAACCCCTGGAGTGTCTGTTCACTGCAGGCAACTGGGTTAGCCATCTGCAGAGATACCAGTGACTGGGTCCGACGGAGGGGCAAAGTGGGGAAGGAGACGTCGACCTTCCCAGACTGCTCTGTTTGCGGGGTGGCTCCTCCTGACTCCACGCTGCACTGGGGTGAGCTGTCTCAGAGGAGTCACCAGGCCCCTGTGATCCAGTTCCCAGAGACCTCTTGAACCCTTCCACCTGAGACAAGTGCCGATTGAGACAGTTGATTCGGACCTTTTGAACTGGGCTAATAGACTGAGGACTTTTCAGGTGGTGCCCTGGGTGTGCGATTGTAGGAAGGTTTGATTCTCCTTTTCCAACTGGGGCCAGAGGTGGGCAGGCGGGGTGACTTAATTGCTGATTTTTCCACACAGCTGAGACTTCAAGCCAGAGTAGAAGTTGCAATAGGATCGAACAGAAACCAGCTGAAAACAAGACAGAACCACTTTGCTCCACCACACCAGACAGGGCCCCAGTTTCTCAGGCCACAACACTGTACGGGCCCTCGATAAAACCCCAGGGGAAAAACCAAAGGGAGTAAACCATGGGGCGGAATCAGCGGAAAAACTCTGGTAACATGAATAACCAGAATAGATCAACCCCCCCAAGAAAAGATACGGCAGATGTGATTGAAGATCCCATTCATAAACAACTGGCTGAGATGTCAGAAGTCGAATTCAGAATTTGGTTTGCAGACAAGATTAATAAAATGGAATTAGGAATTCGAGGAGAAATTCAAAAACTGTCTCAAGAATTTAACGAATTTAAAGACAAAACCACCAAAGACTTAGACACACTGAAACAAGAACTTACAGCCCTCAAAGATATGAAAAATACAGTAGAATCCCTCAGTAACAGAATGGAGCAAGCAGAAGAAAGGATTTCTGACATTGAAGATAAAGTCTTCGAACGCTCCCAATCTCTCAAAGAGGAAGAGAAATGGAGAGCAAAAACGGATCACTCACTCAGAGAGCTCTCAGATAATTCGAAAAAAAATAACATAAGGGTTATAGGAATTTCGGAGGCTGATGACGTGGCAGCCAAGGGCACAGAGGCCCTTCTACATGAAATTATGAAAGAAAATTTTCCAGACATGCCTAGAGAATCTGAAATTCAGATAGCAGACAGCTTCAGAACCCCAGCACGATTCAACCCCAAAAAGCCATCTCCCAGACATATCATAATTAGCTTCACTAAAGTTAACATGAAAGAGAAGATTCTCAAAGCAGCCCGGCGAAAGAAAACTATAACGTACAAAGGTAAGAATATTAGAATAACTGCAGATCTCTCTGCTGAAACTTTTCAAGCAAGAAGAGGCTGGTCATCAACTTTTAATCTCCTAAAGCAAAAAAACTTTCAACCCAGGATCTTGTATCCAGCTAAACTGAGTTTCATCTATGATGGAGAAATTAAATACTTCAATGACATTCATATGTTGAAAAAATTTGCCATAAGTAAACCAGCTCTTCAGGATGTTCTCAGACCTATCCTCCACAATGACCAACCCAATCCTATACCACAAAAGTAAACTCACTCAGAAACTTCGGATCAAACTCCAACTTCCACACTGGCGAAAGGATTAAAAATGTCCACTGGACCTTTGAAAAACTCGATACCCAAAATTCCACCAGACTTATCCTTACTCTCCATCAATGTGAATGGCTTAAACTGTCCTCTAAAGAGGCATAGGTTAGCTGACTGGATACAAAAACTTAAGCCAGATATTTGTTGCATACAAGAGTCACATCTCAACTTAAAAGACAAATACAGACTCAGGGTGAAAGGATGGTCATCCATATTTCAGGCAAATGGTAATCAGAAAAAAGCAGGTGTTGCAATTTTATTTGCAGATACAGTAGGCTTTAAACCATCAAAAGTAAGGAAGGACAAGAATGGTCACTTCATATTTGTTAAGGGTAATACTCAATATGACGAGATCTCAATTATTAATATCTATGCACCCAACCAGAATGCACCTCAATTTATAAGAGAAACTCTAACAGACATGAGTAACTTGATTTCCTCCAGCTCCATAATCGTTGGAGATTTCAACACTCCCTTGGCAGTGTTGGATCGATCCTCCAGAAAGAAGCTGAGCAAAGAAATCTTAGATTTAAACCTAACCATCCAGTATTTAGATTTAGCAGACATCTACAGAACATTTCATCCCAACAAAACTGAATACACATACTTCTCATCAGCCCACGGAACTTACTCCAAAATTGATCACATTTTAGGTCACAAGTCTAACCTCAGTCAATTTAAAGGAGTAGAAATTATTCCATGCATCTTCTCGGACCATCATGGAATAAAACTTGAATTGAGTAACAACAGGAATCTGCATACCCATACAAAAACATGGAAGTTAAATAACCTTATGCTGAATGATAGCTGGGTCAGAGATGAGATTAAGAAAGAAATCACCAATTTTTTGGAACAAAATGACAATGAAGACACAAGCTATCAGAACCTCTGGGACACTGCAAAGGCAGTTCTAAGAGGGAAATTTATAGCACTGCAAGCCTTCCTCAAGAGAACGGAAAGAGAGGAAGTTAACAACTTAATGGGACATCTCACGCAACTGGAAAAGGAAGAACATTCCAACCCCAAACCCAGTAGAAGAAAAGAAATAACCAAAATTAGAGCAGAATTAAATGAAATTGAAAACAAAAGAATAATACAACAGATCAATAAATCAAAAAGCTGGTTTTTTGAAAAGGTCAATAAAATAGATAAACCTCTGGCCAACCTAATCAGGAAAAAAAGAGTAAAATCTCTAATATCATCAATCAGAAACAACAAAGACAAAATAACCACAGACTCATCAGAAATCCAAAAAATCCTTAATGAATATTACAAGAAACTTTATTCTCAGAAATATGAAAATCTGAAGGAAATAGACCGATACTTGGAAGCACGCCACCTTCCAAGACTTAACCAGAATCAAGTGGAAATGTTGAACAGACCCATATCAAGTTCAGAAATAGCATCAACTATACAAAACCTCCCTAAAAAGAAAAGCCCGGGACCAGATGGTTTCACGTCAGAATTCTACCAAACCTTTAAAGAGGAATTAGTACCTATATTACTCAACCTGTTCCAAAATGTAGAAAAAGAAGGAAGACTACCCAACACGTTCTATGAAGCAAATATCACCCTGATCCCCAAACCAGGAAAAGACCCAACAAGAAAAGAAAATTATAGACCAATATCACTAATGAATATAGATGCAAAAATATTCAACAAGATCCTAACAAACAGAATCCAGCAACACATCAAACAAATTATACATCATGACCAAGTTGGTTTTATCCCAGGGTCTCAAGGCTGGTTCAATATACGTAAATCTATAAATGTAATTCAGCACATAAACAAATTAAAAAACAAAGACCATATGATTCTCTCAATTGATGCAGAAAAAGCTTTTGATAATATCCAGCATCCCTTCATGATCAGAACACTCAAGAAAATTGGTCTAGAAGGGACTTTTCTTAAACTGATAGAGGCTATCTACAGCAAACCCACAGCCAATATCATATTGAATGGAGTTAAATTGGAATCATTTCCACTCAGATCAGGAACCAGACAAGGCTGCCCATTGTCTCCATTGCTTTTCAACATTGTAATGGAAGTTTTAGCCACCGCAATTAGGGAAGAAAAGGCGATCAAGGGTATCCATATAGGGTCAGAAGAGATCAAACTCTCGCTCTTCGCAGATGATATGATTGTGTATCTGGAAAACACTAGGGACTCTACTACAAAACTCCTAGAAGTGATCAAGGAATACAGCAGCGTCTCAGGTTACAAAATCAACATTCATAAATCGGTAGCCTTTATATACACCAACAACAGTCAAATTGAAAAAGCAGTTAAGGACTCTATCCCATTCACAGTAGTGCCAAAGAAGATGAAATATTTGGGAATTTACCTAACAAAAGACGTGAAAGATCTCTATAAAGAGAACTATGAAACTCTAAGAAAAGAAATAGCTGAAAATGTTAACAAATGGAAAAACATACCATGCTCATGGCTAGGAAGAATCAACATTATCAAAATGTCCATACTACCCAAAGCAATATATACTTTCAACGCACTCCCTATTAAAGCTCCACTGTCATATTTTAAAGATCTTGAAAAAACATTACTTCGTTTTATATGGAATCAGAAAAAACCTCGAATAGCCAAGACATTACTCAGAAATAAAAACAAAACAGGAGGAATCACACTACCAGACCTCAGACTTTACTACAAATCGATAGTGATCAAAACAGCATGGTATTGGCACAAAAACAGAGAAGTAGATATCTGGAATAGAATAGAGAACCAAGAGATGAATCCAGCTACTTACCGCTATTTGATTTTTGACAAGCCAATTAAAAACATTCAGTGGGGAAAAGATTCCCTATTTAACAAATGGTGCTGCGTGAACTGGCTGGCAACCTGCAGAAGACTGAAATTGGACCCACACCTTTCACCATTAACTAAGATAGACTCTCATTGGATTAAAGATTTAAACTTAAGACATGAAACTATAAAAATACTAGAGGAGAATGCAGGGAAAACCCTTGAAGAAATTGGTCTGGGTGAGTATTTCATGAGGAGAACCCCCCGGGCAATTGAAGCAGCTTCAAAAATACACTACTGGGACTTGATCAAACTAAAAAGCTTCTGCACAGCTAAGAACACAGTAAGCAGAGCAAGCAGACAGCCCTCAGAATGGGAGAAGATATTTGCAGGGTATAACTCTGACAAAGGTTTAATAACCAGAATCCACAGAGAACTCAAACGCATCAGCAAGAAAAAAACAAGGGATCCCATCGCAGGCTGGGCAAGGGATTTGAAGAGAAACTTCTCTGAAGAAGACAGGCGCACGGCCTTCAGACATATGAAAAAATGCTCATCATCTTTAATCATCAGAGAAATGCAAATCAAAACTACTTTGAGATATCATCTAACTCCAATGAGACTAGCCTATATCACAAAATCTCAAGACCAGAGATGTTGGCGTGGATGCGGAGAAAAGGGAACACTTCTGCACTGCTGGTGGGAATGCAAATTAATACATTCCTTTTGGAGGGATATATGGAGAACACTCAGAGATCTAAAAATAGATCTGCCATTCAATCCTGTAATTCCTCTGCTGGGCATATACCCAGAAGACCAAAAATCACAACATAACAAAGATATTTGTACCAGAATGTTTATTGCAGCCCAATTCATAATTGCTAAGTCATGGAAAAAGCCGAAGTGCCCATCGATCCATGAATGGATTAATAAATTGTGGTATATGTATACCATGGAATACTATGCAGCCTTAAAGAAAGATGGAGACTTTACCTCTTTCATGTTTACATGGATGGAGCTGGAACATATTCTTCTTAGTAAAGTATCCCAAGAATGGAAGAAAAAATACCCAATGTACACAGCCCTACTATGAAACTAATTTGGGACTCTCACATGAAAGCTATAACCCAGCTACAACTTAACAATAGGGGGAAGTGGGAAAGGGGGGGGTGGGTAGAGGGAGGGGAATCGGTGGGATCACACCTGTGGTGCATATTACAGGGGTATTTGCGAAACTTGGTAAATGTAGAATATAAATGTTTTGGCACAGTAACTGAGATAACGCCGGAAAGGCTATGTTAACCACTGGGATAAAAATGTGTCAAATGGTTTATGAAGTGAGTGTATGATGCCCCATAATCATATCATTGTATACACTTATGATTTAATAAAAAAATTTAAAAAAAAAAAAAAAAAAAAACAAAAATGCCTATATTATTCATCTTCTCTGGGCCTTTCCTAAATTGCTCAATATGTACACATACATATACAGGGTACAAAAAAATGTCCACATGTAAGAAAGGAAAAAAAGCTGTATTAAAATTGGAATATTCAAAAAATAAAATAAAATTGGAATACTCAAATCACATTTGACTTCTGCAATTACAAGAGATAAAAGATACAATATACAGGATAATAAATATTATTGGCATATAATTAACATCACCATTTTAATAGACTATTTTCCTTTCTTAAAATATGTATACAGTTTAAGGCATCCTCTGTATATGTGTGTATATATGTATGCAAATATATATACATATACAACATGTACGTATACATATATACACTTAAGAGAGGAAAGAGAGAAAGCCTGGACTTGGAGAAAGGAAGACTCCCCTTTTTTTTTTTATTGTTGGGGATTCATTGAGGGTACAATAAGCCAGGTTACACTGATTGCATTTGTTAGGTAAAGTCCCTCTTGCAATTAAATCCTAGTTCCACCATTTGTTATCTAGGAGACATTTTACTCTTTATTTCTCAAGCAGAGAATTTTAAATACTACCATGTATCACACAAGACTGTCCATGCTGGATACAGAATGACAAAACGGCACTAGAACCCTTCTTCTGTAATTTACTTCTCAAGAAAGAGGAAGACTTGTACCAAACATCCAGATGCTTAATGGATTGGGGACTGATCTGATCTGAGATGGCAGGGAACACATTCCAAAGGAAGTGAGATTTGAGACAGTCTAAAAAACAAACGGGACTCAGTGAACCAGCATAACTAGGTAAGAGTTTCCTAGGCAGATGGAATAGTGTGTGCAAAAGTTCTTGGGGGCAGGAGGTGAGAGGGCATTGAGTTGAAATAAAGACTGGCAGGGATGTGAAAAGTCATTATAACACGTGTGCATGAATGTTGGTTGGAAAAATAGGATTCGAGAAATAGGCAAGGCCATTTAACTTTTTTCACAGTTTTCACATCCGTAAAATATGTCTAAATAAATTATCGGTAAAATTGTATATCTTCATCCTTAAAATGTCATTTTTTATTTTTATTTATTTGTTCATTTATGTATTTATATTTTTTAATTTTTTTGAGACAGAGTCACACTCTGTTGCCCTGGGTAGAGTGCCATGGTCTCATAGCTCACAGCAACCTCAAACTTTGGGCTTTTCAAATAACTGGGACTACAGGTGCCAGCCACAACACCTGGCTAATTTTTTTTTTATTTTTGGCAGAGACAGGTTTCACTCTTGCTCAGTCTGGTCTCAAATTCTTGAGTTCAAGCAATCCACCCACCTTGACCTCCCAAAGTGCTAGGATTACAGACATGAGCTGCCCAGGCTTAGAAAATCTTTTAGAGGTCCCTCTTTTCTTAAGCAGTTCTTTTCTCTATTACTCTCTTGCTTTATTTCCCTCCCATTTTTTCAAACTCTTCATGCAGTAGTGTCTTCCTAGCTTTAGAATGTTAGTATTTTTGTAAGTAAACCTACTGTTCAGCTCTGAGTCATGAAATGGATAGCACCATAATCATATTCACACATATGATTATGGATTGGGGCCCATGTGTACAAGGGCCCAAGAGTCTAGTTATGGGAATCAGTAGGAGATCTATGTAAATCAAAGGAAAATCAGCTTCCAGGACTTGTCCAGGACAAACGACTTGTCCAAACCCTGACTAATGGCCCCAGAGCTGGGAATTCTGGATCCTTGATTACAAATAGTCATTTTTTATTTCTGTAGAATAAAACTAGATCAATTGTGAAAAAAGATACATTGACCAAATGCAGAGGGCCTGAACTAAGAATAACACTAGTAGAATGAGAGAATGATAAAACTAATGTACCAGAGATTACAAGAATCAGCAACCAGAAAACTATTGATGGAGAACAAAAACTGTCTGATTGACCCTAGATTGAGAAAGACAACATTCAATGAACTAAACCATGTATGCTGCTCATGGGAAGTATGTGGAAACTGAGGTATGCAGCTCCAGTAAAGTGCCCAGATATTTATTACCACCCTATATTCTGGGTCAATTTAGTAATCTTCTCTTTTATTACCAATATTAGATACCACCCTGGTCTGAGCATTTGTATTCCCCCCCAATTTTTTTTTTTTTTGCATAAGTTAAATTCAAATAGATTTTCTTATTTTTTTTTTTACCTTTTTTTTTTATTGTTGGGGATTCATTGCGGGTACATTAATCCCCCCAAATTTATAAGTTGAAATTCTAACTCCCAAATGATGGTATTAAGAGGTGGGGGCCTTTGAGATGTGATTAGATCATGAATGGGTTAATACCTTTATACAGGTATAATAAAGAGGCCCAAGGAGCTTGTTTGCCTTCCACCAGGTGAAAACATAGTGAGAATATGCCAGTGATGAAGCAGGGAATGGGTCCTCACCAGACATCGAACCTACTGGTGTCTTGTTCTCAGCTGCCAGAACTATGAGAAATAAATGTTTGTTGTTATGAGCTGCTCAGTTTGTGGTAGTTCTCCTATAGCAGCCTGAATGGACTGGGAGGGATATTGTTATAAAGTGCTTCAGATTGTATTATCTTTTTTACTGTAAGAATTATTATCATTTTCATTTTACAGCTGAGAAAAATCAGCTTCCAGGACTTGTCCAGGACAAACGACTCGTCCAAAGCCCTGGCTAATGGCCCCAGAGCTGGGAATTCTGGATCCTTGATTACAAAACCCTCTTGTTTTCTTTGACATCTTCCGTAATGCTGAGGGATAAATACAGCCAAGGCCATCACAATGGATGTGAAGTAGTGGTGAAGAACTTCAGACATGTGTACAAGGGCCCAACAGTCTAGTTATGGGAATCAAGAGTCTAGTTATGGGAATCAGTAGGAGATCCATGGAAATCGAAGGATAATATATTTGAGAATGGCTGGTGAATATTCACTTCACTAGACACACACACACACACACACGAATGAAGTTTCATCAACATTTGCCATTTGTCATCCATCACTTAGCATCAGACAAAAGCAGCCCTAGGAAGTCATGTTTAGGCAAACCTAGTATAATACTAAATCCGTAGTCACTAAGATCTCTAAAGTTATAAGATCCCAAACTGCAACTCCTTCAGACTCAGAAATACCACTTATGGTCATCCTTTCAGATAACCTGAAGACAGACAATAAAATCGAAATGAAAATTGATGGTTTGAATCCTAAAATTTTAGTTCTCTATTTTATTGGTTGCAAAAAGTCAGACTGAAAAACGCTGGTTCTTTTTTTGCAGTTTTGGCCGGGGCTGGCTTGAACCCACCACCCCTGGTATATGGGGCCGGCACCCTACTCCTTGAGCCACAGGCACTGCCCACCTTGTTCATTCTTTAAACTAAAACTGACTCTCTGAGAAAGGCTTCATCAGTTATTATAGAAAAGAACACCATTTAAAATTGCAAAACAGAGGTTCTCAAATATCTGGATATGCTTGATATGAACAAAACACCTGGGGATTCTAATTTCTCATTGAAGATGTTAAGAGAGATTCAGTGCTACACAAATTCAAATTACTGTCAAGAAATTTTTATGTGCTATTTTAAAAAATTAGATGAATAAAATTTAAAACATGACTATATGGTAATAACACATATGGTCAAAAATATGTGTATATACACATACATGATTTTACAAAATGGAATGCAAACCAGTTTAACCTTATATTATCTTTGCAGTATGATTTCTGCTCACTTTGTTCTAATCTTGAGTAGGAAAGATTTTATAGAGGACTAAATGGAGAATAAACAAAAAGTTAACTGAAATGTTCTCTCATTACTGTGTGTTGAAACATAATGCTTTACAGTTCAAGCTTACAGGACTTGAAGACATGTAAGGATGATCGTGATTGCTCTGTCAGAGAAAGGGAATGCTTTAAGACATACCATGCAACTCAGTCTCCATAACACATAAACCCAGTCATCTGAGCAAGGGGAGAGGATGCTTCAGAACAGCTTGAAGGACAATTCTGTGGCTAAATACTTGTAGAGAGACTGGTGCATATATTCCTACAACTTTTATAACCTCAATGCTTACAGGAAAGGTGTATCTGAAAAAGTAATGATTCCAAGACGCAAGCCCAAGCTTGGGTACAGGGATAGTGGGAATCTCAAGATAGGGTATTGTTCTAAAATTGACTTTGTCCTTTTAGAAAGCCTTCTGTATCATGTATTTCAAGAAAGCCTTCTGTATCATGTATTTCTGTGAAATAAAATGGAGTATATTCATTGTCCTCTGAGAGGAAATACAAAATGCAAACCTTTGAAGTATCCGTAGGGTACAGAGAATTGGGAAACTGAAATCAGACTCTTGTGGATGTGACCCTAGAGAGCACAATACAGTTTCTTTCTTATTTATTTATTTTTTATTTCTTTGTTTTCTTCCAGCATAGAGCTGGAAGTTTAATCTAGCAAAACACAGAAACAATTCTGCCTGGGGGCAGGCTGTGAGAGTTTACATAAAAAGAAGTGGGCACAAATAGGCCGTGCCACAGGTCCCAGGGCTTTGGTGGAACAAACTTCACTGATTCTGTATTTTAACAACTGGCATTGGAAAAATTCTCTGAGTAAAGATAGGAGGTACATACATGGTCCTCACTGAGGGCAGCTGACAAGACAACAGAACACTATAGTAGTTTTGTATTGCTACGTCTATAAAGTGCATTTGTACACATTTTGATAACTAAAGTTACATTAAAAACAGGTATGTGCTGTGCAGTACTCTTTGTGAGAGTTTATTTAAGAGACAAAAGGGGAGTAAAAGAAATTCATTTGTCATTTTTTTTTCTTTTTTTAAAATATAACCTATGTTTTCAAAAATCCAGCACCAATGTTTTAGATGAACTAGTGATTCTTGTCAGGAGAGGGGGTCACAGATAAATTAATCTTGGGACAATGATACTTTAGAAAACTAGGACACCTGTGCACTCAAGATTTAGTAGGACTACTGTTAATGGAAATTTAAAAAATAGGTTCAGGGTCATTAACATGATATTTTTGGGTCCTGACTAACATTTTCTCTTTGTCTCTAATAGTCAGATTCTATGATCTGGAGCATTCCCTCATGGCTGATAGAATCTCAGGGTTAAAATAAAATCTCATTCATTGTATTGTCTTACCATGGAATGAGAGTGAATTCTCAAAGGTATATCTGAGATTGAACGTGATTTTTATCATATTTCCTACGTAGGCTTTATTACCTGGAAATGAGTCTCACTGCTCTACCGTCACTGTGGGGAATCTGCATGTGCAACGGGCTTTTATTTCCACTGCAGTGAAAGCTATAGTGGTCTCTAGAGGAAAGAGAAGACTAATGATCATTGCCATTGCCAGATAATTTCAGTTGTATTTAAATGAAAACCACACTTCTTTGTTACTTGATTCTGAATGTTATTGTATCTTTCTTTTACAGTCAGATGTATTATTTAACCCTAACCTCCCCAAATCTTTCTTGTGTGTATGTGTGGAGGGCGTATTCATAATATCATCACAAACCACGGAACATCCTGTTTTTTTTTTTTTTCATTCAGAATGATGTGACAAATAAACACAGAGACATTGCTAGCATATGGTGTAAGTGAAATGTTACGTGGGCACTGTGGTGCGCAGATAGTGCTTTTTTCTACCAACGACTATGGTAATAAGCTTCCTATGCACTGTTCAGGGACATTTTATTTCCTCAGACAAAATCTATAACATTTATGTTAAGTGAAAATCATTAGATTTTAGATACTCAAAATTTTAGTTGGGTAGTAATTTTTATTTTAATCTTGGCTTTAACTATCACCATAAAGTCTAATCAGCATTTAGGAAAATGTGGAGTGTTGTAAGTCTTTACAAACTAAAGATAAATGATTCTACACATTGCAAAGTGCATTGAAAGCAGATAATTAGGAAAGAAACACTCAATCTAGCCCAAAGGTGAGTAGAAAAACCATAATTCTGTTTTTTAAAATATGATAGTGATTTAGTGATAGATTTAAAATTTTATAGAAAAATTAATATGACTATTTACAAATCAAAAGGAGATCATTCATTTTCAGAGAGTCTGGAGGACTCTCATTCATTCTGGAGGTCATTCATTTTCAGAGTTTGGAGGAAAATAATTATAATAAAGCACAATCTACTATCATAGAGAAGAAAAATGTTGAAAATTCATAAAACATAAAACTATAGGAATAAGCAGAACACAAACTATTGAAATTAGGTTTAAATCTCTCCAATTTGGAAAATTGTCAGTAAACAACATGTGTGAAACACCCAATGACTTGGAAGTGAGTTGACAAAATTACACAGCACAAATAAAAACCAAAATAATGAGGCCCAGGATTAGCATTCAATAGCAATCAAAATTCAAAGAGTCACCATATACTTTAAGTATATAAAATAATAAATATGTAAAAATACCTGTTATGAATTCAGGATAATGAATTCAAACCCAAATGTGGCCTGGAAATTTAACAATTCAGTACTAAGTTATAAAATAACAAATTATAAAAACAAATAAAAATATAGGACATTTGAAAAATATGATCAATTAAATGGAATTAAAAGATAAATATTAAAATTTTGCCTACAAACAGATGATACCTAACATTCATAGAGTATATTTGCTCCTGCATTCAATCAATTTTCTCAAAAGCATTCAATTGCCAGAATTCTTTGACAATACAATGGCTCTAGCATAAATAACAATTTTTAAAGACAAAATTTAAACAATCAGGAGACTTAGACTGAGGTAACCTTAAAAATCATTTGTCAATATTTATTCATCTGACACTATGTTTATCTAATTATGTCACATGAATGCTGGATTGGTGCAGATGAATGGGAGGGTTAATAAGTGAAGATAAAAAGAAAAGACATTTGAGAAGCCAACGGGCTTGATGCTCAAAAAAGTGAGCTAAAAAAGTAGTTAATGTCTAGGAAGACCCTCATTTTGATTTTTTTCTCTCTTATCTTGAAGAATTTTAAGTGTGTCTGCTGTGAGACATGCACTAGATTCTTCTAGTAGAAATTAGGATAGTCATCACATCACAAATGAATATATTGTGAATATAGATTTTATTACTAGCTCGGGTTAATGATAGAGGATCAACCACACGTAATTATCTTTTAACACCTCTCCTTAATGAGACTCCACTTTCTTCTTTTTTACTGTGAATAAAACAAAGTATAAACTCACAAGGATACAGAAAATGAAAAGTGTGTATCATTGGATGAGAAAGTTTGAAAAATTTTTGTAAACAAAATTTTGGAAGAATGATTAACCAAGATAACAGAGTTTGTGATTCTTCAATGAAAAATGCCAGTGAAATAGCCGGGCGTTGTGGCGGGCGCCTGTAGTCCCAGCTACTCAGGAGGCTGAGGCAAGAGAATCCCTTAAGCCCAGGAGTTGGAGGTTGCTGTGAGCTGTGTGAGGCCACGGCACTCTACCGAGGGCCATAAAGTGAGACTCTGTCTCTACAAAAAAAAAAAGAAAAAAAAGAAAAATGCCAGTGAAGCACGAACCAGTAGAAGTTAACCTGGTTTATTTTGTGAAACTCCCAAAAGGCACATGATACATGCAATAAGTGAGCAGCAGGGTTAAACCTATGGATATGAAAGCTTGATAACTAGCATCTATAGAGAACTCAAATTAATCCACATGAAAAAAGCCAACAATCCCATATATCAATGGGCAAGAGACATGAATAGAACCTTCTCTAAAGACGACAGACGAATGGCTAACAAACACATGAAAAAATGTTCATCATCTCTATATATTAGAGAAATGCAAATCAAAACCACCCTGAGATACCATCTAACACCAGTGAGAATGACCC